>NC_090924.1:1321251430-1322501430 GCF_040938575.1 Ambystoma mexicanum
CAAGCAATACATTTTCTACCTCCCTCAATGCTTTAGGCTTTGGAAGACCCCAAATGTTAGCAGGTCCCCCCATCGCTACCTCAAATGGAGAAAGCCCAGTCTTAGTTTGAGGTGTGGTATGCATGGCTAATAATACAATAGGTAAGGCATCTGGCCATTTCAATTTGGTGTCGGCACATGTTTTTGCAAGCCTATTCTTTAAGATACCGTTATGTCTCTCTACCAACACAGCACTTTGAGGGTGTCTAGCCGAGTGAAATCGCTTTTCAATGTGTAACGCTGTGCATATGTGCAAAATTACTGCTGCAACAAAATGGGGACCATTGTCCGACCAAATTACCCTTGGAAGCCCAAATTGTGGAAAGAATTCTTTTACCATAGTCTTTGCAGTGGTCATGGCAGTAGCATCTTTAACTGGGAAAGCCTCGACCCATTTACTAAAAGCACAAATAATCACAAAAAACATATTTTAGATTGTTACACCGTTCCATCTCAATAAAATCAAAGTGGATGACCTCGAAGGGAACAGAAGGGGGCCCAAAGCTACCCCTTGGAGTTACTGTCCCCTTCCCCACATTGTGCTGTAAGAAAATCATACAATTCTGAACATGGCGCTGTGCAATCTTCGAAATTGTATCATTCACCGATACTTGTTCTAACATTTTCGTGATCTGCTGAGCACACACATGCGTAGGACCGTGTGCCATCGTAACCATTGCCAGCACATATGAATCAGGGAGCAACCATTTTCCTTCAGATGTATCCACCCAACACCCATCATCATCCAGTTTCCCCATTCCTTCGGCCCACCTTTTAGACTCTTCTATTGTGGCATCAGTTTGAATATCTCGCACAGACCCAATACCCTCATCCATTACATAGGCATCTTTTGTTTCCCTTAGAGCATACATGTCTGCGCTAAGGTCTGTAGCCGTTTGCCTGGCTATGTGGTCAGCAAAAGCATTCCCTTTTCCCACATCATCTATGACCTTACGATGTGCTGCACATTTCATGATCGCTAACTGCCTAGGGAGTGAGAGTGCCGAGAGCAATTGCACTACCAGGGGACCATGCTGGATCTTGGTCCCATGTGAGGTTAGGAACCCTCTTTCCGACCAGAGCCTCCCAAAGTTGTGAGCCACCCCAAAGGCATACTGGCTATCAGTATATATGTTTACTATACGCCCTTCGGAGAGTTCATAGGGTCGGGTCAACGCTATAATCTCTGGGCCTGCGCGGAGTTATGCGAAATTCTCTTAGTTTCAACAACCGTACTCAACGTAGTAACTGCGTAAGCAGCTGTAGATGTTCCATCTGGAAGTTTGAAGCAGGAGCCATCACAAAACAGCTCCCCTTCTGCATTGTCCAAAGGAGTATCTATAAGAGCTATCCTGCCCTTCGTTTCGTTTTCAGTGGTATACAGGCAGTCATGTAATTCTTCGTCACCGCAAACAGTATTTTGCGGGAAAGGTAGAAGTTCAGTCGGATTAAGAACACAACACCTCTTAATTTGAATGTGAGGGGCAAACAGAATTAATTCATACCTTGTCAGCCGTGCAGAGGTGAGGTGTTGCGTTTGGGTTTTATTCAATAGGACATCTACAGAGTGAGGTACCATCAAAATTAAATCATGGTCCAGGACCATTCCCTCACTCTGTTTTACAGACGCGGCAGCAGCAGCGACAGCTGGCAAACATCTTGGCAAAGCGCATGTGACACGATCAAGGGCGGAGGAGTAGTAGCCGCATGGCCTATTCTTCCCTCCGTGTTCCTGTGTTAACACAGCCAAAGCACATCCATCACATTCATGCACAAACAACACAAAGGCCTTGTCATAATTTGGAGTACCCAGAACCGGTGCAGAGCATAACGCGGTTTTGAGAAGCTCAAATGATCGTTGATGTTCCGATTTCCATGGCAGCGGCAAAGAAATGCCCTTCTTCGTCAAAGCCAACATCGGTTTTATCACTAGTGAAAAGTTCGGGATCCACAACCTACAGTAAGAAGCCATACTTATTAAGGCTCTGACTTCCTTCTGTGTATTTGGAACAGACATGCCAGAAATGTGTTTTATTCTTTCAGGTGTCAATCTTCTCCGCTCCTTTGACAGGAGGTAGCCTAAATAGGCGACCTCCTGACAACAATATTGAAATTTTTTGAGCAACACTTTATGACCATTTTTAGCTAGTTGAACAAGCAACAGTACAGTGCCTTCCTTACAAGCACTTTCAGAAACTGCGGCCAAAAGCAAATCATCGACATACTGAAGTAGTGTACAAGTAGGTAGCAATTCAAGGGCGTCGAGCTGCTCTTTCAAAGCTCTACTATAAATGCTTGGACTTTCAGTATACCCTTGAGGTGCCAGAGTAAATGTAAATGAACGTCCTCCCAAGGTGAACGCGAACAAATATCTACTCTCCTTGTGTATAGGAATGCTAAAGAAAGCATTCTTTAAATCCACAACACTAAAGTGCGTAGCCGTAGCAGGGATCATTGTTAGTATTGTTGTTACATCAGGCACAATTGAAAATTGTGGGGCGACAACTTTGTTAATAGCACGAAGATCAATTATGAACCGGTATGGGATTGCATTGTCACCTTTCTTGTATACAGGCAAAATCGGGCTGTTACATAAACTACCTGCAATCTCTTCAATCACCCCTCGATGCACAAAATCGGAGACAATGCACTTCAAAGCACGCGCACCCTTAACTGATATTTTATACTGCGAAATGCATGGTAATTTAACTCCACGTTTCAAAACTATTTTAACGGGCTCAATCTGTAGTACCCTGACAGCATTGTCGTCAACTGCCCATAAACATTCAGGAACAACGCTAAACTCAGGAGGCAATGGTCGAATCAGAAACTGAGATTGGAAAGTTGCTGTGGTGAAACCGTCAGTCGTACTCCATCAGAGGAACAATGAATTACTGCATTCAGTTTCTTCAACAAATTTAACCCCAGCAAATTCTCTCCACAGTTCGAAGTCAGGAGGAAGGGACAATGGTCCGTGAAGGGACCCAAAGAAACAGACACCGGCGAAGAAACCGGGCAAGCAATTGGTATACCAGAAAACCCTACAGAAACATGTGTTTGCCCTGACAGTGGAATGTTTGGAACCCGGGAATGATCAATGGAGCACTTCTGTGCGCCAGTGTCTATCAAAAACTGATGTTTCCTATTCCTCACTAACAATTCAACGTAGGGACCTTTCTGATTAACGGGAATAGGTGAAGGTTCCAAACACTGCTTCGGGCAGTCCTAACGAAATAAAATGTCGTCGGAAGGAAGCTCTTCAGAAAGGTAGGCAGCAGAAGGGTGATCAAATATGTTTCTTGCGTCCACACTCGAAGTCTGATTTTCCCGTGAAAAAGGTTGCTGAGGATCTTGTGAAAACTGACCTTTATCATATCAGGGCCCCTTGCTCCAGGGCGACCTCTAGGTCGTCTACCCATACTCCCAAACGCATTGTTTGACCTTTGTCGAAGGACGGGGCACTGTGCTCGCCAATGACCTTCCTGGCGGCGATAGGCACATTGATTAATATTCACAGAACCCAAAGGAGCGTTTCCTTTTGGGACATACTGACCTCTGGTCTGTGTCGTACCTCCTCTGGGATTTCTAACAATTTGTTGTAACAATACTTTAGTCTTCAAATCTCCTTTCCTCTTCTCTATTTTCTCCTTTTCATTATTAACATGGTTCTCATAATACTGAGCCATGTGCAAAACTTCAGATTGAGATTTCGCCTGCCAAGCGCTCTCAGAGGACATAATCTGTGACTGGATGTCGGGCAACAATCCACGTACAAATTTGTCCACAAACAACCTTTTCCCAGACTCTGTGCCCAAGTCCTGTCCGCTGAAGTCAGACAATACCTGTTCGAATATATTAAAGAATTCGGTGGCACCTTCAGTTTTTCCTTGAACACAGGCCATAAGCTTGTCCCAAATAATTCTTCTCTCTGGAATTATAGTTTTCAATTTTGCGACAATTCTATCAGGCAAAGTAAGTATTACCTGAGGTGGTTTCTCACCAGCTGGTCTTTCCCCATCAAAACTAGTCATGTTAGCCCACGCATCTCCCAACCCTGGCACATCGTCTATTGTCCGAACCTGCTTCCATAAATCTACGGGTAGGAGTACAGGGAATAGCAAGTCAATATCACTTAAGGTGAACACAGAGGACTGCAAAACAGACTCTATCTCTTTGTAAAACCCTGTCAGGTTTTTCCTGATATCGGGAATTGATTGTCTAATAGTGTTCACTTACTGTCGTGAAAACGGGACGTGAACAAATTGCGATAAATAATGCGCAGGGATATCCACAGCGGGTGCACCAGTCCCAGCGTTAGCGGGAATCTCAACCTTTGGGACAAATGACGGAGGAACCTCTCTCATAGGCAAATGAGATATAGGTAACTCCGACCGCCTACTAAGCAACAGAACCAGGTCGAGTGCTAAGGCAGTCGAAGAAGTGTCGGGCGAAAAAGTCCTTTTACAAATTCCCAATAACTCTATAGGACAACTAACCTTCTTCCTTACACATTCTTCCTGCAGGTACTGTACCATTAACTGAATCACCTTCCTTTGCATTTCTACAGTATACTGACTATACGTGTCATATACTTCATCTGGCGGTATCGATGAATCCGAGATCAATCGAATCGCATCTTTGGTACAAATTTGTACTTCCTCAGGTGCCGATCTACGACACGGAAGGAACCGTTTCTGCACATACATACTGTCGTCTTCATCATCCTCATCTCGTGATTTCTCAAAGTCCCTCATATACTCAAACAATCTTTCAACATGACCATGTACTTTCTCCTCTGTGTCTCTCGAAAGTGCTAAAGCATTTAGATCCCTCACCCCTTGTGGGAGATCCAAATTTTGTAATCTACCCCACATCACACATAAATGAGTCCCCAAACCTTCGATAAAAACATTTTTCTCTGGAAAATTGTTCAAATTTGATAATGTGGAAAAAACGTTAACTTGATCACCTTTCTCCATACAGTGTTTAGCCCATGCAAATAATTCTCGTTTCTTGTCTGCAGAAACAGTATTACGAGTGACAATCTTTGACCCCGCACCCCGATCAACTTCAGTCAATACAGAACCACTCGGGAGCGGAGGTGCAGGCAAATTCAATAAGGGTGCAACTATCGGCGCAGGAGGAAGGGGTGGTGCGATAGGTGGAGGAACAACAACTAGAGGAATAGGAACAATAGGTTGTACGGGGGAACAGGAATAACAGCAGGAACAACAGCAGGAATGGGCAGAGCACCCGGGAGAGGATCATACGGAGGTGGCGCAGAGGCACCAGGCCTGCGTTCGTTTAACAATTTTTCAATAAATTCTTCAGAAACATGGAAATCTTTAGAGGGATACATTTTCTGGATTCCGAGTGAAAAAGCCCTATCCATATTTTTAACTGACTCCGAATATTTTTCCTTATCATATAACGACGCCTTTTCAGCATTTGTTTTATGACGGCGTGCATGTTTATCCCTACTTTTAAGCTGCTGCAATGCTTCTTTTTTCCAATTCTGCAAAACATCAAATGCTGCAGGTCTGGCCTTCTTTTTTAGCAAGACTGATTCTAGGTATTCAATGCGGGGGATCTCGAAACTACCATTGATTGGCCACTGAAATTCGGAGGCATGTCTGGTTTGTCTGTGCCAAATATCATTAAATACTATACTTCCAATGCCATACTTACAGTACATAGTACATGCCGGCGACCCCTCCTGTGGTGCCGGGCGGCTAAATTCCAAAGATTGTCGATCGCTGCGGAACAGAGCCCTAAAGCAGCTAGACAATTTCCCAGGCATTTCACAAAAAATTGGTGTTACCTGGTCAATAATTGTGTCTGCAGATACAATACGCCAAATTCAAATTGTCAGGGTTAAATTAAGAGCCAGGTCACGACTGCACCTGACCAAACCTAAGGAGGACCGTACGGTTTACCAAAGAACTTACCTAACGAATTTTACCTTGTGTTTAGTGGTTTCGACAAATCTGCCCGCCTCAAAAATGGACCCTCGTCAAGATGTCGTGTCAGACCACACGACTATCGTCCAAAGGTCGGATCGTGCAGCGCTGCCGAGGTATCACGTCTCGTTCGGTCGGGCCTGCAGTATCACACCGTCCGATCCCGGTTCGATAGTCTGCGTCAACCTTCAATGATCCGGCATCAATCTTGAGGGTCCCTGTTCGGGTGCCAACTGTGGAAACAGAAAAAATAATATGAGGCCGGGAAGCCCAAAAAAAAACACACCAACACAGGTTACAAAGAACATACAAGTGCTTTATTTAAAAGTTACAACAGTTACCAAAGTCAATTGACAAACGGATAGCTATTCGGCTCTCAGAGTAACGTAACGAACTTCAACAAAGGTTCGATGCATTAGTAAGAGAGACCGTACATTGGAATACTTGGGCTTTTTATATTCTTTATCCAACCATTGGCCAACCCCCTCGCGGGTTAACCATTCTAGGGATCGGGCCTATGGGTTCCTAGCCAGGTCAATCCTATAATATATGCATTTTGATTAGTTTCGCTGATATAGTTGTACATTTACACATAGGTCAGCAATAGGACAAGGTCTCAGTTCGCGACCCCGACAAGTGGCCTGCAGGCATATTAATTATTTGTGTGTACGGAGGTCACAACGGCCAGAATCTTACTCAGAATGTCATTCGGCCTCCATTTTGATGTTCAGAGTGACTTCCATATTACAAGAGAACCTAAAATGGCGGCTTAATCCAAGATGGCGACTTACATTACTTTCTCTAAGGTCAAGACCTTGCCGCGGAGTTTGTTCGCATATGATGTTTTAGACAACTTGGCGTAGGCCAATACACATACAATTGCTGCGATAGGAGGCATAATATTGTTTCAATTCCGACATTTTAACAAATAATGTCAAACGTGGCCAAGTTGGCGTCTCCCGGCGTCGTCAGGTGAAGGTGTCCTCGGGTGTTCCACAAGCAAAAGCAAAGGGGAGTTGATTTATGGTCGGCTGTCACGTTGTTAACCCTTTTGCGCTGACCTGTGAGTTGCTATTTTCTCGTTTGAGTCAGAGCCCTTCGGAACCAAGCCCAAAGTCCCTGGAGTTTATCTCTTGCTTGGGACTTTGACAAGGACCTTTCTTTTTCAGAGGTTGGTCTGACGAACGGCTTCCAGACTTGTCGGTTTTCTGAGTCATTTTCAGCTTTCTCGTTATGGATGAAGGGTACTCTGTTCCTGGTGCTGTCCTCTGTGATGTTGGATTTTGCCCTCGAACCTTGGGCCAGTGGCATCATTGGTTTTTACTGAGATTTTATGTTTGTTCCTTTCAGTTGGTGTGTAGTCATTGGTGTCTCTTCTGTTTGAACTCACAGTTTCTTTTCCTCGGTTTTTTACCTGAGGCACCCTTCCTGCCAATGCGTTTTCTTGATTTCTATTTTGGGGTTTTCGGTTTTGATCCTTCGGAGTGTAATCCAAAGATGATAGGTCCTCCTTTGCACAGGATATTTCCTTTTTTGCACTCATGGAGGAGATGTATAAGTAAGCTTTAGCTCTATGATTTGAGTGGTATGGATCCACAATCTTCAGATCTGCAGACTTTATCCGATGTAGGGCTGGGATGAGTCTGAACAAGGTGAGGATGCCCCTTCTGTTAAGGATTATGTCATCCTTATTATCTGCATGTTTTTCCAGTTTTATAGGTGATGCCATCGATTGCCGTTTTTCCTTGTGATATTTCTCGGTTCTGGAAATGTAATGTGTTTGAGAATGGGACAAGTTTTCTTCATTTTGGCTTCGCCTCGGACTTTGCCGGCTTCTTGTCTCAAGGTAACGTCTGACCCCCGCCCTCTGCTCTTCTGGTGAGGAGACTGGTGGCGAGAGTCCCTCCTTCTGCTAGTAGAAGAGGGGGAAGGCAGGGAAGATGCGAAAGAGACCACTCGAAAGCTGGGAGGGCTGGGTGTCTTCTTTTTCGGGATCTGGTGTAGTTTTGTTCTTCGGTCTTCCAAGGTACTGAAGGGAGGGGGAGCTTCATCTTCAGCGCTTGAGAGTTTGGCCTGAAAGAAAAGTTTCTCGGGCCTCACTATGACTTGGTCCCTTTGGACTTGTTTTCCCTCATTGGTTGGCAAGGTTTCATGATCAATGTCAATATGTTGGGAAATGTTCATCAGGTGTTCCTCCGCCAGGAAGTCTTCCGTTGTTTTAGGCAAGTATTTGTTCTCCTTTTGCTTTTCCAGTTGAAGGACAAGAGTTTGCTCCGTTTTGCCGGCTGCAGCGACTTTTTTATTTGGGCGTAGTTCAGATTTCTGTTCTTTTTTCCCCTTGGATTTATGGGCATGGAGTGGATTTTTGGTGTTGTCTGCTTTCGCTGTAGAGCACATCGAGAAGGCACAATCTTTTTCTTCTGGAATTAGTTTTTGGTGTGGTGGAATTGGCGGGAGATCGTCTGTGATGTCAATGATTTCTCGATTTACCACTCTACTATTGTCGTCAGCTGGAGCATACCAAAAGTCGACAGTGGGTGCTGATGATGGTGATAGTGTGGAGGTCCTTGCTCCGGGCGTTTCACCCACAAGGGATTTTTCTTGGACTTGAGGGTGGACGTCCTTCCGGGCATTTTCAGCGTTGTTGTTATGTATCTTTAATCGTTCATCTAGGGCGGTGATGTAATCTTGTAAGAAGATTAGTTTTGTATGCATCATCGCTTGAATGGTGGTGTGGTCTTTTAGGTTCACATATATCTCTTCATAAAGTTTGGTGAACGGAGCCAGGGCAATGGTTACAGCTGACATAATGGATAAGATGTCCGGCTTTTTTTTGGAGGGGGACTCGTTTGGTGTGCCAGGTCGCTGGAAGTGTCTTTTTGACGATGGAGTTGTTGTGTGGCTCTCATTTAGCAGCCTTCTGGCTCTGGGGCTGGTTGATAGGTCTAGTGACCCTCGCTTTTCCCAATCTAAGGTCAACTTTTTGTTTGTAGGGTCAGAAGGAATGCCCTCCAGAGTGTTTCGGATTGACAGGCGATTTTCAATGCAAATTGGACGTGATTCTTGGTTTGGGATTCTGGACGTCTGACCCGTAGTAGCTCTTTGGCCCTTTGATCTTGGTGGGCCGGGGCAAGTTATATGGTAAAAGTTCAAGTTGTGTCGTTTGGGGTGCCTGGTTTTCAAGCAGGTTATTGGCATGGTTTGGACTTTGATTTCCCCTTTGCATGGTGTTTTGAGTAGGAGCTGTTTTTTCCTGGTGTTCCTCGCTTACCTCCAGGCAACTGTGACTAGTTGCTGTCGGGCTTTCTATGGCCCTGGTAGATGGAGCTGGAAATGGGTATCCCAGTTGGTGGGAGGTAGGTTTGATTGGAGGATTTGGTGCCGGGGGCATGGGGCGGTCTATGTGGCGCCTTATGCGCCTAGGAAGCATCTTGGGTCTTTGAATGCGGCTCAGCGCCCGGGGCCCTTTCTCTGGCTCTTTGCGATGGTTGGCAAATCTTGACAGCCTCTAAGATTGCCTCATCTGGGAGGTGATTTTGCCGACGTAGTGGATCAGGAGCAAAGGCGTTGAAAGAATCTGTTACTAGACTTGCCACTGATGGCTTAGTTGATTCTGGTTTCCATGGTTTTTTGTTTGTTTTTTGTCCGCCTTTTTTTGTTGTGGAAGTCGGCTGGGCTATAAGTGGTTTTTCTGGAGTTTTGGTTTCAGATTCCCTTTCCATTTTGGGTGCCGCTTTTTTCTTTTTTCGGGTGACACCATCTCGTTCCAGCATCGTTTTTTAGAATTTGAGGCTCGTGGAGAAAAGGAAGCCTCCGTGTGATGGACATCGGTGGAGCCTTGATCTTTTGTAGCTGGCTGCTCATGTCCCATGTGGTCATCTTGTAGCAGGGATGGAAGCCCACGAGGAGGAGGTAAAGGTTTATGGAGCGGGTCCGAGTGGACTTGAGCCACTATTTGAATCTGAATGTTGTGGCCGCTTGTGTTTGACACCCAATGGGTATCCGCATGTTTTTTGGGATGTAGACTGTTTTCCCTCTCGTGGGTGGTTTCCTTTTGTGAAGTTGCGCCCAGCTCTGTGGACAAGATTGTAGCCACGGAGGGAGGGGACGTGGTTTCGCTCCAACGTGCCGGCTCCATTCTCGTTTTGGCAGCAGGGGGAGCCACAGTATCCTCGATGGAAGCCACCCCAGTCACTGCCCAAGGCTGCGAGGTTGCTGTCTGGCCTCTGGCGGGCTCTCCCCCCTGCTCACAGGCCTCAGTCCTCCCTCCAGAGGCCACCGGGGGCCGGAGCTGTAAGGGGAGTTGCTGCAACAGAGACGACGGGGGCGGGAGGCACGAAGCAAGATGCTCCTCCTAAGGTGAGTGGACTCCTTCATCCCGGACCGCACTCCCTCGGTCCTGGAGGGAGGGTTTTCTCGTGGAGAGCGGGTCTTTGTTTTCCTCCCACCCCTGCAAAGGTTGCACGGCAGGAATGTGTGATAGACTTTGGCTCAGATTTGCAGCTGTAGGTTTCTGAGGCAAACAGTTTTGTGATATTTTTTTTTTAGGGTAAACAAGGGTGCGCGCTTCGAAGCAGGCAGCCCTCCTCCTTCCCCATAGAGTCATGGTCAATATCCAGAATCAGCGGGATTGCCGGGTCAGGCGCCATGGCAACCACACACAGACTGCAGTAGACTGCACGCTCGAAGCCACACTCCGTGGCCCGCTCCGCGGTGTGGTAAGGTCTTGTAGAATCAGCAGCAGTAATAGCACATCCCACAGGAACAGTAGAGAGTGAACAGTGACTGCAGTAGATTGCACACTCGAAGCCACACTCCGCGGCCCGTCAGCTTCTTCCCTTGAGCCATCCCAAATGATCAGTATGTCATCGATATATCTCAACCACTTCCTTAAATGATGGATAAAAGGATTGGTGGCTGGGTATATCACTGCTTTCTCAAGATACTCAACATAAAGGTTGGCTAGATTGGGGGCCATGGCAGCCCCCATGGCAGTACCCTCAATTTGTTGGAAAAAAGTTCCTTGGAATTGGAAGAAATTTTGGGTCAGGATAAACTCAGTGCACCACAAAATGAAAGCATTGCTAACAGGATGTCCATCCTCTCTATTCAACAAAATTTCTTCAACCACCTCTAGCGTGGCTCTTTGGGGTATCACAGTGTATAAGGATTGGATATCCAAACCTATTAACATTATTTTAATGACACATTGAGATTGTTTGTGTTTTGTTATGAGATATCTTTTGTGTCTTATGTATGTGTAAAATTGTGGTTTATGTTTTAGTAAATGTATTTTTTAGTGTTAGAAGCTACACTGTGTTAGGTGAGGGTAGTATTTTATATTTAACTCTTAGTTGGAATATTTGAATAAATTATATTTTTTGTAAATCAATCGTAGCACGCGGTCCATCCTGTCAGGACTTTTGGTGCCGGAAAACCTAACAGAGGTTCTTGTTTGAGGGGCCTGGGTGTTAGTAAAGAACACAAATTATCTTGCTCTTTATTGTATTATACTAATTGATATCCCCATCGGTGGAGTAAGATGTCATTATATAGATAGGGACTGTGTGTACCTATTTGAACATACTGTAATGTGAACAACAAGAAGCAAGTGTTGCTTGAAAAACATGGGGTTCACAGACAATCCATTTGCTGCACTGTAACGGTTCAACAGGATGGGATTTCACGGATTCACTCAAAAAGACCATATTTAAAATCCCGAATGGGAGATTTGGCCGAATTTCAGCCGTTCGAAAATTCTGAACGGCTGAAAAGTTTGATCAATTCCCCCATTTGGTAGCAAGGGCTGCAGGGGCTACAGGGGTGTCCCCACACACTTGTTCACTATACTGTCAGTAGGGGCTGCAGGGGTGTCCTCTGCAGCCGATCCCGTAAAAATATTTTAAACAAAAAAAATAAAGGAAAGGACCCTGCGGTGCCGGTTCCCTATCATGGAAGTGAAAGGCAACAGGCGTCGCAGGGACACAGCGAGTCAGCGGCACACAGCAAAATGTGCAGCTGAAAGGTTAGTAGTGGGGTGGAGGTGTGGGTGGGGCAAAGTTTGAAATGTTCAGGGGAGAGAAGACCGAAAGTTATTTTCAGAAAAATTATAATAATAATGATAATAACCACTAGATTATAAATAAGAATTATGTTCCATATTCAGTCACTCATTAAATGCCCCATCTCCTGCACAGAACATGAAAAGCACAATACAGTAATTTGGGAGGAAATTGTATGGCATAACTTTAACACTTTACAATGTTCCACTTGACGGAAAACATGGCACCACAGAGCGAGTATACACAAGCACACAGTTTGTTTTATTTTGTATTATTTTATACTAATTGCATATATATTGAAGTAACATTATATTCCTTTTACATAATACGTATATCAATACAGAAGAACAGACTGATGAGGGGTGCACTGAAGGTGAAGACGATTGCTGAAGGTGCGCAGGTGAGGAAGGTGAGAATGGTGTTGGCATTGATATTTAAAGGTCAATGGTTGAAGGCAATGAAGTCAGGGAATTTTGGGGAGAAGTAATGAGTTCTTTCGCCTCAGCTCTTCTTTGACCAGCCACTTGAGGTGTGCAGCCAGCCCTCAATGCCGCTTTTATCTTATCTCCCAAAATATGCCTATTCTTTCGTATAAGAAGCAAATCCACTTGCACAGTTCATCGAAAACAATCCAAGAGCATGAGGAACACGGGCATCTCCGCTGGTGCTGGGTTCTTTGGCAAATCCTTTTCAAATGTACTGAGCATAGTGACTCCCAGAGAAACTGGTTTATCTGCCTCATTGCGCTCTAGGGGTTCATAACACACACTAACCTTCGCTTGAGTCCGAGCAAGACTGAAACTTTACTCTTCAATGCTCAAGCACCCCGTTCCAACCCATCCCTTTCCTTAGGCCTAAGGAGCCAGGGTCATGACCCCTCGTGGCCAAGAAAGCTAGAAACCCAGGCATCCTATTTGGTGAAGTCTTGTCTTTTTCACCTGAGATCAAGGATGTAGGTAGGAAGTATAACTTCCAAATACGCCTGCTTATGAAAAGTCCTCAAAAAGGCAGAATTAGCTGGATCCTTGGACTATTGTAGAGGAATTGACTTAGGACTTAAGAAAATGCAAACCCACCAACTCTGCCTGGCAAACAATCATATGGATAGACTTAATCTGGGTGTTTAGACATGTGACGACATCACACAAGACAAAAAGCATTGCACTGTTCTTGAGGAACACCGGATAACACTGAAAACACTCTCCCGAGGCCGATCTCTGAAAGGACCTAAATAAATAGCTACCTTAGTGGCTAAATTTCATCTCAGAAGAACTCGAAGATCCAAACACTAGAACATCCTCATGCTACTAAAACAAAGAAAACAAAAACAGATAGTAAATCCTTTGCAAACAACTCAGCCACATTTGAAATGCTCTGCAAAAGCCTTGCTACTAGAAGAGAATTACTTCAGATTCAAACGAGCATTGAAGACCCACCTGTTTAAGATGGACTTTCCAGACATATTCTAATGCCACGTGCTCTCACAGCTGACTACTTAACCCTAGTTTCTCTCGCCCCATTCCATGCAGCCCCTCTCACATTTCTCCTACAAACAACCCCTTCCCCCATTCCCCATTGCAAAGCTGTCTACACGTCCTTCCTCCTAACCTGCAGATGGTGCAGATTTCCTGATATTATGCAAAAGGGTGGGGGCTCCCCAAATGCACTGTACCCTTTCACTCACTGGGCCAGTTATGGCATTCCCTCATCCCCTTGTCCTTCTTTCCCTCATGGACTGTGAAATGGTTTATTTGTGATCGGCTTTAGCAAACTGGATATCAAATGGCTACAATCTTTCCTTACAGATGGGACTCTACCATGGCCACCATATAAATCTAAGGTATTTCAGATGAACTGCAGGTTCCCTCAAGGCGCAGCCCTCTGACCCTTCTTATAATCTAGCCATTCAACTTCTGGATGAACTCAATTATTGGTGAATCCTTTTGCACATATGATTTGATACACAGATTCCGTTATGATTAGGCAGACATCTAGAAAATATCAAGGACTCTTTCTTTATATTTATATCTGCAGTCATCTTTTGGCATTCCCTCATCCCCTTGTCCTTCTTTCCCTCATGGACTGTTGAATGGCTTATTTGTGATTACAAAACAAAAATAAAATAATATAAATAAAAAATAAAAGAGGTTGAGGCACAGCGTCATTACTGTTATTAAATAAGTTATAAAGAATAAAAAAGGAGCCTTGGAACCTACTCTGTGCATCTCCTGATATCGTCTTCATCCCTCCTTTTCAACAAGCCAAAAGGGGTGATTTGTCCTTCTAGCACCCGCCTGCCCGTCTCTGGAAATCCCTCCCACTATCACCATTCCGAATAGGATTTTGACGTCAATAGTGACGATTTTGTAGTAGATAAGCTACTTTTTTATGTATTGAATTGAGTGTAAGGATCGAGCGAACGTGCTGATGTTCATTGTAACTTCCTGTTTTAGATAATTGACATTAAAACTGTTGTATTTTGCCAACTTCCTGAGTTAGTTTGATTATTGATGTTTGAGTAATATTCTGCATCCCCATCTGTCTCTAAGTATTGCTATCTTGTCTTAAAGGGCTGGATCAGCTGTCCCAGTTCATTTTGGTGACATAGACTGACCACATGTTCTCCCGTCTTTTTCTGTCATTCGTTCCCCACCGTTCATAGTATTCCTGAGAATATAGTTTGTGAGAGTTTTATTGCCATGAGAATTTCAAAGCTCTGGCTGAGTGGTTAAGCTTATATACTTGGTACCAAGACTGTGACAAATGTACTACTGCTCTGTAGGAGTACAGAAAAGAGCAGTGGCTTCCAAGCTTGTACTCTGCCCCGCACTACCCCTAGAACAACAGCGATCTCAATCATAAAAGTGAAGCAGGTGCAACATGAAAGTTATACCCCCTATGTCTCTTAAGGTAGCGTGGGCCGAGGGCAGGCTATACTCCTCAACAGTACAGTAAGTATCAAAATGAAAGAAAAGTCCAATCATTCTATAAACTTAAGACTAAACTAAAAAGGCAAACGTTATGTTGTAATGAGAGACAGAGAACACAGACTTTTGGTGGAAAAGGGTCTATGGGTATTGAAAAACCAGAGTATGTAGTTAAAGACTTGTAGAAAAGTCAAACAACTTCAAGAATATGTCTAAGGCATAAAGTGAGGTCTTTAAATGCCACTATGGCCCATAGAACAAAGCCCGGGGGGCAGGACCACCGATCTATACCTTATCATCTTTCAGGGTCTTGAGAGAATCAAGCCAGACATTTAGGCGCCTCTAATTGCCAAACTGACTTAACTGGATTCAACCAAGAAGTGTGGTTTGGCAAGCGGCAATGGTTCTTTGGCTCGAAGAAGCTTAGATCAAGCAGTGATGTTTGGGTCGGCGGAACTCTGTGTCGAAGGCAGCTGCGTTGGGTCTTTACAATGCAAGAAAAGGCATTCCGAGCACTCGAAGGGGCTCTAAATTGTAGAGAGTGCCAAAGGCAGCTTCTGATGGTTCTTCAAGTGCTGTGTGACTTTTCACTGGGAGGCTGAGGAAAGATGAGTTAGTCTTTTGCCCTTGCCAGCCAGGAAGGTTGCCAGGGACACTTGCAGGGCTGCCAGATTATCAGGCCAAACACTGTGTACCGGTGTCGAGCAGCAGCAGGCTTTCTTCAAGAAGGTGTTTCAAATGTTACCCCAAAGCGGTTGGGGAGAGTGTCTGCACTCTCCTTGGGAGGGGCTTATCTTCTCCCAATGGATGGTACTTTGTGTAGCTTTTATCCCAACAAGTTTCCATTGAAGTAGGTCTAAGAGATGACTCTTCAAGAGGGTTCTTACAGATTATCTAAGATCTCTAGGGATCTATTTCCACTACCTTTGGCCCCGTAGTTGGCTACTTTCAGGTTAAGGGCATTACACAAGAAAAGGTGTAGGGGTGCATAAAAGGCTATACAAAATCACAAAACCTGAACTCTGACTTGCAACACCACTGACACCTTAAAACAGAAAATCAGTATGGGGACAATGAAGCTTAACTTAGAGTTGTCTGTAGGAGGTTCGAGGCTTCAAACGATGGATAGATCCAGCCCGGGAGAGACGCCAGGACAGGGTGAAGATGTCTTGACTTTGCTTCCAGTACCATGGGAGGACCCCTTGGTAGCAAACCTGAGGTTAGTGGACATTGGAACTTCCCAAGTCTGGGTCAGCAGGCCACCTGGAGCAGTGGGGTCAGATTTCACAATCCAGCAAGCCCTTTGTCATAGCAGTAGTATTTTGACATGTTCCCAGAAGAGCTCTGAATCTGCCAGCAAAGTTTCCAGCAATAAGGCAGGAACAGGCCTTTGCCAAACTGCAGCCCCAAGCTAGTCAGCTGCAGGATAAATGTAGACCAGTAAATGACTATGACATTGAAACAGTGATGGATGCAGAGCAGGGTTGGAGATTGATTTGTTAGTTGGTTCCACAAGTCCAGAGGTGGAAGGCACCCCGTTTCCCAGCCAAACGTAAGGCAGAGGACTGAAACATGATGGCTTGCTTGGCCAGTACTGGTCACAGCAGAGGTCCTCCAGCTATTCTCTAGCAGTCCTTCTACTTCAGATGCTTGTATCTTGTGGTTCGGACAGAGGGCGGCCCCAGCCCAGCAGAGGCTGCCCAAAAAGGGGCAGTCTGCCACGTCCCATTATGCACAGCAGCACGAGACACCTTGACTGAAGTGTGGGGTTGTACCAGACAGACCCACAGCCCAATTTCAGCCTGGACATGCACACAAAGCAGTCCACGAGTCAAGAGCTGGAATACCATGAAAGTGCATGCCCTTAGAAGGCAATTCCTGACCTGAAAAGGAAGGAAGGTGGAACAAAGAACAGGGCGTGGGCACTTGCTTTAGGCATATGTCACTCAGAAATGCTTTATCATACATCATGAACAGAGTGCCTGAAAGAGGGTGGAATGTGCTTTTGTGCCAAAACTGTGGCATGCGCACAACGATTCACATCCTTTGAAACCCCTCTTACTATTCCTGTGTTACATCTCTTGCTGGCTATTTCCGTTGACTCCTCTGTCTCTTCCCTTTTTGCGCTACCGCTTCACGGTGTACATTCTCTTTACATTACTTTCCCATGTATTCATTGTACATTTCTTTTCCGTCAGTGCTTATGCCTAGATGCTACCTCTCATTTAGCATTCCCCGCCTTGGCCACTACTTTATAACTTCCTCTGTTACCGTCTCTTTACTGCCACAGATTGCCTCTCTGCAGCCACCCAAGCCGGAGGTACTGCATTCAGTTGGATGTGATGTCACCAGAAATGAGCACATCACTGTGAAATATGCACAATTCATTGAGGATATTTTCTTCGAATAGTGTTTTTAGAAACGTTTAAAGGTGCGCATGTTTAAAACTCCAAGAACCAATACCAATGTTTTCCCTGGAACATGCACTACCGAAACGATATGATATGATAGGTTATTTATAACGCGCTTAATACCCAGAGGTTTCTAAGCGCGGACCAGGGATCGAACCTGTGTTTCTCCGTGTCGTCTTGCTTCCAAGTCGAGCACGCTGCCGCTGAGCTATCCTCCTGGGACAAATGACCTTCAGTTGTTGGTTATTTTATCATCAGGTTCTATAGTGCAGTGGTGAAGTGTCCACCCTCCGAACGTGAAGATCGTGGTTCAAACCCTGAGGTTGGTATAAATTCAAAGGAAACAATGCTTCTAATTTTTTCTGGGGGGGCTGAGTGCAACCTCTGAAAAAAGTGGGTGGACTCCGTCCACCCGCGTGTTCCTTCGACTTGAGCCCAGATTGCATTAGAGTACAGATGGGGGAGAAACGGCAGATGAGGAGGGGCACACAGCTTGTAGCATTGTTTAGTTATGAGCCCACCCATTGACTGCCCCTGGCCATACCCATCCAGTTCCTGCCTCCTCATGGGAACACTTTGCGTTCACTATAATGGAGCCTTACCACCAAACTTTTCACTCAATTGCCTGCCAGTGATATTTCAAAGCAGTCTTCTGAGAGTTAATGATTGTCTTGGAGCTGTAAACCTGCTACTAGTGTAATACAAAATGTCTTAACCATGTCTACCATCAGCCACTCGATTTATAAGCACTGTTCGTGTCCTTCACTGAAGTCTTGTTAAAAATGAGCATTGGCACAGCTAACAGTTTTGGCTTGTATATACGTAATGGGTATTTGCAAGGCATTGCTATTAAATGCCCAGGTACTCACACCATTTTACACCTGCTAGCATCAATAGCCATTTAATACCACCACAGCAGTGCATGGTTAGCGCCTTTCCCATGCCTACACAAAAGCCCAAACTGTTGGCATTGCCAATGCGTGTTTCATATGTAATGTTGCTCATGTGTGTGATGCACACCACAAGATGAAGTGTCCCTTGGCTCGTTCATGGCATCATGCTTTCATAACAGAAGGGTCTGGCAAAAAATATTATGTGGTAATTGAAGGGCAGGGATGGGGGGTGGAGTCTGCCTGGGGCGTGGCCCTTGACGGAGCTGGTAGTCTGGTGACACAATTTATGTTGCCCACTCTTCCCCCCTAGGTGGGGGTCCTGCCCGGGGCATGGCCCTTGACGGAGCTGGTAGTCTGGTGACACAAGTCATGTTGCCCCCTCTTCATCCCTAGGTCGGGGGTCTGCCTGGGGCATGGCCCATGACTGAGTGGGTAGTCCGGTGACAGAAGTCATGTTGCCCCCTCTTTGCTCATAGGTCGGGGGGTCTACCGGGGGCATGGCACTTGACAGAGTGGGTAGTCCGGTGACACAAGTCATGTTGCCCCCTCTGCGCCCCTAGGTGGGGGTCCTGCCCGGGGCATGGCCCTTGACGGAGTGGGTAGTCTGGTGACACAAGTCATGTTGCCCCCTCTTCATCCCTAGGTCGGGGGTCTGCCTGGGGCATGGCCCATGAATGAGTGGGTAGTCCGGTGACAGAAGTCATGTTGCCCCCTCTTTGCTCATAGGTCGGGGGGTCTACGTGGGGCATGGCCCTTGACAGAGTGGGTAGTCCAGTGACGCAAGTCATGTTGCCCCCTCTTCGTCCCTAGGTCGGGGGGGTCTGCCTGCGGCATGGCCCTTGACAGAGTGGGTAGTCCGGTAACACAAGTCATGTTGCCCCCTCTTCGCCCCTAGGTCGGGGATCCTGCCCGGAGCATAGCCCTTGACAGAGTGGGTAGTCCGGTGACGCAAGTCCTGTTGCCCCCTCTTCACCCCTAGGTCGGTGGGGGGGGCCTGCCTTGGGCATAGCCCTTGACAGAGTGGGTAGTCTGGTAACACAAGTCCTGTTGCCCCCTCTTCGCCCCTAGGTCAGGGGTTCCTACCTGCGGCATGGCCCTTGACAGAGTGGGTAGTCCGGTGACACAAGTCATGTTGCCCCCTCTTCGCCCCTAAGTCAGGGGGGGCCTGCCTGGGACATGGCCCTTGACAGAGTGGGTAGTCCGGTGACGCAAGTCCTGTTGCCCCCTCTTCGCCCCTAGGTTGGGGGGGCCTGCCTTGGGCATGGCCCTTGACAGGGTGGGTAGTCTGGTGACAAAAGTCATGTTACACCCAGGTCGGGGGGGGGGGGGGCTGCCTGGGGTATGGCCCTTGACAGAGTGGGTCGTCCGGTGAATGTTGCCCCCTCTTTGCCCCTAGGTCGGGGTCTGTCTGTGGCATGGCCCTTGACAGAGTGGGTAGACCGGTGACACAAGTCCTGTTGCCCCCTCTTCGTCCCTAGGTCGGGGGGGGCTGTCTGGGGCATGGCCCTTGATAGAGTGAGTAGTCTGGTGACACAAGTCCTGTTGCCCCCTCTTCGCTCCTAGTTCAGGGGGCCCTGTCTGGGGCATTGCCCTTGATAGAGTGAGTAGTCTGGTGACACAAGTCCTGTTGCCCCCTCTTCGCCCCTAGTTAAGGGGGGGGGCTGTCTGGGGCATGGCCCTTGACAGAGTGGGTAGTCTGGTGACACAAGTCCTGTTGCCCCCTCTTCGCCCCTAGGTCGGGGTGGGCTGTCTGGGGCATGGCCCTTGATAGAGTGGGTAGTCCAGTGACACAAGTCCTGTTGCCCCCTCTTCGCCCCTAGGTCAGGGGGGGCCTGTCTGGGGCATGGCCCTTGACAGAGTGGGTAGTCTGGTGACACAAGTCCTGTTGCCCCCTCTTCGCCCCTAGGTCGGGGGGTCCTGCCCGGGGTATGGCCCATGACAGAGTGGGTAGTCCGGTGACACAAGTCCTGTTGCCCCCTCTTCGCCCCTAGGTCGGGGGGGCCTGCCTGGGACATGGCCCTTGACAGAGTGGGTAGTCCGGTGACACAAGTCCTGTTGCCCCCTCTTCGCCCCTAGGTCAGGGGGGCCTATCTGGGGCATGGCCTTTGACAGAATGGGTAGTCTGGTGACACAAGTCCTGCTGCCCCCTCTTTGCCCCTAGGTCCGGGGGGGGGGGTGGCTGCCTGGGGCATGGCCCTTGACAGAGTGAGTAGTCCGGTGAATGTTGTCCCCTCTTCGCCCCTAGGTCGGGGGTGGGGGGGCTGCCTCTGGCATGGCCCTTGACAGAGTGAGTAGTCAGGTGACCCAAGTCCTGTTTCCCCCTCTTCGCACCTAGGTCTTTGTGTCTTGCATCGTGGATGCGCTACCTGCTGCCATGTGCATGCCCGAGGGGGACAAGGGTGCACTAGCCTTGGGCATGATGTCAGAGTGCCTTTGCGGCAGGGATGGAGTATTGAAGTGAGGCACGCATATTTGGGGTTGGGCGCATTTTAGATATTTGTCTAGAGTGACATATTTTCTAGAAACTGCCCTGTTCAGGACATGAGGCCAGTTGGCAAGTGTGGGCCTGGGACGAGAACAAGCAGCAAAAACCTGTCTAAAGTCTCATTTCCGCAGGATGACAAAAAGACAGCGAGTTCTTGCAAACAAGGTCGCAATTTGGTAACGCTGAAAAAAATGCCTCTTTCGCTCTCATCTTTCAACAGCTCGGCAGCGATTCTGCGGCAGAACTATTTTAAGAGGCGAACAAGCCCGCCTAGCCCCCGAGGCGCGAAGCTTGTGATCGTACGTGGCGAGTTAAAAACACTTCCTCACTTTGCCAGGCGGTGACTGGAAGGAAGGAACTGCTTCTCTCCTCTGGGGGGCGCCCGAGAGCGAAGGCAGCGGACGCCTTTGCAATCCCGGCTCCTGACACCTGGTGAGCGGTAGCAACTCATTCATTACATCTGTGGCCCGAAGCATCATCGGGAACAATGCGTATTTTCGCACGCTGCTAAGCCACTGTCCCCACATATTAGAGGGGTGCAGTTTGTTTGTATCGTTAAACTGGCCATAGGATATGCTGGGAGGTGCTGATTACAGGGTGGGAATAAAGATTGTTGGCCGCAACTTTGCATCTTGAACCGATGCTATCACCTAGATTGTAAATAAACAGTGCGACTTGTGTATTGGCTTTGCGTATATGCCCTTGCCAGGCATTCGCCATTTCCCAGCTATTGCACTCATTATCCGGGTATTGTAAAGGTGGGCTGCGAACTGAACAAGAGACTTCGGGACGGCAGCGAGTGCCACTCTACCCTTTACACAGCTGCCTGCCTCCACGGCATTCCGTGCGGTGTGAATCCCTTTGTCACATGCAAGCTACCTTGCATGCAGAAGTACACACACTGTGTGGCATGCTTAGAATGCAGAGCGTAGGCCAGTGGATCTCCTCAGCACTCTGTCACGTACATGACAATAGGCGCCCATTGGTGTCTGTGCCACTATTCAGCCACAATAAAAATGGCGTAAGCTGGATATTTGTTTTTATTTAATTGTGCTATTGGTTCTGCATAAACTTTTACACAAGTACTAGAAAAAAATTAAAATGTACACATAGTATCAATCAGGGTCGGACTGGGACAAGAAATAGGCCCTGCCACCCAAAAAAAAGTGGCCCACCCCTCGCCTCAAAAAAGTGGCCCACCCCTCGCCTCACGACCCTTGACTTCTGATGACATCACCAGAAGTGATGTCATTTGACCCCACCGCAAAGTGACATCCCGGGAAGCGATGAAACACGACCTTTCAACCCTTGACAAAACAGGAAGCTGCATTACATAGCATTGTTCCTAAGTACACTACGAAAAATATGGTTATGATTTCAATAATATGATATACATTTCATACTAGAATGGATCACCATATGTATCATTAATATCTGTGTATATAGATCCATATTGTCAAATTACTTTGAATCCAAGCAGATGTCCAAGCCAAATGATAATATGTTAGTGTATAGCACTTATGCTTAAGCTCTTTTTTTATAGAACCAATATATATATATATATTTTGTGATCTTTTAGTTTATTCAAACTTTTATCACAGAATCTCTATGTGGTTAGTATTCATCATTGAGGGTTAAAGTCTTCCTAAGCACGTGTGACTTGGGTTCAAGGGTTTAACATTTGGAACTTCTATTATTCTTTCAAGATTGTGTCTAAGAAATTAATTATCGCGCAGGTTATTTTCATATTGTGACCAGCTGTCACACGCGACCACCAGTCTTCTCTATTTCCATTTATTGGAAAGCAAAAGTCTAGATGTAGGGTCCTTTCACTCGAGATTGCATCGCAGTTTATGATCAGATGGTAAAGTGATTCCGTATCTTTATTGCAATGTCTGCATAAGTCATCTTTTTGATCCAGGTTTTTTCTCATCCATCTCATTTCATTTGTTTGCAGTGCATTTAGTCGCATTCGCAAAAATTGATCTCGATGGTGACGCGAGGGACATTTGAGTAAGTATTTCGGCTGTACATTTAGTCTATTTGGTGCGGGTCCTGACGGGAGTGTACATTTAAGGAGTGCTCTTTTTTCGCTATTCTGAATCCATCCCCACCATTGAAGATGTTTTTTGACAATCTGCGGGCAGAGTTGCAAGGACTCTATTTCGATGTCAGCGGTCGTCATTATTTGGTCTACTTTATAAGTCCGCTCCTTTAGAATCTGTGAGTTTGGACTGGCTGTATCTTGTTTGAGTATTTTGTACGCTGGTTCTCCAGGATGTTCTCTTATTTTGCGTAGAAGTGCACAAGCTTTCCAGATTGTTGAATCGTACAAGGAATTTATTCCCAGTTCGTATCGCAGGCTCGTCATCAAAACGTATCTGGGTAAACATAGGGCTTTGCGCCAAAACAACCCTTCTAGGGCATCCCATACTTTAAAGTCAAGGTTCCATGCACATTCGGCTCCAAATGTGATTGCAGGTAGTACTTTATTTAGATAGAATGTTAGTAATGGTCGAACAGAACATTTTCCGTATTCATTGTGAATTTTCAGTCCTTGTAGGGCGTATGTTGACATTCTGTTTCGCAGATCCTGGTACCATGGCCATTCTCTGATGGAAGTACTGTAAATGATTCCGAGGTAACGTATCGACGTTGTTGTTTCGATTTCCTCATTTACCACATACCATTTAAAGTGGTTTGATTTCTGACCTATCGTGTTCTTCATTTTTATGATTTTGGTTTTGGCTGTGTTGATCTCGAGCATATTCTTTATGAGATAGCTGTTTAATTTAGTCAGCAGCCGTTGTAGTCCTATTGCTGTCTGGTCAGCCAAGACGATATCGTCTGCATATAAGGTACAATTTAGTTCTTGGTCATTTATTCTCGGTGGGAAACATCTTACTTCTTTTAGTTCAGTAGGTATGTCGGAGATGAATAATTTGAATAGCAATGCAGCCAGCGGGCATCCTTGTTTAACACCTTTTGACGTCGGGATTGAGTGTGTCAGAGCTCCATTCTGATTAGTTTGAATTCGAACTGATGTTTCTTCGTGTAATGCTCTAATCAGATTCAGTATTTGTGGAGGGCATTCCCATTGTGTGAGCCTTTGCCATAGGAGGTTTCGGTTTATTTTATCGAAGGCTTGCCGCATGTCCACAAATGCTATGAAGAGAGGTTTCTGACCTTTTAGCGAGGCTAGTTTTAGAAGGTTTAATAGTAGTAGATTTACTTCAGTGCCCACGCCTTTAATGAAACCTGTTTGCCGACAATCACCAATCTTTTCTTGTTTAGCCCAAGCTGACAGTTTTGTTTGTAAAAATGAAGCGAATAATTTCCCAATTGTATCTAGCAAAGCTATTGGGCGATAGTTTGCCGGGTCAGCTCTGGTCCCATCTTTTGTGAATAGGCACTACCACTGCTGTTCGCCACGAGGAAGGTAATTCTTGGGTGGATTCTATTTTCTCAAATAGTTTTTCGATAAACTGTTCTTTTTTAAGCATCATATTTGAGATGTTATCGGGTCCTGGGGCTCTTGAATTCTTTAGTTGCATAATTGCGTTCGTGATGTCAGTGCGAGACTCAGTTACGTTCCATCGGACAGCTGGTGTTTCAAGCTTAATTTCCCTTTTGTTGGCATCATCATTAAATCATTCAGAGAAGTGTGATTCCCAACGCTGGGGAGCTACTTCATTAATCAGCACTTGGTTGCTTTTGGTGTTACCTGCGTTCAGAATGGCCCAGATTTCCCTCGAGTTATGTTTTTGAAATAGATCTAGCATGGTTTCTGCTCGTTCTTGATCTCTTTGGATGGAGAACGCTTTGACCCAATTTCGATAATGTTGTCGTCGAAGGCGCAACTGCTCGTCCTGGTTAGGATGGTTTGATTTCTTGAGTTTTCTGATGTCTTGCTGCAATGTTTTTTTTTCCTTTACTAGCTGTCTACTAAATGTATGTTGGTGATGATGGCTGGCTATCCCTTTTGAGGTCGTTTTCACCATGAATTTGCTTAACAGTGGCACGTAGTTTGTGTCTTTTCCGACTGTGATTTGGTCGAACATAGCAGTGAGTTGAGAAATCTGCTGTCCGTTGATCCGAAGACGTGTTCCAGTTGCATTGGACCAAATCTCGTTGTCATATTTGGCCAAATGTGACTGCTCACTCATTTGCCAAGTCAGCTTCACTGGATTGTGGTCGCTGTTGAAGGCTTGGGTCACCTTTAGTTGTGTGACTTTTTTTAAATAGATTATGAGAGGTCCAGATGTAATCTAATGTTTTCTTTGTTTAATTTTGGTGCCAGGTTGTATTGGCAGGTACATCTCCTTGAACCTGTCCGTTAAGCAGTATACAGTTTCGGATCTTCATTGCCGTGTGCCATAATTTGGCAACTGCTGACAGTTTTTCAAACGTTTTAAGCTTTTGATTCAACGTCAGATCGTCTCTCTCGAACCAAGTGTTGTTTAGGTCCCCACATATCATAATTTGGAGCTTGTTTCCAAGTGTTAGGTAGGTGTCTATTATTGTTGTTACAGAATTGACAAATTTGGCAGGGGTGATCATTGCAGAATTCCAGTAAGTGTTTATGAGCAGCATCTGATTTTTTTTGGCAGATGAATTTATTTGCTGTTCAAGTAATGCTCCTTGCACAAATAGATTTGGATTGAATGTTTCTATCAGTTGCCAGTGTGCTGAGTGTTTTATCATCATTAGTAATCCTGAGAAAGGTCTTCCTTTCCTGTTTTTTCCAGTGGGGTTTAATAAGATCGTATATCCGTCTTTGGTAGGGGGTTCTCGCAGCCATGTTTCTTGTAGACATATGGCAAAGTTTCCCTCAAGGGTTACTGGGAAGGTGTTTAGCAGGTGTACGAATCCTCTTGTGTTCCAAGAAATTAGGGTCTGGTCCTGGGTTTGGCTTCCTGTCTCTAGCTAATTCCGGGTAATTGTGTGGTATTTTCGCTTTGAATCCTGATATTCTGATTGCATGTTCGACTTTTGTTGACTTGACTTGGATAGGTGGTGTCTTAGTTGTTCTCTTCTTTGTTCCATTCGAGTCTCTTGGACTGGGTTTCTTTTGGGCGTTTGGTCAGCCTTGGTGTAGTCTTGTGGTTCGACAGAGAGATCGAATCCGTACAATAGGAGGTCATCTTGGGCATCTAAAAGCGTTCTCCTTACAGCTAGTGAATTAATATGCAGCAGTACTTGGTCCGAGGTTGTTTCTGTTGCATATTCGACGATCGATATGTCCTCAGAGGTTACTGTGCGTAGCTCGGGAATGCATTTGAATAATTTCATGATGTTGGTTCGATTTAGGTTCACATCTCCGTCATCTGGATGGATGTTCTGTAATCGTAGTTTTATTTGGGTACAGTTTTTTGGAGGCTCTCGCCTTTGAGACGATTTTGGATGTAGAATGGAAACTTTCTGTTGTTGTTGTCGTGTAAATTTGGGATTTAGTTTATAACTCGGATTGAGTTTCCCTTTGTGCGGCTGTGGAGATTGCTTAGTTTTTTTCTCGTCTGGCGATGGGGTTGATCCTTGGAGAGTGTTTTTTTTCCATGTTTAAATTTGTCCGCAGTGTCTGCCTTAGTTCTTATGTCTTTTTGAGATGTGTTATTTCCAGTTTCACGCGTGCTTATTGCTTCAGTAGTCTGGTCATCTGAGTATGTTGAGAGATCGCATAAGTCGATTGACAATGCTGAGGAGCAAAGGCTTGCTTGGCTTTCAGAAGCCAATCGTCAGTGTTTTTTTTTATTGGAGTTTTTAGTTACAGTTTCGTCAGTAGAGATCTGTTCTGTTACTGCAGATGCTTTTTGGGAGTCAATGACTTTTTCTTGAGGCTTTGTACGTTCAAACAGCGCTGACTTCTTAGGTGTGGTAAGGTTGCGGATAAAAGATTTGGCTGCTTGACGCGAAGGCTTCCTTGGGTTGTTTTTGTGCGCAGGCATTGATGGTTTTTTGTTTGTTAGTGCTGTCTCGTTTGTTAGTCCTTTCACATTCCAATATCCTGTTTTCGCAGAGCCTGAAAAGATTCCAAATGAGGCAGAGGTCTTTTTTTCAGAAGTATCCGTTTGGACAGCAATTTCGTTGATTTTTGTTTTCAGTGAATTGGAAGTGCCGTCTTGTTTTATCCCGTCGCTCTCTTCCGTGTGTGTTTTTGAAAGAGATATTTGAGGGGGAATACTTGATGGGTTTTGGGCTTTTTGATTGTCCACCAAAACGGTTATATCTGGGGTGTTCACTGTTTTGTCCTGAGAGCAGCCGTTGGATTTGTTCTGATCAGTGATATTTGAGGGTTTCAGTGCTATCGTAACAGTCGGGTAAAGGCCAGCTGACGGTCTTTGGGGTGGTTCGTCGTTTTCAGTTGACTCAGCACCAGCTTTGGGTGTTGGGAGTTGATCTTTACAATCTCTGCTGGAGCTATAGAATTTAGCTTGGGAATCTTTTCTAATTTCGTTTTGGTGTATCCATTTTATGGATTCAAGTAGTGCTGCCATTAGGTCGTCCTTAGAGGCTTGGTCTTTTAGCATCTGCTCTTTTTGAATTGCTTGCCACTGTGTTGAATGTTCTGCCTCATTTGCGATTTTGCAGTGCAGAAATTTTGTGAATTCGTCGGTTGCCGTTATTTTCGAGATCAAGTTTGTCATCATGATCGTTTGTTTGTTCATGGATTCATGTAGAGTCTGATAGAGGTTGATGAATGGGCATAACGCTAAAGTTGTCGCTGCCAGAACATTGTTGTGTATTTGGATCGCTGCTGCTGTTGAAAGGTTGGGTTTGGCTCCTGATTCGCGGTTGTCTTGGCTTTCATCTTCATGCGTTTTGCATCTGTTTTGGCCATGTTTAATTTCCTTTTCCTCTTTTACGTAGTGCGGTTTGGTGGCTACAATTGACAAGTTTAATGTTGTATCGCGCTGTTGTATTGATTTTGGTTTGAAGTTTTTCAAATCGTGAGATTTGGTTAGTGGGGTACTGGTAGTGGCTTGCTGTCGAGCTTCCGAATTGTAGAGCGATTTTTTCAAATCGGACAACCTTTTGCCTTCGTTCTTTTTATTTTCTTCATTTTGAAAACTTGCTGTCAATTTAGCTTCGACTGCAAGATAATCAGCTTTTAGTTTTTCCGTCAGGCGTTTGTCTCGTGCTTCATGGACAGGCAGTCGCTGCGATTCGGCTTTGTGTAAGATTTCTCTTTTCTTGACAGAATCAGGGGGAGAGATTTGCTTTGTAGGTTCTATTCTAGGTTGGACTGCACTGTGCTTCAGTTGATTCGCTCTTTTTATAGGGGCATTTATGTATCGAATGCCGGTCTCTGATTTGATTTTTGTGAGCGGCTGTTCTTTGGAAGGTGTCGAGTCTGAGCTCGTGAGAATGATCATGTCTTCAATACGCTGTACCTCAGTGATCACTTGATCATTATCAATAGTGATATTGGCTCCAGATAGTTTAGTAGTTTGACTGGTTGCGTTTAGCAGTTCAAGGTCAGTTACTTCGAATGGGGATAGGAACAGGGCTGAGTTTATTTCAACTGCATCAATATTGAGTGGAGAAAGTTCTGACTTACCGAAGTCTGATGCTAAGTTCCCAATCTGTGAGGGTAACGTGAGTAGTTTGCCTACTTGTTTTGAATTTACTAGACCTGGGCGTTTCACTTTTTCTTCGCATATGCCAGCTGCTTTCGCAGCTAGGGTGTAAAGGGAGGGGATCTGTGTGGTCGATTGTGTGTTAGTCCAAATCGCTGGAGACTCTTCCGTTTTGTGCTGGGTAATTAGTGTTTCGTTCTCTAGATGATTAATGTCTCCACTCTTGCGTTGTCGGTTTGCCTGTGTGCTTCTTCCTGCTGGTTTGGCAAGTATCCAAGGGTTCAAAAGGCGCCTTTGTTGTAAGGTCTTGCTCTTGTTTGTGGGCCGGCATCGAATTGTTCCGTAACCTGGGGGCAAGCAAGCGCGGGTACCTTCATTGTGATGCTTTCTGTCGGCTGACAGCACACAGCATACAGCTGGCAGTTTGATCTTGTGCTTTTTCCTGCTGCGGGCTTAAGATGAGCAAAGCACAATGTTTGACTTTGTGTTAAGGTCGGGATCAAAGAGGCAACACCTCCGCAGTCTCCTGTCCAGTGGTCACGCCGTCAGCGCCAAACAGCCGCACAACAGTCGTTGGCCTTTACCCCTGTCGGGCTTAACGCCGCAAGGGTGGTAGCCTCTGTCCTTTCAAGTGTGCCAAAAACACGTGATGAGATCACGTGCCGCTGTGGCCACGCCTCCTCCAGGAAGCACGTTGATGTTTGAATCACGGCAAGAGCCTCAGGCAGCTTGCAATGCCGGCAGAGAAAGAGCAGCTTCTGTGGCATGTAGCTCGATTCCAAAGTGCTCTTCCAGACAGGTAAGGACACTAATATGCATACAATATCACGCAACCTGTGGTGGTATGCATTTATCGACCTAAGAAGGATGAAAGGCTTTTTGAAAAACAAAAGAAATTTGAAAAAAACAAATTTTTTCATTTTTTTCTTCTCCAAACCGGCCCAGGTATGGCCAGAAACCAGCCCCCACTTCCCAGGGACGATTCCGGCCCGGCCACGGGCGAACATTTTCATAATTAATTTTAGTTTCCTTGTTGCTTGACTAAAGATTCACTGTTGTGTTTGCCCAACAGTAATCGTGTTAATCTTTAAGTTTCATGCGCTAAGGAAGGATGTAACCTTTAGAATAGTAAATAAAATACAATAGTAAATATGATACAATGATCACACAGTTCATTATTACAAATAAAGGTCTCATGTCCGCACGGTTATTAAGAATACTAATAGTAAGTATGTTAATAACAAATCCATATATCTATCCCATTCCCGAAAAATTGAGCATATTATCAAAAGATACATATAATATATCCTTTTGTTACTGATAATCAAAATAGTGAAAAATAGAGGACGGCATGAAAGCAGATTACTACTAATTAATACATACTGGTGCACTAAAGACTCAGAAACCAGAAAATACCTGGCGGACATAATGGCGGCCATTGATGCCTCAATGTCAGAGGACAAGAACCAACTAATCATCATCTGTGGTGATTTGAACATCAAACTACTGGATAATAATGGCCTGTTGAAAAGAAGAACTACCTTGGTGGCCAATGAAAAACGTTGGGTACTTGAAATGGATACCAGAGAGATGTCAATGCTGAATGGCCAAATAACAGGTGATCTCCCAGGGTCCATGACTTGGACCGCGAATTCAACAAGCGCCTGTCTGGATTTCTGCTTTGTTGCTAGTACTACCTTAGCATGGATCAACTCTCTAAAAGTAATCCCTCAGAAAGCTAGTGATCATGCTCTACTAGAAGTGGAACTTCGTTGGAAGACTGAAGAGCAGAAGTTCCGAGCCGTCCCCGCAATGGAAATAACATGTGGAAGGAACAGGCTAAAAATAAAAGCACAGGCCATTCCTGAACTAGCAACCCGGTTCAAACATAACATTAAGGATAACCATGAAACAGTAGACTATGGATGGCTACTGAAGGAGTTTGAAGTCAAGAGTCGCACAAATAAAAACACCAAATTGGTAAGGAAACATCCATATAACGAAGACCTGGTGGAAAAAAGGAGGGAACACCGTGCAGCACTGAGATGCCTCCATAAAAGTACCCATCCCAATAAAGAGGAACACTTAAAGGCATGGTCTAGTAAAATTTTTTATTGTCCCTACGAGTCGGCCATGTTTTTTTAAGCCTAAGTGGCTCGATTTTAGAAAACTTTCCTATGGACCTTACCCGAGTTTTCGTCCATTAAACGCACGCGAAAACAAGCACCAGGGAGCCGCCATTTTCTGATAATCCTATCTTTTCCCTGATCGCCCTGGCTGACTTGCTTTTGCGGCACTAAATCAATTCCCCCGCCCCTGAGCCTGACATTATCAAAACATTCATATTCCTCGCCTCTCTCCGTGACGTTACTGTGCTGCGTAGGCAAACGCGCCCAGTCGTCTTCTGCGCGACTCCACACAGAACCCGGAAACCAACACAGATCAACTCACAACACAGCACGCCACAATTCAGAATATGAAACTGTACTTTAAAATGAAACAGCAACACGGTACATTTGGTAAAGTACATTTATTTGACATTAAATGTTTAGAGAATATTCAGCAATTGCCATATGAACTCCGGAAGCCATTTATTTTCTTTTATCTGTATCCGCAATAACTGTTCCGTTTCATCTTGAGTCACGCGCTGTTCCTTTATGGTACACAGGGTGTTCATTTTCGTAAAAAGAATCACTTTGGAAGCACAGTGAACCGCAAGGCTGTTCCATCAACTAGGCACTAGTCCAGCCTAAAGGTTGTTATGTTGCTTCTAGCCACTAGTACAGCGTAAGGGCATGTGGGCACTTGGCGATCGTCCCATAATATGGTGATCGTGCTCCAGTTGTTGACACAAAGCTGCAGGTGTCTGCTGAAGAATCCATCCGCCGGTGTCTCAAACAGATGGCAGTGGCAGAATGGGATCAAATACCTGTTATGAAAGCAAAAAAATGATAATTAGTCTCGCTAGCCGAACTTCATTAATATTACTCATTTTATTTATTACGGCCGATCAGAAACTATTTGCTTGCAAGGATAGTTCAATGGAGTATGTTCGTCTCTAAAATCAATGCGAAATGTAACGAGATAAATCGAGTCCAACACACAATGATAAACGACAGTTAGTCTACATGCGTGAGGAATGATATGATATGGCATTTGTAACGCGCCTATACTCAAGTGTTTCTAGGCGTGACGAGGCAGGTGGGGAACAAGGGCAGACAGACAACGATCCTACTAGGCCAGGTGTCTTTCTGATCGCGCATGGGGAGGGGCTGTACATGGTTAGTTGAATATAAATTAAATAATAGGGCCAGCTGGTGGCAAGTGCAAGGTAAATGCCGGGAGAAGGGGCTGAAGGATACAGAGACAGTCCCGTAGTGCAGGTAGGCAGTGCAGGGAAAAGTGGCTTGGCCAAGGACCGAGATCGGTGAGACCAGTGGACCTGCATGCCCATGTGGCCATTAGGAACAGTTTTACTTGCTTTTCCTAGCTCTTCATTCATTCATTTATTCATGCATCCATTCATTAAATCTTCATTCCGGTATAAAAGCGTGTAAAGATTTACTTACATTATATTTGAAATTTCTATTGTGTCTCTTCGTAATGCAGTCTGTAAAACGGACCGTGCTCTTGACAACGATTTTTCGTATACTGACCTAAAATGAAACTCGGTCTAGTTTCTGAATTTTCTGCCTTATCGTCTCTTACGTTATTGCGCACTCCCTTCAAATGTAGTTCTTTCGGCATGGTCCCTGTCTCAAGGTCAAAAAACAATAGACCCTTATACTTCCAGTGCGACTTGTGGGCCTCATCTGGACGCTGTCCTTCGTATTCTTTATTTGCAACATCACGTAGTATAGGCATCTGTGAGAACTTGAAGTTTAGAATCCGTCTATGTAGCAAATGCGAACTGGCTTCTCTCCCAAATGCCACGGCCCGCTTGGCTGGCGCGTTCTAAGTGCCCCAATTTTGTCCCCGTTGTCTGCGAGCTTTCCAGCCCAAATTGAGACATTTACTTTTTGGCAGAAGGTCAGGGAAAGTATAAAGTAGCACAGGAGTTGAGTTAAAAGTGAGATTTATTGTTTGTTTGTTTGTTTTATTATTTGCAATACGCAAGCCTCCCCTCCGTTAACAGTGCGCAGCATTTACATTTACATGAGGTGAGACATGAGAAAAATATATACATACACATATGTGAGGTGAATAGAGGGAATTCAAAGATGACACCCAGCTTGTTCGCCACCCATGATGGTGAAGGTAGGGGTTAGGTTTACAGGTACACTGTACAATAACATTTATTTACAAAAAGACAATCGTATTGCAATTATTTAAACCTGGATTTGTACTTCACAATCAGCTGTGCTTCGGGTGGGCATGGCACAGTCACAATGTTCGGTGGCAATGGATCACTGCTCTGCACAGAAACGTCCAAAATTCCATATCTGTGCTTCTCTAACACAGCAACAATAAGGCCTTTCACAAAGTCGAACTGCATTTCATCATAGACTGGTTTGATCACCCATTGCTTACTTCGTTTTGAAAACACCTTAGTGTAGCGAGGCATCCTTACTTTACCCCTAGTCCTAGATTGTTCACGTCCGACATTGCTGTTATGGGCCAAGGCCGCTAGTAGTGTGCAATGTTTCATGCCCCGAAAGCTAAAATGCAAGCGCTTTGGCCTGTACTTTAGGCACATATTGTGGAACACCTCCAAATCTCCTGTGTGACAGAATTCTGTCAGTCCTCTCAAATCTCTTGATAGAGTTTTGTCGAAAACAATCTTCTCAATGGCTTTGTGTGTCGGTGAAGATGGAATCAACCACTTCTTCTTGCGTGCCTCCTCTGGGGACAAAAGGCCATGTTCACATTGGTGGAAATGTTCATTTGCTGTCCAGCGGTGAACGTTGGTACAGTGGTGCATCAGTGACTGCCATTTTTCAAGTAGTATTTCCACTGACCCCTCACAAGTTTTTGAGCTCCACCAAAGATGGTTGGTGATAGAATGCGACCACTGCAAAATAATTTCAAAACTTTTTTTTTCCCTGCAGCCGAGATTTTCTTATTGATTGATTTAGCAAGATGCCATACGTCAAATTGATGTTTAATATGTGGGAACTGCTCTCTCATTGTCTTGGCAATTGAAACGTGTCTATCCGTGGCTATGAGGTAGATGTGCATTCCCCTCGATTGTAGATATTCCACTGATTTTATAAAACCTAGTTTCTCCATGGCCACTGAGGATGTACATTGTGTTACCTGCACGACCACCGAACTCACAATTTTCTTACTATCCATGTCCTGAAAGTGGTAGGTGCAGTACCTGGCAGAAAATCCAGGGCTGTCGCACTGTCCATCGCCGGCTAGCCTGAATCGTTTGCCTTCGAATGTACTTGCTAGAGACAATTGTTCAATTTTCCAAGCATCACTAATGGCCGGAAACAGATAATCACGTTGGTATATGTAGTACAGCGCTTTAGAAATGAAATGGAGTCCCACAAACTGAAAGAAAGCCTCTAACTTTCTAAAACTGGAGCCACTAAAAAGTGATGCAGCTGCACACAGTAGATTGCCTGCTGGCAGTTTCCCCAGCATCGGTTGTGCAGACCATGAGAACCTATGATTTCATCTACAGGCGGCATTTATTTTGACGTTACTGCCTTTTATTTGACGAGTCACATTAATCAATGGCTTCCCACATACGTTCCCTCTAATGGAATGCACACATTTCAGCATACTTATAATTTCCATCAAAAAACTGTCGAATACAGTGTATTTGCTCTCTTTCATTAGACTGTCATCCAGCGTCAACGTTGTTTCGGCCTTTGACGTTGTGGAGATTTCAACACATTGGAAAGTAATATCGCTGATATCAAGTTCTGATGCGTCTATGGAGGCTGCGGCTGGTTCATTCTCTGTCATTTCAACATCTATTACTTCAACATTGATGGGAGAACACAACAATGTCGACAGGTTTTTTGGTGGCAAATTTTTGGCGGGTGTAAATTGTGTAAATTGATCTGCAACCACTTCAGAGCTATCTTCAATACATTCAATAACATCTTCTTGTGGTGGTGCGGTCGCACTGTAGCTATGGTCCAATGCAACTTTGCTGTAGTCTCCAAACAACGTTAATTCATGTTCTGGCCATTGGACATGAGCATCTCGAGCCTGAACACGCCTCGCCTCAATTAATAGTTCCTCCATAGTGTACACGGTCTGGCAAGCCACATCTCTCATTCGCTTCACTGTCTGTGTGTGTATAGTTCTGACACCCACGGGTAAATGGAGGAGAGATTGGAAAAGGGATGTTCAGTTTAAACACAAGATGGAGTGTAGTAGAATTGACTGGAAAAAACATAAAATAGTCCCCAGCACAAACATTTTTTTAAAGTTATGAACTGTTTGTAACTAACCTTTTTTTGGTTTTTTTTTCTTTGCAACTTTTTTGACTCGACCTTCAACATCTGCACGCTGTAGCTCCGATTCGTTTCCGCATGTCCTCCCTTCCTCTTGCGCTGCAACGACTATATTTTCTGTATCCGCATAGACAGCACGGAATGAGGCTCCATCGTCTCCCTGAAACATAGTACTTTCATTACTATGTATCAAAATATTGTAAGCATAAAACACACGTGAGGACGAACACACAGGTACATCTCAATAGCCAAACACGATTTAAACATTGTGTGCAACAATCAAACGACAAGTATTCGACCAGTGATGATCTATTTCGATGGAACTGTCAGTATCCATACCTCTGGCTCTGCATGGACTGCCATGAATGGTTGTATTGGAGAGGAGGCATCCGCATCTCCCTGAAACATAGTACCTGCATTAGTATGCTTTTCAATATTGGAAACACAACACACACTTGGGGTCGACGGCACAGGTACATATAAAGAAATATCCACAAATGATGCATTGTCCAAAAGAATCAAGGAAAATCCAAATATGATCACATTTCATCGACTTATTTCAACGATTCCTTTACATCTGCATCATCTAAATGAGATGTTGTGATTGTGGTGGAAGCTCCATCGTCTCCCTGAAACACAGTACTTGGATTAGTATGGTTTTCAATATTGGAAACATAACACACACTTGGGGTCGAACGCACAGGTACATATAAAGAGATAACCGCAAATGATGCATTGTCCAAAAGAATCAAGGAAAATCTAAATATGATCACATTTCATCCACTTTTTTCAATGATTCCTTTACATCTGCATCATCTAAATGAGATGTTGTGATTGTGGTGGAAGCTTTGTCGTCTCCCTGAAACACAGCACTTGCGTTAATAGGGAAGAAAGTATAGCAAATGGAATCACGTTATATGATCACGCATGATGGAGCTGTCATTATCCATACCTCGTGCTGCTGAAGAATATCTATGGATGTTGCAAATGTAGTGCGCACTTCCGAAAGCTGTTGCGCCGATTCGTATACTTGAATGTCAGGCTCTGCATCAAGTGCAGGGGTTGACGCTCCATCAACTGCCTGAAACATAGTACTTGCATTAGTGAGGATTACAATTGTGAAAACATAACACACACCTGGGATCGACAGCACAGGTACATATCAACGGCTAACCACGAATGAAACATTGTGTAGAACAATCAAACGACAAGAATTCCAGCTCTGATGATGACGCTCGATGGAGCTGTCAGTATCCATACCTCCTGCTGTTGAAGAACATCTAGAAATGTTGTAGATGTGGCGGACGCTTCAGCATCTCCCTGAAATACAGTACTTGCATTAGTATGGATAACACTAATTAGAACTGAAAACAAAAACCAGTGGACGATAACTAAGGTGTATATCAATTGGAAAGCAGTAACCAAACATTCGGTAAAGTAATTACACGATAGAATAAAACTATTACTTGACATGCATAAAACAAGTATGTAGCGGATTAGCCTAGTAAGATTACCTGATATGCGCTAGAAGTGGTTGATAACTGCGACCACATCAAGGATGTAGAATGTTCTTGCTTCAGATTGAAGGGATAGTCAAGAAGTTGTAAAGGTCAATTAATGATTGATAATGAAATGCCAATATTAAAAATAGCCATGTAAGCTGACAGAATACTTGAAAAATGCTCAATACAGCACAGTTCCCTGTCCCCATATATATATACATTGCGTTTGTGGGTTATGAAATCGAAAAAGAATATATTGATGTCATTATTCAAAAAACTATACACTCATATCAATATCGAAATTATTACAAGGGATAGAACACCTACAATATCAATTAATCCATTTGGATACCTACACACTACCGCAAGGCCTAAAGCTAAATCCGGACACTTGACTCACCGGTGGCGGAATGTGGACGAATAGAGTGGGAATAGCGTTTTCGTGTAATTTCCGTGTCGTTCGCCGTTTATTCTTCTTTGTTACCCAAGAAGTTGTGTACATGTCCAAGGAAAAGTGCTGGCTGCAGATGCGGTATCGATCACCCCTCTTGTCCTGTAAGACTTGTTGGGCTCTACTTTCCAGCTCATCCAGTGGATATCCGCAATGTCTGACCCATTCTCTTATTCGATCAACAGTTTTCGGGAATACATGCATTGTTGTGCCTTCAGATTTAGCCTGGGTCTTCGAAGGGCAACCGCTAATCGAACAGGCAGGCATTGTTGATAAATCTGAAAAGTAAATATCGACATTATTATACAATCTTCAAGAATAAAGATTTGATACAAAAGTAAATGAATCATACAATGATCAATGCAAGGTTTGTTTTGGTCGCAGGAACTATACCAGTTCATTATCTGCGGCTTAGTATTTGCATAAATTGCAGAAATGTATAAATGATGTGACTAAAAACTGAACATGTGACTCATCCCTTGGATGTTCTGTATTGCACGAGAAGGAAACATGCTTACATTATAGACTGGACCCCCGAAGGGTGCAATTCGATGACAATAGACACAGATGAAAATAAATAGATCTATTGATAGCATAGCAAAGGAAACTCAAGTCAATAGCAATGAGACCAATGAACCTAGCACTATTGTGTACTCAACTCGTAAATAGATAGAAATTTAAAAATCTGCGAAATATGACTAGGATACATGGCCTTACCTTGACCAACAAACAGTTGGATTCAGCAAGCAGAGCAGTATGTTGCAGGAGAATAGGTGGGTGGCCACGGGTAGCACACTGATGGGTTTGCTCTAAGCGGTCACAGAAGTTCACGGATAGCACGACAACGAGCAGATTAGCGTAGATGATATGATATGATATGATATGGTATTTGTAACGCGCCTATACACAAGTGTTTCAAGGCGCGACGAGGCAGGGAGGGAGGGAAACAAGGGGAAGACAGACAAACGATCCTACTAGGCCAGGTGTCATTCAGATCGCGCAAGTGCAGAGGTAAGGGGAAAAGGAGAAAGTGCAGGGGGAGGAGGTGGGGGGGAAAGTGCAGTACAAGGTAAGTAGCGTAATAAAATAATAAATAATAAATAAAAGGGCCAGCTGGTGGCAAGTGCGAGGTAAGTGCAGAGCAAGTGCTGGGAAGGGGGCTGTAGGGATACAGTGACAGTCCCACAGTGCAGGGCCAGCCAAGGAAGCAGTGCAAGTGGAGAGTGGCTGGGCCCTGGACCGAGGTCACTGAGAGTGGCCCAGATGCAGGTTTAGTGCAGAATTCAGTGGGGAGTTAAGCAGGTTTATCAGGGGAGAGGGAGAGAGAAGGCAGAAGCGAAGAGGAAGGTTTTGAGGTGCTTCCGGAACCGGAGATGGTTCTCCTCAAGTTTCAGGGAGGCAGGAAGGCTGTTCCAGAGGGAGGACCCTGCTGCGGAGAGAGATCTACCCCCAGCTCGTTGCTTCGAGAAGCGGCTGACCATGAGGGAGTTGGAGACGGATGAGCGCAGGGCTCGTGAAGGAAGATATTTAGAAAGAGAGAGTTGAAGGTATTTAGGCCCCAGGCCCCAGAAGGCCTTGTGGACAATGCAGAGGGTTTTGAACTTAATCCTCGCAGCCACTGGGAGCCAGTGAAGAGATTTCAGTCCTGGAGAGATACGGTCCCTGGGCTTGAGGCCAAGGACAAGTCTCGCAGTTCTGTTCTGGATAAGTTGCAGAGGGCGGAGAGTGGAGGCAGGCAGATTAAGATAGAGGCTGTTACAGTAGTCCAGCCTTGAGAGAACCAGGGCTCGGGAGACAGTGAGCTTCTGGGGGAAGGAGAGGAAGGGAAGAATACCTCTGAGGAGGTGCAGCTGGTAGTGTGACTTCTTAGAGACGTCAGATATATGAGGAGAGAAGGAGAGTGTGGAGTCGAAGATGACCCCGAGGTTTTTAGCCTTGCAGGTAGGGGCAGGAAGGGGGCCAAGGGAGGCCGGCCAGAGAGCTGCAGGGAAGGAGGGAGTGGGTGTGCCGATGAGTAGAATCTCAGTCTTACTGGCGTTAAGGCAGAGGTCATTGGCGGCACACCATTCCTGGATAGCAGACAGACAGTCGGAGATGAGGGAAGGAGAGGAGGAGGCCGAGGGTAGCCTGAAAATGAGCTGGGTATCGTCCGCATAGCACTGGAAGTGGGGGCAGAGAGCGGCGATGCAGTGGGCAAGGAGTGCCAGATACTGGTTGAAAAGCCAGGGAGAGAGGTTGGATCCCTGGGGGACACCACAGGTGGAGAAAAAGATGTCAGAGAGGAAGGAGCCCATTTGGACCTGGGAGGGTCGACCGGAAAGGAAAGAGGTCAGCCATGCCAGAGCCTGACCAGTGATACCCAGGTTATCACGGAGACGGTTGAGCAGGATGGCATGGTTGACAGTGTCAAAGGCAGAGGAGAGATCGAGCAGAATGAGAACACATGGAGTGTTGGAATCGAGGTTCAGGAGCAGGTCCTCACGGATGTTCAGGAGAGCAGTTTCCGTGCTTCTGGCCGCTCTGAAGCCGGATTGATGGTCATGAAGATTACCAACATATTCAGCATGGAGGTTAAGCTGGGAGATGGCCAGTTTCTCCAGGAGCTTGCCCAGGAAGGGAGTAATGGAGATTGGGCGATAGTTGGCCGGGCAGGAGGGGTCGGAAGAGGGTTTCTTGAGGAGGGGGTGCACAAGGGAGTGCTTGAGGGGGGATGGGAAGACTCCAGAGGCGAATGAGTGGTTGCAAAAGTCAGCCAGGGCAGGAGCCAGGGAGTCGATGTGGTCCTTGATGGTTTTGGAGGAACAGGGGTGAACCTGTTTAGACGAGGCTTTCATGGATCGGACTTGTCTGGAAACCTCATCAGCAGAAAAAGGTGGAAAAGCAGAGAAGGAGGGCGGAGGGGCGGCTGCAAGAGAGCAAGAGGAAGAGCCGGGAAGAGAGGGAGGGAGGAGAGAGGAGGAGAGCGAGGACAGGATGTCCTGAGTTTTTGAGATGAAGTGCGAGGCCAGTGCAGTGCAGAGGGCCTGGGAGGGGACAGGAGAGGTAGAGACTGCAGCAGGGTTGGCCAGCTCCTTGCAGATTTTAAAGAGTTCGGCCGAGTTGTTAGATGCCTCAGAGATGCGGGCTTGGATAAGTGCTCTCTTCTTGGTGAGAACGGAGAGCCGGTATTGCCTTTCGAGCAGGCGGCAGGCCAGTTTGTCAGAGGATGAACATGAAGCACGCCATTTCCTCTCTGCCACCCTGCACTTGCGTTTTAGGGTGACGAGATCCGAGTCATACCAGGAGTTACATTTGGCTTTGGGCTTCAGGCGGATTCTCATGACGGGAGCAAGGATATCGAGAGTATCAGATATAGAGGAATAGAGCATGGAGAGGGCTGTGTCAGGGTGGGAGTCAGCCGAGGGGGGAGAAGGGGGCGAGAAGGTAGCAGCGAAAGCCTCAACTGACACGCGCTTCATGGGTCGGATGACCGAGAAGGTGGGTGGCAGTGAAGAGGGTGGCTTTGCCTGTGGGGTAGGGAGGGAGAGGTGGGAGGATAGGAGAAAGTGATCGCTCCAGGAGAGAGGAGTGGAGAGAGGGAGGGAGAGGGGAAGGTCAGAAGAGATCAGAGCATCAAGAGTGTGCCCTGCAGAGTGAGTAGGCCCAGACGGGAGAATAGAGAGTGAGAGAGAGTTGCAGAGTTCGCGGAAGAGACCAGTGGGGGGACAGGAGGCATCGAGGTGGATGTTGAAGTCACCGAGAAAGAGGAGTTGGGTGGTTGAGGACAGGAGTGAGGAGGAGAGGTCAGCCCACTCAGAGAGGAAGGAGGAAATTTGACCAGGTGGCCGATAGATAGTAGCCACGGTAAGGGAATGGCTAGGAGAGAGAGAAAGTCGGCAGACAAGACATTCAAAAGAGGAGTAGGTCTGCGTAGGAGTGACAGTGGCAGGAATCCACTCAGGGAAGATAAGGGCAACACCACCCCCTGAAGGGTTGGGCCTGGGCACGGAGAGGATCTTGTAGCCGTCAGGTAGGAGTGTGTCGAAGCTGGTGGCAGAGCTGGCAGTGAACCAAGTCTCAGTGAGACCGAGGACGTCGAGGTCCAGTTCCTCAAGAAGGCGACAGATATCAGAGGAGTGCTTGATGGCAGAGCGAGAGTTTAGAGTGGCAATGTGGAGAAGGTTGCCACCCTTGAAAAACATCCGGGGAGGGGTACAGATCAGAGGTACGCCCTGCAGAGGTGTTAGAGAAGGAGTTGAAGAGGGAGCAAGAGAAGGGGCAGGGAGGGAGGGGAGAGGCAAGGTAGCCGAGGACAGAGGAGGGGGGACAGCGGGAGCGGAGAGGAAGTTGATGAGGCTTGGGAAGCGTCTATCAAAGAGGTGAAGGTTGGCCTGAGGGCCTTGGACCAAGACGGTCCCGTTAGCATAGACATTAATGATGGCTTTAGAGGAGTGGAAAGGGGCCAAGAGGACATCCCAACGGGTGCCACCATTAATGGGAGAGGTGGAGAAAGGAGAGAGCACAGCGACCATGTGAAGGGTCCATAGGTCAGGTGAAGGCACGAAGAAGAGAATGTCAGTGAGAGTTTCCTTGGAGCAGGCGCTCGTGTAGGTGTCAGCGATAGGGAGGCCTGGGTTGGAGACCAGGATGTCCTTTTTAAACTTTTTCCTACCGGATTTAGTGAGGAGAGCAGGATAGTCAATGGAGAAGCAGTTAGAGTAGATAGGCGAGATAGAGAGCACCATGGAGTAGGAGGGGAGGCGGACGACACGAGTATGCAGACAGGAAGTGAGTGGAGGGCACTAGTTTACCACAATGCAGAGCAAACAGTAATGCGTAATAGGTCAGGGCCACCTAAGTTTGAGAATCCTGCGAGGGGAGAAAAGCACCCTAGTTTAACACAATGCAGAGCAAACAGTAATGCGTAATAGGTCAGGGCCACCTAAGTATGAGAATCCTGCGAGGGGAGAAAAAAGCACCCTAGTTTAACACAATGCAGAGCAAATAGTAATGCGTAATAGGTCAGGGCCACCTAAGTATGAGAATCCTGCGAGGGGAGAAAAAAGCACCCTAGTTTACCAAACAATTGGAATAGGGGGGCGAGGCATCATGTGGATGAGGTGAGCAAGGTGAGGAGGGGTGGGCCAGATAGCGGAGGAGCTGGCGCCTGGCGTCCCCTGCGGACACCTGCAGACACACAGGGAGCCGCACTGTAGGAGTCGCCCTTGGCCTGGGGCCCTTAGCCGCGGGGGCTGCCGGGCAGAGGGCTGCCCAGGAGGGGGGAGGTTATAGGCAGAGGGAGAGGAAGGGGGGGGGGGGTGTGGGCGGGCAGGGAGGCGGGGAGGGAGGGGAAGACCAGGAAGTGGGAGGGGGGAGCAGGAGCAGGCCAAACACCGCGCTAGGAGCGCGAGGGAAACAATTCAACTTTCCTTTTCCCTTATTTTTTAAAAAAAAGCACAAAAAACCACACAACACTCACGGAGGCCCAGGCAGGGCTTTCCAGGCCTGCTGATCCCCTCAGGCCACCGGCGACCGCTCTCCACGCTCAGCTGGAGAAAAGAAGCGAGCGTGGGGAACGGCCGTCGAGTAGGCCAGAGGGGAGGCAGGCACACAGCCAATCAGAGGGGGGGCTGGGCGGGCAGGGAGGCGGGGAGGGAGGGGAAGACCAGGAAGTGGGAGGGGGGAGCAGGAAGATCTCAGTGGTTGCCAGGTAACACGTTCAGGAGTTGACTTGCAAAGCACAAAGATGTTCTCATGAGACATATCAAGTGGTTTATAAAGTATTAGAAACAGGGGTGTGTTTGTGAATGAATGACGCATGTATGTCGTGGTTTTAGGGGGGCGGCCTGCTTCAAGGGGAGGCCTGGCTGGAGACACGGGGTCTGAGGAGGCCATGTGACCGATGGCCCCTGGGCGTGGGACACCTTTTGAAGTGTACATGTAGTTTGGCACCTTGGCCGTTTGCGCCCGTCACAGCCCCCCATGCCAGCGGGCATCCACCGGAGCGAACCGCCTTTGATACAGGGGGGTGGGATGGATGGGCCTGGGGCGTGCAGATAAGGCACAGGAAGACTGCTGAATGGAGACACACTTATGTGGATTGCAGGGGGGCGGCCTGCCTCAGGGGAGGCCTGCCTGGAGACACGGGGTCTGAGGAGCCCATGTGAACAATGGCCCCTTGGCGTGGGACACCTTTTGAAGTGTACATGTAGTTTGGCACCTTGGCCGTTTGCGCCCGTCACAGCCCCCCATGCCAGCGCGCATCCACCGGCGCAAACCGCCTTTGATACAGGGGGGTGGGATGGATGGCCCTGGGGCGTGCAGATAAGGCACAGGAAGACTGCTGAATGGAGACACACTTATGTGGATAGCAGGGGGGCGGCCTGCTTCAAGGGGAGGCCTGGCTGGAGACCCGGGGTCTGAGGAGGCCATGTGACCGATGGCCCCTTGGCGTGGGACACCTTTTGAAGTGTACATGTAGTTTGGCACCTTGGCCTTTCGCGCCCCTGACAGCCCCCCATGCCAGCGCGCATCCACCGGCGCGAACCGCCTTTATATCAATATACAGTATATCGCCTTTGTATCAATGATAGTATATCGTTGCTTATCAATAACAAATGCCACATACCGGAGATTCTTGTGAGCACAGACCTACACTTCAATCGGTGTATTATAGTGGTCAAGACCCTAAGGCCTGTATAATCCAGTGGTAATTGTTAGTATAGATATATGTGTGACTTTTATAGAGACATAACCTACTGAAAGACTTTGAACAAGTGTTATTTAGTGCATGCATTATCGAGAATATATTATGTTAGCTTAGATAGATAGTGACCACCCTGTTTCACAGCGACCAGACCTTCACCCATTCGGAGCACAGATGTCTGACGTCCATCCTTGAATGGAGACACACTTGATTCATTTATTTTCATGACACAAAAATACAAGACTTTAAAGATTATACAGGTCAGGTTGCAGCACAGCTAGAGAAAATCCCCTGTACTGACCGCTGTCACTCGGAACTTTTCTCTAATGGCACGAACGGCACAGGCGGGTATCACTCTTCGAACGCGGTGTCCAAGCCTCCTGTGAAGCCACCATGTAAAGGAACGATAGGCCACCAGCCTGTACCACCTGTGAAAAGGAATGAAACAAACTGTTTTTAAATGACCAAGATAAGTTTAATAAACATTTGTTGTCAATGACAATTCTTGTAACTAATGGCATTTTACACGGACAAATGCTATCTAGACAATGCACACTATTGAACGACTTACATGCGTTACAATGATATGTAGATGTAATTTTGGATATAGTAGAAGAACATGAAATAGGAGTGGCATGACAAGCAGACTATACTTACTCGTTACTCGGATTACGAGGACGAACAGTTGCTCGAAGTTCGTGCATAAGCACCATCATTATTCTCAACATGGCCCGTGTGAGGCAGGCTGCCCTGAAGTCTGGCAGCTCGGTGATGCATTGCGGTCGTGGCTCGCCTTCCGAAATGTAGGCCAGGCATCCCGAGTTTCCTCGGCAGCAGCAGTTCTCGTCCTCATTTGGCATTAGCTTGCACCGATTGCATGTGCACCAGGTGGAGATGCCGTCCATTCGACTAGGCCCAGGCTCTTCATCTGTTGATTCGTCCTGCCAACTGCCGTCTGAATCCCCATCGTTTTCGCGTGCTTCCCTTTCCAGTAGTTCCTCCTCGGTATACTCGGGCTCGTACATGTAGGGCATTATTGTAGCCATTGTGTGTTAAACAAACTAAAATAATTTATAGCGGTGGTACTGGTATCTGTTCACACGGGCTACAAGCGGCGAAGGTAGCTGATCAGAGCACTGAAACGAGTCACAGAATACTCAAAGTAACACAGAGAGAGGAATGGAATCGAAAAGCTGCTGCTGTGTGTTGTGAAACGGTCTGTTTATACTTATTGAGGAAAGAGGCGTCCTGCCATTTCCATGGCGACACGTCATTAGCTGAAGCGCAGCGAATGTTGACACGAGACGTGCTTTGGCATTGGGAAATGGGCGGTACGAGTCTGCTGATGACAGGCTCAGGGGCGGGGGAATTGATTTAGTGCCGCAAAAGCAGGTCAGCCAGGGCGATCGGGGAAAAGATAGGATTATCAGAAAATGGCGGCTCCCTGGTGCTTGTTTTCGCGTGCGTTTAATGGACGAAATCTCGGGTAAGGTCCATAGGAAAGTTTTCTAAAATCGAGCCACTTAGGCTTAAAAAAACATGGCCGACCCGTAGGGACAATAACATTTTTTACTAGACCATGCCTTTAAGACAATGTAAACAGTCTTATAAGAACTGGTTAAAATCCTCTAGGGTGTGGAGAACACAAGCAGATGCTGAAAAAATGCTGGTGGCAATAAGTACATCCAGGGGTGGACTAGCCTATAGGGATCTCTGGAGATTTCCCGGTTTGTGTAGTATTTCCGCATTTTCTGAAAGGAAAAGGGTTGGGCTTGCTGAAAATGTGTAATTTGTGGCCACTGTGAAAATTATTTCCAGGGCCTCTTTTGGTCCCCAGTCCACACATGAGTACATCGAATACTAGATCCCAATGGGAGATAATTAATAAAGGAGAGTACTTCCAGTCAGACCTAACATCAAGTCATGTTTCAAAGGACCAATGGGTAATATTCTACACGGACCTCTTTCAGGAAAAATAAGCAATCATGATAAAGCAAAGATCTAGAAGCCCGTGGCTCATCGACATTGACAGGGATGACATACTAGCAAGGATTAAAAATCTGAGCTCTTCAAGAGCGGCAGGACCAGATGGTATATCGAACTGTATGCTGAAAGAAAATGGGGAAGAGTGGGCAGATTTCATCTTAGTAATATTTCAACAGATACTAAAACAAGAACAATCCCTCAATCCTGGAAGGAGGCCCTAATTTTGCCAATCTATAAGAAAGGGGACCGTACAAATCCCAGGAACTACAGGCCAATCGCTCTTCTTGATTCCATAGGAAAGCTGTTCTCCTCTATCATCTTGAGAGATCTAAAAAGATGGGCAATAAGGACCGGAATCTTAGACAAACGACAAACAGCATTCATGAGTGGCATCGGTACATCACTGAACGTATTCATCCTGAATATGTTAAAACTTCGGCACTGGAAAAGAAAAAGAACATATATCTGTGTTTCATCGATCTCGAACAGGCCTTTGACGGAATCAGTAGAGAACTGCTCTGGGCCAGGTTAAGAAAATGGCACTGTCCGGAACATCTGCTCGAGACCATTCAAGAACTCTATACTAACACCTCAATCCAAATACTGGTCTCCAAAGGCGGCGATGTGACAGAAAAAATCTTGACGTTGAAAGGTATGAAGCAAGGTTGTGCCTTGGCACCCTTTATGTTCATTCTCGATCTAGCAGACATGAAGGAACACCAGGCACATATTCAAGCTTTTCCACCAGTGTTTCAGGATGAGGCCGTGCCATGGATTTTATATGCAGACGATGTCGTATTCATGGACCAAAACCCTATAGGTTTACAAAGACGCATGGCGGAATTTAAGATCTACCTAAGCAAAAATCATCTGAAGATCAATGTCAAAAAATCAATGATCTTAATAATGCAGTCCGCCCAAGGGCACAAGGCCACAAAAAAAAATGCATTTAATTTGTCACTGGATAACCATCCTCTAGACATAGTTGATTCTACTGTCTATCTCGGGGTCCGAATTAACAAAAATATCAACGAACAGGCTCAACAGAGTTTTACTCGAGAGAAGCTCATAAAACTATCAAACCAAGCCCGTGCCCTCCTTTGGCGTTATGGATCATTTTCAATGATGCCACTAATCCTATTTTATAAACAAAAGGTTGCGGCGATCTTGACCTATGGAGCCGAATCACTGCTAAATCTCCATTGGAAGACCTGGGGAGTGTTCGAGGGCCTTTTTTGGAGAAGGGTTCTTAGGCTCCCAAACTGTCTCTCAGCATCAGCAATAAGGCACGAACTGAGGCTGCAATCATTGGAATTGATAGTGTTGTGGAAGACACTCTCGCTATTTCGGAAGTGTATCCTGGATAAACCTCCTATCTCATTTGAACTGTTGGCTAATAAAGACGTTAGAAATATAGATCCTAATTTCCAGACTTGGAAACAGAATTGTCTGGAAATACTAGAGCATCACAACATTAAAATAGATACATTGAAAGAAAACCCGGACAAAGTAAAGAAAATCCTCCGTAGAAAGGACTGGGAAGAAACAGATATCCTAAAGAGGCAGAATACAAACTGCCACAACATCATTTGGGAACGAAAGGCTCTGAATGATCCTCCACTGTATCTGCGAAGATTCCCTTCGCCTAGACATAGGGATCTTCTGATGAGATGCAGGCTAAACATTTTGTCAACCAGGGAGGTACAATACCTAAGAAAACAAATTCCCGCTGAAGAGGCTAGATGTCGTTTTTGTAATAACCCGGATATCCTGGAATCAATAAAACATTGGATGTTATCATGCCCAGTATTGGCAAGCCAAAGGAGCCTGTTCTTGGGAGAGTGGGTGGCTAATATAAACACGTCAATGGAAGAGGACTACTGGGAGAGAATATTGACAGCACAAAAAATCGGCCCCACCTTGGAAGCCCTACGATTCATAGAACTAATCCTAAAGGGACTAAGGGAGGACAGTGAAGAACTCAGAGGGCGGCGGGAAGCCCCTCGAGGGGGGTTTGGACTGAAAATGATGTGGACCTAATTGTTAAAGGTTGATTTTTTTTTAATTTAACCAATAAAATAAATAAAAAGTTTGTTACTTTAAAAAAAGGAGCAAATACATAATGTATTTATTTAATATACATACAGAAACTTTGCTTTGTATATACAACACAAAAAATACATACAGAGTTAAAACGACATAAATACATACATAGAACACAGATGGTCAAATCGATTGCACTTGGGATATTTAAAAGCATCTATGTATTTAAAATGTTTAAAGAAACATACAACTCTATATACCTAGATGAAACCACTGCAAAATCATGAATCATAGATGGCAAATATTTCATTGCATTTCCTATAAAATCGAACAATATGGAAAATAAAATGTCTTTCATTCCCACCCATAACCATTTGCCATAATGTTTTTGAATCGTCATAATAAAAAGAATTAGAATAGGATTTTATAAATGGATTTCTGATTCCATTTAAACTTGTACATACAGTCAATATATGTTCAAGGGTTTCCAGAGTAATCTCTCCACATAACCTGCAATTACGCCTATTCCGAGGTATACCCTTCATTGCTCCATATGCAAATACGTAATACCTTAAGTCAAGGTAAAATGTCCAGGTATAGGCATGGTAATAAAAAGTGGCGATTCTGCACAGTTCACTACTGAAAAACCATCCATATATAAGTGTTACAGTACTGAAATGAGTACTATAGCATTCCTCCAGACATGAAATGCTGCAGCTATGATTACTATTGAATGTGCAGTAAATAGTGTTCCAAAATTGGTCACTATCAATACGATCTGTTTAGGTGACACATTTGGAGTAACTTTTAGAATTCCTAGCTTCCAATTTACTGCATTTAGTGAGGTGGTGGCGGGTGGTCTCTATATCCAACTTGCATAAACCACCGTCCAGTATGCTCAAGTGTAGGCAGTATATTTAATCTGAGATATGTAATGAATCTATGCATTTGAATTGAATAGAATTCATAAAAATTTGAATGATCCACCATTCCGTCCTATTATCGCTGGGACAGACAGCATTTTCCAACCGCTTGCCATCTACTTAGATACTGCTCTTCAACCGGCAGTTCAATCGATCAGCACATATCTTAAAGACACCACTCACTTCCTGAGGAGCTTACAAACACTACAGTTGGAGGATGAGACTGTACTTCTGTTTACAATGGATGTAAATAGTTTATACACTTCCATCCCTCATTCGGAAGGTATAGAAGCCATAGAGTGGTTCCTACTGACTCACAGAGATGTGAACATCAACAAAGTCTTCGCACTAGAACTGCTACATATCATACTTTACAACAATTATTTCAGGTACAACGGACAATACTATTTTCAAATCTCAGGTACTTCTATGGGTTCGTCAGTAGCCCCATCCTATGCCAACATTTTTATGTACCACTTTGAAAAAACACACGTACTGGACAACCTCAGATGGCAGAATAAGATACAAACCTGGCTACGATACATTGACGACATATTTGGAATTTGGAAAGGTACAGAAGCGGAACTACTTGAATTCTGGAACTACCTTAACACCTGTAACCAAAGAATTGGCTTTACAATGGATATCGGTAAACCTACAGTTAATTTCCTAGATGTCACAGTGGAATATACTGGCACGCATATGAAAACTAAGATCTTCCGTAAACCCACAGATGTGAACAGTTGTCTGCATCATGCAAGCCATCACCCTAAACATCTCAAAGACAATTTACCATACAGTCAGTTGTTAAGACTCAAAAGAATTAACTCTGAAACGGACACACTACAAGAAGAATACAATACCATGAAGAAAAGGTTCTTAGACAGAGGATTTCCTCCAGAGATTATCGACAAAGCCATCATACGCACTGAGACACATGACAGAAATGTACTCTTACAGGCCAATCGAAAGAAAGAAGAAACAAATCTGATACATACGCTCAAATATTCAAGCCAAAGTTTCCAAATTAAGAGAATCATCCATAAAAACTGGAACTTGATTAAATCAGATGAAACCTTATCCAACTTATTTCCAGATCCCCCAATGATGGCCTATAAACGTGGAAAGAACTTCAGAGACCAATTGATAAGAGCGGAAAGGAGCAAATCAACAACACAGAAGACCCTAAGTAAACCAAAATTTGGCACTTTTGCTTGCCTACATTGCGAGCATTGTAATAACCTAATTAAAGGAGACCAAATCCATCACCCGCATACTGGTAAAAAAATTATGTTGAAGCACTTCGCAACATGTGACACCAAAAATGTCATCTACGCAATTCGCTGCCCTTGCGGGAAATACTATGTCGGCAAGACAAACAGAAGGGCAAAGGATAGATGGACGGAACACAAATCGTGCATCAGGACACAGAACATAAAATCACCAGTCTTCAGACATTTCCGTGACCCAAGACACAATGTCTGTCAAATGCGATTAGTGATTCTGGAGGTTCTACATCCCCTCAGCCGGGGAGGTAATCTACCTAAACTATTGACCCAGAGAGAACTGTTCTGGATAAATAAACTTGATGCAATGACCCCACTGGGCCTTAATGAGGACTATTATTTAGGTCCATTTCTGTAAACATGGCTATTTTTCACATTCACACAATGCTTGCCTTAATAACTGATAATTTGTTTCTAGGATTCCATGATTATAACACCTTTTAGGATGGTATTGACAATAGATTGTACACCCTTCCGTTTTTGGGTTAGACAATTTGTACAGGTGTCTGTTCTTCCTTTTCTTTGAAATGTTGATATGTAAAAGTTGAATATTCTGGATAGTCAACATTGAATCAAAACAATGCTCTCCAGTGTACTTGGATTGTTTTTATTGCAATGGTAAAACCATTGTTCTTATCTTTTTCATTAATGCAACTTTAACCGTTTACACTATTATTTTGTGGCCGTAGGCTGTTGAAGTTTGACATGCAACATAATACCTTTTAGATTACTTCTCTTAATTTTTTTCAGACACACAGTAAATAGTGAGCCTTTAAAACATTCTACTTTCACGGACCTGAATAGCGCGTGACAACAGTTATGTTATCACGTCTCGTCTACTTACCTTCATATTGATTACAGGGTGTCGGGTGACGTGTCATTGACGCCACCCGCGCACACGTATTCCTGACATTATGCCGCTCGCGTGCGAATGACGTCATGGTTGTTGTGACGCCGCTCGCGCATGCTCGAGTGGCGTCACGGCTCCATCATTGAGTATAAATAAACAGTCCGTGGCAGATGCGGTCTGAGAGCTGGGCTTCCTGACCCTAATCCTGCCGTAGACTGTTGCTTCTTCTATCATCTAATTGAAAGTAAGTTCTCTTTCACATCATAGGGCTATTACTTAAGCCTAGACGGACTGCAGGCACTTATGCTCTTATTCTCCCATAGGAGAACAGAGCTTCCTGACTAGACTACCTTCAGCAACCACTGCTCTCTCCGTGGACTTCTATCCACTATCTTACCGGAAGAAGGGTGAGTTCTCCTTCTCCCCATCTCTTCCCTACTTTATATTCAGGCTCTATTTATTTATTTGAATTTTTTCTAGGCATTATTATGTCTCAAGATAGCATATCCATGTAAATTAAAGGTTCTTAATGTGTAGAAATCTTGTTAAAACGACATTATTCTCAATCTTGGTCTCACATGACATAATATTTCGGTACCAAATGTACAACATGAATCAAATCATTGCACTCTTAACAATTGTATCCTAGCAAGGTTAGGTTCATTGATGAACTTGTAAGGGGATGCCCCTCTTTAAGAATTGTCTGTTTTTTATAAAAAGTGATTTAACTTGGTTAATTATTCTTCTTTTGACCTTCTGTAAAAAGTAATTAATGCTTGATTAATTATTTGTAGATTAAAGTGAAAGAATTATTGAAGATTTATGCCCCTGATGAAGAGAATATGAATCTCGAAACGCGTTGGGCCAACCTGAAAATAATAAAAAAGGAGAAGACATCTTTTCCTCCAAAAACTAACAGAATCATTGTATGTCATTCTTTGGATGTATTGAACTACATATCACTGTCATTCTAAAAATTGTATACACTGTATGTGTGTAAAATATACAAAAAGTCTTCTTGAAACCAGTCAGACCTGTTTTTACATCTCCTTAGGCTTATTGCCTCATTGACAGTGTGTAGGGGACGCAGCTTTCCAAGATTTGGATTTCTTCTGTTCTCTAGTATATTCCAGCCTAGATACCAAGGATGAGTTTTTCTCCCCTGCACCTCAAATTCTTGTCTGAAGTTATTTATCATTAAGCATTATAAAAGATCTGTCTTTAATTGTCATTAACAATTTAGTGTGCAAGTGCATTTCAGCATCTTGGTAAGGATAGATTATGAATCAATTGGAATGTTCCCACCTCCTTCTTGGGCACTATACCCAATGGAGAATATACAAAGGAGGTGAAAGAGGGACACTCAAAAGGACCCCCAATGCTCCCCAACCTCCTATCTTTTTTGATCGTCTTCATCAAGACCCTGGGCTGCTTTAAGGCTGACATCTGATTCTTAGGGATTGGTGGGATGACCAGATGCTGCGTAGGTGGTTCTATGTCATTTCATCCACACCCGTTTCTGTGATGGGTGTTTTTACGGTACGACGTTCTTTCATCGTCAGGCATTTCAAAGCCTGCAGTTTAAACGTGTTTGCCAGTTCATTGAATTTTTGGGGGGATGGTGGGAAAGGGTAGATAAGTGGTTGGGTGGGTTGGGTATAGGTAAAAATAGGTGCAGGAGGGGGGGATTAGGAGGACCACCCCCAAAAAAAAAATTCGATGAACTGTCAAACACATTTAAATTGCAGGCTTTGAAATGCCTGACGATGAAATGACATGGAACCGTTTTTACGAAAAGATTTTGCTGAATAAACACATTGCATTTAAAAAAAAATTATTAATGGGGGGTTCACACCACACCCCTGTCCTCTACCTAATTTTTGCTATTCCGACCCCCCCCAACCTTTATATGCTCTTTCCAACACCCCCAAAAAATGTTAAAGAGTTTTTTCTGCAAAAACTCTTCGTAAAAACACCCATCGTAAAAACGGGTGTGGATCAAAAGATGTCGTAACGCATAGGTATACGAAAACCAATGGAGAACCACTCTACCAAGAGCCTATCATCATCCACCTTAGGATATTCATTTGCCCATATCCATAATATGTCCTTCTGCATTGGTGTGGGCAAATCCATGTCACCAAGCAGGGTTGCAACCACCCGATTTGTGCTCCTTATCTTTTGCCCGTTTGACACACTTAACCTCTTTGTGTCCAGACATCCCGCAAAAGGCACACGCGTGCTTACATTTGCAAACTGGCCAAGTGCATGTTTTGGTGTTAAACGCCAAGCAAGTCCCCTTCTTATCGCCGGCTTGGAAGCCATTCCGAAATGACTGTCTAACCTTAGCCACCACACACCCATGTATTTTCCACTAACCGGTCGCACCCCAGTCCAGTTGTACGCTCCCTGACGTAGCCCAGTTCATTATGGTTTTCTCCACCTGAGTCTTCTTGACCTTCTCCTCTGCCTTAGGTTCCTTATCCTCCTCTACCACGGTATAATTCAACAAAGAAAACACATCCTCAAACTTGTCCTTCCAAATGTTTTCCTTAGCCTCTGACGTCACATGCCATGTAAGCACACCAGGTGTAATAAGGACATGGTTAGCCCTCGCATCCCCGCCGTCGGGCCTGACAGCGGTATGCTCTCAGCACTCCATGTCACCTGCGTTCCCCTTGTCCTTGTCGTTCCCGCTGAGGTATGGACTGAGCCCCCCACTGTTAGGAGGGCCACCCCCTGTTTTCCCAGGCCCCCCCTGCCATACCACTGGTGAACTGGCTCATGGCCCCCAAGACATTGCACTCTTGCTGGTAACTCGGCAGTTACTCCATGGGGCCAGGCCCACTCGCCTGAGACATTCAAGGGAAAGGCGCTGGCGCAATCTGTCCTCCTACCTGTGAAGCTCCCAGGGGCTACCCCCTAGGGGAGGTCCTCCCTGGCCGCCGGGCATGAGGTGGATGGTGCTAGAAGGGGCCCAGGGGGCATTGGCCCGTACCGGTGCACCAGCCATACCGGTTTCCATAATCGGTGACCCGCTCACCGTTGCCATCGTACCTGAAGGATATGATGCACCCATGGGAAACTGAAATTATCTCACACCTTGTTGGCCCTGCGGTGTTACCCTCATGCATGACATCCCTCGTCGCATTCCCAGAGACTTGGAACACCCAGTTACTGGGGCATGGGCCACCATCCTGGCTGGAGACTGCCCCATCGGTGCTGCAGGCCCTACACCAACAGCCCCCCACCATGTTACCCCAGTTCATGGATGCTTGCATTGCCTATTTCTGGGGGCCTCACCCCCCCATCCGCCATTGGGGGAACTGCAATCAGGCACTGCCTGAATGTGGTCAAGGCTGTCCCCTGATTTGACTGAGCCAGAATGGTCTTGCTCACCCCCCTTTCTTCCCCGTTTTTCTCCTCTTTACTGAAGGGAATGATATATGATATGATGTGACAGGTTATTTATAACCCGCTTAATACCCTGAGGTTTCTAAGCATGGACCCGGGGATCGAACCTGTGTTGCTCCGCATCGTCTTGCCTCCAAGGCGAGCACGTTACCCCTGAGCTATCTTCCAAAGACAATGCCTACCTGGGTGGGAAATCTTTCCTCCTAGGGCATACATTTACCTTAACAGGGGCTACCGGTGCAGTATCCTGCAAACCCTGGCCTGGCATATCCCCTGCAACCGCCCCAACGGTGCTATTTCCCTGTCTAGGGCTCTGTCTTGTAGCATGGCAAGCAATGATGCTACTTTTATTGGATCCATTTTTCCTGAGCCCCCCTCATCCACATCCACCAAGAAAGATATCCAGAGGAAAGCTTTCCAAAAAGATAGGACCACCCAAAATGATACAATAAAACCACTGCAGCGTATCTCGAAACCCTAGAACGCAAATAGCCGCTCCCTAGTGCTCACCGGTATAAACCGTTGGGGATCTAAACTGAAACTGCTGCCGCGTCGCAAGGCAAACCTCTCCCTCCCTCGACATACAACCTATGCAACCCTTCCCACTCCCGCCTCACAATTGGAGTCCTTCTCTGCGATCCCTGATGCTGAACCACCCTAGTGCCCCACAGACGCCCCTCCTTACCTCTTATGACATCCCCAGGCCCAGGGGTTGACTCACCTTGGATCGCTCCCGAGACCCAGGGAAGCTGAAGGAGGAGAAGGTGGCAGTGGCAACCAGGCAGCAGGCTCTGGGAGCGAGAGAGGCAGGCAGTGTTGGAATCGAAGGACCGGTTTCCTTCATCTGACGGTGGGCACAGAATTATGTGTCAGGGACTGGCAGCGTAGAAGAGGGGGAAACAAGCCAATGCTTATCCCTCTCCATGGGCCCCTTTTATGGTCCATTTTCTGCTGCCAGCCCCCGCTCCACCCCACAGCTTGCGAAACAGAGGTCGGTGGTGCGTGGCAAAAACCACCCTTTTCCGGTTGCAGGCGGCCTACAGCAGCCACTACCCGCTCCTTCCGCCGTTTACACCCTCCGTCCCACCCAATCCCGTAGCACCTCCATTTCAGGAGGGGCCTGATATCTCAAATCCTTTCAATTTAAACATTATAATGCAAAAGTTATTCTTAAAACCAGGGGATTTCAATACAGGGAAGCCTGGTGAAGACATTGAGAAAAGCCAGTCTTGAGCTGAGAGTGGTAAAGCAAAGAAGGGGGTGAGTAGGCGGTCAAGCAACCCATAATCGAGGAGTGGCGGGGTAATGCTTCAAAGAGTGCTTCTTCCTCCAAAGAGATAGAATAGCCCAAGACAAGAAACATTTAGCAGGGTAGAATTTAGATGTAGTTGTATTCTTTTCTACCAATTCTGGTAGGTTTCTGAGTAAATGATGTTGGAGACAGTAAGTAGAAATAAAAACAAATCAACATATTAAATTACATACAGAAAGTGTAAGACAAAACCAGTCAAATTAGAACATGTCATGTTTAAACCCTTTTGGGCAACGTAAAAGCATCACCGCAAGTCAGAGAATTCAAATTACTACTGACTGCTAATAAGTCGTCAGAAACTGGATGTTGTGGGGTACATTTACCAACCCCAACAGAAATCCCCTGCATCACAAAACTGCATTTCAGCAGTTACACAAAAAGAAATGGCTGCGCTTTTATCTGCTAAGCACATATGGGGTGAGAGTTGAACATAGCCACCTCAATAATGGCTGCATTTTATTTTCTTCATGTGAACCCAAAGAAAATATCTGAAAGGCAGAATGGCTCTGCGCTGCTGGTCTGTCATCTCAAACACTCAAAGCTGCACACGAAAATGTCCTATATTTAAGACAGCCTTGCATTGGTGCTATTTTCATTTTCAAACATCACAAAGTTATGTTCAAGTAAAAACAGTCATGTCCATCTATTTCATGTTGAACACCATCAAAGAAGGCCATCCCTCCCAGAACGGCATTGTTTTAGCAAATAAAGTCTGTGAAGAGCAATTTCATTTCAGTCTGCACGGCTAGGATTCACTTTGGAAACCAATTAACCCACACAAAGTACTTCAAAAGAAAGCTCTCCCTCTCTTGTTATATGTCAATTACACAGACACAATTTTTCCAGCGTATCCCTGTGTAAAGAAATGGACCAAAGCTATATAAAAAGCCTTCGGAAAGCAAATGTGAAGAAAACTGCATCTTGTGAAATCAACATGTAGAAAATGAACACGTGTAAATCCGTTTTTGCAAAAGAAAGAAAACTGCTCTTTTGAAAGCTAAATGTGAAATCAACCCAATACTTGCACAGAAACAGTATTATATGTGTGGGGTTGGGGTGGTTTAAATGTATATTATATTTGTTTACAAAAACACTTGGGTTCTGGGGAAGAAAGAGAGAAAAAGAAAAAGAAATGTTTGAAAACAGCAGGACCAGTTTGGCAAGGCAGGCACTTGAAAGGTACCAGCTCCCATGGGAAAGGAAGCCCCTTTACAAATATGAAAGGGCCAAGGTGTGAAATGTCGCGATCTCGTCAGACTGGCCGGCATTTCTACAGCAAGGGACAAGGGACAATGGACAAAGGGGAACTAGCACTGTCACAAAGATGTGTGAATTCTTTTGACACCCCTCCTCTGCTTCAACTGCCTAGGATCAAAGGGCGCCATGGAAACCCTGTTGGTCAGACTGACACAGAGGGAGCAGGCTGGCTGTGGAGAATTGAAGGACCGCCCATACAGTGACAAATGCCATCCATAGACTTTAAAGAACTGTTTACATTGACATTTATTTCAATAATCTGAATAAGCAGTAATGTGGGATTATGACCGTTTTAATGTACATTAGGACAAGCAAAATAAGACTATGTGTGTCTTCCTGGCATATGGTGGACATGAATGGCAGTAAAAAGGCATTTCTGGGGAAAGCATAAATGGCACATATATTAAATTTGGCGAAAATATGCAGACACTATTATGCACATATGGAACCATTTGTAGAATTTTAGATAAAATGTTTCTCCTGAAACTGAGAAATGGTGCCCAAAGGGCGAAGCAGCATCACACAGACTTGGCATTTGAACCGGCATATTCCTTGTGAAATATGGGATCTGCCTATCTAATTTGTATAATGGTGATGATTGAAAGTATAAAGTTGGATTCCATTACTCGTTTTTTATGAAAGATTAGGCTTCCAGGACAAAGGAGTCATAAACTGCATACACCTAAGGAGAGGTCACTTTCTTCAGTCCAATCAGCTCAGAGGGAGGTGGTGACAGGAATAGCCTGACCTATCCTGAGTCATGAGGTATGTCCAGATTATTTCTGCCCACATTGTCAATAATTAATTCCTCTGTACGGAGGATTGTGAGGCAAATTGGTTAAAATTGCAAATTAACCGCCTTGCATGCAGTGTCTTTCTTTAATAATCTAGCCACTAAAATACAGTCTCAGTAGAACAAATTATTTTGTTAACAAAACCGATTTTTGCCCGTGTGATTGCTTTCATTATAAAATCCGATTTTCATTTCCTATGAAGAAACCCATACTGTCACCTCATAAGAGTCCTCACTTCACTTCAGTATCCTATCTGTTTTGTGCCGTTGTTTCCCATCCCAAAAGCCGATTTCCGATTTTGATTGCTAAGCTCATTTCCGTGAAAAATAAGAAATTGCAATTCTGTCACGTGTGATTTTTGCTGCATTGTTTTCCTTCCCAAAGTCAATTTTCTTACATGTATTCATGTTGCTTAGTAACTTGCCCTGTAGCTTGTAAGCTTGCTTGTCTCTTTAGTATAGCCACATGAATTCCTGCCCTATCCGCACATGTAAACTGACCTCTAATCATCCAGTGAACCCCGAGTGCCATTTTGCTCCTTTTCAATGGTTTTAATTTTCGCTTTGGTTTTCCATTCTGGGGTGGTAGGTCGGATTTAAAATCCAGTTTTTACCTCTTATTTGTGACTCCTTGCCACTCTTTTCCACCCACACAGAATTTAGTCAGCAGAGGTTTGGGGGAGTGTTGAAGGGAGTGCACCCAATACAAGTGTCATCTATGAGTGTGTCAAACAGTGATCTTGCTTCCATTCATATTTACCTTATGCATCTGATGTCAGAAAGTTAAATTAATTGTATCATAACATTCTGCTGTATTGCACCCATTGGTGATTGCTGCCCTAAATTTTATTCATTTGATTTTGCATTTGAATTTTAAAATATATAAATTTTTCAATATTACACTCCGGCCTGGTTCATGGTCCATTACGACATGGGTTGTTTGTCAAGGGGGGTGTGAGACGGGTTGGGTGCCTTCTCAAAGCAGAATCCGAAATCAATAAAATTAAAAGCGTTTTTATTGTGCCCAACATCCCTTTCCAGTGGAAAGCGTCCTGGTCTGGAGTGTGCCGTGTCTTAAATTCCACTACAATGGGGGTCATTCCGAGTTGGGCGGTAAGGGTTAACGGGCACCGGTAAGGATGCCGGTGCCGGTAAACCCTTACCGCCCTATTCCGAGGTCCCCTAGCGGGTCCCAGCAGGAACGGGTGGTCGGACCACCCGTTCTCTGCGGTTCCCGTTAAGGGACCTTGGAGCTAATAACGGGCCCGCAATTTACGGGCCCGTTATTAGCGCCTTCCCCATTGCGCCCTATGGGGGGTCAATTGGGAATGGTTTACTGAATGGGGCTTACCGGGTCCTCCAGGGTCGGAATGACCCGGTAAGTCCCCATTCAGCTAGACCAGACCCGGACCCGGATTTGGAGGCAGCCATGGCTGCCTCCAAACTCGGAATGACCCCCAATGTCTCCAGCTTGTAACTAACTACCAGTGCACAATGGCAAATGCACAGTGTGGTACCTTGGTATCAGGACTCTACTTCTGCACCTAGGTTACATAACCTGGGGAGCTGGTGAATGAATGAAACTGCCATTATCTGTATTTGACAACTCAAAACGTACCCTTTTATCTCTCTAGACACATTCCCATACATTCTTGGAAAATTATCCCACCCCTTATCCCATGACAGGTTTTCATATGCCCAAACCATTGCATGCTGGTCACTGTAGTTCATGGAAACATATCACCATTAGGTCCTGACGGCTGGCTCACATCACATTGTATCAGCTTGTAGGCGGCAAGAAATGTTTCAAGCTGCAGACCACCTACACCATGAGTGTGGCCATTTGGGTAACATAATTAGGACCTTACTTTAGAAGACACCTTTGCGCTTGCAGCTAGTTTCTAAATTCGTTTCGAATTCCTACCTGGTGAGACCTGGTCATTCGCTGCTGTTATTCAAGCCTTTGAGGTACTAAACAACAAAGCGTATCCTGTCTTACTTACCAGCCTTTGGACCTTCCTTTTTTCAGACTGCAGCCCTGAGGCTTTGCTAGGGGGTGGCTGAGAGGGCTATAACGCCGGGTCTTTTGGTTGTAGCCTCTGATAGAAGCTCATGGGCTACAGCCAAAAGGCCAGCTAGCCCCGATTCCCGACAATTCCAACAGAAGCATAGCCCCAGATCTTTTCCAGACCTAGCAACACTCCTGCACCTGACTTGTTCCTCAGCTGACCACACTCTGTCCTATTTCATTACAGGATGCCATCAAAATGAGTGATATTGTGATATAGTCTTATAGGGAGAAGACACCAGTGTGTCCTAACCAGGAGGTTCCTGGACAGGTTAACGGTATTTGGGGCTCCCCTGGGGGGGTAGAACTTCCTCCCGACTGCAACAGGCAAGAGAACAATCACACTCTATAAACTGGGTGCTCAGGCGAAAGGTCAGAGGTATACCACCAGGGTCTCTCCCTGGCTTTAAGGAAGAGGATAATACAAGGTTACAACAAGCAATACCTGATACTCTCTTACATGTAGTGCCAGATTCCCACTGCACCAGCTACCTGCAAGATGTAGAAGCAGTGTGGTTACACCTACTGAAGTCAGGGCGAAGCCGATGCCCAAGTCATCTATCCACAGGGCAATCCATACTGAGATCCAGGTAAGAAATCCATGTAAAGAAAGCTAAAGCCAGTTCACTAGTTCCACACAACAAATCCAAGAACCAAATGGGAATCCCCAAAATATACAATCCTGGTCAAACCACAATCCACCGAACATGAGATGCCAAGCCAGTCCTCAATCCAAAAATTCGGTGCAGAGTTTCAAACGAAAGGTTCAGGATCCTAGCAGGCAATTGCAAGAATATAGAAATCAGGAGCGGGGAGGCACAGGGACCGAGATGCAGGAGTGCTGCGAGCAGGAAAAGGCCAGAGGGAAACACCGAATTGTATACAGACTTCTGGGTCCAGACGACGAGCAGCCACAGCAACACAGAGGAATGTTGGGGAGCGGCATGATGTACAGCCGTTCCGAATTTCAGATCGATAGGGCAATCATATGGTCGATGTGGTGGAAGATTTTCCACCTTCTTTTTGGCGAACACATCACGTAATCACAGTACTCCACGGGTTATATTGGGAGGTATTGCCCCTACCAAATGTTGTTGAGCGACTAACGCTGGACAAGGATGTGTAGGCCATTCAGAAGAGTCCGGATGATAATGGTTTCTGCACTGAGGGGACCCAAACAGAACGTATCCAGTTTGCCAATCGATATGTGGGTTGTGGTGTTTCAGAGAGGGAATGCCAAGGATGACACCAAAAAAGTGCACTGCTATGAGGTCGAAATACCATGATTGGGGTGGCCTTGCTCAGCAACCATCAACAGGCTTGTGCTTTGCCTTACCATCAGGCCGACTCAAGGATGAGTCAAAGTGTTTCCTGGCTTGCGTGATGGCCGTTTAGGGCATAAGCGGATGTAATGTCCAGATTCACCACAGTACAGACAGATGTTTGCAGCTCGCCAAGGCTCCTTCTCTTTCGCACAGAGCAGTCCTCGCGTACCTTCGATTTGCATTGGTTGTAAAAATCCTGGAAACTAATTTGAAAGTCTTGGAAAAATCATGTTTTCCGTGTTATTTCTAGAAAAATACTGAATTTTTGTGAACAACTTAGTTATACACAGTACTTATGTTCTAAGGATCTTTTTCCGATTTAAATTCACTTTGATACTATAAGGACATAAATGGTATTGTGTATAATTTGGTTTGCTCAAAAAGTGACAACTACTCGAACCTTCTGCTTGTACCCAAAGTTAAGCTTGCGAGAGGGGGTGGTGTAAGCTTCCCCTTCATCGCTGCCAGGCAATGGAACTCCTTTCCACTCGCCCTCAGATCAGAACCCTTGCATCTTGCTTTTTCGCAAAGCTATCAAAACAAGGCTATTCTCCTAAACCCCCACGTAAAGCAGCATTGCCTCCAGGCCAGGTCGTGATGTGTACACAGTCAATAACAGCTATATGTGACATGCTATACACCATGTGACCTTTGTGTAGCCATATCACTCCCCCATGTAACATCATGTACCCAAGTTTGTACACCTACCTGCAACTGTAACTAAGTCGATTCCATGTAACAGCGCCACGATGCCTCCGGGCTCTTTGTGCGCTTTATAAATGCAAATAAGTAAAATAAAATAAAATAAATAAATAATGCTTAGAATGTTTATTAAAGGGAGAGAGAAAAAAGACGTGCAATTTAGTGCTTGCATAGCAACCATGCTTGAATAGATCACAAGACAACAATAGAGGAAGAAAGCACACAAGCAAAACAGACAACTACTCCTCTTCCTTCTCTTGTGAAAATGACAGGGTAGCCTGTTTGCGGAAATTGTGTACTACTTTTCCTAGAGGTACTAGAATTGTAATAATATGATGCTAAAGACTTTCTTGTAAAGTCTTTTTTTATTACATAGTTATTAGAACTTTTGGGGGCAATAAAGGGGATTCATTCTATTCAGCTTTCTAAAAGAAAGTATTTTGCAGGGTTTGAAATTCCAGACACAGAGCAATTTCACTCCAGCCGAGCAATGTATCACCTGCAGGCATGTTCCCTAGCTCTTTGCAGGTGCTGTATTTTATCATGTAAGGGTAATAACCTTGCAGGGCATAGATAGTGCTTCTGAACACCCGTGTGGGTATTTACTAAGCAATACATTATTTTCTTTGCCATATTCTGGAAAAGCAGGATGAGGAGTGCAATTAAAATGAAATGATATGATATATGACATTCATAACACGCCTATGCACACGTGTTTCAAATGGGGAAACATGGTGGCGTTTTATTCTATGGCACATTTGGGATGAAGGAGCTCTCTGATGCAAAACAAGACCAGCGGCGTACCTGGCCTTTGTAAATAAACTATGTGACCTAGAAATTGTCATGGTTACGTCACCGAGAATGGAGATTTCAAATGCAGTAATATATATTTGAGCATATCTCACAATGTTCAATCTAGGCTGCTGCTGGTGAGAGACAGATTACTAAAAAGAAATTCATTGCATAAAAGCAGGAAAAAAACATATTTCTCTGAATTCCTTTGTTTTTTTCAACAATCAACATTGGCTTTATGGTACAATAATGAGATGTGTGCAACAACATATGTGTGAAACAAAGCAATGGGCCCAGATAGGCAGGACTGCATACACCCTATGCCTTGACAGAGATGGCATTGGGCCTCATTACGACCCAGGCGGTAAGTTACCGCCTGGGTCGTACCTTTACCACCCTGGCGTAAACTACGTTTACGCCATGGTGGTTGGCGGACTTACCTCCCCATTCTGAGGTTGGTGGGGCGGTAAGTCCCCATTAACCCATTTACCCTTCCCCATTCCCATTTTTGCCCCATAGGGCATAATGGGAGTGGGGAAGGCATTAATTACGCCACCGTAAATTACGGTGGCGTAATTAACAACAAGGTCCCTTAGCGCCATGGATTTTAACACCTGCTAAAAGCAGGTGTTAAATCCTCCATGGCGCTAAGGGACCTCGGAATCAGGCGGTAAGGGTCGGCGCTGTTTACGCCGCCGTAAACCCCTTACCGCCTGGGTCCTAATGAGGCCCATTGTGTGCTTTGCCTGTGACTCCACCAAGTGTGCCATGATGTCTCCTGTGCAACAAACACGCCAAGCAATCTAAGGATCCTGTCATCTTGTCAAAAGGCTTTGGTTGGCCTAAGTCTTTTTTGTGGATCGCCTCACCATGATGTAAGCAGGCAGGTAGGTAACCCTCCTTGCCGACTAAACATTACATTGGGATGGGATGAGCTAGCCCCGCCTGTTGTGAGCCAGCTGTGGAGCTCTGACTTCAGTTCCCTGACTAACAGCACCATGGGAGGGGGTGCATCATTCTAATGTGGGAATCTCTCTCATGGGGTATCTCTCTAAATGCAATGGAAGCACCATGTTGACAGCGTGAAGCATGAGTCAGAGTACTATGGCCTCATTACGAGTTTAGTGGTAATTCAGCTATACATCTTCCAAATTAACAGCAAACAAATTTACCATTACTACCGCTCGGTCTCGTGGCATACTGTGTGACTGCAAGTGGTGATAGGATGGTGTAAATCCCCATTTTTGAATTCCACAGTACTCCATATGGATTTTGATGGAATTACCACAGCAGTAAATCCTTTGTGGTAATTCTGCAGATTTTACAAGTTAAAGGGGGTATTCACCTCCAGCTTTTTGCTTGAGGTACATCCCCAAGTTTTCCTCCAAAGTCGTAATTCAGTGGTGCAGCTAAAAACTGCAGTAATTCCATTGCTGCCAAAATTAAGTGATGGTAACAGAGTTACTACCACATGTTTTCTGCACTGCCTAACTCTTAACGAGGCCCGTCTCAGTCTTTAAACCAAACCACTTCTAGGCTCTTCCTGGCTGCAGCATTGGTGACGTGACAGTTAGACAAGGTGCATAAATATTTAGTTGCTTTTGGCGAATTTTGCAGCACACATTTTCCAAAACCAGTGTTTCAAAGAGAGAGAGAGGGAAATACAGCTCTGCACTGGGAACATCTAGTTGGCATAGCAACCAGCAATGCCACAGAAAGAAATGGCCAACTCACTAACATCTTTGTTTACCAACCTTCTCCTCTGTACTACCAAATGAGGATCTCTCTAACAAGATTTGCTCCAATCAGCAGTATTGTAAGAAACAAGTTGACTGAGGTTTCCATTTCCCAGCTGCATAGAGATTTGCCTGTTTGGGCTAGTTTGGCGCGTTCTCATTCAATTGGGTTATTTTTGGGCTACTTTCAGCGATCTTTTTCTGTTCTTCACGTGATCCAGCCCTGGGCAGATAGTCAGCAGGCAGCCTGCCAGTCCACACAAACACACAAGGCATGTTTGTTTTCAGCCAGTGTGTCATGTGGCAGGAGAAGTGTCACCCAGACCCACCACCAAAACGCGCATTCAAGGCACAGCTGGGGAACACGCCATAGCAGCTCCAATTGATGGAAAGACGTACAAGCCAAGCGTAAAACTATACCAGCTAAAGATAATATTTGTCGTTTTTGCAAGATGTTGGATAAACCTGAGACCATTTGACATCTGGTACTAGATTGTACGATGCTGCGACAGAAGCGTGACCAATATTGGAAAGAGGTATTTTGAAACTTTAATTGCTTGACATCTGAAACCAGCTGGTGGATTATTTACTGTCGGCAAACGACAGCGTTAAGAATTGCAGTCATTGCATTTTTAATTGATTTAAAGTTACACGAGGAATAGACGTAGGTCTGCGTTTGCAAGTGAAGTCATAGAATGAGAAATAGTGGCTGACAGATGATTGCACAGAACTTATTTGTGTTCATTCGTTGTAAAATGTATTAGGAATATTGTGTTGTTTATGATTTAAAAAATGTTATGGCTATGAAAGCACTACTGTCGGTATCCTTGGGTTGGACTTTCTGGCCATAATATCAATAAAAATAAAAAAAGATGGAATGATGCGTTTGCTCTAAAATGTTCATAACAGAACACGCCTACCCACAGCGACCAGTGGCGCAATGGATAACGCTTTCAACTCTGCATCAGGTGATGTATGTTCGACTCCTGCCTGTTTTAGCAGGGGGCACACATGTTTTTTAGTTTTTTAATGAACCCCAATTGTAATTGCATAGTCTCTGTCTTTTCCCTAGCCTTCGCCGAGATACTGAATGCATATACATGAAGGTCACCTGCAATAACTGTCTTTAAGGGCGCCATTCTTTCCCCTGGCCTTTACCTTCTTGCAGCAATGTTTGCAATGCAAGGCAGGAGACCGCCTGTTTTCCAAACGTGGTCCCACCATTGCTCTTTCACGGAGATGGGTACAGACAAGATCTACGATATTAAGGCATAGGCAGTGTTTTGAGTGGGATCGGAAATCAAGGGATGGCCCTAGTTAGGGCGTGTGGCCTAAGGACATGCCCCCTAACGAGAGCCCCCCCTTGATAAAGGATGGGGGGCGGCTGGTAAAAGTTGGAGCTGGGGAACACTGGCATTATTACCTTTGATACGCCCAACCCCTCCTTTAAAACAAAAGAAGGGGCTGATCGCAACAAAAGGTGTGACACCAGTATGGCCGAGCTCGCACGCAGCAGGCAGCACTTTCATTCAAGGAGCCCGCTCTAACCACGGGCTCCTTGAATGAAAAGGTATGTACTTGAAACAGCAGGAGGGCTGGAGGGCTAAGTCTCTCCTTTTGTTTTCGAGTAACTAGTCATCACCCAGCATCATGCTGAAACAACTGGATGGCCTTGTGACAAAACGGAGAGTTCGAGCCCTGGGAAGTGGTGCTCGAGTTGCAGGCAAAGAGCTCCTCTCGCGGCTGAAAAGGCAGAGTGGGAAAGTGTCTGAGTGGTCTGTAGTGTGAGAAGGCGTCTATTTCGAAGTGACCTTGGCAGTCTAGAGGTGAAGGTGTTGGCCTGCGAGCACCAAGTGTAGGGGTTCGAGATCTTCTAGGGTGAACACTGAAGGCACACCCCTAAACGCTCATGCCAGAAAAAATACAATTTGCTAGGGAAAAAGGCCCAAGAAACTCTTGCAAGGATAACAAGTGATTATTTCTACAAAATAGGTGCATCAGCAAAGAACTCTGCTGTCATGGAACATTCTGCCGAAAAGTGTACAAGCAGAATCTTATAAGGCGACACAGCGACCTGCTCGGCTGGTTGGCTCGACCCAATACATGGTCGGCCTGCTCAATACGGGATGCCAGGTCATTGGGCCCAGCCCAGTCCGTCCATCTTCCAACACGTGGGTTCTGCTGGGCTCATCGTCTCCAGAGAACTAAGTCTGAAGAAGCAATTAGCTACTTTTGTGAACAATGCTACTCTATCATTATCAGTGTACCTGGCAGGCTCGAAGACTGGCACAGGGGGAGTCTTGAGGTTAAACCAACCCACACATACTTCACTCATTCCTGATCGTGTCATCAGCTCCCAGGGCTTCCACCCGCGCTTTTGAACTATAATGCATCCCTCCCTGTACTTTGCACTACAAACCATGTCATCATAAAAAAAAGGTGGGATGACCATACTCTCAGATCTTTATGGTTTATTGGTTTATGGTCGGTGGTCTGGGGTCAAGTGGTATCTTGGAATTCAGAGGTCTTGGGTCTAGGGCAGTTGCAGGGTCTATAGTTCGTAGTTAGCTGGGTGGGCACCGGAGGGCTGCTTCGGCCTGTTTGTGATAACACGTACACCAAGGTGCCCAGTTCTGTGTCGCGGCCTTGCAGGGCACATTCCGTTTGGAATAAACATATTGGCAACAATCTCAAAACAAAGAAGGGTTTCTGTGACAGGGAGCGGCATGGGGCTCTCTCATCAGCGCTTGGGCCTGTTCAGATTTCAAATACTGCATGGCCGTGCAGGTCCTGTGCTTTGGTTATGGCTACTAAAAAATGGCTCTTGCTTATATATGTGCACCATGTCTAAATGTCTAAATTGCATACAATATTACGATAGTGTAGGAATTTTTAGGACGCCCCCTGGTTTATTATAGTTCTTTCAAGGGGTTCGCCTCACCTTAAAGCGCCTAGGGAGGAGGGATGGTCTTACTCCCTTCCCAACAACAGTGACCTTTTGCTAAAATGTCCCCGAGAGTCCTAAAATTCATCTCAGAGATATGTTAGTGCTGGGGTACTCCTCATTAACCCCTTGCTGCCCATCTTGGCATCTGAAACCTGCCCATTGACCCCACAGTGCAGCATTGGGTGGGTGCGAAAATGTGATGCCTGTTAGCATGGTTGAAAACAGTGTCTGTGGCGTTCCTGAAGTGCCTGCGGAAGCAAGCCCCTGACCAATTGACCTCATCACCCCTACCCCCAATAAATGAATGCAAATCCTGCTTTGAAATAGCTGCCAACTTGTATACCCCTTTCTAGATATTTATGGAGGTCTAATGGAGGATTAATGGCTTTAGAGACAGCTCCAAAATGGAGAGTAGCATTATTTTCCAAAGGACTAAGCAATGTGGGGTAGGGCCATGCCCAGCACCACTCTTTTGTGAAAGGAGATAGCCCCATGTGCAAGTGGAGGGGCACCAGGACTGATATAGCAATGTCTGCTCTCTCTTTATGCGCTGCTTCAACTATTAGACTATTTTCACTTCAAGCAGCACCTGGTGTAAAACCGTGGAGGGAGACTTTGTCAGCCACCTGTAGCAGCAAGGCCCAAGGCAGGCTTTGCTTTTCTCGTTGTGGCTGTAGGTATGCAGGCAATGTGGTATGGGATTTAGATGTGCGGGACCAGAAGCGTCACTGTGGCACGGGCGGCAGGAATCCTACCCATAGCAGCATTCCTGCTTCTAACGCAAGAGTGTCGAAGGACTTCTCCGCCGTCACAGAAGCTCGGGGGACAACCAAATACCCCCACCCACCAAACCCATGCTCTCTCTAACCACACCCTACCACACCCACCCTACCCTCGCTCTCTCTACATCCACCCAACCTATGCACACTCTCTCGTCCCCTAACCACCTGCCCTACCCCCACTATCTCTAACAACTCCCACCCAAACTCCACACTCTCTAGAAAAACACCCACCATACCCCACTCTCTCTAAACCCCCACCCACCCTCCACCCACCCACAGTACCCCCACTCTCTCTACCCCACCCGGTCTACCCCACTCTTTCTACCTCCATGCACCCTGCTCCCACTTTCTCTGCCCCTACCCACCCATGCTACCTCCCCTCTCTGTACCCCAACCCACCCTACCCCTCTCTCCCTACCCCACCCATCCTACTCCCACTCACCATACCCCCACCCACCATACCCCCACTCTCTCTAAAACCCCACCCGTCCTCCACCCACCCACAGTACCCCCACTCTCTCTACCCCACCCGGTCTACCCCACTCTTTCTACCTCCATGCACCCTGCTCCCACTCTCGCTGCCCCTACCCACCGATGCTACCTCCCCTCTCTGTACCCCAACCCACCCTGATCCTCTCTCCCTACCCCACCCATCCTACCCCCACTCTCTCTACCCCCACTCACCCTACCCCCACCCACCGTACCCCCACTCTCTCTACCCCACCCTCTCCACCACCACCAACTCAACCCCCACTGTCTCCACATCCACCCACCCTGCCCCCACTCTCTCTAACCCCGCCCCCCACCCCCACTCTCTCTACATCCACCCACCCTGCCCCCAGTCTCTCTACCCCCACCCACCCACACCCCACACTCTCTACCGCCACCCACCCTAATCCCGCTCTCTCTAACCTCACCCACGCCCCACTCTCTCTACCTCAACCCACCCTACGCCCACTCTCTGTCCCCACCCACCCATCCCACCGCACCCTCTGTCCCTACCCCCACCTACACTAGCCCCACACTCTACACCCACCCACCCACCCTACCCCCACTCCCTACCCCACTCCGTAACCCTACCCAACCACCCTATCCTCACTTTACCCCACCTGCACCATTCTCTACACCCACCCCCACTCTCTACCCCCACCCGCCGACCCAATTCCCACTCTTTATCCCCACCCACCCTACACCCACCCTCTGTCCCTACCCCCATCCACACTACCCCATCCCACCCTCTACACCCGCCCACCCTACCCCACGCGCTACCACCTCTCTATACCCCCTCTCTCTAACCCCACCCACCCACTTTGTCCAACTCTCTCAGTCGGGTCATGCTTTGCACACCCCCCTGTGCTTGTTTCCAAGTGGCGCAGGTGAATGTAGCTAATTTCTGGGCTTTTCAAAGCACATCCAATTTGAGAATATGGTTTGTGCATTAAAATGTGAAAGAAACGTCGCCTTATTTGCTAAAATGTGCAAATGGGCGAGAAAGGGCACCTAAATGTGTGACTCTAATGGAATAGGGCCCAACTTTCTCATGTGCGCATCTCAACACTTGCGCCAAAAATGTTTTGAGAGTCTGGCCCCTCAGTTCTTTGCGCTGGGTAATGTGTTCCTAGTACCAAATGCACCTGCACCTGTGCAGGTTTTCCGTAATACAGACTGTGGTGTGCCTGACAATAGCACCTGTGCAGGTTTTCCGTAATACAGACTGTGGTGTGCCTGACAATAGCACCTGTGCAGGTTTTCCGTAATACAGACTGTGGTGTGCCTGACAATAGCACCTGTGCAGGTTTTCCGTAATACAGACTGTGGTGTGCCTGACAATAGCACCTGTGCAGGTTTTCCGTAATACAGACTGTGGTGTGCAAAAGGAAAACGAATACTGGAAGTCTTTGAGACCACGACTCATTCAACAGAAGATAACGAGGACTGCAACTACAATGATTCTGTCGGTTGGTCGATCAAAACCCAATACGGGCAACGTGCTACTTCTGGTGACGCAGAGGCATCTGGCAACACGTGTTGGATTATAATGACTAGTTAGGTAATGTGACGCACTGAGGTTTGTAGTGTGTACTGCATAAACGATAAATCCCATTCATTTCCAATCCAATCAATGTTGGCGCGTAATCCTCTACTATACTGCCATACCCCTACTCTCAAAATTCATCTGAATGATATTCCTGTGTAGTGCGTGCTACCCGCCCCTCCCCCACTAGCAGATGACTAGCTCCTCATCAACATGATGAGGAGCACATGCTTCGGCTGGCTCTGTGCACACAATCCGTACTGACAGCTCTGCGTCTAGTGCTCCCCAAAGGAAACATTGCCTGCCACCCTATCATCCTATTCAAATGAGGCTCCGCGTGGAGCTCGGCCCGCGCGCATAATATGCCTTGCCCTTCCCTGCCTGTGCTTGGAGCTCTCAGGGAGGACATCCAGTGGAGTAACTTTGCTGAAAATGTTGGGAGGGGACATGACATCTGAAGAAAAGGTGCCCCGGCCAAATGAATGGGGACAAAATGGTGTGCCATGAATGTTGGGGGGGGCAAACACCCCTGTCCACCCCTAAAATTACGCCCATGAGGGCATCACAGAGTGGAAAAGGTCCTGTCTCATGCATTGTTTCCAGGAATCTGTTTTTGCTGGTGGGGAGCTTACTTGTGAATTTACTCTTGTTAATGTAACTAAGGGAAGTCAATGGGGTATCATGTCCAAATATTGCTCTCCAAAAATGTGACAACTCAAAATCCTCATTGCACAGTGTGTCCCTGTTCGAAACAGTGCTTTAAATAGGCCGCGACTACCTGGCCGGCCCTAAGTAGCGCCACTTCTTACTTTTGCTATTCAGGAGTACAGGCGCTTCTTCAAGTTGAAGGTGAGTATCTTAAGTGTACGGCTAGGAGCAAGATGTAACAAGCATTGGCAATGGCAACAATTTCCACTTTTTGTTTAGGCATGTACCAGGCACTGCCACTGTGCTATTAACGTGCCATTAATTGTAGCAGCTGCAAAATGGTGCGAGTACCTGGGCATCTAATAGCAGTAGCTGTCAAATGGCTAATATTTATACACAGGCCAAAACGGTTGGCTTTGCCAATGTTTGTTTTAACCAGACTTCAGTGAAGGACACACATAGTACTTATAAATCGAGTGGCTGGAGGCAGATTGGGCTAAGACATTTGTATTACACCAGTAGCACGTTTAAAGCTCCAGCAATGCTTTGAAAAAAGCCTGGCAGGCACGTTGAGCACAAGGTTTGATGGGTGGGCTTGATAAAGGTAGCTCAAAGAGATCCCAGGAGGATGGGTTTTGGGCTGAAAGTGGCTGGTAATATCCACAGGAATTGGCATGGCCATGGGCATTCAGTGGGTAGGTAAATAACCAAACAACACCTACCAGCTTTGTGTCCATCCTCATATGCCATTTCTCCCTAGCTCCACTCAAGTCAATGGTTTTGGCTTAGCAAGATACACATACTGTACTGAGAAGTAGTGGCAGGGCAGCCTTTAGTGCCTAAGGGGGAAGAGAACTTGCAAGGGTTCACTGGCAGTTGCAGATGGTGAATGTTTTCTGTGGAGGAGTCTACATATCACCCCAAACAAGCATCAGCAATTGTGCGTAGTGAGGTAGTCCAAAGCAATTAATGGGCATTGGGGTCAGGGGATACTCCTGGAGAACATTGTAAAACATAATGTGTCAATTGGAAGGATACAAATCATATCGCGAATTGGCCCAGAAGCATAGGAACATCAGAGTCTGCTGGATTATGTAGCGGGATTCCCAAATCCCAGGCATCCTTTCGTTGTTCTTAGGTTTAGGTTAAACTTACTTGGGACTCTCCAGAGATGAGGCCCGATCCATCGAATTAAGAAAAAAGGATCGTTATTGTAGGTTGCATAAGAGAGTAGATTGTTTAGAGACTCCCAAGAACTGGGCGATAAATACAAGGAAATTGTCAGGGTTGTATTGGGCCAAAACATTGTCTTGGGCACTAATGAAAAAGTGGCCCACAGTTGCAAATGGCAATTCATTCCTTTTCTGACACTGTTTGAATAGTAACCAGGGGCAGTGGGTTTTTTATGAAGTGTGATGGAAATTGTGCATTTTAAAGAATATTTATTCAGCAACACTGGTCAAAAATACTAGCCACAGAGTGAATTAACCCATCCAACTGGCCCAAAATGGCCAGAAAAGTGGACCATTGGACCCAAAAAACCCGACCCACACCAGCATTTTGTGTTTTTGGTTCAGCCATGTGCCTAATGCCCTATAGGCCAGTCCCAGCCTGGAAATTGTACTTCAATAGATTTGTAGTAAAACAAGAGAACCTAGAAAGCAATTGGTTTTGGAACAGGCTAATGCATGGCTATACAACTAAATTAGTTATAGCTTTGGTCAATGTTTTAGCTGTTTTTCATAAATCACTGGACGGAGTTGTGTATATGAATTTATGGGGAAGTCAGTTATGATGAACTTATTTGCAGTTTTGGAAAATTGAATGACATTTATAGATTATTCAAATTAAATGTATGGAATAATGTAGGAACTTGAATGTTGTTATAATAATGAATACAATTAATTGTAAGTATTATACTTGTGCTTTATAAGTGTTAATATGTTGAAGTTTTATAAACTAGCAACACTAACAATACAACACCACCAAAATAATGTGTTGAAATTGTTTATTTTACAGCACAATTGTTGAAAAAAGTGGGTAAAAGACAATTTACAAATGATTCTCCAGATTAAAACATGAAGAAATCCTTGAAACATAGTTAGTCATGGCTGGTGAATATTTTCAGTGGAGGGGCATATATATTTCTCCAAATTAGTGTGTGCACCCACTGTAATGCTCATTGTTCATTATTTCCACAAGACGGCAGCCACAACCTATCTGTGCCAGTAATGGTCACTGTAAATCACTTGCATTAGGCTGCAGCCACACTCGATCTATGCCAGTAATGGTCACTGTAAATCACGTGCATTAGGCTGCAGCCACACTCTATCTATGCCAGTAATGGTCACTGTAAATCATGTGCATTAGGCTGCAGCCACACTCTATCTATGCCAGTAATGGTCACTGTAAATCACGTGCATTAGGCTGCAGCCACACTCGATCTATGCCAGTAATGGTCACTGTAAATCACGTGCATTAGGCTGCAGCCACACTCGATCTATGCCAGTAATGGTCACTGTAAATCACTTGCATTAGGCTGCAGCCACACTCGATCTATGCCAGTAATGGTCACTGTAAATCACGTGCATTAGGCTGCAGCCACACTCTATCCATGCCAGTAATGGTCACTGTAAATCACGTGCATTAGGCTGTAGCAATCTCCCACTGGGAATTTCTGTTTAAATTTTGTTTTGCATTTTACGGCATAATGTTTTAGAAAAATTGGGTAGAAAACCATCCAATTTACAATTAGTTCTCTACGCTAACACATGGTTGGGATCGTCACAGCTTGACGAGTCTCTCAGGAACCATGGGGATATTGTAACTCAAACCCTGGAGAAAATGTATGACCATTAAATGGAAGAATGACAAATAATTGACCCGAAGACAGGAGCGCTACGAGACAAACCCTTGTACTCTACAATGGCTCTCCCAGTAGCTAAAGAAAGGGAAACACAGCATTAATCATGGAACGCCTAAGTATCCCATATCCCTGCCCCTCAAATACAATAGTCACCTTTGGTCAGTGGAGAATAGCATGATAAAAAAAAGAAAACAATTCAGGGTCCTTTGAAGAAATAATCTCCCAAGGCTCGATAAGTCTATAAAATAGACAAGAAAATAATAGCAACAGAACAAGATGTGCCAATTACCTAAATAACTGGCTCTGCCCATAGTTCTCTGTGGCATAACTAATCCAGAATTACTGTTACGAGAATGCCAGCTCCAGGTATCCTGTTCCCTTTTGAGTAATTCCCGTCGGATTCGACACTGTTACACAATGTGGTAACAATGTCATCGGATCTGAGCAAAGGACCCAAAAGTACACAGAGCTTCTCACTACTGTGCTGCTGAGAAAAGCCCTTGACAGTCCTCTGCCACCCCAGGTACCAAGGAAGCAGGTAAGTGAGGGTGGAAGATAGAGACAAGTCTGTGGTCACTCCGAGGTCCTACAGGGCCTAACACACATGCACAATTCCATTAACTGCAATGTCACCAACAGTACATTGGAGCATTTTACAATATTTTCATGATGCTGCAGCCACAATCCTTCCATGACAATAATGGGCAATGGCCACAATCTATCTATGCCACTAATGGACACTGTAAATCACTTGCATGAGGATGCAGCCACAATATATCTATGCCGATAATGGGTGGGCATTGTAAAACACTTACATGAAGCTAATCCCACAATCCATCTATGCCAGTAATGGTAACTGTGAATCACTTGCACGAAGCTGCAATCGCAAACTATGCCAGAAATGATAAATGTAAATCACTTGCACTAAGCAGCGGCCAATATCTATCTTTGCCGGTAAGGTTCAGTGTAAATCACTTTCATTAAGATGAGCCCACAATCTACTTATGACTGTAAAGATCATTGTAACTTGTTTTCATAACGCTGAGCACACAAATGAGATGTTTAGCATTGCTACTGTACTGGCCTTCCCCAATGCAATACACAACATACACACCCTACATTATGTCTCACAGTCATAACCAGACACCCACACACTCAACCAAACATGCACGTGAATGTGCGTTCACACACACTGCACGTGTTCTCTCTATCTCTCTCCCTCTCTCTCTCTCTCTCTCTCTCTCTCTCTCTCTCTCCACGTGTGCTCCTTTCTTTGAGCACAAGGGAACACTGCAGGCCATTGAACAGGAACAAATTCAGGAAGTTTGTCAGCAGCCCAGAAAGACGAACATGCTGGCTGCTTCCTGATTAATTTGGCTGGTTGCTTAGCAACCTGGAGTCTGTGTACGCTTTGCCTCACACTTGCATGTTTGATTTGATTTTTTAAAATTATGTGTATAGGGTATGTGCCAGCCCTGCGGTAGCCTGGTGGGGCAAACCAGGGACTGAAGCGGATCCCAGGTGGGACCGCTGCCCCCATGCCTCTCCCCTGGCTCTGCATCTACCTAGAAGCAGGATTACATCCTCACAGGCTTTGCCTTGGGAAGCTGCTGTCACTCCTACCTCCCCACCTCTCCTCCAGTGTCTGTGCCCGGTCCTGCCTTAACTTTCTGATCTACCTCATCTCCCCATGCTGCAGAATGAAAGGAAGGGCAAGTTTGCACCTTCCAGAGGGGTCTGTGTGCTCATCTTACACAGTACATGAGACGGCCTTGTGTCAGTGTTCTGACCTGTATGCTCATATATCGCAGCACGTGAGAGAGCTTCCCTCTAGTGCTCTCTCCTGTACACTCATCTTTCATAGTACATGAGAGTGACGTTTGACAGAGCTGACCCCTGTGCGCACACCTTTCGCATGGGAGAGCTTCCCACCAACACTCTTTCATTTTCTTATGTAGTAAATAAAAGAACCTCCCACTAGTGCTCTTGCCTCTGTGTTTATCTTACATAGCATATAGGAGAGCCTTGCTCCAGTTGGCCCAGCACTACTGAGAAACAGGACAAAACCCTCACAGCCTCCTCTCCCCATCCTGTAGCATGAGAAACAAGAAGAGCTTGCAGCTGCCTGATCAACCAGTGTGCTCATCCCGTTCAGCACATGAGGGGTCCTCTTGCCAGCGCTCTTACATGTGAGCTCATCTTACTCAGCACGAGAGATCCTCCTGCCAGCACTCTTCCCTGTGAGCTCATCTTACTCAGCACGAGAGATCCTCCTGCCAGTGCTCTTACCTGTGCGTTCATCTTACTCAGCATATGAGAGATCCTCCTGCCAGCACTCTTATCTGTGAGCTCATCTTACTCAGAACATGAGAGATCCTCCTGCCAGCACACTTACCTGTGTGCTCATCTTACTCAGTACTGAGAGATCCTCCTGCCAGCGCTCCTACCTGTGAGCTCATCTTACTCAGCGCGAGAGATCCTCCTGCCAGCACACTTACCTGTGAGCTCATCTTACTCAGCACATGAGACATCCATCTGCCAGCGCTCTTACCTGTGAGATTATCTTACTCAGCAATGAGAGGTCCTCCTGCCAGCACTCTTCCCTGTGAGCTCATCTTACTCAGCACGAGAGATCCTCCTGCCAGCGCTCTTACCTGTGCGTTCATCTTACTCAGCACATGAGAGATCCTCCTGCCAGCACTCTTACCTGTGTGCTCATCTTACTCAGTACTGAGAGATCCTCCTGCCAGCACTCTTACCTGTGAGCTCATCTTACTCAGCACGAGATCCTCCTGCCAGCACTCTTACCTGTGAGCTCATCTTACTCAGCACATGAGAGATCCTCCTGCCAGCACTCTTACCTGTGTGCTCATCTTACTCAGTATTGAGAGATCCTCCTGCCAGCACTCTTACCTGTGTGCTCTACTTACTCAGCATTATAAATCTTCCTGCTAGCGTTCTTACATGTGCGCTAATCTTACTCAGCACAAGCGATCCTCCTGCCAGCGCTCTTACCTGTGAGCTCATCTTACTCAGCACATGAGGTCCTCCTGCCAGAGCTCTTACCTGTGCGCTCATTTTACTCAGCACGAGATATCCTCCTGCCAGCGCTCATACCTGTGGGCTCATCTTACTCAGCACGAGTGATCCTCCTGCCAGCACTCTTACCTGTGAGCTCATCTTACTCACCACATGAGAGATCCTCCTGCCAGCGCTCTTACCTGTGTGCTCATCTTACTCAGCATGAACTATCCTCCTGCCAGCACTCTTACCTGTGCGTCATCTTACTCAGCACGAGGGATCCTCCTGCCAGCGCTCTTACCTGTGTACTCATCTCATTCAGCACATGAGAGGTCCTCCTGCCAGCGCTCTTACCTGTGAGCTCATCTAACTGAGCACATGAGAGGCCTTCCTGCCGGTGCTCTTACCTGTGCGCACATCTTACTCACCACATGAGAGGTCCTCCTGCCGGCGCTCTTACCTGTGAGCTCATCTTACGCAGCACATGAGAGATCCTCCTGCCAGCGCTCTTACTTGTGTGCTCATCTTACTCAGCAAATGAGAGATCCTCCTGACAGCGCTCTTACCTGTGTGCATATCTTACTCAGAACATGAGATCCTTCTGCCAGCGCTTTTACCTGGGTGCTCATCTTACTCAGCGCGAGGTATCCTCCTGCCAGCACTCTTACCTGTGCGTTCATCTTACTCAGCACGAGCGATCCTCCTGCCAGCACTCTTACCTGTGAGCTCATCTTACTCAGCACATGAGCGGACCTCCTGCCGGCGCTCTTACCTGTGAGGTCATCATACTCAGCAAATGAGAGATCCTCCTGACAGCGCTCTAACCTATGTGCTTATCTTACTCAGCACATGAGAGATCCTCCTGCCAGCGCTCTTTCCTGTGTGCTCATTTTACTCAGCAGATGAGCGATCCTCCTGCAAGCGCTCTTACCTGTGTGCTCATCTTACTCAGCACTGAGAGATTCTCCTGCCAACACTCTAATCTGTGCACTCATCTTACTAAGCATGAGTGATCCACCTGCCAGCGCTTTCACCTGTGTGCTCATCTTACTCAGCACATGAGAGATCCTCCTACCAGCGCTCTTACCTGTGTGCTTATCTTACTCAGCACATGAGAGATACTCCTGGCAGTGCTCTGACCTGTGAGCTCATTTTACTCAGCACATGAGAGATCCTCCTGCCAGCGCTCTTACCTGGGAGCTCATCTTACCCAGCACATGAGAGATCCTCCTGCCAGCGCTCTTACCTGTGTGCTCACCTTAAACAGCATGAGAGCCTCATGCCAATGCTCTTACCCGTGTGCTCTTCTTACGCAGCACATGAGAGAGCCACCCTACAATGCTCTTACCTATGTGGCCATTTTACGCAGCACATGAGAACCTCCTGACAATGCTCTTACCTGTGTTTTCATCTTATGCCGCATATGCGAGCCCCCTGACAACGCTCTTACCTGTGTGCTCGTATTACGCAGCACACGAGAACTTCCTGCCAGCGCTATTACCTGTGTCCTTATCTTACCCAGCACATGTGAAATGCTACTGCCAGCGCTCTTACCCATGTGCTCTTCTTACGCAGCACATGAGAGAGCCACCCTACAATGCTCTTACCTGTGTGGTCATTTGCAAATTAACAAGGGGAGTCCTGGGAGTCCCTCTGCCAGACATTAGTCCTGGTTACGAGAGACTTACCCAGAGTCTTTAGCTCACTATCTTTCACAGAGAAGAAGGGTGGGACAGGGGGGGAACGTGAAGCGTTTCCCCCCGGCGAAGTTTTTGGCGCTGCACACGGCCAGCGAGTGGCCGTGGGGGCAGACCGCCTCTCAGGGGTATTTAAGGGGCCAGGGAAGGTTCGGGAGGCAGGTGACAGTTGGACTTGGCGATTGTGAAGTCCTGTCGCCTGCTCCCGAGCCTTCCCTGTAGCTGGGCCTAGTGTGGCGAGAGTAGAGAAGGTGAGGTATGGTCTGGTCAGGAGTTAGTGGCGGGTGGGGGTTAGGTATAGTGGTAGGTATAGTGGTAGGTGGAAGTTTAGTTTCGGCGGACATATAAACATTTGAATATTTGGGGGCATCGTAAATAAGTTACCCCCCCTTACCGGAGCCGCCGCCGGTGTTTTCTGGGGTCCTGTCGGGCGGTTTGGGTTGGTAGCACGGCGTTGCCCTGCCCGGGTTTTCGGTGTCGGTTGGGGATACGGGGTGCCGCGTGAGGGCGGGAAATATTCGCGGGGCTTAGCATTGCTCTGGTGGTCGCGGGGGGCGCCTAATTGTCCTTTCACCCGGTGCCGGTTCCGCCCCGCACGGGCTTTCCTGGTTTGTGGGGGTTGGCGGCAGGGGGGCAGTAGCAGTGCTCGTGTGGCCCGGGAGTGGAAGGGTCCTGGTGCGCGGTGGCTGCCTTCTGACACAGTGGGCAGAGCAGTACCCTTAAAGGGGCCGCACTTATTTGTTGAGGTGACTGCAAGGTAGTGCGGTTCACCGCGTGAGCCACCAGGGGATCGGCCGGTGCTGCATTTGAGTTTGTGCATAGGGGTTTCCAGGGTTGTTTAAAAAAAAAAAAAAAGAGAAGGGGATTTGTTAAGGGTTCTAGCATTGGCAGTGGGTGGCTCCTAGGGGGTACTATTGTATTGAGCAGGAGTGGAGCTAGGGGAGGGGGTTCCCTTTAGGGCAGGGGTATTTTCTTGGTGGGGGGGTAAATAAAAAATAAAAAAAAATTAAAAAATATAAAGGATAGCCGGTCATTTTGAGTTAATTAGCTCTATTAGGCTATTAGTGTTTAGGCAATTTTCTTTGGTTCACCCTCTGCTAGGGGTTTTTTTTCCCCCGGGTAGGTACCGGCTCGGGGGCGTAGTTAGTTAGGGAGCGGCTAGGTGCATATTTTAGTGCGCTATCAGACTAGTTGTGCACGATGGTGGGCCAAGGAGCAGGCAAGAAGGGGCTGGTTGATGCTAGGCCTCTGAGGGAGGCCCTGGAAATCATCAGCAGGGCAACTAAGGCCCAACTGGAGGGGGCGGTGAGGGAAGTCATGGGCGAGGGGGAGATAAGGGGGGGTAGACCGCAGCATAGAGCTGCAGCTGATGGGGCTCTCGCGGCAGTGGTGGCTTGCACCCCCGTGGCGGGGAGAGGGGAGGTGTGGGAACCCAGGGGCAGGAAGATGAGGAGGGAGATAGACATGAGGGCGTCCGGGGGAGAAATGATTTCGGGTGGGCAGCCATCGGGGGAGGGAGTGAATGATAGCCCTAGGGAAACTGGGAGTGCCCAAAAGGAGGTGGCTCTAGCGAACGACAGTGGGGCCACTGTTGGGGCACAGAAGGGGGTGGCAGGGCAGAGGGGAAGAGGGGGAAAATACCTGCAGAAGAGTGCGGGTGGGAGAAGGAGAGAGAGGTCCCCATTGATTGAGGAGGATAGGGTGGGGCGCGGAACGGCCCCCCTGGGTAGGAGGAGTGAGGGCGGAGGGCGCTGCGCAGCCCCTGCTGGTCAGGTGGAGGTAGAGGGTTTGAGAACGGCCCCTCCTCGGTCAGCGCACGGAGAGCCTAGAGGGTGCAGCACGGACCCTAGCAATGAGGACTCCAGGGTGGAGGTTGGAACGCCTCGCCCGAGAGAAGAGGACCAGGCAGGGGTTTCCGCGGCCCCGCCGAGAAGACGTCAAAGGAGTGGCAGGGCGGACGCCCCGGGCTCGCAGGAGGAAGATCAACTCGACTGGGGCACGAGCTCGCAGCCACAATGGTATTTGAGGGGTGATGAAGGTGGTTTGGAGGATTATGTGGGGCAGTGGGAGGTGGAAGGTTATAGGGCGGTAGGGGGAAGGGGGGAGGGGAGAAGAAATTGGTGGTGGGATATGGAAAGGCAGGGGGGTGGGGGGGCAAGAGGGAGGGGGAACTGTTGGCTGGGTGAATCCGCAGTAGGAGCCCTCTAAGAAAAGAGATGAGGAGCATCGGTATGGACGCCAGACCGCAGACGGCAGGCGTGGAAAGAGGTGAGCGGGAAAGGGAATGGTCATCTGCATGGCAGAGAGGGGTCCCAAGAGGGGGGACGGGAAATTAAGTGCTAGGTTTGCAAGTGTTAAGGGAAGACGTGGGGATACAGGCCATTGAAGCCTTGGGGGCTGAAAAGGGCATTTGCTCAGTGGAGGTCCAAACGGACAAGGTGGTGGAGCCATTGGTGCCCGAGGGGCAAGCTGGGAAAGAAAAGGAGTTGGAAGTGAAAGGAAAAGAGAAAAAACTGCCATACATGGGGATAACAAAACCGTTGGGGGCGCACTTGATGGCAGCAACCAGGGAGAAGATTCAGGCGGGGGAATTTGTAGACGTTTTTAAATTGCTCCATAGGGAAGTGAGAGCTAAGGAGGAGTCTAAAGAAGAAGAGAGGGAACTGGCTGCACGCCCAAGGGTACCGGTGACCGTTGAGAAAAGGACGTCAGCATTTATCTTTTATGCCAGTGTTTATTGTGAAAAATTCCCGGAGCGTTGTGTGGCACTGCTTAAATATATGGACGTAATTAGGAAGGCTTTCACGAGTTTTGGGGGCTTTGCCTGGGTAAGGTATGATGAGGAATTCAGAGCGAGAATGGCGGAGGACAGTCAGGCGGTCTGGGTGGAGATAGACATAGATCTTTGGTTCAATGGATGGCCCCAACGAGGCCTGCCCCGACATTACACACAGCAAGTGGGCTGCCGGTGCCTTTCCGGCCCTTTCTTGGTTGCCCCGCCCATGAGGGGGCAGCCGGAGGAGGCAGAGGGCAGTCCTCAGCAGCATGTTGGGCGTTTAACAAGGATGGCTGCACAAGGACCCTGTGTAGGTTCAGGCATGAGTGTAGCAAGTGTGGAGGAAAACATCCTCTTACTCAGTGTTTCCAACAGGGAGACAGGGGGAGGGGAAGAGGTTCTGGCAGAGGGGTTGTGGGGAAAAGCTTCTACGCCAATTAAAGTGGGGGTGCTGCAGAGATGGTTGCAATTTTATCCAGACAGGGAATGGGCGATGATTGTGAGTGAGGGGTTTAGTCAGGGTTTCAGATTGGGGTACCAGGGCCCAAGGGTGCGCCGGTGGGCTGAAAATCTGAAGTCAGCCAAAGAAAATGTTGAAGTGGTAAGGCAAAAATTGAGCAAAGAAATAGCGGCGGGAAGGATGGTAGGGCCATTTGATGACCTGCCGGGTGACTTAGTTATATCCCCTCTGGGGGTGGTGCCCAAGAAAGGGGAGTTTCGATTAATACACCATTTGTCATGGCCGGAGGGCATGTCAGTCAATGATTTCATTGCCCCGGAAGAATGTGGGGTTGTATATGCAAGTGTTGACCAGGCAGTGGAGATGGTAAGGAAAGAAGGGCGGGGGGCCTTCATGGCCAAGTGTGACATCAAGGCGGCTTTCAGGTTGTTGCCGGTGCACCCGGAGGATTTTTGGTTGTTAGGTTTGCAGTTTGAGGACCGCATCTACATAGACAAAGCCTTGCCAATGGGGTGCGCAATTTCCTGCGCGCTGTTTGAACGATTCAGCTCCTTCTTACAGTGGGTTTTTTCATTTAACTCGGGTTGGAAGAGTGTGCTGCACTATCTGGATGATTTCCTATTCATTAGCAGGGCGGAAAGAGAGGGGGAGTGCAAAGGAATGTTAAAGTTGTTTCAGGAGCTCATGGAGGATTTGGGTGTGCCGTTAGCGGAGGACAAAACAGAAGGGCCTGCAGTGGTGTTGACATTTCTGGGAATAGAACTGGATTCAGTGGCTATGACCTCACGCTTGCCGCACGACAAGGTGAGCAAGCTGGTGGTGTTGCTGGAAAGGGCGGTTGGGGCCAAAAAAATGACGCTGGTTGACATGCAGAGATTGGTAGGGCATTTGAATTTTGCAAGGTGGTGGCCCCAGGTCGGACGTTTTGTAGGAACATGGCGAAGGCTATGGCGGGAGCAAAGTGCCCACATCATCAGATAAGAGTATCAGGGGCAGTGAGGGAGGACTGCAGAATATGGCTGCGTTTTTGGAGAATTTTAATGGGGTGTCAATGTGGTTGCAGAGTGACCTGGTGACATGGGAAGTACAGATATTTTCGGACGCAGCAGGAGCAGGAGGTTTCGGAGTATTTTGGGGTGGAAAATGGTGTGCTGAGAAATGGCCTGATCTGTGGTTAAAGGAGGGAAGGAGTATAGCATTTCTTGAATTTTTCCCATTGCTGGTGGCATTAGAGTTGTGGGGGAAGGACTTGCAGGATAAGAGAGTGAATTTCAATGTTGACAAAGAATGTGTGGTTCATGTGGTAAACAGACAGTCAGCAAGGGATCAGAGGGTGGCAAGACTTATGAGAGAGTTTGTGCTGCGATGCATGGAATGGAATGTGGTGTTCAAGGCAACGCATGTGCCAGGGAAGGATAATGGCATCGCTGATGCATTATCTCGTTTTCAATGGCAGAGATTCCGTGGATTGGCTCCAGATGCGGATCAGGAGGAGCAGCAGATTCCGGAGGAGCTGTGGAAGATAGGAAGCTGAGAGCGCTGGCATTGGTGGAGGGTTCATTGCCGGGGCGTCTAAGGAGTCCTACAGGAGGGCCTGGGAGGATTTTATGGGGGGGGGGAGCACGTAGTTGGAAGGGTAGAGGGGATGCAGAAGAGCGGAGGAGGGATTACGTCATGAACTTCATCCTGAGGTGCATGGACAGGGGCTGGTCAAGAGCAACTATAGCAGGGAAGTTAGTGAGAATTGCTTTCTACGGGAAATGGTTCTGGGGTTTTCAGCCGAGTGGGGGGGAAATGGCGAGTAGGATGTTGGAAGGATGGGCAAGGGAAAATAAGAGGGACAGGGACAAGAGGAGGCTGATATCGGCGGAATTGCTGCAGAGGTTGGTTAAGGCAGTAGGGGGAGTTTGCTGGTCGGTATGTGAGGGGGAGCTGTTTGCGACCAGTTTTACGTGGTTATTTTTCAGGGCTTTTCGGGTTTCGGAGTTGGTGGGGGGAAAAGATGGATCTGGGGGATTGCGGTGGGAGGATGTACAAATTACAGAATTGGGTTTGGACATCAAGATTAATAAGTCTAAAACGGACCAAAAGGGGAAGGGTTTGTGGGTTTTGTTGGGGCAGGGGAGCAAGGACTTATGCCCAGTGCAGGCAGGCAGGTTGTGGAAGGAGCAGTGTGGGGGTAAGACAGGCTTGGTGTTTAAGCATGAGGATGGGTCGCCGATCTCAGCGTCACAAGTCTTGGGGGTATTGCGGAAGGCTCTGCTAGTGGTAGGAGAAAAGGGAGAGGATTTTGGTACACATTCATTCAGGATGGGCGCAGCATCGGAGGGTAATAGGTTGGGTTTCTCGGAGGATAAGGTGAAAAGTTTGGGGCACTGGAGGTCTGGCAGATACAAGGGGTACGTCAGGGAGTTTCATAAAGGGGAATTTTGAAGGAAGGTGGCAGAAGTTAGTTGAAAACAGCGTGTGGGGTGAATGTATTATGGTAGTAATTGTGTAATTTCTTTTTCAGATGCTGTGCGAAAGGAGGGGGAGTTGGCACAAGTGTGGATTGTCGGCCATTCAATTGTTAAATGGGCTGGGAAAGAAGCGGAGAAAAGGGTTATGGGCAGGCAACTGGGGTGTAGCTATAAGGATGTGGTGGTAAGATGGCACGGGTTAGGGGGCCTGCGCTGGGACCAGTTGCTGCCTATGCTGGCAGGGTTGCGGGAACGCTACAGGGCGCCGGAGGTGTTGATTATTCATGCTGGGGAGAATGACCTGGTAAGGGATACGGGGGTGCCTCTGCTAAGGAAAATGAAAAGGGATTTAGTTTGGGTGCGGGAAATGTGGCCTCACGCTGAGGCGTTGTGGACTAAGTTGTTGCCGCATAGAGTGTGGAGGGGAGCGAGGAGCGAGGGAGCGATAGAGTGGGCTAGAAAGGGGATCATCAGAGAAGTTTTGTGCCTCTGTGGCGGTGCAGGTGATGGAACATAAGGAGATAGTGTACGAGGGCTCCATGATCTTTAGGGAGGATGGTGTACACTTGTTGATTTATGGGAACAATCACTATTTGGCGGACCTGGGTTCTTGGCTGGGATATTGGTGGAAAAGATGGAACTAAAGTGAAGTGGTGGGGGGGCAAGGGGGAGCAGAAAGAACACCTCGGGGGAGGGTTTTTCTGGTGCCGGGGGCATGGCCACTTTTGATGCGGGGGAGGGAAGCACACTGGGGGAATGACACGGGAAAGGATGGGGTGGTGCTGTTTGCACAAGCGGGCCACCCCGGGGGAACAGGTATTCAGCCTGGAGGGGCATGGCCCCAGGGAGAAAGCGGGACGCCTGGAAAAGGGGTAAGGAGACGGTAGGGGCCAAGGGACAGTTAAGGAGGAAATGGCTTAATTTAATTATTTAATTGTTGGGGGAAAATGAAAATGTGTAATTAGTTAATTGGTTGTTTAAATATTTCGCTAGTCTGTAAGGCCATGGAGCCAGGTAAGCGTTTAATTGTAAGCTTTGGCCTGTCACATTAAAGCGACCTTTTCCACTTTTAAATGAGTCTGGGTTTTTGTGCAGTAAGCCAAAAGGAGGGCCCCGGGGGGAATGCGAAGCGTTTCCCCCCGGGGAGGTTTTTGGCGCTGCACATGGCCAGTGAGTGGCCGTGGGGGCAGAGCGCCTCTCAGGGGTATTTAAGGGGCCAGGGAAGGTTCGGGAGGCAGGTGACAGTTGGACTTGGCGATTGTCCCGCCCTCCCACCCCTTTCAATTTGGTTAGGTCAGGGGTCTGGTTTATTAAAGGGGGGGGCAATGGTATTTTGGTTATGTGCGAGTTTTTACGTCCCATGGCAAGTTTTTAGGGGTTTTTTTTTTTGGTGTCGGTTAAGGGGCGATTAGACGGTAGTTTTGTGTGACAGGTCTGGGCATTAGTGAAGTTGTGATGTAAGAATTTCTGTTGCTGATGTGGCAGGTCAGACTGGCTGCAGGTCATAGGAAGGGGAGATTGGTGTAGAGGGGAGTCTGAGGGGTATTGAAGTAGTTCGGGGCTCCGGGGGCATGGCCCCTTTTGTTGTGGGGGGAGGGAAGCACAATGGGGGAATGACACGGGAAAGGATGGGGTGGTGCTGTTTGCACAAGCGGGCCACCCCGGGGGAACAGGTATTGAGCCGGGAGGGGCATGGCCCCAGGGAGAAAGCGGGATGCCTGGAAAAGGGTTAAGGAGACGGTACGGGCCAAGGGACAGTTAAGGAGGAAATGGCTTTATTTAATTATTTAATTGTTGGGGGAAAATGCAAATGTGTAATTAGTTAATTGGTTGTTTAAATATTTTGTTAGTCTGTAAGGCCATGGAGCCAGGTAAGCGTTTAATTGTAAGCTTTGGCCTGTCACATTAAAGCGACCTTTTCCACTTTTAAATGAGTCTGGGTTTTTGTGCAGTAAGCCAAAAATATCACAAACATATCAGCCAAAATGCTAGGCAATTCTCCTCTGAACAAGAGTACGAACAGCAACCCCAGACACGTGTCTCACCCTAAGTTACTAGGGGAATCCAGACCAGATCCACCCTACTGATGAGGTCCAACCAGACCAAAACACGTGTCTGGGGTTTCTGTTGGTACTCTTTTTCAGAGGAGAATTGCCTAGCATTTCGGTGCTGGACTGCCCCAGAGCAGGACAAAGACTGATATGTTTGGGATATTTCTTCTCTGTGTACGATAGTGAGCTAAAGACTCTGGGTAAGTCTCTCGTAACCAGGACTAATGGCTGGCAGAGGGACTCCCAGGACCCCCCTTTTTATTTTGCATATTTAAGTAACTTTGGGTCTCACCCTAAGTTATTAGGGGAATCCAGACGTGGACCCCTTGCTCACTATTCTTAGAGAGGCACAGATCCACCCTACTGATGAGGTCTAACCAGACCAAAACACGTGTCTGGGGTTTCTGTTGATACTCTTGTTCAGAGGAGAATTACCTAGCATTTCGGTGCTGGACTGCCCAAGGGCAGGACAAAGACTGATATGTTTGGGATATTTCTTCTCTGTGAAAGATAGTGAGTTAAAGACTTTGGGTAAGTCTCTCGTAACCAGGACTAATATCTGTCAGAGGGACTCCCAGGACCCCCCTTGTTAATCTGTGTGGTCATCTTACGCATCACATTAGAGATCCTCCTGACAGTGCTCTTACCTGTGTTCTCATCTTACTCAGCACATGAGAGATCCTCCAGACAGCACTCTTACCTGTGTGCTCATCTTACTTAGCAGAAGGTATCCTCCTGCCAGCGCTCTTACCTGTGTGCTCATCTTACTCAGCACATTAGAGATCCTCCTGCCAGCACTCTTACCTGTGTGCTCATCTTACTCAGCCCATGAGAGATCCTCCTGCCAGTGCTCTACCTGTCTGCTCTTGGGTGGTTTAAATGTATATTATATTTATTTACAAAAAGGCTTTGGTTCTGGGGAAGAAAGAGAGAAAAAGAAAATAAATGTTTGAAAACAGCAGAACCAGTTTGGCAAGGCAGGCACTTTAAAGGTACCAGCCCCCATGGGAAAGGAAGCCCCTTTACAAATATGAAAGGCCCAGAGGTGTGGAAAGTCGCAACCTTGTCAGAATGACTGGAATTTCTGCTGCAAGGGACAATGGACCAAGGGGAACTAGCCCTGTCACAAAGAAGTGTGAATTCCGTTGACAACTCTCCTTAGCTTCAACTGCCTAGGATAAAAGGGCACTATGGTAACCCTGTTGTTCAGAACTGACACAGAGGGGGCAGGCTGGCTGTGGAGATTTGAAGGACCACACTACAGTGACAAATGCCATCCATAAGACGTGAAAGAACTTTTTACATTAAGACATTTATTTGAATACTCTGAATAAGCAGTAATGCGAAATTATAACAGTTTTCATGGGATTTTTTGCTACACAGAATGAGACTGGGTGTGTCTTTGTATCCCCTGGAGAACTAGAATGGCACAAAAATTGTGTTTTGGTGTGAATCATAAATGGTACAGACATGAAACTTGAGGAAAATATGCCCAATACTAATATGCATATATGGAACCAGTGGCAGATTTTTAGGTGTTTTGTTTACCCGTAAAACAATGATATTGTGCCCAAAGGACAACGCAGCATCATACAGACTTGGCGTTTAAACTGACATAATCTTTGTAAAATATGACAGTTGCCTATCTGATTTTTATGGAGGTGACGATTGTAAATATAATGGTTTGTGTTCCATAACTTATTTTGGTAAAGGTAACTGTGGTAAAATAAAGCATGTCATAAAACACACGCACCTAAACTGATGTCACTTCCTTGGAATCAATCCACCTGCAGAGAGGTGGCGACAGCCACAGCCTGACCTATCCATCCAAGAGGTATGTCCAGGTTACTTCCGCCCACATAGTAAAAATTCTCTGTCATCCTGCTTACATAAGAGTGAGGCATAGGGAGATTCAGGACAATCAACATTCAAAAATCCACCCGGAAAGATTCCAAGATCCAGAACCACCTATCCTGATCCAGATCCAGGAAGAACCACCTATGCTGATCCAGACTCAGGCAGAACCACCTATCTAGATCAAGGCAGAACCACCCATCTAGATCCAAAACTAAATCCTAAAAGAATCCCAATAATTCAGGGAGAAAGGAGAAAAGGCTGCTGATCCCTTTGGGAGAATCCAGTGACCAGACCAGTCTTTGCCCAGATGATGCATCCTGCTGACCACAGTGACAAGATCCTTGTCCTGCTGTCCAGAGACCTGGCTGGCTGTCCAAACTACCCAATTCAAGTGAATTTTGTAAGTATCACCCTCCCTAGGACAACAACTATATACCCCACTCTGTTACCTTGTATTCTGTTTCAATCCCATAAGAAAATCCTATAAGAACACTAGTGAATTCCCAAATTGTCAGAATTCTCTGTGTATCCTGTCCTTAGAATAATCTGTGCTAGTTTCCGTGCGTTAGCGTAATTCTTCTCAAATTCTTTCAGTCCTTTGTGTAAGTCCTCAGTACCATTTTTGAAATAAATAAATTCATTCCCCGATAAAGAGGAATGCAGCGTGAATTGGTTAACATTGAAAATTAACCTCCTTGTGTGCAGTGTCTGTCTTTAATAATCTAGCCACTAAACTGTAGTCTGAGTAGAACAAATCATTTGGTAAACAAAACCGAGTTTGCACGTAAAATTGTTTCCATTCTAAAATCCAATTTTCCTTTCCTATAAAGAATCCCATACTGTTACCCATTAGAAGTCACCCTTTCACTTCAGTATCATACCTGTTATGTGCCTTTGTAAATCATCAGAAAAAAATGATTTTCGATTTGGAATGTTTAGCCCATTTTCTTAGCTGTGTGCTTGTTTAAACCTGTGAAAGATAAGAAATTGTAATTCTGCCAAGTGTGATTTTTGCTGCACTGCTTTCCTTCCCAAAGTTGCTTTTCTCACCTGTATTCATGTTGTTTAGTATCTTGCCTTGTAGCTTGTAAGCGTTCTTGCCTCTTTAGCCTAGCCACACAAATTCCCGTCTTATCCATTCTACCGCACATGTAAACTGACCTCTAACTATCCAGTGAATTCCGAGTGCCATTTTGCCATTTTTCAAGGGTTTTTCATTTTTGTTTTGGCCTCCCATTCTGGGATGGTAGGTCGAATTCCAAATCTGATTTTTTCCTCTTATTTCTGACTCCTTGCGGCTCCTGTCCACCCACACAAAACCTGGTCAGCAGGTGTTTGGGGCACTGTTTCAGGAGGAGTGCATAACAGTTGTGTCCTCTATAAGTATGACCAAAAAGTGATCTTGCTTCCATTCATATTGGCATTGATGTATCTGATGTCAGAAAGTTACATTAAGTGTGTCATATAATTTTGGGTTGCTAGGGATTGCATCGAATGCAGAAGTTTCGAATGGCAAAGTTTCGGAAAAAAAAAACCCGAACCCCTTTTTTTACCCCTTAAAACCCATTATAGTAAAGAAAACCTGTACCTACAAAAAAATGCATTTTTTCGATGCTTTTGTTTTCGAAACGTTGGCATTCAAAACTATGTTTTCGAAGCAATGCCTGGATACCTCATTTTGCTGTGCAATTATCACCACCCTGGTGATTGCTGCCCTAAGATTGATTTGTTTGATTTTGCATTTGAATTTGATAAATAAATAAATATTTCAAGACTACACACTGGCCTGGTTCATGGTCCGTTGCGACACAGGGTGTTTGTCAAGGGCGGTGTGAGACGGGTTGGGAGCCTTCTCAAAGCAGAATCCGAAATTAATAAAGTTAAAAGTTTATTTATTTTGTGACACATCCCTCGCCAGTGGAAAGAGTCCTGGTCTGGAGTGTGCCATGTCTTTAAAGCCGTTACAGCTTGCTGCGTCGTGGCTTCAGCTGCTGTGGGGAGGCTTCACTATCCCCTGGGGGAAGCGCCTCGTAGCTTGGGGGGGCGCCCCCTTCTTCACTTGTCCTCGTCAGGCGTCCCTTGTCACCAGTCTACACCACCTGGGCCACGCACAGGCACTCGCGCTGCCGCCAGCATTGAACCCCACACCCAGGCCTCTGGTGTCTGTGGCGGCTCCGCTTTTGTTCAGCACTTCTGGGACACTGTTAGTTCTGAAACTCAGACCATCGCCAGCCGGGCTGAAATGTAGACCCTCACCAACATCTGGGCTCAGATGGACCCCGATGGGTTCAGGATCTGCCTCACCTCTCTTGGATCCAGCACAGAGCTCACGAGAACACCGGCATCTTGGTTGCAGGCTCTCTAGCGCTGCCCCGGTTCATTAAGGTATGCTTAGCCTACACCAATCACTGTGGCCCATTTGGCTTTAAAAGAGGGCCGAGCCCCTCTATTGAGCAGATCATCTAAAGACTGCAAGGTGTAGCAAGAAGAACTCAGCATTGGAAACTGGCTGAAGGTGAAGGGGTGATGATGGTCTTGAGGCTGAGGTTGGTGAGGTTGCTTCATTGCAGAGTCCATGCCTTAGAGGAGGGACGATGTCATTGACATTGACGTTGGCGTTGCCTGGTCTCTGAGCAGGGGTTCGGGACCTGGGTCCTCCTGGTCTGAACGGGACTTGCCCTTCTCTTTGTCTGACATTCATTTTGGAAGCCCGGGCGAGTGACACCCTTGATCTAAGAGTTAACAGCAGAAAGGAAGAGGCAGGGCTAAGAAGGTGGGTGTGGTTTAGGTCACGTGACCTAGATCCACTTGCACATGCTCACTAACTGCAAAGAACAAGAGGCTGGAGGTCTGCTTAAGGAAGGCAGCAACAGTTTAGCAGCAATTGACAAGTGGGGCGGCTTAGGCCACGTGAACTAGATCCACTTTAAAATGATTTGCAGATTACTCAATGGACATCACCATTTTGGTATTTACGTGAATAGCTCCAGATGATTTAAGAAACAAATGGCTGATTAGCTCACTGGCCTGTCCACCATTTTGTTTAAGCTTATTTAACATCAAAGTGAAAACTGCTCTTGATGCCATAATAATTGGCTGATAACTTTAAAAGGACTACCATTTTGACATTAGGGCCTCTTTTTATTACAGGCAAGAGAACATAAAACATGTTGCAGAAATATGGATGTACAGGCTCGAACTGGCCAGTGGGCAATGCCCTGCCTAGAATACCAGTGTGGGCCACTTAATTGTCTTTTTGCACAGTATGATTAAGAGTTTAAACCAAGGTTTCTGGTGCAATGTGCCTACTTACTCATCATTTCACACAAATGTTCACCAGAAATACATGCCCAGGCACTACTCGTCAATGTGGACAGCTACTTTGTTTGCCTCTGATCCTGTGGTTGTACACTGCAGGTCCCAAGCTCTAAACACACTGGGACCAGGACCCCCACTCACCAACCTTCACAGCAAGGCTTCACCAGTTCATTGCCAGCTCCGCTCCCCCACCGGTTGGGTTATCAGCCTGAGTAAGATATGGGGCTTCATGCTGTCTAATGCGGCATCGTACGAGAGTTGCAACTTTTTTGCCCTAAGTTACGATCACATTTTAGAAAACTTTTTTCTTTTCGACAAAATCGGTGAAAACCAAGGCCTCTTTTCTTCGCATTTGTTATCAATTGGACCCGACGCAACAAGGGGTCCTTTCATTATGTTAGTTGGAACAAGAGAATCAAAGCCTGTATTGTTCTTATTATGCCAATAGAGTTTCTCAGAAGGCTGTTGAAAAGGTTAGTGATGTATAACCATATTCAAAATGCCATATGCCAAATACATATGCCATAGTTGTGACTGATAGCTAGTCCAAGTCACCTGATGTGTGCTTTGTTAGGCTGGCTAATACAGCAGTTGTATCAGGGTTCAATTCCTAAAAATAAAAGTGGGCAGACTCTAACATACACAGTCGACTTGAGCCCTGGTTCTAATTGAATTTATGGAGGACGTATTTGCCAGGGAATTGTCAACACCAGAAAAACAATTTGTATGAAGGAGGTAAAGACATTATTGGCAGAACCAGGGAGACTGAGGCTGATGTGTGGTGCCTTAAATGGTTAGGTGGAAGGTTAGGTGGAATGATTGAACAGGTAATTTAAGGGAAAGTGTGCCGTTATACTGTGGTTACAGGTGGCGTGATATTGTGCCACTTCTTCTTCTGTCACAGGTAAGTCTGAATTCGACTTATTGGGAGCTAAATATTTGGTTACTCAGTGGTGTGAGGCATTTATAAAAGAAGGCGGAAGGTAATGACCTTGGACTATCCAGAAGGATGCTTATGCTAGGAGAAAGGTTATTTGAATGCAGGGTACAGCATTGGCTTGCATTGATTGTAGATGGGGAAACTGCACTAATGATGTCCAATTGAGGTTTTTGGGAATCAGTTTTACCTGGATTTGCAAGGAAAGTCTTCAAGAAGGTTTGGAAAGTACAGTAGTAACTGAAAGCAGCACCAAATGGAACTCTGTGTCACTGCTAAAGTGCAAACTGTGTAATGAAGTGGCAAGTCCCAGAAAATAGGCCTGTCTTTAGTCAGGGCATAATGCAGTGATGTGGAAGAAAGAGTTGGAGGAGGAAGTACGTGAGTAATCAGGGTTAGCAGTCAAAGTTCCGTGAGTGGGGGCAGGAAAGTCAAGAAAGGGCAGATTACTGTTATGCAGAGTGTTTTCCTGTCTGGTCCTGGCATTATGACATGCCCCAGTAGCGTATTGGCTAGCAGGCTATGTGCTGCTGCTGCGTGAATGGTGAGCATGGAAGAATGTGTTTTTGTTCAAAGGGAAAACATGGTGTCGGTGAATGTTGAAAGAAGTGCAGGTGTGTCCATCCAATGCTGGAAGGATGTTCTGCGGAGGCATCATTGTTGTAAAATGTATGTAGAATATGGTATGCAGCGAGATGGAGATAAGTGAGTGGACAATGGTGAGATACCAGGACACAGTTTTGCTGTTTTTTCTTGTCTTTATTGCTCCACAGAACAAAGCTTCAGTCATTCTGGTTCAGTAACAAGTGGTTTCACTATGTGGCCTATTTATGGATTACTGGGTCTCTACCTATATTTAACAGCTTTTAATTGTGTTATGTATTTGACCTGCAGTGTGATATGTGTAATTGTATGTTTGATGGTAGCAGCTCTTAAAACAAGCTCTAGGAACGCACTCTGTCACTCTATAAATAATAAACCTGCATTGAAATAAATGCCATTAATGGGTAGTGGAGTTAACTAGCGGAGGAGACATGAGGGAGCGTAGTCAGGTGGAAACAACTTAAGTGGAGTGTACCTCAACTGCTTGCCAGACTGACTGCTGCTCATGCCCAATAGAAGCTGGATGAAGCCATGGATCTTTTGGAGCCGATTCGGGCTATGCCTGCTATTCAGTGGCTCCCAAAGTCTTGCAATTCCATCTTTTTGCTCTGTGCTCTTTCCTCAAGTCTACCAAAAGCACGTAGGGCAAAGCGGCCAGTGACATCTGCCTGAGTGATCCTAGGCGGGCAAAGGATTGAATGACCCTTCCCGCCACCAGCTCCAGAGAGTAAAATACAGTATTAGCAGCCAAGGGACAGGTCCCAGCCAGTCAGGTGACCAGGAACATGGGCTAAATGCATACAATAGTGACAACCTGCAATTTATCCCAGCCACTGGTGCCTCTCCAACATGTCTGATGTCCTATTTTCTAATGTGTGCCCTAGGCCCCACATTTCTCCATCTTCCACTCCCAACCCCAGGTATCCTTCACCCACCATCTCTGTCACAAAGCTAAGCAGTGATCAATGAGATGCATAGACTTATTGTTTTAAAGGGGTTTCACTTATAACTCACCAAAGAAAAAGGTTCAACATGTCCCAAAATAGGACATTCTTCTCACACTGGAAAAGAGATATACACATGTTTGGAGGGCTTCTCCTTAGGGTGAAACAGGTAGGAAATGAGTTCTAATAATAATCAAACAGTCAAAATGTTCGGGTCCAATGGGCTGCAATTTACCAGGGATGGTTATATTTTCTCATTTTTAGGGGGTCAACACTCCTTCTTGCCAGTCCCTTCAGTGCTGCCTTCTTCCTTACTTTCTCTAAATTAAAGGGGCCAAAGAACTGCTCCCCAAACTGCAGAGACCATGGCCAGGAGGGCTAGATTGCCCTGGACAGTTTTGCCTGCTTCTCTATGGCTTTTAGTAGGTTGACTGGGGTGTTCAGAGGGATGGAATTCTGCCTCTGATTTGGGGATCACAGTTGTTCCCTAACCTTGCCTTCTGGCTACACCCCTTTAGGCTTGTGCCAGTCTCTCTTCCTGGACCTGCTCTTCTTTCCTCTCATTATGATCTCCTTCCGCTGCTTAACTTCTCGCACCTCCTCAATGCTCCATGGAGTGCTTGTAGCTCCTCCTGCCCCCACTGGTTGGCCAGGTGTATGGTATGTTGGTCGGAACCTCTGTCTTTGTCTCCACCTGTCTCGGTTTCTCCCTTCACCTTCTCCTTCTTCAACACCTATAGATTTCTTCTTCAGGTTAGCCCGTGAGTCCTTTCTCTCCCCGTTCTTTGGGGTATCGCACTCTCTCTCTTTCTCTTTTCAGTCCCTGAGGAATATCGCTCTGCGGCCTCCAATGTATTTCTTCCCAACCTCTTGGTATCTCTCTTCCCTAATCGTGGAGAATCTGCCACCCCAGTCCCTGGGGTATCCTCTTTCTTTACTCATGATGTATTCTTCCTAAATCCCTGGGTATCTCCTTCTCCTGCCTCTGCTCTATCTTTCTCCCCATGTGTTATCTGGTTCCCCAACCTCTGGGGTGTCCATTTCTCAACCTGGTGAGAGGATGGTTGTCAGTGAGCCATGAGCAGTCCTCAACAAAAAAAAGAAGAAAAAGGGACCCTGCAGCGTCAGATCCGACCCGCGTTAGATGGATGGATCCGACGCTCAGGGTACAGGAGAGGCGACGGATGGAGAAAATGTAAGTAGGAGGGGTTTATGGGTCTACTGGTGGTTTGGAGGGACATGGGTTTGTTTTTTTTTGTATCGAGGTAAAAACGTATTCGCAGCGAAAATGACTATGGTCAATTTCTCCGTGATTTTATACCTCAGTCAAACAACCTAAATCCCTGAGGGATAACACTAGACTACTACACCATTGCTGACGCTCTGTTATATCTTTCATAAGACTGGTGGCCTATCTTTAAAATTCAATTGGGCCCCTACACATCTCCATCCAGTCTGCCATGCACCCAGTGACACACATAACATTCACAAACTTAATTCCAATAGAACATACAAACAACGCATTATTTATCACTCATTAAGACACAAAAGTCAATGCATATATTCTTGCATACACTCCAACTCATGCACAAATGCACCCAGCACCTCCATTGACATACACTGTGTGCACACAACATTTATATTTACATATACAATAACACATGGCACAACGCCCATTGAGCAGACCAGACTTTATCACCACCTGATCCCTGATATTTTGTGCTAAGTTGACTTGACCTAACTGAACTATAAAGCCATTGTCGAAAGGAACAGATTCACTGGAATGTCAGCAATTCCCTTGATTTTTCCTTTCTTTCAAAGACAGCAGCCATCAGTTAATGCAGTGCAGTGGGTGACCAAGTATACTTGGTATCGATTTTTAAATGCCATATATCTCTAAACTTGGGTTCTGAACAGCACCTTATATGTGTACATGCTATTAGAATTTTTCTACAAGATTCTGACTTATTACAATTAAGGTATGTTTCCTGTGTTCAAATGCTCCAAGCAGTGGAGTACCAAGCGGGAGAGGTAGATGGGGCAAGCTGCCCCCCGTGCTCTTTTAAGAGCCAGACCAGGTCATTTGTCATTGGAACACCTCTCCGGTTTGGCACATCAAAGAGGGCGCCCAACGGCAAAGGTGTCCCGCTGGCAGGACAATGTGTGCAGAGCAATTCCTGCTCAGCACACTCATTGTCCTGGCAACAGGACACCTTACCCATTCCGAATTGTAGCAGTGTCCCGCTGCCAGGACAATGTCCCAAGGAGATCCGGGCAGCAGAGGGTCCTCACGTTGCTCTGTATCAACAGAGCATTACATGTGAGCGATTAGGCACTGATTGATGGGGAGGGAGGAGGTACTATTAGCAGGGACTTTTGTCCCTTTAGAAATGGGAATGGGAGGGAGTGATCAGAAGTGAGAAGGGTGCATAATGTTGCATGCTTTATGAAATAATGACTATGGCTTTAAAACCCAAGGGTGATTTGTTCCGCTCACATTAATCTACATGATGCTATTGTGACTTTGCATGCAGAATGGGGAGAATAAAACTAAAGTCATACTCCCATTGCTCAAAATATTTCTATGACAATGTATATAGTGTATGGCTAGTTTACTATGAAAGGCTAGTTTATTATGTAATGTTGTTTGCTTCCAAGGCATTGCTATAAATAATTATTTAAGCACATGAAATGTGAAGCAAACCATTAATATATATCTATATCAACTAATCCTGGAAATATGGTGTGTCGCTTAAATTGTCCCCGTCCCGGATTCACCATTTAACCAAGTGTGTGATCCTGAGCAAATCATTGAATCACATTGTGCCTTATCTGCAGCTCTGTTAGTGACTCTGATTCACTTCAAAGCATCTGCAATGATCCTGCAGTTTTTATTTTTGTTGTTGTGTGTTAAGATGCCATCTTCCACTAATGTTACCAAAAAAGTAGATTGGGGTAGGGGTGGGCAGTTTGGGGGCACCAATGAGACCATGTGGAATTCCACACACTGCATTTCGTTGCTCCCCCCTCCCCACCCACTCTTACAATGCTGGATACTCCCCTGCTTAGTTTGGTAAGTGAAGCAGTTTTTGATGGCCTGTAACCTAAACCATGACACCCATTTACTAATTTGCACCAAACCGTCCTGAAAAAGTGTCTGCAAATCTCAAAATACATTTAGCCAGTTTGGTGAAAATTATTTTTGGCGGCAGGGGGAAAAGTTATACAGGGCTCCTAAAAGTGTGCTTTTAACACAAAATTCCTTCTGCGCACCTAGTGCAAAAACTGCTTAACAAACGTACGACAGTTTTGGGTCACAGGTTTTCTCAGCTTGATTCTCTCCATTCTACTTGTGGAGGGCGCACCTTTCGCTAACTTCTTTTAAAAGTTAGGATGGTGGTGCTTTAGTAGCATCTGAAAAGTGGCAAGACTAATTTTAGAGGTGTTGCAGAGCTGTGGCTGGCCACAGAGAATGCACCATTTGTTATTGTTCGTGTGTCTTCATACCTGGGGCCTTAATGTCCAAATGTGACACGCACCCTTCACTAGGGTCAGCCCACAGCCCAGCACCCAACAAACATACACAAACACAATAAAAAATTATTTTAAAAGAAAAAGTACCTCTTCTCTGCTTTCAAATGCCGCCCGGGCCACATCTCATGTTACACTCACCTAACCTCTTCGCACTCACGCACCCCCAGAAAGAAACCAGCAAGCTGAATGAGCTTACTAGTTCCTGTGTGTGTGTCGTACGAACACAAAGCTGGAAAGCGATTCTCTGCGCTGCGGCCCCTGGAAGTGCTGCTGCTAGCGTGGCAGAACCGGGGCCAGACCCTGCAACACCCAGTTCAGCACCCTGGCTGCTGACTTTGAGTCAGGCCAGCCAGGGTGAGGGACTGAGCCATGCAGGGCATCCCGGCCCTGAATGTGTTGCAGCGCAGCTGCCAGGCATCTCAGCATTATGTAATGAGGCAGCGCAAGCCTTGCTGGGCACCCCAGCCAGGCTCGCGGTGTCCAATTACATAATTGATGATTGCGGCCCCCCTGCCTTACCTCCAAAAGTTGGGGGGGACAAAAAGGCATGCCACATAAGTTGGGGGGGACAAACCCTCCTGACCTCCCTATAATTACGCCCATGCTGGCACAGCTCTGGGTTTGAGGTGTACGCTTGAGTCTCAATGTTTTGGAAGCTGGCACTGGAGATTTAAGATGTTGTACTAGTGACTAACAGATGTTGGGAGAGAGTGTTTGAAACATAATTTGTTGTAAGAGTTGAAATGCCTTGAATGTAGATATAAGATGTTTGAGGAGGGTAATTGAGATTCACACTGTTTGGGTGTTGAAGGAGGGTACTGGAGACTTAAGTTGCTAGTCTGCTTGAGGTTGATGGTGTAGGATAATGCTGGAGACGTAAGTTGCTGGACGGTGGCACTGTGTTAACATAAAGGTATTTCAGCACAGCATTGGAGGTGTAAGGTGTTCGAGTGCCGGAGCGGGTGCCAGACATTTAAAGCTGTTGACAGAGGGCCATTAGCGACTCGGAGTGGATGGTGGGTGCCCGTTGTGAAAATGGGTGGGGGATATTCAGGTTCTGGGTGACTGATGGGAGCGGGTTGCTGTGCAATGGTTCAAAGTGCACTATTGACAAGAAAATCCCTGTGCGTATTGTCCAAGTGTAAAAGCATGAAGTGGTACAGCCTCCGATTGTCTTCTAGTTGGACTTGTGCCGGCCAGTTGCTGTTTCCAGTCTGTGGTCAGACACTTGGAAGGCACTGGATGTCTGCGTTTTGGGGCTTAGGCCTCTTTGAGATGTTCTGTCTGTTTACAGTTTAGCCCCAGTGATCTACAATAGTCCAGATTGTTGTGTTGGACGGCTGATTACGTTCACAGTAATTTGGTAATATGGGCCTATACACATTGATATTAACGCTACATATGGTGATCCATTCTTGTATGAAATGTATATCATATTACCGTGATATCGTAACCATATTCTTAGGGTACTGGGGAACAATGCTATGGGATGCCCCTTCCTGTTTTGTCAAGGGGTGAAAGGTCAAGTGCCATCAGTTCCCGTGATGTCACTTGGCGGTGGGGTCAAATGACATCAAGGGTCGTGTAATGTCACCTCCATTAACCCTGGCCTTTTGGTGAAATGATGTCCCTGCTGTGTAGCGCAGCAAAGGAGCTCACCATCAGAGAAGGAAAGTAACGTGGTGTTAGCAAGGCGTGCTGTGGCGACACCAGGAACCGCAAGAAGATTCCTGGGTTTCCGGCAGCCAGGAGAAGCAGCATTGTCCTTACTGCAAGCCAAAGAGAAGCCAGCATGCCAGAGAGAAGCCGCAAGAGAAGCTGGAGGGATGTCAGATCCGGGCAGGGAGGGGCAGGAACTAAGTGGGAATGGCCATAGGTATTAGCATGGCCACGGGCAGTCAATGGGTGGTCAAATAAGTAAACAACACCTGCAAGCTGTGTGCCCCCCCTCACTCCCAATGCGCCATTTCTCTTATCTGTACTCATACTGCAATAAATCCATTGGAGCCAAGTCACATACTTCACAGCGCCCCTAGTAACCATCACCTATATATTTCTTTTTATTTAAGTGCGTCATGGCTTCATTACAAACCTGCTGCACTATATTTCACAAAATTAAAGTTACATCATATATCAATCAAAATCAAAAGCACGATATAATATTTAGAAAAACAACTTAAAAGTGATATTCCATATTCACTAATCAGAAGACAAAAAAACACAAAATACAACAATTCAATTATTGACCTTACATTTATAATTAAAACAATCACTTTTCACTTAAAATAGAAAAATCTTCTTTCCAAATGTAATAAGCGGCAGCTGTAAAAACCAGGATTCACCTGACTGAATAGAACTCCACAATGTGTCTGATAGAAAGCCAACAGATTGATTAATAAACCTAGCATAGCCTTGTGCATATTTCCCAACAGTGCTGTATATGCTGTGAGGATATGCTTACTTGTTTCCACAGCAAGTCCACCTAGACGACAATGGGCTCTATCACGAATTGGGCGGTATCCCAGTGCTAATTGCGCCTGGATACTGCCCAACGCTAATAGCGTTATCACAACTCGGTCCGGCACTGGATCACAAGTTGCAGGGGTGGGAGGAGGGGGGCGCATGTTCCCATTCCCATTGGGTCTTTTGGACCCAATGGGGGTGGGGGTGCTATTAACGCCGGCTGTAATAGCACCAGTGGTAATAGCGCCAAAAATGTCCTTGAGGCCGGTGCATTCACCTCCAGCTCAGAGGTGGAGTTGAATGTCCAGGAACACGGGATTGGGCGGAGCGGTATATGCTGCAGTAATAGCGTTACTGCCGCATTTTACCGCTGTGCCCAACTCGTAATGACCCCCAATGTCTTGCCTCATAATCAATACTACTCCATGCCCCAGTATATTCAAATGTGGGTAAGATGTTAAAGCAAAGGTAAATCATGAAGCATCTTAATTTACTAGAACAAGGTTTCAATAAATATGATCGTGGAGCTCCTGGTACAAATCCCTGCATACTATAAACCACGTATCTTTTCTTCTAAGTTAACTTTTCAATATTTTTGCCCGATCCCATACCAACATTTTCTTTTTCAACGTATAAGGGAAAACAGGGGATAATGCTTCATCTGAGAAAAGGAAGACCAAGTACTTCAAGGTGCGAAATTACTGATTAAGATCATAATAAAGTACATTTTTCAGGTTTTTAATATCATAATTAGCAAAGTAGTAGAGTAGAGTATTGGCTTCATTTCAAGCCCTGCATATCTTAATGTAGAGTCTGGTACTATGCATCAACCACAAGGATGCTATCAATTGCACCCCAAGTTCACATCTCAAATCCTCCACCGGTACTGATGTCTAAAGAGAACCGATGCAATCTCTGTATATAGCAAATTTCTCTCTGCAAATTCTTCTTTCTGCTGGCTATATGTACATCATAGATGCCCAACCTCTGATCTTTCTGGGTTAATGAAAAGGCCCCGAGGTGCATTAAGGATAGAGTAAACGCGACCATGGCATGGCTATCCCAACAATAATCCTGCACTAATACGGCCATAGGACAATTGTCAACAGATAGGATTGCATTTAATCTTTCAGCATTACGTGCCAACCAAGTCCGCCTACTACCCTGTGAGTTGACAGAAACCTTAACAGAGATTTTACGGAGCTTTGTCTCTTGTATATAATGCAAAGTAAGCGTAGCATGGTCACTTAGCTCTGTAAAACCAACTGATATAGGACTTGACAATTCCCACACCAAAGGACTAACAAAAACATAATATAATCGTGAAAAGATGCCTCCAATTTTTCAAGTGTAAACATCACATTTACTTTCACTATTCCCCATTTCCAGTAATCCCAAAACACACCATCCTAAAAGTTCAACCCAATGGGTGCCACTTATGACGGTAATGTCCTCACCTTCTAACCCCATTGTACTACCATCCACTGCTTCTGCTGCACTTTCTGCTTCATACAAACCACCAGCCTGATCTGCACGCTTTGCTCATTAAAATCCCCTAGAACTATAATGTTTTGACATGTGTATTGACCAGACCACCCAGAGAGGAGAACCTCCACCTGAGTTTGCATTGCTGCTGTCCGATTCCCCCCAGATGGGGCATAAAGGTTTATAATCAAAAGTCTATTTAAGAGGAGAGGCAATCCTTCCACTAAAACACCCAATACATAGGGGGATAATTTCCCATAGGTGAATTTACTCAGATTAAGATGAACCTTAGCGCCAATACATAAACCAGCCACTGGTCTACCCCTCTCTTACAGTACGGCTGGCACATGTATAATATTATAGCCATCAATTACAAATTTGCCATGGTAAAAAGTCTCCTGTAAAACAAAAATATCCTTTTTCAAAATTAGCCCTAACCCTACAGCTTTACACAAAAATGACCGGTAACCACAGGTATTCCACTAAGAACTTTAGACAACCTCAGGTTCACATATCATGGATCGTTACTGCCAAGGAATTCAGGGATTCAACGTCCACCGGGCCAAATAATGGTTTTTCTGCAGGTTGCTTCGATGTACTGTAAAGGCATCTTGGAGTAAGACACAGACAACAGATTCTGAATTAGAAATTAAACACTTTATCAACTTATAAATCAGGATGTAAAAAGGCCTATCTTGCCCTATACTATGGTGGGAATTTGCTGATGAAATAAAACTAAAGAAAGTCAGAGTCAAAGAGTTCAACTTAAGAATCTGTGTGTAACCGAAACCTATACTTGCCCTCACAACTAATCTATACAATGTGTAAGGATATCAGCAACCAACAAAACAGTGTCCAACACAAAGTTCTGTGCTCCGTCCGGCACACAGCTTTCTTTCAGCTCCCTTCCCCAAGTATAAAAGAGTTCCAACAAAAGTCTCAAACTGGCCTTCCTTAAATTCAGGATAATATAGTTTTGACCAATACTCGGGGTGTGGGGTTCCCTTTCCCAAGTTCCAAATAACACTGTTTCAAGCACAAAGGAGTCTTGAGACTTCGTCCTCAAATCAATAGATAGGTTAAGCCTCGGGGTTCCCTTCCCCAAGATTCTGTTTCAGTGTCACCATAATATTTTTAGTCTTCTTAAAGTTCTGCGCCCTCTTTTGTATGATTGGTCTTTGTATCAATATCTTGACAGGCTGCAGATGCGAATTTCCAGTTGGCCCTGCCTGACCCTAATCAATGGGACTTGCCTGACCCTGACAGTCTTCAGCAGGCATCTTCCTCTTCCTAGTACCAGGGCGTTAAAAGCGCATAGTCTTTATTACTCCCGGTTGGATCTTTTTTGTCCCAGTACTGTCAATGGTCATATATGAAGAAGTCAGGGGAGTGGATTTACAATAACCCATGAAGGCTGGGGAAGTGCTGGTTTGGTCTTTGTAGGGAACGGGGGATACCATGTCTCTCCCAGGGCATCCCACTCCTAGTCCCCAAGGACCCTCTACCCTCCGCCCAGGTGATATGATATGATATATGATATGGCATTTGTAACACGCCTATACACAAGTGTTTCAGGGCGCGACAAAAGGTGATCCTCCCTCACTTGTCCACCCCCCAGGGCCAGGATCCGCCTTTCCCTGGCCAATTGCACAGAGGACGCATGGGGAACAGGAGTTCTCACATACCATTCCCGGATGCGGGTTGGACCGGGGTGATTCACAGGGAAACCGAGAGGTGAATTTTACCTTATCTTGCTCTTGACCCTCTCATAGCTCTACTGTGGAGCAACCAGGTTGACGGTTCATGCAACCCCACCTATCTTTGAGGGTAGATCCTCTTTGTTGGAATATTGGGTCTATTTCCAATGAATTCACATTTTCCTCCTCACTAGCTTGTCATTTCTATTGGGGAGGTTCTGGTTTCATGAGGAGAGCAGGTCCAACTACTGGATTTTTACAGTTTATTTGGGATATCTGTGAAAGCCATTGATCAAATTGGGGTATATATCTCCCCAAAACTAATTGTAGCTGGCAAGGTGGAAATCACTGCTAGAGTCAGATCTAGTTTCATTCCCAAAAAGGCAATAGGGATTTCCGTTAAGGGGTATCTCTTAGTATAGCCATGTACACACACAAATTACCTTCTCTTTCCCCCATTCTTTCCATCCCTGGTGACGTAACTCTGTTCCTTTGGTGCTTTCTTTACTTTCGGTAACCAATTCTGCCCAAATAAATTTTTCTTCTAAGTATTTTTTTAATGAGGTTTTCCCTTTTGTATATAAAAAAGTGTCAGGCCTTTGGGTTTGCTGGACGATAGAGATTTAGGAACCTCTCGCAATGTGTCCATACCCTATACAAGAGCAACACTTCCGATAGGGATTAAGAAATTGATTTGTTACTGCAGGGTACCCCCCTCGTCTGTTTGTTCCCCTGGGGATTCAGTTCTTGTGGGCCCTTGGTCTAAAGATGTTGTTAACTGGGGAAGATGGATGTCAAGTAATTCTGACGAGGAAGATAGAGCCTTACATGGTGATGGACTGGAGCTCTCTGGGGTCCCTTCAAAAGGATTTGTCAAAGCTATGTTTCTTTTCTCTTCCTCCCTGACTTCCTGCATTCCCAAACATTCTGGGGTAGTAGTTGGTTCCAATAACAAACTTTCCTCCACAGGAGCCTTGTACTCCTCTTTTTACCAGGGATTTGCTTCCAATAATTTTCTCTTGAAGCTGGATGCTGGATAGCAGGAAGTGTCCCATAGAATTTCATACCTCAAAATCCCTCCAACAGACCCGGTTTAATATCAATGGGATCATCATAAACATGTCAATAGGAAAAATGTTAATTCATCTCCCCATGAAAGTATAGGCTGTATTCTTAATCCTTTGCCTTTAAGTGGTAATATATAAATGCCTAAACCATCGGGAAAATCAAGCTGTAAACCCAAATAGATTATCTTATCTCTCTCTGGTATTATACAGTCATGAGGACAAAAAAGATGAAAATCATTCCCTTCTACAGATTTCCTGATAGGAAGGACGGCCTGCATGTTCAAAGCCGGAATATTTACCCCTACCTGATGATCCACTTGGTTGGCAAAGTTAGTATTTTCCCAAGAACTCATACTTTGTGGGGTTGATCCATAGAAATGTTTTGGCCCCCCTCTATTTCTTCATCGGTGAAACATACAGGTACTATAGGAGGAATAGTTTTCTGGCAAGTCATGCAAGCCTGCATAATAGCTTTAATGCCGGTGTCCACCCCAAACCAGACAAACCTTTCTCTTAAATACATTTGAATTTTCAAATGGTCGGAATTAACTTCCATCTAATATGACTGAGCTCTCTACAAGACCATTTTTAAATTACATTCCGGGATCACCAACTTTAAAGTCACCTTACCCTCAAGGTTGGTATTTACCCTATAAAGAAATGCTTGTTTTAGAGGGAAGAAAGGTTCCTCTCTTTCAAATCCCTCTCTTTCTGAAACCACTTGTGAAGAAGCTTTAGATAGGAAGGAGTCATTTCTTTGACCCACGGCTGAATCTGGAGGGACAGTTGACTCTCCCTGATCATCCTTTTATGACCCCTTTCAGTGTTTTCCTTTTCTGCTACTCTGGGGAGCATTGCCCTCTTAATTACCTGTGAGGAAGGCATGATATCAACAGCAGATACACACACGATAGATGCACATAAAACCTTTATTCTGTGTTTAGAAAGGTTGGGAGAATTCCTAACTGGCCCTAACTCTAGAATGGGAGTAGTCTCGACCTTTAAATCAATAACAAACAAGACCAAGTCAGTCTAGTCAAAATTAAAAGGCCTATACTAAAAAATCTAACCTTGCCCTCCTTCTTAAATGACAAATGTGTAAAGTGAATATACATATAAAGGAAAAAAAGTGTCTAAAAAGAAATGTTAGAATGGCTTAGGTAACAACTCCCTTCCCCACGTTCAGAAGCACAGGGTCTCCAGAGTTTCTTAAAAGGATAGGTGGTTGGGACAGTTCTATCAATCTTGCACACTTTGGCTTGCTGGTACAATTCAACAGCTCAGGCTTGGGCTTCACTCTTGAAAATTCAACAAGTTCTTCAGACTTCGTCCTGCTTGTCACAAAAGCACAGTTTAATTCTTAACTTGCACTTTACCACAATTCAACGCAGGCTTACCTTCACTGGGCTCAAGCCCCCGATTCTCTTTGTGGGGGTTCCTTTCCCCAAGACAGGTTAATACAACTTTTATCTTACTTTACTTTCACTGTCGAAGACTTTCGAAACTGCAAGGATTTTACATAAACATCTACATGACCACTTCAATCTCTCTTTAACCAATTTAACAATCTTCTTCAACACTCAACACCAATGCTTCTTGGTACTTGTAGCTCCTTGGAATTATTCTTTCTTTCCTTTGCCCTCATGCCGTGTTTAAAGTTCACACTTTGCCCTATTGGCATATTAAAGTTCATATACTTCGGTTTTCCATTCAATGAATGTTCATTCAGGATTGAGGTTACTTTCTTGCCTTCGCTTCCCACTTCATCACAACTTCAAACACTTTACAGAGACATTTGAATGTGCGATTTTGCCTCACAAGACCACTCTGTTACTTTGTATATTATCATCACAGTTCAGCTATTGTCGGCACACGCAAAACCTTAAGCTCTTACTACAGTTTCATTTGCCTTTAACAAAAATGGGCCTTTGTTGCCTTCGATAACTCACTGGTTGTATTAATTGGGATTCTTTCTTCAACGTCTTTCATGTAGCAGTCAAGACCGTCACCAATAACTCCCCTGATCCTCCCCGAATTTGTCGTTCACCCGGGAGGGGAGCAGGCCGCCTTGAAGCACTTTGAAGGTATACCCTTCCGTCTCAATCGGTTTCAGTCTTGGAACGCTTACGGCTTTCTGAAAGTATGGAATTCTCACCTTGCTCTCTCTCGTTTTCTGCTAATGCCAATCAGCCCCTTGGTCTTACAACTTCGATAGCCTGGTGTGCATCAGCCCTGCAATTGCTGCTCCTTCTCGTACCCAGTCTCACTCATAGTGTGCCTGTGCGTGCAACCTTTTATCCTGACAGGTAGTGCTAAGAAGTGTCACGTGTGTGTAGTTAGGATTACGTGCCTCAGTCTGCCTGATCTCATTAAAGGGACAGAGCCATTGCAAGTCACGAGAGTTAATCTTCCTGGCCTCATTCCTCATCTTCCTCTGCTCAGTAGTGTTGTAAAGTGAAGTGGGGAGGAATTATGGGAGCTGTAGTTTCCCATAAAATAAACAGGGATAGGGTTCGATGGGCTGTGTGGAAAAGAGGATACCATGTCTCACCATCAGATGCTTCTCCCCCACTACCCAAGGACCCCCTACCCAGGTGATCCTCCCTCACATGTCCACCCACAGGGATGGGATCCAAAAGCGATGGCCTTTCCCTGGTCACCCGAGTATTTGATCCCCGGTGACTAGGTTGTGAAACACCCTCTGGTTTTTCACATACCCCTTGAGCAATCTTTTGGCCTTTGTAAACATGAAAGTGCTTCTTTCTGTGGTTTTGCAGCAACACTTTAACATCACCTCTGAAGTTTGGGTCTATTACCCCTGCTAAGACATCAATTCCAAATCTCCATGCGACCCTAACCTGGGTGCCAGTCTGATGTATGTATCAGGGAGTGGCATCAATATCAAATCAGTGGGTATCAATTTTCTTTCACCTGGAGGAATTGTCTCATCCCTATTACTACAAATGTCAAACCCAATTGAGCCTTTAGAGGCTACTGAGAGGTTTGATGCTCTGGCACCTAGTTTCACAAATTGTAGGGTCCCCCAACTTGTATCGGTTGAGCTGCTTCCCACCACTGACACCATTTGTGATGGCATCTTGGAGTATGACACAGACAACAGATTCTGAATTAGAAATTAAACACTTTATTAACTTAAATGTCAGGATGGAAAAAGGCCTATCTTGCCCTATACTATGGTGGGATTTCCCTGCCGAAATACAACTACGGAAAGTCAGAGTCACAGAGTTCTACTTAAGACTCTGTCTGTGTCCAAAACCTATACTTGCCCTCACAACTTATCTATACAATATGTAAGGATGTCAGCAACCAGCAGAACAGTGTCCAGCACAAAGTTCTGGGCTCCCTCCGGCACACAGCTTTCTTTCAGCTCCCTTCCCCAAATATAAAACAGTTCCAACAAAAGTCTAAAAATGGCCTTGCTTAAATTCAGGATAATATAGTTTTGACCAATACTCAGGGTTCCTTTCCCCAAGTACCAAACAACACACTTTCAAACACAAAGGAGTCTTGAGACTTCTTCCTCAAATCAATAGATGGGTTAAGCTTCAGGGTTCCCTTCCCCAAGACTCAGTTTCAGTGTCACCATACTATTTTCAGTCTTCTTAAAGTTGTGCACCACACTTGCACCCTCTTTTGTCTGACTGGTCTGTGTATCAATATCTTGACTGATAGTTAAACTTCGTAGTTGTCGTTCATTCAGTTTTCAAAGTATATTTTTATTATGTACAATTTTCTCCAACTTTGTTATCGAATATGCCTCTCTTTGATTCACTGTTAAAGTTCACCTCCACAGTTCTGTATGTATGGGTTTCACTTAAATTCAAGGTTCTTCCACTTGAAAGTTCAGCATATAAGGATTTTACTTGGTTTGAAGTTTCATTCACTTCTGAGTTCGGCATATGCTGGTTTTATTTGAATTTAAAGCTCCATTCATTTGTAATCCCCATATGTAATAGTTCTGCTTATCTATTAAGTTTATTTTTATTTTTTTAATTAATTGAACATTTTTATGGTGCCTATACAGCAGAAAGTGTTTCCAGGTGCCACAAGACAAAAAGGAGGCCTGGGGGGCAGAGGAGAAAACAACAATAGCGGTTTTACTAGGCCTTGTGACATTCGGCTCGCGCAAGTGCATTATCAAGAAGTGCAGGGGGAGGGGCAGGTTAGGATAAGGGATGGGTTAGGGAGAGGGTAAAGGAAGGTGAGTGCTGGAGGGAGGGGGCCCAAGGGGCTGGGCAATTGTTAAGTGGTGCCCAGGAGGGCAAATGGCAAGGGGAAGAGTGGAAGGGGTCAATAGTGCAAGGGCAGGGGAAGTCCAGCCTCGGAGGCTAGTCAGGGAGGATTGGACGAAAGAGGGTCTGACCCCAGGGAGATTTATAAGGGACACAGACATACAGTCATTGTGGCAGGCGGAGACTAGCAGGGGAGGGGGAGAGGGAAGGAGGAGGAGAAAAGGGAGGTCTTGAGAAGCTTCTGGAATTTAAGGAGATCCCACTCAGGACGGAGACAGGCAGGGATGCCATTCCAGAGGGAGACTCCTGCCGTCGAGAGAGATCAACCCCTCACTCTCTGCTTGGAGAAACATTGATCTGCAGAGGGTTTGAGCTAGAGGACCGAAGGACTCTAGCGGGTAGGTATTTAGGGAGAGAGAGTAGATTGTAGAATGGCCCCAGGCCCAGAAAGCCTTGTGTATGATGCAGAGGGTCTTGAATTTGATCCTTGAAACCACTGGGAGCCAGTTGAGAGATTTTAGGGCTGGAGAGATGCAGTCCCTGGGTTTAAGGCAAACAATAAATCTTGCAGTCCTATTCTGGATTAGTTGAAGAGGGCAGAATGAGGAAAGAGGCAGATTAAGGAAGAGGTTGTTGCAGTAATCAAGCCTTGAGAGTACCAGAGCTCTGGCGATATTGGCCCTCATTACAAGTTAGCCGGTCGGGATTTAACGGTGCCGGTAAACCCGTACCGGCACCATTTACCGGACCGGCTCATTCTGACCCACGATGCCGGAAACACTATCACTGCAAAGCGACCCCTGTGGTGTCAACGCACCCGGTAGCTCCGTGGACGTAAACAGAGGGACGACTCGTCTGCGCACCCCCAATCACCCTCAATGCGCAACACCGGGCACATTACGAGTAGCATGGACAAGGAAACACTGCCATGATCATGGCGTAAACACTGTGAACACTGTGCTGGTACCGCTGGTACTGCCGGCAATGCGGATATGACTTTAAATAGTGGCAGGTGAGCTGAAACAGGCCCCAGGTGTGTACAATGAGGCCAGCTGCACATCATAGGCCACTGGGAGCCTACAAAAGGGCCACACCCACACCAAAGCCACCTTCCAACACACCATGCTGTCAGCCGCCCTAGCAGCATTTGGGATAGAGAACCTGCCAGCAGCAGTGCAGATTGAGGCAGCACTGCGGCAGAGGAGGAGGAGGAGGCGTAGGAGTAGGAGGCAAATCAGGAACCAGTAGGCCATCAAAAACATCAATGTGCAGCAGGTACCACCCCGTAGGCAGCCAGCAATACCCCGCATCAGGGCCTCACCCTGGAACCTGACCACAAGTCAAATCCACACATTATACCGGCTTGACAGGGCCTCAATCATATCTATCGTCACCCTCATTGAAGAGGACATCAGCAGCCGCATCAGCATCCAGACTGCAATCCCCCCTGCTGAAGGTATTCTCTGTACTGCATTTCCTCGCCACCGGAACCTATCAGCACACTGTTGGGGAGCGGCACGGGCTGTCACAATCCTGTTTTTCCAGGATCCTGGTCCAGGCACTGGATGTGCTGCTGTGCCATGCGTCAGAGTACATTTTCCAACCCCGTACCCATGCCCAGGTCATTGCCACCAAAGTGGCCTTCCATGCCATTGCGGGCATGCCTATTGGCATAGGCGCATTAGATTGCAAGCACATGGAGATGACTGTCAGACATGTACCAGTGTACCGCAATCGGAGGATATTCCACTCACTGAACGTCCAGATGGTCTGTGATGCCCAACAAGTGATCACTTATTGCTGTGCACATTTCCCGGGGTCCACACACAACTCAATGGTCTTGCGGAATTCAACGTTGCCATGCTACATGGAACATTATGCGGGACAAAGCACATGACTGTTGGGTGAGTACAACTGCCAATGCATGACCCCTGTGTGAGTACAACTGCCAATGCATGACCCCTGTGTATTGGGGGGGGAATAGCCAAGGCCCACAGTGTCCCAGGCAGTTGGGCGAGCACAAATGCCAATGTACGACCCCTGTATATTGGGGGAGGGAATAGTCAAAGCCCACAGTGTCCCAGGCAGTTGGGCGAGTACAACTGCCAATGCATGACCCCTGTGTATTGGGGGGGGAATAGCCAAGGCCCACAGTGTCCCAGGCAGTTGGGCGAGCACAAATGCCAATGCACGACCCCTGTATATTGGGGGAGGGAATAGTCAAGGCCCACAGTGTCCCAGGCAGTTGGGCGAGTACAACTGCCAATGCATGACCCCTGTGTATTGGGGGGGAATAGTCAAGGCCCACAGTGTCCCAGGCAGTGGGGCGAGCACAACTGCCAATGCATGACCCCTGTGTATTGGGAGTCTGGAGGGAATAGACAAGCACCATAATCCACACAGCTCACTGCGGCAACTTGAAAATTGCCCCATGCCATGTCACGCAAAAACATGCCCTGCCTATCTCCATGTACACCCTAGCCATGGGGTGGCACTACATGCAATATCAACCTGAGGATGTGAGTCCCTCTCCCGCCGAATGTACATTTGCTACTCCCATGCACACGATGGGTGCATCTCGTGCTTTGTGCAGTGGTCAAATCTTTGCAGTGATCTGTGTCAGATCTGCCCATCACATCACAATGCCGGAGTCACCCACCACATCTGAACACATGTACATTACAATAATTGGAACGTGTTCTTGCCTAACATCACTCCATGAATCTAAGCATCACATACCCCAGCAATGAAATGTGATCCAAATGTGCTCAATAGATGATTCATACATCGGATTGCCAGAAGGGGTATCAGTGGACTGCATATGATTCAGACAGTAATACCACAAAGAGTAACATGTGCCCCTACCATCACTCCCATGCAGGTGATGCCGGATATGCACTCACGCCATGGCTGATGATGCCCATACGACGGCAACGGGACACGCATGAGGAGGCCTACAACCGGGCACACATACACACACGATGGCGTGATAGAGCAGACCTTTGGACTGCTGAAGGCCACGTTCCGCTGCCTAATCAGATCAGGTGGCGCATTGCAGTACAGCCCGGTGAAGACAGGGAAAATAGTACTTACATGTGCTATGCTGCACAATCTGTGCATATGCAGGAACATTCCACTGCCCCTAGACATCGAGGAAGCCTATGAGGATGATGATGATGGTGATGGGATGGGTGCACTACTAGGCCGGGTGCCATTGATGGACAACATGCACGTGCAGCACTCATACTCAATTTCTTCTGATACACTTCCTATGCACATTCAGCACTTCATGTGGTAGCACTACAGTAAATGGTTTGTATACACACGAAATTAGATTGTCCACTCATCATTTGCATTTTCACACCAGTGTATTTTAGAATTAACAGGGGAAACAGGTATTGGATTGCAATGAAGTAAACACGTGCCCCGCCATCTCCCCAACGTACCCACCCAACAACCAGGCCCAAACTGACTAACCACACTAAGGACCACCCCCACCTCCCCAACGTACTCACCCACCGACCAGGCCCAAACTGACTAACCCCACTAAGGAACACCCCCACCTCCTCAACGTACCCACCCACCAACCTGGACCCCATCACAACTAGTGGGACAACACTCTGGAATGCACAGCCTATTTTCGGCCGCGCTTGTGCCCATGGCTGTCCTTTCCAGAGGCTCCTGCCAGCCGTGATGACCTCCTACGATGGCTGCTGGTCACTGAACTCGAGGGTGTGCTGCTGGCGGAGGGCACAGCAGGGTTTGTGTGTAGCACAAGGCCCAGGAAAGCCTGCTGTGCAACCAGCATTGTCTCAGCAATGTTGGATATAATGTTGCATTCCCTGACCCACTGTGATATCACCATGTTTGTTGTGGCAAACCGCCCAATCGCATGTGAGAGGTGGCGCTCAGAGGTGACAGTGCTCTCCCGTTGTAGACGGGCCTCCTCCCATTGCAGCCTTGACTCCTGGAACTGTTGCTCGACAAGCTGCGTCAGACTTGCCTGGTGCTCCTCGATGCGCTGTAGGCGGGCGCAGAGTTCCTGGATGGAAGGTGTGGGGGAGCGCAATGGACTGTGAAGTCCCATGTGGTACAATATGGCCACCTGTTCTGGTGTGGTGTTATCCCCATCATTCGCATTCTCTGGTGCGTCAGCGCCCTGTTCTCCAGGCGCACTTTCGACGCTGGCTGCGTCATTGTCGCAGTCTTGCCCACAGGCAGTAGTGGGTGCAATGGGAGGGGCTGCAGGTGTATTTGGCGTTGCCACATGCTGGACTGCAGGCGGAGCGGGATGGTGGTGTCCGTGTTGTTGGGCACCGTCACCGTGGTGGATGCTTGTGTGCCGGAGGCGCTGGCAGTGGCGTCCTGAGATTGCCTTGTCCGACGGCCTTGTGCAGTCCCCCTTGCCGTTGGCTGTTGTGCTGAGTCACTGACGGTTGATGTGCCTGTGGGGGAATGTAGGGCATGCTGTTAGTCATGTGACAGGATGTGAATGGGGCAGTCACATGGAACACACTCCTCATACTTGGTCAACTTGCATGTACACACATTGATGGGTGATGCACTCAGGTGTATAATTCATGGCTTGCAAACAGTTGCATGCCGTCTGCCTGTCCTGGTGATGTTGTCACATGGGGGTGTTGTGTGTGGCGGGGTCAATGGTGGATGTGTGGTGAGCCTCTAGGCCCTGGCTGGGGGCGGTCAATGGTAGATGTGTTGTGTGCCTCTGGGCCCTGGCGGGGGAATGTGGAGTCAATGGTGGATGTGTTGTGTGCCTCTAGGCCCTGGATGTAGGGGGGGTCAATGGTGGATGTGTTGTGTGCCTCTATGCCTTGGCTGGAGGGGGGTGTGGTCTTCCATCATTCACACTCATGGCTTTGCACTCTGTGTACTTACCGACCTCGCCAGGTGTGCCAGCTCCGACCTCTGATTGACCAACTCCCTCAATCCCCTCTAGGTGCATGATGCTGCTGCACCTCTCCTCCCAAATCTGGAGCTTCCGTGGGGAAGGTGGTCCCCCTCCTGTGTCAGTGCTGTGCTGCCTGCTTGCTGCCATCAGGTTACGGACATGCAGCCGCAGATCATCCCACTGCTTGTAGCAGTCCTTCACTGTGCGTACTGTGACACCAACTGCTGTACACTTCTGTGCAGCGGCTGACCAGAGCTCCTTATGCTTCTGCTGTGTGCTGTGCCTTTGATCTGCACTGAACAGCAGTGTCGCATTGTCCACAAAGTGCTCCACGAGCTCCGTCAGTTCTGCCTCGCTGAAGTGGGGTTTGCGCTGGCGGGTTGCTGGAGTCCTTGATGACATCTCAGTAGTTGTTTGTCAGCAGTCACAGGAGCTGTAGGCCTTGTGGTTACTGAGGATTGCAGTGGATTGTAGTTTAAGTAATGGCCCCCGCTCTCTTTCTGGTTTTCACGATCACAGGTTTTCCGGCACCAGTATTTCCGTATCTGGTACGGACGTGGCAGAAAAGGATGTACTGCTACCATTGTACCTGGTGCATCCGTCTCTGTGGGTGTTTGCGTTACGGAGGTGACACCGTTTCTGCAATGGTCTGGTGTGCGCGACCAACAAACCGTAATCGCACCTTACTTTTGCATGCTTGCGGTCGCAGAAATAGTGAACCTCGCCTTCACGATAAAACCGGATTCTGGACCGGTCGAACTTGTAATGAGGGCCATTGAGTTTCTGGGGCAAGGTGAGGAAAGGGAGAATGCCTCTGAGGAGGTGAAGCCGATAGTGGGCCATCTTGGCAAGGTCAGCACTATGAGGAGAGGAGGAGAGAAGGAGAGAAGGAGAGAGAGAAGTCGAAGATGACACCCACGTTTTTTGCCTCACACGAGGGTGAGTGGAGGTGCCCAAGGAGGGAAGGCAGAGTATAGGAGGGAAGTAGGGAATTGGAGTCCCAATGAGAAGGATCTCAGTCTTACTGGCATTGTGGCAGAGATCATTGGCAGCACACCATGCCTTTACAGAGGAGGGTAGCTTAAAGGAGAGCTGTGTGTCATCAGCACAACACTGGAAATGAGGAGAGATGGTGGAAATCTAGTGGGCAAGAGGGACAAGGTACATGTTGAAAAGCCATGGTGAGAGGATAGAGCCCTGAGGGACGCCGCAGGTCAAGAGTGAATTAGAGGAGAGAAAGGGGCCCAGTTGAACTTGTGAGGGTCGATTAGAGAGGAAAGGGTTACCAATCCAGTGCCCGGTCCGTGATGCCTAAGGTATCTTGGGGCCGATTTATGAGGATGGAATGATTGACTGTGTTAAAGGCAGAGGACAAATCGAGGAGAATAAGGGTGGAAGGAGAGTTGTAATTGAGGTTTGAGAGCAGGTCATCACGATGTTCAGGAGAGCAGTTTCCGTGCCTCTTGCTGCTCTGAAGTTTTTATTCGGTTCGGAATTCAATAATCATGAGGTTGTATTTGTTAAAGTTTTCATTCAGTTCAACCTGTTGTTTAATATCTTTGTAGGTTGCCTTTAACAAAGTGCCCAGCACTCAGAGACTTTCAAAAATGTGCTTTCTTATGCCCACAACCACTCCACTAAAAAGTATTCTTAATTGTTCAATAATTAACAAGGAGTCACATCGGAGATGTTCGAAAATGTGTTCTGTCAAACGCGCGACCAGTTTGACACAAAGTCATCCTTCACGAAAGTTCAAACACTCGCATACCGGGTCTCTCCTTTGATAGAAACTCACTGGTTCCGTCCACAGGTTATCCAGCAGTGCAGATCATTCAGCATTCTGATCTCCACCTCAGGGCTCCACCTCCTGCCCGTCAGGAAGTCCTGTGTCGGTGTCTGTGCCCAGGGGAACAAGCACTGTGAACACTAGAAAAAGGGACAGCCTCCCTCCATGGCTCCCTTCCCAGCGTTCGATCAGTTTCACAGAGCCCCAGCTCCCTGGCCGCACTTCCATGAACCGTCGGCATGGTTCACAATCACAGCTTCCTGCTGCTTCTCTTGGCCTCTCTGCTGCTGCTTCAACACCATCACCAATGCATCTCTTTGTACCTCTTGATTGGAGTGTATTTTATACACATGTAACCCCTTGACAAGCTGCAGGTGCGAATTTCCAATTGGCTCTGCCTGACCATAATCAAAGGGACTTGTCTGACCCGGACAGTCTTTAGAAGGAATCTTCCCCTTCCCAGTATCAGAGTGGTAAAAGCGCCTCGTCTTCATTACTGCCGGTTTCCTGTTCTTGGTCCCAGTACTGACAATGGTCATATATGACGAAGTAAGGAGAGTGGACTTGCAATAACCCATGAAGGTTGGGGAGGGGTTGAGTTGGGCATTAGTAGGGAGCGGTAGATAACATGTCTCTCCCAAGGGCATCCCACTCCAAGTCCCCAAGGATCCTCCACCCAGGTGACACTTCCTTCGCTTGTCCACCGCCAGGTTCAGGATCCAAAAACAATGGCCTTTCCCTGGTCAACTGCGCAGAAAACCCACGGGGAATTGGAATGCGAATACCCTCAGATTTCTCACAGTACATAGTAACAGACTTGAATGTTCCGATGAATGGGCATGATTCAGCAAAGACTCCATATGCTGAGCGGGCTTAGGCTGTATAATCTCTGTAGGAGGTTTAGTCACTAGATGTTTATGACTGACCATAATATTAAAGCCCATATTTTGAATAGATGAAGAATTAGCACATATTAGCTCTACCACAATAGTAGAAGCGAATTCCACGAAAGCCCAGTTTTGGATGCTCTCGGTAACTGAAAATGGCCAATGTCCAAAGTATTAATAGATTTAAGTGATTGAATTTTACTTAACATGCGTAATGAATAGCTTCGATTCAAATATGATCTTTCCATTTTATGTAGTTGTTCCACAAATCTAACCCACTTTTCTCATGGTAGCTCATGCAAAGAGGGCTTTAAAGGAGTAGAGATGGCGTCACAATGGGCAGTGGGTTCTGATGTTGATGAGACCACTGCAGCAAAGGAAGAGACCATGTTGCTGCCACAACTGGAGTAAAAGGATTAGTATCAATTGTTGACAGTTTTAGAATGATATTTGCTTCTTTATATGCTACAGTGTCTCCATCCTTAAAGTGGACCCATGTATCTAAGGTGCTCCGAGTGGAGGACGTCTGCTTATTCATAAGAGGTGGCTCAACCACACAGATATCCTTAGGCTGTGTAGCAGTGCAGATGGAGACAGGTTTACAAGTAGAACAAGGTTGCTAACAGATCTGAGATATTTCCTCTCCTACAATCAATAGACCTTGCTTATCCTTGTCATGCATGCGAGCTGGACGCTCTATACCAGTGGTATTCAAACTGTGGGTCGCGACCCCCTAGGGGTCCGCGGGTGCATCCCAGGGGGGCCCTGAGAGCTCAGCATGAAAAAAGATTTTTTTTTTTTTTTTTTTTTTTTTTTTTTTATAGATTGGAAGAAATGGGCAGGGGTGGCCCACATGGGCGGGCTGAAGCATGAAACTGTCTCAGGCAACAATGAAAAAGTGGCCCACAGTTGTAAATGGATATTCATTCCTTTAGTCACAGACTGGGCCTCATTACTACTATGGCGGACCAGTAACAACGGTGCTGGTAAACTACCGGCACCGTTGCTACCGTTCCGCCATAGTAAGAGTTGTGCTCGTGGGTGCTTGACAGCCCCCACCAGGTCTGACCTCAGCTCGTCGGATGCACCGGCACCGTTATTAACGGTGCCGGTGCATCCGAGCTCCCCCTTCCCATTTGAGCCATATGGGGCTCAAATGGGAATGGGGATCTACCGGCACCTTCGAAAGGGCAATTATCATGTCCGCCTAACTCGGCATGACCTAGTAATTGCCCATTCGCGGGTGCCAGACCCGGATGCAACTCCAGTGGCAGCCGTGCCGGTTTTACCGGCACAGCTACCGCGAGAGTAGTTATGAAGCCCACTGTTTCAATAGTACCCAAAGGGGTGCTTTGTGTTAAAATGTAAGTAAATTGTGATATATTCAGCAACAATGGTCAACATTACTAACTGCATAGTGGCCCCTCACCCATTATGGAGGAGCTAAGGAGCCAGCCCAGTGAAACAGTGAGCACTCCCTCAGCTGCTTTATCCAGCTAATGGAGTGCTCCTGGGCTGGCTGAACTGTCAAAGGGAAACACTGTTTCCCTTTGACAGTTCAGTTTAGTTCCCCAGCCGCACATGCTCACTGAGCCATGCAAGTGCTGGGGCGTTTTGCTTCGCCAGCATTGCATAGCTCATTGGAAATGCTGGCTGGGGCACTGCATGTCTGTAAGTCCGAGGGGGAGCTCCTGCGCCTCCTCGCACATACGGACAGAGCAGCTGGAGCAGCACCCACACACAGGCCAATGCAGAAGGTACGTTTATGTTCATTGTTTTTATTTAAACATGTGTATGGATGCGTTATGAGTGAGTGTATGGTGATGGATGCTCATGTGAATGATAGAGTGATTGCTGTATGAATGTGCAGCGCCTTGCATATACACATAATCATGTTCATTGTGTTAGGACCAGTGGGGCCCAGGGGACAGGGATGGTATCTTTTTACCGGACATCTATCATTCAAAACCCTCTGCCTTGTCCACAAGGCTTTCTGGGGCCTCGGTCCAAAATACCTTCAGCTATTCCTCCGCAAATACCTCCCCTCTCGAGCTCTTCACTCCTCTACCTCCAACTCCCTCAGGGTCAGTCGTTTATCAAAGAAACGAGCTGGGGGTAGATCTCCGTCTTCGGCTGGGGCCTCCCTCTGGAACAGCGCCCTGCCACTCTAAAACTTGAGGAGAACCATCTTTCTTCCTGCACTTATCAGACCTACCCTGTCTGCTGCCTTAAACGTAGCACTTGCAAATTGCTGGCTGCACTACCACTGTTTGTTGCCTTTATTATTTATTTATTGTTATTTATCTGTTTCTCCTCTGCTTCGCACTTTCCACTTCTCCCCCCTTCCATGCACTTTTCCCCTCACACTTGCGCGTTCTCAATGTCACTGGGCCTAGTAAGATCGCTGTTTTATTCTCCTCTGTTCCCCTCCCTTGCCTTGTCACGCTCTGAAACACTTGTGTACGAGCGCGATAGAAATAAAATATCAATGCCTGCCCCCTGGACTCCCAGCAACAATTGCAAACTGTTTGGCTATTTACCCATTTTTTGTTAAAAGTATGCTCTACAATGCAACATTTTAACCTATTATTTAAAAAAAAATTCACAGGGGGAAACCCCCCCGAACCTCCCCTTAATGCCCCTCCACTTAAAAAAGATTCACCAGCCGCCACTGGCCCTCAGACTGTGTTGGGAACGCGAGGGACTATGGTGGGAGCACAATGGGCGGGAACCATGGGATAGTGATGGGAGCAGAGTGGGGAGAGCCCTGGGTGTGTGATGGGGTGGGGAGAGACCAGCGACTGGGTAGGAGTGGGATGAGGGAGCCCAGCGACTTTGATGGGAGCAGGTGACGGCGCGCAATATATACTGTCCATTTGGCATTTCTGGGGGGTCCCGACCTGCCCAAATTTTGCTCAGGGGGGCCCTGGCCAAAAAAAAAGTTTGAAGACCACTGCTCTATACCTTTCCCGCTTCCATGTTTGTCAGCAATAGGCACAGACATGGCTCTGTTCAATTCCCCACGCCTGAGAATCCATAGCCGGTAACTGAGCAGTCATCAATGCCTGTGGTTAAGGACAAGATAGAAGCGCTGGACATGCGGGTAAAACACAAGCAGGTGATTGGTTAATGTTGACTACTGAAACCGATGTAGTATCGATTGGTTGCATCTCCGTAAAGATCTCCATGGTGTGAGAGGAGTCGAAGAAGGTTTAGATTGAAATTCCCAGTCGTGCTTACATTATTCCCAACAGACTCCTCCCTATGGGCTAGAATAATATCTACCACCATAGCCAGAATAAACTTGAGCTCTCACTGTTCTTTGGCCATGTTCGAGCAAAGTACGAACAACGCATCTACTGCGGCTGCCACAGCTCTTATACTGGAAAAAGGCAAGTCCTCTGCATCGCCAGAGACTGTGGAATTATATGTAGTATTAGAGTCATACAATCTCACTTCTGAATCCTCTGCTAAACCGACCAAATTCGGCAAGGCAGAGCGATTGGTACCAATAATGTTGTCATACAATCGTAGATGAGTTTCGTCACAGGGAAGCTCAGTGGTGCCAAGGGACTCCCTCCGGAGGTTTAAACATAAATTCAACCATGAATGGATATCGTCAATAGAAGGTGAGGTACTTCAGGCTGAGTTGGCAGGCATAACGGAGGATCTAAAGAAAGGCCTCCTGACATAGCCATTGGAGTTACCGCTGAAGGAAAAAAGCCCATTATCTTAGTGTACATTTCATGTGACGCTCCGGCTGCATCCCTTTTCCCCTTCTTTGCAACAGTACATCAATGTTCCAGGCTGTATACCTTTTCCCCCTTCTTTGCAACAGTACTCCAATGTTCTGTGCTGTATCCCCTTTCCCCTTCTTTGCAACAGTACTCCGATGTTCCGGGCTGTATCCCCTTTCCCCTTCTTTGCAACAGTACTCCGATGTTCCGGGCTGTATCCCTTTTCCCCCTTCTTTGCAACAGTACTCCAATGTTCTGTGCTGTATCCCCTTTCCCCTTCTTTGCAAAAGTACTCCGATGTTCCGGGCTGTATCCCCTTTCCCCTTCTTTGCAACAGTACTCCGATGTTCCGGGCTGTATCCCTTTTCCCCCTTCTTTGCAACAGCACTCCGATGTTCTGTGCTGTATCCCTTTTCCCCTTCTTTGCAACAGTACACTGATGTTCCGGGCTGTATCCCTTTTCCCCTTCTTTGCAACAGTACTCGGGTGTTCCGGGCTGCACCCCTTTTCCTCTTCTTTGCAATAGTACTTTGATATTCCGGGTTGTATCCCTTTTACCCTTCTTTGGAACAGTACTCCGATGTTCCGGGCTGTATCTCTTATCACCCTTTTGCAACAGTACTCTGATGTTCCAGCCTGTATCCCTTTTCCTTCTTCTTTGGAACAGTACTCTGATGTTCCGGGCTGTAATCCTTTTCCCTCTTCTTTGCAACAGTACTCCGCTGTTCCGGGTTGTATCCCTTTTCCCTTTCTTTGCAACAGTACTCTGATGTTCCGGGCTGTATCCCTTTTTCCCTTCTTTGCAACAGTACACTGATGTTCCGGGCTGTATCCCTTTTCCCCTTCTTTGCAACAGTACTCGGGTGTTCCGGGCTGCACCCCTTTTCCTCTTCTTTGCAATAGTACTTTAATATTCCGGGTTGTATCCCTTTTACCCTTCTTTGGAACATTACTCCGATGTTTTGGGCTGCATCCCTTTTCCCCTTCTTTGCAACAGTACTCCGATTTTCCAGGTGTATCCTTTTCCCCCCTTCTTTGCAACAGTACTTTGATATTATGGGTTGTATCCCTTTACCCCTTCTTCGGAACATTACTCCGATGGTTTGGGCTGCATCCCTTTTCCCCTTCTTTGCAACAGTACTCCGATTTTCCAGGTGTATCTTTTTCCCCCCTTCTTTGCAACAGTACTTTGATATTCTGGGTTGTATCCCTTTTCCCCTTCTTTGGAACATTACTCCGATGTTTTGGGCTGCATCCCTTTTCCCCTTCTTTGCAACAGTACTCCGATTTTCCAGGTGTATCCTTTCCCCCCCTTCTTTGCAACAGTACTCCAATGTTCCGGAGGAGGGGGAAGGTAAATCAGTACTATGCGCCATTATATTGGTGCATTTAGATAGACTCCGTAGGGCATATGTCTGCATTTTGGCCGCCTTTACATGGTCAAATATCCCAAAAGAAGATACATACAAAGGGCTGCATGCGACCTGTTCGTTAATGTGCACTCACTCGCTTCAACTTCAGTAGCGGCAAGCACACTTCCCAGTAGAGAAAGCACCCTCTTCCAAGATATTCCCAAGCAGCCACTCCTTCCACAGACTGCAATAGACTGCAGCTGACGCTCTCCTCCCGGCGCTCCACACACTGGCTTATAGGTGGTGCAAGCACACCTGAATAGCTCAAAGTAAAAATGGACCATTTGGCTGCAGTTATTATACATGAAACCTGGTACCGACAGGCGGTTATGTTACCTAAGGATAACGTTAAGGACATGAGTGTGCAGGGATGCATACAAGTGCCCAGAAAGATACATTGCTACCATTCCCGGCACAGAAGAAACAGTACAGCTATAAGCTCCGGAAAAGTCACACACCCAAAAGGAAGCAAGCCAAGACTGTCTCACATGTGGGGCTTGAAACTAATGTAGTTGGGTCCACTTCAGTGACATTATCATCTGTAAATGCCCTCACTGCGCTGCTGGATGGGCCTCGCCCGCTTGGCCCCTACCCTGTCTACGCCTCTGGAAGCAAGTGGATGATACAGGTTCTTCCAGTTCTTTCACATCCTGATTTCATAAAAGAAGGAAGTTACCTAATGGAACCCATGGAAAAACAGAAGAAGAGCTCATGCATTTTTTCAGGAATGCCCAAAGGGCAGAATTTGCAAAGCAAAAGAAATGGGAGAAAAGAGCCTCGCCCTCTTCTTCATCTATTAGCAGCTCCATCTCATCAACCTTGCCCTCATCTGAGGCTGATGAAGATAAAGACAAGGAAGAAAGAGGAAAACACCTGGATAAGGAGGCCCTGGCAAGAGTGGTCAATCAAGTGGTTGGATACATGGCTTTCCAGCAAGAGGTGACAACTACTTCAGGGGATCAGGAAAAGCGCTGGCCCCCAAAGCAGTTTAACATTCATTGGAATTGGGACTACCACTGTTTCCTGAAGTAAAAGCAGAAATTCTGAAGCAATGGATAGAGCCGAATAGAATTAATGTCCCTAGGTTTCTGGCAATGATATCCTGTCAAGGGAGAAGGCATACCTTAACCCAGTCTGCCCGCATTGATGACATTCTACCAACCCTGGTGGGCCATTCCTCCATGACCCCAGAAGAAGCAGAAGTGAAGGACTCTAAACAAGAATGCAGACTCTGGTTTAAAGTGAGCATACGCTGGGGCACATCTGTCTCGCAAAGAGTACACGCGCCTTTTAGACAGCAGAAACCGCAGTAGGGTCTTCTTCACAGTCAGGGAAAGCTACCCAAGAAGGTACAGATTCTTCACAGGTAGAGCTATCGTCGGATTTCGCTTATGACTCAGGTAAGGGCTCCGCTCTACCTATGGGGGTTATAGCGAATGGTAGGCGGCATTTGAATTCAAGGGAATGGCATGCGGACAATTACCAGAATGATACAGCAAAGAAGATTCCCTTTGAAGGCCAGATGCTGCTCAGGGACGCCCTGGAAGATAGGGCCCGTAAGGCATTCAAAGGGGTCAAAATAAAATCTAGCTCTTCCTAGGAAAGAAAATATACCATGGCCCGAGCAGCAGGCAAGACCGGGTATTCTCAGAACCTGAGGACAAGAAAGCACTTACAGCAGAAATGGATGAACCATTCCCACAGGCGGGTAATCAGACGTCCTGATGCCAGGCAGCGTGGGCGAGCCTCCACTGGTTCTCCAATGCTTGGAAATATCTCTCCTCAGACAACTGGGTCAACAACAATTAAATGCAATAGCTACAGAACAGAATTCTCTGCTCAAGCAGAGCCATCCGTTTCACTCCTCTGCACAGAAGCTAAGCAAAGAGGTAGGTGATGGTTGAAGGCAATCAGGAATTCTGGGAAAGGAATGAAATAACCTGGGTACTGAAAGAAAGGGAAGAAACCATCATCGTTATGGCCCTGAAACCCGATGGGAAGTTTGTTCAGATCTGGACCGCAAGAAACTGAATGGTTCTTGCAGGTGGATGGAGCACCTGTAACATAATACTGATGATCAGAGATCACGACTGGGTTGCAACAGATCGTCAAGATACATGCTTCCAGTCACAAGAGCGCATCAGAAATTCCTGAGATTTTCAATAGTAGGATATCATCTACAGTTCAAGGTGCTTCCATTTGGCCTAGACACCGCATTGGTCTGGTAGTGACCTATCTGCACAGGGAAAGACGGCACACATTTACATGCCAAGACGAGTGGCTGATTCAGTTTCCTCCAAATCAGACAATCATTGAGAACACTTGCAGGATGTTGGCATCCCTTGAGCTACTGGTGAGTCAGGACAAATCTCACATGCTCTGATCCCAAGACCTACAGTTCATCAAGGCCAGGTCCAGGACAGTCAGACATTGCCTTAGGAAGCAGTTTGCATTGGTGGTTGAGCAGCAAAGAAAACCTGCTAAAGGGTTCCCCTTTCATGTTGCCCTTCAGCACCATGACTACATCAGAAACTAGGACCAAGGACGGGGTCCACTCTTGGGTAGATGCTGTTGCAAGTCAAATGGAGTCAACAGGTAGCGACCATATGATCGATTTGGAGGGAATTAGCAGCCATAGTCAACGCCCTCAGGGGCTTTCTCAGCAGTCATTCCGGCGAAATCTGGTGTGGTGAGGACATACAACACCTCAGCCGTGACATATGTAAACTGACATGGGGGCGCTGTGGAGGGGGATCCGTCCAGATCTCTGAATATAGTGGCAAAGAAATTAATTAAGAGAATGAAGAGAGCGCAACCTGCTTTCCCATCTCAAATCCCCTTAGGAGCTGTGCCAACAGGGCCTCCCAATGGGGGTCTGGAAACTGAGGCAGGGATGGCAGAAATAGGGCGTGAAATCTCAGCTAGCTAAAGCAATCCAGACTGCCAGGTGGCTGTCAATGCAAAAAACATATGAACACCACTGGAAAAAAATGTGAACTGTTATGCAAAGAATGCTACACATCCTCTAGAACGCATAATGCTTCTGTTCATTAATTCTTGCAGGAAGTGCTTAGTTTGGGATTGGCAGGATCATCGCTAATAGCACAGTGGGTGACTAACAGAGCCTTAAGAGAACCTTGGAGCCTAGGTTCCGAAGGGGAGGGCTCAGTGACAAAGCTTTTTAGGAGTTTCGCTTAGTCCTCACCAATCGCTGTTCCAGCAGGATTCACTGTCTGGGATTCCCGCACTTCAGGCACCTCTTTTCGAGCCCATTGAATCCATTAGTCTAACATCCTTCACAAAGAAAGCAGTCCTTCTTGGAGCAGCCACTTCTGCCAAGAGGTTAAGGGGGGGATTGGTTGTATCCTTTGTAAACCCTTCCTACAGATTCTTCCAGATTCTTTTCTCCTGCGTCGTGACTCTGGGTTCAACCCTATGGTCCTTTCAAAATCCCATTAGTTGCAGCAGGCAATTCATCCAGCATTCTTCCAAGAGCTTTCATCCCCAGAAGAACGGAAATGGCATATGTTGGACTTCAAAAGGACAACATCAATACATGTGGATAGATCAAAGTGTTCAGGTAGTCCCATAGCCTCTTTATTACTTCACATGGATTTGATCCAGGCAAAGCGGCTTCTGGCCCACCCATTAGCAGATGGAATAGATGGACTATCACAGATGCATATGCAGCAGCAGCACAACCTCTGCCCCTTTAATCGAGGAAAGATCAACCAAAGGAATGTCAGCATTGTGGGTGAAGACAAATGGAATGCCCCTTCAGGACAACAGTTATGCAGTAACATGGGCCGCCCGAAATACTGTTATCCGTCACTGTCATCTGAACATTCCAGGCCACAGTTCCATGTAATTTTGCAAGGGTGTGTTGAGTACCGGCAATAGAGTGTGATGATCTCTAAGAAGCATCTTAATAAGTTGGTGATGGGTGGTGCTGGCAGCATACTTATGTCATGAGGATGACAAGTTGCAGGACTTACCACTGATCTCCGGTTTCATCGCGACTCAAAGAGGTATGTCCTGTCCCTTGACACAGGGAGACTGGGTGCCTTCTCCAGTTCCAGATATTTATAAGGGTGAAACCCTTAACGGTTGGAAAAAAACATGGATCGAAGGCGAATCAAGGTGGACTCAGTTAAGGTTCCAGGAGTGGAAGAATGATGGCAGCTCAAACCAGTAGATGGAATTGAGATCGGACTCTCCACGAGGATTTAAAGGCAAAGAGTAAGGGAAAAAGATACAGGAGCACAGAAGAAGGAATCAGGATCAAGACAAGGACAGAGAATAGTAGAAATAACATGTGCGTCGACGAGTGCTGGCTCCGAGTGTGGATAAGAAGAGGCGCCCGCCATCTTGAATGCGTCACTCAGTAACGCACATGGGAGTGTTCCTGGAATATCTACGCGATATGCTATAGCGGTTGTACAGTAAGAAGCTCCAGTGCGATCCAACACCTTTGGCTGGAGTAGTTAATGGACCCATCTATTTCTATGCTCTGGTGTAGCTCATAATTAAGCACTGCGACTGGGACGATGAAGAGCAACGTGGAGGTAATTTGGGGATTAACTACCAGTAATCTTCAGTACTCGTGGTCCTCAGTGTCACAGTGCTAACGACCCACTGCACCCTCCGATGGGGGCTTTAGTGGCCCAAACCGGCCTGGTAATTGTAACTTGTGCATCGTGGGTCAATGGGAGTCTTATACTCCCATAGGGGAGTGGGTGGAGCAAAGAGATAAAATGATGGAAAAGAGTTCCTGATGCCTCACAAGTAAGTATGGTGGCAAGGAAGAGTTGGGCTAGGACCAATGAAAATGACTAGTAAGTAATCCCTGCATTTCGAATCTCCTCACACATGATGGCACTAAGACTTTTAAAGGGTAATACTGGTACTGAAGGAGATGAGAAGATTCCTGTCCCAACAAAAGATTGACAAAATATAAACATCACTGGTAAGATAAGTCACTGGGTTAAGTGCTCGTTGCTGAGATTGGTGTGTGCTCTGAGGGTCACAGGTTCAAATCCCAGCAAGGGCAAGTTAGTATTTAGTCTAAATGTGTTAAATGACTAGAATTCACGGTTGGGTAATAATAAAATGAAAATGTTCTCTGGACAGTGCCTTGGTGAAAGCGCTATATAAATAACACATTTATATTATCACTAACATCCCAAAAATTCTAAGTAACAAATATGAGACATTTCTCAGCAACAATCCTTTATCTTCGCTGGAAAAGACTAAACTTGCAGTTGTTCTGGCCCTGTGCCTGAAAAGACTCAAGACATTCCATGTCGTCGATTTGGGAGTTGGTCAATGACTGCATAATAGTAAAATGTACAGAAAGAAACCAGCAAGAACACCTAGATGGCAGTCAGGAATTGGACAGGATAAACACAAGGACAAAGACATAAATCCACGCCCCTTTACTCCCTAGAAATTAGGCAATTATAGATCAGGGATTATATAAAGTAAGGGAGATGGAGTTAAAGTGTGTGCTTTTGCGCCCTCTAACATCTAGGCAGCAGTTCGAGAATTTCTAGGTTATCCTCATTCATTTTATAGAACAGATGTTACTTTTACCCAACATAATGGTACGTATTATATCATCTGTGTAAGGATGATCAGCAAAAAGGGATTGCCATCAAACTCACTAATTTCCATGTCTAAACTTAGGAAGTGTGGGAGACGGAGAGGCTCCCTAAACTAACACAGACATAGGGCCTCTTTACACGGTAGGTGGTAAGGGTTTACCGGTACCGGTAAGGGCACCGATACCGGTAAATCCTTACCTCCTTACTACGAGGTCCCTTTGCGGGACCCGACCTTAACGGCTGTAGACCAGCCGTTAAAGTTGGGACCCGCAAAGGGACCTTGTTGCTAAGTACGGTGCTGCAATTTGCGATACCGTAATTAGCTCCTTCCCCATTCCCATTGAGCCCTATGGGGCAAAAATGGGAATGGGGAAGGGCCATGGAGAAAGGAGGAATTACCGCCCCGCCAACCTTGGAATGGGGTGGTAATTCCCCTTGCCTCCATGGTGGTACCAGTATGGTACCGGCGACAACCATGGTGCTAATAGCACCATGGTTTACCGCATTCCGTGGAATGAGGCCCAAAGTGATCTGTGTTTTCCCATTCGGGCTGTCTGCCTCGCCAACTCCTCCTCGCTAACGGTGCAAAGGCTCTCCTGAACTTTAGACTCAACTGCCGGAGTACTCCTGGACTCTAGCCAATACCGACTGTGGTCCTGCCCTCAGCCATTCTTCTGATCTTCCCCTATGAAGAAACAAACAATAGGAGATTTTAGGGTGGTGCGTACGTAGTGTACTCGCTCATATAATGCATTGACATTTTATACATAGTACAATACTCGGGTGGGAATTTAATGCTCGCCTCCTAGTCTTTAATAGAATGAATACTCCCTGCGCAGATAGCAAGGGTAATCTTGATTCTATGACAAGACTGGAGGCGAGCATTATGCTTGTTCAAAGCTCCCCAACACCGTACTAGCTAAACTTTCCGCTGGCTTAAAGTAAAACTCTTTAAATGTACGATCGCTTGACCAGTCTGCTGCCAGCATTATTTCACTTAAGGGTACCCCCGCTCTTGCTGCTGACGAGGCCATTGCTCCTCTCACAGAATGGGCTCCATACGTGTTCACATTCACACCTGCTGCATGCATGATCTCTTTGACCCATCTTGCGATGGTAGCTGATGCAACTGCGTGATAAGGCTTCCGGCGCGCTATTAGTAACTGGGGAGTATTTGTTGCTCTATTCTCTGCTGTTCTACACTCGTACTCTTTAATACATCGTGCAGCGCACCACTTCAAATTATTTGGGAAATACGGGTAATGCACCGTAGACCTTCCTGTCTTGGTTCTTCTGACAAGGCAGAACGTGAGTCCCTCCGGTCTGAAAGACCGTCTGTTAACCTCTAGAGCTCTTGCGTCTGATACCGGTTTGCAGGAGATGAAGCATAATAGCATAGCCAGCTTGCCCGATAATTGCTTAAGCGATAGGTACTTATCTGCTGGCCAGCTTGCTAATAATTGCAGCACCGTCGCTACGTCCCACGTTGTGCTATACCTGGGCTCTGGAGGAACCTTAAATCTTGCTCCTCTGATGAGCCTCACTACTGCGGGTGTTCCCCTGCTGGGACGCCCTCTATTGGAATGTGACCAGCTGATATTGCTGATCTGTAGACTCCTATCGTGCGGAGGGCTCTCCCGTTCTGCAACAGATTCGCTAGGAAGTTCAGAATTTCCACTACAGGTGCTGAAACGGGATGAAAACTTCTGTTCTTACACCAGCTTGTCCACTTTGCCCAAGCTGCGTCATAGTTCCTCCTAGTGGAAGGAGCCCAGGATTCAGCGATGAGCTGAGCAGCCTACGTCGAAATTCCTGGCAGCGCCCAACGTCTCCCGATATCCTGAATGCGACTAGCGGGAATGTCCCCCTCACTCTCAGAGGATGACACGACCCAGCTGGGTCCGTGAGGAGTCGCCCTCCCTCGGGGAGAACCGTTACTGGTTCCATCAAAGTGGGAAACCACACGTGTGACCTCCATAACGGCGCTACTAATACCAACTCTGCTTTCTCCCTCCGACACTTTGCTAGCACTCTGCTCAGCATCACGAAGGGGGGAAAAGCGTAGTGTGGGCCACCTGACCATTCTTGAAGAAACGCGTTGGTTCCCTGTGCTCCCGTATCTAGTATCCAGCTGTAGTAGAGGCTCCTCTGTGCACTGAGCCTGGAAGCGAACAGGTCCATCTGCAATGGTCCCCATCTCGTGTTCAGCTTCTGAAACACTGGTGGATCTAGTCTCCAATCACTGGAGTCCGTCAGATATCGAGAATTCCAATCCGCTATTACGTTCAGTGTCCCTGGCAGGTACTCTGCTGTCACTGATGTTCCTGATCGCAGGCAGAAATGCCACAGGTCTTTTGCTAACTCCGCAAGCATCTTGGACCTCGTACCGCCTAAGTGGTTGATGTACCACACTGCTGAAATGTTGTCCATCTTCAGCAGGACACACAATCTCGCTCTTTCTTTTGTGAAGGCCTTGATCGCGAACGATCCTGCCAGAAGCTCTAGGCAGTTTATGTGTAGTCGAAGCTCCTCTTCGCTCCACTTACCTCCGGTCTGTAGTGACCCGCAGCTGGCTCCCCAGCCTTTCCGGCTGGCGTCTGATTCTATTATCAGATCCGGTTTGTCCCTGAATATGGCTCGCCCATTCCAGTTGTCCATATTCTTTAACCACCATTCTAGCTCTGTAATAGAGTCTTGATCTAGGGGTACTATCTGATGGTATTTCAGCCCCTGCTGCAGATGCTTTATTTTCAATTGCTGCAGTGCTCGGTAGTGCAGGGAATCCGGGAAGATGGCCTGAATAGAAGCCGCTAATAGCCCTACTATTCTCGCCAATGACCTGAGAGATACTTGCTACTCTGATCTCTCTCTTAATGTCTCTCATCTTCCGAGCTGGAAGTTCCAGTGTCGCCTTCCTGGTATCCAGGACAAATCCTAGGAAATTCAACCTTTGCGCTGGTGTGGTATCTGACTTTTCTGTGTTCACTAGGAATCCTAGTGAGGATAGCAGGTCCTGTACCCATCTCGTCTGGTATACAAGGACCTCCCGATCTTCTGCCATAAGCAAGAGCGTGTCCAGGTAAATGATCAGCCTGACACCTTTCTCCCTGATCGCTGCTGCCACTGGTTTCATCAGCTTTGTGAATGCCCAGGGAGCTGAAGCAAGTCCGAATGGCATTGTCCTGAACTGCCAAAACTGCTTTCGCCAGCGAAAAACTAAGAATGGTCTGTACTCCTCGAGCACCGGTATAGTACGGTAAGCGTCTTTTAGATCCAGACACGTCAGCCAGTCTCCCTCTCTTAGGGAGTCTCTGAGCTGATGTACCCCCTCCATCTTGAAGTGTCGATATATAATCCAGCTGTTCAGCTCTTTGAGATTTATAACCGGGCGTACCTTCTCTTTCCTGTGAACCAGGAACAAATTGCTCACAAACCTCAGGAATGTCTCGCATTTATCTATCGCTTGCTTGCTGACTAGCTGCGCTATCTCGCTGTCTAGACATGCCTGTTCCGCTTACGCTAATATTTGCCCTCGCGGTCTGTTTCGCTGCACCAGGACCTCTATGAAATCTAGCTGTAGACCTCTAACGGTCTGCAAAATCCAAGAATCGCTTGAAAGCTTGCGCCAATGCTCTAAAAACCTGCGGGTCCTCCCCTCCTACTGGAGGATACAGAATCGCTCTCACCTGGTGCGAATCCTTGACCTCGTCCTGCTCCTCTGGATCTACGGCCCCTCGGGAATCTTCCCCTGGCCGGGATGAAGGTGTCTTGGTTTCTGATCTCCCAGTATTGCGCTCTGGGGTTCTGGGGTCTTCTGCCTCCTTGGTTGCGACCGGCTGCACGACCCCTGAAGCGGCCGGTCCCGCCAAAAACTCTACTGGGGAATATTTTGCGGATTGAAGCTTGTGCTTTCTCCAATGAGGCGTAGGTGCCGACAAACCGGCCCATCTCCTTCTCAAAGGTCTCTACGAAGAGTAGGCCTTGGGCTCCTTACCCCGCTCCGTATGATGACAAATCGCTAGGCTTTGAATCTATCTTGAGTAATAGACCCTTTCTTCTTTCTGACGCGATGGCACAATTCGCGTTCCAGAGAAGACAGACTGCCCTCTGAGCCCACCCTGCGAGGGCTTCCGGGTCAATCTCTTCACCTGTGTCCTTTGCTCTTTCTGCGAGGCCCATAATCTTGGCTAGTGGCCCTGCTAAGTCTAATACCTTTTCCTGGCAGCTTTTCCAGGATCTATCAATACCCTTGCGGGGATCCTTGCTCGTTTTTGACATGAAGGTCAACATTTTCGGGTCAAGCTCGGGGGCTTCCGCTACCTTGCCTGGCAGATCTGGCCGCAGGCACTAAACACTGTCTCACCTCCTTGTCTAGTGGTTTGCGTAATCTTGCTGCCATATATTGTGCCACCCGGGGGATGGTTGCCACTCGGTGGACCTCGGATTGCGGATGCTGTCCGGGTTGAACATATCGTCTGGTTCCTCAAGGAGGTGCTTTTCTTTCCGTGCTCTCTTACTTCCTCTGGGTCTAGCCCAGTCCTCCTCCTCAAGCTCCTCTTCCTCTTGCGAAGCTTGGTCTTCTGCTGGCTCTTCCTCCGAGCCTGGGCCTTCTCTGATATTGTCATCCCCTGGAGTGGGGGTCATGAGGTTTGGCACAGCCTGTCTTTGTAGGTAAGCTTTCTTAAGCTTCGCAAAAGCGTCAGGCACTTCTGAGGCCTTTTCTACCGCCTCTTCCAGTGAGCCCCGGGGGTTGTCAGAGGTCTTCCTCTTGAGGGCTAGCTTACTCCCCTTATGCCCCTCTTTCAAGGGTTCTGTGGGTGTGCGCTTACAGATTTTGGTGCTACTACTGGGCTGCGAAAGCATGGCTTCCAACGTTTCCAGCCTCTCCTGCAGGGGTCTCACCCATTATGCCACTGCATCAAAAAGAGAGCTACCCAGCACTTGCTTAAAGCTGGCAGCGAGGTCTTGGGACCGGTCCTCCTCGCTCCACTCAAATTCTGACATTTTGCTGTAGTGCTGTGTGCCTAAAATACCTGAATCAGGTGTCCTAGCACGCCCACTGCTCTCTCTTGCTGTTATTGATTCGTTTTTTATATATATATATATATATATATATATATATATATATATATATATATATATATATATATATATATATATATATATATATATATATATATAATGGCTGCACCTCTGTATCTGTCTTGCCTTCTGGCTTCTGCGAGGGTCCTCGCACTCACTGCGCCAATCTACTGCTATACGCAGCGTAGGGGATTCACCACCCCTTGTTCCACACTGTTCTTGAGCTCGAGGGTTGCTTGAGCTTTATATGAATGCCTATCAAAGGCCTGGCGCGCGCGATCTAAGCGACCGCTGGAATCCTTTGATACAGGTCTTTAACCCGGTAATGTGAGTATGCTATAACGCTCGTACGAGCGATCAGAAGCAGAGCGCTGAGATACAACCAAGACAAAGTACGGAGGAACAAGAAAAAAATGCAACTCTGCGTGCTTAGACTCATCCCACCCGCGGGTGGGGGCTATACTCTTGAAACGATGCGCTTGCGCTTTGTGCGCTCTAGCTCCGCCCACCCACAGGTGGGGGCTACTGTCATGAGCGCGTGTTGCATACACGGCGCGCTGTGAGACTCGGGGCACCGGCTCCTTCCCTCCAAGGGTGGGGGCCGGTCCTTGCGAGTGCAGCCGCGGCCGTTATGCGCGAGGCTGGCTGGGCAGAACCCCTGAAGTGCCGGTAATAGGGCACTTGGCCACCAGCCTCGCTGCACAAGTGATCTAGTAAACTTTTCTGGAATTATGCTATGGTTGCTATCGGCGAGTTCGGATGCCGAACGCTTACTCCTGCATGCGAACGCACGTTCGTAACAACAAGTAAAGTATACAAACTCTACAGAATCTCTACACAAACTTATACTCAATCACCACCTTGTGCTATCCCCTAAAGGATTACTGTCTCATAAAAGAATCTTCCACTCTAACACAGTCCATTTACCACTGCCATACGGAGAGGGGAAAAAGGCACTTATCTGCTTGAAGAGCAGTAAAAGAAGAGGAAGTGGGTTGTGACTGGTGGATAGAGCATGGACTACAGAGACTCATGGATTTTGTAGTTTTGGATAGGAGAAAAGTTTGGTATTACACTTTTCATGGTTGTTTATAGGTGTTTTGTTGAACTGCTGAAGAGTAGAATAAATGAAGATGAAGCATAATGCTTGTCTCCAGTCTTGTCATAGAATATAGTTGAAGAAATGCTCAAAGGTCTTCTTAGCGGGACGTGTGGATATGTTATACCATATTCATATTTTTAAGAATTGTTAAGAAATTTAAACCAAGAGAGAAAAAAGTAGTAGTTACCTGAAAAAATAGGAGCCAGTAATTGCAAAAATGTACACTTATAATTACCGCCTGTCTATTCTATGGCAATATTTGGCTATCAAAAGATTTCTATTGCATTGAGATTATCTTCTGTAATCTTTAAAGGTCTTTATGGAGCATTTCCAGATGGATTCCTACCACACCAAAGTGCTGCCGTATTTAAGCTTTAGCAGCAGTGGGGGACAGGACTCCTGGCCATTAGATGTTCACAAAGGCGGACATAATGGCCTCAATGAAACAAGGGTGTGCTAAAGATGACTGAAAGTACCTAATAACTGGGCGTGGCTAGAATAGGTCAAGAAAAATGTTCACCGAGGACCAAAAGGAAAGGTAGACATTTCTTCATGGCACATTGTCCCCACTGCGCAGGGTGGCCATGTCAACTGGTCACTGCGTAGGGACACTATGAAGAAGGCGGGAAGCGTCTGATCGATGGTCGGGGCTGTTGCACACAGGCTAGTTGGCGAGCAGGGTGTGGTGGAGAGGTGGGTTAACCAACTGAAGCCCACAACAGTCGAGGAAACACTCACAGCGAAGACCCTGTGAAACCAGCCTTACTGTAACAAGTCCACATAGACTGTGAAGAAATCCAACCCACGACTACACATTCAACCCGAGAGGATGGAGTAACGAGGCTGCAGCTTCAGTATCCAATAATCACAGCTGATGGATAAAATCTGTCAGCAAGAAGAAAGAAGCCAGACGATGAAACAAGAGTGCAAGGCTGGCAGATGGGGAGCGCCTTGGCACAGAAAGAAAGAGCTAGGCGAAAGTGGGGCAGACGTGGTCTGGTCTATGTTGTTGCAGAGAGGAGCCGGCAAAAATACTTTTTTCCTTTCCATTGCTGTGGAGGTGGAGCTGCTGCACAGGTGCCTGCCTGCAGTGTCTTTAAAACATCAGTTGCCGCGCGGAGTGTGGCACAGAAGTGCTCTGTAGGGCACTGCGGAGTAAGGACGGTATAATCTGGACCTTAGCCGCCGGTGAGTCTTCACAGAAATTCGAACTAACTGGGCAGAGTCATTGCAGAGTGTTGGTGACAGTGTATTGTGACTATGCCTTCCTACTCGCCAAAGGTCCATAAGTCAGGGACAGGAATTTGAACTCGCCAGCAGCCACTTGAGTCCCTTGAGCCACTTGAGGCCCTTGAAACATTAAAAACCCTGGAAGCAGAGAGCACGCTATTACAATAGGGGGGCCCAATCATAAGGGGGAGGTGGAAGCAGAGGCTGTGCAAGTCGAGTGACCAATCCAAGGAAATCTTCTAAGGCTTAACCAGTCATATGCTGTTCTAACACCTGTAAATGACTTACCCACAGTCAGGGGGGAGCCCTCTTTAGATACTCAGGGGATGGGTAACACAAATCCCTCTCCTCCCCTTGAGTCAATAGGCCTCATTATGACCCTGCCGGTCAATAAACAAGAGTGTCAGTCAGTTTACCAGCACTGTTGTTTGCCGGACCAGCATATTACAGGTCTGCCTGACGGAGCTGCCGTGCCCGACAGGTCTGACACTGCCGGGCCCAGTGGCCACAGTAGCCAGATCAGTCACGGAAGCACCAGCACAGTTAGCAACGGTGCCAGTGCTTCTGTGTCCCCATTCCCACAGAGTCCTATGCGACTTACAATTTACTGGCGCCTGACTTTCCAGGCCCCTGGGGTTGTAATCTCCCGGTGTCACCAGGAAATCAGGTGCGGGTACATTTTTACGGGTTCAGTGGCAACCCGTCGGTAGCACCGGCACGGTAAGCGCCAGACCCGTAATGAGGCCCAATGACTCGGTACCAATGGGGCAGAAGCCACCTATTACTGTCTTGAGCACTGAAGACTCTGTAGACTCTGAAGAAACAATTAAGGATGGATTACTGTCAATCTCGGCCCTGATGGATGGGGAACAAGCATATGAAGAGGTGTTCGAGGTGCTGGAATCTAATACCAAACAAAATACGGAGGAAGGGGCCTCTCTGGACAGTTTATTGCAGGCTTCTCCGGAATGTGGGGTAGTTGTAAAGTTTTGACCCACAACATGAAATCAAGGAAGTTGCCTCCGTTGAAAGAAGGCTAGTGGTGGTTAACACCAAATCTTCAGTCCTGGTGGAGCGCCTATCCAAAGATATATTAGATTTACCATCCAAAATTGAGAGGCAAAAACGCCTACGTTTGGCGTGCCTTAAAGAAAAAAAAGAAAATGAACTCTAGTTGAGCACAAACCCCACCATTGAAGGTAACGACCGACGACAAGGTCTTCTGTCTGAACAGAGGATTTCGCAACCATTTGGAGTGATGATGGACCACTCGGCGAGAAGAAGAGTGGAGGTTGCTGTGGAACAGGTGAGGAGGCTGTTGCAGCAGGAGGTGGATGCTGGATCCTCTAACAGCAGCTTATCCTCTATTTCGATTAGAGAAAGCAGGAGCGATTCAGCCCTGCAATATGAGAAAATGAACAGAGAGTTTTGCATCCCACCATGGGATCTTTCTCACCTCCAAAATGCTCTAATGGAGGCTCTCTCAATCTCCTTGGCCCACTTTGGAAAATGTTATGAATCCCTCAATGACTCTCTCAAAGATCAGGCAGTCCCGATAGCAATGACCCATTCAAATATGACATATCTAGAAGGCTTTGTGACAAAGGTTAAAGAGCAGCTAAAGAAAGAAGCAGAAACATCAGCAAATTGGCAGAACCGCTTGTGTGATCTGGCAAGAAGTGAAGAGCTGGACAAATCATCTCTGATGGCGGCTGTGTTAGTGGATTGCAAATGGATGCAAAGTCACTTCAAATCCCAAATGAGGAATCTGGCAGAGGGGAGCAAAGAGGAGGCCCGGAGTCACCCCAAAATCAAGAATGTTGTGAACGGCAAGAAGGTTCAGAAGGGGGCGTATGTCCAATGTGATGATCCATGATGGTGAGCAGTAGGGATGGGGTGGAGACAGCGTCTAACAATCAAGTGGCTTTGGAACCCGAGAAGGAAGCTGGTCAAGCTACACCGGTATCTGGTGCTTCACTCGCTGTCTCAGCCCCCCTGAAAATGCAAGAAGGAAAATCGTTTACAGCTCCCTTACCCCCAGAAGCAAATGTATTTTCTATCTTTCAAGGTCCGGTTACATTGAAGGGGAGAAAGCAGTCGATAAGGATCATAAAAAGACGAAAAACATGAAAATGGGGCAATAATGCAAGTCTAATGGTTCTCGAGCCTTTATGAGGAATTTGAGAACATTGCCACCTATTTCCCCAGCCCCAAATTCAAAACGTGCCAAGAAGGATCTGTGCAGGGATCTCAATGTACCACAGAGACTGCAAGACCCAAAACCAACACCAGCGGACATCACTGTCCTTCAAATGCAGGAAGTGACAAAACTGAATCACTGTCCGACACTTGTTTGAGTGATCTAATGTAGGTAATTAACCGTGATGCAGATGCAGACGACTGGAGAAATCCGAGTCGATCGGATTTAGTGGAAATAGACCGACAGTTCTCTAAGATCACAAAGATATCATCTTTTGCATCATTACTAGAGGACCAAATGTCAGGAAATCTATCAAATAATAGACCGCCTAATCTCCTGTTTAAGACCCTGGAGGAAAAGAGGAGGTCTTCACAGATTGGCAATCAGGCTCCCCAGCTGGTGAACAAGTCTCTATTCCAATCAAAGGGGGCAATGACAGTTAAAGTTTGTGGCAAATGCCCACGAGCCAAACGGGTAGGGATCAGGAGGGAACTCCCTGAGTGTGATAAAACATTATTTATAACAACAAGAACCAGAGGGAAATTAAACAAGTATATCTGGAGAGTTTGACACCCGTGGATGATACATTAATTATAAATTGATGGAATGTGATGATTCTGCTACATCATATCCCTAAATTGAGAACTATCATCTCAGAAGACATTCGTATTGTTCAATTTGTAACTGAGAAACACACTGACTGGGTAATTTTGCATTTGGCTTCTGCACTAGCAAAATCAATGTTGATGGAATTGGGTAACCATCTGCTCCCGTTGGGCTTCGAGTTGAGCAGTTTTATGGACTCCAAGGGTAGTCATATCAAATGGGCAAAGCCGGACTCCAAGGAACCCAACTTTAGACACAGGAAGCTCCCTATGCTAAATTCCCAGCAAGATACGGAGATGGTGTGGCAAGAAGCCAAAGCATGCCGTTCAAATAATTTTCGGTCACGATTGAAAATGCGGCAGCTAGGCAGAACCCTACGGCAAGAGGGCAGAAGCCCCTGCCAGACAGGAGAACACGACTAAGCTGGGAATGGTTGGGTGGCGTGGAAACACTAGAGCCACATAATGGATGGAAAAGAGGGTCTGTTGGTGGGGTCGTGGAACACTAGAGGTTTTGCTGAATTATTTACAAATGAGAAATTGGTCCTTTACTGTTTTGATCTTAAATGCCTGCAGGAGACTTGACTGAACACTAAACCGACGTTTGAAGGAGCTACTGTCTTCTTAAATAAAGATGGCAAGGGAAAGCGAGGTAAACCCTACTCGGCCCGTCTAACTCTGGTTAAAATGGCCAAGGCCCAAGAAGTCACCAAGGTCTCTAACCTGTCCCCATATGCTCAGGTACTATGACTAGAACGACATAACCCGGGGCATAATAAGTTGAACATTGTCCTTATAAATTTGTTCTGGTGCCCAAACATTTGTTCAGATCAGAGCTTTGTTGAAGTGGCTATGTCAATAATTGACAGAGTGCTTGTGGCAATTAGGAAGCCGCATATAATTGTTTGTGGAGAACTTAACCTCAACTACCTGGATCCACAGGGTCAGGTGATTGGTGAAACAATGCTGGGGGAAGAAGAGCGGTTATGGTTAAATGAAACAAGGGCTTGCGGTTATGCTAAATGGGTAGACCAAGGGGGACATCCCATGGGCAACCACATGGAGAAGAGGGGGCTTTCAGGCATGTCTGAATTACTTTTTTTCGTCTCAGACTTAGGGGCATCTGCTATAGAGAATTTTGAGGTCTTAAATGTGCGGTCAAGCGATCACAACTTGATAGCAATGAACAGGACAATGTTTTGGCACTGTCAGTGGATAACTACAACTAATCAGGTGGTGATAATGGGGGGTCGAAATAGACTCAGAATCAAACAGCCAGAAGTTCCAAAGATGATGGCATGTTTTGAGCAGTTTGTGTCCGAGAACCCAAATGGAACTGAGTACAGTTGGATTCTGAGGGATTATAGAGAAAAATGGGATCCCTCTAGCAGATCTGAGTTTATCCCTGCCCATGCCTATAGTAAAGTGGTAGGGAGGCTAAGAGGGAGTTGAGATCAGACATTAGGAAATAGTAAACGAGCCCGCCATACAAATCCAAATAAAAAAATCGAAAACAAAAATACCGAAATTGGCTCTTAGCATCCAAAGTGACAAGATTGCAACAGGATGCTGGACAGATGGGGAAAGCTGTGTGCAAATGTAATTCTAGGAATCTATGGAGTATGCTGGATGATATGTGAAGTCTTCCAACCGCTCTCATGATTAGCCAGGTATCGGAAGATACATTGGTTGACTTCTATACCAAACTATTTGAGGCGGGGAAGGAAAGGGTGCAGCACACAAATAGGGACACTGGGGGAGCATGGGCTATTGATGTGGATTGGGATTAGAGTAGAAACATGATCGCGTGGCTGAGTTTGTCTATGGCAGTGGGACAGATGCTATTAAATGAAAATGCTGAATTCTGGGCAGATTTTGCAACAAGGATTGTTGTGCAGGTTCCGGCGGTGAAACAAGCTCCGCCCTCTTGGGGCGAGGCAATTATAGTCCCGATCTTCAAGAAGGGCGATGGTGACGACCCTAAAAACTATCATCCGATCGCCCTTCTGGACTCGCTGGGGAAACTCTTTGCTTCAATTCTGTTGAGAGATTTGAACATCTGGGCTACTGCTGCAGGCCAGTTTGACCCCAGAAAGACTTGTTTTGTGAAAGGTGTGGGCCCCCCATTGAATTTATTCCAGCTTAATCTTCTGAAGCTGAGATCTATAGAGACAAAAACTATTTGGCTTTTATGGACCTCGAACAAGCCTTTGATGGGATGAATACGGAGGGGCTGTGGTCCAACTTGTTAAATTGGTACTGTACTGCAGACTGGTGGAAGCGATCAGGGCCCTGTACACTGATACCTCGATTCAGGTGAGATTGCAAGGAAAATGTACACATTCAGGGGGCTCAAACAGGGATCGCCCCGATCCCATCCAATCTGTATATATCTGATTTAAGAGACTCCCAAGAAGTAATCTGGGCATTTCCTCCCAAGATGAATCGCATAGACTTGCCCTGGGTACTGTATGCCGACGATCTGGTCTTTATAGATCAAACACCAGTAGGGTTGCAGCGCCGATTAAATGCTTTCATATCTCATCTGGAGCTCAGTGGACTCATAGTAAATGTTAAAAAATCCAACCTTTTAATAAGGTCAATTGCTCGGACAAAGCATAAGGGTCTGAACTCATGGCTTGTAAGGGGGGGGAGATTGTCAATTGTAGAATCTATTATATACCTGGGAACAGTAATACATAGGAATATTAATGACAATGGCCATCTCTTGAACTCCGAGCAAAGGTTAAGCTGCTTGTGGCTCAGGCAAGTGCCCATCATAGGAAATATGGGACTTTTTCAGTGCTCCCCCTAATTGCCTTCTGTAAGCAAAAGGTTTTGCAAATATTAACTTTTGGAGCAGAGGCAATGCTGAATCTGTCATGGAAAGTGTGGGGATCCTAGAAGGGTACTTTTGGTGCCTAATTCACTACCAATAGCTGCGATACGTTCTGAACTTGGGCTCCAATCAATGGAGTGTGATATGGAAAGCAATCTCTGTATTCAGGAAATGTGTGACTCTGGATAGCATTCACCCGTTGGACATCCTGAGATGCAGTGACTCAATATCTGGAGATAGATGGTTTGGGATCTGGAAGGAGAAATGTATGGCCCTACTTAGATTTGGTGATATTCCATTAGGAATGTTGATTGAAAATCCACTACAGGTGAAAAGAAAATGTAATAGCCTGATTGGATCACTACCGAGGAGCTAAGAAAAGAAAGTAATTGATGCTGTGGCATGACCGAGGGAGTAAAGCCCTAAATCCAATTCCATCGTACTTGCAAAAGTTCCCCTTGGCCATTATCGGGAGATGGTCGTGAGATTGTGCTTTAACATTCTGCCAACAAGAGAGGTCCAGCTGGCCAGGAGGCTCACAGGAAAGGAAGAGGCAGGCTGTAGATACTGCGGCCACGCTCGGGATAATGAAACCTTGTGCCATCTGCTGATGGCGTGCAAAGCCCTGGTGGAGTCATGCACACACTATTTGGGAGTATTTTTGGAGCAAGCCAGATCCCTATCAGCTAGAGACTGGTGGTAAATCTTTTTAATAGGGGAAAAAATCAGTTTGGTTTTAGCTGGCATGAAATTTGTTGAATATATCTTTAAAGAGAATAAGGATGAAGAACTGGTTTGTTTTTAAAGACGATTGAATGTTATGATGTATGTGGAATTCTATTGAACTATTTGGGTAAATTGTGATTGGATTTGATGATGCTTTGTAATTTGTAAAGGTTCATTTAATAATAAAAACCAAATACAAAAAAAAGAAAAAAAAGAAAGGTAGATGGTGAAGCGGACAGTGGGGAAGGAACGTTGTCTGTGCACAGCCTACATCAGGAAGACATTCTGGGCAACTATTTGTTAATAATTTTGGAATTGATGGTTCCTGATTGGCTGCAGCTAATGTTCCTTAAAGGGTACAAATATGTGTTATTATTATCGAAATGAAAGGATGATGGGCTGAGTGGCTGGGATCCAAAACTGTAACTTCAAGTTGCTGCACATTTCCATAGCCAATGGCTAACTCCGAGAGATATCTTGCCAGCTGTTTATCAATAGCAATGAGGCAATCATGTAGCCAAGAGGCCATCGCCCCACTTGAAAGAAGCTGTTAAATTTGCACTTTAACATGCTGTATTAATGCCCCCATCTACCAGAAATAAATTGGCCTCTGTCTTTACCCTGTTTTATAGACAACTACATACTGTTTAATGTTCTCAACACAAAACCATAAGAAAACTCCACTAAAAATCTGAAAACAGCATTGTTCAGGTTAATCGGACAAAAATTATGAAACAAGGATCTGCATCCTTTGGCTCTCCAGATGTTTTGGACTGTGACTCCCATCGGCCCTAGCTAGCATAGTCAATGGTGAGAGGTCGTGGGAGTTGGAGTACAAAAACTTCTGGTGGGCCAAAGGTTGCAGACCCCCTGCTCTAGTTCAAGGGTAGGCAACCCGCAGCTGTGCAGATGTTTTGGACTATGGCTCCCATGATCCCTCAGCCTTTACTGCAATAATTAGGGCGGGTGGGAGCTTCAGGCCAAAACAACTGAAGAGATGCAGGTTGCCTACCCCTGCTCTAGGCGGTTACGCCCTCATGTAAAGATCTGGGTCACTGCCATTTATTTTAATTTTGTATCAGATATTACCTCTGCACGCGATGTTTGTTTTAAGCAAGCCTCAGACACATCTGCATTGCAGAATGCAGATCTGTGATTTAGGTCAGAGGTACGAATGCAACTTCGAGAAACTGCCAGTTTGCCCACAAGGGCTGCTTCCCTTGTATGCACCAGACCATGTCCAAGAAAAGGAATGGGGCCAAAGGCAAATACACAGAACTTAAGCCGGAAAGTCCAAGGCAGAACACAGAGAACTACCAAAGGAAAGGAGGGAAACAGGCTGGGCGAGTGGGCTTGTGAGAGGTACCATGACAGAAAGGAATGTGGTACTGACTGAATACAGAGATTCTGAGATGACATATTTAATACACAAAGGCATTGAAAACAGTGAGACAGTCAGTTTGAGAAAAGAACGTTGGGATGCATGCCCAGACCACCGCACCACTTAGACGATTTAGATTGTGGAAAATATATGTCTTAATATGGAAATGAACAAGGGGTGGTGTGTGTTATGGGTAAGAGTGATGGGAGTAGGAACCCATAAAGGAGAAGTGAATCAGCAATGTTGCAGTTTACTCATGTAGGATATAGAATGCTCATATACACGACAGCCACAGCATGAACTAACATCGTATTTACGAGTAGGCCTGAATCCTTGCAAGCCCTGTTCTCCCAAATAAAACAGAACGAGGATGTGCTTCTCATCTTATTGGTGTTTCCTGATTCCCAGGCCCAGCAAAAGAACACACACATGGCCACGCATTAGATAGCTCTTTGACCTAATTAGGTAGGAATGTGTGCAGCCGAAGACGTGAAGGTCTGTGGCCTAGCACCAAATATGTATTCCTGGGAGCAAAAGGCAGAGGTCTTGAGATGCCAAAACATGAACTAAGATTTAGGGCACTAGCGCCCCCCAGAACGATGCTCACTCTCTTTGAACTACCAGATGTGCAGGGAAATGGGCTCTAAATTCTTTGTGACTGGATTGATTAGTGGGACACTAGGTTTACTCTTGGGGAGGGAGAACTGATAAAAGGGAAAAACAGAGAACAACAGCATCTACGTTTTGTACCAGGAGACCCGAGAATGATGCCCATACAGTGAGGAGGGCATGATGGAGAAAAGTACTGCTTTGTCCGCAAGGACCAGGCTGACCTCGAAGAGTCCCACCGACTTCATATTGATAGCCAGGCGTATGTCATATGGTCAGGATAAAAGGTGGGGTGGTGACAATCGATGTTCCAATTGCTTTTCCGTATCCCATGATGGATGAGCACACTACACACGTGTGGTGAAGATGAGCGAGCAGACAACGGGACAAATTGGAAAATGGGTTATACGTTGAATGGATCATTTATTCAAATTTGGCCAGCTCATTCCGAAATACCATCATGTTGAACAAAGGGAGCAGCGGTTGCAGGGGTGTCCCTCGCTCCCCTTCTTTGGCATTATGGGTTCAGTGGTTGCGGGTGTGTCCCCTGCTTCCATTACACGGAAATTGGGGGGAAATGAAAAAAAAGAAATAAAAGGAATCCTTCAGCATCCGTTCACACCCATAATTGGAGATGGAACTGAAGTTGCAGGTAGAAGACGGATGCAGGGAGCTAAAGGCAGGTAAGTAGGGGTATTTTGGGATAATTTTAAGGGGTCTAGGAGTGGTGGGTAGAGGGGATAGGGGTATTTGAAATGTATGAAAATCGAAGGTTTCCGCTTCTTTTTTTGTCCTGGGTTACAATCTGTTGCAAAATGATCACATATATCCTTCATTAGCATGTAAATAGGCAGCAACCAATGATGGTGGGGGGTTAACACTGTATATCGATTTTACCATGAGTGACAATTTTTGTTTTCATAACTTGAATCTTGCATGAAAGACATCAGAGAGCTCTGTGGCAGTGGATTCATAATACCCTGTTGCCTTTTCCTTTTTGTGTACAAAAATAAACTCAAAAACAAACTCTTTCTCAAAAGTGGGTGCACCTAGTCTTTTTCCATAGCGGGTTGTATTTTCTTGGTCTGATCATTGGGAGCCGCCCTAACAAGAATAAAGTGTACAGAGAGAGAAGAAGAAACAAAGAAATATCCAATGGGGAGGAGAAATCGGAGAGGAAATTCTGAGGCAAAAGGAAGAGAAAGAGTAGGTGAGGGGACAGATAGGTGATGTCATGAAATGTAGAGAGGGTCAGAAAGGTACGGGTCAGACTGGGAGAGAGACTGACAGTGGGAAGTGATACTGAAGCAAGCCTATGCAAGCAAAAGGGGAAAGGCCAAGGGAAGCTAGGAATTCCAGTAGAAGGGAAGTGGTGGAGACAGTCTGTTTACCTAAACCATCCAGTAAGCCCTCCCGTTGGCTTCTGTGCTTCACACACCATTCTGTGTGGCTACTGAGTGTCCCCAGGCCACCGGCACTTTACACCACTGTAGCCAGTCTACTATTTAGTTTGATAATGTTGACCAAGTTGGATTGGGAGCCTCGTAAAGGTGTATATTTGGGGAATCCAAATCCATCATGGCCGCCGTTACGTAATAGAGAAAATGCCTCAACCCAACGTACAGCCAACAACTATCCCAGCAATGACAAACACACAATGCAATGCTGTACAAAAGTGAAAAGTATATTAATGGACCAAGCAGCAGGGAAACAAAACATGATTAGACAGCTACAAGAGCTCCCGTGAAATGTCTACTGAAGAGTTTCCACGAGGATGTAGAAATTCTGCATCATAGAGCATCTAAGTTGCGTCAGTGTCCTTTTCTAATACGTATCCTCAAGTGTGCCAGCAGGAAGCTATAGCAAAGTTGCACCATGGAAAACACTGCACCAAAACAAGTAAACCCATTACCCATCACGTAAGTTCCCCAACTCCATACGCCCTCATGAGTATGGTTTACCTGATGTGTAGGAAAATGATCTTTGCAGGCTTTTAAAGCTGTATTAAACGATGATAGAGTTGGCCATTAGATGGCGCCATACTCCATACTAAAGAGCTGGTTTTAAAGAAACTGCTTTTGTGGCGGCTACTGTCAGTGCGGCTGCTTGCATCCTAGTTTTGCTGATACCGCCGAAAGCAGAGATTCTATCAGAAATGGAAACTGCTGTGATCCTGTAATGCTTTTCATGCAATGCCTGTGAATAGTGCATTTACATTGTATTATAATACTGCATCTGGTTTGAATGGACACAGTATGGGACTAAATGTGTGCATTTTAAATCATGTGGACAGTGACTAGCAAACTCCCATGCTTCTCTTGAACTTGATCAATTGTGCCATGTCATGCCATTCATGTCTAAATGCGAATATACCCTGTTGTAGTTCAGGTTGCTTTGACAAAACCCTAATTGTCATCGATGCAATCTGTCTGTGCTTGGAAGCTAATAGACATGGTAACCTTATTTTCAATCTTACAACTAGTCCAGGAGCTCTGGCCCTACTGAGATCAGATACCTAAAGGTCAAGGAACACCCCTTTCGCAGCCCTGCACTTTTCTTTTAAAAACATTGGTATCCGGGGCTTGCGATCATTTGTTTCATTTAAAGTGAACCAAGACTACAACTCCCAGAATGCATGGGTTTGTTAAAAGAAACCCTGAGATTGCATAGGATATGTCCCAAAAATATTGAGTTGCCTGGTCACTCTATTTCGGGCAGAGATCGAAGTGTAATATAAAGTATGCTGCACCATTAGTTTGTTCGATTTTTAAAGAATGCACTTTTATTTGAAAGGCTCAAGAAACACGTCCTTGGCAGCATTTCTTTCTCCCGAGCCAAATATAGAATTGGCTCAGGCCGGACATTCAAGCACTGCCAGTTTCCCAAGTCGGAGCTAGGAAGACGCACACACAGCGCCGTGGCTCTGCAGGTTTCTAAGGTGCTCAGGTTGCAAACGCATTTCTTTTATATGTGGCAGTCAGAGTCTTTCATATGCCTGATGGAACATTTCCAACTCAAAGAGCTCGCAAAGCACCAGTTACCTTGCAAATCTGTGACAGTGAAAGCGAGCCACACAAATCGCCCATTTAAAGATTTGTTTTATATCCATCATGTCTACTATCTTGACAGGCAAAAAAATAAAGTTGCTTTACGTCACTAATCAAATGTTTTCAACATCATAAATATCAACTAGCTGGAAGTTTGTGACAAAGAATTTTGCATATGTATCTATCTTTGTTCATTACACAACTTCTTTTATTACCTGTCTTAAATCATGGACAGTACCGTTGGGTTAGCTAGACTTTTCAGGTTGGCATTATCTTGAATTCTGCCCGGGACCTACAGTTTACCATTCAGGAAATGAAAGATAAAGCCACAGTGATATTCTTTTGGCTTAACATGTTGCTATAAGGATTTACATGTTGTCATGTGTCTTTATTATGCAATTTGTGTTTTTTGTAAGTAACTCTATAAGGCATTATTACTGTAAATCTCCATCTATTTGAGTCAATGTTTGTGATCCTGGGTAATACTCGAACCCCAAACCCCTACTCGACATCCGTACTGGCCTCCCCCGCTCCAACCCCCTGCAAACCGTGCGACCATCCCACTCCTTCCTTTTTGGATGCAGCCAGAGTACCACTAGTTCCTTTTTTTCACTTGCACCACTGATTCCAGGCCTTCCTTTCAGACGTCATTCCATTTTTCAACAATGTCATTTCTCAGAAAGTCCCAGGAATCCCACAGATTTCAACGAGTTTAAATTCTCACTTCCACCAATGCAGCTTCAGAAGTATTTTCCAAGCGGCTGAAGGATAGTTTTTTGCCTTCTTCTTTTATTTGCGCTTTGAGTTTCCCCCCTAACTTGGGGGCCCAGACACGCACATTTGATTGGCTCCTCTCCCTTTCATTTTGTTCTTTGACTTGAGAAACAGACGGCGGGACAATTTGCAGGTTGGTGGGGTATAATCCTCCACTTTATGTGCAAACATGTAATTTGGGGTGGGGCAAAAATATTGGTAATCCAGTTACTGGCCAAAATATTTGCAGTAATGGAACTGCCACCAATTGTTTGCAAAAACGCCAATTTTACTAATCTCCGATATATCCCCATTTGTTAGGCGGAAACCTGTGCAGTTCCCTCTGGGACCACTGCAAAAGATTTAGGACTACAGGTGTTTGGCAGTAAACCCACTTGGTAGCAGTCTGTACCACACAGATTCACTTGGTAGCTGTGGCTGAGCAGTCAGACTTCCCTCAAGAAGAGTTAGGCAGTATGTGGAGTATACAATATAGGGCAATCTACACAGTAGAACAAGCAAACATGGAACAAGGCTTTGGTGTAAAGATATAAAGGTATTTATTTATAACAACACATCTATGGAAAACACTCTGGCACTAATACGGCAAACAACTTCAATCACAATTACTATACGAAGAAAAAGATCAATCCCCCTAACAATAGTTTGACAAGTCTAGGTTCACCGGCATCACTTATTTGCAGACAGAGGTGTATGCTTTAACCTAGACGGTACTCTAGTATTCGTTAGGACGGGAGAGAAAAATAAGGCAGGTTATGAAGTCAACTTGGTACCAATACTTTTCGGACAAATGCAAGGCAAGTAAGGCAGGGTCTACTGCAGATCACAAAGTTCAGAGGCCAGGCCCACTCGGAGAGAGGCAAGGCGATATGTCCCAAAAAGTGTCTCAGTGGAAATGCGCTTCGAGTCTTTATCGCAAAATTGTTATGGAAAGATTGGACCAGTTCAGAACAACACGTTAAAGAAAGCTTGGAGGCGACCCAATGGAAAGGCGAGGATTAAGACACCTCACTCGATCCGGCAGAAAGGGAAGCCAGGCGGACACGGTACCTTGTTTGTGGAGAGACAGCTCCGGCGGGGGCAGTTGTTCCTGGTGGTGGATGCACGTCGGGTCTTTGCCAAGAGTAGAGATGATCTCGTCGTCGAAGAAAAGTGAAGTCCGGTGCACCACCAGGGAAGAGACCAGCCGCGGAGTGCTCCGTCACAAGGCACCACCTTTTGGTCGCGGTACAGGGGTAGTGGCTATCTGGTTGCCGAGGTGCTCTGCACGGGCAATTCGACCACTGCGTCCTGGAGCGAAGAAAAAGCAAAGGGGACAGGTTGTTCCCACCAGTCAGGGGAAGAGACTCTCCAGCAGGGAGATCTCCTCGGTCGTCGGGAAGTGGTGAGTCGGTTCCGCAGGGCTCCACCGGAGGTGTCGTCGTTGCAGGTCGGCTCAGCTTTACGCTCGTCGGATTCTTAGGTCCTGTGGAGACTTCTGAAGATCCAGTCCCAAAAGCCCTGCTTTTATGCAGAAAACCCCCATTCATTCAGCCTAGCTGTCAATCAAAACACGCTAAGTGGTGAGCGGGGTGGCTCACCACTTGGGCCAATCACACCAGAGTGCGACTGGAGTTGGCAAGGCAACTCAGTCCAGGGTGCCTAAACCCCCTCCCACACCCCTGTGGTAACCCAGACAGAATGGCACCACTTTGGAGGGTCTCTGTACAGAAGCCCGCCAAAAGTGGAACAAAGGGCTCAACCTTTGGTTTAGGAGTCACAGAGACGAACACAGACGCCATTTTAAAAACCGAGTTGTGACAGAAAATACCATCCGATAGACTTATTTAAGATAAGTAAACCGGTGGTACATTAGAGATTAACGAGGAAAAGTATCAATCTCCAACAATGGGAAGAATCCCATAGGGTTATATTCGGGGTCGAACATAACAAGTAGTTTCCACTGCCACCAGCCAAAACTCGACGAGGGGGGACGGGACAGTGCCCCCTCGAATAACAGACCCAGGAGTAATCGAATTACCCCTACTAGTACGTCCACAATAGGATGGTTTGTACTAGTTCTGTTAGTAAATTTTGGTCTAGTAAAGCCAACGGTGACTTTACATGCCCGCGGAGACAGTAGTCAGTCCCCGGATATGGAGTCTATGATGGAGGTCCGCTAGGACGCCCCAGTGCTACGGCACGGAGGATGCAGTGTATCACACATAGCAAAACATATGAGACCCTATGGAGTAAAAGACCCCATAGCCCATAGAACACATTGACATTCAAAGGAATTACACACACTCATGTCCAAGAGTGGGAGAAAAAGAGTCTCACTCTTGGCAGGATGGAAAAAACAAACTCCAGAAATCCAGCAAAGCTGCTGGGGGACTCACTAGGTTAGGAAATTCAGCCTAAACAGAGAATTCTCCCTAACACCATTGTTTAGGCAGTGAACAGGCCTTTGGCTTCATAAGGTTTCCTTCATCAGTACAGCATCAGATCTGGGTGCTAGATGTATCACTATCGTTCTCAAAGAGCTGAAAAGACTAGACTCATTACGGTAAAAATGTTGGAAATATTGCCAGTAGAAATGGTACAGGCATTTTTACCGGACCAGAAAAACTCGAGTTTGCCAGTGAGGTATCTGATCTACTGGCAGGGCTGACCTGCTCGCAGAACAGGCCCCCACCAGCAAAGAAATACGGGAATTGCTGGCACCTGTACTGCCAGTACCGGTCACTCCGGAAATACCACCCCCTGGAGTCTTATAGGACTCCATGGGTATGGGAACTTACTGTCATCTCCGCTGCCCGTAGTATCCAGGTAATACTGGGATATCAGGCGGCAGAGACGGTAGGGGTACTTTCCTGGTATCAGAGCACTTCCGCGTTAAAGGTGGTATGCAGTTGAAGATATAATTATAATTGTTGTTTTATAACACGCTTAATACCGGAGATCAGTTACTAAGCACGAGACCGGGATCTGAACCTGTGTTGCTATGCGTTGTCTTGCTTCCCAGACAAACATGTTGCCCCTGAGCTATCCTCCTGGCCTATAGGTTTGGCGAAATCCTTAGGTGAGGTGGAAACGGTGGTAATATAAGAACCTCTTTCTTAATGCTGCCAAAGATTAGATGGCTCATGAAGAAAACAGATAGGAAAGAAGGAGTGGGGAAGTGATTGCATGGAAAGGGAGGAAGGAAGCTGTGCAAGGCAGACAGGAGGTATAAAAGGAAGGGTGTGTGCAATGTTGCAATGGAGAGTATGGCGCGGTGGCCAGTCATAATATTGAAAAAAAATGTCGAATTACAATAAATTCGAAAACTTAATGTAGAAAAAAAAACTAATTCTTTCTTTTTTTATTTATATATTTTTTGGGGTTCTGCATGTAAAAAAAAAGGTAAAACAAAAAAAGGGGGCTTAGGGGGAACCCCCCCCATTTCGAATAAAAAACGTATTAAAAAAGAAATTTGAATGTTTTTTTTTTCGACATTATTTTTTCGATTTTTTGACTTTCAACATTTTTGCATTCGATTTTATGACTATAAACCATATGGCACATGAGTGTCAGGAAATGAATACATGTTCAGTGCCCACACACTGCTCCAAGTGTGATCACAGTACAAGGGATGTACATCCTTTGTCTCACACCATGACTGAAAAGACACCCAACGGTGTGTGTGTGCATGCCTTGTTGACTGCGCTTACTGCTCTCTGCTCTCCAAACCCAATTGTTGAACTGCCAGGACGATGGTGTGAGCCGGCGGCAAGCTCTAAACTGATAGAAGCAGAAACCTCTGCAGGATGGCAACCAATCCTGGTGTCTCTACTGAGAGCGGTTTGGGCAGCACAAACCCAGCTCGCTTTACCCCTTCGGTTTCTTTTTCTTGACCCTTGACCCCCAGAATAAAGGTGAACGGGACAAAGGCTTGCAGATGGATGCGGGACGTTTGGGGAGACAGAGAGAGCGCCCATGCACAATGCCTCCTCTCATTTTACACAATTGGAGAAGAATCTTAGAAAGACTTGGCTCTTAGAGGCAAACCAATCTCCCCCCAGAAACTTCAATATCCCCCCTAGAGAAGCAAAGGGTCTGACATGTCTGCTGAGATGGCGCGCTGCCACATTCTGGAGCATGGCATGCTCTCAAGGACAGGTTTCCTTCTGGCTGCTTCAGGAACCACTGATCAACCAACAGTAGATAGTGGCTTCCTTCCTCCTGCCTTGCCTAGGTTGGCTGTGACACCATTGTTGTCCATCCGTCCCAAAACCGCCAAGGCCTGTTACACTGCACAGTCCTGCTGGTATCCTCCAGCTGTTGGCAGCTGGAGGACTTTGCACTTGCTAGACTGGTCTATTTCACCCATAGCGACTGGTCTCTCCAAGGCATGCCCCCTCTCCCCCATGCTGGCGTCTGCCGTCTCTCTGGTCCTGGAGATCTGGAATGATTGCTTTCTCAAATCTTCTCTGAGTAAAGACCCAAGACAAGGCCAGTCTTTTCCAGCTGAAAACCGAATTTGTTGTGGAAAGGTTCCAGTTCCTCAGTGGGGGGGAACCTACAGCTGTAGGTGGAAATGGAACCACTGAGCCAGGATTAATGATGCCGCCATGTTCCCTTTAACTATCGACTGTCTTCTTGCTGATGCCTCCTGGGTCCGGAGAACAGTCCGCAACCAGGTTCTCAGCGTGGTGATCCAAGAGAGGGATAGAAATACCAAACCGTATTGAACTATATCAACAGCCATAGCTCTGCTGAATGCCGCCACCTGGACTTTAAGTGGGCCATGGTTCAGCCCTGGCAGGTTGCAAAATTGCTCTCTAGCTGGGGGCTCCCCAATCTGATTCCCCCTAAAGCCGCATGCTAAAAGTCAATGAACGGAGGATGAGTGATAATACTGCTTTTGCCCAGTAGAGGGCACTATCACCCCTTTTTTTCAATCGTATTAGCAGTTTGATACATTTAGAGTATGTTTTTGTAATTCTCTGAAGGGAAAATACAATATCGAGAATGAATGGTTTGATTTTTGCAAAAATATGAATAAACTGAATTCTTTCCAGTGGAACGATTCAATACAAAGAATGAGTGCATGGTAATCATGGATGTCCTGCAAGAGAACTCATTCTACCTGTGGACTTCCCCTATGTTGAAAAGCAGGCAATGCATTGGTTCAAAGGTGCTGGGGTTTTAGGGAAAACGTTACTAAGGTGGAAGCAAAAATAAAGAAAATTTAACACACCTGACCGGGTACGAAAACTCAACTGGGTCTGTTCGGCCACTCCTTTTAAATGTTCTTCGGCTATTTGCGATTCTTAGGCCAGCCGCCTTGTTGGCCCCAGGCACCAAAAGTGTTTTATGTCTCCTACTCAATTCCTTATACTCCCATACTTGCCAACATGTCCCATTCCAATCTGTAGGTGCTTATCCAGTCCCGTTTTGTTTTCTTTGCATTCTGGGACTTGTAGTTCCACGTTTCCCGTTATAGAACTCAGAATACAAGTCCAAGAATGCAAAGCAAAAACATGCACTGGATTCTATAACACCTACAGAGTGGAATGGGTCATGTTGGCAAGTATGTACTATGCAAAGCCATGAAGGCCATGCACCCTGCAGGCGTTGGTTGTTCTTTGCTCTTGCGATGCTACGAACCATTGTGCCCTCCATGTGTGGAATCCTGCTGCAGACTCCTGAAGCTGCTTGAAGTCTGGAAGGAGGCACCTTGAGCCGGTAATGTCTCCACTCTGTGAGCTGAAGACTCCTCTGCTGGGCTGGATCTATCCAGTGGTAGAAGTGTACCAAAAAAGTAGTGGAACTGTGACTCTGGCGGGGGACAGAATAGGAAGGAAGGAGGGGAGCAACGTGCAGTGCATTTTTCATGGGTTGCAGTCATGCTGGTTGAGAGCCAATTGAGTTGAAACAGATTTAATTTCAGCTGTAACTGATATGGGGTGGTAAAGTGGAGGAGTGTGCTTCAACTCCACAAAGAACAGTTCCGGAACTGTTCCCGAATGGTGTAAACGGTTGCAAAAAGCAGTGGAACAGTACAAAAGAAAAGTAGCGGAACACCGCTCTCGCTCACTTCGGCCTCTGGATGTTATCAGCACAGGATACACATCTGGCTGGTCGAATGACGCATGTATTCATCCTCGTAGTCAAAAGGGAATTCCTCGCTGAAGTGTTTCAATCTTTAAGTGGGTTATTGGAATCTGTTGGTGGAATCCCCTTAGTTCCAGATTCCTTCCAGGCCATGTTTCTGATTCAACCGTTTCAGCAACCGGTTATTAATGAAACCGGGTGTGACCCCAGGAAGACACTTTTTAATCTTCTTGAGACAATGACTGTGTATCCCATGCAGCAAAAAAGCGACCCCCCCCCCATAATTCCTTGCACTGGGCCACTGTGTGGCCTAGGACCTGAGTGTGAACCAGCACATTTTCAAAACCCCACAGAGTAAGCGCGAGTGTGGTGCCAAGCTTCTGGGAATGAGGTGGGGTGGAGGGCGCTGGGTATTGATGCATAGTGGGATATAAAACTATGTCCCAATATCAGTACTGAGTGAGATGTAATGCATATTGACATACACATGCCTGTCTACATATCAATACTGAGTGAGATGTAATGCATATTGACATACACATGTCAGTCTACATATCAATACTGAGTGAGATGTAATGCATATTGACATACACATGTCAGTCTACATATCAATACTGAGTGAGATGTAATGCATATTGACATACACATGTCAGTCTACATATCAGTACTGAGTGAGATGTAATGCATATCAGTACTGAGTGAGATGTAATGCATATCAGTACTGAGTGAGATGTAATGCATATTGACATACACATGTCAGTCTACATATCAGTACTGAGTGAGATGTAATGCATATCAGTAATGAGTGAGATGTAATGCATATTGACATACACATGTCAGTCTACATATCAATACTGAGTGAGATGTAATGCATATTGACATACACATGTCAGTCTACATATCAGTACTGAGGGAGATGTAATGCATATCAGTACTGAGTGAGATGTAATGCATATCAGTACTGAGTGAGATGTAATGCATATTGACATACACATGTCAGTCTACATATCAGTACTGAGTGAGATGTAATGCATATCAGTAATGAGTGAGATGTAATGCATATTGACATACACATGTCAGTCTACATATCAATACTGAGTGAGATGTAATGCATAATGGTATATAAAAGTCTGTCCCAATATCAGTACTGATTGAGGCCTGGTGGGATATATAATTATGTGCCGTTATCAGCATGGATTGAGGCATGAGGCATAGTGGGATACGTGCGTCTGCCCCGATATCTGTTCTGGGTGAGATATACTGCACAGTGGGATATACAAATCTGTCCCAATATCAGGACTAAGTGAGGCTGAGGGCAGTCTTTGAAATTAATCCGCTGGGGGCTTTTTCACTGTGAGTGAGTGAGGCATATTTTAAGTTGCTGACACTTATCGAGGCAGAGTGTTCGCTGTTTGAGCTTCTTCAGTAAATAAACAGAATGAACGCTGGGAAATAGAGTCCAGAACCGCCTGTGTACATAGAGAGGTTCTAGGAGAAACTGCTCCCTCAGAAAAAGTCTCCAGGTAGGTGATTCTTTTTCCCTGCACCCCTACCTCCCCCCGCATATTCTAGGACACGTATTAATGCTATTATATGCCGCGGTCCTAGATTATTTGATGAAAGTGCTTGATTTACTTGGGAGTGCACATTTGGGAAAACGCCGCTCCCTGGCAACCTTTTCCGAAGTGACTTTATCTCTGGGTACCATTTCGCAGGGATAAACCATTCGGGCATGCGTATTAGGTCCCTATCACACATATGATGGCAAATGCCATGTTATTGGAGTAGATTGGCAGGCGAGTCTCTACCCAACACACACAGCTTTTTTGGCAGGTAATCCGCACCTGCACATATGATAGCCATACCTGGGAACATTCAAATCCTGGGAATTCCCAAAGAGCCAACGCACGAGGTGACAAGGGCATGGGTGAGATGCACCGCTTGTTGCGGGCTGAAAAGTAGCTCCTGGCAGCAGGCAATTGAGATAAACAGCCTTCTCTCCTCTGAAAGCAGCAAACAGCTTTTCTCGTGCCCTTACTAGTTTGATCCACCTTAAAGAAAAATTACATTTCGATAGCTCTCTTTAAAAAAATAATAAAACACCGTTGGTCTTGACATACCGTTTTACGTGGCTTAGCGCTGTCTGTGAAATGGCCACTAGATGGCAAAAGTGAGTCATATTTCTGAAAATAGTGGTTGAAAATACCTCATTTCGAGCTAATACCCCGATCTCCAGGGTTAGAAAGAAGTGTTCCGCACAATGTTAAAATGCAACACAAGCACAGAGTTCCCCATAGTGACCCCTTGGACATGGCTCCAGTCTAGGGAACACGCCAGTGGGGGACGCCTTGCCCCCTCTTCAGTTTGGTTTAGTGTCTTCGGCCTCATGAAAACTGTGCTGGAGCCCGGATTTAAAGACACCTATCAGTTTAGAGGCGATACACTTCCCCCACAAGACCACATGGCTGGGGGTGTCCTGGAGAGGTGGTCTCTGAAACACTACAGTGCTTTAGTTCTAAAAGGGGTGCACCTTTTATTCTCTGCCAGAGACATTGTAGGAACGCTCCTCTGCAGGCTTATTTTTCAGATGTTGTAGGATACATTTATGAGCGGTAAATGCTTTTTTTGGGGGGGGGGGGGGGCGATGCACTTTCTAGGACTGGGAAAGAGAAATGAATGAAATGTGCATATTTCACTTTAAGATCTGTTCACTTCCTGTTGCAGCACTTTCTACTTTCTATTACTTCTGAGTATATGAGCCGCCCCAACCCCCTACCACCGCACCATAGAAGTCCCTCAGCTGTTTCACTTGGGCCCTGGACTCCTAAACCTTGTGTCACTAGACACATGTGGAAATTGTGGGTGCCACACATTTGACCCAACTCACATTCATAGCAGTTTACCCCCCTGTGCCAACATGTGGGCAACGGTGCAGCAATAAAGTTTCTTTTTAACATTTTTCTCTGCAATTTTCAGATTCAAACGTAGACCCGTTTCCCCTTTTCTCTTTTACAGCATTTTTTTTAATTTTTAAAATACTTTTTTGCTATTCATGGCTGTTTGAAGTTCAAGTGCTGTACACGCACATTTTGCAAGATGCTTGCGCATTTCTTTATGAATCGCTATGGCTACGCAAATTCTGGATGGCGACACACACACAGCTTTCACCTACACTACATTAGTAAATGGAAGTATTTGTCAATCAAGCCCACTGGGTTTAACCCCACCCAAACAACACTTGGATCGATGGTGTGTGTGTGTGTTTGAAGTTTGCTTTTGATACAGAATGGAGAGCCGCTACCGCTAATCTGCCTGCTGGGCACGGGGGTCGCCTACTCGGGGATGAATCGGATATTAAAGCACATCTTCGTGTACACCCTTTCTGTTTATCCCGCACAACGACCTCTCAAACTACCTGGATAGTAAGAGGTGTACAGTGTTTGTGGATTTCTAGTTTCAGGTCTTCATGAGAAATGGAGCACGTGGAAGAAAATGTGGGGATTACGTTTAATCTCTATTACCAGTAGTCCTTCTCTGCCTTGTCCCAGTACAGAATATGTGGTGTCCCACCTCCTGCAGAAACCCTTTTCTATTTCTTATTTACCCTGTATCGCACCCCTCCCATGGGGATATACTCCCCACAACCTCAATCCGACCTCATTTACATGTAACGAAGCCACAACCCATTCAGACAGGTCGGACGGGAGAGGTGTGACAAGGTACTGTGATGAGGAAGAGAAGGACTAGGAGTGATGAAGATTACCGGTAAGTAATCCCCATATTACCTCCACGTCCCCCTTCCTCGTCCCAGTACAGAATGTGAGGTATACCAACTGGACGTGTTGAATGGGAGCAAGAAACACACAAATGTGGGGATACAGGAGACGAGACAGTCACCGGAGAACCACTGCATCAGTGCAACACGCCTCCCGACAAGGGAACTGGGAACACAATGCAGGAGTTTTTCTTGTTCGAGGGGGGCAAACAGATCCAGCCAAGGGGTCCCAAACTGGCCGTAAAGAGACAAAAAAACACTTCCTCCCCCAGCTCCCAGTCCGTGGATGGGAAGACCCGGCTGTGGATGTCCGCAATGTAGTTGTCTAGGCCCTTGATGTGAACAACCCTCAGTGACAAGTTCCAATCCGTCCAAAATCCCATTCTTGCTGCTAACAGGCTGAAGGCCATGGACCAAGAACCCTGCTGCCTGTTCATGTAGACCACTGTGGTGGTGGTGTCCGACCGCAGCAAAATTGCCTTCCCCCTCAGGGCTTGGGCAAAGGCATAAAGAGCCCGATACTCTCTCTCTCCAATAGGAAGACCTTGACGATGCCTCGACCGACCACACCTCTTTCCTAGACCGGCACCCCTCACCACACCCTAGACCCTCACAGGGGTAACTGTGGTTGGCCAAGGCTGCATCAGCAGAAACCCCCTCAGTAAATTCGGCAGCTTAAACCACCAGTGAAAGGCCTTCCCCAGGGATGCCGGAATTGCAATCTGACGGGCGAAGTCTCAACTGTTCTCTCTACAGAACCGATATAAGTGGAACAACAACGGTCGCAGGTGGCGGCGAGCCCATGGCACCAGAAACACACAAGCGGCTTATGACCCAGAGATCTAATGAACGTTCTTGCCCTGCCCCAAGGAGAGGACAAGGAAGACCAAAGTGTCGCCTAAAGGTTGAAGGCCCTTGCAGCCGGTAGAAGGACCGACCCCTGCCAAGTCCAGAACCGTGCCCTGATGAACTGGAGGTCCTGAGAAGGGACCAAATGGGGCTTGTGCCAATTTACCAGGGAACCCACCTCCCCCAAGAAATTGGAAGTCAGCTTAAAATAACTAGACAACAGCTCACCGGAGGAAGCCGTGATAAACCAGGTAGAGGAAATCCCAGACACCCAGAAGGTGAAGATGCACCACCACAGGCCCCAGGATCTTCGCAAACACTCTTGGTGCCTACTTCAACCCGAACGGGAGGGCCTTGAAGTGGTAGTGTCTCCCCCTCGTCACCGGGAACCCCAGGAATTACTGGTGATCTCGTCATATGGGTACATGGAAAAAATAGCCCTCCCGGACTAGAGGAATCACTCGCTGCAGGCATTCCATCTGGAAGCGGTGAGTAACAGCGAAGCAGCTCAGGGCTTTAAGTCAATGATAAGCCTGAATTTCCCTCCTGGTTTTGGCACCAGAAATAAAATCGAATAGATGCCCAAACCCCATTCCCACGCTGGGACCGGTCCGACAGCCCTTTTCTGGAGAATGTCCTCCAGCGCCTGGTACATGGCCGCCGTTTGGTCGAGTGCCTGGCAGGCAGGCAGGCATGAATAAATGACTCCTGAGGGGGCCAGAAAGGTCCCAAATTCTATACGATAGCCCTACCTCACTTTCCAATTAGCCCACGGGTACAGGGGCTTGCAGGGCCATACTCTCCAGAATCTCTGCAACCGGCCTGGCCTCAGGACTTCTGAAGCTTTTACGGAGAAACGGTGAGCCCAATGAGGCCGGCCTCCCCCTTGTCTGCAAGCTGAAAACCCAAAAGACGGAGGCCTGCCCCTAGAGGAGGACTGTGTTTTATGCTTCACTTCCAGTTTCTTCCTGAGTTTGCCTGCATGCTTGTCGGCACAGAACACTGTGTACACCTTGGCCTCCAGGGCATCGCCAAACACAATATGCCCTCAAACGGAATCTTCATCGCCACAGATTTCTGATGGGAATCCGTATGTGAATATGGTTCCGGCCTGCAATGATGGAACCCATGACAGAGGTTTTGACCCCATGGAAACCCAAATCAGATAGGAATTCCACCTGAGTCTTAACAGATTGCAGAAGGGCTGGGTTTGAACCCTCTTGCACCGTCCTCCATACAGTCCGCGGACTTCCCTGAGCAGTCTCAGTAGCGTAGGAGGAATACGTTGCAGACCCTCATGGATAAATGGGCTCCATCTGTCTTCCTGTCAGCCACATCCTTGATTGTCTAGGTAACTAAGGGGGAACTCCATGGGAAAAGGGGCTAACCGGTCATCCCTGGGGTTATAGAATACAAAACAAACAAATGGATCGGTTGCACAGTAACCCATCCAATCTGCAGAGCTAACACATGGGGGGACAGGCTTATGATGAGTGACTAACGATTCAATTATCACTCTACAAATTAACATATTGCGAACATTTTATTTGAACACTTGAGCATATTCTAACACTCATATCAAACAGTTAACATCTGATTCTAAAACCTTATTGAAAAATAGCAAAGACACGAAATGTGTCAATCTTTGCTCAAACCAAAGACGAGACACACACACACTAATATGATACAGTTAATTGTTACCTGATAACTGAAACAAGATTGATACTAAAATGACATAATACAACATGAAAGACACAACATCTCTATTAAATCACAAAAATACTCTCGCAAACTGTAGACATATGACTGATGAAATGTGAAAATTACAAAAAGCAATTTAAAAAGAGCACTGTACTAATGCTCTATTCAAACCCAACATGTTTCTTTCCCATGTTACAGAAAAGGTTATCGTTCATTCAGGGTAAATTCTTCAGGGGTTTTTTCATATAGGTAGTTGTGTCACTATGGTTCTTGCTCCATTATGGAAAACACTTTTCATGTGTAGTCCTTCCTTCATGGGGATCAGAGTATCTGATTTAACTCTATCAGTGGAGCCGTAGGGTTCTCATTCCGCCGTTCCAGTTGTGTCATGTGGTCGACACTCTCTTTGTAGACTGTGCTGCTCTCTGCATGGTTGCAACCTGTCCGTGACCTCTAGTTAGGGGATATATTTTGTCAAACTCGTCAAGGATTCTCAATGTTATAGTTGAGGCTCACATTTCGAGCCGTCCCTATGTGTCACCTCCGACATTCCGTACGTACAGTAGACAAAGGAATCTGCTCAACAGAAAGCGTATTCCTGCTTCTAAGTCGGTTGTCACCTTCTTAGATTGTTGCTCTGCGATGTTTGGAGCTACAATACCAGCATCCTGATTTACTCCTCAGGCACCACAGAGGAACAGCCAACTAAACTCGGAAGAATAGTGTCGATCTGATCTCCATCAATGGTGGCCAACTCGCCTTTAGTCTTCTTAAATGGGGATGGGGAGGCTGGGATCTTGGAGGTGGCATCCACAGGCAAGCGGTCCAGTTGCACAAACCCCATATAATGAGCCGCCTGGATTAGGACAGAGGCCACAGAATCCCTGTCCAGATGTAGCCCTGTTCCCTGGAGCGCAGGGAGTCAGAGCAAGACTGGGGGGGTCTTAAGCTTGGCATGAGACTTCCCCATTCTCTCCTGAATGGCCTTCTGGAGAAAATCTGCATCAGCCTCTTCTCAGAGAACCCAGCCAGCTTTTTCCAGAGCCTTTCCGGTGAAGAGGAACTGCAGGGGCCAGGCGCCACAGGTTTCTGCTTTTCAGAATGCTTCCCTATGACCATAGGGAGTACCACACAAAAACAGACAATAGCTGCACTTAGTGCACAATAAATACAACCACACCCACCAGAGCCCGCAACAGCTCAGCTGGAAGCGGCCCCGGTAACCATGACTCCCGACACGGCCAAAAACGCAGGACAGCAGCCATAAACAGGAAACAAAAACAGGAGCGATTTTCCTCAACCTCCCCAGAATGAACGGAGGTGTAGGCCGCCTCGAAAGTGGTAGCCGCTCTAGAGGGCACTGTCCACAGGCACTCTGGGACCCGGCTCCAGTAACTCTCAAGCAGGACCCCTTGCTTAGCCAGCACCCAGTAAGGACCCATGGAGCAGAAGCCCCGGCAGGCCCTCGCACAGGCAAGAAAACATTGTTGCCCCCTTCGGCTATGCCAGAAGACGATCCTGCCTTCAGAAGGCGAGTCCCTGCCAGTGGCATGAAATTAAAAAACTGAGTGTGGCCTGGATTGTGTAAGATGTGGGGCCTGAAGCTAATGCAGTTGGGCCACCGCAGTCACATTAACATGTGTAAATGCCCACACAGCGCTGCTGAGTGGGCATTTACAGATTTTGGGTGAGCCATGCCCGCTCCAGCTTTACCCGGTCTACGCCTCTGGCCGTGATGCAGAGATGATATCCCCACAGGAGGGATGGGAGACAGGGGAAATAAGAAATTGAAAAGTGTTCCAGGATGGGGTGAGACACACCTCACATTCTCTACTGAGAAGAGGGACGTGGAGATAATGTGGTATTCAAATGTGACACGTTTATCGACATATAGGGGCCTCATCAATCAGGTCAGAAATACTAGCTTGTCTAGACTACAGCACTCCTCCCGACCCCCCCATCCCAGGTGAGGCACAATGATGATACACGTCAGGAGGGAGTCGCTCATTCAGTCTCTGTTTTTTCTTCACATCCTGATAGATGGTCAAAATCAAAACGACAAGTACTCGAATGCGCATTTAGTAAGAACAACTGTTGCCATAAACTCAGACATGCCACTCACTGGCAAGGCTGTCATCGGTAATGTAAGAAACCTGGGCGAGGGGGGGTGCCCTTACAGGCTTCTACACAATCATATTATTGCATATTTTGTAGGTGTAGTGCACATGTAGGAACAGCAGCCATCTTAGATATTAGCAGCCACACTCTGGCACAAAGCTTAAATGTAGCGCGGCAGTCAGCACCCCAGGCCTAGGCTGCAAACACGAGCAAAGGAATAGGTTGTATCCCACACACCGATGAGACAGTCCAGACCTGCACAGATCCATAAAACTCTTCATTGTCCTAAAATGTGGCCAACCTTTGCTCCCTGGGAAGAACGGCCTCCTGTAATCACTGTGATCCCATGAGAAGGAGGGCATAGGCCTCTAACCCCCACCAGTCCCCATTCTAAGTTATAGCACCCAAATGCCCTGGCTTTAGGACCTCTGAATTCCAGGATACAAGATAAACTCAGACCACTGACCATAAACCTGCTGGACCCTCCATCGATCAAAAGATCAGAAATCAGGGCTTTACTGCCATCACTTCTAAAACACGTGATCGGGTGCTGCGAGGTGCAGGGAGGGATGACATTATAGCCCACAAACGAAGATGGGAGACTTGGAGAAGTGCCAGAATGTCTGGGAGCGAGTGAAGTGTGTGAGTTAGTATGACCTCAGCTTACCCCCTGGACTCCTTTCTGCTCGTACCAGTTGCACCGTTATATAGATGTGGTTGTCTTAGTAATATAATTGTTACTTGGCTGTCTGCTGACCGATGACGACTGCAACATCGCCCACAATGAAGAAGATGGCCGGATGAGGCTGGGACCAATGGCCTGGCATCCCCTATTGAACAGGTGACCTATGTGTAGGGTTTCACCAATCAGCAGTGCAGGTTCTTACTGTATATCATGATGTCACTGATGATGCAGTAGACTTTTTTATTGTGTTGCTCATGCAGACTTTGCCAGAACGTTCCGCGGCAGCACAATTCTTTGTTGGCACTTTTGCCTTTTGTATAGAAAAAAAAGTGTTATCCTTGCAAGGTGTGTACTGGGCCTTTTTCCCTAGTGGTTTGTATTTTTCTGGTGTGGGCTTTCCTACAGTTTGATATACCATCGTTTTTTTTCCACGGCATAGGCCATATCCACTGCCTACTTCAAAACAGTGCCAGGCCAGTAGCCAACTGTATATGTTCTCCCAATGTGTTTCTTTTGGCCATGGCCTTAAGCTGTGCCTAGTGGACATGGCACAGCACATGTCCCCTCTCTCTTTTGGGCCCACTAGCCAGTGTATATTTTAAAGCACTAGTCATGTCCAAATCGTTAGTTTCTCCCTTTTTAAGAAAGCCAACCACTCCAGCAACATAGAGCCACATGGCTCTGGCCACAGCCCAGGAGCTTCAATTTTTTAAAAACATTTATTTTTGTTGCCTCTATTGTGGTGTTAGTTAGGGAAACCTCAGGGGTCGCAGCTGCGACCCCTGGTCCCCCCAAATGATGTCCATGATGTACAGCACCAGGATACTTGTGGGGTGGTGTTTTTTTTTACTTTTCCCCCATAACTGTGGCCATAATACCAAACTACTAAAAATACCCACGGTTATCTGTAGTCATCAGATAAGATTGGTTATCGGGGAAAAACTGCGTGGGAATAAAATGATTCCCTATCATCAGGTCAACCTTCCCCTCCTGCCATGATCCCCCTCTACTTCCATAAACTTTGTTTCCTTCCATAGCACTCTCCCGCGCCCCCTATCCCTTGTTGTTCCGTACGATGCACTTTCATTCCTGCTCACGTTTTCTTCTGTAGCCACCGCTACAGGAAATCGTTTGTGCTCTTAACTTCGTCCCTAGCCCCCTACCCCTCCCACTCTCAATCTTTAGCCTGATGTCATGTAATCATTTTTACTCCTCCAAAAGGCATTTTCCTGCCTTTTTGTTTTCAGGTATAACCACAGGTATCTCTCGCATCTGAGAAAAAATATGACATTTTTCATTCTTGAAAATCCTCTTTGCTGCAAAGCACCACGGGAGACAGATCTACAATTCTGAGAGAAGGAAGCACCCCTTCTCAATCTAATATTTAAAAAAGTACTGGATGCCATGATCCCAGAGGGCCCCATCAGTCCAGGCTCTGGAAATCGAGTCAGTATTTTGTGCCAAAGTTGCTCCGTACCTGGTCCAATTTCATCCAGCAGTTTTCGCTGTGCACTCTGGCAAACATTTACAATTTTTTTCTATGAGAAAATGAATGGGGACTAGGCCGAAAGTGTGTTTTTTTTTCAACTTTTGGGATTTTATATATAAATACAGGCAGTTCAAGTCTTGGTATTGGATGGGGAATCTCTCCCCCCTGGTTTATCCATATTGAAAAATGGCCGTCATTGTTAGATTCGGGTGCTCTTCGGGCAAATCCACTCTATAGATATGCAGTGCAAATTTAGAGTTAAATCAGCTGCTTCTGCTCAGTCCAGCTTAAAGCTATAGGATACATGCCATACCAACATCCAGGGCCTTCGTATCTGGCCAATAAAATTAACTCTAGCTGCGAAGGGCACCTCGATATAACACAACGTCACTATGCACAATCCCTGTATATTGAATGTAGGCTAAATACCCTGAAAATAGCTGAATGTACATGCCTGTGGATCAAATGAAGAGTCGACCCTTGTGTGGTCCTGTGGTGCCGGTCGGTCAATTTTTTGTTACTGTGCATTGGTACCAAATTCCTGACATCCAAATATTTGAAACCAACATTTATTCAAGCTCAAACACATATGATAGATGAAGCAACACATTTATGTAAATGAACTGCACAACTAGGTGTGGTTTCCTGGTTGGCCAAATGTATCCATTTACCCTGGTTAAGGTGGGATTGAGACCTGGCCATAACAAAAGGATTGGTATATCGTGAATTGTTTTATCAACCACCGATGTGCTGAGATCTTTTGTTTTTTTAACAACTATAAAGTGATGTTATTTTTTAAATGTGCTTTTTATTTTATTTATTTTTACTTATTAAAGTGTCCTATGTTGTGGAGACGGCTATGAAGATTGTAACGGTTTATTGAGAGACCACCCTCAACACGGGGAGTTTCTTCCCTCCCCACTCAGCTGTCTTGCAACAAACTGTTTAACATATTTGTTTATTCAGCTCTATCTCCAATTCATCTAATGCCCCGTGGATCCCTCCCCCTGAGCTATTAATGAGCCAAGAACCAGGCCGGTTACCGGAAATATATTGGTATTTATTTAAATTAAAAGTAATAGAAATTTGCATGCAAATGTCAACACCACTTTATCCGTGGCAGTACACAATCAACTTCTCTCAGCATAAATAAATCACAAAAGTGAATTGAATGCAACACAATCACAATTCTTCACTTTCTCCAAATTTCACTTCAAGAAATATTTAAACTGATCAATAACCAAAACAATTATAAATGTAGTGGTGTGCGATTATGATTTTCCTGCTGGCTTAAAAGGCTAGCAGTAGGATTTCAAGATTGGTACAAATATAGTTGGCAAATATGATTTTGCCTACACTTTTGGTTTAAAATAAACACAGGGTGATTTAGCGGTTTGTTTTTCAGATCCCCCCCCTACTTTGGTCTGTGTTGGGGAAGTCAGACAGAAAAATTGGAATGTTTTGGATAATTTGGGATTTCAGACCTCCCTCCACTGAAAAGCCTGAGTTTGCGAAGCTGGAAAAAAAGGTTATACTGATTTAAGAACAAAGACACCCCTCTTCCTTATAGAAGTATGATATGGCTTTTGTAACGCGCCTATACACAAGTGTTTCAAGGCGCGACGAGGCGGGGGGAACACGGGGAGAGACAACGATCCTACTAGGCCAGGTGTCATTCAGACCGCGCAAGTGCAAGGGTAGAGGGGACTGGGAAAAGTGCAGGGGGAAGGGGAGAGGGGGGAAGTGCTGTACATGGTTAGTAAAATACAAGATAAATAATAGGTCCAGCTGGTGGCAAGTGCAAAGTAAGTGCCGGGAGAAGGGGCTGTGGGATACAGAGACAGTCCCGTGGTGCAGGTAGGCAGTGCAAGGGAAGAGTGGCTGGGCCAAGGACCGAGATCGGTGAGTGGTCCAGTAGCAGATTCGGTGCAGGTTCAGTGGTTTTAGCAGGGGAGAGAGGGAGAGAAAGCGGAGGCAAAGAGGAAGGTTTTGAGGTGCTTCCGGAACCAGAGATGGTTCTCAAATTTCAGGGAGGCAGGAAGGCTGTTCCAGAGGGAGGCCCCTGCTGCGGAGAGAGATCTACCCCCACTCGTTGCTTGGAGAAGCGGCAGACCCTGAGGTAGTTGGAGGTGGATGAGCGAAGAGCTCGAGAAGGAAGATATTTAGGAAGAGAGAGTTGAAGGTATTTTGGCCCAAGGCCCCAGAAGGCCTTGTGGACAATACAGAGGGTTTTGAACTTAATCCTCGCAGCCACTGGGAGCCAGTGCAGAGATTTCAGTCCCGGAGAGATACGGTCCCTGGGCTTGAGGCCAAGGACAAGTCTCGCAGTACTGTTCTGGATGAGTTGCAAAGGACGGAGAGTAGAGGCAGGAAGATTTAGATAGAGGCTGTTACAGTAGTCCAGCTTCGAGAGAACCAGGGCTCTGGAGACAGTGAGCTTCTGGGGGAAGGAGAGGAAGGGAAGGATCCCCTGAGGAGGTGTAGCTGGTAGGGTGACTTCTTAGAGACGTCAGATATGTGTGGAGAGAAAGAGTGTGGAGTCGAAGATGACCCCAAGGTTTTTTGCCTTGCAGGTAGGCGCAGGAAGAGGGCCAAGGGAGGCCGGCCAGAGAGCTGCAGGGAAGGAGGGAGTGGGTGTGCCGATAAGTAGAATCTCAGTTTTACTGGCATTAAGGCAGAGGTCGTTGGCGGCACACCATTCCTGGATAGCAGAGAGACAGTCAGAGATGAGGGAAGGGGAAGAGGAGGCCGAGGGTAGCCTTAAAATGAGCTGGGTATCATCCGCGTAGCACTGAAAGTAGGGACAGAGAGCAGCGATGCGGTGAGCAAGAAGTTCCAGATATTGGTTGAACAGCCAGGGGGAGAGGTTAGAACCCTGGGGGACACCACAGGTAGAGAAAAAGAAGATGTCAGAGAGGAAGGAACCCAGTTGGACCTGGGAGGGTTGATTGGAGAGGAAGGAGGTCAGCCACACCAGAGCCTGACCAGTGATACCCAGGTTATCACGGAGACGTTTGAGCAGGATGGTGTGGTTGACAGTGTCAAAGGCATAAGAGAGGTCGAGCAAAATGAGAACACAAGGGGTGTTAGAGTCAAGGTTAGAGAGCAGGTCCTCACAGATGTTCAGGAGAGCAGTTTCCGTGCTTCTGGCAGCTCTGAAGCCAGACTTGTGGTCATGAAGACTACCAACAGATTCAGCATGGAGATTAAGTTGGGAGATGGCCAGTTTCTCAGGGAGCTTGCCCAGGAAGGGAGTGTAGAGGTCAGCAGGACAAAAATGATTACCTAATTAAATTATAGGCTATGGTTTTCAGCACACATTGGGAAGTGAGCCTTGTTAATTTCGAATTTTAACACATTTCACCCTGTAGTATTCTGCCAAATGGGGAATTAATTAAATTAATATAGGCCAAGGATCTACACAGTTGTCTCCCCCCGCACTCCACTATAGAGGGAAAGGACTTAAGGCAAGAAGATTCCTCCACCTTTTAGTTTGCCTGGGATCAGTTCTACTTACAAAGAAAACCTCTGTTTAAAGTTCAGGCAAGCCAGATGTATTTCAGGACACTCTTGAAAGATAGGGCAAGGATATGGTCACTCCACTCTCAAAGCCGGCCTCCCACTCTCCACCATAGGACTCAGTCAGCTTTGAGGCCTTCCTAGATATAGACAGCTCCACCCACATGCACTCTCAGCAATCTCCTAAGGGGTTTCCTTACAGCCGTCAGATGGCGCGTTTCAGCAGCCCTCCTGGTGATAAATTTCACCAGCTCTGTCCCCTCCTCCTAGTGAAGTCTCCTTTATATAGCAGCGATGGCACCATCAATTTTACAATCTTGGGGAATTATGGTTGCTTAGAAAAATGCCTAAATTATATTGGTAACTGGCAAGGGGGAGGCTCAGAATGCGGGCATTACTAGGCAGCCGCCATCTCCCCTTGCTGGGGAAATCAGGCAAGTCATTTTCTCAGTCTTCCCCCATCCACAAAATTCCTTCTCAGGCATCCCACCCCCATGTACCTTCTTTTCTGCTCATTTCAGGAGTGGACACTGGGACACTTCTGGCCCCAGCACATTTGCTTCTGATCTGCAACAGGCCATCATGGAAGGGACTACATGTAGTCCCTGCTCTCCTTTCCATAGTGTCTATATTTTTTTTATTTTTTCATACTTTTTTATGGCCGCCTTGAAAGGGGGAATTGATTATATTTAGTCCCTTATCCCTTTCCATGGTTGCCATTTTGTTTGTTTACTTTTTTCACTTATTTTCAATGGCCACTATAGAAAGGGAAAGCCAGTGGTCTTCAAACTTTTTTGGCCGGGGCCCCCCTGAGCAAAATTTGGGCAGGTCGGGACCCCCCAGAAATGCCAAATGGACAGTATGTATTGCGCGCCGTCACCTGCTCCCATCACAGTTGCTGGGCTCTCTCATCCCACTCCTACCCAGTCCCTGGTCTCTCCCCACCCCATCACACATCCTGGGCTCTCCCCACTCTGCTCCCACCACTATCCCATGGTTCCCGCCCATTGTGCTCCCACCATAGTCCCTGGGTTCCCCCATCCCGTTCCCAACACAGTCTGAGGGCCAGTGGCGGCTGGTGATTTTTTTAAGTGGAGGGGCACAACTATTTCCATATAACCATAGCGACCGAGCATAGTGAGGGAGACCGAACCAATAAAGGGAGGTTCGCGGGGGGTTCCCCCTGTGAATTTTTGTTAAATAATGGGTTGAAATGTTGCATTGTAGAGCATACTTTTAACAAAAAAATGGGTAAATAACCAATCAGTTTGCAAATGGTGCTGGGGGGCCCAGAGGGCAGGCATGACATTTTTTACTGGACATCTATGATAGATGTCCAGTAAAAAGTTACCATCCCTGTCTCCTGGGCCCCACTGGGCCTAACACAATCAACATGATTATGTGTGTATGCAAGGCGCTGCACATTCATACAGCAATCACTCTATCATTCACACGAGCATCCATCACCATACACTCACTCATAACATAAGCATACATGCATCCATACACATGTTTAAATAAAAACAATGAACATAAACATACCTTCTGCATTGGCCTGCGTGTGGGTGCTGAAACGCCCTGCTCCAGGCTGCACTGTCCGTATGTGCGAGAAGGCGCACGAGCTCCCCCTCGGACATACAGACATGCAGTGCCCCAGCCAGCATTTCTAATGAGCTATGCAATGCTGGCGAAGCAAAACACCCCAGCACTTGCATGGCTCAGTGAGCATGTGCGGCTGGGGAACTAAACTGAACTGTCAAAGGGAAACAGTGTTTCCCTTTGACAGTTCAGCCAGCCCAGGAGCACTCCATCAGCTGGAAAAAGCAGCGAGGGAGTGCTCACTGTTCACTGGGCTGGCTCCTTAGCTCCTCCATAATGGGTGAGGGGCCACTGGGTGGGCGTCCCCTCGCCATTATGGATGAGCCGCCAGGCTCGTACTGGCCTATAGGGCAATGCCTGTACCAAAAATGTAAAATGCTAGTGTGGGCCAGTCAAAATGGGCCACCATTTTGGCCAATGTGGACCAGGTTTATGAGTAACTATGCAGTTAGTAATTTTGACCATTGTTGCTGAATATATCACAATGTACTTACATTTTAACACAAAGCACCCCCTTGGGTACTATTGAAACAGTGGGCCTCATTACAACCCTGGCGGTAGCTGTGCCGGTAAAACGGGCACGGCTGCCGCTGGAGTTGTATCCGGGTCCGCCACCCGCGAATGGGCAATTACCGGGTCATGCCGAGTTGGGCAGACCTGATAATTGCCCTTTTGCGGGTGCCGGTAGAACCCCATTCCCATCAGAGCCCCATAGGGCTCAATGGGAATGGGGAGCTCGGATGCACCGGCACCGTTAATAATGGTGCCGGTGCATCCGACGAGCTGTGCTCACGGGTACTGCACCTGTCAGGCCTGGCGGGCTATCAGACACCCGCGAGCACAACTCGTACTATGGTGGTACGGTAGCAATGGTGCCGGTAGCTTAACAGCACCATTGTTACCGTACCGCCATAGTTGTAATGAGGCCCAGTCTGTGACTAAAGGAATGAATATCCATTTACAACTGCGGGCCGCTTTTTCATTGTTGCCTGAGACAGTTTCATGTTTCAACCCGACCATGTGAGCCACCCCAGCCCATTTCTTCCAATCTAAAAAAAAAAAAAAAAGTTTTTTTATAATAAATATTTCTTGCTGAGCTCTCAGGGCCCCCCAGGGATGCACCCACGGACCCCTGGGGGGTCGTGACCCACAGTTTGAATACCGCTGGGGAAAGCCGACTTATTTTTCCCATCCCCAGCAGGCATTTTTTTTTTGCTGATCCGAAACACCAGAGCTTTTCAGAACAGAATAAGAAATGCCTAGTACCCCTGTCTTATGGGCCGGGGTACTAATAGCAATAAGCCCTTTGCAGGGGGGCATTACCACTTCAGGTAATGCCATGGAGTGTTCGTTAAGGTACTTGCATCGCTCTGGCCTGTAACTATGGGCCCCTGGGCATTTCCTGAAGTAGTAATGCCATCCCTGTTCAAGGCTTATTGCTCAAATAGTCCTTTTAAATTAATTGTGAATCTTTATGTGGGACAAATGGCCATTCTCCTGCCTTCAGGACTGCCTGTAACCAGAGTTTGTAGTGTTTGCAGCTTGATCTTTGAAGTAGGTTGCCTCCATTTCCACACCCTTTGGCATGCTCCAACCGATGGGAACTTGCCCTGCAGTCATTGCCTTCAGGACCTGCAAGTCTGGGGAACACCAAGTGTTCTGTGCCTTGCCTTTAGAATTAGCTGGGAGATCTAAGATACAGCCCTGCATTTGGGGACTTCCTTGTGAAGTGTCCCACAGCAAGCAAAAGGGTGTGTCTCTAGCCTACAGAAGCTTCTCCATGGAAAACAAAAAGGGTTTTTTTCTTTTCAAGTGTTAGCAGGGGTACATTTTTAACATTTAAGCTGCAAACACAAATTCAAAGCCGTTTTCGTGTCATTATTTAAAAAACATGTTTCCCATGTGAAAGGGACCTTTGATTTTTCTTCACGCTTTGTGAATTAAAATGCTGCTTTTCCTTGGGTAGCGACAGGCATTTTTCGCATGGCCCTTTAGTTTTCTTTTGCAATCACAACTGCAAAGCAGTTTTTTTTTTGCGTTAGTGTTGAACAATCCTGCTTTTCATGCTAAAGGGACCTTCAGTTTTCCCTTGAAGCCACACGGAAGCATTGCGAGGGGGGTGGGGGACTTACGGGGCTATAGCCCCAGGTCTTTTGGTTGTAGCCCCAGACAGAATCTCAAAGGCTAGCTAGCTCAGAGTCCTGACAGTCCAGACATTAGTGTAGCCCCAGATCCTTTACAGACCTAGCAACACCCATGACGCATGTAAAGCAGCTTTTGGTGTCATTAACAAATCATGTTTCCCAGGCGAAAGGGACCTTCAGTTTGGGCCCTTTGAATGCACCCCACAAGATGTCATCGTAATTTGATTTTATTTCTGTAATGTTGCACCTAAAGACAACAATTGTCAAATAAAGTTTGTTTTTATGAGCTTTATATACACAAACTCATGTTCAGCACCCTCCGAGGGGGCGGGGGCGAGTAAATCTGCCTTGCCAGGCTTTGGAATGGTCATCTATCGTGTGAACACATCTCCAACAAGTACTTCACACGCTGAGCTAGCTTCTGAACAATCACAGCACTCAAGCTGATCAATATGCAGCTGAACTGGGCGCGATCAATATATTTCCCAGAGAAAGGTGCACATACGCACCACACAAGTTATCCTATAGTGAACAAGCCAACAGTGTACTATTGCGACGAGAGAACGGACGGGATGATTAAACCAGACCTGCGTTTTTCAGACCAGCTGATTATTCTGTAGAGCGCATCATTGGTCTTGGAGTAATTATTTTTCTTCTGCACTATGGAGATGCGTTTGCAGGTTTTATGGAAGACCTACGTGTAAAAGAGCCAGTCACACTCAGATCAAGAACAATATGTTGTGTGTATATATTTTAACCGTGACTAAAAAGGTCATTAAAAACCTGTCCCTAAAAAGCTTAAAAAATAAAAAAAATAAAAACACCAGGACACAGTTGTTTTTTTTCCTAGAGTTTTTGGTAAGAAAGTAAATGTCCTGGGAGGATCTCTCAGCGGCAAAGTGCTCACCTTGGAAGCAAGACGACATGAAGCAACACAGGTTCGATCCCTGGGTCCGCGCTTAGATTAAGCGCGGTATAAATACATAACTAAAACAAACAACGCAACTAAGACAAACAATTCCCGTAACAGCGCCTCGATGCCTGCAGGCGGTGCGAGCGCTTTAAAAATGCAAATAAATAAAGATCTGCCATTTCTGTTCAAATAACATCTTGTCTTTCAAAGAGGGTTCCCGGGGAGTGATTGAAGAAGCAAAAGGTTAACGCCAGTGGGACTGGCTTTCTAAATACAGGGGGAAACACCCTGTTGGGCCCAGTAAGTGCTGGGAGGCGGGGGGAAAGAGGAGGGAAGAAATGGCGTTGACAACTTAGGTTTAATGTGTAGTTTTATTTCGTGAATGCCCGTGCGTCCAGACACCTTCGCTGCCAAGTGTTAGCATTTCACCTGCGTAGCCTTTCTCCGATCCAGGGTTCCTAGCCATCGGCGTTGTGAAAGCTGGGATTTGTATGCCCGTACGCGTAAAGCAAAATAGAAAACTACAAATCCCAGAATACAAAGCGGGGTTGGGTGAAGAAAACACCAGCGTGTGCTGGAAAAGGATGGGGCACAGTGAGAACGTATGCGCTCCATAAAAAGGGGGGAGGAGGAGGGGGGTACCGTCTACAGTTAACACAACTAGTACTCGCAATCGGTAGCCAGAGAAAAAAGTAGTGCTCAACTCCAGGCGATCAATTGCGACAGTGTTATCCAATATAACACAGGCGATTAGACAATGTCTAAACTACATGTCTTACACGTGTACATCGTTAGTCACACAATGTACATTGTAAGTTCTCGCTGCCACTGCTCGGTGGTGTGTTTACACCTCAAACATGCCGAAAGGGAGAGAGTGGTTCACACTTAAGTGAATAACGCTGTGGCGTGAGCGCGTTTGCAACGTCGATTCACTTCGAGGTTTCTTTATCCACCGACATGGAGCGATGCTCCGGTAACGGGTCGCGCCCTGGCCGGGCTAGGCTAGGCTACCCTCCCCTCCCCTCCTCCTCCTCCTCCTCCCTCCCCCCCCCCCCCCCCCCCGCGACCCCTACGCGCTAGCCCTGCCGGCTGAGCTCCCGCTGCAGGCAGAGGTCTGGGTGTAACTGATCCGACCGGGGCAGATGAAAGGAGTACCAATCCCGGATAAAAGTACCGAAAGAACACCACTTTGTTTTGTGGTGTACAGAGTCATTGCTCATACATGTGGGCCAGAAAAGGGCGTGGTGTGCCGTTTTAAATCCGGCCTTCCTTGGAAGGGAAAGGGCGGGCTTGTTGAAATGGAAATTAACGTTTATAAAAAACAAATAGTCCTGTGGAAATCAATTGCTATTTTAAATGCTAAACAAATACCCATTCACTTCGCCAGCCCCTCTTATTTACAGAGCTCCCTGCGCCCCTCCTCTCTTTCCTAACACCCCCTGCTCGGTCTCCAGCTTTAACCCTGTGCCCTCCATTAAAGCCGACATGCGCCTACCTCCAGCGCCCGTTTCTGTGCCTTTCCGGGTGTTGGACAACCGCATACGCGCCTACTTCCGGGGCAACACTATTTCCAGTTTCGCATGGGGGAGGGGGAGGGGGAGGGGGAGGGGGAGGGGGGTCCAATGCGGCTAGTACCGCGAGAATCTCAACCGTTACCTACCCCAGATGAATGGTATTTTCTTGTGCATTTGGTCAAACTCCTTAAAATGAACCCCCCCCCAACTTTACATGCGCAATTGCCCCCTCTTATTTGCGAGCATGGACACCGTGTGTCCACCCTGAACAAATCCCATTAAAGCAGACGTTAGACCCTGCACAGCTGCCGAATGCAAACAAGGCACGGGGAGCCCCCACCACCCCCATTTAAATATATGCGGCCTTATCAGTGTCACCTAGCGGGATTAATTAAAAGCGCCCCCCCAGCCCCCACTTTGGAGTCTGACACCGCAGCATAGGAATGCCTGCTCATCACGAGGTGATAATTGGGGCCAGTCAGACACTCCTGTTTCTATTAAACACTAAAAAATAAAAAAAAGGACACTGCAAAATAATAAATAAACGGGCCAATTCTGAAAGAAACCCAATAAAGAACCCCACCCCCCCAATCGTGCAGCTAGAATAGTTATTGAACATGGGCGGCATAAACGTGCATGTTAAAGCAATTAGAATGGCTGTCGATCACCGAGCACTCAAATGTAATGGGATAATTGACAAGTTGCCCAACACCTCGATTTTTTGGATGCACAGTCCTAGGGCCTCGCGGGGGTGGGGAGGCCCCGCTTTTCAAACAGTAGCGGCGGTTCCATGTGGGCAGAACGTGCGACCGCGGCGCACGGCTTTCGGGGCGCGAGGTGGGAGCCCCGGTTAGGTTCGCTCACGTTTCCTCAAGTGCACATAGTTTAATCTTTTTTGTTAACGCAACTGTGCTTTTATTCACCCAAAAAATAAATAAACTGGTCACCAAGGTGGATTTGGGGTCCAAAGTCCTAGCAACTGGGAAGCACGGGGGAATTTGAGGGGTACGGTGGCCTTTTAATGAGTTGCAAGCATTTTGGATAAAGTACAGCGAGTGAAACACCCCTCCCCTCCGCATCCCACCACACGATCAAATAGCAATTCTCGCAGCGGGCACCTAAGATTTTGTATAGCGCGTCCGACTACAGTTGTGCCATCTCTTTGCGCACTCCAGAATATCCGATTACCTCATCGGGGTCCGCCCTCGTGGCCTGCAAGTTGGGTAGATCCCCGCAGCCAGCGTTTACCCACCGAGCTATCCCGAAGCCATTGCCCTCCCGCGCCTCCATTAAACTAGGATCCAGTGCCGAGAGGCTCTGCAAGCAGTGCACCCCCCGCCTTTTAGCGGGAGCGGATGTTAAGGAGTTTACAGAACCAAAAGCGTCCTCTGGTCCCCGGTCGGAACGAGACCACACACGCGCCTGCGATCGGAAGTGCACTTGCGATTTACGTTTGACATTTCAGTCCATTTTTAAGACACCCCCGCTCCGCTCCGTCATCAAGGGTGCGGGCGAAGATGCGCGTTTCACAGAGAATCAATTAAGTTGGGGGTCAGTGCCAGGATGGGCGGTTTGACTCCTATTTTTCGCCCCCACCCTCGCGTGGGCGTTTGAATTTCGGGGGTCTCCTCGAAACACCCCCTACTTCTTTCGGCTGTGTATACATTTCCGACCGTAGTCAGCAGGTAAAGCACCACTTTGTTTTTTTCAATACAGCGCTATATGGTTCGTCGCAGACGGTTATAGCGCTTCGAGGCCTGCCAAGTAATGGTTAAGCATAGGGTCACTCTTCTAAAACGGATATAAACGCGCGATTACACTCCCGTCTCCAGTAGCAAGTGGGTAGCGCCGTCGTGACTGCACTCCTCGGGAGAGGCTGCTGTACGGGTCGCTTTATAGAAGTAACTTTTGAGTGCGCGAAACGTGACAGGCCGTCGCTTTAAATTAAGATACAGTTTAAAAAATAAAAAAAGATACGCGTCGTTTGGTGTGAGAAAAATTGGTCGCCGATAGCACACCTTTTCGATCCCGAACTACCACTCCCACAAGGCAGTACCTTTACGTAGCATTTTGTCAAAGCCAATTAGGAGAACGTTAAATGTGATTGGAGAGGTCATGGAATGGGATACAGTGCAGGACCATTCTGCTTTAGTTCTACGTTGCCACCCCGAAAGCGCGACTCCCCGCTACTTTAACCGGTCCAAATGAAACCGTGGGATTGGCGCAACACCACAGTAACCGGCCGATTGCACATAAACCAGATAAACTCTGAAAATACCGAATTGGTTTTAAAGCGCAAGAAGCTGGCATGTAAACGCCGATTAGAGCCGCACCGGAGCAACATTAACCAGCGTGTACCAGATCACCAATTATGGACTTGGGCGTTATCTCGCCTCCTTTGTCCAATCAGGACAATCCTTTGCAGCGGCCACGGTTCAGAAAATCTTTAGCTATGTAGCGCCTACCTCCGAACCCCTGTTGTAGCGCCTTCCAGGTACACGCACACCGGACAACCCATTCACCTGCCCAGGATCGCAGATAGCAAAGTGGGGGCGCCAGGATTAACCAGCCCTCTCGTGATGCACAGAACGTTGAACATGGAGTAAACTGTACAACTGTACTCTGGGCCACCTCTAAAGGCCTTGAGGAGGGAGGGGGGCTGGGGCAGGAGAGTGGCGAACATGTCAGAAAGGCAATCCCCTGAAGCAGCCCTACCGATGAGGAGCAGATCGGCCACTTTTACGCCCTAAAAATCATCCCCCAAAAAATAAAACCGGGAATAAAAATACCACCCAAAAAAAAAAAAAAAAACCATTTGGAATTGAATTTCCACCTGGACCATCTACAAAATAATTCTACTCCCAAAATAGGCCACTTCAAAATCTTAACTGGAGCACTGCCTGGGGGAGGAAAGTACCACTCCAGGGACACCCCCCCCCCCATCTACTCCGAAACTAAAAGTCAGGAATTGCCACCGCACTAAAACCCGCCGCGTGCCTGCATTTCTGAATTCAGCACCACCTAGACCGGCGAGGTGACACGACAGAGTGAACACAGGATTGTATGAAAGCTTGCCGTGGTACCACTTCATTTTTAGAGGCCAGGAATAGGTCAGCATCCATCTGCAATGGGCAATGCTTCGAAGCGCTACACTGCTTTTCCGTATACACTGGTGAACTCTACATTTGCCAAAGACCGCTAGGAGAAACACTTCACATTTTCCCCAGGGGGACCACATTTATTAAAAAATATTGCAGTCTGTACAAAAAAAAAAAAAAAATAAGTTCGCTCGTGTTCATAACATTGACTAAACTGTACATTTTTTACATTTCAATGAATATTTACATTGGCCAGGTCTGGTTCACTCAATCGGGGTTAAAAAAAAAAAAAAAAACGATTGCTGTAAACGCCAGAGTTCGAGGTTTTGTCCAGGAACAGGCTGAGTGCATTACAAATCTTTCAATTCAACAATTAATAAAACACATTTACAGCGCCTAAAGAGCACCGATTGCACATTATCGTCGACTAGACTAGCTATTAAGACTTTTGTACAATGTACCCCACCGCGTAACTATACACATTCTGTACACGAAGATTGAAATAAATAGATCACAATTGTAAAATGACAGCTTCTAGATTCTGAAATGGTCATTCTTCTAGAATTTACAGCCAGCTGCGAGAGCCACCCCATTGGCACCTTTAATTGCACAACAGTTTAGTGAGAGAAGCAAAGTCTTTCTGCCAGCTTCACCACATTTCTCGCACCCAAAAGATGCAGGTCTGTTAGTCCTTGCACCACTGTGTCAGCCCGAGCGCACCCACAGGCGATTCAGTTCATGGTGCAGGGCTATTCAAGTCCATTGGTTCATTCACCCCATTTTGTCCACAAGAGTCCAGGGAGAAGATCCAGCGTGCAAAATTCTAGACAGCAAGTGCTTTAGGATCCAGTGTAGAAAGAATAGTAGCCCATGGCCTTGGAGGCATCCTTGAAGTCTTCCTGAGAAGCAATGTCCTCACATTTTATCGGCGGGGAGTTCTCGTTACTGGAGGTGCTCGGAGAGAGCCGCCGCCTTTTGCATGCGCCAGTGTAGACCCCAGAGTCATTGGAATCCATGGATTTGATGGAGGGTGGGGTCTCGACCCAGGAGGAGCTTAAGTCATCCTTGAGTTTCTCCTTGGAGGCATTCTGGTCCTCTGCAAAACCAGGTGGGCTACTCCTAGCCTGCCAAGGAGAGCCGGTCAACATCTTCCTCTGGTAGGGAGAGCCCCTTCCTCCCCAGCCGGTCATTGAAGCAAAAGCAGAGTCTGGGTAGTAGCCCAGGGGGGCCTGCAGAGGCAGGGACTTGAGGCCGTAAGTCAGTAGGGGGTTGGAGGAGTAATCAGACTCGTAGGAGCCGAGGTCCAGCTTGTTTGCTGCCGCTGCTGCGGCCGCTGCTGCCGCCTGCTGGACTGGGGTGACAAACCATCGCTGAGGCGAGGGATTAACCATCTCCTCACCCTGCTGGGGGGACAGGAGGCCACTGGCTTGGGGCACAGCCCGTTCCCCATTGTAGAAGCGGGCCGGGGGGAGGTTGTTGACGAACTGTTCTTGGAAGAAGGGCTGGACACTGTACCTGGCGCCGGGCACGATCTGGTGGGATCTAGGAGAATCCGTGGGAGATGGTGTTAGTCTGTCATTCTCTGAGGCCGTGTACATGCTACAATGGAAAAGAAAGCTGGGTGATTGGGCTGTGAAAATCTGGGCATGCCAACAGCTGGATAAGAACATTCTACAGCAATCTTAACCAACATGCCATTGACCAAACTACAGAATCTGAAATCCCAAATCAATTTCTTTGGATTGGAGATCAACGGGCCAAGGCGCATCGGCCCTACTACATCAGACTAAAGGCCCTGCTCTTACCAGCCGTCTATGCAGGCAGTGCCAGGGCTGCGATATCCAAATGCTTACATCCACCCTGGCCCAGTGACCTGCAACCCAATATTTTTCAATAGACTGAGGGTTCCCACTTATTGTACCCATTTGCATCAAAGTAAAATTCGGAGACACTATTTACAAGAGCGGCTGGTAACTCTTTAAGAGGCAGATTTTTATATTTCAGTTACTGATCAAAGAAAAGCATTTGTTATCTTTAAGAAAATTATACTTCGGTTCTGCCACTAAGGCCTCCCACCCCCCACAAACCAATATAACTGACTTACGAGTCATAGTTATCTCTGAAGCCTTTTGCGAAGGGATTGTGGTCAATTTTCAGCTGTGTGATCTAAGGGATAAAAAAATAAAAAACAAACATTTAAGTCTCACGCCGATTGCTACAAAAGTTTAAAAGTAGCAACTGCCTCTCAAACAGACCGTTACACTGTAGCCATTATAGAAGTGCTGCGCTGTCACGCTCCAGAAGAACAAGTATATGACCTTATTTCACAACACCATGAAATTACAGCATCTGCCCCAGCAGCCCCCACCCCCCCCTCCCTCGCACCCTGAAATACTGTGCAGTTGGGCCATAAGCAACTCTGAATAAGTCGGTCTCGGCGGCTACGCAAGGAGGTAAGTTTCTGGTTACAGACACTATAAACCACCACAACCAGGGAGGACACGCACCAAGGATTTAGCCAAAGAAAGGGGGTAATATAGAACACTGCACCCACACCAAGTTCACCCCTATGTAGTCATTACAATACTCTACAAAATGGCTCCCTCTTGGGTGGTTTCCACAAGTTTATTTAAACAGGAGAGTGCGACCCCGGGCATCCTATTACATGCAATTTTAAATCGGATCATTCAACAGTGGTGAAGACTACAAATCCCATTCTCAGAATGCACCCATTCGTCCCGCGAATTGAGGGCTGGAAACATGGGGTACCCCTTCATATAGAGGGGTTTGATATCTACATCTAAATGGGCTTAGACATACCTACTGTGACAAATCTAGCAATATCGTCACAGACTCTCTGGAGAGAAGCTTCCCTTACGTGGCCTGGGAAAGTCAGAAGCAACCCGACTCTGGCCTTGGAGGTGGCCATCTGCGGGAGGACAATGTAGGGGAAGAACAACTCCAGAGAGGCCGTAAACACTGAAGCAATGCAGCCATACGTTCACATGACACCCATGTACCTTTACAACATACCTGTATGGCCTATTGTGACATACTCATTTCCCAACCAATCGCCCCATTTACTCCTCTTCCCCCATTTTAGTACTGAGATGAAGGAGATGGAGCAATGAAGAGGACAAGAGATGGGAGGCTAACACCACCTTCTAGTCCTTGGAAAATATGGACCAATTCTGAAAAGTTTAAAACTGCCACAGTTGACAGATCTGAGAGGCAGAGTCAGAAGCTGTTTGCAACTTGGTTCTGACCCGGATAGGGACGCCAGAGAGGAGACGATTGTAAGAAGCAGCACAGAGGCTGACGCGAACGGTGTGCAGGGAGACCATACCAAAAGCAGTTTACTGCTTGTGGACCATGGGCAGCCAGAGCTGCCAGGAGAAAAGGAAAGCAGGAGCTGACTGGGTGCATGCTTAGTCAGCATACTGGTAGAGAAACAGAAGAGATGCGAGAACTGTCAAAGTTGCCTGGTAAACCCAGGGAACGTCAACCGGTAAGCCCAGGGCAAACAAATGGGTTACCAGGGTGCAGGAAGGCAAATGCTGCCTCGCAGTGATAAACATTAAAGAAATTGACACAGATGAGAACATTGTTATGAAAGGAGCAGCGACGCAGTATTTCAAAGAAGGAATTTATACATATGCGAACAGTGTTAAAGGTGGGTCAGAGACTCAATGCTTGAGAGGAAGATTTTGATACACATGTGAATAGTTTTGAGAGGGGTCAGAGAACAAACACAAAGAGGAATAAAACAGAGACAAACACACTCAAGAGGGTCAGTAGTCCAACATTGGAACAACATGGTCACATAGATTAAAGAGTGAATAGAGAAATTAAAAGCCCTGGCAGGTTAGCGAACCTGGCAGACATTGTGTCTTGAGACTCACATTCAACAAGGGAAGAGAAAAGGAAGTGTAGTGATATCCTGGCAGGAGATTAAACCAGGAGTGAGCCGAGAAATAGAAGAGGGAGGATTCATACCCCATGTAAGGATCATTTATAAAGCCACACATACCCTGACACGAGAGTATACCAGGGATATAAAGGGGAATAAGTTTGAGAAAGTGAACTGTGATACAAGTGACATTAAACTACCAGAAGGATTCTAGGGGATGGGGAGAACCTTTCCTGGTGCATTTTTATTTCTTTTCTGTTTTTCACCGCAAGAACTTTATGTTGAGAACTACAAGTACCATAATTCCCTTGTGCACATTATACTGAGTTTAGGGTGCAAGGGTCAGTTGAGGATTTTGCCAAAGGACAGGCGATCCTCTTGTTTTAACATCCTGACACAGACGTTCCTGTTTTGTTTAGGGTGGGAACCCCCTCATACCACAAAAAGGATATTGAATACTGTACTCCCAATTCCCGACCCATTAATTCTGAAACTGAGGTAGGCTTAGGCCAACTTCAAAAGCTAAAAGAAAGTGCACCCTTTAATGCGCATTGCTCCAGCCCATCAGTGGTTAAGAATTCCTACTTCACCTTATGCCAACTAATGCCCATTTCCCAGAAATCACACCCTCCAGTAGCTGCTCAACTAGTTCTGGTTCGCCGGGCTGACCCGGTGGGTCGCCTGGTTGAAGATTGGCTACCACCACCAACATGCATGACGGCACAGATATGCGGCAGAATGGTAGGTTTCCAAGCCATAAGCACTCACATCAGTATTCTGGTAAGCAGTCACAGCGATGAACTGGTTTTCTGGGAAGACGAAGGTCTGCGTCTTGGTAGAGTCGTTCAGGTCCTCCACGCCGTCCTCGCTCACCTCCACAATGTGGAGCCGGGGCTGGTATTTGTGCAACGACTGCAGTACGATCATCTGTACAGGACGTGGGTAATTGTTAAACTGTGCATGCATACCACAGATCATGAAAAAAAAAAAAAGTGCACATTTATGCAATTTCCATTTAGAAATATATTGGTGGTTCAACTTTCGAGTGTTGGGGTGGGCATGGCAGACAAAGAACTTGGTTATCTTTGCGTAACTATCACTGTTCAAGAGGTCACGCAAGCTGGAAACCTATGTCCACACTCTTATCGGCAAGCACCCAATGACCGAGGTGATGGAAGAGCAGGGCAGGCAGCCAGGCCTTAATGGTGCACTCGCCTTTATGCGTAGCAGTCCAGCTTCCTGTGCAAAGGGATGGCCACCTACCCACCATTGCTGGTAGCACTCGGTCAATGGGCACCAGTGCCACCACGGTAGACACCTGCACTGCTACCCTTTTGACAAGCACACTAGTCAGTGTTCAGCTAGACTGCATTTTAGGAGCTTGATGGCCGTAACCCACGAGCTGTGGGTTATTAACCCACATGACCGGTCCAAGGACCCTGGCATCCCTTACCTGGGCCCGTTTTAATCCATATACTGCACTTCAGGTCCCTGAAATGCAGGGACCTGGTTTTCTGGGACTTGGGGCCCCCTTGGTACACTACCTTCACCTAGCAGGGAGAGCTGAAACCCAGGACCTTCTAGAAGCAGGCGGAATCAAAGCTGACCCAGGCTTTGATTGCATCTTAAAGAGAAAAGAAAGACCCCCTCCCCCCCCAGCACTGCCACCAGGTGGCGCTGCACAGTTAGAGTCAGGCCACATAGCACACGCATGAATGTTCACCTGCTATGGTTGGCCTGGGGTGGATTTCGCCCTTCATTCCAGAACAGTATATTTGAACCCACAATCACTCACGATTGCAGAGTCGAAGATCCAGACTCAAGACAACCTTCCTTGGCTCCCAAACGGTGTACGGGCGAGCACCAACTCACGGGCCTGTGGTAGCGTGGCAAGCACCAACTCACGGGCCTGTGGTAGCGTGGCAAGCACCAACTCACGGGCCTGTGGCCAGCACCAACTCATGGGCCTGTGGCCAGCACCAACTCATGGGCCTGTGGCAGCATGGCACGCACCAACTCACGGGCCCCTGGCAAGCACCAACTCACAGGCCTGTGGCAAGCACTTTATTGCCAAATAGGATGTTTTCAATTGCCTCTAAATGAAGGTAGGCAACATTCCTCTCAGCATTGGGTCACCAAAGATATGCCTGCCTTAGGAACTGGCGACCCGGGCAGATTACATGAGCAGGAGGGTCCACATCCTATATCATTGGGGTATCAGTGAGAACAAAGCACGCCTCCTATGCCAAGGGATAGAACACTAAAGTGAAAGCAAAAGGACAGTCCCTTTGGCCTTTGTCTGGAGCATAGACCTGCAAACTTTGATTCTACAGATAATTCGGACTAGAACTCCCATCAGCCTTAACCAGCTTAGGCTCTAAACACATTTGGGGAACGTTAAACCCCTGGTAAAGAGAAATACTTTGCTTTACCTAGATCGATTGCAATGTCATACTAAAACTTTCAGTTCTAACGGCTATCACTTAAAAATGACCAAAAAACACATGTAAATTCACCAGCAGGTTTTGTGCAGTTCCTAAACCTATGTTTTGTTGTTAGTTCTCGTGAGCACGCTATAATAGGTGTCTGGGAGCTAGGAAGTCCCCCAGGGATGGGTAAAGTGGGCGATATGTATGCATGCAAGAGGTGGGGTCCCCCCCACCCCACTCTTTACACTCCTCACCCAAGTGAGCTGGCATGTGAAACCCAACGTCTCTTTCCACGGTATGGACAAGTCACGGCTTCCACCCGCCCCAGAGTGCTCCCTGCCCCCGCCCTTCCCAAACATGAGCAAATTCAGGGAGCAGCGCCCGCACCTGAGTGTTGTTGTTATTGGCCCCTTTGTTGTTGGTCAGCTTGAGTTTGCCGAAGGAGATCTCCTGCCTCATCCAGTGGGCCCCCGTGTTGGGGGATTCGGGGTGCACGTACACCTTGTTACCTGGAAAACAGCAAGAGAAGAACGTTAATGCACGTTTAACGCGGGTGCACGGTGCCGTTAGGATAAAGCGCCCGACCCCCTGCCGAGGTAGGTGGCAGTTCTGAGCCCACCCAGAAAGAGGTTCGCCGCGGGGGGGGGATGTAGTTTACCTGAAAGCGCCCCCGCCCCGCCCCCCGCATTGATAAACAAATTTTTTGCGATATGGGCGTTCCGGGAGTAAAAACACGAGCCACAAGCGTCCCCCCTCCCGTATAACACCACTTCTTTAGGATTTTTAAAGTTTTGCATACACCACCGTTTTCCTCTAAACCACTCTTTGTGCCCGCTCTCCCGCCCCCAGTCTTGCACTAGTGTCGTGCTGCCCGCCCTACACCCAGGTGCTGGCCCAACCGTCCCCACTCACCCTGCATATTGTTGTCCGCCTTCCCACAGGTCACCCACTTGCCCCCCTGGAAGCGCCAGTGGTTGGGGTCGGCCAGGACCACCTCCACGAATACGTTGTAGTGGGCGGTGGGGTTCAGGCCCGTCATGTTGAAGCTCAGAAAGGGGAACATCCGCCTGAGGAGGGGAAAAAAAAAAAAAGGGGGGGGCACTTCGTTAAAACCTCCAAAAAGTCAGAAATGGGCAAGTACAAACGTAGCCGCCGGCGCTGCACCTTCACCCAAAGACCTGGCTGGAGCCGACAATTGTACCCTGAAACCCTGGCTCATTTAATCGAATTTAAAACTTCCCAAAAAGTGAGTAAAGAAACATTTGATGCCCATGCGACATGTTGCTTACAAGGAGGTAAAACGGTGGTTTTTCGTGTGCACGTAAAGCAAAGCAGAATGACGGGGTATATCGGTTTGCAAATGCGGGCTACATAAAAAACAAGGCGTTATTAGAAAGCGATCTGACCGGAAGCGCTTTATGGCGATAAACAAGGCACTTGCAAAGTCGGTTTCGATGCGGGGGTGCGCCCCTAATCGATACCCAGAGTCGGCGGATGCGGCGCCCCCCGGCGATGTATTCCCAGGAGATTTAGTTAATTGCAAATCGAATTAACGGCGATGGGACGGAGAGGGCGGTCCAGGGAACCAAAGTGGGTTACTTTCCATGGACCGGATTATTCGGTCACCGGGGGCAGCGCAACTCGTTTTACTTTCTGAACTAAAACTCAGCTAGTTCATAAACAAGCGTTTTGCTTGGTCCGGCAAAATAATCGCCGAATCCAGTAACAACCAAAAAAAGAACTTTACATCGAATGTATAACATTTTCAGCAATATTCCGAAGATTTAGTAAACAAGTAGGGTGTGTGCGAAAATGGGAGGCAATTAATTGGTTTTAATTATTTGAACCTGCCCGACTCTAGACCGCGTGTAAACAGGCAACTTTTCTTTAAGAAAGCACAGTTTGGAGAAGAGAGGGTGTTTGTTTTTTTAGAAACTCCAACGTGACATTAGGGAACCAACTTCCAATGGCTTGTGCATTCTGGAGCGTCACCTGCAAGCACATAGCGCCAAGAGGCCGGCAAAATAGCTAGTTTTAGATTAAAAAACGAATTCCAATGACACAAGTTTATGTTGGATGACTCGGTTTTAACGTTCAAACGGCTGTTTTTCGGGATATAAAGCCGCCTTTGGGCGTGGCTTTCAAACGCCCCTCTTTCACACAGAAATGACTTATAGCGCCCGCGCCCCCTACCCCCAGTAAAGGCATGGGAGCCCCAACGTTAAACGTGCCGTTGGACTGCAGGCACATTTTAAAATGTACGTGAATAGATTCAGCTTTTAACAGCAACGTGCCTCTTCGCAGCAGTGGAAGAGGACGCACACAGACCCCCACCGCGGCCAGCCATCGAATCTGTACTCAAAGCAATTCGCTTTTGAGCCCCACCCAGGCATTAATAGGCAAGTAATGGCACGCAGACTCGAGCCACCACACAACCCACGAGCATCCTCAGTTAAATACTTATTGAGGCAAAACGCAGCTGGTGTCGTGTCTACGGAGGACAAAAAGCGGTGCACAGCAGAGGAGCACTCAAGCGGCCGCTGCCGTAAAACAACCACCCGCCGACATTCAGGACGTCCTTACGCGGCGTCAAAGAATGACTAGTGCAATGGGACAGCGGGCATTAACGGGGAATAAAACACTCAGGATGCTGCGGGCGTGACATGGAAATTAAGCGGCCAAAAGCACGCGCCCCCCTTACTGACAGACGCTTATATCAGAATGTAAGTGCATTTTTATAATCGATATCCGGAATTGTTAACACGCCATTTGGAGGCAGTTGGGATCTAGTCACAAATCGCTTCGAGAATTGCAGGATTGTCGAAATATCACTGCTCGTTGAGACAATACAATAGCGAGAGTGCGACATCTACTCCTGAGAGCAAGGGCTTCAGGCATTAATGGTCTGTTAAGGCCCACTGTGCTACATAAATTACCCGCCAACAGGTAAACAATATACATGCCTACATTGTTTGTGTATGATGTTATTTGTGACACGAGGCATTAACACAGAATAAAGGCCCGCTAAACTCCATACCTTCCCTGCTTCGTGATGATCATCTCTGTCTGGTGCCGGTGGAACTTGAGCCAGAGGGGCCGGTTGCAGAGAAACACCTGGGCCCGCATCCCTTGCCCGGAGCTCCCCAGGGCCCCTCCTGAGCTCCCCATGCTGGGGTAGGGGCTGTAGAGCGACGCCGGAGCCTGGCCATACTGGTAGCTGGAGGTGAACTGGCCACGGGCGGGGCAGACCGAGGGCGAGAAGGCGGTGGGGGGCAGCATGCTTCCGTAGTGGGGGTATCTGGAGGTGGGCGCCCCCGAGTACACCTGCTGGGATCCCGGGCCGTAGAAGAGGGAGCAGGGGGGGTCCGACCCGGCCTGCTGCTGTCCCCCAGTCGTGGGCAGGTAGTATCGGTCTGCCCCGCCAAGGCCGTCCAAGGGGTAGCGGGGTGCCCCGGCGGGGGAGTTCAGGCTCTCCTCCACAGAGGGGGAGTCTTTGCGTCCGGCCTCCTGTAGTGCCTTGCCGGTGCCAGGGAAGCCCTCATCGGGCGAGCCAAGGGGCGCGGCTTCTCGGCCCGTGCCCTCGCCGCTCAGCGGGGCGCTCCGCGGGTACTTCTTCAGCGAGAGACCCTTGTCCTGGACCCCGAACTGCTGGTGCCCCCCCATGCCGGGGCTGCTACCCCCCTCCGAGGGCACATGCAAGGGGTAAAACGGGCTGGGCAAGCTGGGGGCTGCTCCGGCTAACATCTGCTCTCCCAACTGCATCCTTCACGGGGAAAAAAATAAAATACGCGAAAATACAAATATGAACTGAACCCGCCCGGGTAGCAGCATGCAGAGAAACTGGGGCTACAAGGCAGCACGTCTTCCCGCTGCCTGCTGGAATAATAGCGCCCAAAATAAAGAACTAACCCCTCAAAATGGCTCAGGGCTGGGGGGAAAGTCAAAATAAAAAAACCGAAGTGCCATAGAAAAGATAAATGTTTCCTTCTACTGCCAACTGGGGGAAATGGGGAGAAAGCTACAAAACCGCCCCAAAGAGCAGAGCCAGGGCGCTCCGCTTGCCAGAAAGTGCAAAGCACAGAATGTCAAGCGCGCAGCGCGCCTGCAAAGTTATATAGCATCGCCGAGTTCACACCTCCAGCGGGCCTAATGGGTCCGGGGGAGGGGCTGCTTACCCTGGCAAGCGGCCCCCTATCCTCGGCTGCCGCCATTGGCTGCGGCGACTGACACTAATTTAATTAGACAGGCCCTAATTGGGACAAGTCACCTGCGACTCAGTGAGCTGGGTGAGGGGAGGCAAGTGCAGGAGGCAGGAGGGGCCAGGTACCAGGCAGAGGAACGCATTAAACGGGCAGGGGGCAGCTGGTAAGCTGCAGTAGGCACCGGACAAGAGAGGCAGGTGGGAGCAGGCAGTGGAAGGCGCGCAGGAGGCAGTGAGCAGGATATGGCATCCACCAAGCAGGATGGAGCAGGCGCCCGTGGAGAGACGAGGCAAGCATGCACCAGACAGGAGGCACCAAGCAGGAGGCAAGGGGCAGCGTTCACCCAGCAGGAGGCACCAGAGAGGAGGCTAGGTGAAGCACTCACCAAACAGGAGGAAAGGGGAAGCATGCACCAGACAGGAGGCACCAAGCAGGAGGCAAGGGGCAGCATTCACCAGACAGGAGGCAAGGGGCAGCGTTCACCCAGCAGGAGGCACCAGAGAGGAGGCTAGGTGAAGCACTCACCAAACAGGAGGAAAGGGGAAGAATGCACCAGACAGGGGGCAAGGTGAAGCATGCACAAGACAGGAAGCAAGGTGAAGCATGCACCAGACAGGGGACAAGGGGAAGCTTGCACCAGACAGGAGGCAAGGTGAAGCATGCACCAGTCACAAGGAAAGGGGAAGCACTCGCCAGACAGGAGGCAAGGAGAAGCATGCACCAGACAGGGGGCAATGGGAAGCACTCACCAGACAGGAGGCAAGGTGAAGCATGCACCAGTCACAAGGAAAGGGGAAGCATTCACCAGACAGGAGGCAAGGAGACGCATGCACCAGACAGGAGGCACCAAGCAGGAGGCAAGGGGCAGCATTCACCATACCAGAGGCACCAGAAGGGAGCCAAGGGGAAGCATGCACCAGTCGGGTGGCAAGGGGAAGCATGCATCAGTCGGGTGGCAAGGGGAAGCATTCACGAGTCAGAGAGGAGGAAAGGAGAAGCATGCAGCAGACAGGAGGCAAGGGGAAGCACTCACCAGACAGGAGGCAAGGAAAAGCATTCACCAGACAGGAGGCAAGGGAAAGAAAGCACTAGGCAGGATGGAAGGGGCAGCATTCACCAGACAGGAGGCAGGGAAAAGCATGTACCAGGCAGGAGGCACCAGACAGGAGGCGAAGCAAAGCATGCATCAGTCAGCAGGCAAGAGGAAGCACTCACCAGACAGGAAACAATGAACATATGCACCAGAAAGGAGGCACCAAGCAGGAGGCAAGGGTCAGCATTCACCAGACAGGAGGCAAGGGGAAGCATTCACCAGACAGAAGGCACAGGGCAGCATTCACCAGGCAGGAAGGACCAGACAGGAGGTAGGGCAAAACATGCATCAGTCAGCAGGCAAGAGGAAGCACTCACCATACAGGAAACAAGGAACATATGCACCAGACAGGAGGCCCCAAGCGGGAGGCAAGGGTCAGCATTCACCAGACAGGAGGCAAGGGGAAGCATTCACCAGACAGGAGGCAAGGGGCAGCATTCACCAGGCAGGAAGGACCAGACAGGAGGCAGGGCAAAGCATGCATCAGTCAGCAGGCAAGAGGAAGCACTCACCAGACAGGAAACAAGGAACATGTGCACCAGACAGGAGGCAGGGAAAAATCTGCACCAGGCAGGAGGCAAAGCAAAGCATGCATCAGTCAGCAGGCAAGAGGAAGCACTCACCAGACAGGAAACAAGGAACCTATGCACCAGACAGGAGGCACCAAGCAGGAGGCAAGGGGCAGCATTCACCAGACAGGAGGCAAGGGGAAGCATTCACCATACAGGAGTCAAGGGGCAGCATTCGCGAGGCAGGGAAAAGCATGCACCAGGCACCAGACAGGAGGCAAGGGGAAGCATTCACCAGGCAGGATGCACCAGATAGGAGGCAAGGGGAAGCATTCACCAGACAGGAGGCAAGGCGCAGCATTCACTAGGTAGGAGGCACCAGTCAGGAGGCGAGGGAAAGCACTGAACCGACAGGAGGCACCAGACAGGAGGCAGGGCAAAGTGTAACGGTTTATTGAGAAGCTATCCTCAACACAGGGAGTTCCTTCCCTCCCAACTTAAGTGGTTATGCAACAGACTGTTTAACAGGTTCTTTTTTAGGCATATCTCAGACACATATCATGCCCCTTGCATCCCTCTCCCCTGAGCTAACAATGAGCCAAGAACCAGGCGCACGGGAAATATATTGGTATTTATTTAAATTAACAGTAATAGAATTTAGCACAAACATATCAAAAACACCACTTTATCCGTGACCACAAAAGAATCAACTTCTCTAAGCATAAATAAATCACAAAAGTGAGTTAACAAGAACACATACACAATTCTTACTTTCTGCAAATTTAACTTGATGAAATAATGACACTGATCAATATCAAAGGCACTTAGTGCAATTTGGGTTTTCCTGCAGGCTTGAAAGCGTAGCAGTAGGATTTCAAGATCGGTACAAATACATATGGCAATTATAATTTCGCCCACACTCTTGGTTGAAGGTGTATTTCTCGCTTTGTTTTTCAGACCCCCCCTTGCTTTGGGAAGTCGGACAGAAAAATTGGAACCCTTTGGGGAATTTTGGATTTCAGACCCCCTTTAGTGAAAGGCCTGTGTTGCGGAAGCTGGATAAAAAGGTTGGACTTATTAAAGAACAAAGACACCTCTCTTCCTTCAAGAAGTCGGGGTCAGCTGGACAACGAGGATTACCCAATTAAATTATAGCCTATAGTTTTTAGCGCACACTGGCAAGCGAGCTTTGTTAATTTCGAATTTTAACAAAATTCACCCGTAGTATTCTGCCAAATGGGGAATTGATTACATTAATATTTTTTGTTACATAGGCTAAGGATCTACATGGTTTTGCCCCCCCCCCCTCACCCACCATATAGGGAAAGGATTCAAGGCAAGCAGACTCCCCCACCTTTTGGTGTCCCAGGGCTCAGTTCTACTTACATAGCAAGCATCTGTTTAAGGTTCAGGAACGCCAGCTGAATCGCCGGACACACTGGAGAGATAGAGCAGGGGTCTGGTCCCTCCACTCTCAAAGATGGCCTCCCGCTCTGCACCACAGGACGCAGTCAGCTTTGAGACCTTCCTAGAGATAGACAGCTCCACCTAGATGCACTCTCAGCAGTCCCCTTTGGTGTCTCCTTACAGCTGTCAGATGGTAAGTTTCAGCAGCCTTTCTTATGGTCTGTCTCTTCTCTCTGTCCTCCTGTCTTTCTCCTTTTTCTGTGTGTCCCCCCCTTCTCTTTTTTCTGTGTCCCCTATCCTAATGCAGCCCCCTTATGTAGCAGCAATGACACCACCAATTTTACAGTCTTGGGGAAGTACCCTGCAATAATCCCTGCCACTAGGATTGGAAAGTCACCCTTCTCTCTCCTCTCAAACCCAGCCTCCAAGTCAGGATTGGTTTAGGGGTTTGGAGCAACATATGGCAATTCCCACATGTCATCATCCTTTGTTTTCCTTTCAACTTTTTGGCAAAAACTAGTTATGTATCACAACTTCATAATTTTCCTAGCAACTGCCAGACTAAAGATATTCTCTGTTTCCGCTAATCATGGGGAATTAGATAAGCCGACAACCAAATCTGTAGCATGGCCACGTGGCACCTTTCTGCTGTTTCCACAAAAAGCACAACAGTTATGAATATGTAAGTTATTAAGCATATCCCTAATTTCAATTTCCACCTGCTCACCAACTCACATTTTGAACAGATCAGCCCAAAACCTACTTTAACTGGGCCTTAAAGTTCCCGTTTATATCTCCAAAATCGGCTGGAAATTACATTTAAAAAATGGGCAGCAATGGGTCATAAATGTCACTAGGGGCCTTTCGGAGAAGGACCAGGGGGACAGAACCACAATGTACATGGTGCTTGAGATGATCTTGATGCTCAACAGCATCAAGTCGGTTACAGGGCGCTTTGTAGCTCCTGCGACAGAGTACAATATGGGAGACTGCTGTGGGTATCAGGCGTCAGGCAGTTTGGCAAGCGAGGCTGGACGGACTGCTGCAGGCTGGCCTACATGGTGGCTCGGGATCAAGACTCACTGTCTCTGTACTGGTTGGCTGATCTGGAATGCTGGTTGTGGCATCTTGGATGGCTTTAGTGACTGCAGCATGACAACAGTTAGTGGTACAGCAGTCGTGATTCGAGGGCTCTACTGCCTCAAAAATGTCCTAAAAGATGGACACTGGTTGATGCTTGTTGTGGCACTCCTGCTAGCTTCTTTGCAGGGCTTGTGTCATCCTTTAAGGCAGACGGCCCAAAACTGAGGAGAGTGTTTGCAGGCAACAGCCTTGAGCTTTGTTCAGAGACTCTCTGGCACTTCCCAACTAGAAAGCTTGCTGGCAGAACCTAGCAGGGCATGCTGTGTGCTGGCTGGGTACTGGTTCTGGAGGAGCTGCTGGAAAGGTTCTCTGAGTCCCGTATCTCCTTCTGTTCCCTGGGAGATGTTTAGGGGAGGGGTCCTGCTTTCCTCTTGGAAATTCTGGCCTTCCTTCACTGGCGGAAGCTGTAAGGCAGACTGTACCTTCAGGCAGGGTCCAAATGAGTCCTTCTTACTCCTTTCAAAGTAGTTGGATGATCTGTCAAAACAGGGACTCAATCCTCTTTTAAAGCCAAATGGGCCCAATGATTGGTGAAGGCTAATCCTACCTTAATGAACCAATCTCGGGTCCCCTCCAACAATCTTCTGTTATGTGTGAGGTCATAACCAGAGTGCTTTGCAACAGGGAAGGTGGGGGGTGACAACATGTACTACTAAGTCCCCGTCTGTTGTGGATGAAAGTGTCTCTCTGGTGAATTGAGCTCTCTGTGACTCCTGATCAAAGCGCAGGTCTTCCTTGAAGTTTGTGGCAATAACAGACTTTCTGTCTCCCTCAAACCACATGCACCTGCCCTCTGAAATGATATTCACTGCCCTTCATACAGACGGGTGGGAGCTAGCTTTAAGCTGACACATTGCATATCAAAAAGGTGTTGAGGTTTCCTGCCCTTTGTTAGTTTTGTGAACAGGGCTCTTTGCAGGCCTGCTTTAATTAACTCTCGTCAGTAAGCCCTGCCACCACACAGAACTTAATAGGCAAGGCGGATCCATGGAGCCTTTGATATTTCAGTTAGGCTGGCCATGGCCGGAGGAAGCTGTTGTCTTCCCCCTTCTTGAGATGCTTTGATGTACCTGTGGCTGTCACATTTCAGCTGAACATGACAGGAGGACTACACCGGTAGGCTGTGCCCCCAGAGTACACTTGACTATGTTTTTGTTGTGGGATCACAATTGGGAAATGTGTGCGGATTAGCCCCACACATTTCCCAGAGGTTTAACTACCAACATTCCATTTCTTTAAAAAAAATATCAAAACAGCCCAGGCGAGTGCACTTTCCCCATCCGGATGGTAAAATTCCTCACAGTGCATTTGGCTAAAAAGTTGGGACCACGTAAATAAATTACATCTTTTCCCCTTTTCCATTCCTCACAGAGCAGTCTTACTCACCTCGGGTGGGGGCACTGTAGGCCATTATCCAGGCAAGCCTAGGCACAATAAGACCACTGCAGTGGCGATGGATGCAGTATAAATACTTATAAATGTAACATACCATGGGACCAGTTGACATTGGAAAGTGGATAATCCTGAACTGGGGTTAGGAGGCATGAAAGCTGCATAAATACGTATCTACCTTTCTCACTTACTATGACATGCGTTATCAGCAGGTGAGCACATGATGCAACCACCTCCAGATTTGGACCCCCATAGGGTCCGACTTGCGGTCTCTCTGACGCGTCTACCCCTTTCAAGATGCTGAGAAAATGGTATATTTAGCTGTAGACCTGGAGCCATATTACAGAAACTTTGCACCCATGCAAGGGCAAAGTTTGCGTTGAGATAATAGTTTTTGTGCAAAGGCAAACTTTTCCCTAGAGCCAATGCCATGCAAAATTGCACTTCTCCTGGTGCAACGGTTTCTAATTTGTCCCCAATGATTTTGGCGCTAGGGCAAACCTTGCTGTAGTGCTAACATTGTGCAACTTTGCACTTGCACTGGTGCAATGCTTCTGTAATCTGGCCCCTGATCTCTAACATCTTAATTTCTCTTTTGACAGTAACGCCACTCTTAATTTTCAAGTCTTTTTTTTTAAATACTTTTTTTTCTGAATGAACAGCTTTATTTGAACATAAGTCAATTTAGCAGTTGTACGGCCTCTCGCAACAGAGCCCTTGATGAGGAATGGGGTGTAAACACAGAAATGAATGCAATCCAAACTGAGAGCACATTTTGAATTAGCCTGAAGGTAGAGAGGCCGTATGGTAACCTTGAAAAGGCACATAATCGCACCTCGTGCCAAGTCAGTTTGCACACCGCTTTGGGAAATAAAAGTAACATATCTAACTAAATTCCTGTTCTAGGAACTCTGTCAAACAATGAAGATTACCCAGGTTTACAGGTCAGGGTGTCTTGATTCTATTAAAGACAAGGTGGCGAGCATTATGCTTCAACTTTATTCTCTTACGTCAGCAGTTGCAAAAACATATTTTTAAAAATGTCTTTATTAGGGAACTACAAATCCCAGTAAGTCTTTTTAGTTATGTAGTCCTTAACTGGACCTCCTTCTTCCTGAACACAGTATCTCTATTGCTGTCTAGGTCCTTTCCTCTTCTTTTGATGCTCCAATGACTCCCCGACCCCTCGATCATCTAGGGGCAACTTGGATTCCATAAATATCGTTATTGGCAGTAACAGGAAACAATGAGTGCATTTTTTTTCTCTATGAAAAAGCCCCATGGGTGAAACTATTATTTTTGATATTAATTGTCAAATCACCCTTACCAACACCATCACTATATTGTTGACAAATTGGTTTTGTTGTCAATGACTTAAACATTCACAAGAAGGAGAGGTAAATAAATATTTCAACTAAGATTTAAAATGTTGTAATTATTTTACAGAGCGCCCAACACAGGAATTTAGTTAGATATGTCACTTGTGCTCCTTAGCACTTGCTGGTGTGCCATTGTTCCTGAAGCTGCAGCTCAGTAAGACCCGTCATTTCCCAATTAGTGGTGCAATTTCACCAAGTCTGACATCCACTGTTGTTTGCTCTCACGTTGGGAAATAAACATGGATTTCTCCCCTGGACAAATGTGTTCTGAACGCACAGGCCTGCATGCTTGGGATTTATGAAGCGCAAACCTAGCTGGGAAACAACAGAGACCTCTACAAAGACAACACACCCAGGACGTTACAAGTACAACACCGGGTAGCAGAGGAGCTGCAATGGGTAGAGGGGAGTGAAGATAGGAGAGAAATGGGATGTAAGGAGGGACACCCAGCTTTGCACATGTTCCTAATATATGGGCTGAGTTTAGGACCCTTTAGGAATGATAACAGAACCAACCCAGGAGGGTGGCAAAGTACTGTTTTATTAACAATTATCTAAAACAGCAAGTTTACAACAAACATCAACGTATGTACACTTTGTCTCTCAGTGATCTTTACACAAAACATAGTTTTTATACCAAATATATGTCAGGGGTGACTGCGTGGCAATAGTAAAAAACCTATCAAGGGTCGAAATTGGCTAAGGGGAACATCTGAGTGAGTCGTCGAAGTATATGAAAAGAAGTACAGGAACTATGTTCCCTACTGGCCTGCACTGCTCCCCACAAACCCCAACCCCACGCCCCCTCCCATGCAAAATACAAACCCCAAAACATATGCTCCTGCTGTTAAGGGAACATCCAGTGCAGTGCACTGAAAGTCCAAGTTTCAACTTCTTCCTACACTTTTATTTTAAAATGACACCATTCTGGAACGGTTTCTTTTTAAAATAAAAGTATAGGAACGGCGAAACTTAATTAAAAGAATTAGAGGAGCACTGCTCCCACCCACTTCGACCACTGATCTGAGTATACTTTTCTATAGGAACTAGGATTGTGATTGGCTGTCCACAACATCTGCCTACCTCTAACACATGTCATCTTCAGAAACATCAGATACTAGGTTTCTCATTGGTCTTCTAATTATAAGGTCCTCCATTGTATAGGCTAATATCATTGGTAGGCACGCTTGTGCCATGTCTGGAACATTCGGTTCATTTAGCAGCACGTAAGCCCAGACCCGGGTGCAAGGAGATGGGGCATAACACTCCCTCCCCACCCAATTAGCCCAGCATCTCTCATCACCCATGACTTCTGCCAAGAAGATTGTCTTTGTACTTGGCCTTGCAAAAATATCCTTGTCTTTGAGAATGCACAGAAGTGAGAGCACTCACTATCGTGCCTGGGACTCTGTGTTCGAATTCTTTTTTCATCCTTGGCTCACGTGACAGGAAACCATGATTTGGTCCATTTTGTAGATTTGAAATACTCTAAATGAATTAAACTTGGCACGCCTGGTGTTCTTTATTTGCACCTTTACAAGGGAAGATTCATCGTGCGCATGTTTGCTCATTTCCAGAATAGATAGCTGACCTTGGCTCCTTCAGTCTTGACTCCAGGTCAGACAAACTCGTCTTGTAGCTCCACGATTCTGTTTATTCTTGCTGCAACACAGTTTTCCCTTCCTGCTTCATGGTTCCCGGTTTACTAAATTCATGATACCAATGTCCAGTCTCTATACAATGGCAGCTTCACCTGCTTTCTGTTCACTACGTATAGCCAGGGTCTATGATGACTTAGTCTACTTTGCGTTTCAGCATCTGTACATTTATTGAACGTTTGATTTTCTGCAGCACATTGTGCACGAGTAATCTCACTTGATTCTTTACTTCATCATTAGTTTCTTTAGGATCTATACATCCTCTTCAGTCAGTATCTCGGGATATTGTAAATACTTTTTATGATGTCACAGGCTTCTTTTCTTTGCTTCTTCTCATATTCCTTCGGGGAGTTCCTCCAATAGGTTGTCATCACTTTGGGGATACATTCGGTAAGGTTGTCTCAACGGGTGCCTTCTTTCGAACACACGCTGCGGTATTGGCACAATGGCTGGCATCAAACACGGTACTGTCTCATGTCTCCAACATTTAGGAGGAAGGGGACAGGGTCTCCTGCAGAGGTATACAGCCGCTCCTCTACAGAGCGATGCAGGCAGCAGGGCCAAGGAGAGAGACACAGCCAAGCTTCTTTTGGAAAACATTTGGCTGCATTCATTTACAAAATGCAACAGTTAATGCACGAATGACATCATAGAATATGCAATATTGTTACCCCAAAATTCATAACTGGGGAGTGGTGGTGCCTATTTTCTCCCCATGCCCTGGTAACTGTCCTGGGGGGAAAATAAGGTGCCTGCCGTGGACCAAGCAGACCACCCCGTTCTCCAACACCCCTGTGCACATACAGGATTAGCACTGTTCAGTGGGCGCCCACAATGTCAACTTCACCTTTCTGTGCTTTGCCTCAGCCCACATCCAAGAGCAGAATCTCTACCATTCTCCTCCATTGCGTGAGCCCAGTCACCAATTTATTGCAGTGTGGTACAGCATTGACTTTTCCCTGTGCCAAAGTCTGCAACCCCCCTGACTCCCAATACATGTGGTGGTGGGTGGTCAAATTGAAGTGGTTCTGCAGTTCTACCCCCTCCACCCCCCACCTGGCGGCGCAGGATCCTTGGGAGTAATAGGGCAAAGATGGGGTGCACCACGTTACTCCCAATCTCACAGGCTTTGGCCCTTGCCACCCTAGACCTTGAGCCTGCAGACTTCTGGTGCGGGCGGAGCAGCAGCGCCTAGTAATGTCATCACGCCACTAGATACCGGGATGTCCCCCAACCCTCTCCCATTGTCCATTGTCCAGCTAATATGCCTACCGATGATGCCACCTGGCAAGCTGCAGTCGCTCGCTTAGGTAACCTGCATTTTTTAGACTGGGAGGTAGGCTTCCGAGAAGGTCTGGAAAGTCACACGTCCAATCATGTTTGACTCAATGCCCAAAAGCGAGGTTGTGTGAAGGAGCTGTACAGGCCCCATCAGAATTCACAGGACAAGGGTAATCCTTGCCAGGGTTGACGCTGCGTTTCACCCTCCTTCAAAAGTTGTTAAAATGGGTACAATTGGGTTGGGTTTGCATAACACCTATTATGTAACTGCCTGAAGGCAATCAGGCTGCTGTATGCTCCATACCTAGTTTCTATCATTAGTAATAGTACTACAGTAGAAGTATTTTATTATCTGAGAAAGTTATGCGTCGTCCCCTTTTTCGTTAGCCACTTGGCCTCAATATCGCCCATTACCTCCCTCACAGATGATCATGTAAATGGTAAGAAATGTTCTGTATCAGTTTTCGAAAGTACTCTTCACCACATAGCAAAGCGCTATGATAAATACCAAAAGGAGATTATGTTGTCTGCTTCCCTCTGAAATTCCACCTCGCCCTGTCCCTCCTTTTGTCTTCACTGCTTTGAGATGGACTAAAAGCAGCGTAAAGCGCTATACAAAGGGATTTACGTGATTACTGCCAAGATTTTACTGCAACAGCCGAAAATTTCAACTTATTGAACCCCTTTTCACTGCACATATATGGGGGAAGACCCCCTATTCCCACCCACATTAATTATTTACTGTACCCAATCCCTCACATTACATATATATGGGGTGAAATGGGGATGTCGAAAATTGACATTGTCGGCGATCGCAGTAAAATCGTTGCAGTAATTGTATGATCCCCCATATAAAAGCTACCAACATAACATATGTTTATGTTCTGCCATTCTCTCTGCTACTCCATCTCTGCCCCATATTGCTCTCTGCCTCCCCTCATCGTACAGCGCTTTGATTTGGCCGGCCAGCCGCTAAAGTACTACACAAACAACTAAGAGAACATTACATTTTAGAAAAGTGGGATATTATTGATAGTATCACAAAATGTTGACTGGTATAAAAGAGTGAGAGAGATTGCTTTCTATATTAAAGATGAATTGCACTTCCTTAAACATTTAGAAAGTTGTAAGGCTCACCTTCTTTTTTTTAAACAAAAGGTTTCTTTTCAGCAACACAATGTAGAACTGTAATTGAAATAAATCTTTGCATTTGTTCTACCTAAATATAGCCTCTTACATGAGGGAAAAACAGAGTTGGTGCTATTTTTATAATTCAGTGGCCTACCAAAGAAACGCCAATACTTAATTTCAAATCATTTGTAAAATAGTTCAGCGTGTTAATGCATGTGTTCGCTGCAACCAAAAAAAGTTGCTGCAGCGGGGTCACAGAGCAGGCTCCAACGGTGGTGTGGTCTGGTTGAGGCCGATGCTCACCCCTCCACCATTCCCCCTTTTATTGGCGGTCCTTCCTGCCGCTGACCGCCCCCATACCCCACTGGAGCCTGTGAAAGGTGGCTGGCCCTGCCCATGCCAACCCACCAAGGGGCAACCCCAACCGTCCAGATCCAGATGTGGGTGGCTCAGACGCCACCCGCTCCTGCTGCCATTGCCGCCTCCTTCCCGCCCAACCTGGCAGCCGAGGGGGGCTTGCCTTTGTTTGCATTTCTGTTGAGTCGCAAACAGTACTCTATATATAATTAATTTAACACCCAATAAGCTGCTCAGGTCTGGGGTCTCTCACCCCACGAAAATATAGGGATTTAGACAAATAAGAAAACAAAAGGCGAAATCCTGCCATTGCTGGGTCACCAGATTGGGCATTCGGGGAAGAAGTGTCAGGCAGATGTCTGTTGGAACTGGCGCACCAGCGGGGGTGGGGGGAGCCGTCACTGCTCTGCTCTCCCCAGGCAAGGAAGAAACTTTTTCTGTGAATATCTGGAGCCTGATCTTCAACCCGGAGATCGTAGACGGTGAGGTAAGTTGTGCCGGGAGGTGAAAAAAGATAGTTGTTGGTCTTACAAGCGTCTGCACATGCAGAAAATGATTCTGGGGGTTGGGGTCTGGTTTGATTAGTCTGAGGCACCGCTGAACTAAGAAGACCATGGCAACAAGGCCCAGGGCTTGCGTATTGTTGTTTTTGGTGATTCTGTGTAACAGGAGGGGAAAGTGTTCAGGAGTTAGCACACTTTTTTATGCAAAGAGACAAATCAAAAATGTCTGTTTACGGGGCGCATGTAAATGAAGGAGACAAGGGGAAAACAGTCTGTGAATATTGGTACATATGTAAAAAAAAGAGGGAAGGTGAAAAAGTTCTTTGAGTATTACATTTGTGAACGGGGAAAAAGGAGTGATGCGCTGTGAGGTGTAGGTCACTGTGTTTAACAGAAAATAATTGGAAAAAATAGGTTTTACTGGGTAACACCCACCATGTGAAGGAGCGAACTTAAAAAAAAAATAAGAGGGGGATTGGTGCTCTAAGGAGGGAGAATGGACCCAACAACATTTGCGGTCATTATTGCTGTATTGCAGGGAAAATATGTGAGCACAGTTTTGGGAACACTCCCAGGAAATAGTGGGGTGGGACAAAATGGAGTAATACAGGGGGGAGGGAGGGTGACACAGTGAAGCCCCCTTCCTCAACGCTACAGAGGAAGAATGTGGCCCCCAGGGTGGCCTTCCTCCCGGCAAAGAAGAGACGAGGGGTGCAGGAAGACAACACCTCCCACACTAAGGGCGGCAGGGGTGCCACCTGCCCCCACTCAGGCCACAGGTATTAGGAATGGGACGGGAAGCTCAGGTAATGCAGACACAAAGGCAGAGGTAGCAGGAGGCCACCCAGCAGTAAATTCAGGGGGCAATACAAATGGAGGCGTCTGAGGGGCCCCTTCGGGTTATGGGGGACATGGAGAGGCATGCCTCGGCTGGGGCGCCTCATCTCCAGGCCATCAAAGAGGAGGGATGGGGCACCCAGTGGGGGCTGGCAGGGAGGGCCTTGTCAGCAGGGTTGGGTAGCACTAACCAGGGTGCCCTTGCCACAGGGGCAGCATCAGAGCGGGGAACTTGCAGAGAGTGAACAATTCACAGCGGTAGCAAACTCATCCACACTGGGGACCCCAGGAGGGGCGGATACTGCCATGGGAACAATGATGGCTGTGCATGGGGGAACAGGTGAGTCACCCCGAGTGAAAACTCACAAGTGGTGAGGTGTGTGATAAATAATGTGGGGGAGCCGAGGCACCGGAAACAACGGCAACACGCATTGGAGCCACACTGGGGCACGGGGGGCTGGCAGGCAGCACAGGCCTCCACCCCAATTCAGACAGCAGCACTGAGCATGCTTACCTGGCATGTGCCCTTGGAAACAAAAGAAAAAATATGGAAGGAGAAATATATTGACATATTTTCACTCTTAGACTATAGAAGGGTAGAGGAGAGTGAGGAGGCCAAAGGTGAGGGTAAATACAAGAAATTATTTGTGGAAAGATCGCTGGCTAATTGGGTAAACAGGTTTTCAATATTTGCAACTATATTGTTTCAGAAATGTCCTAAGCTTCATCAGAAATTGTGGTCACACAATCACTTGGTTTTGACAATGTATCATGATGGTATATTTGGTGCATGGTTGGTACACAATGAGAGATTTAAAAGTGCAAGGGAAGGCAATGTGGCACTGGACTGAGGCTGTAGGGCCATGGATCGCCAGGCTAGCTGCACGCCCATCCAACAGCAAAGGGTTCACTGCAGGGAGGCCGGCGTAGTCCTTTTGGAACAGTGGGTGAGGCAGGGACAAACAAGGGGCATGTGGGGCCTACAACAAATCCTCTTGCGCAAGACCAGTGTGCAAATTCAAGCATGTCTGTTCATTTTGCCGGATGTCAGGCCACGGGGAAGCCAAATGCATCAAACACAGCAAAGAGCACAAGTAGGGGCGGGGTGCTCGGTGTTCCACTGGTGGGCTTACCCTCGCCCGTACAAATGGGTGTGTTGAGGGCATGGGTAAATGGGTATACTTGGGTGGGAGATGCAGGTTTGTTAGTAGAGGGATTATCACATGGCTTCTGGATAACGGAGGAGGGTTTCAAGCCCCTCCACCCCTAGTGCCTGAGAACCAGAGGTCGGCCCGGGCCTCAATATGGATGGAAAAAGTAGCCAAGGAGATCAGGTTGGGGAGCTTTCTAGGTCCATTTGTGGCTCTACCGCTGAAGGGACTGGTATGCGCTCCGCTGGGCATTGTACTGAAAAAGGAGCCAGGGAAATATAGGTTGATCCATTGCTTATCATTTCCAAGGGAGGCGTTGGTGAATGGTACCATTAATGATGACTTGTGCTGAGTAAAGTGCGCCTCTGTTGACTAGGCAGTCACACGGCTGAGGCGGTTGGGAAAGGGGCTCTGTTGGCAAAAGCAGACATTGAGGCCGATTTCTGGTATCTGCCGGTACATCCAGAGGACTATCACTTGCTGGGTTTTCAAGTGGGAGGGAAATTCTACTAAAACACATGCTTGCCTATGGAGTGCTCTGTCGCATGTGCTTACTTACATTTCTTGAGTGGGTGACAAGGAAGGAATGTAGGGGGGCACCGGTCCTGTATTATCTGGATGATTTCCTGTTTATGGGAAAAAGAGGCACAGAGCAGTAAGCTAGGACACTAAAACATTTTCAGGAGGTGGCTGAAAAATTGGGGGTGCCACTGGCAGCAGAGAAGACGGAGGGCCCTACCTTCTCCCTTTGTGTTTGTTCTGGGCATTGAGATTGATTGCGAGGTGGGCGAATTCCGACTCCCAGAGGATATGGTGTGCACTTAAGGGAGGCAGTAGCTGCCTGCCTGAGGGCTAAGAAAGTGACTTTGGGGTAACTACAGGGTTTGGTCAGCTGAATTTTGCACTCAGAATTTGTCCATCGCAGGCTTGACAAAAACACATGACCACATCATGTTGTCCAGGGAGGAGAAACGGGACCTGGTGATATGGGACAGTTTTTGGGGGGATTTTAATGGGGTGCAGGTATGGCCCGAGGAAATGGAGTGCAAAGGCCTGCTGGGCTTGTACACTGACGCAGCTGGGTGGGCTTCGGGGCCATCCTGGGCAACAAATAGTGTGGACAACGGTGGACAGACTGCTGGCCTGTGTGAAAACATAACCTCCTTGGCGCTCTTTCCCATTATTGTAGCTTTAACTATTTGGGGGAAGTAGTTCGGGGGAAAGGATGTCGTTTTTTGGTCAGACAGCATGTCAGTAGTCTGCTCAGTAAACAGTCAGAGGTCAACATGGCCAATAGTACAAGAGTTACTTAAGAGATTGGAGTTGCTGTGTCTAAAGGCCAATATTCGCTTTCGGGCAAACTTTGTGCCAGGTGTCCTTAACAATGCAGATGATGCAGGAGTTCTAGTGATAGTTACCAGGATCGGACCTAGCGATGTCTTCATTCCCAGAGACACTATGGGAACTTGGTGCCCAGAGTTAGAATCTTTTGATAGAGGTGTCGGTATCAAAGAAGAAAAAGGGGCATACAAATGAACATTTAAGGAATTCAGGGAATTTTGTGTGGGACAGGGTCTGGGAGATATTTTCCACAGGAATGCTGCAAGAAAATGTCTGGGTCACTTACATGCAGAGGGGGTAAAAGTAGAGGCGGCCAGAACAAAGATGGCGGCTATTGTTTTTTGTTGCAGGATTACAATTGATTGGCAATATAGTCAAAGGACTGACAAAGTGTTAGTGATAGTAGCAAAACAGATACTGAGAGTGTGGAAGACAAGGAAAAAAACACAAGTTTAGAACGGGGTGAATGACGTGCTGATATTACCTGAGTTTGAGAGAGTTATGTTTCAGCGACAAGATCAAGAAGAGAGTTACTTGAATCTCTGGACACCTTTTAACAGCTTAGATGGGGGATGAATATTTGATTGGCTTATAAGTGGTTGTTGTTCCATTGAGTTAGTGAAAGGACTCCTGAGCAGTAAAACAAATGGGATCCCCCCCTTTAAAACAAGAAAAAAATCCTCTTTGACACTGTTTGAATGTGTGTCTTGTGTTGTTGTTTGATGTACACAGTTGATTAATTATTGATGCGACTAGGTTTACGGAAAAGTAGAACTTCTAATCCACGTAATGTACATTTGATTCAGTGAGGTTAATATTTGACGTGACATAGTTGCTTTTGTAGAAAGATAAAAGAGGACATTTTTTGAACTGTTCACTGTTATGATCTTTTCTCTTTTCTCTTGAAAACATTAAACAAAGTGTTAAAAAAAAGACAATTTGAAAAGATATGGCCGGTTTTGGCATCCAAAGAAGTTACGTGTCATGTGTGGTCACTCTTCACCCTGCCGAGCCCAGTGCTAGTTCCCTCTGACTTCCAGGTGACATATAGATGTTATTACCCAATTTAATTGTTCAGACTGTATCACCCTCAGAAGGATGAGGGCTGAGCTCTCCCAACCCACAGCAAACACACTTACACCATATACGTTATATATAGCCAAAACAATAATTGTCCTGCAATGTAATGTCGTTTATTGTAATGTTTGCCTAAAATATAGTACACATACATTGTAATGTTCAGACTAACATATACTGAATTGCATCGAGGCTATGCCAGACACTAAATAAATACCACATAATATGGTGCCTACATTATAATATGCTATGTGTAGCTCATCGAAGCCACATGCCAGTTATTAAGCACTATATAAAAAAAGTATACCAACTAATTTCGTAGATGTCACGATGCTCCTTTTATACTGGATTTTTGGAACTTTTGAATATGTACTGAAAACCAGGGAAATGATACTGGTTAAGCAAAAATAAGACACATATTGTAGTGCAGTGGATGTTCAAAAACACATCTACAACTGGATCCAGTAAAAAAAAACTATTTGAAACTGTCATTATTTAGTATGTGTTTATACGGCATGCTGAGAATGGGGATAGTCCACACACGTGTGCCAAAATGTGTTGCTTCTGTATCAATTGTAGGGTTTCTCGAGTTTCGCTAATTGAGAAAATCACCTTTCCACAGTATACGTGAACAGGAAATTAGGGACATTTTACTCGATTCCACATCTTCTTGCACGCATTGTCAAAGCAGAAGTGAAAAACACATTTCCAGGATGTCGTCTTGCATAAATTAGCTGTTTCAAGGCCATGGCGCGGCGTTATTGTGTTTTTGCAAGTCGTAATGAGGCGATAACTCGTGTTTTTCTTGGGCCTGAAAGTCCAGCAGACAATACAGCGGGGTCAAGGCCTGGCCGGCTTTGCATGTAGCAGAAAGAACCTGTTTAGTTTGGTTAATCGGCGTTGAGGGGGCGCTAACGAGCGTGTAATGGGTATCGGCCTTGCTAGGCCTAGAAAGCCCCGGGCTCGCAGTGTGAGCCGGCCCGCCCGCCCCCTGCTCCTCCCCGCAGGGCCGCTGTGACAGGATTAGTGCAATCCATGCCAGCTCGGCGGGGGCAGAGAAGACGGGGAGGTCTGCCCATCAAACAAATAGGTGGAAACGAAACCACAAAGACAAGTAAAACAACTTCCCTTTTTTCACCAGTTTGGAGCTGCCCGCCCAAGTCATTTTCTTTCCTTCAAGCCAGTCCCTACTTCTCACGTGCTTAGCACCGGCTTTGAAATTGACCTGCAATGTGGCTTCTCACCTTTTCTGCCAACAGATTTTTACATTTAAAATACTTCGATCGCATCTTGTCAAAGCTGTGATGCGGGACACTTTGCATTGGAACTCGGGCCAAGCCACAACAGCCATCACCAGCCCAAGAGCACCACGAGACCGGCTACCAAGTATGAGCTGCAACTCCCCAAACGCATAACGTCCTAAAACATGTGGATTAAATCCAAACGAACTGCTTCACGCCTGAACTCGTGTGTTTTCGTGCTGCAAAATATAAGACCGGGTGTTACTACTATAGCTGTATTTTTTTACACGACGAACCTTTCCCAAGCTCGGTTACTATGCATGCTGGGACTTGGAGTTCTACGTTTTCTATTATGTGTGCAGGCTACCAAGAGCCACACACGTTTTGTTTTAACAGCCAGGATTGGATGAAGATACTACTGCTCGCGAATTGCGTTACCGATTATGAATTGTGTAAGCAAGGGAGATGTGACTGATCTATCTCAAATTCTCAACTGAATTCGAAAGCTGCAATTACACACAAATAAGGCAATACATACAATTAGAAACAAAATGGCATGTAGCAACGCTGACGTCATTCAGTGACCAGATGACCCCATGTCACTGAGACAACATTGATCTAGCCCTGTGCACGAATTTCTCCAAACATTGCACCCTGGGAGCTGTAGTCTCTGATCACAACACTATAATAAAATAATAAAATAGACTCAAGTAAAACTGCAGTTAAAGTAAAGCCCGTGACTGGAATGACACACTCCCCCCTACCCCCCACCACCCCGCCGGCCCCAACCGGTGGCATAGTGTGATCTGGAAACGTGATTTTAAAAAAACAATGTTTGTTACAAATCTTTGCTATTAGTTGCTTAAATGCATTTTATTTCTTTGATGTGTTCAGTTTCTGCATTTATTTTTTATGGTTTTTAAAGCGCCAGAACCGTGTCAAATTATAGATTTGGGTATATTAAGCTCTCTCCTCACGGTATAAAGAAAACGGTGTTGTTTCCAGTTAGACATCAACTTACTTAACTCTAAGCAGCACACACACTTTTATAGTTAAGTATAAATGTGGTAGCTGGAATGCAACGCTGTCTGCTTTGAACGTTTGTCATCTGTTAATTCTCCTTTTCAACCCTTCTCTTCCTCTCCCATTCCATTCCCGAATGCTTTTTCTCACCAACAGGGGTCAAGTCCAAACACAATTGGATGTGACGTCGCCAGAAATTAGCATACGAAGGTGAAATATACACATTTCATCAGGGACGTCATTTCACCAAAATGCCAGGGGTAGAGGAAGTGACATCACATGACCCTTGACCCCCCGGTGACATCACAGGAAGTGATGTCATTTGACCCCACCCCGAAGTGATATCGTGGGATGTGATGGAACGCAACCTTTCACCCGTTGACAAAACAGGAAGTGCTATCACATAGCATGTACACTACAAAAAATATGGTTACGATATATCACTATAATGTGAGGTACATTTCATACAAGAATGGATCGCCATATGTATCGTTAAGATCAGTGTGTATAGGCCCATATTACCAAAATTTTGTGAATGCAAGCAGACGTCCATGACCAAATGATAATGATGTGTTATGATATAGCACTTCCGCTTAAGTGCTTTATATAGAAAAAATGTACACCCAATATCACCCAACCTGTGTTGGTACTCATTTATCAACCTCAGAAGGATGAAAGGCTGAGTTGAGGCGTTTAAGAAAAGACTAAATCAGTGACCCACTCCCTGAAGTGTGCCTGAAATATACCTTTAATGGGTCTAGCAATTATTGTACAGAATTCCAGAAAGACACATTATTTGATATCCATAATCTTTCTTATTGGGGTCAGTGCTGAAAGTGTTTAGACTTGTGTCACTCCTTTCCTTCTTTTTTTTAAGGGGCTTTAACAAGAAAGCCAGCCACTCCAGAACTAAAGAGCCACATGGTGCTGGCAACAGCCCATGAGCTTGCATTAAAAAAAACAAAACATGTTTTTTTTTTCTTTTTCTCTATTTTTTTTCTAGAGGTCGCCAGGGAGGCCTCAGAGGTCACAGTTGCGACCTCTGGCGAACCCTAAATGACGTCCATGCATTTCATTACACTGTCTTTGCATAACCACCCAAATTGCACAGGACGAATAGAATTTCCCTTTCATAAAATCAACAAACACACTAAACCAAGAGACAATATTTTCCTCTAATAGTGTTTTTGAAAACGTTAAAACGTGTGCATGTTTTAAACTCTAAGAACCAATACAAATATTTTCCTTGGGACTTGCAGTACTGAAATGCAACATTTTACCTTTTCATCAGGTTATATAGTGCAGTGTTGAAGTCTCTGGCCTACAAACCTAACGACTGTGGTTTGAACCCCGAGGTCATCTTTAATTCATAAATTCAAAGAGGTCATTCAATGTTTCTCATTTTCGGTGGGGGACTGAGTCCACCCTCGACTTGAGCCCGGCTCACCCATCCCTTTAATTCGGATCGCTCTGAAGCAACGTTTTGTTTGCTTGCAGCACTTTACAAACCCTCCATATACATAAATAGGTGAACTAAGACCACCACCAGGGACGTCCTTACACCAAAAGTCCAGGGGTAGCAGGACGTGATGTAATTCGCAGGAAGTGATGTCATTTGACACCCAGCCGAAGTGACATCACAGGAAGTGATGGAACACGTCCTTTCACCCCTTGACAAAACCGTAAGTGGCATCACATAGCATTGCTCTGAAGTACACTATGAAAAATATGATCACGATATCACTATAATGTGATGTACATTTCATACAAGAATGGATCGCCACATGTATCGTTAAGAGAAGTGTGTATAGGCCCATATTACCAAATTTCTGTGAATGCAAGCATATGTCCAAGGCCAAATGATGATGATGTGCTATTATAAAGCACTTACACTTAAGTGCTTTAGATAGAAGAAATATATATGCAAATATCACCCAACCTGTGTTGGTACTCATTTATCCACCTCAGAAGGGTGAAAGGCTGAGTTTAGGTGTTTCAGAACAGACTAAATCAGAGACTCACCCCCAGAAAGACACATTATTTGCTATTCCCATTCTTTCTTATTTAGGGTCACTGCTCAAAGTGTTAAACTAGTGCAAACCCCTGTTTTTTTAATGAGTTCTGAACAAGAAGGCCAGCCACTCTCCAGAAACGAAGAGCCACAAGGCACTAGCCACAGCCCATGAGCTTAGATTATAAAAAGGGGTAGCGAGGGAGACCACAGGGGTCTCAGTTGGGACCCTTGGCGACCCGCAAATGACGTCCGTGACCACCACTCCCACAATGTATTAATTTGTTAAATGAAATACATGGGCAACACAATCCGTGTCACCAAGTCCTCGGGCCAGTCGAGCAAGGTTTACCCTATGCAGGTTGCTGAGCAGCACCTGCACCCGTACCTAGGGCCCCCCAGAAAACATGCAACATGCAGGTCACTTTCTGCAACATATTACATGCATTCATTAATACAATAAAAGAAGAAAATGGTGGTGCACATTATACAAGCATAGCAGTCTTAAGAAATATGCTAGCAATCCTTCCCTGCTGTCAACTGGGAAAGCTGAAATGAAATATTTGGATCAGTGGTCGAAGTGAGTGGGAGCGGTTGGGAGCGGTGCTCCTCTACTTTTTTTCATTACCTTTTTACAGCTCCTATACTTTTATTTTAAAAAGAAACCGTTCCGGAATGGTTTCGTTTAAAAATAAAAGTGTAGGCAGAAGTTGAAACTTGCACTGTTAGTGCACTGCACTAGACGTTCCCTTAAACAGCAGGTGCAAGTGTTTGGTGGTGTGTATTGTGTGTAGGAGGGGACGTGGTGATGAGGTTTGTGGGGAGTGCTTGCAGGCCAGCACGGAACATAGTTCCACTACTTCTTTTCGTACACTTGGACCACGATTTGGATCGATTTTACATGCAGGAGTGTTTATTTCTGTACGTATCCATTTTCTGCCTGTCCTCTACTAGGAGCGCAACGAAACCTACATTTCTGGGGAGGGCTATCTGGTGATTGGAGGGGCCACTTCAGAAAATGGGCGTGGCAAACTTGCAGGCTCTGCCCCCATCGTTCTACCCCCCAAGGTCCCCCCAAGGTCTGGTGTGGGGACTACCAAGAATCAAAAAGTCCATTTTAAAGTGCGATACGCAGAGAGGCGATGGAAGCCTTTCTTGGAAGAAGCAGCTTTAAAACTTTACTGCGTTTGTTCAAGTACATTTTTCTGCACAAGCATAGCAAAACTTTAACACTGCTAGTTTTGGTAAAGGCTTCCCTCACCTCTCTGAAGAACAAAATACAAGTGCGCACATCCAAGGGTGCACCTAGGCTAAAATTTAGGCGGTCGCTAACCCTTCAAATGCTGGGAGAGGCGCTAACTTCAGGGGCTGGTGGTAGGGGCAAACATATTTGTGTGGGGCACATCTAACTTCTTTACGTATTCTAGTGAGACTATTGTAGTGCAGCTTCAATGTTACACGCAAGTTAACTCTCTCCTTTAAATCTAAAAGCACCCACTTAAGGAATGCTGTGAGAATGAGCGGTCTCCTGTACCCTCTCCACCCATCCAATCACCCCCCTGTCATGCAAGTACTAACTCCACATCGCGATTTCAATTGCCTAAAAACGTCTCCATCTGAATGCAGGCAGGGACGTCATTTCACCAAAATGCCAGGGGTAGTGGACGTGACGCCACACGCCCCTTGACCCCTGATGACATCACAGGAAGTGATGTCATTTGACCCCACCCGAAGTGACAAAACAGGAAGTGGCATAACATAGCATTGTACACTATGAAAAATATGGTTACAATATCACTATAATGTGATGTACATTTCATACAAGAATGGATCGCCATATGCATCGTTAAGATCAGTGTGTATAGGCCTATATAACCAAATTACTGTGAATGCAAGCAGATGTCCATGACCAAATGGTAATGATGTGTTATTATATAGCACTTACGCTTACGCGCTTTATATAGAAAAAATATATACCCAATATCACCCAACTTGTGTTGGTACTCATTTATCGACCTCAGAAGGATGGAAAGGCTGAGTTGAGGCATTTAAGAACAGACTAAATCAGTGACTCACCCCCTGAAGTGTGCCTGAAATAAACCTTTAATGAGCCTAGCAATTATTGTATAGAATTCCAGAAAGACACATTATTTTGTATTCCCATTGTTTGTTATTTAGGGTCAGTGCTGAAATAGTTAGAGTTGTGGCACCCCTGTTCGTATTTGTCTTCTTTTTTTTAAGGTGCCTGAACAAGAAAGGCAGCCACTCCAAAAGTAAAGAGCCACATGGTGCTGGCCACAGCCCAGGAGCTTGCATTACAAACCCCCCCCCCTTTTTTTCTTTTTTTGGAGGTCGCAAGGGAGACCTCAGAGGTCGCAGTTACGACCTCTTGAGACCCCTAAATGACTTCCCTGAATGCAGGTGCTAACAATGAAATGCTTTATGTAACCAAGGTTTCCACAAAGCACTCCAAGGGATCAGACCCGGGGTTCTCCACATTTCATAACATATTCCCAAACCCATTGAAGAGGATCATCTCTCAAGACTCGGGTGCTTCTGACCTGCACTTGTTATGTTTCCATATTTCATTTTCCATACATGGGGCTTTTTGCTGTTCTTGGGACTCGCCCCGTGTTGGCTAGGTTCGCAGACCGTGTGTTTTGCCACTTCACTATTCCTCTTCACTTCTTATTGACACCCTTGCATATCCTGGTCCCACCCCTAACTCAGTGATGGGTGTTGTCGTTGTATTACTTTTGTGCAACACTCTTTACCTTTTGCTGTAAGTGGACAGTGTTCAATTTCTTTCAGGCTGTGAAGGACGGGAGAGGAGGGTGGTTTAAAAGCACCTTTGCTCTGCGCAGCTTGTCACCGCCAGGGGCATAGCAGAGAATGCTATCAATAGCAGCTCTCCACATTGAAATGATACTTCCTGCCAATTCCCCTGCACAAAAGCTTTTTCTGGCATCCAGGGCCCCCCATGCTCCTAGTGTGCCAGGCAGGCAGCACTGCCTGACTTCCTGTCCTGCCGCCTCACTTCCTGTCCCAGCCAATCAATGAATGGCTGGGGAGGGACTTGCAGTCAGGCGGCCTGACTGGAATTCAGGCAGATGCAATCCTGTAAGTGTTTTCCGACAAACAGGAGGGCAGCTTTGCTTTTTCTTTCTAGGGAATGGGCGAGCACCTGGTAGTGCTTGTGGATGGCCCCTGCGGTGGGCAGGTACTGGCCTGTGGGTGGGGACGGGGGGGGGTCAGGCACAAGCCCCGCCGGGCTCACCCAGTTCTAGTCAACAGTGAGGAGGCCCTAACGGTGCAGGTCAAGAGACCCTGACGGCACAGATCATGTGAGCAGGGCCTGATAATGCAGGAGTCAGGATGCCCTGATAGTGCAGGAGGCAATGGCAGAGCAGAGGGCCCTAGCGATGCAGAACAGGAGGGCCTGGTGATGGATATCGGAGGATTTTCAGGCAGACAGCAAGGGGCCCTGGTGGCACAGGCCACGAAGCTTTGGCAGCAAACAGCAGGGAGGCTTGTTTGTTGCGGGATGGGAGGTATTGGTGGCACCAGTTAGGTAGCCCTGATAGTCCAGGTAAGGAGGTTCTGATGACAGAGATGAGGAGGCTGTGGCAGCACAGCCCAGGAGCACCTGGTGCCGCATGGGATGAGGGCTAAATGAGGGGTGTGGAGGGGGTACAACAGGCGTGCTTGAGGGGATGCAGGACCAAAAAATCAGTTTGAGAAAAATTCATAAAAAGGCCTGGAAGCCCATCTACTGAGAACAAACATGGCCAATTAACCTGTTTTATGGCAAAGTACCCACTTGGGAGGGTCTACAACCACGTTTTAACTCACTGTACTGTTCACAGAGGAGAAATCGCCATTTGCATATGTCTGGTCCCACCCGCTTGGTGCTATGCGATTTGGTCAAAAAGACTTCATCGACTTTTTTGCGGGGCTAGATTTTGCTGTGAATATATGAGTGGGGAAGAGCCCCTGCAGCCCCCCATAACCCCTCGACATTAGGTATTCACCTATACTCACCCCCCACATATATTTGGGACTTAAATTTTGTTGAAAAAAATGTGATGAATTATAATTCGATGTAATCTCCTATGGCAAAACCTCCCTATCCCATCCATGTAGGCAGTCCAGCACCGAAATGCTAGGCAATTCTCCTCTGAACAAGAGTACCAACAGCAACCCCTGACACGTGTTTCGGCCTCTATAAGGCACAGTGAGCAAGGGGTCCACGTCTGGATTACCCAGGGCAATTTAGTGTGAAACCCCAAGTCCCTAAACATTCATACAATGGTCTCAGAGCCCCTCCACTAAGAGCGAACATGGTCAAATAACCTGTACTATGGGAAGATATCCACACTCTTGTTTAATTTGTAAAACTTGGGGTTTCACCCTATGTAACCAAGGGTAATCCAGACATGGACCCCTTGCTCACTGTACCTTAGAAAGACTCTGCTTTACTTTACTGAGGAGGCCCAACAAGGCTGAAACATGTGAAGGCCATGCTGGAGTGAGTGCCTCAATTTATAATCCCCAACTCCCCACTGGTAGAAGTGTGCCAAGAAAAGTAATGGCAGGGGATGGGGTAGGCGGGAGCAAAGTGCAACACACAACAAGGCCTTGAGACCGGGGCGGTTTGACAACCAAGTGGGTGTGACAAGCAAAAGAAGCCACTGTATTTGTTTGCTTTTTTTTCAGCCAGTCATTTATATTGTCTAGACTTGCTGATCGTAACTCCACTAGAATTCATACCCAACATCTACCTGAACAGATGCAGCTTCAAAGAGCCCTGGAAGTAGAACACATTTGCATTGCCATGAACAGAATGTCATCATTTATTCTAAATCCTGGGTCCCAAGAAGGAGAGAGTTTTTTTATATGACTCGGTAATTTATTTTATTTAGTGTGTTTTAGTTTGTATAAACTTTTCACACCTTATAATAAATCACATATATTTTTAAGAGACACAGTACAAAATTCACCTTTCTGTTAAACTGCATAAAACACCAAATCCAACTGATTTGAAATTATTGTCTAAAATTCACATACATCCATAAGGACTAGCAAATTGTATGCACATGCAATCCTGATATTATTAGAAACCGTTTATAATTAAAATTCGTTATTAAAAAGGCACTTGTGAGCTACAGTTCAAATGATCACACTTCAAGCATAAAACTATTTATACCCTCTGTGATGATCTTCGGTTGGCGTCACTTTTCCCCAGGAGGGAGTCCTTTTCCATGAGGCCAGGGAAGTGCAGCCGCTAACCTATTGTCCCCCTATGGGTGGTAACATGTGTGAGGGTCTGATGGGGAGGTACTGCTGCTCTGGGGATAAGGATGAACATCTCTGATGCAGCCCGTATGAGTACATTACATTCCCACATACTCTAGCTTGCCCTTCGTCTGCTAATCTCTTTGTAGACTCTAGACCTGTGCTCCAAGGCAGAGTTTTAAGGTCCTCGAAAGTACTGGGACGAAGAACAACAACAGGATCCCAAGTAATCCATGTATTGGGATGAGTTGGCCCCATGCAGCAATAAAGAAAAAACATGTGAAAGAGACGAAGGATTTATACAATGGGCTCAGATACGGCTGGTAACATTGTATAAAAAGCGACAATGGACTAAACATTGTGTTTCGGGTAGCCGCAGAGGATGGCAGGTATGCTGGGCAGGGAATGCGGGAGATTCAATCTTGCTATGAGAGTCCTATGGGACTCTATGGGAATGGGGACTAACATTTTCCGGTGCCTGACTTCCCGGACTGTCAGACTTGTAATGTCCCAGTGGCACCGGGAAGTCAGGCGTCAGTAAAATGTTACAAGTCCGGCGGCAACCCACCAAAAGCACCGGCAGGGTTACCGCTGGACTCATAATGAGACCCATTATCTCTGAAACACTTCTTATTAATATTCCGGTATTCTCGTAAGAGCTGGCCATCCTGATTATAAAAGACTTTTGCTCAAAGAATAAGCAATGTACATACTGGATTAGTCAAAATTTGTAACGTACAGTATACCCCTCTTAATGCACACATTGGCATGAATAGGCGGTAAGGCCCAACTGAAGACGAATAGCTTATAGTGGTATACCGGATGGAACTCCGAATATGCATTTCCAAATGTTACCCTCCAGTCTATCCAGCCATGTTTTAAACAATCTGTATGTAGCTTTGAGACCATACATGATCAAAGTCATGAAGCTTTGCTTGTATGTCAATATGATACCATGTAAGCTTAAACCTGGCTGGTTGTTTCCTAAAATTCTTGAGCATGGAAATCAGACTGATAGCTTTCCTCTTTTTAGTGTCCATGAATTTTTGATACCGTATCAGCTCTGACCTGACCTAGATATGTATTAGAGGTCACCTGCTCGATCCTTCCTTGCTCCATGATTAAGTTACAGGGAGTACCCTTCCTAGAGCCAATGCACATATACTTAGTTTTATCAAAGTTGATTTGAAGATCATTGTCTTTTGCGTCCTCACAGAGCTTCAAGGCGCTACGCTTAATGCCTACTAGCGTATGATCAACTATGACCACATCCTCTGCGTACACCATCCATCGAATATGGCCAAGCCCCACTTTAGGGGGGACGTTATTTTCTTCAGTCAGCGAGTCAGATAAGCCCATCAGGTATAGGTTAAACCGCGTGGCGGCCAAGACGCATCCTTGTTTTACTCCTAAACCAGTCAGGATCTCTCCCGTTAATTCCCCCACACTGTTTATCCGCACCCACCTGCTGGTGCCAGTATGCAGCTGTATTATTATGGCCAGTAGGCCTTCAGGTATACCCATCTGTTTCATCTTCACCGACTGTTTATGCCGATTGACGGTGTCAAATGCAGACGAGAAATCTACAACAAGCTGCATAAAGGAGGCATATTTGTCTTTCTGGCACATTGCATTAAAGAGTTTAGCATTACGAAGTTATGAGTGGTGGCACTCCCTGCAGAAAAAACAGTCTGAAAATCACCACTTAGCTCATGCAGTAAGTTGGTGAAGGATGGTAGTGCAAAAGATTTTACTGGGCACATCTAGTAATGCAAGTAAACAGTAATTTGCTGGATTTTCACTGGCTCCCTTTTTGCAAACCGGCACAATAATGGCCTTCTTCCATGAGGCAGGGATCATGGTATTGTCCAGAATTGGTTTAAATAATTTGTGCAAAACTTCAGCCCAAAAGTCTGGATCTTGTTTTATTATTTAGCTAGCCCTTTGGGCCATGGGGCCACAAAGATTTAATTGGGCAACTAAATATCGTATATAGTCAATGTCCATTTCTTAACCAAGGAAGGCACATTGGGGCTCACTTGTGCTTTCTTTTGTATCACCACCACATTTTTCCTTTATATACTCTCCATGTATTAGTATAAACCATGTTACGTCATTAAGATATCCCCAGAACTTTCCATGTTCCCGTAGTCTCAGTATATAGTCTCGGGAGGATAGCTCAGTGGCAACGTGCTCACCTTGGCAGCAAGACGATATGGAGCAACACAGGTTCAATCCCCGGGTCCGCGTTTAGAAACCTCTGGGTATTAAGCACGTTATAAATAACCTATCATAAAACATTTTTTGCCTTAGTATATTCTGTATAGACAGTTTGTATCGCTTAATCCAATTATTGAAAGCAATTCTTTCCTTTTAAACAAGCCTGTCGGTTTCAGCTCTTCCATCTCTAGTAATTTTTTGGATCCATTTTCTCATTGCTGTTTCACTCTCGTATATTCATATAATAAGTCACTTGCACCTTAGATCAATAAAATGGTGTTTGCCCCCAATTGGCATAAACTCCAGATGGTTTATCCTGTTAACTATAGGTTCAGGGGAGAGAGCCGACCTAACATCAAGGACCTCTATCGTGCAGCCCTTGGTATATCTGCTGCTAGCTCGCAGATTCCTTTCCATCGATCCATCCTAATCTGTTTTGCCCTTGATTCATCTGTATAGCACCACTCCTACACTCCACACAGCCTTCTGTCCCAAGAGCAACATTAAGTGTAATGAGTGCATGATCACTGCAGTCATTTAACTGAATGCTCATAGTTATATGACTTGTCTATGAATCACCATAGACCAAAGATCCCATCCTGAGATATACTGTGCGATGATATCCTGATGGTAGGCAATAGCAGTCCACGGGAGGCATTTGAAAAGGAAAAGGTTTTTAAGATGTATTCTCTATTCTACTGGAAGCCTCTCCCAGGGGAGGATTAGCATCTTTTGGCCTAGGGGGAAAGTACAGTGTTCTGGCCCATGGTCCAGTGGCCCAAGTCCACAATGCATCAGACCCAACTTTCAGAACAATGAAACACAATACTAACCCTTCCTCCATCTTCACATTCTCAAGAATATATAGTGGACATTATTTGATACTACTCTTCTTTCCTGCAAGATATCCTTCAGTTATGTTTGTGATTTCATAGAGACCCGGGCCCCAAGCAACACCCACACCCACCTAGCAAAAGTAGTAAAAAAGAATTTCATCAGGATAATATCATTTGGTGAAATGGGAAAGCTGGGCTTTTAGCCCAGGTCTCTTTGTGTCCTAGTTTACAATTCTGCATCAGGAAACATCTCCTTCCATCTCAGTCCATCCCATCCCATCTTTAGTTTAAGACCAATGTAAAGAAACTGAGAAGATGGAGAATTCATTGGTAGAGTCGAGGCAGGGGGTTTGCTTTCGCTGTAAGAGCCACATATGCGCTGGAATGGCAAAATGATATTCTAGCTGCCTGCTTTTCCATATGGCTAATGCGATTAAATCTAGATGAAAAAGAAACACCTAAATAGTCCAAACCATCAGTGACATTCTGTGGCTGATCATTTGCTTACCATGTCTCCTGATTGAACTATAAATGCTGTAAGGCCATGATATTGCATGAACGTGTAGTAAGAGTTAATTAGGCACTCTTGGGACGGATTCATCTTCATATGTGAGGACTGATATTCTTTGAAAGCCAAATCTGGGCACATCTCCTTCAGCCTGTAATAAATAATCGTGCAACCCATTAATGTGCAGAGAAATCAATAAAGGCAGCAAAAAGCACACTGTGGTACACAGGATTTAATGGGGAACAACGAGGTGCAAGATCCTTCGCTCCCGATCGCACACATGCTTCGGTCTCAAGATCTAACAGCTATAGGGCCTCCTTACAATTGTGCCGGTACGGAAACAAGGGTGCCGGTAAGATTACTGGCACCATTGTTTCCGGACCGGCACACTACAGGTCTGTTTGCCAGAGACACTGTGCCCGGCAGGGTTGACCCTGCCAGGAGTAGCGGCCACGGTTAGCTGCCTGTGATGGAAGCACCAGCACCGACATCGGCAGTGTTTCCCATTTGGGAATGGGGATTAACAGAATCACCGGCGCCTGACTTCCCGGCTGCCGGGGTTATAATACCCCGGTGTTAACAGGAAGTCAGACGCCAGTAATTTCTTTCCAGGTCTGTGGCAACCCGCCGGTTTTACCGGCAGATTTACCGCCAGACCCATCATTAGACCCATAGTGTCTTCATCAGATCTTCTGGCCAATTTAGGTCTATAAGGCATTTCCACAATTTAGATCTGTTCACTTTATCGAACGCCGTGGTCAAGTCCATGAAGGCCAAGCATATGTTCTCTTTGTTTAATATATATGTCATTTAAGATAATTAAATACAAAATAAGTGCTTGCTCATCTGTTGCTAAACCTTCCCGGAAGCCGAGTTGGATGTTTGAAAGGATGTTCTCTGAATGCACCAGTATATGTATCTATTTGTTTATTGAACCTTTGTATAGCGCCTAAACAGCAAAAAGGGTTTCCAGGCGTCTCAAGAAAAAAAAAGAGGGTGGGAGGACATAGGAGAAAACAACAATAATACTCCTACTAGGCATTGTGACATTCGGATCGTGCAAGTGCAGTAACGAGAAGTGCAGGGTGAGGAGGAAGACAGGGCGAATGGAGTACAAGTGCCAAGGCAACAGGGGTAGGATGGGGGTGGACCAGACTCAGTAGGCTAATCGGGAAAGGGTACCCGAGAGCAAGTGCTGGTAAGGGGTGCACAGGAGGACTGGTTGAAGGAGGACTTGGCCGCAATAAGACCGATAAGGCACACAGGCAACCAGTCGCAGCGTTAGGGGGAGAGGGAAGAAGGAGGAGAAAAGGAAGGTCTTGAGAAGATTCCAGACCTTCAGTAGCTCCGGCTCAAGTCGGAGACGGGTAGGGAGGTCGCTCCAGAGGGAGGCGCCTGCCCAAGAAAGAGATCTACCCCCCGCTCTCTGTTTAGAGAAACGATTGATCTGCAGAGAGTTGGAGCTAGAGGACCGAAGGACTCTAGCAGGGAGGTATGTGAATATGTTGTGGGATTTATATGTGTGGTTTTGTTGGTCAGATAAGAGTGTTCTGGACAAGACAAAAAAATGAAAAGCTGAGGGGCTTATTCAGAGGTGGATGGTAATGGTAAAATCAGCAGTATTTAAGAAATACTGCTGATTTTACTGTCCACGCAACTGAGGGCTCACTCAAATACCACAGGCAGTATGCCAATGGAATATCGGTGCCAGTACATTAGGCAGACACTCTGCTGGAAATCTGTCTACGTTTACATCCTCCTAAGAGGTGGAGTAAAAAAGTCTCATTGGCCCCAATCTTTGCAAAACCTTTGCATGCACTTCCTTTCAATACAGTGAAAAGTTGGGCTTCTCCAGTGCCCCCACTACCATACCCATGTAATGCATAGAAGTCTAAGGACTGACCTTTTTATGCATAAGAAAAAGGTGCAGTAGTGGTCTAAGCCAGTAATGCACATGCTCCATGTTTCACTTTAAGACTGAAGGTGAACTGGCTGAAGGAAATGTTTAAAAACCACTTGTTTACGTTACAACTGGCTGATGTGGCTTTTCTAAAATACCTCCAGAGGTAGTAAAGAAAATACCACCTATGCCGGTGATAAACTCTCTAAATTAAATGGATTTTCAGAAAATGAGGTTGTTGGTAAATTTCTCCAGCAGTACTTCGCCAAAGAACCCATCCAACTCTCAATGACCCCTTAGTAGTCTACTAAGAATGAACCCTTGAACGTTACATCTTTCTGTGCATGTTTTTCAACCATGTCCAAAAGTGACTTCAACAAAAAATGCAAAAGCCGTTTCTAGAAGCGCCATTTAGTGACATCCCATAGTGTTATGCAGGCTGATAAGGAGCTGTGCTTGTAATGAACTCACCAGTGATCAAATAATTCACCAGCACATAGGGGAAGCATTCTTACAGAATGAAACTGATGACAAACTTTAATAAGATAAGGACCCTTACTTCCTTGGCAAGTAGGAGCCATGCTAGGCTGCTGCTGATTTGTAAAAGGTCAATGGTGCATGGACTGCAGCAGTAGCAGCAAGGTTTTACCAACTCTCTCATTTGCCGCGGGCGGTATGACCATGCTCCTGCGCCTGGACGCTTCTCCCTCTCACTCGCACACGGTGGAGTCCCATGTGTGGAGGCCACCGAGGCACATATGCAACATTGCTGAAATAAAGACGTGTGTCTCCCCCATCAAAACAGAAGCCGAGCAGGGCTTGCAGCACCAGGCTCCTTCGAGGGAGGCTGGATTCTGCAGGATTTTAGCTTTTTCAATTCTTGTTTTATAATTTTCAGCGTTGGCACAATGAGCAGCAGCCCAGCCAGCCCAGGGGCAGGGGCAGGGGGAGGCAATTGTTATTTTAACCCCCTACCCAGCACACACCTGGCCACGCCTAGTTCCAATGAACATCTTCACCGTGATTACTTTTTCTACGTCCACAAACCAATCGGTTTTGAGCCACCTGCAGTCTGCTAATAGGTTTCACTGAAGGGCCTCCAGGAGTTCATTGTAGTAGTTCAGGAGACTAGTCACCACGGCTCTTACTGCAACGCTACACTTGTCCCAGGGGACATGAGTGCACAAATCCTATATAGCCACCTGATTTTAAAAATCCCCTGTGAGTGGCATGGACCTTTTAAAAACGATATTGTCTTACCACTTTACTCTGCTGGGAGTTCCGGCCTCTATCGGGAAAGAATTTCCCCAATCACTGACACTGGTCCTACCGATGCCGGTGATTGAGGCAAACCCAGTCCACGGAGTCCATCAGGACTCCGTGGAATGGGAACTGACTGCCATTGCTGGCACTCGTAATATCCCAGTAACACCAGGCTATCAGGCACCGATAACATAAGGCGAGTTTGCCAGTGACTCGCCGGTACTATGGCCAGGTTACTGGCGAACTCGTAGTGAGGCTCAATGTCTGTATATCGACTCTGATCATGAAGGACTGTCATAGTTAGGGTTGGAGCTCGGCATGAGTTTAAGGCGCCTCTCCTACGAGACTGGCATGCGTTCGAAGTATGACTGTATGGCTGCTATGGATTTACCGCAGGTATAAAGTAGGACCACTTATATGTAAATGCTTCTTCTGGATTATGAACAGCGTTCATTTTTTACATCCTGTCCTGGAGGAATCAACATTGGTCTGAACATTGGGCCACCTACCTGCACCACGAGAGAGGCCTTTCCGGGGAAGGCAGTGAGAGGTTTACTTTGTAAACCAGTGTGTGGTTTCTTGCATGTTGACGCTACCATTTCACATGCACTATATGGTGAGAAGGGAGGTAGGCCATAGCTGGGAGACGAGAGACTGGGTGCTTTCCTGCATTAAGGAACCACGTGTAGAGAAACAAATGCCTTTACGATTGCAATAGCTGGCACCAGACACTTTAAAGAGCCTCATTGCAAGTTTGGACGTAACTTTAAAAATTGACGTATTAGAATGTATTCCAGTTTTTTCCATACTCCTAACCATCGGTTGCAAACCTAGCTGGACGTAATATTTCCACCATGTGCAAAAAGTGGAGCAATTACTCCCAATGGAAATACCTCTGTAAATAATTCCTGAATTTCCTAATGAAGTCATAAGAGACATCAAAATGGGGACTAACCGCAGCTCATAGGGCCTCGTCACGGGTTTGGCGGTAGTTCCTTTTGATTTGCCACCAAACTGGTTTGCATTTACCAGCACTTGGTCCCGTGGATTTACAGCGGGATTGCAAGTGGTGGTAAAGTGGTGTTAAGCCCCATTTTCAGAGTCCCTATGAGTCAATGGTGATTTTTGCTGCAGTAAATCTGCAGAGTATTGGCGGTGAAGGGAAGGATTTAACGTAAACCCTTCACTTAACCTCCAATGCTAAAATTTGGCAGTGCAGTAAAATTGGTGGTTATTCTGCGGTTATTCTGTTACTGCCCAAAAAGGTGACAGTAGCAGCGTTACCACCGGAAACATACTACATCGCAGAGGCTGCACATTGGCAGAGATTTACCAGTCACCACTGGTGTGAACTGTAATTCAGTGAGGCGGAATAAGCACTGTTTATACAGCCAAACTCTTATTACATCTATTTTCAAAAAGATGTAAGAAAGCTGAACGTATTCAATGTGAGCACAGGAAGAATAGCACTTTATTGAATGCAGGGGATATTTTTCTGTGGGCAGTGTTGTATCAACATGACAAGGTGTTGCGTGCCTGCTGTGTCTACTGTGAAAAGCCAGAGGGTGTTTCACAACCTAGTCCCCGGAGATCCTGTACTCAGGTACCCAGGGAAAGGCTGTCACTTTTGGATCCCGACCCTGGGCATGGACAAGCGAGGGAGGGTCACCTGGGCAGGGGGTTCATGGAGAGTGGGGGAGAAGCACCCAATGGTGAGACACGGTATCCCCCTTTTTCCAAACGCATCTAACCGCTATACCTGCTTATTTTATGGGAAAGTGCAACTCCCATAATTCCACCACACTTTACATTGACAACAGTACTGAGTCGAGGAAGATGAAGAATGAGGTCAGAAAGATTACCTCCCCTGACTTGCATTGGCTCTGTCCCTATAATGAGACGAGGCAGAGTCAGGCATGTAGTCCTAACAATGCAAACCTGCCACTTGTTGACACTCCCTGTGAGAATAAAAGGTGGTGCGCACAGGCACACTCTGAGCGAGGCTGGGTACGAGAAGGAACAGCTCTTTCAGGGCTGAAACGAACCAGGCTGTGGAAGGCCAACTGGATGATCAGCAAATGCACTGACAGAGAGAGAGCCAGGCGAGAAATCCACACTTATGGGAAGCTGTAAGCGTTTCAAGGCTGAAACTGGAGGAAATAAATCATCAAGTTGCATGAAAGTGGCCCGCGACCCTCCTGGGTGAACGGCAGAGTTGGGGAGGAGCAGAGGAGGTGTTGGTAACAGCCGTGACTGCATGAATAAGAAGAAAGGAGATTAATTAACATGACCAGTGAGTTATCACAGTAAACAAAAGTCTTGTTTGTTTTAAAAGCAAAAGTGACTGTGGTGGATAGGGTCTGGGAGTCAGTCTTGGCAGGTTGTGCTCAGTTTCTCAGTCTTTCTACAGTGCTATTGGAGTGAAGGTGGAGCCTTGTGTCTAATCTCCTAAAGTCTGCGGAGAGGAGCGGAGAGGCTCTGAGAGGCAGTCTGGACACATCTGGGCGGGTCACGCACTTCAGGCCCTTAACTTTGTCACTTTCTGTGCCCTGATACCCCTGGGTTTGGCGCGCATTACAAATAAACAAATAAACAAACAAACAAAAACCTTTTACTGTTGAGGTTTCCAAGACACTCTGTATTCATTTTTCCCTTCGATACTGGAGTGCGTACAGGAGTGTGGACAACAGAAGCATCCATAGCCTGCCGCAGCCCGGTTGCATTAATCAGGATTGTTGTTGGATACCTCTTATCTGATTTCAGTACTTCGTCCATTTCTTATCTTCGGACCGGAGTGTGTGTAGGAGTGTGAACTAATTAAGCCACATTCTTAGCCTGCCATAAGACTGTATTGGTTATGCATATAACGTTCGTTTTTTCCTTCATTTGCTAGATTCACAGGGAAAGTCTTATTTTCACCTGCAACCCTTTGTTTCTCTACCGCATCTACCTCTGAGTGTTTCAGCATTGTGGTGTGTAATTCTGCCCTTTGGACTAAATTTGAAAAGCTCTTCATCTCTGGACACTCAGAGATCGGCAGTCCATACTCCCTCTCCTGCAGCGATATAGCTACAAATCTTGCCATCATGTTGCTGCAATGGGTTTGTATATGAGAGAGGTGGCACCCCAGCTGAGCTTTTATCATTTCATCTGCTCGCAATACTATGGGTGATGTGATGGTATGACAATGTTCTGTATTACTGTGTTTCTAAACTTGTGATTAAATGACTCTTTAAGGGCATATAGCCAGTAAACCTGTGATTAAACGCCTCTTAAGGGGCGTATAGCCAGTAAATTAATTGATGACTCACTGTTGCCTAATTTCAAACTTTAGTGAATTTTAACATATGTAATCCCTTGGTGTGAAGTGGTGCTTCTAGATAAAGGTATCAGTATTTTGAGCGCACTTTGAATCTTCAAAGTCACGCCTTTCTAGTAGGGTCCGACTGAAAATCTTGAATATATCTTATTTAAAAAACAAATTATAATAATTCTCTACGTTGACTTTAGCTGGATGTGATGCAAAGTATTTTTGTCTAATCCAACTGAGACAATACTTTTCTTCAAGTACCCTATATCTTAAACTAATTTTACTTTTGCAATTAACCGTAAATAGTTTTTACTCTTTAAAAGCTGTTTGTGACTTAATCGTACTGACGGTTGTTGGCCTTATAAGTGGCAAACGTTTCATTGGGAAAATACCATCCATAAGTGTAACCATGAACCAATCATCAAATTCACCGGACACTTCTAATAAAGTATGCTTGAACGAAAAAAGCACTTTAATGGGGGTGCCACCTAAGAAACAATTCAATTGTGATGATAATCTAATTTCAACAACTCCTGAATTGACATCCTTAGAGGCTACACGGGTTGACATTCAAGTGCAGATTCATCATCTCTCCCTTACGCAACCCAATCCACTCTCTTATTCACTCCACAAAATACATGATTTCGATCCAATAGAGAACAAGCTGGCCATTAATGACTTCTGCGAACTGACTGATCTAGACCAGGTAGAGCTTTCAATTGTTCAGGTAATGATTTTGTGCCTGACGTTTCTATGTTGGCCCTTGTAGTCATGGCGGAATTGAGAAAGAGGGTAAGATTATCACTAGGCCCTCCTACACCTGGAGCTCTACTACCTCGGTCAATAGATGAAATTTGGCTTTATACAAATGTAAGTTCCAGGACAATAGTCTTGGACGATCCTCAGTTTGCTACTGCGTCGAATAACTACTCTTTTGACTTTACAGAGTCAAGCTCTCCATTCAAACGACTCATAGATGCACAATATGAGAACGGTAGACCAACAAATGTCCCTATGGAGGGCCGGTGCTCTTTCAGAAATTAGCCTTTACAGGCTAACGACCGGAGGGATATTCCTACAAACACATCCTTGTCTAACATCAATCTATCACAAGATTCGAATACTCCTGACATGTACTCATTCCCTGTTCTAAGAAGAATTCTAAACTTGTTGGACAAGGGACATGATGTTACTTATTACAAGATCCGGGAAGTTAAGACTACCCTTCCAGACATACTTGCAAAGATGTACAAATTGTAGGGTTATATTTATGCGCAAGAGACCCGAATAAATACTACACTTGAAAATAAAACCAATATAAAACACATTCACCATATTTTCAAAACTTCCCAAACTGATGAGACTTACACTTCTACTAAATCCTCCCAAACAACTTCCTCTAATTCTTTGCAAGTTTATTCTACACCCCTGAGAGAGAATGTCATCCGGGGTTCTAATCATGTATCATAGGACACTTTACAACTCAACGGTGAAGATCTGTGGGAAACTGTAAACACTAACGTGGCCAAGATTACAGAACTGGCGCTAAATATAAAAGGACTGCAAGGGCCAGCGAAGAATGACTCTCCGTGCAAATCCCTTTTATTAGCAATGGGTGAAGAGGTTGCAGGATATGATCTTGATGCCCCCAACAGTCCTTCCCCAGTAACAGATTTCATAGAACAAATGGATAGGACAGCGGAACAAATCTTTATCTTCACCCGTTACACAAGTAAGAATAAAGCATAAAGAGCTTAGAGCTAAGAAAAGAAGAGCTAATAGGAATAAGCAAACTGACCTGTTAAAATATGCAACCAATTAAAATATCGGGTTACAACTCCACTATTAAAAACCTTTGTAATTTGTCCAAAGATGATGAGATTATAGATCTCAATCAGAAACATGAGCAAAAGAAAAATCAAGCACAAAAATTGCTGATGTGACTGCCAAAGATACTAATCCTGACCTTATCAACAATCGGACAAAAAACTTTCTTTTCGTCCGGTACTTTACTCAATGCAGTAGTGGCCAATAGACATTAACAATCCTCTACTCAGTCAGTTGAATCAATGTCTCTGCCCACTCGTTTACTTATGGTGGAACAGGCATTAAACAAACCATGATGTTTAATTTCTTCCCTACTATGGGAAAGAACATTTTCCGTGGTGATCCGGGAACCATGGTAATGGCCGACTCCACTAATAAGAATTCAGATACTTTTGAAGAGTCGGTTCCTCAATCAAATATCGACTGTAATGCAATTGAAAAAAAAGTAGCATTTGTTGGTGAAACAGCTATCATTCAAGAAACAGATCCCACAACGGAGCAAGAACATAATTCTTCTCATTCTATTTCCACAAACATCCTGGGGTGAGAAAGTGATATTAAAATAAATGGAACAAACAGAATTAATCAATCCTACATTCTCGATATATTGAAACAAATTCTATCGTTGAGGTTATTGAATTCAGACAATATTGATTGGTTGACCCTGCCTCTAAAAAATAATAATCGTATGATACGTCAACTTTATTCACTCATTATTACAAAACTCATCTGGGAACAACACAAATATCTCTTGTAACTGGGCTTTCAACTCAGCACGTTGAACTCCAAGGATGAAGCTCATGCATTCATTGAAACTCATAACAAAGATATTTTGAATGTAAACACGAACCATCCATATAACACCACTCTAACAGCACCTAATGAAAATCTGCTTAACCAATTATGAACCCTGTCTAATTCTGTTCAGGACTGGTCGTGGGTCGAACCATTGATGAAAACAGTTTTATCTATAAAACAAGTGGATCTTCAACCATAGCACTGAAGTATTGAGGTTCATTTCATGGAATACTTGCGGTTTTAAGAATATGTACTCATTGTTTAATAATCTGGACGTAGCTAGCAAACCTACGGTTATTATGCTACAAGAAACTATGAAGCTAAACAGTTACATTTAAAAGGATTTGTAACATATACCTCCCAAGCAAGGAGCGGTCTCTCTGGAAGACCCATTGGTGGGTTAGACATTGCTATAGATAACGCCCTCAAAGCTAAAGTAAAGCTGATCTCTTCATTTGAGGAGTTGCTGGTTGTTGAACTCAAATTGGATGCGGATGGAAACTCTGCTTTTTATATCATTAGTCTACACTGGAATCCCATGAAGATTGAGATATCTGATATACTCTGAAATTTACAAACATGCCACTCATTCTAACCCCAATTGCATTGTTACTATTATTGGTGATTTCAATTGTAACTGTGCAAAGAGTGCCATGTCCAACCAACTCTCAAAATCTACAGGGCTATACTCATCATCTGATAATAAAGGTCAAAATTGGGACACATTTATTATCGGAATGGGATATTTTCATATTTGACTTTAACAAAGAAAGTGGCTCTTCCACATGGCAAAGAGGAAATTATAAATCACACATTGATTATTTTTATGTCTCATCACCTATATTTACTAGATGTGAAAAGGCAACAATATTCAATTCTTGTTTAGTGGACCGCAAGATCTTCAAACTTAATCTCAATTATAGATCCCTGATTCATGAGATAAAGACTACTCTCTCTGTTGTAGAGTTTGAGCGTTCTGGGTTGTATTTTAAATGGAATAATAAGTTATGTAATCAATTTCTTATCCTACTGAGGAGACAACTGCAAATAACTGATGGCATATTCACTTGTGGCATGGGTATTCTTCAATCTGGAAATCTTTTTCACAGTATTGTCTGCCGAATTCTTACAACACTTGCTGGGTCTATGCAGGCTAACTATTCATAATACACATCATTTCAACTCGGAGCTTGCAGAATCCAAACGAGCGAAAAATAAAAAATTAAGAGAACTTTTAGCCTGTAATTTCTCAGATGTTCACTATAATCAGATTAAAAAGCAGATTACTCAGACTCATAAGAATAGAATAAAAGCATTGAAAATACAAATGCATATTGAAGATAATCAGAAAATGATCAAATAGTTATGCGTACATGACACAAAATCCTTTTGGGCGTCAATGAGGGATGCAGTTGGCGGATATGTCATATCCATGGACTCCTCAATCACTGCCGAGGCATGGGTTCGATATTACACGCAAAGATATCATATACCTGAAGCTAATGTACATACAACTGCTCCCTATTTTAGAAATCTAATTATGGCACTATGTTTATGGGACACTAAAGACATTGAATGGGCCATTTCAAAATTGAATTATTCAAAGCAGCAGGTCCTGATGGTATTCCGCCATGCGTTCTATACTCTGATCCCACATTATGGGCTTCCATCTTGAAAATTATATGTGACTTAATTTTTAAGACTGTGTTCCAGAATCTTAGTTATAATCTCTCATAGTTCCAATATACAAGAAAGGTGCCCCTCTCAATGTCTCCAACTATAGACTGATTGCTATAACTGATGCTCCATCCAAAGTCTTTTCCATTCATATTCTTAAAGATCTTGAAAATATTAGTCAAGAAGATGCAATTCTGTCCCGATTAAAGATAGGCTGTTGGAAAGAATGGGCACTACACTAAATGCAACCATCTTGGCTCATTTAGTTGAAACAGTAAAACATGCCAAATTGGACCCTTCTACATGGCATCGCTGTACATGACCTTAGCATTTGATTGTGCTGTTTGACCTCATTTTATGGCAAAAAATTGTAAATTATGGTATTTCTGTCAACTTTAATATTGCTTATATCAACGCTACATCAAACTGCTAGTTATTGTCTACGCATTAATCAGGAAGGTTTATTAACAGATGCCATCCCTATGTTTATTGGTGTTAAACAAGGATTTAATCTGGTAGCAACCTTGTTCAATCTCTACTTAAGTGATCAGAATCAGATATGGCAGGTCTATAGAATTTTTCCTGTTAGACTAGGTAAATTACACATTCATTGGATGGCGTTCGCCAATGATTTAATATTATTTGACAGAACTCCATATGGGCTAAAAATCAAACTTCAGATCTTTATGGCTTACGCACACAAAAACAACCTACAAGCAAATGCAGAGAAATTAAAGAATGTTGTCTTTGTGGGACGAAAAATATTAAAAACAGTCACTTGGTCATTTGGAGGCAATGCGATTGAATACCTTGAGTATAATGTTTGTGATGCCACGTCTGTAACAATGTGGAGGAAATCGTTATCATGCAAACTCAGGCCTCTTCTTTCTCAGATGGAAACTTTGCATAAAAAATTCTCTCTATTACCAACAATCGAATTGTACAACTTAAAAGTTGAAACAACTTTATTATATGGCCAGGATATGTGTGTATCCTGAACATGAGTGCATTTTTAAACTGAATTCAGGTACGCATTTGGATTTCAAACGTATTAATCCTCCTAGAAACCCTTTGTATGAAGACCTGATTGTAATGTTATGGGATTCTCCTCCTCCATCTGTAACCACATTTTGTGAAAGAATGCAAACACTATTGGTTAAGATTGGTGCAGAAGAGCAGGAATTAATTACACGTCCAGAGATTGTAAAACAAAAAGCTTTACACTTACGACTGGTCTTGCATAATTGATGCACTAGGCAACTATAGCTTGCATCAGGAATAGGCTCTCTTTGCACGGAAACGATCAGAACGTTGTGCATACTTGCAACAGTTTCCATGCAATAAAGCACAAGAGTTATACATGAGGATTAAATTCAATAATTTTCAAACAAGAGAGCGGATTAAATATTGGGATCCACTGGTGAGAGGGAGTGGTAACACTATGGGCCTCATTACACGGATGGCGGTAAGGATTTACCGGTACTGGTAAAATACCGGTACCGGTAAATCCTTACCGCCTTACTACGAGGTCCCTTTGCGGGTTGGGGGATTTAACGCCTGCTTTTTGCAGGCGTTAAAATCCAACCCGCAAAGGGACCTCGGAGCTAATTACGGCACCACAAAATTGCGGTGCCGTAATTAGCGCCTTCCCCATTCCCATAGAGCCCTATGGGGCAGAAATGGGAATGGGGAAGGGCAATGGTGGAAGGGGGATTTACCGCCCCTCCAACCTTGGAATGGGGCGGTAAATCCCCTTTCCACCAAGGCGGTGCCAGTATTTTACCGGCATAAGCCATGGCGCTAATAGCGCCATGGCTCACCGCCTACCGTGTAATGAGGCCCTATGTGTTGATTCTGCTCTAATACAAATCAAACTGAAACTCTCAAACATCTCATCATCACATGTCCCCATTTTGAATCCGTCAGGATAAAAATGTTTGGCATAGAGAATGTTGGTTACACCGAATATTCAAGACATTTTCTCTGGATGAGATGTATGTGGGGTGAAAATAATGTGTTAGTTATTGCCCTGACCCACTTTCTGACTGTTATCAATTTGGAACTGGTGCCAACTGTAATTTATTATGACAGACTGTGTGTAATTGTGAGAGTCAAATGTAATACATAACCCTCTATTGTATGATGTAAACGTTAACTCTTGTGTTAACTCTTGTGTTGTGATCATATTTATATATAATTTTTGTTTAGCTATAGAGGACATGAACAGATTTGGAGATGGTATTATGGGAAACTGTGCTTAGTATCTTAATATCAAGAAATTACATTAATATGCTTTTTATGGAAATGTATGACACATGTTTTAACTGAATCAAAATTTGTAAAACATTTTTGTAAAGGTTTTGAACAAACCAAATGCAAATAAAGAAAATAAAAAAAAGTGACTTTAATGTGAAAGTTGAAGGTTGCGCGCGTGCCGATTAAAATGCAAATGGAAAGGACAATTGATGAATTGTAAAAGGAAAAGGATACAAAGTAACTGAGTGGACCTGCGAGATGAAGTCACACATTCGAAAGTCTCTGTGAAATGTTATGAGCGTTGAAAGATATTACAGCGGGAATCAATGGAAAGAAAGTAATCGCAGTAAGGAAAGAAAGTTGAATAAGAGGAAAACGAAGTGTGTGAACTCTGAATATGCCAAGAGGGCAGAGTAATGAACTTTGAAAAAAGGCCAAAAGGGCAAACTCAAGAGAATAACAACTACAAGTACCAAGAGACAGGCTCGAGCCCGGCAGAGGAAGAAATCGGCCAAAATGACCGAGTTGAAAAGCCTGAATGCGTGATTTGACCGAATATCAGCTGTTCAAAAATTCCGAATGGCTGAAAAGTTCGACCAAATCATGTATTTGGTACTGGAGGCTGCGGGGTTGGCCCTGCAGCCTTCCCGAAAAAAAAGAACAAAAAGAAAAGGATCCTGCAGCGCTGGATACCGATCACGAAAGTGAAAGTGAACAGGTGTCGGAGGGACACAGCAAATCCGCAGCAAGGTAAGTACGGGTGTGGGGGTGTGGTGGGGTGTGGGTGGTGGGGTGGCTAGGGGTGTTTATGGGGTGGGTCAAGTCGAAAATGTTCAGGGGAGAAAAGACAGAAGGTTATTTCAGAAAAACTTTCGGTCTTTTCTCCTTCAAACATTTCTACCTCAGTCTTTCAACCCCAATCCGCAGAGGAAAGCCTGTGCAGAACTGTGTGGTAAAGTGATAGATGAATGGACATACTAGAGCCTGGCAGGGGGAAGCCTGTGCAAAACTGTGAGAAATTGAGAAAGTGAAGGTCAACAGAATATTGATGACAAGGCAGGCAAAGCCTAAGGAAGTGATTGAACTACCAGAAGCTTGAGGCCCTCGACTGAACTGTTAAATAGTACCAGTAAGTCAAAGTTTGCAAGACTGATATAACTGTGCCATCCACCTACCCTTTTTAAGAAATTCATTAGACCCCATTCGGGCTGAACGTGAGGAAGGGAGTTGTTATTTAAGCCATTCTGACATTTCTTTTGTGACACTATTTTCCTTGTGTATTCCCTTAACACATGTTTCATTTTGAGGAGGTCAAGGTTAGGTTTTCCTAGTATGGGCCTTTTTATTTTGACTTGACTGACTTGGACTTGTTTATTTGTTTATTGGTAGAGACTACTCCCATTCTAGAGTTGGGGCCAGTTAGAAAATTCTACCAACCCAACCAATATACTAAATAATGGTTTTCGACACTTGTATGCATTGTGTCTGTGTGTACAGCTCGATAAATGCTTCCTTACATTACCATCTCTGATATGGTTGCAGGCACTACTTCCAATTGTACAGGATAGTTTAGGCAAACTCCTTGTCTGGTAGGGGGTTTTCCATTTCCTCGCTTGGTGGTCGAAGAACTTGGGTTTGCAGCTGGGGATGCCTCAGCTTCCTGTTAGGTTTACGCAGGTAGCTAAGCACCATTGTGCATCAGTAAAGGGCATTGGGCATGGCATATATTTCATTCCTCTGCTGCCATTCCTCACAGAATGCTCCTAGCACCATTCAAACTGGCAAGGGGCCGCCAAGCAGGCTGGCGCAGTCCAACCCATCAGTACCCGATGTCGTGCAAGGTACCAGGTGACGGAATCTCGGACCCAGGGGCTGGTGTGGTCTGCATTTCTCAGTTCAAGGAAAGAAATAGAAAGAGGAAGGGAAGGTTAGGCAGGCATGGGGTTGCTTTGGCAGCCACCGACACATGCTGTACTTTTTAATAGGATGTGCAGGGGCAAAGGCCCACAAGGAAGACCAGAACACACAACTCTTTTTTGATACACATTTAGGCTGCATTTAATAAAACCAAAATGGAACAAGAATTAAAGGTTTCAAATGAAACAATTCACTTCAACAATTCGACATTGCTTTCTTGTCCCTATTTACACATAGTGCAGCAAGGGGGCGTACCCGCACCCCTGCCACGCACTTGGGAGCGATACTAGGAGGACAGAGACCTTGCACGTGTACTGAGTGCTTCAAAAGCCTTCCGACGGGGGAGGTATCGGTGGAGTGGGCGGTCAACGAAGCCACAGTAGGAAGAAAGGTTGAGACACAACCGCTCAATGAGTGGAAGGGCTGGCCTTGGCTCTGGCAGCGCCTGGGGTGAAACAAAATCTGGTTCCCCATGCCCTCTGGTCAAAAGGGGGGGATCGGGTGCCAAATTTGCGATAGGTCTGCCACACCAGCATAGTCCAGCCTTTCACTGGTGAAGCAGCAACCCCCTATTTCAAGGGAAAGTACACTGCTCCCGTGCTGGAGCAGGGAGTTTATCACTTCAAGAGAGCGCCGCTGCCACACCCGCATGGGCAGCCTTTGAAAGGCAACAGCATCTTATTGCAATGGAAAGTGCCCTACTCCCGTGCTGGAGCAGGGAGTATATCACTTCAAGAGAGTGCCGCTGCCACAACAGCACGGGCAGCATTTGAAAGGCTGCCCATGCTGGTGTAGCAGCAGAGCCCTATTGAAATGGAAAGCGCCCCGCTCCCGTGCTGGAGCAGGGAGTATATCACTTCAAGAGAGTGCCGCTGCCACAACAGCACGGGCAGCATTTGAAAGGCTGCCCATGCTGGTGTAGCAGCAGAGCCCTATTGAAATGGAAAGTGCCCTACTCCCGTGCTGGAGCAGGGAGTATATCACTTCAAGAGAGTGCCGCTGCCACACCCGCATGGGCAGCCTTTGAAAGGCAACAGCATCTTATTGCAATGGAAAGCGCCCCGCTCCCGTGCTGGAGCAGGGAGTATATCACTTAAAGAGAGTGCCGCTGCCACAACAGCACGGGCAGCATTTGAAAGGCTGCCCATGCTGGTGTAGCAGCAGAGCCCTATTGAAATGGAAAGCGCCCCACTCTCGTGCTGGAGCGGGGAGTTTATCACTTCGATAGAGCTCCGCTGCCACACCAGCACGGGGCAGCCTTTCAAAGGCAACAGCATCTTATTGAAATGGAAAGTGCCCCGCTCTCGTGCTGGAGCACCCGGTACTAGCATGAGAGCAGGGTGCTTTTCATTATAATAAGGTGCCTTGACCACACCAGCTCGGGCGAGCCCTTGAAAGGCTCCTCCAGCCCATGCCTAAAGCCGGCCCTGCTGAGTGGTCTCACATCTACCAGTTCCCGCTGTAGCAGTGCCGCTTCTCTGAGAAGCCTGCCAAATGATGTACCCTCCCCTAACCTCGCCTTCTCCCCCCCCCACCATAACGCCCCAGCCCGGTGATCCCCATCAACAGAAGGCTCCGCGAGGCTTGGAAGGCAAATGTAGGGGCTGCAGTCAAGCTCCCTTCCTGCCGGCCTGGCTCAGCTCTCGTAAACTGGCCGATCCGACAGATTTGCCACGCTTGACACCCGGAGAAAAAGTTGTGCTGTATTTCCTAATTCCCTGTAACTCAGTTCCTCCATCTACAGTTGTAGGTGGAGTCATTTTATGAAACAATCTGGTTTACAGGAATGTGCTGGAAATGGGGAAAGGGGTGCCGCCAAAATCATGAACCAAGACGTTTTGGTAAAATAGCGGCGGTGGCAGCTTCCTACCCAAGCCATGGCTTCTGGCAGGAAGAAGCCCTGCGCACGTGGGGGTGGGGGTAGGAGGGGCACAGAACTAGTTATTTCTGCCTGCAGGACCAAAGAATTACGCGCCACAACAGTCGGGACAGGTGATTTGCTGCAATTGACCCAGGCCTCTGGAATAAACCCCCAGAAGTAATAAGGCGTGCCCCAAATCTGATGTCTTAAAGGGCAAAACGCCAAACCCTATTGCCAATTTTCCAATATGACATCCAGGGGGAACCACTGCTTCAATGTGCCGAAAGTGCTAAGAAGCAATTCAGTTATGCACTAAGCACCTTATGAATAATTAACCTAAGCAGGATTTGTAAAATGGTTTGGGTGCCTGAGTCTTTCGGATACTTTAAAGCCTGGCTACATCACTGTGACCCATGGCCTGATAGATTGGGCAGGGTGGAGCATCTGTGCCCTACTTGCTCACTGGGACTTGTTCCATTTTGTTCAGCAAGTAAAGGGATTGTGTGGGGCTCCATAATCAGTTTGTAGGATAAATCCTCCCACCCCATGGTAGAATTACAGATGGCCAATGCTGCGCTCCTGGGACCTTTGAAGGTCTTTTGATGTGCTTTTCTGTCTTCTGTTAATGGCTCGAGTGACAGATTTCCTAGATCGTAAGGACATGGCACAACAATTCAAAAAAACAATTGGCCCATTGCTCCGGAAGGTCTTATGCCTGATTCTGAGGAGTTGGACGTCAACTAGTTGGATCAAGGGCTGGCTTTTCCAGGCAGGTGCAGCAGGGTCCTGCTTCTTGATGACGAGGCACAGTTTGGCTGATCGTGACTTGCTTTTTGGGGGTATCCCTCCTTCATAGGTAGTGTTACAACAGTACAGTTGACGGGGGATCGGAGCCCGGACTGATCTACTTGCTGGTTCTGTTGGGATAGGGGTCTGCAACCTTTTAATCTCCTGATTTGCTTAAAGTCAACTCCCTGCTGCCAAAGCCATTGCTGAGGGAGCAGTGGAGTCACAGGCCTCATTACAAGTATGGCAGAGTGGGAAACAAATGGTGGTATTGGAATTCCGCCAGAAAAGCCCCACAGAATCCTATGGACTCATAGAAAATGGGTATTTACACCACCACCGCCACTTGTAATCCAGCAGTAATTGTGCCGAATCTAGTGGCGGTAATGGTAATTCAGTTGGGGTGGAATAACGGCCAATTTACCACCAGAATACTGCCCAACTCATAATGAGGCCCATAGTCCATAACATCTGGAGAGCAGCAGGTTGCAGACACGTGCACTGGGGGGTCGAGAGGATCCCCCTGAACAGGTTTGGCTGCGTAATAGCAGTGGCAGACTGGGGGGTTCTTCGAGAACAACCAACAACTGACTTTAGAAGGCTAATTTTGCTTTTTTTTATTCATCATAAAAGAATTCCTGCTTTACAGACATGACGAAGAATTTTCTGATTGATGTGATGCAAATCACATACGTGTAATCACACAAATTTGTATTAGCAGTCCAAAAGTACAATACTAATAACACAGTCCCTCTTATTCTCACAAACTCTCAGAAACACGAAAGTGGGTAGGAATGCAGTTGGCACCGGTCCTCCCGTGCCCTTCGGGGTAGTTCTGTGTTTGGAATAGGGTAAAGTCCCTGTAGGCCACACTCATCGGCCACCCACCCATGTGGGCCTTTTGGATCGGTGGCGACCAGGGATGGCACATTGACCAGCCGCCATCAAGCTAAATGTTATCACATTGCAAAGAGTATGCAGAAAGAGGGGTTCCCTTACTCAATGAAAATCGGTTAGGTTCACCAAAAATAACCACAGTCACCATAGGGGCGCCTTGTCTTTGATAAGGATATCTCTCCCTCTGTGGGCACCACCTTACTGTGACACATGGACTCCCCTCCAAAAAGGCTGCAAGGCGGGGGAGGCTTCTGGACAAGTCTCTGCTGAGATTTTTCACCCCAACATTTTGCGGGCCTTGCCTCGCCGGTTAACAAGCCCACATTATTTATGGGGATAGTTGCAGCTGGAAACAACCAAGCTACCCATGTTGGCTGTGCCAGCAATGCCCCACACAGATCTTTTCTGCCCACTCTGACCATATCCTAACCGCCGCTCTGCACCAATTGCATTGCACTCTTTGGCAGGTGGGCGAGTTGCAGTTCACCGCCACAAACCCAGTGAAATGCACGATCCTCCCCCATCTGATCGTGAAGCTCAAGGTGTTGCACCCTGTGCCAGAGTGTGTGCCAAGGCCGAACCCTCGTAACAATGCCACTATCATTGCCAATGAGAGAGGCCTCTGACATGCCCATGCGAAAAGAGGATGAAGAGAAATATAGCCATATGTCTCTGATGCTCCTAAACTGTATAAGCCTTGGCCTTTGGAATTCATTTATTTATTTATTTAAAAGTGAAGTGGATCAGCTTCAGCCTCGTACTAGTAGGCCCCTTCCTCTTCCCCTCGCAGCCTTACCTCTTGGAAGAAATCTGCCGCATTCATTACACACGCCAATTGCTGGAGAAAATCGAAACGAAAATCAAAACATCGATCTTGCTTTTACATACATTTGGCAAAAACAGAATAGATGAATCATAATTTAATATGTAGTTTTATATAGCGCTACAAACTCGCAGGTAACTAAGCGCTGCAATAACCGTTGATGTTATTCCACTGCGCGGTGTTCAGTTTATGGGCCTCGGAAGGCTAAAAAAGCTGAGTGGGCCCTGCTGGGATTCTGGCCCTGCTGGACGTGCATCAGCAGGCTGCACATATGTCAGAACGAGCACTCAACTCGCTGTGCTATCTGACCGGCTTAATAAAACTTTGTTGGGATCTTAATGAGGAGTTAATTTGTATCAGATTACAGTGCTAGCCAGCCATATGGAACCCACATATAACCCAGCTTTCCAGGAACCCATTTTTGGGTATTGTATGATTACTTCCGCTCAATCAATGTTCAATTGAGACCAATGAAGGTGTGGATTTACAGAAACCACCGCCCTTACTCCTGTGGGGCTCATGGATTCATAACGAATAATGGCGTATTGAAGAAGTAACTTGACCCGCCATCATCGCTCTCTGGGCTTGCAAACACCGGGGTAAAAAAACAAGATACAATTTGTCGGCTTGCACCCTCTCCTCTCTTCTCCTCTCTTCTCCTCTCTTCTCCTCTCTTCTCCTCTCCTCTCCTCTCCTCTCTTCTTCTCTCTTCTCCTCTCCTCTCTTCCCCCCCCTCTCTCCTCTCTCCATCCCTGCATCAACCTCCTCTGTCCCGCTGGTGCCCTCCCTCTCTCTCTCTCTCTCTCTCTCTCTCTCTCTCTTCAACCTACCGCCACTCTCCGATGTTCCTCCTTCCTACTCTATCCCCTTCTACTCTCTCCTCTCCACAACACTACCACTCTCCTTTCTCCATTCCATTACTATTACTCACCCCATCTTCTACTCTTTCCGCCTCCTTTCAATCCCTTAGTCACCTTCCACTCACTGTCTACTCCCCACTTCTACCCTAATTCGAACACCTTACACGCAGTCCCATCACAAAGTACTACTTGCTCTCACCAAAAAATACCTCCCCTTTTCTGAAAATCACCTCCACATTCATTCCTCTACCCCATCCTTCCTCTTTCTGGTCTATTTGTCTGCCACGTCTTCCTAATATGACCTCATGGAACTACCCCCACCATTTTCTTTCCTGTCTCCAGCTTTTTCCTTCCCCTCCTTCTCCCATTAGTCCTCTCCCATAGATTTCCTGGGCCACTCTCGCCCTGTCTTCCCCGTCCCTGAGGTGTTACAGATATATAAATACATACAAAGGGGTTAATCCACACCCATTTTTGCCTCACGGGTTTGCTGCTCTGGGACAATGGCAGTCTGCACTGGATAATGTTTCAATTCGTGTCAGGGAGCCGTGTCGACTCGCGGCTGAATCATAGGTAAGTGGTTGAGTGTTTATGTCAGGGAGCCGCTATGTGGCTGATCTATGATAGTTTGTGTTAGGGAGCCAAGTCACGGCTGAATCATAGGTAAGTGGTTGAGTGTTTATGTCAGGGAACCACTCTGTGGCTGAGCTGTTATAGTTCGTGTTAGGGAGCCAAGTCACGGCTGAATCATAGGTAAGTGGTTGAGTGTTTATGTCAGGGAGCCGCTATGTGGCTGATCTATGATAGTTTGTGTTAGGGAGCCAAGTCACGGCTGAATCATAGGTAAGTGGTTGAGTGTTTATGTCAGGGAACCACTCTGTGGCTGAGCTGTTATAGTTCGTGTCAGGGAGCCGTGTCGTGGCTGAATCATAGGTAAGTGGTTGAGTGTTTGTCAGGGAGCCGCTATGTGGCTGATCTGTTATAGTTCGTGTCAGGGAGCCGTGTCGTGGCTGAATCATAGGTAAGTGTTTGAGTGTTTGTCAGGGAGCCGCTATGTGGCTGATCTGTTATAGTTCATGTCAGGGAGCCGTGTCGTGGCTGAATCATAGGTAAGTGGTTGAGTGTTTGTCAGTGAGCCGCTATGTGGCTGATCTGTTATAGTTCGTGTCAGGGAGCCGTGTCGTGGCTGAATCATAGGTAAGTGGTTGAGTGTTTGTCAGGGAGCCGCTATGTGGCTGATCTGTTATAGTTCATGTCAGGGAGCCGTGTCGTGGCTGAATCATAGGTAAGTGGTTGAGTGTTTGTCAGGGAACCACTCTGTGGCTGAGCTGTTATAGTTCGTGTCAGGGAGCCGTGTCGTGGCTGAATCATAGGTAAGTGGTTGAGTGTTTATGTCAGGGAACCACTCTGTGGCTGAGCTGTTATAGTTCGTGTCAGGGAGCCGTGTCGTGGCTGAATCATAGGTAAGTGGTTGAGTGTTTGTCAGGGAGCCGCTATGTGGCTGATCTGTTATAGTTCGTGTCAGGGAGCCGTGTCGTGGCTGAATCATAGGTAAGTGGTTGAGTGTTTGTCAGGGAGCCGCTATGTGGCTGATCTGTTATAGTTCATGTCAGGGAGCCGTGTCGTGGCTGAATCATAGGTAAGTGGTTGAGTGTTTGTCAGGGAGCCGCTATGTGGCTGATCTGTTATAGTTCGTGTCAGGGAGCCGTGTCGTGGCTGAATCATAGGTAAGTGGTTGAGTGTTTGTCAGGGAGCCGCTATGTGGCTGATCTGTTATAGTTCATGTCAGGGAGCCGTGTCGTGGCTGAATCATAGGTAAGTGGTTGAGTGTTTGTCAGGGAACCACTCTGTGGCTGAGCTGTTATAGTTCGTGTCAGGGAGCCGTGTCGTGGCTGAATCATAGGTAAGTGTATGAGTGTTTATGTCAGGGATCCGCTATGTGGCTGATCTGTTATAGTTCGTGTCAGGGAGCCGTGTCGTGGCTGAATCATAGGTAAGTGGTTGAGTGTTTGTCAGGGATCCGCTATGTGGCTGATCTGTTATAGTTCGTGTTAGGGAGCCATGTCACGGCTGAATCATAGGTAAGTTGATGAGTGTTTGTCAGGGAGCCGCTCTGTGGCTGAGCTGTTATAGTTCGTGTTAGGGAGCCGTGTCGTGGCTGAATCATAGGTAAGTGGTTGAGTGTTTATGTCAGGGAGCCGCTATGTGGCTGATCTTTTATAGTTCGTGTCAGGGAGCCGTGTCGTGGCTGAATCATAGGTAAGTGGTTGAGTGTTTATGTCAGGGTGCTACTCTGTGGCTGATCTGTTATAGTTTGTGTCAGGGAGCCGTGTCGTGGCTGAATAGGTAAGTGGTTGAGTGTTTGTCAGGGAGCCGCTCTGTGGCTGAGCCGTTATAGTTCGTGTTAGGGAGCCGTGTCGTGGCTGAATCATAGGTAAGTGGTTGAGTGTTTGTCAGGGAGCCGCTATGTGGCTGATCTGTTATAGTTCGTGTTAGGGAGCCATGTCACGGCTGAATCATAGGTAAGTTGATGAGTGTTTGTCAGGGAGCCGCTCTGTGGCTGAGCTGTTATAGTTCGTGTTAGGGAGCCGTGTCGTGGCTGAATCATAGGTAAGTGGTTGAGTGTTTATGTCAGGGAGCCGCTATGTGGCTGATCTTTTATAGTTCGTGTCAGGGAGCCGTGTCGTGGCTGAATCATAGGTAAGTGGTTGAGTGTTTATGTCAGGGTGCTACTCTGTGGCTGATCTGTTATAGTTTGTGTCAGGGAGCCGTGTCGTGGCTGAATCATAGGTAAGTGGTTGAGTGTTTGTCAAGGAGCCGCTCTGTGGCTGAGCCGTTATAGTTCGTGTTAGGGAGCCGTGCCGCAGCTCCTCTCTTCTCAGTGTGTTGGTGTCGGCTGGCAGCACACAAAGTCCCTTTCTGCCACACATAGTTTCTGCTGCTCTGCATAGTGTTTCTCTCTCTCTCCGGTGTCTGATAAGATTTGGTGCCTTGCGCCGTTTGTCTGGAGGCTCTGGCAGGCTGCCATGTTGTGGGCAGTCCGCTAAGAACGTTGGTGGATGTCGTAGCCTGAAATGAGAAGAAAGAAACTGCCCAGGATCTTCATACAGTAGTCTGTCCAATGACCTTCCTAAAGTCTGAGGCCCCACACCATGTCACAAGTGAAGCCTGAAGCACGATCTCCACCTTCCGTGAAATTCCCATATCTTTGCCCGTGTCTCAATGCCGCCCAAATAATCTGAAGCCAGCCTGGCCCTTCTGGTGCATCCTATGGGCATCAGAAAAAGGGGGCAGCTACCACTAGGAAATTGTTAAATGCCATTAATGGGCGCAAAACCTGCCCAGTTCCCTCCTGTAACGGATGATCATCTCACACCCTAAATTATTCGTTTTTTTATTTAACTTTCTTAGTCAGTACACTGTCACCTCCCTGACCCTCGGAACATTGCGAAATCGCAGTTCATCAATGAAGGCCCTCTGGGATTTGAGGACCAAACCTGTGATGTGGAAGTACCGTAAATGAACGAGAATATGCTCCCCTGAGTGGAGCAGCACACCTGCGGCAAGACAGACTTCAGGGCCAGCAAATCTGAAGCAGATTAAGGGTTCCTGCTGCCTACTTCACACCCCAAGGACTGCCTCAACTCTTATAAGGAAAACTAGATGACCATTTAGGGGCCGCTTACAACCTCGCAAAGACAATTACTAACACAAGATACCTATGCACAAAAAGAGCCGATCAACCCCCATCTCGACAAATAGATCAACTAGACTAACTTTGCTTCAAGGGACACATCTGATCATGGCACAAACTGTTAGGAAAAAGCCCAAAAATCAGCCCTGTTCTGCCTGCTATGGAAGTGATATACATTGCAAGACCACCTGGTCCCCGAGCTTTCATAGTGATCTCCTTAGCCCCTGGGGGAAACATTATGAACTCTTGCATCGTAAAACAAGACAAAGCATCTGTAGAGTTATTTAACACTCCATGTAGATGTTTCACTCTGAACGACATGTTTTCATTGGTGCAGACTAGCGTCATGTGTTGCATCAAGTGGTTTCTGCTCCAGACCAGCCTGGATCGAAGAGCGACTGCTTTGGCCTCTGGCCAGGATGACTTTCTGCTACTCTCTGACCCTGGACATTCACCTCTTCTGGTTATGCTTTATTTTTCCACCGCGCTTGATACAGCTGACCATTCTATTCTCTTTTCATGTATTTCAGAGATTACTTGACCTTACTGTATGCCTTCGCACTGATTCCAGAGTTTGCTAACCCATAGATCTCGGGTGTTAAAGTTTGGCAAATTTGTTTCAGTTGCTTCTCCCATTCCTTGTGGGGTCCCTCAGGGTTCCCATCTTTTAACACTTGTATTTAATTTCTTCATTCAACCCTTGATAACTATCTTCCGGAAGTTGGATATCCATTCTTATGCAGATGTTATTCAACTGTTTCTAAAGGTATCCAGCCCTGGGGAAAGCTTTACTCAACTGCAATCCTCTCTTGATGATATTAGAACTTGGATGTCCAACAATAATCTCCAGCTTCATTCTCTCAAAACGGAATTTATGTTCCTGAGCCCTTAACAGCTACTTTAGGATCCCACAAGAACACCCCCTCTTCCAACGTTGTTTAGTATTTCTTTGCCCCTCTCTCAAAAGGTAAATACATTAGGCGTTACCTGGGACACAGAGATGATCTTAGTCAAACAAATCTATGATTCCGTAAAAGGTTCCTTCCTCTGTATTGTGATGTGGAAACGGGGCATTCCCTAGCTTCCCAAATCGCACCATGTGGCAGCGTTGGGCGCTCTAATAAACTGGAGCATTGATTATGAAAATGTTTTAGATGCGATTGGCCAAATGATCCAGGGCATCCCTTTGCGACAGCCCAGAAGGATTTATGTGATTACTACGACTCCCAGAATTCATATGGCCGAAATGCGGGAGGGAAGACCCCACCACTCCCTCATAGTACTATTATATCACATAACCCCCGCATACATATGTGGTGTAATGGGGGTAAACAAAAGGTAGAATTTCAGGAGTTGGAATTCTGGAGGAGACATTTTGATGCATTTACACCCAGAACGCAGCTGTGTGGCTCATATTGAAACTCTCACAACGTACCATATTCAAAATACTGTGTCTGGTGTTCTATTGTCTCCATAGTTTAGTACCATTTTATCTGGTTACCATCGCTGAGTAGATGGACCAGGGACACATTCACTTGCCTGTGTGTCTGGCCAGGTTCCCTTTCCCCAGCGTACTGTGGGTGGATAAACTAGGGGCTTGCTGCATGACAGGCAGAGCTCAATGTGGCAACTCTGCCGGGAACCTGTTGAGCAGCCACATGGGCTGCTGTGCATGCATTGCTCTCCCACTACAGACTGCATCTAAATGAGCAGAAAGAGAGTAGCTTTGGAGCGGGAGTATTGGACTCACTTCAATACATTGGTCTCTAGAATCTGAATGGGAGTATGCGTAGGATGGGCTGCGTCCTTTCCTGGATCAAGACATGACTGTGGCGGCACAGTGGCCCACACCCTAGGTCTCAACCATAGGCCCCTAATCATCTAGAAGGCCACAATCAGATCTGCCTAAACAGGCACTCCCCAACCCAAGCCATTGTGAGGGAAAGAGACCTGGGTCCCCCAATCAGCAACCCGAGGCACCTGCTGAATGGAGTAATGACATTCTCAGAACTTGAGCCGAACAATCCTGATCATTAGTTGCATTTGGGACCCTCCTTCTGATATTGCTACTTCCCTAAGCCTGTGCCGCTACACAAGACAAGGTGCATGGCGGTTGTGGTAGGTTTTACCACTCTTTAGACTTTCAGAAACTCTTCAGTGCTGCCTCCTGTTGTGTAGCGGCAATTGACTCCACACAAATGCATGAACAGATGTGATATTACTGCACACAGTAATCCTGCGTGCAGTAATGTGGCGTAGCCCATGGGGTCCTTTGGGCTCCAAAATGGGGAATAATGGAGGAAGTTGCATGACCCCGAATCAGGCGGACCCTTTAAGTTTACAGCATGTGACAAGACAACAGTAGTACCGTTTGGTGGTACCTATAGAGGAAATACCGTCAAACTCAAAATCATTTGGAGTTTTAACTGGTGTGGAAATCTTCCACGAAGAAATACAGAACGTGATTCATCATATCCCAATGTGCCTTCACTACAGTGACGATATCGTATGATGCACAATTAACACTCAACAAATAAAAAGGCTAGTTCTTCAAAACATGCTTACATTCTCTGGTCATATATGTTCCGAAGGTATAATGGAACCAGACCCCAAAAAGTGCAAGCCGTCATGTCAGCACAAGCTCTTCAACACCCGTCAGTCCTACGCTCGTTTTTGAGGATGGCCATCTACCAGGCATGCAAGACTTTGCATCCAATAATTCACTGCTCCATTTAATCACCAAGTAAATCAAGAGTGCCCTTGGACGATGAATGCCAAGATGCCCTCATAAGCTTGAGTGGCACAGACCAGGCATGGATGTAAGCCGAAAAGAAAATCTTGGTAGTTGTCTGGGCATGTGAAACCCTTGTTCCTTTATGGCATTGTCCGGCTGTTTTGGAATACAACTCCCATGCTCCCTCCCCATTGACTATGCTTGCTAGGACTGATGGGAGTTGTAGTTCCAAACCTCTGATTAGTTAAATGTTGCAAACCTCTGCTCTCTGGGAGTATGCTCAAGCAGTACCAGGGCTCGAGTCCTAAACATATTATTTTTAAGTGGGGGACTCTGGTGAACATTGGGAAGTAATGTCATGGAACATCAACTTGAAACATGGTCTTTTTTTTAATGTTGTTATTTTTTATTTAAAATGATGTCGTTTATACATTGGGCCTCATTATAATATGTGCGGAATGGTTTTAACGGCGCTGGTAATGGTGCCGACACCGATAAACCTACCCCGCACCATTACGAGGTCCCCTTGCGGGACCCGCTCGGGGACCAAGGAGATAACAACGGGCCGGTCGTAATCGGCCCGTTGTTAGCTTCCGCACCCATTCCCATTGAGCCCTATGGGGGCTCAAATGGGAATGGGGAAGGTCCGGGCCGGGTTCCCTGAAGGAGGAATTACCGGGCCCTCCGAACTCGGAATGGCCCGGTAATTCCCCATTCAGGGAACCCGGTCCCGGACCCGATTTTCGAGGCAGCCACAGTGCCAATAGCGGCATGGCTACTGCCAAAGCCGTAATGAGGCCCGTAAACTTTTAATTTCATATACGTTTCTTCCATTAATACTATAGTGACTTTCGAGTCTTCATTACTAGCTCTCTCGTGTTCTTCAGGTTAAAGAATCGTGTGTACTGCATCTCGCTGGTTCTAATTTCATGATTTTTTCCCAAACTGATGTTATGATGAATATCAGTTTGTTGCTGTGTCTCAGCAATATTTGTGCCCAGCGTTCTTCTGGGAAATATGCTTCTTTACTGGTATTGAAGTAGGTTTTGCATAGTGCTCTTTGGTCCTGTAATATCGGACATACCATTATGATGTGGTGTAGGGTTTCTAAGGTTCCATTTTGGTCACAGAATCTGCATTGGCTATTTCCTTTGTCCTGTTGATTGATTTTCGCCATTCTTGCTATGGTAGGCAGTAGATTCAGGCGCAACCTCATGTATAACAATCTTATTCTTGAATCTGGAAAGATCTTCAAGTATGCTGGTAGTTGTGTTATTGCCCTTGTTTCTAGTGCGCAGTTCAAGTTTTCTTTATAGGTATTTTTCTCTGTGATGGTTTTGCACCAGTCATTCCACCTCAGTTTTTTCTTTGTGTTTTGTGGCCGCTGTAACACCATCTCTGCTGATATATCTTCTTGGACCAGGTATTGCCTCCATTCTCTTAGGATTGTTTCGGAGGTTGCGTTCAGTGTTATTCTCGTTATTTCAATTGTGGAAATGTTTTCTTTTGTGCTTATCTTTCGATATAGACATAGCATTTTCCAGCACACTATCGACATTATAGATTGTAATGCCAGCTCAAAGCGTATTCGTGGTTTTGGAAAACTCAAAGGTAAGTTTCATATTTTCCTCCAGAATATTGACTCTAGTTTGGCCCAGATCACTGGATCCTTGTTTTTATCAATGTTTCTGCTCCGTACACTAATGCTGGAATAACTTTGGTTTTGTAAAAAGTTGTTATTGGCACGAAGGAAAATTCCCCGTACTTTTTGTGTAATATAACTCCTTGTCTTGCAAGCGCAAGGGTTTTCTTTTGGAGCATCTCGGCCCATGTCGTTTCTTCTTTAATTTGGTTGATCATAATTCCCAAATATTTAAAGCATTGCACTACCTTTAGTTGATGACCATTAATCCTTATGTTTGGGCTCCGTTCCTTGATTTTGGGTTTCCTGATGGCCATGATTTCAGTTTTATCGATGTTTATTTTAAGCTCATGTTTGGCCATGTATGTTGATAGTCGGTCCATGCTGAGTTGTAAACCTCGTGGGGTTTTTTCTAGCAGTACTATATCGTCAGCATACGTCATTATGAGCAATGATGTGGAGTTTACTTTAGGTGGATTGTCTTCAGGATCGCTCACTTTTTGCTCTATCTCTGCTGTAAACAAGTTAAATAAGGTCGCTGCCAAAGGGCATCCTTGTTTAAGGCCGTTCGATGTTTCTATCTCGATTGTGTGTATCCCATCATTGGTCAGTCTTACTCTTATTTTGGTATCAGAATACAGCAGTTTGATCGGCTGCAAGATGTGGTCTGGGCATTTCCATTCTTCTAGCTTATTCCAGAGGAGCTGCCGATTTATGTGTCAAACGCTGAATGTAGGTCTACAAACACCATCTAGACTGTTGTTTTTGTCCTCATAGCTTCTTGCTTTACTAGGTTCAGTAGGAAGAGTTTTATTCCTGTGCTTACTTGACGCATGAAACCTGTTTGCCTCGTAGCAAACCGTTTTTCCTCCGTGGCCCAAGTTGTAGATTTTGCAGCAGGATTGTAGCGAAAATGTTCCCCAAGGGGTCCAGCAAGGCTATTGGCCTACAATTGGCTGGATTTTCTTTTGGCCCTTGTTTGTATATTGGGATGAGCGTAGCGGACCTCCATTTTGATGGTACTGTGTTGTGCTAATTTATTATGGTTACAAATTCAACCATCAACGTTGCCCATAGATCTGGGGCAATCTTTATTGCTTCGTTTGACAACCCATCGGGCCAAGGAGCCCATGATGTATTTAGCTTGGCGATTTTGGATGATATCCTCTTTGGGGCTGGAAATTGACCACTTGGTGGCATTGGGGCTCTTGTCAATCGCTGCAGTGTGCCTCTTTCCATAAAGTTCAGAAAAATACTCTATCCAATGCTTTTTGAGCACGTTTTGTGTAAGATGATGTTGTGTCGAGTATGCTAAGTTTAGGAGAGCCCACAGCTCTCTAGTGTTTCGATTTTTAAGGCAGTCAAGCATATGTTCTGCATCCGCCTATAGTAATGTGCTTTAATGCGTCTTTATCCAATTTCGGTATATATTTTTTTTCTTTTTGAATTGCTTGCTTGGAACTTAGGTTGGGATTTTTCTTTAGAAGGTTACATTTTTTGCTCAGCTCTCTTTTGTTTCTCTGATTAAAGGATCATAATGATGCTTATGCAAGGATTTGCAAGTTAAAATGGGCATCTTCATTCTCTGGTATGGGATCAGGAGCCATCCGTGGTTGAGCTTTTCTGATTTGGGTTAAGCCGCGTTTGTTGCCGCGTTTATTGCATGTTGAGTGTCATTGTTGGAAGATAATGTTTATGTCTTTGCGTGCCTTGTGTCAACCATGTCAGTGTTAGTATGCTATGGTCACTATGGATGGTATGCAGTACTTCCATCTTTCTTTGTACTTGATAGATAACTGAAGAGATAAAAATGTAGTTCAGTATAGACTCCGCAGAGCGCTGTTTCCAGGTTGGAATAATTTTGTTTTCTATTTGATTATGGTATATTCCTGCATTCATCAAGGATCTCATCTCCATTTCTTTGTTCCATAATTTTTCTTTGGTCGGTAATAGGGTCGATTCTATAGGTTTCCCTTGTTGGTCCATTAGATGCATGTTCAGATCGCCACATATCACTATTTCAATGGTGGGATGTATTGTGATTATGTGGTTGAGTTCAGTCATCAGTTTATCAATGAAGATCGTCTCAATGATTGTCACTGGCCTCCAGTAGAGATTGACTATGAGTAGGGTTGAGTGGTCCCATATGTTCTTCCTCTGGGGCCCATGTGCTACTTCTCTTTGCAGTATAACATACTGTATCCAGGGATTTATATTTTTGTATTCGATTGGTGTGTGGGGTAAGTTTATTTTTATCAGCATCAATTGCCCTGCTGATGGTCTTCCCTTTTGTTGAATTTGTGCTGGATTATGGATGACCGTATATCCTTCACAGACTGGTGGTTGCGTCATCCATGTTTCCTGGAAACATATGATGTGGCCATCAGTTATGGTCATATCTGTTTGCTCAAAGAGATGGCCAAACCCTCTGGTGTTCCATGAGACCAATTTCATCTCATCCTGGTTGGGCTCTGATATTTGTTATCTTTCTTGGGTGGTTGGATTTGTTCTTGCATTCCTCTCTTTGCATTTGTCATCTCCCGATCTATAGGTCTTGTTCAGGTTTTCTTTAGATCTCCCTTTTGGAGTTATATAGGAAACATAAGAGTCTGTGTATTCAATATAAATACTTCTCTCCATTGATTCACGGTAAAAGATTCTCTGGTTCCTCTGTTGATCTTTTGGAGGGTTAGTTGTTGTGTTTGTCCTCGGTGCTGTTCTCGCCGTACAACTAAATCCTATATGATCAAATTGGTTTGCAATATCTAATATCTCTTGCATTATGGTCTTGGCCTTCAATTTGATTTCTACTATGTTGAGCATGTCGCCATCTAAGAATCTGACGAGGTTGATGTCTTGAGATCTTATATGCTTTAGCTCCTGGAATGCTCCTAGTAGACATAGTGTGTTTGTTCTGTTTAATATCACTGGGATGTTTGATGGTTTTGTTTGCTTCAGTGTTAACCAAAACATTTCTTGAATCTTTATAGGATTTATAAAGATTGGCGTTCGCAACAAGGGTATGCAAAGTTTCTCTCCTCAAGATTTCTACTGTTTTCGCTGCTTTGGTTTTTGATTTGTTCCCTGTGTCGTGGATTTTCTTTTGTTTTTCTTTCGGTATATCTTCTTTCACCTGGGCTTTGGCTCGGTAGGTTCTAAGAGAGTTCAAGCTCTTCGTCCGAGATCTCCTCAAAGGTCAAGATTGCGTTTTGTTCAACTGACGTATGATTACCTGGGTATTGGTCCAGTATAATAATTTCTTCTTCATGCGGTTCCTGTCCATAGGCCGCCGTCTCTGAATCAGTTTCCACTTCGTATGTTGAAAACTCCATTAGTTCTTTCTGTATAGTGGCGTCCTCATTATTTTGTATCCGTTGATACTTTACAGGTATTGGGTGGATCTGCTTGTTTTGTGGGCGGCTGGGGTTCTGATCGTTGGCTTGTAGGCCGCGGTATTGTCCCAGTGTGGATGGATTGTGGTAACGTGAGATTCCTTATTAATGCTCGTGATCTTGTATTCCGCATTGCTGTCTTTTTCCCGTTGGGTTTAGTCTTTTGTGGAGGGTTCATGATCGTTTGTTTTGAGAAGATTTGAAAGGTCTGTGGTTCATTCATGGTTTGGATCTGATTCCGTGTTTGGTCTTGCTGCGTCTGAGTGCCTCCTATCTTGGTCGATATCTCTTTGGGGAATTGTTTGTGTTCTTTTTGTGGCATTTGAGGTTGTACCTGGACCGTTTGAGGTACAGCTGTGGAGCAAGTGGGGAGTCTGTCAGTTTAGTTGTTATTTTGGACATCTCTTTCATTAATGACATTAGGGCTGTGGTTGCATGTACTCTCTCTGCACGATCAGCGATGGCGATATCTGCAAGTCTCGCTTGCCAGGTCCTACTTGTCTCGGCCTCATGTTCCAGCCGTTGCTGAAGCTGAGCCATAAAATTCTCAATATGGATATGTTTCGTATGCATAAGGGCTAGTAAGGTCGCCTGGTCTTTTATCGCATCGACGTTTGCCTCATGCAGTTTTAGATATGGAATCATAGATTGCGTTGTTGTGATCAAAAGGTTTTGTAGTTCTTGCATTGTTGTTGGTAATCGTGTACATGGGTGAGCTCCGGGTAGTTCAGTCGGTGTATTAAGGTCCGGTCTTTCTGGGGACATCTGTTTTCTCTCTCCCATGGAGTCGGGCAGCAGAGTCTCTAGTAACAGACTCGAATGTCGAATTAAATGTGCATGTCCAGACCACATCTCGCAGACAGATTTTGCCCACCCGCTCAGGCCCTACCCTGTCTACGCCTCTGGCTCCTAGGACGGCAAAGTCTCTGAAAAGAATTGATATGTACTAATTGATTTACTCTCAGAGGGTGATCAGATGCGCAGCATGGTGGACTGTAGAAGAAGATATGCTTTCTGTGACATCCAGAAGAGAGCCGTCCTGCTCTATCCAGGCCATTATGTGGGAGTGATCGCGTTAGGATGGAGGAGGGAGTAGGCAGAGTCATCCTGGGATACGTGGAGGTGAAGCACATTGCTGAGGACCAAGGTGATAGAGGTGGGAAAATATAGCAATGTTTTCAGCCCTAACGTGTTATTATTATTCTGGCCCTCGCATGAAGTAGACATTATTCTGCCATTAACGTATCTTCTTAAGGGAAGCAAGCAAAAGCTTGGCATTTTCATATGAGTGGAGTGACCAGCCCAATATTTTCTGGTTCAGACCTTGATACTTCTAGCACTCAGAGGTCAAATTGGGTGAGAACTAAAGGGTACAACGTTGCCTTATTTTTCAGGGCTATCTGTGTTTTTGGTGTGTTTTATACTTCTCTCCCTACTGGGGATTCGAAGCTGAGCCCTGCCGATAACAAGCCACTGCAACATCTCACTGTGCATTTTGCAGACATCTCGGGAGGATAGCCCAGGGGAAAAGCGCTTGCCTTAGAAGCAAGACGACGTGGAGCAACACAGGTTCCATCCCCGGGTCAGTGCTTGGAAACCTGTGGGTATTAAGTGCGTTATAAATAACCTGGATTACTGTTGTTTATTTCAATAGACTACTTGGGACATGAAACCCTTTCCCAAGCAGCCAAAAAAGACCAGCTCCACATCTGCATAGGAATTGCTGGAGGCGCAGCACTGTTTGCAGGTAATGGGGGGGGGTTGTGGGTGTGTGTGGCTATAGACATAATCATGTCCTTTAAGAGGTGGGTGATTGGAAGGGGAGGCTGCATGCTATGGGGGACAATGCAACACTATTGGGGGTCATTTAAATGCACTCTTTTACTGTTTTCTTCAATTTTGCTACACCTGTTGTTGCGGGCTGGAGTGGAGGAAAGGAAGGAGCCAGGTATGGGGTTTGAATTTGAAGTTTGGGGGGAGTGACAGTGAGTTGATGGGGTGTTGGGGCAGAAAAGGAGCGGGGCAACATCGATCCGCTACTTTTATTTTTACACTTCGACCACTGCTAATACCGAAAACTATACTTGATCGCGTTGTTTGATCTGGGCGGGGTGGCGCCAGCTGCAAAATTTTGAGGGGTGTTGATGAGAATTATGAAAGCTGTTTGTGAGTGGGGTCATTCTCCAAGGGCTATTGACCCCCACCCCTCCTTCCTCTGAGCCCAGGTGGCTGAATAGCTGTTATGCCTTCCTTTGGCCCATTAGATGCATCTTTGCCTCCAATTCAAAGGCTTTCTAGTTTCACAATGCAAGGGTAATCATTGGAGGCACGGCCCATCCAAAAGATGAGCTCAGCAGTTTAGCCTTTGGCTTCAATATAGGGGATATACCGATGTACATTTGCCGTGGCCGCCATTTTAGTGTTTGTTTAATCGTAAATACTCTGCTCTCCCAATTGAGAAATTCGACAGATTTTAGTTCCCCTTTCGAATCGGTATCCCAGACTGAGAGTCACAGTGGAGTGCCAACTTCTGCCAGCAACGTCCTCATTGCTTATTTTTTATTTTATTTATTTATTTGCGTTTATAAAGCGCACATCGGCCCTTGGGCATCGTGGCGCTTTTACAGGATACTTGCTTAAGCGAACAACAGCATGCATATAATTTTACAGTTTATAGCGTTCGTTCTAATATATGCAATGCGTTAGTAATAGCAAAGACATTAGGTTATCACACCTTAAGCCCTCCCAAACCAGGGGCTGGAGCTGCCTCCGGGTCTCGACTAATCACTTTCTCCCCCTTTTCCCTGGATCCGTATGTGGAAAGATCTGTAGTGCTTAGAAACAAGCTCCACCTCAGTGCTAAGCGCTATCTCAAAACTGAGCAAGAACATGTACCACACTGGGACTGACTGACACAACCTGTCAGAGGCTGGGGCATCGCAAAATAAATGTAGAGGTGGTTGGATGAGCAAGCGGGAAAGTACGCATGTTCTTCATTTCTCTTTCTCGCCACTAGAGGGCAGATGGTCACACATTTACATGCAGCCATTTTACTGCCAACTCCAGCTTTCAGTTTGACATTTTGCGGAAGTTCTTTCTGTGAGTTTTGTCTTCCCGCATGCATCACCCACGCCAGGAGTGAGCACTGAGAGAACAAAAGCATGACGCGAAAGAACACCGCCTTTCCCTGATTCTCAGCAGTCCGAAATTATGGCAGATCAGCAGACTGGTGACCCGGAAATAATGAACGATTTATTTACTAATCTATCTGAAAGTGGAAATTAGAAGGAAAAAAAATGGAAAACGCAATAGAAAATGGAGGCATGCTGGCCAGAAAGGGATATTTAAGTCGGAATATGCTGGTAAAATAACTCCGTGAGTCAAGTCACCCGCTGCACATATCTGTGTGCCAACCTGCAGGTCATGGGTTTGATATGCAGAGTGGTGTTTCAGGGCCTCATTATGATGCCAATAAAATAATTGCTGCTAATTTAGTATCAACACCTGATGTTTTACAGCTCAGTGAAACCGCACAACTCTGAAGGGCCCGAGTGAAAAAGGCGATCGTCTCTTAAGGACTCACATTGCCCACTGCAGAAGACTGTGGCCAGACACAAGACAACAGGAACATACAAAGGGGGGTACAGGGAGTGGTGGAAGTGGACAAAAGGAACTAGTGGCTGCATCCAAAAAGGAGGGAGGGGGATGGTCGGACAGAAGGAAGGAGTGGGGGGAGAAAGCGGAGCAGGTCGGGGCTTGGCCTTTCGTTTGCAACGTCCAATGACTCTTTTTTGCATTGTGCCCAGCCTATATATTGGCTGGAATAATAAACTAATGGCACTACATTAATATAAAAATAATATATTTATGAATAGCAATCTGTGATACAACTGTGCATGCAAATTAAACACGATACTGTTTGACACACATCACTTTACAACATGTTTATTAGTGTTACCTGTTAATCATCATGGTCCCTATAACATACCATTACAAACATATTTCAAACATATTTTGATTGGCAATACAATTTAAACTTTGACGGGCTCAATAACTTGTGAGTTGGAAAAAATGTAATTTTCCGACATGAATAGTACAGGACGTTAATCCACCTATGACAGGTGACTGTTTAATGTTAATTTTAAATGAGTGTCTCTTTTCTCTTGATGAATGCTTATATTTGCAAGTAAAGGTAATTGAGCAAATCAGAAATTCAGTACTTTGATCAAGCCCATACCTGTACCTTAAACTCAATACACTTTGTAGTTACTAGTAATCAACTGACTGCAGTCACTTCAATTGAATTCAAACATTGGAAAAGACAACAAATTTGGCTTTTGTGAAGGCATGGGATAGGTATTTGCCAGGCAATGTCATAATGGTGCTACCCGACCATGAGATGCAACTGCTGAAACATGGTGTGATTATATAGGAATATGAGCAACTGGCATGTGCCATCTACTAACTATACACAAGCCAAATCTGTAGACGTTGTCAATGTTTGTTTAGACAGGACCTCCGTGCAAGGAAGATATATAAGTCAAGTGGTTGAAGGCACACTTGTTTAAGGCATTTTTATTAAAACAGTAGCTCTTTTGCAGCTGCAATTAAGCCATTAACTCTTAAATCTCAGCAAACTACTTAGCAACAATGCTGACAGGCCACAGTGTGCTGGTACTGCTTAATAGAGCTATCTCAAAGACATGATATGATAAAATAGGTTATTTACGTGTTTAATATCCAGAGGTTTCTAAGCGCGGACCCGGGGATCGAACCTGTGCTGCTCTATGTTGTTTTGCTTCCAAGGCGAGCACGTTGCCCCTGAGCTATCCTCCTGAGGAGGATGTGTTTTGGGTGGGAGGGAGGAGCCGCTAGTTGTTTGGAATGGCCATGGGGACCAAAATGGCTGTGGGCAGTCAATGGGATGGTAAATAAGTGAACTTCACCCTCAAATTGGGCGTCCCTCTTCACATGTCCTCTCCTTCCTAGATTTACTCGAGTGCAATACTATCGGCTCATAAGCACCACCTAATAGCCAAAACTAAAAATGGACTGAAGTAGAACTATGGTACAAGCAAAGCTCTGTGGTTGAATGCAGTGGCGCCCCCCCGATATCTTTCAAAGGGGTGGTCTGATGAGGTCACGTGGGTGGCACACCAAAACAAACACATATCTGGCAGGCAGGACGGTAGGGGGGGGCAGTGTTTTTATAAGGGTGGCCTCCTTTGACCACCTGTTGGTGGCGCCACTGGTTGGAAGTTCCTCTGATCGTCACCCCTCTTCTCCTTGGGTGTTCTGGTCACTCTCGTCTGGTCCTTGGCTCCCTTGGGAGCTGCTTCTCCGATGCACCCTTTGCCTGGTCGTTGATTCCTTGATGAGTCACTGTCAACAACAAACTGAAGCAAAAGGCTTCCATTTTCTGTTTGCTGTTTCTGTTTAAAGTGCACTTTGAAAGTCTCAAATTCCCATGCTTGCATGGTGTGTCAGTGACATCAAGCTGGCCATTTATTTGAGAAAGATATAGTAACAATAGCCGCTTCTAAATCACTCTACCTCCCATCCTACCTGAAAATACTCTGCGGCACGCAACCTGTGCACCGAAAAAACACAGGTTACACAATGGAACATACACCATCTGAACGCATATATATGCACTACATTTCCCCAAACATCAAACTAACCACCACAGATAAACCATCACAGCTCCCCACACTCCTTAATCACCCCTCCTACAGACCCACAACCACACAAGTACCGTGCACCTTAACTACTGCGCCAGACAGCTAATAAAATATCTAAAACGCGCACCGCATAGAGCCGCATCTTCAGATCTGCAGACATCGACATTGTAACAAAGCAACCGTGCCCTGGTTGCATTAGTCTCCTACCCCACATATTGTACGCGCCTTAGTTTGTACTTCACTTGCGAATGTGAGTTATGAATATGATTTGGAGATGCCAGTAACTGTATATGTTGCTGTGAGGTCATTCATTTCATTTGTTTATTTCGGATTTGCAGAGGAACAATCCATAAAACAACGTCATCAAGAGCAAAAATGAAACAGGCCCCATTCAGATAAGAAACAGCACAATATGAACATAAAAGTATAAGGAGACACAAGAATCTAGCCACAAAGGAATGTTACATCACTTCGGAGAGGAATGCAAAGTGTTCCTTCTTTTCCTGAGCGCTTGGGAATAGCGCGCTCATTTACAAGTGCTAGCAGAGTCTGCTACACTCAGGAGTAACAAGTAAAGCCAAAACCCCTGAGTGTGCTCTGAAGGTAACATTTCTGCAGATACTGTGAGGTCAATATTCTTGCAAGTGTGGGTGTAATTTTGAGGATAATTATTAATTATTCCTAATTTTAAAACCTATTTATTTAGTGTATTTTTAGAATGCATGCTGTGGATATTGTTTTGTTGTTGATGAACATTATAAAGGTATCTTTTTGCTGATCTTACTGTGTTCATTGTAATCGGTGAGGGTATGTTACGGTTCCAACAGTGTTGGCTTTAATGTTGGTTTTATTGTATGTTTGGTGTTTGATGATTTGTTAAATGTTAACATTGGCATTCCCCGCATTTATAGATTTTAACTTTTTATGTACAGGTATTTGACGTTTTTAAAAAGGTTTTTCCCACTGATTTCTTTATTTTTAAGAGCGTGCAGGGAATCATCATGTTTTTCGCAGAACATTTTTCATTTAAATTAACATTTTTTGTCCCTCCAACACTACTGCGCATGTATAGTGGCCCAGCTGTGTGTTGGGTGTGACAAACCATCTTATGCACCTTGCAGAGTAATGTTCCTTTTGCAGAAAGCATTTCATAATATTTTGTTCCTCCACCTCTTGTGTCCATGACTGATTAGGTGTGTGCTTTCATATGTGTGCTTGCTTTTTTAAAATTGGTTATTTATAATCCACGTCGTCTTGTTTCCAAGGCAAGTGCGTTGCTTCTGAGCTATCCTTGTGTGTGCGTGTGTGTGTATGTGTGTGTGTGTTTTTAGGATGTAGATGTTTTTGTATATTTTGGGTATTTTTTATTTTGTGAATGTTTTCATTATGTTTTTGTTCCTCTGAATCTAGTGTGCATAGTTTTGTTTCAAAATAAACCAAACATAATTATATATTATATTACCCAAATACTTTTTTTGCAAAGTTTGGTGAGGATTCGTCCAGGGAGAGCGAAGTTATAAGCCACCCAAAAAGTGCTCTTCCTATGGAAACACCAACTTAACCATAACTACATGGCCACTACCGTAGCCATGTAATTCCTTAGTACCCATTTAATGTTCTGTCCAAAAGTCTCTGAATTGAAATATGAAATATGAAATTCACAAGGATATTTCAAACTAAATGTACTCATAGTAGTGGCATATATCACATTTCAATGTTCCCCAAGTTTCAATGCAATGTAACTGATCAAAACCTGCTAGGAATATTTTGAAAGTCAATAATATGATTGATTAGTTTAATTCAATGCCAGATGCTCTGAAGAACCTTTCAAGTGAATAGTGTTTCAATCATCACCTTATGCTAGCTATCTGCATAAGCAAGTCTCTTTTCACTCAACACTAGCAGAAAAAACACTAATATAGGGCAATGTCATTAAGCAATTAAAGACAGATATAGTTTACCTTAGAGTCGGCAAAGTCCTCAGCGAACACCTTTGTAGTCCTTAGAAAGTAAGAAGTCCGTTTAATAAGACAGGGCAGTTAGAGGAACAAGTTGGTTTCCAGAAACAAAGCTGTCTTCAAAACCTTGTCCTTTGTAAATCTAAATCGTAGCATTAAAAAGATTCTGTGGCATGTTCTATTATGGCAAGCACCAGCAATTCCTACATGACATGAGGGTGGACAACACCCAAGCAATGCAATAGATGCATCCAGACAAGAATGCCAACCTCCATTCTTCTTACCAACAGCATTCGTGTTCTGCTGCGCAAGTTATTGCTGACGCTTATCCTTGCCCAAATGAGCCAAATCCTAAAATTGACATTTACATTTGAAAGTTGATGAAAAACAGGGAACGCATAAAGAGAGTTGGCAGGCATGGAAGGGGTTGGGCGTTTTTGTCCATGTATTAACCAATTGTACAAGGTACACCAGTGCCTTAATATTTTGGGGCACATCTGGAGTGGCTGCCTGCATCAGTAACACCATGTGGAATCCAAAAAGAGGCAATTTTTATCCAGATGTCAGATGTTTAGTGGTATAGTGCTGTTGCCAATGGTTAGAAGGCCCCTCTACATGTTTAAAATCACCACTGTAGGTATGATATGATGATATGATTGGTTATTTATAACGCGCTTAATAACCAGAGGTTTCTACGTGCGGACCTGGGGATCGAACCTGTGTTGCTCCATGCCGTCTTGCTTCCAAGGAGAGCGCATTGCCCCTGAGCTATCAACATAAAGTGGACATGCACAGATCCATAGGACATCAAGAATTGTATGCTGTCCTCAATAGAACAGAGGGCCCATGCGGTGGTACAGGGCACTTTGAGCTGCACAAGGCCCAGTGCTACAATAAGGCAGCTCTAGGCAGAAACCTCAAACTGCACTGGGGTTGCAATTCTTGCCCTAAAAACATGAAATCATTCCGGATTTCAAGGGAGTATAGGCACCAAAAAGACCTCCTCATACAGAGCTGCATAGTATCTTGCACTGGCCCTCACTGGTGTATAGTGTCACGTGTGGCCTGGCTGGCGAGGAAAGGCCTCCTCAAGCCTGGAGGCCTGGTGCAGCTGCAACCGGGCACCAATTGTAGCCACACTTTATTAGTAACGCAAAACAAGAATCCAATGTGCCCCGACTCAACAATGAGTTTCCTCCCCAATAGGTCTCTACCAACACATTCAAGTCAACGCAACGGCAGCACACGCTCTGCAATAAATCAGTATTGGACCTAGAGAGGCACGGTACATTTGCTACAATTGTACAAGCTTTTTACTACACAGCTCAGCAGTTGTATACAGAGTCGACTGAATTTTTTTCTGCTGAGCTGCACGGTTGTCATAGATGACACAACCTGTCGCTGTGACACGTTGTGGCGCATTGTAACACCGGGGAATGAGGCACAAAGCCACAGCCTGCTCTGCGTAGCCACATCATTACACCAACCTAAAGCAACATTTTTGCTACAATTTCATGTAACAGCGCCACGATGCCTCTGGGCTGCATGGGCGCTATACAAATGCAAATAAATAAATAAATCATTAGAACGCAGAGGGAGCATAAAAGTGTCTCGTGTGACAGCGGCACCACATTCGCTACACATGGCACCCGTCATAATGCTGAAGAGCACCAGAGCAACAGACAAGCGGCAACATTGTACAAACAGTCTATGTTACAACGCAACATGACCACTGTTAGCAGACGTGGTGGCAGACACAATGCGTGATAATAAATAAATAAATAGAAAAAGGGAGCTGAAAAGGAGAGGAATCCCATTCAGAGCAAGGGAAGGGCAACCCCAAAAAGCACAGACATCCCAAATCCATGGAAGTGCCCCAAAGGCTGAGGCCAAAACCAAGTCTGTGGTTGTTTTGTAAAGCGAAGGTAGTTGGATCTGGAGGAAATTGTACAAATAACTCAGGCGAGCTGTTTAAAACCTACAAGGAACTTGCCAATCCTACTGCATTCTCCACCCCTTCCCTTACCCTTGGCACTTAACTGGCCTCCCACTTCTTAACCAAAACTCATGACATCCTGCCCTCACTCTGCTCAGCGCCCAGGCCTCCATTGGACCCCTTCTTCCCTTCCCTCCTACTCTCCTCTTTCGCACCTATAGCATGATGGAGGTCTCTAGACAAGTCCTCTCAATGAAAGTCTCCTCCAAACAGGTGCTCCCCGCTCCTCCAAAACTATCAAGGACAAAATTGCCTCCCTTGCGCCAGCCATGGCCGATTTATGTAATCACTCATTTGCCACTGGCTCCTTACCTCTACCCTCAATCACTTCCTTGCGCATCCTCTCCTCAAAAAGCCCTTTGCCGACTCCTCCTGCCTGGCTAACTTCTCCCTTTGTGGGCAAACTCCGGGAGAAGCTGATCATCTCCCAACTGATCCATCACACTGAATCTGTTGATTGTCTTCATGACCACCAGTCTGGCTTCTAAGCAGCCATAGTAAGGGAAACTGCTCTACTGAACACCTGTGAAGACGTGCTCTCTTATTTCAATTCCAACTCTCCAATTCGTTTTTTTTAAAACTTATTTTTATTTTCATTTAAGATATAACCGGCACCCATGTGCCAACAAACACAACACCACTGCCCCCGGTACTACCCCACATTTCGTATAATACATTTTGTTTGCTGTGCCCTGGTTCATATTTATGTCATACAGTGTTGCATATGACTCAACATTCTTTATAGGCAAATGCTGATTGTGCATTGTAGGAGTTCATTTACATAGTCCATCCATGTCCAGTTCTCCACATCAGTCTGTGGTTTAGGCTAAGGCGTAGAAGGTTCCACCTCCCCACCATCAGACTGTCTGATCAAGAATTGGGTGTAAACATCCCACATGCCTCTGTAACCACACCGGTTACAGGTCATTGACCCCCATCCACTTTCCATATCGTTACAGTATAGAATGTCGGCCCTCCATTGAGATATTTTTGGGCTCTGCCCCCCCCCTCCCTTCCACACAGCAATGTTACCCGTCACTTAGCCACTATTACGAGCAACCCAACAAGTTTCTGAGTGTGTTTGGGCACCATTTTAGTGTAACCCAGTAGAACCGTCAGCGCATCCGGATCTATCTCCTGCCCCGTAATACCACTGATCATCTCGAATACCTGCTCCCAAAATTGCCGTATAGAACAGTCCCAAGCCATGTGGGGAAAGTCCACCAGGGTACTATTACATCTGTTGCACCTAGCCGGACTGTCCGGGAAGTATACTTTCAGTTTAGCTGGCGTGTAGTAGAATCGGTGCAGGTATTTGAAGTGAATTAGTTTAAACCTTGCGTTGATGGCCCCCTTTCTAGTCATTTGACAGCAATATTTCTACATTTCTTCCGAAATCTGCCGTCCCAGAGTCCCCTCCCATTTATTCCGAGGTGAGGTTGTCACCGCTTCCTCAGAGTTGAGGCTCATAGCGTACAATCCCGATGCTACCCTACTACCTTGCCCTTCTTGAAGCAATCTATCTAGTATGTGGGAGATCTGTGGCTGCACAGGGAAGGTAGTTAACAGTTGGCGCAGGTTTGCCTTCAATCTATAATATAAAAATATTTCCAGAGCTGATAGTTCCCCTTTCTACTTCAAGCCATCCAGTGATATAAACATCCCGTTGGGGAAAAGTTCCCCGAAGTGTGTCGCTCCCAATCTCTTCATCATGGCCACAAACCCCGCCTCACTAGTGATTGGAATCTTTGGAATGTGCTGTGCTGGAAGCTTGGGGGAATAGAGAACCTCTGCCCGGGTATTATGTTCTATGCGGGCCCAGGCTCTACATCTTACGTCTAGCATACTGTGTGTCCGTTGTACTCTATCCTGTGCTGTAAGTAAGACAGATCGCAGTAGGGCCAGCGCAGCGATTGCCCCCTCTGCCTCCCAGGTGTCTTCTGTCTCAATGCAGTTCAAACCAATAACAGAGAAACCATGCCTGCGCCACATTATAGTAGGTTTTCGAAATCAGGTAGCGCCAAACCCCCCTCCTGTATCGGCGCTGCAAGCTTCTCCCAGGAGACCGTGGCTTGTTTACCCGCCCATTGGAATTGTAGTACCGCTGATTTCAGTTCTCAGAAGTATTCCCACGATACCACTATTGGGGCATTCAAAAAGACATACAAAAACCTGGGGAGTAACATAATTTCTTCACAGATATCCTACTGTATAGATTAAAAGGGAGGTTCTTCCATCTAGAAATTGCCTCCTTTGCCTGTTCCAGGGCTCTCATATAATTGCTGTTATATAAAACCTTGCTGTCCCTAGCTCTGTTGATCCCTAAGTAGCGGGTTTGGACCATATGCAATTAGAATCCCCACCCATCTTGATATCGCTCAACCTTGTCTGTTAATAGGAAAAGGACCGATTTAGTGGTGTTTACCTTTAGCCTGGAAAGATCCCCAAATAGCTGCACATCCCACATAATGGGGTCTCTGTTAGTACTAAGGTCCTTAATAAACAGCACCATATCATGTGCATACAGTGATATCACTACCCTATGAATGTAACTTTTTGAAACAGTTAAACTCCACGGTGCAAGTGTATTTCTCTAATTTTTTCCACTAACTGTTGTATTGCCAGTGCGAACAGCAAGGGGGAGCAGGGGCACCCCTCTCGTGTCCCCCTTCCCAATGCTATTGTCAGTGTTAGTTGGCCATTCACCCTTATCTTGGCTACCGGAGTCTGTATAACAATAAGACCATGGTTATAAACTGCTCTCCCATCCCCATATGTCGCAGCACTGAGAACAGGAACGGCTACTCAACGGAAGCAAACGCTTTAGTGGCGTCAGGTAGGGCTGCCACTATTGAATCCTCTTGTTGTACCGCAGCAATCAACTCAAAGATTCTCATGAGCCCATATGAGGTAGAACGCCCTGGTATAAAGCCCGCCTGATCCGCTCTCACCATTGTTTGCATCATGGGCGATAGTTGAGACGCTAGGATTTTTACTAAGATTTTCTTGTCTATGTTGATAAGTGATATTGGGCAATAGGAGGAGCAATCATTACAGGGCTTATCCGGCTTTAGTAATACCACTACCATTGCCTCCCTCAGGGATTCTAGCAGAAGCCTTCTTCCAAGCTGTGTTGAAACATCTTTAGCAAATGGGGAGTGAGCCTGTCGACATAATGTTTGTAGAATTCCGACGTGAACACGTTGGGTCACGGCGACTTCCCGTTTGATAGGGATTTGATAGCATTCCACACTTCCGCCAATGTCAGTGGGCGGCTCAGCTGTTCCGTGCACCAATGTAAAGCTACCTGGTCCAGATACGTATCTATCTCTGCCTGGGAGGCCCATGTTTGGGAGGAGTATAATTGATAGTACGGCAGTTTTTTGGGTTTTACTATCTCCTTATCCTCAAACCGATCCACCCCTTGATCTTCTGCTATTGCTATAATTCTTCCTCTAATATTGTCCATTTTAGTTGCCCATGCCAATGTCCTTCCCAGTACCGGTCCCCTGCCCCCCAAAGTACTTGGCCTCCCTAAGTGCCAATGCCTGGAAATCTTGCAGCTGTTGCAAAATCTGCACTTGTTCTTGGTTTGTTGGGGTGGGCGCAGCCATTTGCATTGCTTGTGTATTACTTTCCTCAGTAGCCAGTTCCCTTCTGATTTGCTTTAATATCCCCGATTCCTTGGATGTGCATTCCCCTCTGATCACGCACTTGAAGCATTCCCACAGTATCCCCGCAGATCTCACTGGACCCACATTATTTTCAAAAAAGGTATTTAAGGCCGTTGTTAAACTCTTCCTAAACAATGTGTCTGTGATACCTTCGCTTTTGAATCACCAGGGAAGCTTCTCCTTCACCCGGCCCGGCAGCTCAATGGTCAGTAATACGAGGACATGATCTGACAAGGTGCGAGCGAGGATTTCTACCTATCACTTTTGTGCCAGTAGTGACTGTGACACCAGAAAGAAATCTAACCGTGATGCTTAATTATGGGGTGCAGAGTGGCACGTATATTGCCGCTTATTCTGGTTTCTGAACCTCCAAACATCTTCAACCTCCCATGTGAGGCCCATGCTCTGTAGTCTACTTGTCTCCCTACCCCCATACGGTGACCATCCCCAGTTCGATCGTATGCAGGGCTCATGACTGCGTTGAAGTCGCCGGCCCAGATTATCTCCCCTGGTGTTAACTTCCCCAACTGCTGTTTTATCCAGTCTAGTGTATCTACCGTATCCTGACTTGGGCCGTAATAATTAGAGTGAACAATTTCCCCTGAAGAGTGCCCCTGTCTTTGACAACATTGGTCTGGCAAAAACCAACAGCTCTATGTATGAGGATGCCCCCTCCCCTTGCATACGAGGAGTGTGATGAAAAATATTTGTGGCAGCCGCAGCTCTTCCCAAATTTAGACTCCACCTGCAGTGTTAAATGAGTCGCTTGTAAAAATGCAATCCCCACCTGATGCCGCTGCCTGTACAGCATGTTTTAACCCCCTGACATTCCAGGTGATAAAGCTAAGTGTTGCCATTGATCTTTGTTAGAGCATGGGTGTCTCCAGGATTTTGAGCTCTTAGACGTTTTGTCCCTCCTGCCTTCTCTCGTTTGTAGACTGCAAAGGCACCACACACTTCATGTGTGGTATGGTACTCGTACTGATCTTAACTCCCTCCCCCACTCACACCGACTACCTTAATTCGTCAGTACGCTGCAAGCCCTCCACCCGATTCCCGCATCACCACCAATTCCTCCCCCCACCGACAACCCCAATACATCAGTATGCTATGTGTGCTCCCCCCTCTGATCATTCCCTCCCGCTGATCACCACAACTCATCAGCTGTCTCCCTATCCCAACTTAGCACAGAACCTGAGCTTTCGCTTGAGAGATAGCCAGGAATCCAGCACCCCACCACACCTATGTGATTTTGCGGTTAGAACCCAACTCACTCAGATATAATCCCATTCAAACCCAAGTGTTGTGCATTACTAAAAGATATGTGTCACTAGGCAAGTTTTCACTCATTGTTCCCCCGGTGCCGGAGATTCCTTGGTTGCATTTCCAAAAAGGCATTGGCCTCCTCCAGGGTGTGGAAAAAGATTGTCCGCTGCTCATGTTCTATTTGCAGCTTGTCCAGAAACAACATGGCGTAGCGAATGCCCCTGTCACGTAGTCGCTTTTTAACTTCCATGTATGTCCTCCTGGAGGCTTATACTATGTATGAGAAATCTGGGAAAAGTTTAATCATGTCCCCTTTGTAAGTCACCGTCCCCTTTTCTCGAGCTTTGCGGAGAGCAGTGTCTCTGTCGCGATAATTTAGCATCTGTGCTATGATCAGGCGAGGTGGTGAACCTGGAATTGGCCTCCTCCCTCTAGGTAATCGGTGGGCTCTCTCCACAATGTACACTGCTGAAAATTCCTCGGGGCCCAATGACTCCCACAGTATCTCCTCCACAAAGGGTTCCATATTTCTCTGCTCCACGGACCCCGGGACTCCGACAATTCTTAGGTTGTTCCCTCTTGATCTGGACTACAAGTCGTTCTGTTTGTCAGCAAGCTCCTTCAGTGCCTGCTTCACGAGTGTCATATCTCTGGCACTGAAGCCGATTATGACCAGCCTCTCCCCGTGCTTGTCCAGACGGACCTGCATGTGGTTGACCTTGCAGGTGAGAGTGTCCATTTTCCCATTTAGGGACTGTATGCTGGACAGCAATTGGTTGAACATTTCCTTAATGTCCTGAAACGACCCCGCTGGGTCTAGGGGTGTGGCTTGGATCCATGCTTCCAAGCAGTTTTCCATCGATTTGTTGTTTCTCGCTTGTGAGGGTGTGTCAAAGTGTAGTTTGGACTACTGTTGGCCCCCTTGCCGGATTTGGACATTTCCACAGCTCTTGGGCCAGTATACTGTGGACACACTGTGTTATATTGGGCCTCTGTCCTAGGTTGTACTCTTATTGCTGCTATTAAGTGTTCTCCTGTTGGAGCACCTATGTCCTCTTCAAGTCTGGCCCGAGGCTTATTGACTGGTTATGTATAGCAGAGGAAGGAGCTCCACATGAGTAGTATGTTCCGCGCAGATAGGCTAGTGTTGTGTTCACTGTTTCCACCTATCTGGCGGCTCTTTCCACTCCAACATTCTCTATACAGACCCTGCTTCAGGGTAGCTCAGGGTTTGCTGCCGCCCTTTATTGGTTCAACTGTCTGACGTTGATGGATGTCTCTTGTTTCAGATGGTGTTGTATGTGGCAGCCTTTAAGGATCGTTAGGTTATGTCCTCCTTCCCCCACACCCCCTTCAGTTTGCAATCTCTCACTCTGTATATCGATAACTGGGGCTCTCTGTGGATAATATGGTCCCACGTTAAGAGACTGGTATTCCAACCACTGTGCCCGCCCCTCTGGTGGTTTATCTCACTTGTTTCCTCTGTGTAAACCCTGTCTCGGAGCAGACCAGGATCTTAAACTGCAACTTGTTTATGCAGGTATCTGGTGGGAGTTGGTGTCCCTTGGTACAGTTGTTGTGGTCCGTAATTGCTGTAGAGCTGTCAATGTTGGGTCTCCTTGTCTCCATCCCCAATTCAGTGTCCCGTGCCTGGCCACTGTATTTTGTAGGTGGTTTCCCACTCCCCCTTCCCCTTTGATGTTTGGCTTCACCACCAGTAGTGCAGGACCGTGGTTACGCTGATGGACGTCCATTCTCCTCTTCAGCAAGGCACAGTCGTATCTAATATATGAGTGCTGCGCTCTGTGCAGGAACTGACTCTAGGCAGAGTAGTTGACGGGTTGGAATCCGCTTTATTTCAATTGCCCCATGTGTTTGGTATTCGTTTCAGTGCCGTGGACATGATCCTCCCCAGTCACTGAGTGGGGTCGGGAACCAGCAGGCCCCCACGCTTCTCATGCGTGTTATCAGATGAGGGATGTTCTTCTCTACTGTATCCAGCAGCGCTCCCTGCCGCGGTGTTACAGAGCTGCCGGAACATGTTTCCTCCTTCCCTCATCAGCTTACTTGCATCAATGTCATCCACTCAGCGCCACTAAGAGTTCCTCAAGTATGCAGGCCCATTGTTCATCGCCTCTTCTGCCCAGATCTGCGTCCTCAAGACTCTGCTGGTGGTGAAGGCTCTGGCCTCCCTCCGTTGCAGATCGCCACTGTTGTTGGGTAGTCCGGCTCTGTGTTGATGTTGTGGGCCCATAGACGACGGAGCCGGGGAGGGGGGGGGGGCGTCCTCTCTTCCCACCAAGCAGCACAGCTGGGGCATCCGGTACCTTCCAGGCAGATCCTCTCAGTAGTCGGCTCCCAGCGCACTTCAAGACGCAGCCTCCCCCAATGAGAGGTAATGTCAGAAGCTGCCCTGGAGAGTGGGGTTCGTCTCCCTCCACTCCACATATCGCAGCTCCATCCCTCAGTGATTTCGGGACCACAAACGGGCCGCATGAGCAGGGAACCAATATTTCAAGTGCCACTAGCTGCCGTCCCGTAGTCCTTGCCCACAGGGATTACAGCACCAGATTTCTTGGTGCACTCCGCCTCAGCACCCGGGTTTCTCTGATCACCCCCTTTGCATGGGATGGCCCCGGCTTTGTCTCGTTACCCGGCTGCACTTATTCTGGGCAGCACTGCTTGCCCGCTCCAAGTTTTCGCACCCCGAGGCAGCTCCTCCTCACTTGCTCCTGAGCAGTCATGTTCGGAGGCCACTGCGTGTTATCCGAGAATTCACTTTCCCAGCCCCGTTTAGTTCCAGAATTATTTTGCCATGTTAGTAGTGTAAGCGTTCTCCTGCACGACACTGCCTCTGAGGAGTAGCCTGAGCCGGTGGAACCTCTGGATATTCGCCCGATCTGTCAAGGTGCGTTGGAGCTCACGGGCTCACTGCCATTTTGGCTGGGCGCGCTAGCACCCTCCCACCTTCTCCATCCGTTCTTATCCTTCTGGATCTTTCCTCTTCGTGCAACACAGTCAATCATGCCATCCTGATAAATCAGCTCTATGAACCCCTTGGCATCTTGGGCCTGCCACTTGACTGGTTGACCTCATCCCTCTCCGACTGACCTTCCAGGTTCAATTGGGCCCTTTTCACTCCCCTATCACACTCTCCACCTGTGGCGTCCCTCAAGGCTCTATTGTCCCTCTGTGGCTCTTCAACATCTATCTTACCCCTCTGGCCCACCTGATCTCATCCTTCTCTCCTCACTTCCAGCGTTATGCAGACAACACACAGCTCTCCTTCAAGCTTCCCTCTACTTCCTCCCCTACCTCCTCTCTCATCCCTGACTATCTGACTGCTATTCAGGCATGGTGCGCTGCCAATGATCTCTGCCTTAATGCCAGTAAGACCAATATCATTCTATTTGGGACCTCAGCTCCCTTCTTCTCTCCCACCATCTGGCCGCCCTCTATGGGACCCTTCCAAAAAACTTGTCATTTTTGACTCCTCCCTCTCCTTCTCTCCTCGCATCGCAGACCTTGCTAAGAAGGCCCACTATCAGCTTTACCTCCTCAGAGGCATTCTCCCTTTCCTCACATTCCCCCAGAAACTCAATGTCTCCAGAGCTCTGGTCCTCTCTAGGCTGTACTACTGCAACAGCCTCTTCCTCAATCTTTCTTTATCCTCCCTTCGCCCCTTCAACTAATCCAGAACAGGACTGCAAGACTTATGCTTGGCCTCACGCCCAGGGTCTGCATCTCTCCAGCCCTAAAATCTCTCTACTGGCTCCCGGTTGCTGCTAGGATCATGTTCGTGACCCTCTGCATCATCAACAAGGCGTTCTGGGGCCTGGGAACCCGCTACATCCAACGTTCTCTCCCTAAATACCTCCCTACTAGAGCCATTCGCTCTTCTAGCTCCAACACTCTGCAGACCAGATGCTTCTAGAAGCAGAGAGTGTGACATAGATCTCTCCTCCGCAGGACCCTCCCTCTGGAATGATCTCCCTGCCCCTCTCAAGCTTGAGCCGGATCTCCTTAAGTGTTGGTAGCTCCTCAAGACCCTCCTTTTCTCCTCCTCCTTTACTCTCCCCCTCCCCAGTTTAAACCCCCTCTGATGCAGTGACTGGCAGCCTGGTTCCCTCTGAGTTATACAGGGCACCAGGTCCCCCTCTGTGGCTATAACCTCCCTCCAGATACTAGTTAAAAAACTGCCAGGGACTCGCCTTCCTTAGGTTCTCTTCTTCCTGGGCTTAAATGGGCGATGAAAGCGGGCCTGACTGCAGTCTTCCCATGCCAGGATCCAAGGGTCTTCACCAGGCAGCACTCCCGGAATCCCTGCAGAGCAAGGGGATCCCGGTTGAGGAGGATCCGAAAGCCACACTCCTGCTGAGCGTGGGGCATGAGCTTGTCATGTTGGGACATCCAAGTACTGGACCTATGCTGCAGTGAAGCTTGGGACGTAGTCCTGGTGTTCACTGGCGGGCATACCGCAGGAGCAGCAGCGCCCTTTGGGGTCAGAGTGCACCCCGGACGTGCTCCCGGGCACAGGTAAGGAGTTGGAAATGGATTCGGCTTCTGTTGGGGACAAGCAAAGTTGTCGAAGCACACATTACCATGGAAGCGGACCGTTTGAGCCAAGCTGCGTCCACCTTGTCCATGGATAGCAGGTCTCCTTCAGCCATGCAGAAGATGTATTTCTGGAAGTTATTGTTCCCCAACGTAGCGCACAGTAGACAGTGTGCTAAGGGTCCTCCCTGTGTTGGATTTTTACCCTAAGTAACTGAATGTAATCCAGACGTGGACCCCTTTGCTCACTGTGCCTTAGAGAGGCTCATCTTCCCTTCACTGATGAGGCCCAACAAGGCCGAAACACGTGTCAGGGTTGCTGATGCTACTCTTGTTCCGAGGAGGGTTGCCTAGCATTTCGGTGCTGGACTGCCCTTGTGGGTGGGACCAGACTGATATGCAGTTCATATTATGCCTTTGTGAAGGGTGCAGTGAGCTAAAACCTGCTTGTAGACCCCTCTGAGTGGGGTACACGCTATAGTACTGGTTATTTGAACAAAGTTTGTCCTCTGTATATTTCCGCTTCTCTTGCAACGCCTGGAGAAGCTATTTAGTCTCCAGCTCTGTCTTTTTTTCCCTCTTTCTCCAAGGCTATTTTCCTGGGTCTGCTCTGCCCATCTGAACTCTGGTACTTGGCCTGCCCACACTTCGCCTGTCGGGAGGCGTGCAGCTCCCTTTCTGAGCACTCGCCGTACTGCTGTGCAAAAACAAGTTTTAAGAAACATCACGAGCTACTTAGAAACTGCATGCCAATGTGATATGTAATGACATTGAACGTGTGACGTCAGCTGGTGGATGGTGTAACTTCGCGAGCTTTTGCTCACCTCATTCCAAAATGCTGACGCAGGCATATGGCACCCCATATAGCGAGACGAGATTACCAATCGAACGGAACCGTTATAGCGCCTGGACATTTTTAAACTGAGGTCTCTCGGCGCTCAAAGGGACGGCCTTCCTACTTCACCACTGCAAAAACCCAGCGCAGGCACTAGCCCAGATTTATGGAAATGGCGCAGCTCCCAATGGAGTTTCCATTTCCAGGCACAAAGGGAGCGGGCAATTATTTTTCTGTCTGAAGGAGTATGTGATTTGGCCTGGGAGTGACAGGTCGGGCGGTGGGGGGTGTTTGCGTGCGGGCGGTGGTGGTGGTGGGGTGGGGGGAAACCGCTTCATTAAATTATCCAGCGAAGGCTCCGAATACACAAGCCCCCATTTCATTCTCACTTCTGAGCGTCAATAGATGGAGAAGAAGCACATTAATTCTATATGCTTCTGTTATCTATACAGTTCCCACAGCCCATGGATTGCATATGTTCCCTTGACTCCTGAGCCCCTGCATGTTAGCGCATGGATAATTCGCACTTTGTACACAATCGACACTTAAAAAAGCATGCCTGTTATTAGACCTGTATTATTTAAAAAATACATTTGAAGGTATTTTCAAGTTCGAGTTTTATTTCTTTAGAGGTGAATAACTTCCTCTCGAATTCCATATTTCTCACCTGTATCAACCCAATTAATCTACATGGGAACTTCTAAAAATGCAAAAGCTCGTCACAAGATAATAGTGTCAAAATATAAACGCTTTAAATAGCACAAGCGCCATTTTAATAAACATAGGGCTCGATTCCTGGAATTACTTGAGGGGAAATAGGAAAATGGGGACTTTGCGCACCAAACTGCACGCTAAACCCCTTTTATTGTTTCTTCGAATCGAAGCCACAGTACTTTTTCATACTATATGGGGATTTCACGCAGACTCAGCACATTTCTGCGACTGGGCGAGGACTGCGCAGAGGATGGAGTAGGGGACGGAACTCGGAAAGCGAGGAAGAAAAGGGGAAACGTGGGCGTTACGAGGGACGGGCCGGAGGCAGTCCATAGCACGCCCACAAATGGGCACGACAAAGCATATCATGGATGTGACCGTACAAACTCTCGCCTGTGAAATGCACACGTAAATCCCTCGATCTCTACGCTACCCAAAGGCAGGTGTAAAGACACTTTCGTATAGCAATCACAGTGTGGAGGTGGGTTTGCATGTCGGATTTAGGAATGCGTGTACGCAGAGGTGGATTCGATTGGACTTAGGGATGCACGTATGCAGCGTAGTGGGGTGCTGGGCCAATGTACAGGGGTTCCACGCAGATTGACCGAAATATGACAACAGTTACGGCAAATGGTATGCATGTTCTCGGGGTTCCGGTTACTTTTACACAGGATCCCACACACTGTCACCAAGGTGCGGGCTTGGTTGTGGGGGACCCCACAGACTTTGTCGGGATGAGTGTGTTCGCACCTGTGGAGCCCACAAAGGTAGGTCAACGTGTCTGTTTTGGCTTTGCGTGGGAGCATGTCGGGGGCATTCCAGCCGCGACTTGTGGACACGCCTACTTTCCAGAAACAATTCCATGAAAACGCAGAGTGCGCAGATTTCCTTCTGCACGCAGGCTCGTGCAAGCCGTTCTTGGTGAGCAGGATTTGTGGGATATCTGCACACTTTTCCATGAATCAGGCCCATAGTGTCTGCAAAATTCATGTATGCAACGATTTTTGCATACTTCTTTATGCACTGTGCGATTTTGGAACAACACAGTAATTTCGCAGTAAGGCTATCACCAGACTGGAAACTCGACTGGATCACAAGCAGAAAGCTAGGAAACAGTCCTTCTCATGCTACGCTCTGGTCCTCTGGAACATTTGCAGTCTCTAAAACGCACCACCTAAAGTCCTGTGCACAAAAGGCCATATACAGAAGACGCCTCCGGTACGTAGGTGTGTAGCAAGCACTGCCAAGAAGGAAGCTGGAAGAGTGCGATGGAGTACAGCAGGTAAGGTGGGCCAGCAGAGGGGGTTGTGCAGGATAAGAAGGGTGCTGGGTGAAGGTCCCTCTAAAGGTATCAGGAAAAGGTCGGGAACAAAATGCCGACCTTGCAGATGCAGCCTTCTCTGCCTCAAATCAAATGTAATGAAATGATCTTTTGTTCCCTGCCTTCAGAACTCTCTGGAACTCCAGCCCGGTGGCAATCTGGACTGCTCCAAGTCTCCTTCGGCACGATTTGTAGTTATGTAATCCGCCACCCACATCCGCTCTTTCAAACAAATCTGACGCCATCTTTTTATTATTATCATTATTATGGTATTTATTGAGCGTGGTCCTAGCTTCGAGAAGCAACGGAGCGCTTTACAGAGGTAATAATAGAACAGATATACAGCGGGGATAGTACACAGAGGAGGGGTACAGCTGTATTGGGTGGCATGGAGAAGAGGGGCAGGCGGCATCTAGCGAGTCAGGTGGCACGAGGGGCGACGTAATGGCCTAGGTATTGAGGAGGAGAAATTCAGTTTAAGAGGTGGGTCTTGAGTTCTTTTCTAAATTGTCGGAGCGTGGGGGTGGGTCTGATGCCGATTGGGAGGAGGTTCCAAGGTCTTGGGGCATGGGCAGAGAAGGCTTGTTTTCTGGTTCTTTCCTTTTTGCAGCAGCGGATTTCAGGTCTGTACATGTCCTGCTGGCATGTGATTCTGATGCAGACAGAGGGGCTGTGGAAGTAGACCAGAGGATTGATGGCTGGAAGGCTTTGAATAAATCGTAACCTCGGGCAATTGCTCTGGGCAACCCTTCAGGCCATTGTTTGTCAGCCTTCCATCCCATTAATGAAGGGGAAAAGGTCTGGTCCCACCCCAAAAGTGTCAATTCCACTCACAACAAAGTATATAAAATCTTGGTAGACAAATTGCAAGAAGGCTTGCTATTCCGTATCAGCAAGAGGGGAAAACCCTCCTTCGGTGGGGTCACAAAACCAAGCTAACAGGTCATAGGGGAATGCGCAGGACCTTGGAACTTCTCGAAAGATACTTTTGGTGGCCGCATTGGCTAGTTGCCGTCAAGAAACATGTGCAAGAATGTAGAGTGTGTGCCAGTGCTCCGAGCAAAACTGGCACAAAACAAGGCCTGCTTCAACTCCCGCCCAAGCCTCCACAACCTTGGCATACCTCTGCAATAGACCTGATTTACTAACTTACCTCTTTCCAACTGACCTACCTGTATCTTAACTGTGATGGTTCTTTTCACTACAATGCCTCATTTGATACCGATACTGTGTGCAGGATCGCCCTATGCTTGCCAGATTGAAATGTTGCCACTTGTCTGTACACACTGCCTGCCAAGGTAATAACTGATTGCAGAACGCAATTCCTACCAACATATTTGAGAGCCATTTGTAAACAACTGCTACACCGCTTACCATTCCCAGCCAGAATGGGAGATCACAACAAACCAGCGAGCAGTACTTACAGTGCTTCTCTACTAAAACCAAGAGAATTGGTAAGATTTGCTCACTCCCACAGGAATTGCGTATAAAATCACACTGCCCACGTCTGTGGAACCTGCACTTTTTTATTTATGTACGTTTGTGTTCCATCCTTGTTGTCTACCTACTGGTCTGCCTGTGGTACCCGTTCCCACTGCTCAAGAAGAAATCAAGTTGCTGTTTGACATACATAGGGAAGGTACCCGCCAATTAATCAAAGCCAAGGAAATATACAAATCAGAGGCAGATGACGAATGATCGGAGTCTCCACTCTACTCACTCGGTGACCTTTTTGGCTGTTCAGAGTAAACCCGATGCTTCCAGAGACCAGCAGAAGACTCCAGCCCAGGTTTCTCGGACCCTTCCTGGTCGTCCGATGCATTGCCCCTGTGAAGTATAAGCTGTGAATACCCCGCAGTGGAAGATCCAGCCGGAACATCTCTTTGGTAAAACCCGTAGATCCTGCTCACATACCAAATTCATTCAAACCAATATTTACTCCTCCGGAGAGGAGAATGAACTCTCGTGTTTGCAGTTCATGGATCAGAAGAGGCCGGCTGGAATATTTACTGGAACGGAAACGATATGGGTATGGACCATTGCTCCCTAGGTTGACTCGCTTTCCCTCAGCCTTCTGTTGATTATAGTCCGGAGTACTCCTCTGTTTTACCTCCATGACCCTCGTTGGCACCTCTCCATCATCCCACGGCCCCTCTTCGCCAGTATGTTTGTGCTCACTCCTCTCACTGGGCACGTACCGGCTACCTGGACAATCCATTCTCTCCACAGTAGAAGGGGTGTTATCCTTGCCCACCCTTTTTGATTTGCCATTATGGCAGGGTGGGGCCAACCCGTTATTACACCAACTGCTAACTGCATTATGGAAACTCTTTTGACCCCAGTTATTTTTAATTTGTGTTCCACTGGCAATCCCCACCCAATGCCCGCACTCCAACAGACACATGATTGGTTCCTTCCTGTCCTGATCCAATGGCTGCATTAAGGTAACAAAACACAACCTTTGTACGGTATGGAGAATGAAGACCGGCTGATTCCTATCCGACTGAAAACGACAAAAAATGAAACAGTGATTTCCGGCACCAAAACAACAAATGCCACAATGTTTCCATTGCCAGTAAAGAATGGGCGCTTCAGCCACCTATGCCAATGGAAAACCTTGGATTTGTTATGGATAATTTTCTCACCCTGAAACAAGTTATAGCAATAGTAGGATGTGCCTCATTGGATTTCTGATCCATTTGTTGCATCTTGGCAAGACTTGGCATTCCAGGCATCATCTCCCTGGGAGACTGACAATGTGACCACACCACCAGCCTGTGCCTAGACCACCCAGAGTGCCTGCTCAACTGTCTGCAAAGGTTATACATCTCAGCACCCAGATCTCTCCTGAGACTGGAAATATTGGAACACATCATCCGACTCCCAGTCAAATGCCAGATCATGATTAAAAGCCTATGGATCGTGTTCCAAGCCTTCCACTGCAGGGTCCAGAAGCCACAGCCGTGTGTGTCTGGACCGCTTATGTGCCAGGCAGGACGCACCAATCCGGTAATGTGCTGCTAGTAACAGTGCTTCAGAAGTAACTGTGAGGAGGAGTTTCCTTCTCAGTCCTAGTAAGCAACATATGAAGTTCCATATCAAGGCGTTTATGCACTGTAGATCATTTTCTGGCCAATAGGAAATCCCCCAAAACATGGTTGGTTCCCGGACCACAAGAAATAGAAGGGCACAGATGCTCTAATTCCTAAGAATGGACCCAATCAAGTTAGACCTGTTACCATGACTTCACATAATACCTGTGACAACAAAGCTTTTCTCTGAGCCCAGGACAACACCCCACACTCTACGTTGGCCAAGCAAGTAAACCCAACTGACAATCAGAGTCTACCAAACAGTTACCTAACCCTCATACAGGATATTCCATCACCGGTGTGTGGCAAAGTGCCTCAAACTAGCCTCACAAATGCACATTAAAAGGTACTTATATGGTGCATGTAGGCCCTGCTAGAAGCTCCAAAGATAAATGGAAATAAAACCAAGATGGCGACCTGAGCTTTTATGATATGTTGTCTGAAGACCATGTGACTAGAGGTCAGAAGCAGAGAATATTGGGGATTGAGGATGAGCCACTAGGCACCGGTAGACCAATGAGACCAGTCAAATCAAGTAATTGAGCTCTCCACCAATGAGGTAAAGTCAAGTGTGGTATGAGAAGGGAAAGAGGCATGGGAGATGGGGAGAAACAAAGGCAGTCGCTGCTGCTGGAGGAGAGATCATCCAGGGAGTACTGTGAGCAGGAACCACTCTGTCTTTGATGGGGTTAGACCCGCGTGGAAGTCTATACCAGAGGACTGAGAACGTTGTGTGGGGTTTGGATGCTCGGAGATAGTGGAGAGAAGTCAGCAGTGACTCCAGGAAAGGGCCTTGTCGAGGAGTAAGGGACAGTGTTGACACTGTCATGTAATCTGTGAGAGGCCTGCAAAAACTGGAGAGTCCCAACTGATATACATGCCAACATGCCCCATATCATTCGGGGGATACTGGTCCAGGCCTGGTTTGAACCTTGCATTCTAGGACTTGCAGTCCTGCATTTCCCACCACAAACATAGGACTACAAGTTCCAGAATGTAAAGTTTAAATCAGGACTGAATTAATATATTTCAAATGGAATACAGCATGTTGGCATGTATGTGATATCCGGAGAGGAAAACAGTATGTTAGAAGCCAGAGAGTCCAGGAATAAACCACAGAAGGATAAAGAGGAAGCATGAGTACAAAGACCAGCAAACAGGAGACCCTGGAGATTAGGAAGAACACGTTGGGCTCAACAGTGCATGGAAATATAGTCATGCTATCCAAGTGTTATATTAAGTCTATCAGGGAAGCAAAGCTCAGAAAATGAATTCTGAAAATGATATTTTTGGGAATTGTAGTCCTAGTATCAACGTGCCTAAGAAAGACAGTGGGAGAAGGGGAGTTGAAACCCTGCATTGGGGGAAACTTAGTTATAGTACCAACGTGTCTAATATCTATGAGAGAAGGAACACTCCGAAACTGCGCTCTGGGAGATGAAGTGCCAACGACTTTACAAGAGACATTGTGAAAGAAAATAATTCAAACACTTAGACATTGCATCTGAGAGATGAAATTGAATTCACAAACAGATAATAGGAGACTGTTTGTGAGCTGCGGTACAAAGACAAGTTAGAGGCCGTGCTAGTCCAGTTTTTAAAATCACACATGTTGCAAATTGGGATACCCTTTATTAGACTAAGTGAACATTCTATGCAGAGATGGAACAATACATCAGCTTAGGAAATCCCATGTCCCTCCTCATCAGATGCTGCAGAGTGAAACGGTTTGTAAAGAAAGCAAGAGAACAGACCATTCTCAGAATGAAAAAAGGAACATTTCGTTGGCTGGAGGAACAGAATGAATGGAATGTTGGCCTGGAATTGCTTTCCCATCTAAAAGGGCATAAACACTCCTGGAAGGAGGAGACAAAAAGGGGTTGAAAACAGTACACCTTTTGAGAGTTTCATTTGACATAAAAAAGGAGAAACACCAGATTCTTTACACATGTAACCATTACGCTAGATGCAACCAGTCTTAAGGCGGGCCCTGCTAGTTTCCTAAAATTACTGATGTTATTTTAAAAGTCGTATTGGGGTGAGGGGTTGAAAACCCATAATTGGGAAAGGGGGTCATTTTATATTTTAATCACAGAGTCTAAAAAGTGTTTTGCAGCCTTGAAGTAGCGTGAGGTGCTTTAGTGATTCCAATGTAGCAGCCAAGGCTTCCTTCCTGGTGTATTGTTTGATGCTTCAAAAATGTGCTGTAAGGTTTAACTGATGCAGTCACCAATGCTACCTCACTAGGCCTGAAGCTTCACAAGGGTTTCCTGGCTTGCACGCAGTGTGGCAGATGGAAAAACTAAAACGTTACCCATCTTTGACTGATGCAGTCACCAATGCTACCTCACTATGCCTGAAGCTTCACAAAGGTTTCCTGGCTTGCACGCAGTGTGGCAAATGGAAAAACTAAAACGTTACCCATCTTTGGACGTTGCAGTGTCTGCTGTTATCTCAGCTTGTCTCATGCTCGGTAGTGGGTGCCAAACATTAGAGCTGAGACACCGAAGATTTCTGTTGTGAGTGTCCTGTGCCCCTCACGCATTAGGAATTCTGAACAGTAGTGTCTGGCAGCTGTTGGTGACAACTGGTGCTGGAGGAGTGTCTTCTGACTGTGTTGATGCGATTGCACTGTTGGACCTGGGCTCAAAGTTGACCATAGTGTGTCATAAGTCCAATGTGGATGTTGAGACTGCTGTCTTTCAAGTTAAGCATCTTCAGGTACTTGAGCTCCCGTGTCCTGTGTGTGGTATTTGAGTGGCCACTTTTTAAAACCATCACGGATAGATCCTGCAATGAGTGCATATCCCGTGTGAAGTGTCAACCCACAGGTGTTTCTGTTTTGTGGTTTGAGATGCTGTATCTATGTAGGTTGATCCTTTCACGCAGCTCTTTGCAGGCCTCACCCATATAAGTCCCTTGAATGCCAAATAGTATTTTAGGAAACTAGCAGGGCCCACCTTAAGAGTACTTGCAACTATCTTAATGGTTACATGTGAAAAATAATCCATTTTTTTCTTCTTATTTCTGTTAAATGCAACTCTCGGAATGTGTACTGATTTCAATGCCTTGCGTCACCTAATTCCAGGAATGTTTATGGCCTTTTAGAAAAGAAACCAATTCCAGGCCCACATTCCATTCATTCTGTTCCTCAAAACCAATTTAATGTCCCTTTCGTCAATTTGAAAATGATCCCTACTGTGGCTTTCCTTTACAAATCATTTCACTCTTCAACATCTGATGAAGGGTTTAGGACATGGTCCCGCATCCAAAGGTTTGCATGAACCAAAAGTTCTAAAAATGCTACCACCAAAGGTTTGAACACCAAAAGTTCGAACCTTTGGTGGTAGCATTGAAAATAAAAATGGTGGCTGTTGGGGTGTCCCGCGCATCACCCTGCTCACTATACTTTGTGTTATAATGAGCGGGGGCTATAGGGGATACCCCTGCAGGCTTCCGTAAAAAAATATTTTTAAAACGGGGGCTGCGGGGGTCTCCCCCGCATCGCCCCGCTCACTATACTTTATGGTATAGTGAGCGGGGGCTGCAGGGGACAACCCGCAGCCTTCTGTTACAAAAAGAAAAAGAAAAGAAAAGGACCCTGCAGCGCCAGTTCCTGATCACGGAAGTGAAAGGGAACTGGCGCTTCAGGAACCAGCGTGAAGATGAAGGTAAGTGGGGTTTGTTTATGTTGGGGGTGTGGGTGGGGGAGTGCTGAGGGTGTGGGTGGGGGGTGTGTAATGGGTGTGTTGTGGGTGTGAGAATGTACGTGTGTTCGCATGAGAAAGGTGCAAACCTTTGGTAGTTTGCACCTTTCTCATGCGGACAATTTGGCAAATCACTCGGATTCCTGATGAAGCGGTCTGTGGCCTACGTAAGCTAAAGTTTACTTCCAACTGTGCATATATTTTTCAATAATCAGTTGAAGTAATCTCCCTCGTCACAGTAGTGATATCCAAAGATATGAGACAAGAGTGCATCGGGAGGACTCTCCCTTGTCACAATGGTAATCCAAGTGGGACTAAAGAGGATACTAGACAACAAGAGCTATCTGGAGGTATTCTTTATAAAGTCATAAGGCTGGGATGAATTTCCAGAACTGTGAAGCAGGTTTCCAGGAGCTCCTGGGAAGAAGTGAAGAGACTTTTGAGCACTATTGCCAAAGACAGCCCTCCATGCTGTGCAAGATGGGTCAGGAGAAGGGAGTCATTCTCCTGACCGCACTCTCTTCATTGAATCAGGAGCTAGTGTAAGGATTGTTGGAAAAGAGATAAAGACCGGGCCAGTTCACCAGGAGAAGGGAGTCTTTCTCCTGGTGCTGCTTTCATTTGGATGCTGAACCCTTCTGTAGATTAGTGGTAGGGTTAGAGTAGGTTTTTGGACAGAAGATGGACACCTTTTATAAGGACAAACATCCTGATGATGAACACCTGAGTTGATATTTGTTTAGGTAGGGATAACGCTCTAGAGAGAGGTAGGTTATTTTCTTCATTTCTTAAATAAAACTTTGCTGAAAACATGCCACCTCTATGTCCGACTCCTTACTCCACCACATCACAGAACACAGCTGTTTCCCAAACTGAATCCCCTGAAATCTCTAAACACCCGTTGCTGATTACTAAACTCTACATTTTCCATAAATAATCAGTGCCACATATTTGGCTTGTCTCCAAACGTGACTCACTCTGACACATGACGTCCATCGACAATGGTTTGCTAACTGATATTAACCACCAAAACATGCGCTACTAAAGCACACTGAGACCAGTTCTTTTACAAATGCTCCAGCAATGGGAAATGAAACAGGTGCATGGGCTGGGACGATAGCTCAGGGGCAATGCACTTGGCTTCGATACTTGGCCCCATGCTTAAGGATTGGTTTCTGGCATTGAGAAATAAAAAAGCTATTTAATTCACCTTGGATACATGAATGTTAAAGTAAACCATTTTCATATAAATCTATATTTTGATCGCTTTTATTGGACTACGGCTCTCATTTACAATTAGGTCTTAATGGTAAATTAGGGGTATTTGCCAAATACCACTGGATTTAGCTTCATCCCAATTCAGGTTTGGGTGAAATATGGCCAGTGATATTCCATGGGCCCGACTCCTCAATAAAGTAAACATTTTTACAGATTGGGCAGTTGTACAGGGGTGAGAAACTGAGCATCTCCGATGCCCCTTCTCACCAATTTAGCCATGCATAAAAGGTTTACAAATTACTGTTTTGTGCATTAAGATCTATACGGTAGGGGTTTGAGCCGCTAGAGTGCACAATCCATGTCCACACTATCAATTTCTACCTTCAAATGGAAGTGGGTAAAAAAGAAGTTTAAAAAATGCATTGAGAGGATACCACTGGCAAAGGTGGTATTTATGAAGCAATTCCATAAATGCCGACTCCACCAGTGGTAAACTCTGAATTGGGTGGATTTACAGACATACCACTGGTGGAGGTATTAACGTCCTCAAGCAGTGTTTCATTATGAAAATCTACCCAACTCTAAATGAGTACTAAATTCAATGAGACAACTATTCACATACACATGCGTTCTCCGTACAAGTACACACCAACGATATCCACAACTTCATCTCCACGACCTCATCATGACACCCACGCCTGCTATTCTCTTCCTCATAGAGATATAGTTGCAACCCCACCACACACCCATCATCCATGACATACTTCCCGCACACTACCACATTGACCAAAGAGACCACACACACAAGGGGTGGAGTTGCCATTGTATCCAAACACTCACTCACACTCAACAACCCCACAAAACCATAATACAAGTAATTTGAAGCCTTCTCTCTCAGAATGCTCAGATCCCCCTCTACCACATGCCACATCCACATCATTTATGGCCACCCCATCAAAAAATCCCAAATTCCACTCTGAATGGTCCAACCTCACTACAAGCAACCTCAGCTCTCCCTGCACCAACATCTACCTTTGCGATTTCAACCCAAATAGTTTCCAACCAGACAATAACACCATAATATAGCAATCACCTCCCCATCAGGTGGCATATGATTTTCTGTGCAAAACCGAATCGGGGTATCATTGTCAGAACACATTGCCATCCCCTTCCCACTCACTCCCCCCAACCAACATCTCCCCTCCCCCAACACACCCATCGTCACACAGCTAGGCAAATCAAACATATCGTGAACACCGCTCATTCAGCCCCCCTCCCTCACACACTAACCCTACCATACTCCTGCCCATTTGCAACACATGTCTCTCCACCATCACCACATGGCTGGCCTCCCACATCCTAAACCTCAACCCATCCAAAACAGAATACCTCCTCATCTGTCCCCCAGATACAAACCTGACTTAATGCCCTGGATCAAAGAACGCACCAACTCTGCTCCTTTTTCCTCCAGTCACATCCCTATGCTTAGAAATCAACCCCACCTACCCTTAATAGACCACATAGCTGCCATCACCAAAGCATTTGGTCGTCCTCCTCAAAATCCCATCCTACCCTCACAGCGAATTGAAACCTATCTCCTACAAAAACATTAGCCACACCATTAGACACAGCGAGCTGGTGGATGATTCCTCAGCTGGCTCCCTCATATTGAAGAGCCTCCCCTTTCTTCTTCATTTTGAGCTGGATCTCCGCAAATTCCTCAAGACCTTCCTTTTCACCTCCTCCTTCCCTCCCTCCTTCCTCTGCTGAACCCGACAATTGCTGAAATTGATGAGCAGGGCCCTTATGTGTCCACCTGGGTACTGGCCTGCTGCCGCGGTACGCCCCAGTGTGCTACACTGAGACCGCCAACTCCTGCAAGGTAATCCCCTACCATCTCTCACTACAAGCGTTGCTGTGCTTGTCTTAGAATCCAGATTTAACTTTTTGCATTTATGCCCGCATCCGCATGCAGGGCCAAGGCTAAGATGGCCGCCGCCGTAACTGCATTCACCCAGCCCAGCAACTAGGCATCTTGTTGCCACACCAACGCCTCAGGCCTCCTGATTGGCTCTCTAACACCATTTGTTGCCATCAAGGAGACCGGAAGGCTTTAGCCGGCCTGCAGACACCCAAGGGCTGATACTTAAGGCCAGGGTCTGTCTGCGTCTGTCAGTGATGGTGCGCCAACAGCCAATTCAGATTACTGCCATACTGGTATCTCATTTCTCCTGTAACACTTTAGCATTCACACTAGTCTCAACGTTCTGGCGACCAACCCACACGGAGGCAGACCTGCATCAACCACACCACTCTTCAGGTATTCAACCACTTGCACTTCTATGGACCTTTCAGTTACTTTGTTTCGATCCCCATTCCACCCCGCCCTCTCCGCTTAGCACTCTGCCTGCCTGCTCACATATCTTTCCCCACCTACGCTACCCTGTTCGAGCCTCCAAGTACGGTGCATAGTGCCACTATCACCCCTCTGATCGCCATTACTTACCTTACTGGCGGCCATAAACATATCGACCAACATCTACGCCCGGAACTTATACGTTACATATGCAGAACTGTGACATGCCACTGCACTGCCCTGCCATTACGTGATACTGTATGCATCATCTTTCCTTTGTATGGTACGGAACCTCTAACTATTATATGTTACTGTCACTGTTATTGTGTTTACCAACTAGTTACATGTAGGCCTCTGCCCAACTATCACTATTGCTGCCACTCTCTGAACTAGACTATTCTGGCCATAAATAATCCCAGGACCTCAGTAAATTATACTCTAGCACCGTATCTGTTGAACCAGCATTGGCCCTTGCCTGACGATTACTATTGTTGCAACTTTTGAACCAGTCTATTCTTGCTATCTCTATTGCTGCTACTGATTGAACCAGTCTATTCTTGACATAGACACTCCTAGGCATTCAGCAAATTATACTGTCTATCACTGCATTTGTAGAATCATCACTATTGGATCTAGCCTATTTGCCAACGAGCGGCACTTAGGCACTGCCTGACTCTCACCCGGTTACTACTTACTGCAACTAGCATATTCCTGCTCCGCTGCCAATCAGGTCCCCTTTTTCCCTGGACAATACTGACTCTCACTGCAATTAAGCAGCTAACCTTCAAGGAGGTATTCTGCAATACACCACCATCCCACAGTGTTTACCCACCATGCACACTATGTTTCCGCCTCATGCACGTCAGCCACTGGGCCTGTCTAGGACTCGCCCATAATGTCTTTCAATCTACACTCAATGCATAAATCTGTACTCCAAGACCCCCAGCTGGCCCATAGAGAGGAGGTTTTCTCAGAAGTACTTTAAGACAAGATAGCTGCACTCTTGAGATGGATGGGGTGCAGATTCATTACTCCAACACCAATCAATGGTTTGGCAAAGGGAGTCGGTTTAACTAAGGCTACAGGCAATAATTTGGGAGGCCCACCAGCTAACCTGGTGGTTTTCATAGGAGCACCTACATAGTCCTCTGGCTTGAGCAGGGTCCTGTCCACCACTGTCATGCTTGCCCCAGTGTTTCTCAAACCAGTAGAAGGCTGGCCATTCAAGAGGACACTTCTCAAAAACCTACGAGTGTTCTGTGGGATAGTCGCCAGTACATCTGCGTACTGGTCCCAGGCCCTAAGGGACACTAAGGAAATCTCTACGGGAGCACCGAAGGTGATCCCATTAGAGGAGGGGAGGACAGTGGCCTCCACCTCAGGTACGGAGTAGGGGTAAATCTGGCTGACAGCCTGCACTCCAAGTGCCTTACACTTGGGGTCACCCCTTCGGTGATCCAGAGCCCCACAACCCCACCAAGTTCCAGGAGTGCAGGGTACGGTACTGGAGCCACTGGGACCCTGCTTTGCAGCAGGTGGACCACTACTCTTACTCCCTCCCACAAAAGACTTATCCCCACTAAGTTTTTGGGTCTTAGGAGAGGAAGGTTTTGGTTTACCCGACTGTGACTGCTTTTGGGACTCCTCAGCTTTCTGAGAGGCCCCCTTTTCTTTGTCCTTCCCACTGGAGTCCTTAGGGGACACCCGGTGGGAGACCCACTTGTCAGCCAACCTAGCCAGCTTAAAGGGATCCAATATGTTCTAGTCAGCAACATACTGACGCAGCTCCGGTGAACAGGCTTCCCAAAAATGCTCAAAAAACAAGAGGTGAGACAATTCAACAAACGTTTTCATTTTGTAACCATCAATCCACCCCATCATATTCATGTGCGCAGCACTCACCCAGTCAATCCAAGACACATTCTCTCGTTTCTTAAAATCCCTGAACCGTTTAAGGTATTGGGTAGGCGTTTTGCCAAACTTGGCGATTAAGGCAGACTTCATGCACTCATACTGACCCCTTTCTTCCACACACAGTTTCAGAATACAGTCATATCCAGTTTGAGGCACTCTGCTTAACAAACACTTAGCCCAATCTCTTTTATCAACATCATGAATTGCACAAGCCATTTCAAACGCTTCAATCAATTGGAGGATATCAGAACCCTCTGCATACACACCAACCAAATCTTTCATAAACTTGGTTGCTGGGGACCTGGCACTCTCAACTGGTTTAGTTGACGACTCCACTCGAGCTTTCTCTAACTGGATTCGCTGACATTCAGTTTCCTTGTCTTTGAGTTAAAGATCCCTATTCTTGAGTTCCACTTGCTGTGCCAACTACTCTTTCTTAAGCTCAGCATCTATTTCCAACCTGCGATATTCAAAGGCCAATTTCATCCTTAATAACTCAAGTTCCAAGGAACTGCTAGGGTTCGGATCAGAGGCAGCAGGAATGGTGGCATTCCCAGAATCAGTTTCGGCGACAACCCCCAGGGTAGAGTCCTCATTGGTTGCATCCCCCCCTTCAAGAGTTTCACAATCAATCTGGTAGTCCACCAGGGCAGCTATCAGCTCAGCCCTAGACTTATTAACAAAGTCTAACTCCCTGGCTTCACAAGCACTCTGGAGAGCCTCTAAGCTCATCCGAGTCAACTTACTATTCGCAATAGATTCCATTGCTTGTAATGCAGTTATCTTGTACACAACTAAACCTTAATTTAATAAAGTGCAGATATCCTTTGTAAGTGGCATGGTTATACACTGATTCTTAAAACCATAAGCATCCCACTGCTGCCACCAGTGTAAAGACGCTGGTGGGAGGTGTCTGTACTTCCGCTCTCTATATGGTAGAGGAGAGGCACAGGGGACCCCCGCCAAGATTCTCTATTATTGGTATTGTGGTCGAGCAATCAAGGCCTAGCTTCTCAGGAGGTGATGCGGGCTGGTTCTTAAGTACAGTGTAGTCCCCAAACACCCACAAAGGAATGTCCACACACTGTATTGGTTACAACACAGTCTTTATATAATTAATATTCAAAGATATATACTATATCACGATAATTCACTTTGTACACCGAAAATCAACAATGGTAAATATATACAGTTCTAAAGTGGTACCACTAACGTTATTAGATCTCATTAAAGTGCATACTGTTCAAATGACACACAGATCAGAAGAGGAAACCAGCAGTAGAGAGAGGAATGAAAGCAAGATGGTTGAGCAATTGGCAGAATACTGGCCCCGTTTACCTAGGCACAGTCTGTGCAGAGATCCCCTAACCTGGGCAACCTGTAGAAAAAAGATACAAGCCCAGTCCATATATTGTTCACACTAGACTTTCCAATAGTTCTGCAGCCACAAAGTACCTTGGTGTTGTAGCGTTCCTCGTTGGGGAATTAACGGCCCTTCTTGAGTGCCCTCCCTTTAAGGCAGAAGTCACGGGTCATCGTACGTCCGACGGAGAGCAGGTCGAGCTATGACGTTGAAGTGGCCGCGGCGTTCCTAGCAGTGCTCGTTGATGGGGAAGCGTAAACGTCCTGCAAGGAAGAGGCGTGCGGGGCACCTCGGTGTCGATAGTTCTGGACCGCAAAGAGTTTGAAGAACTGTGGCCCAGCAAGGGTGTCGAGTCATCGGCGTCTCTGTGGTCTTTGGGTGGCAGGAAACCCACCGGTGGATGCTCCTCGGCGCGTCAACGGTCAGGCCTTCTCCAGCAGGATACAGCGGCGACAATGCAGACGAGAGCGTCCTTGGATCAATGAAGTTCTTAGGCAAAACGGGATCACGGCGGCTCCAGTCGGCGACGGCGGTCATCGACAGTGGCGGACAACAGTCTGAGCACTTCTCCTTGGAGTTCCGTAGCAGTCCCCGTATCGGGTCGGCAGCCTGTCGAAGGTCTGTCTACCAGGGAGCTTTGGCAAAGGTCAGCTGGTGCTTGATGGTCCCTCGTAGCTCAGGAAGAGGGAGCCTTACCAGGTCCTCTCCGGGTCAGTCCTTGGAGACACAGCAGCTTTCAGATTGCGAAGGAGAGCAACAGCAATTCTTCTCTTCCAGCATGGCTTCAAGGTCAAGCGTCAGTTTCACTACAGTTACTCTTCGTAGTTTGCACTTCAGCTCTGAACACTTCTGAACATGATTCCTAGCAGTGAGAGGTCCCCAGATATACTGTTAATCTCCCATTCATTCTGCTGGGTCACACTGAAGCATCCAATCACTTCGAAGGGCATTCATGCAGCAGGCAAACAATCGGGCACACAGTGCATTCAGGCCATTCACTTCTCTCCAGACACTCACAACAAGTTATGTGTATTGGGACAAGTACCGAGCCATTCAACACTTCGTACTGCATTCATGCCGGTTTCGGGCAGGGCTGTCTCAGTCAGTGTGTCAACCACCAGATACTAGACACCCACAACATAGAATGCGTATTCGTCACACACTCCATTCACCCAGGTCCCACCCACAGGCGTACCCACAACATACGGTCGTTGGGAAGGCTCCAGCCAGTCTGGTCAGCATTTCCCCACGGTACCATATATGGAACTTCCACCCAACAGCCAGTCAGGGGGAAGGAACAGAGTCAGGGCTTCCCGGGACTTCGGAAAGATCAAGGTAACAGGCGATGGAAGGCAAGAGGCCATGGGTGCCATCTTGTCTCCATCGGTAATCTACCGATTCCAATGACAGGGCCTGGTCATCCCAAAATGGAGGACGCTCAGGGTACCAGTCAATTCAGCATGGAGCTGCCTCCAGCCCGTACCCTGCTCTGTGGGTCACACACAAGTGCCCAAAACATACACTAGGGGCACAGGGTTGCACCCCTACCCATGGGTGCCATAAGGGTATCCCATGGGTCCGTTCACCAAACCAAGAAAGAGAGCTGCACCTCCAGGAGTCCCACACAAACTCCTTTGCGGAAAACACAACAGAACCCGATAAAAAGCAGTAAAGGACAAGGATACGGAGGACCTGTCTCTCCGATGCATTTCCAGCATCACAGTCACCACCCCCCAGACTGAGGTTAGGGTGCCTAATCTCCCACGAGATAAGACAACCTCATCCAGATGGTCAACATACCTTCTGGAAAGGCCATCTGCATTATCGTGACTCTTCCCTGGTCTGTGCTCTATGGTGAAGGCTAGCCCTTGCAGGCTAATGGACCACCTGAGCAGTTTCAGGTTTTCACCCTTCATCTGCATAAGCCACTTAAGAGGCTTATGATCGGTTTGGACCTTGAAGGTAGACCTGGTAAGGTAGGGTCTAAAATGCCTAAGGCTCCAAACTATACTAAAACATTCATTTTCAACAGTAGCCCACCTAAGTTCCCTACTCTTAAGTTGTCTACTGATGAATATGATCAGATGTTCTCTTCCTTTGTCATCTAACTGGGACAAGACAGCTCCAATTCCGGTGTCGCAGGCGTCAGTTTGAACGATAAAGGGCTTGCTGTAATCAGGCGCACACAACACGGCTGCCCTACACAGACTTCCTTTCAAGCCATCAAAGGCCCTCTGACAGTCTTCAGTCCAATTAACCTTCCTAGGCTGTTTGGGCGAAGTCAGAGCTGTCAGGGGTGGAGCTATGGTTCCATAGTCTGCCATGAAATTGCGATAATACCCAGTGAGGCCCAAAAAGGCTCTCACCTGGGTTTGAGTAGTGGGAGTTTCCCAGGCCTGTACACCATGTACCTTACTGGGGAGAGGTTGGATTCAACCCCCTCTTACCTCATGACCAAGATACGTGACTTTCCCCTGAGCTATCTGGCACTTGGTGGCCTTGATAGTGAGGTTAGCCCTCTTTAAGGCCTGCAACACTTTATCCAGATGCGTCAAATGCTCTTCCCAAGAGGAACTGTAGACGGCAATGTTGTCTAAGTAAGCCACACAAAAGGCTTCCAGCCCACTGAGTGCATGGTTGACCAATCTCTGGAAAGTGGCAGGGACCCTAAACTAATTCTTCAACCCAAAAGGCATGACCCTAAACTGGTAGAGTCCCTCTGGTGTTGAGAACGCCGTCTTTTCCTTGGCATGGTCTGTCAGAGCTATTTGCCAATAACCTGAGGTAAGGTCAAAGGTGCTCAGAAATATGGCAGCACCCATGGTGTCCACGTGCTCATCAGCCCTGGGCAATGGGTGCGCGTCAGTTTTGGTGACGGCATTGACTCCTCAGTAGTCCACACAGAACCTCCAATCCTTGGTACCGGCCTGGGAACTTGCCTTGGGGACAAGGACCACGGGACTGGTCCAGGGACTGGTTGAGGGTTCAATAACACCCAGATCCAACATCTTGGCGACCACAGCCTGGATGTGGTTCTTTACAGTATCTGACATACGGTAGCACCTGCTTTTGACAGGCACACTGTCACCAGTGTCAATCTCGTGCCTACACCACAGTGTAAGGCCTGGTGTCAGTGACAACAGAGAGGCGTACTGCCAGAGCAAAGTCCTGCAGGCCTTCTGCTGCTCTTTCGTCAGATCGGGAGAGAGATGTACTCCCTCCACTGAGCCATCCTGAGGGTGGCTATGCAGCAAATCAGGAAGGAGCTCACTCGCATCCTCCTCTTGCTCTGAAGCTAGCAAGAGATATGAGACTTTGGCTCGCCTGTGGAAAGGCTTGAGCCTATTAATATGGAATACCTGAGGGGCTAACCCCTGAGGCTCCCATGTCAACCAGATCATTGACCTCGCCCATCTTGGAGATTATCCTGAAGGGTCCAGTCCACTTATCTGCCAAAGCCCGAGGCTTGGTAGGCTCCATCACGAGGACCTCCTGTCCCGGAGTCCAGTCCACTTGCGATGCTTTAAGGTCATGCCAGTACTTATTCTATTCCTGGCTGGCCTTAAGATTTGCCGTTGCCTGACCCATCATCTGTGTCATCCTCCGTCTGAGGCCTAACTCATAGTCCCCCACTTTCTTGGCGGGACATGGAGGGGTGGCCTCCCAACCTTCTCTGATTAAGGCAAGGGGCCCCCTCACGGGATGTCCAAAAAGTAACTCAAAGGGGCTGAAACCAACACCCTCCTAAGGTACCTCTCTGTAGGCAAACAGCAGGCATGGCAGGAGAAGATCCCACTTCTTCCTTAGGGGCTCTACCAAAGCACCTAGCATGCCTTTGAGAGTTTTATTAAATCTCTCTACCAGACCATTGATCTGGGGATGGTAAGAGGTGGAGAACTTATAGGTTACCCTGCACTCTTTCCACATGGTTTTCTTGTAACTCAACATGAAGTTGGATCCTCTATCAGAGACAACCTCCTTAGGGAATCCAACACGGATGAAAATGCCCAGGAGAGCCCTGGCAACCACCTTGGCCGTAACCGTCCGAAGGGGTATAGCCTCAGGGTACCTGGTGGCATGATCGACCAAGACCAGGATCAACCGATATCTACCTGATGTGGGAGGGTCAAGGGGACCAACGATGTCGATGCCCACCCTCTCAAACGGTGTGCCAACCACTGGCAATGGGGTCATTGGGGCAATGACACTGCCTCCAGTCTTGCCAGACAAACTGACAAGTTGGGCAGGTCCTGCAGTGGGACTCCACTTCTACTCCCATCTGGGGCAATTAGAAATGGGCAGAGAGCCTTTGCTTAGTCTTCTTGGTACCAAAATGATCAGCCAAGGGCACCTCATGCGCCAACTGCAGCAGGAAGGACCTGTAAACCTGGGGTACCACCAACCTCTTGAGGGCACCAGGTTCAGGCTTAGTGGGCTCACTAACAAGGAGCTCACCCTCCCAATAAATCCGGAATGTCCTAGGCACTTCTCCTTGCACCTGGGACAGGGCGTGGTTCCTCAGACCCTCGAGAGTGTGGCACTCTCTCTGTCCCTTACAGAAGTCCGCCCAGGAGGGTCCCCCTTCATCTAACAAGCATAGAAGGTCGGGATGATCCTCCGGGTTGAGAGCCTCCCCCACAGGAAAGTCTTCTGGCTCTTCTCCCACAGAAGTTGAGACGGGATTTACCACTGGACTCAGCCCGTCCCGAGCATGGATCCCAATGGGTGCTGTCGGAACAGCAGGAAGAGCAGGGGCTCCCTCCACAGAGATGGCCTTCTTACTTTTCCGTTTCCTTCGCGCATTGGGTTTCACCGTCGGCGAGGGTACCGGGCTCGCAGCCGGACCCTGTGTGACCTGCGATCGGGTAACCGCCACAGCAGCCATGGGTAGACCATCCATGATCATCCCCAACTCGACCAAATCGTTTCCCAACAAAATGTTCGCAGGCACATTGTCCTGAACCAGGACCGGAAGCTTCGCTGTCTTGTCTCCAATCGTAATGTTGACTAAGGCTACAGGCGATAATTTGGGAGGCCCACCAGCTAACCTGGTGGTTCTCAGAGGAGCACCTACATAGTCCTCTGGCTTGAGCAGGGTCCTGTCCACCACTGTCATGCTTGCCCCAGTGTCTCTCAAACCAGTAGAAGGCTGGCCATTCAAGAGGACACTTCTCAAAAACCTACGTGTGTTCTGTGGGATATTCGCCAGTACTTCTGCATACTGGGCCCAGGCCCCAAGGGACACTAAGGAAATCTGTACAGGAGCACCGAAGGTGATCCCTGTAGAGGAGGGGAGGACAGTGGCCTCCACCTCAGACATGGGGTAAGGGTAGGTCAGGCTGACATCCTGCACTCCAAGTGCCTTACCCTTACACTTGGGGTCACCCCTTCGGTGATCCAGAGCCCCACAATCACACCAAGTTCCAGGAGTGCAGGGTACGGTACTGGAGCCACTGGGACCCTGCTTTGCAGCAGGCGGACCACTACTCTTACTCCCTCCCACAACAGACTTATCCCCACTAAGTTTTTGGGTCTTAGGAGAGGAAGGTTTTGGTTTACCCGACTGTGACTGCTTTTGGGACTCCACAGCTTTCTGAGAGGTCCCCTTTTCTTTGTCCTTGTCCTTCCCACTGGAGTCCTTAGGGGACACCTAGTGGGAGACCCACTTGTCAGCCAACCTAGCCAGTTTAAAGGGATCCAAAATGTTCTGGTCAGCAACATACTGACGCAGCTCTGGTGAACAGGCTTCAGAAAAATGCTCAAAAAAGAAAAGGTGAGACAATTCAACAAACGTTTTCACTTTGTAACCATCAATCCACCCCATCATGTTCATGTGCGCAACACTCACCCAGTCAACCCAAGACTCATTCTCTCTTTTCTTAAAATCCCTGTACCTTTTAAGGTATTGGGTAGGTGTCTTGCCAAACTTGGCAATCAAAGCAGACTTCATGCACTCGTACTGACCCCTTTCTTCCACACTCAGTTTCAGAATACAGTCATATCCAGTTTGAGGCACTCTGCTTAACAAACACTTAGCCCAATCTCTTTTATCAACATCATGAATCGCACAAGCCATTTCAAATGCTTGAATCCATTGGAGGATATCAGAACCCTCCGCATACACACCAACCACATCTTTCATGAACTTGGTTGCTGGGGACCTGACACTCTCAACTGGTTTAGCTGAAGTCTCCACTCAAACTTTCTCTAGCTGGATTCGCTGACATTCAGTGTCCTTGTCTTTGAGTTAAAGATCCCTATTCTTGAGTTCTACTTGCTGTGCCAACTCTTCTTTCTTAAGCTCAGCATCTATTTCCAACTTGTGATATTCAAAGAAGCTCCAAGGAACTGCTAGGGTTCTGAACAGAGGCAGCAGGAATGGTGGCATTCCCAGAATCAGTTTCGGCGACAACCCCTGGGGTAGAGTCCTCATTGGTTGCATCCCCCCCTTCAAGAATTTCACAATCGATCTGGTAGTCCACCAGGCAGCTATCAGCTAAGCCCTAGACTTATCCACAAAGTCTAACTCCCTGGCTTCACAAGCACTCTGGAGAGCCTCTAAGCTCATCCGAGTCAATTTACCATTCGCAATAGATTCCATTGCTTGTAATGCAGTTATCTTGTACACAACTAAACCTTAATTTAAAAGTGCAGATATCCTTCGTAAGTGGCACGGTTATACACAGATTCTTAAAACCATAAGCATCCCACCGCTGCCAGCAGTGTAAAGACGCCTGTGGGGGGTGTCTGTACTTCCACTCTCTATATGGTAAAGGAGAGGCACAGAGGACCCCCGCCAAGATTCTCTATTATCGAGCAATCAAGGCCTAGCTTCTCAGGAGGTGATGCGGGCTGGTTCTTAAGTACAGTGTAGTCCCCAAACACCCACAAAGGAATGTACACACACTGTATCGGTTACAACACAGTCTTTATATAATTAATATTCAAAGGTATATGCTATATCACGATAACTCACTTTGTACTCCAAAAATCAACAATGGTAAATATATACAGTTCTAAAGTGGCACCACTAACGTTATTTGATCTCATTAAAGTGCACACGGTTCGATGACACACAGATCAGAATAAAGAGGAAACCAGCAGTAGAGAGCGGAAGGAAAGCAAGATGGTTGAGCAATTGGCAGAATACTGGCCCTGTTTACCTAGGCACCGTTCTGTGCGGAGATCCCCCCACCTGGGCAACCTGTAGAAGAAAGCTACATGCCCAGTCGATATATTGTTCATACTTGACTTTCCAATAGTTCTGCAACCCCAAAGTACCTTGGTGTTGTAGCGACCCTCGTCGGGGAATCAACGGCCCTTCTTGAGTGCCCTCCCTTTAGGGCAGGAGTCACGGGTCGTCGAACGTCTGACGGAGAGCAGGTCGAGCTACGACGCTGAAGTGGCTGCAGCGTTCCTAGCAGTGCTCGTTGACGGGGAAGCATAAACGTCCTGCAAGGAAGAGGCGTGCGGGGCACCTCGGTGTCGATAGTTCTTGATCGCAAAGAGTTTGAAGAACTGTGGCCCAGCAAGGGCATCGAGCCGTCGGCGTCTGTGTGGTCTTTGGGTGGTGGGAAACCCACCGGTGGATGCTCCTCTGTGCGTCAATGGTCACGCCTTCTCCAGCAGGATACAGCGGCGACGATGCGGACGAGAGCATCCTTGAATCAATGAAGTTCTTAGGCAAAACGGGAGCATGGCAGCTCCAGTCGGCGACGACGGTCGTCGACAGTGGCGGACAACAGTCCGGGCGCTTCTCCTTGGAGTTCCGCAGCAGTCCCCGTATCGGGTCGGCAGCCTGTCGAAGGTGTCTACCAGGGAGCTTTGACAAAGGTCAGATGGTGCTCAATGGTCCCTCTTAGCTCGGGAAGCCGGCGCCAGTTTCGGGCAGGGCTGTCTCAGTCATTGTGTCAACCACCAGATACTAGACACCCACAACATAGAATGCGTATTCGTCAGACATTCCATTCACCCAGGTCCCACCCACAGGCGTACCCACAACATAGGGTCGTTGGGAAGGCTCCAGCCAGTATGCTCAGCACTTCCCCATGCTACCATATATGGAACTTCCACCCAACAGAGTCAGGGCTTCCCGGGACTTCGGGAAGATCAAGGTAACAGGCGATGGAAGGCAAGAGGCCATGGGGGCCATCTTGTCTCCATCAGGAATCTACCAATTCCAATGACAGGGCCTGGGCATCCCAAAATGGAGGACGCTCAGGGCACCAGTCAATTCAGTACGGAGCTGCCACCAGCCCGTACCCTGCTCTGTGGATCAAACACAGGTGCCCAAAAACATACACTAGAGGCACAGGGTTGCACCCCTACCCATGGGTGCCATAAGGGTATCCCATGGGTCCATTCGCCAAACCAAGAGAGATAGCTGCACCACCAGGAGTCCCACACAAACACCTGCACGGAAAACACAACAGAACATGATAAAAAGCAGTAAGGGACAAGGATACGGAGGCCCTGTCCCGATGCATTTCCAGCATCACACTCGTCTGCACGTCCTGTGGTTCTTCCCCGTTGCTCGTAGTCTCCTCGCATTGGGGTGCAGGCAGGGGACCTTCTCCGATGTAGGGTTTGATATCGCCCAGAAAAATCCAAGCTCTCCTGCCTTGTAGTTTCACTGCGGAAGGAGTGCAGTCCTCCACTGTAAAGGGACCGTTAAATCTTGGCTTGTCCCACCTTTTCCTCATATGATTCTTTACAAGGACGGTATCTCCAGGGGTAACGGATGGCACACAAAGTCCTTGAGCAGTGCCTGCAGTAGTATTTCTCTCTGTGTTCCGTGCTCCCCTGCACCCTGTTCGCCGTCGCTGCAGCTCGTCTGAAATTACAGTAAGGCAAGATGTCATGCAATTCAGGTAATTTTGCATTTCAGACCCTAAGATTTCTCCTGTGGACTGGGCATCACATCTAGCTCTATCTCGGGTTGTCAGGGGAGTATGCATTCTTCTTCCTGTGGCTATCTAGTGTGGCGGAAGATGATGGTCAGAACCGAGTGCATACAATGCCAAAGGAAGGCAGTGCAACCATCCCTTTCTTAGAGTAAGCTTCAACTTGGCTATCATTTCCTTTAATAAGCCGTTGAGCTTCTCACAGTCCCATTACCTTGTGGATGATACGCCGACGAAAAGTTGTGCTTTATACCAAGCAAATTAACAAGGGGGGGTCCTGGGAGTCCCTCTGCCAGACATTAGTCCTGGTTATGAGAGACTTACCCAGAGTCTTTAGCTCACTATCTTTCACAGAGAAGAAATATCCCAAACATATCAGTCTTTGTCCTGCCCTGGGGCAGTCCAGCACCGAAATTCTAGGCAATTCTCCTCTGAACAAGAGTACCAACAGAAAGCCCAGACACGTGTTTCAGTCTGGTTAGACCTCATCAGTAGGGTGGATCTGTGCCTCTCTAAGAATAGTGAGCAAGGGGTCCACATCTGGATTCCCCTAGTAACTTAGGTTAAGTTCAGTATGAACCAGTCTTCTGTGAGCGTTGCCGCAAGATTCTCTTTTGTCATGTGTGCCGGATAATGGGCCTCATTACACGGACGGCGGTAACCATGGTGCTATTAGTGCCATGGTTGCCGCCGGTATTTTACCGAGACTGCCATGGTGAATGGCGGAGTTACCGCCCTATTCCAAGTAGTGCGGGGCGGTAATTCCCCATTCACCATGGCCCTTCCCCTTTCCCATTTTTGCCCCATAGGGCTCAATGGGAATGGGGAAGGCGGTAATTACGGTACCGCAAATTGCGGTACCGTCATTACCTCCAAGGTCCCTTTGCGGGTCACGTCCTTAACGGCTGGTAAAACCAGCCGTTAAGGTAGGGTCACACAAAGGGACCTCGTAGTAAGGTGGTAAGGGTTTACCGGCACTGGTACCCTTACCAGTACCGGTAAACCCTTACCGCCATCTGTGTAATGAGGCCCAATGTAGCTGCTCCAGTGCTAGTTTTAACAGGGCTATAGGCATCACTGGTTTGCCAGTGTGGTCTTGTCGCCACAAACTGTCAGGGGGTTTAAAGAACACCCTCGCGGTTTCCATAGATTTTTCTCTTCCTGTGGTGCCTCCCCTTTGAGTTCCATCAACTGCGTTTGCCCTAGATTGTTATAGCTTTCAGGTGTAGTTCCTGCAACCATCATTCTCTCATTGGTATGGGTGACTTTCCACTTCCATGATCATCTCATTCTTGGATGCCATACGTTTGGCTTCTGTGTCTGCTGCTTGGTTTCTGCGTGAGATAAAATCTGTCCCTTTTGTCTGGGCGGTGCATTTCACAACCACTATGCCCACTGGGAGCTGTAGTGCCTTGATCAGCCTGTCCAATAAGGCTGCGTGGTGCACTGGCGTGCATTCTGCTCAGAGGTAGTCCCTCCTTTTCCAGCGCGCTAAGCCTGCGTGCACTTTTGACGTCCCATAGGCTGAGTCACTGTACACCGTTACTTCCTGGTCTGCGTGATTCTCAATGGCGAGTATCAACGCCAATAATTCTGCAGCCTGTGCTGAATAGTGAGATGGTATTCGTGCACTAAGGAGTACTCGAAATTCTCCATTTGCGGTGTGTTTCATTACAGCGACGCCTGTATATCTTTGCCCATCATTTTGATCGATTCTTGAAGAACCGTCAATAAAGATACTTTCTCCTTCTGCCAAAGCATTTTCTTTCACCTTGGGAATTTCATCATAGAATTCTTCATAGTTCGCACAGTCATGTATTGGCTCTCCTTCAGTGACTGGCTCTGCTATAAACATAGCTGGGTTCACTATCTTACATCAGACTACTTTAATCGATGGATTCGATATGATCACCTCATAGGCAGAAGCTCTCTGGGATGTCAACATGCCCTTTGGTTTCTCTAGAATAGCAAATAGTGAGTGCTCGATGTACAACGTCATTGAGCAACCCATCACAATGGTTGTAGCCTTCTCCATGGAGAACGCTGTGGCAGCTAAACTTTGTTCACACGGGAAATGGCCTCTCATCACTGGGGCCCATATTTCCACTAAAGTATGCCAGGGGCTTGTACCCCAATGTGGTCCTCTCTGTGAGCACTGCCGTCATAACACTGCCATTCATGTGTGAAAACAGGTAAAATTCCTCTGCATAATTGAGAATCCCTAGAACTGGTGCTGTGCAAATAGCTTTTTTGAGTTCAGCAAATCCTTCCTCCATGGTCTCAGACAATTCAATTTTTTCTTTCGTCCCTTGGGCCTTCTTTAGGGCCTGAAGTAAAGGCTTAGTGTAAGAGCTATAGTGAAGACCCATGCCTTGACATAATTACACAGGCCTAATAAGCTCTGCATTTGTTTTATCATGTGTGGCTTAGCCGTGTTCAGTATGGCTTCAGCCCTTTCAGGGGTCACTCTTTTTTCCTCATGTGAGATTAGCTGGCCTATGTACAGCAGTTCTTATTGACAATATTGTAGCTTTTCCTTGTCAACCTTATATCCTTTCTCAGCCAGTATAGTCAATAGCTGAACCAAATCGTGCCTGCATTGCTCCTCTGTCGTGCTGCAGATTAAGATGTCATCCACATATTGCAGGACATCACTTTCCAATGCAATATTGCTTAGGTCCATCTGTAGGACTCTGTTAAAAATAGAAGGATACTCACAGTACCCCTGGGAAAGCCTCGTGCTTTTCAGATGCATCTGTCTGAACGTGAATGACGTCAGATCTTGTGAGTCACAGTGCAACAGGATTGAGAAAAATGCATTTTTCAAATCAATCACCGTGAAATATTTTGCCTCAACAGGTATATTACATAGAATTGCAGCCGGGTTCGGGACTAGAGGGAACTCGGCCTCAACAATATCATTTATTGGGCATAAATCCTGATTTAGCATCCAAGACCCTCCCTTTGATTTATTGATTGGATAAACTGCAGCATTGCATGACGATTCAGATGTCACTAAGATGCCTTGCTCCATCATAGCCGAAAATGTCTTAAAAATCCCTTCATCTGCCTCTCTGGCCATGGGATATTGTCGGGCTCATGGTAGAATTGTTCCTGGTTTCAGTTTGATTTTCACTTCTCCGACCCCTTTCAATAGGCCTACGTCATAGGGTACTATGGTCCACACTGACACAGGCACCTTGGTCATGTCGTCATCAGGCATCTGAGGCACTTCTCTTTTGATCATTCTCACCCAAAAGGTGAGACTCACTTCCACCATTGTCTCTCCCATACCTGCTTGCTTTTCAAACAGATCATCATTGGTGACGTCAGTCAATCAATATCCTTCTTCAATGGTGATTACTGCGCACCATTGTCGGCCTTCGTCGTCATAATCATCAATCAAGGCCATTCTCCCTCGTACTCCAGCTGTGTGTATCATCAAGGGAAATACTTGTCCCTTCTCCTCGTGCATCGGTATTCTTGGTCTAAATAGAAACTCATCTGGGGTTCTCAAGATTCTGTTTGCAAGGCCTGGCAGCCCTGCCATTAGCACACGTATCCCATACGCGAATATTTCTGGCTCTAATGGTATAGCCCTCATGGCTGTGTGTCCTGCGTATGCTTTAATCATTTCGTATACGTTTGAATAGTGCATTCCTGGAGTTGAACATACTATGCCCTCCTCCATGAACGAGATTGTCATATTTAACTTTGTCATTAGATCTCGACCCAAAATGTTTACTGGGGTCTGTAGTGAATATAATAGAGGCACGTTCATTTCACATTCTTCTTTAGAGACTGGAAGTGCGTTTGTGAAGAAAACAGGACTTGTAGCTAATGTAAAACTCTGAGTATCAATGGCCTTGCCTGAAAAGGAAAACTTGCCTTAATGTATACACGAGCGTGTTGCACCCATGTCAACTAAGAAGGAATATTCTTTATCCCTATAACGACAACCACCCTAGGTTCCCAGTGAGGGTCTGGTGTCACTGATAGGATAGAACACATTAGGGTTCCCAGTGAGCTGTCCTGGTCTATATATAGCTTGGGCCCACTGTGTGCAGGTGGATTTCCCCCATTGGCAGTGTTTTTTCCCATTCCAGGGTTCATGGTCTGCCCTGAACTCATCGTTTGTGACAATTGCAGCGGTGACTGTTGGGACTGCCCTTGTGGAAAACTCACTATATTCTGAGGTTGCAAACCTTGTTGCGCTCCTGGCACTTGTTGTTGCACCATGCGATTTTGTGCAACACGCTGCTGTAAAAATGCAGGTGGGTTCGCCGTGCCTGCTCCTGTCCCTTGGCCGTTCTGCACCATGCTTTGGTTTCTGCATGTGCACGCTAAATGCCCTGTCATCCCACACAACCAACATATTGGTGGTGGTCAGATCATTTTCCCATTTGACATATCTTGAGTACCATGTTGCATATTTTGAAAACCTCCTTGATTATTTTGAAAACCTCCCTGATTGCTCTGCCATCCTCTTCCTCTAAATCCTCTTCCCCTTGGGTAAAACCCTGTATAGCCCTGATTATTCTGTTGTGGATTATTGGCCTGCTGCATGCTCGATTCAGCTGTGCTAGTTATCATGGCTCCCTCAAGAGCATATTTTGACAATTTCTTCTTCATCAATTTTGCTTCCTCACCCTTTCGTGCAGCTTCATTTTTACGATTCTTTTCTTGTAGTAGCCTGCAATAGTGTGCAATGGTCAGCTGTATTTCTGACAATGGCTTAGACTCAATTCCTACCAATTTCTTGAGCTGGTTCTGTACCGGCTCTGGCAGCCCTTGGTACAATATATGGTAGAACACAGGTATAGATTTCCCCCAAGATTCATGAGTCTCGAGTACTCGCGCGTCTTGAAAATTCTGTATGTAAATTAACAGATCCTCAGACATTTTAAGTGTCATTATAGCTCCCATATCAGAAGTGTCTGGGTAAAGCAATCGCAGTGCCTTCCATACTGCGGATCTGCAATTGTTAAATGGAGCTCCGTCATGCACGGTATTAATTGTGGTCACACCGGGGTAACCTGCCCTTGTTCACACATCGTCTGCTCTCTCATCAAGTATGGCGATTAGGAGACCCTTGATATCCCCTATAGCTAATGTGTTCCCTCCTGTCTATCCATTTTCCAGCTCCCGATGTCGGCATTGGAAGCTTGTTTTTCAAATGTTCTCGATCCATGTGTGGCCATCGAATATATTGTGGTCTCACCCCCCCTTTCTCGAGTAACGGAAATTGGGATGAATAGCTCAGTCTCTCTTCTCTCATTGTTCTCCTATCTATTGCAGGGGTAATATTCCTGCATCACCGCCTGCCTGGCAATGACCTAGGCCTGTTCACATAGGGTGGTGGTGACACCCCCTCTGACGGTGAGATACTTCTTCATGTCGGTCTGACTGTATGACTGACTCTGATGCCCTCGGTGCAGACTTGCTAGTGTCTGACCACCTTATCCCTTTCTCCCTTGGGAGTCGTCTTTCGCTCCTTCTCTCTTCCTCCTTTTCCTCGCGCTCCTCCCTTTCTGAGTCGGACATTGTCTGTGCCCAACTCGTGCCACTTCTTGTGTCTTCTTTGTCCCTACTTATTTCTAGTCTATCCAGGGATAGTTCTCTATTCCCACTACTTCGGGAGACATCCTCAGTGCCGTAAAGTTGAGTGCTCTCCAGGCGCTCTTCTTCTCCCTCCCCTTGGGGTATTTGTTCTAACCCCATTTCATCATATATTCTATCGATCGGTTCTCCGATGCTTCTAGTGTCGATGTCATCCTCGATATTCGCCCTAGACGTGCCTGGTATTGAAGCGTACACAGGGAAGAATTCTTCTAAATCTTTCCAATCTACTACTGGCTCGGGTATTTTAACCTCTCTTCCCAGATATTCAAGATCGCGTGCTCTCTGTCTTGCTTACGTTCTACATCATCATCAAATTCTCTGTGCTTCCTCACCTCTTCTCTGACCCTATCTTCTTCCTTTTTCTTTTATTTTTACGTTCACCTGCCCTTCCGATTTCCTCATCCTTTCGTCTCTTTATTCTCTTCTCTCGTATTCTTTGCTCTTCCTCTGACCTTTGCTGCTTCTGTCTGTCTTGATCATTGGCTGCTCTCTGTTTGCGATCGAGCTGTCTTTCATGCTCTTTGCGATAAAGCTGTTCTCGCCTTTGTCTATCTTTCTTTCTTATTCTTTCATCTCTTACTTCTTTCTCTTTCTCTTTTCTCCGTACATCATCTAGCCTCTCTCTTTGCTTCGCATCATCAATGCCTTTGCCATCAAGTTTCAATAGGATTTGCTCTCCCATCCATTCGTTTTTTGTGAATGCTATCTCATCAGTTCTATCTTCATTTCCTTTCCATCTTTTGCCTTCTCTCCCTTGTTGAGAGATGCACTTGTCTGTGTCTGGTCCCTTCTTTCCTCATCACGTCTGTCCCTGTCCCTTGGGACTGTAGAGGTGATTTCCTTATCTTTATCCGTACCTTGATTTTCGTCACTACTTTGCGTTGGTGACTCATATGCCAGGTTGCTATACCCAGCAGCTGCTTTAAGTTCTCTCAGCGGGCATAACCCGAGACTTTATTTTCTTCAATCTTCATTTCAGATGGGGCGGGTGGTGCGGTTGGCGTCTCACCCCCCTCTGAACATACATTAAGTATCCAATCTATTGGCGGCTCCTCTTCCTTTCCATGTTCATACATTTTCCAAAGCTCTAGAACAGCTAGGCATTTGTCTAACTTCATGCCTGTGTGTGTGGCGTTCAAGTATGTCGTCATGTGTTGCAAAACAGCTTTAGATAAGGACCCGCCCTCTGGCCATGGCATAAACATTTTGTGGGCGGTCCCCTTAACCCACTCTGTACTGTATTTTTTCAGCTTTGGTGCACGTTTCGGCAACTGTTTGCTTAGGTGTGCTAATGTAGTTATGTCTTCTATGCTTAAATCTGTTCCTTTTCTCCTTATATAAAACTTGTCAAAGCTTCATGTGACTTAAACAGTTCCAACAATATGAGGGAGCACCAAACACTGCAAGCTCCAATCCCGATTTTTTTAACAAAATTTTATATCTTCTATTTTACTCAAAAACCATCAATTCGTATACTATATTATCTCAGCTATTCAATCGCGTAAAATTTAAGTCAATTTGTTAAAGAAAATGTTCAACTTCTGACGTCACAACAAACAACATGTAAGACAGACTTTTAACAGACTAGACGAACACCAGCTGGTCACATGTATCTCTGCCTCTAAATTTTACCCTGACATGGAGTTTAAACGTATCCCTTTCGGGGCGTCTTTAATCGCTGTGGTAGTCTATTTGTTCCCCTTTATTTGGGACTCTGGATACACATTTCTTCTAGCCGCTATATTAGCGTAGGAATAAGGCGAAACCTCTCACTTCTCGGGTGTCCTCCCCGGTAACCTCTCTCTTCTCGGGTGTCCTCCTCGGTATCTTTACTTTAGTTACTTCTCAGTTACTCTTGAGACATCATTCCCTTCCCCTTAGATATATGCATTCTTCTCTACTTCTAGCTATATTTTGTTTCCCTGCCTCCCTCCTTTACCTTTTCCCTCTACTTGTACTGAAGCATGCACCTTTGCCAAAACACTCAGTATTTTTCACTCACTGTTCGCATGTTCCCTCTCTGGACCCTCAGGATCACCGCCTTTGTTACTGCCTTCTTCGGCTTTTCTCCCGCTCAGCTGCCCGTAGGAATGGGAAGGGTTTACGTGGGGAAAAACAGGTCCCTTCAGACCTTGTCCGGCAGGTTTTGTTTTCTTACACTACCACTGTCTACGGGGAGCTTCACGGGCTACTCGGCCGAATGGCAAAGGACTCGTGATATTGCCGAAGACCTAGAGTTACTTTATGTCGACGGTCAATGGGTGTCTTATTCTAATCGATAATCGATAACCATCAATCTCTGCTACCAAGTGTACTCCGAGACCCCCGGCCAGCCCATAGAGCCGAGGTTTGCTCAGAAGTACTTTAGGACGAGATAGCTGCACCCTTGAAATGTATGGGGGTGCAGATACATTACTCCAACATCAATCAATAGGACAACTGAAGGGAGTCCGTTTAATGACAAGTACAGTAAACAGGGAGTTATGGATATCAGCAGTGATGCGATCGTCCTTTGTGCTTCAAATCCAACTAACTTCATACAAGTTGTAACATTTATACTAAAAAATTGTCATCATTGACGTGTAACACTTAAAAGTTAACATGTAATTCTATTGGTTAGGAAAAGGTAACTTTACTATTGGTACTATATCTGTGTATGGTAACGGAGTGAGGGGATTGGGTAAACACTGTCAGGTGGGCGTCTAAGCCCTTCCTTCAAAAATGATTACTGTAGACGTCACTAAAAGTATGATGTCCCATTGGTTCTACTAACTATAGGACCCTAGATTATTTGGTCCATTGTGATTGGGTTGGCACCAACCCCATGCATACTTTTCCACTTCGCAGCAGGCAGAATGGTCAGCCAGGTGCGAGGTGCCCCTAAGTTACCCGGACTTCCTCCGATTATGGTTACAATAAATCATCACTTTAGTAGCCATGTGTCAATTAGTTCACTGTGGTTGGCCTCGAGACTGCATCTTCTGTCTGGAAAGGTTCTGATATCTCCGCTTGGTCAGGTGCCAAGCGTAGGTGTGAACTCTCGCTTCTTCTTGCTCGGCTGGTCACGTGCTTCCTACACTGTGAATTTGTCTCTTTTCTCTCAATTTGTGTATTTGATTCTCATTTAGCCCGCCACCTGCCTACATCTTCTTATCTCAACCTTTCAGAGGCAGGATATTCTGTTCTTAGTTTCAATTAAATGTAGCTACTGTTTGCTTCTTCTATTGGTATGACCTTGGCTTTCCTGGCACGAATTGCCTCTGCCGAGTTTCGTTTCAGCCGTCTCTTCTCGTTTTGCTAAATATGAATCTTTCTCATTTGGCCTTTAGTAACCTGGGTTGATTCTGCTTGTTGTGCAAAGTAGAAATACACTTATATTACTGTGCTTCGTTTTGAGGTAGATTATGTATAATGGCGCTTGCCGCACTATTCTTCTACTAAGCATAGCAAGCAACACTGTTTTCTTAGCTTTGTTGCGGTTCCAAGCATATTTACAGGTGTAAACTGGTCGAATGTCTTCATCTTGCTTACAGCTTTAAACTTCTTTGCATTTCGACATCGTCCTTTCACTTTAGGTTCACAATATCCTTATTCATGGCGTTTTGTCTCTTTGCATCATTCCCAGGTTGTCATTTATTCTATCTGCAAGTCAGTACGGGTCCTTGTGACGTCACCATTCGTCTTCCATTAAGGTTTTCTTAATGGATACCTTACTGTCCATGGTTTTCTTGGTATTAGTACTTCAATAGGTGCTGTTCTTCTGATAGGCACTGGGCAGAGCCCTACTACGGCTCTCTGCTGGTTTATTTGCTCATGATACATCACATATTTTGGTGTGAACGTTCCTGGTACTTCAAAATTGGTGACTGGAGTGCAGGATTTATTTGGGACCTCCTCTACACATCAGTTAGCCATCACATTATGATTAGTACACTTTGCACCATTTCACTGCTACTCACCATCACCAGGCCTGACATTAGACTACTTAACCCTGTAAAGATTGAACCCCCCAAGGGACCCCTTCCAAAGCTCCCTCCTTAGCTACATTACTACACCCTACCCCACAACGACTACCAACCACACCATTAAGCCCACCCTCTTCCTATCTGCACTGAGCACCGGCAATCGGGACTCAAGAATCAAGCCCACATCATTCCTACCCACACTGAACATCAACATATCCAGGAACAAGAACGGCACACCCTCCATCCCTCCCACTACCATCAGGATACCTAACCCTCTAGCAGGTATACCTACCACCAACCCTGACACCCTAGATCGTAACAACAGACTAGGCACTAGGCTCCCCACTCACCTTAACTCACAATCCGAATACAACCCCAAGATTACCAGCAAACTGCGCACAGAATGTACCAATCAAAAACAAACGCGCAAAAGATCTCACTTCAATCTGAAAGAGAGCCTAGTTAACAATAACCCCAACCTCACTCAGAAGCAGCCCATAAAAGGGGGGTTGCTAAATGCCAGCTCCCTCCTTTCCCATGCAATGGCGATTGCAGACATTATCTTGACCAACAATCTTGACTTCCTTGCTGTGCCACAAACCTGGCTACATGATGCAGCTGGCCCGCCACTAGCCTTAGCTGTCCCCGACAACTACTCCATTCTTAGAGCTGATAGACCCAATGCTCGAGGAGGAGGCACTGCCATCATCTTCAGATCTACTCTAGACATGAGAATGGGCATCTCTTCTCCCCTTGCATCATGCGCATTCCTATCGCTCAAATTCCAAACATCGTCCAAAAACACTATTACTATCCACCTAATATACAGGCCACCAGGTCCTCCAGGATCTTTCGAAGAAGACATCACATCGCTAGTGGCTGATAACACCAAACCTACGGCGCAAAATATTATCCTAGGTGACTTTAACCTTGGCTTTAATGACCCCAAAGACCTACCTGCTACCTCCCTAGTCAACGCCCTGTTCGAACAGGGCTTCAAACAAAAAGCACCCAACCTACCTATGAGAAAGGTAGGATACTTGACTGGATAGCATACCTCAACTGCAACATTACCTTAAGGGACTTATCACCCCTGTGTGGTCTGACCATCACATCCTCTCCTTCCACATCAACATCAATAACCTAAAGTTGAAAAAGTCCCCAGTTGCTCCACCTTGTCTTACCAGAAACAAACGTAATATCACAGCTGAGGCTATCATACCTTTAGTAATCCCCATACTTAATGCACTACCCTCAATGAATTACCTGAATTTGTTGGCAGACACTTACAATGATTCCATGGCCAAAGCCATAGACACAATTGCCCCTCTAAAAATGCAAAGAGGCAAACCAAGAGCACATCTGAACTCCTGGTTCACCCCTGAACTTAAACTACTATGCACAGAAAAAGGAAACTTGAAACACTTTGGAAAAATACCCCCTCATCAGAGAACAAAACCAACCTAGCAAATATCACAGCCACTTCCAAAAGCGAGATTATCCGCACCAAAATAAAAACCTTCAACGACAGAATAAACCAAGCAGGCTCTAGCTCTAAAGAATTATTCAATATCTTAAGAGAGTTGGAAAACCCCAAACCTCCCGCAGACACCTGCTTTACGGATAAACCTTGGTGTACAAGCATCCAAAATGCTCTCACCAACAAAATAACGGGGCTCCAGACCAAAATAGCTGACAAACGGCAACAACTAACCTCCTGTAATCAAACCAGCCCGACTATGTCTGCTTCCGCATACCATAATTCAGGCTTCAAATTCACTAAAGTATCTATACCAGAGGTACAGAAAATCATAGCCTCACTGAAACCATCCAATTGTAAAGGATACAGCTGCCCAGCTCAGATCATAAAAGATGCGGCCAGAGATCTGGCCCCTTTTATTACCAAATTAATAAACTCCTCATTCGCCAGCAACTCAGTGCCAAGTAACCTGGAGCAATCTTGGGTTCCCCCATTACTTAAGAAACGGACACTAGATCCCTCTATACCCACAAACTATAGACCAATCACAACAGTCCCTTTTTTATTGAAAATCTTAGATAGGGTTCCATATTTGCAAATCCAAGACTATCTTGAGACAAACACATTACTAGGAACACATCAATCTGGTTTCAGACCCCAACATGGAACTGAAACTGCCCTTGTCGACCTCAAAGCCGGATCGACGAACTAAAAGACAAAGGTAGAGTGGCCATCCTACTCCTCCTAGATTTATCAGCGGCCTTTGATCAGGTTGACCACAAAATACTGTTTGACCACCTGTCATCGGCAGCTCATTTCTCAAACTCTGCTGTGACGTGGATTAAATCTTTCCTCGCTAACAGGACTATGCGTGTCTTCTCACCCACAGCAGCGGCCGATCTGATTCCCATCACCTGTGGCATCCCACAAAGCTCATGTGTATCGCCTACTTTTTACAACATCTTCACAAAGCCCTTATTCGACAAACTGAACCGTCTGGGTGTCACCTACACTAATTATGCAGATGGCAACCAGATTCTCTTACCCCTATCAGGCACCTATGACACAGATGTATCTCAGATCAACGAAGTCTACACCATCATTCAGGCATGGATGGCCACTCACGCCCTCTGCCTGAATGTTGATAAGACGGAGATGCTCCTAGTCGACTCACCTAACAACTTACTGAAACTCAGTCCTAACAACGCCAGTATCTACATAGACGGAAATAACATACCCATTGCCAAAGACGAAAAAACTCTAGGTTTTTATCTTGATGCCAACTCTAAACCAACCAAACAGGTAAACATTACTGCCTCAGCCACTGCCTACACTGGCAAGCTGATCAGGGCATGTAGACCCCTATTGTCACCTACTAGCTGCCTCAAACTGGCCAAAATGGACTACTGCAACAGTCTTTACCTAGGTGCCAATAAATTCATACTCAACAAACTGCAGATTTTGCAAAACAATTTGCTTAGAGCCGCATTAAACATAACTAGAAGAGAGCAAAATTAATTGAAAACTCTTTGCTTCACCCACAAAGCATTGAACCACCGAGCCCCACCCTATCTCACCGACAAATTTACCTTGAACTCATGAGCCAGGACCACAAGATCTACCAACACCTTCTGCCTAGAGGTACCCAGATATAACCTTAAAAGAGCAGGCGGATCCAGCTTCCCGGTTCTTGCCACCCAATTATGCAACACACTCCCACAGGATATCAAATCCATTCAAACTTTCGAAAAATTCAGAGGTCACGCCATCACCTGGCTACTCAACAAGAACTAACATTATCCACCATGACCTCAGTCTGCCTATTTATGGTCCTACTCCCACTTGTATGAATGCAATTTATGCTCGATCTGTCGCATTAACTGCATTAACTTAATATCCTGCTACGCAATGTATGCTTCTGTATGAATCATTCGCTTCATAAACCCTTGTATGTATTATATGTCCGATGTATTATGACTGCATTATCTGTATCCTGCAACCGTTATCTTCACCATGAGCGCCCAGATACCCCTGGGTCAGGTGCGCTATATAAATAAAATAAACAAACAAACTGGCCCCCCACACCCAATCGCCTTCAGCCTCCGCCTGCTTCCAGTATTTGCCTAAGTACCCACTGGCCTGTGCTATCACAGGCCTGCACTTAACCATTTATTGGCTATCATAGGCCTGCACCTACTAATCTATTGCCAGTTGACCACTCTCACCAAGTCACTTAACAGCTGCTTGCTCCCCAGCACTTCCTTCCGGGATACCCCTAGCACTTACCCTACACCCCCACCCTCATCCCTTCTCTCTCTCTCGGCACTTGCACACTCTGAATGCTCACAAGGCCTAGTAGGACCGACTCTATCTTTCATTGTTATTTTTAATTTATTTCTCATGTTCCCTCCCTGTTGCCCTGTGGTCGATTTGAAACACAATTTACTTGATGTATAAGCACCTTACAAATGCACAATGAATAAATTAAAATAAATAAATAAAATACAAATTCAAAATCTCTTACACATTCCACTCTGCAAGACGACCTACACAAAGAATCGAGCTTTCAGCCAGTGGGTACGCAGAGCATGGAATGCCATCCCACCCAGATCCGCATCACCCCTGCCGTCATCAACTTCTGCAAAATCCTTTTGACCTACTTGTGCCCCTAACTAATTCAGCCAGCCTTCCTCTCCTTCTAACGTATATCTATCTGGATCTTTCAATCCTGTTCTTAAAACATTGTAACTTCTTTATCACCTCCTCCCTTTGAACTTTGTAAATGTCATTTCATCGTGGGATGTTTTTTTCGCAGGGTTTTTGGCATGCCTGCTGGACATATCTCTGGACCAGGAACAACCTCTCCATACAAATGAGTTACGCCCATAGAACCACTAGACCATTCTACTCAAAATGGAGGTTGTTCGATGCATTGCCCGGAAAACGACGTCTGCATTTTTCACGTCGTTAAATTTCACGTGACTTAGTTCCGTCACGTGTATCACGGCAGTGCGTACATAAGCAGCGTGGAAACTCCGATCGCTGCTTCTGATTACGTAAATTTTGGCGTTTTGTAGCTGAACTCCGGACCTGCGTTCTCGCATTCCCTTCAGCAACTTCTTTGGCCTATTTTGAGCGTTTTTTCCTCCACACGCTAATTCCTGAGCTGCGTGTATCCTGTTCGCGTGTCAAGTCTCCATGCGGACGCTGTCTGCAAGCGCGGCTGTCCTGAGCTGCGTGTATCCTGTTCGCGTGTCAAATCTCCACGCGGACGCTGTCTGCAAGCGCGGCTGTCCTGAGCTGCGTGAATCCTGTTCGCGTGTCAAATCTCCACGCGAACGCTGTCTGCAAGCACGGCTGTCCTGAGCTGCGTGAATCCTGTTTGCGTGTCAAATCTCCACGCGGACGCTGTCTGCAAGCGCAGCTGTCCTGAGCTGCGTGAATCCTGTTCGCGTGCCAAATCTCCACGCGGACGCTGTCTGCAAGCGTGACTGTCCTGAGCTGCGTGAATCCTGTTCGCGTGCCAAATCTCTACGCGGATGCTGTCTGCAAGCGCGTGTCATGAACCCTCTCGGTTGGCGATGGATGCCGTTGTTATGGCTTCACCACCATTAAACACTGCCACCACGTTGTTCACGTTTCTCTGTTGACGGTCTAGTGTTTTCCTCTGTTCTTTCCTCTCGCCTATTTACTTCCTGCTACCCATGGTTCCTTGCGTTGCAACCGTCTCCTTTCGTTTTCACGGTGAGACGCTTCCAGTGCTTTTTGTTCCACTCGCTCCTTTCCTCCCCTTCTGGGGATCTCCTCCTCGTTTTCTCCTTCTTCTCTGCCTCCCTGGCGGCTCCCCCTTTTCCGCCGGTTTCTCTCTGCCTTTGCGTCTCTGCGCTTACCTGCTTTCTGCCAGTATCCTTTTCCTCCTTGTCATTCTTTCTCCGGGTGAATCTTTTCATGGTTACCTCGAGGATTCCCGATGCAATTTAATTCTACTACTACTACGGCTACATATCTCATCGCAATCCACAGCCAGCAGTTCTACCGTGACATAGGGGTTTTTTCCGCCTTCGGGCTTTTTCCCCTTACCCGCCTGCATACGGGTCCGGAGCCAAGGTGGTAACCAATTCAGAGTTCCGCCACGGCTTCGTTCCGTGTCAGAGCTCTAACAACGAAAAGTAAAAAGGATTACCTTGCCCACCGACACGGCGTCGGAGCATCAGACCCTGAAGACTCAGGTGAGGAGAGTGGTGCATCGGGTGAGAAAGTGGAGCAGTTGGGCAATACCCCTACGGTAACTTCAAGTCTTACACAAAGTTTGCAACGCCCGAAGATACCAATGGCTACTCCAGAACAGCTGCAGGATCAGATACAAGAGCTATGGATAGCTGTGCAGACTATTTCTCAAGAGCTTCAGACTGTTAAGGCAGAAAATGTTGTATTAAAACAATTGGTTTCAGGTAGAGAACCTCCCCCTCCCCCAGAATTGCCACCTGTGGCCTTACCTTCGGGGAAGTTCGACGGTTCTCCCAAGAAGCTTAAAGAGTTTTTGGAAGCTGCCACTATATACTTCACTTTCCGCCCTTGCATGTTTTCTTCGGATCAGGCTATGGTTGGCTTCCTCATTTCGAATATGGTGGGCAATGCCCTTGCGTGGGCTACTCCTCTTGTGACAGGAGAGGATCCCGTTGTACAGAATTACGGGAATTTTAAGGCTCTTCTCAGAGAGTCCTTTGAAAGACATGAGCTCACCTACACTGCTTGTGAGGATCTCCTGGATGTGAAACAGGGATCCTCAGACCTCCTCACTTACATCACTAAGTTTAAGACCCTAGCTGCAGGGGCTGGCTGGCCTGAACAATTTTCTATTTTTCGTAGCGGTCTTAAAGAAGAGATAAAGGACGAATTAGCCCGGTCTCCCCGACCTGCCTCTTTTTCGGATCTTTTATCTTTTGTCCTACAAATTGAACATCGACTCCAGGAGAGGCGTAATGAAAAAAAAGTTACAGAGAAAATCCCTCTACTATCGGTACATCATCCAACACTCTTCCTCCATCTTCTAAACGGAGTGAAGAACCTATGCAGATCGGAACCACCCGAGCACCACTCACCGCAGAAGAAAGAAGGAGACGGAGAGAAAGAGGTCTTTGTGCCTACTGTGGGTCTGACGAACATCTGCTCAAAGACTGTTCCGAACTACCTAAACGGCGTTCGGGAAATGAATCACCCCGGTTTTAAAAGGGACAGAAAACCGGTGGTTATCTAAATCTTCCAGTCCCTACGTTTCATTGGCGGTATCCACAAAGAAGACACCAGAGGATTCCAGACTCATGGTTATCAATATTAGTGTGATGATCCAAAACCAGCTCGTAGAGACTTTGGCACACTTAGACTGCGGAGCAGCCAGTAACTTTGTTGATACTTTATGGGTTGACAAGGTGGGCCTCAAAAGGCTAGCAAGACTCGAAGATCAGAAGGTGGAGGGTGTAGATGGTACTCCCTTGTCTTCAGGACTTATAACGCAGACCACCGAGGAGCTGGAAGTCCGGATTTCCCAGCATGTGTTGAGTCTAAAATTCGACATCATTAGAGCTGCCCATTTTCCTGTTATTTTGGGGATCACTTGGCTCAGGAGACATAACCCACAAATAGATTGGGTATCTAATTTGCTACGTTTCGAGTCAGAGTTTTGCAAGAAGCATTGTATTCCTCAACAATCTTATTTACAACACAGGTTACCCCAGCTTCTTGTCAAGAATCTTCTACTGTCCATAATATGGCACATCTTGGTGAGACTTTCAGAGAGGTTTTCACAGAAGTCAAGCCAGCACCTTTACCACCCCATCGTCCTGAGGTCTGTTCCATCGATCTTGAGCCTAATGCCTTGGTTCCGTTCGGTCGTATGTTTTCCTTGACCAGATCCGGGAAGGAGGTCTTACGAACTTACCTGGACGTGAATCTTCACAATGGCCTCATCCAACCGTCAAAATCTCCTGCCGGGGCACCCTTATTCTTCATCTCCAAGAGGGATTCCAAAGAATTACGACCTTGCATAGATTATAGAGGTCTCAACAAGGTCACAGTCCGAGACCGTTATCCCATGCCACTCATTACAGACATTCTGGAGGCGGTTCAAGGTGCTCACATTTTCACTAAGCTGGATCTTCGCAATGCGTATCATCTATTACGCATTGCTAAGGGTGATGAATGGAAGACTGCTTTTCGAACACCCTTCGGATTGTTTGAATATAGAGTCATGCCCTTTGGGCTAGTTAACGCTCCCGCAGTTTTCCAAAGATTTATGGACCGCATGTTTTCGGATCTCTTATTTGTTTCAGTGATCATCTATCTAGATGATATTCTCGTATTTTCCATCAACAAGGAAGAACACGAACAGCATGTACGGACAGTACTTGCTCGATTTAAGGAGAACCGTTTACTGGCCAAGCCTGAGAAATGCCAGTTTGGGGTCTCGAGCATTCCCTATTTGGGGTTTATTTTGTCTGACCGGGGTATCTCCATGGACCCTCGCAAGGTGTCTGCCATTTTGGAGTGGTCTTCTCCCACCTCGGTCAAGGAGGTTCAGAGATTCTTGGGTTTAACAAACTTTTACAGAAGATTTATACCCTGGTTCTCCGAGATGGTGTTACCCATAACAACACTTCTCAAGAAATCTTCTGGATGTTTTGTATGGTCCTCGGCGGCAGAGTCTAGCTTCAGACATCTCAAGACTTTGTTTTGCTCAGCGCCCATATTGCTCCAGGCCGATCAAACCAAACAGTTTATCGTGGAAACTGATGCCTCTTCCGCCGCCATTGGTGCTGCTTTGCTCTAGGAGTTCGAAGGTATAGAACACCCAGTGGCCTACCTCTCTCGCACTCTGACCAGCAGTCAACTTCACTATACCATCCTTGAAAAGGAGTTACTAGCTATGAAATTGGCCTGTGAGGAATGGCGACATCTGCTATTGGGTGCCAGTATTCCCTTCATCATACGCACGGACCATAAGAATCTAAAGGTCTTGCAGTCCCTCGAATGTGCCAACTCTCGCCAAGCGCGATGGGCTTACTTTTTTTCTCAATACGATTTCACCATTACCTATCTACCAGGCTCTCAGAATGTCCTAGCCGACGCCTTGTCTCGCAAGGAGTCGGTTACTGACTCGAGTCGCCTCTCAACCGAACTTATGTTTCCATCTACTCGCATAGTGGCACCTCTACATACTTTCCTACAGGAGGTCAAAGAGGCTTCGGACTCTGAACCCTGCATTAGAGATAAATGCTTGGCATCTCAGTTTTGCACCAAGAATGGTCTCTGGTTCTACAAGAACCGACTGTACATACCTTCAGGACATCTCCCCAAGAGGATTCTCTACTGGTGCCACGATAGCCGAGTTGCAGGTCATCGAGGTCAGGCAAAACCCATTGAACTTTTTACTGCAACTACGGACTTCATCCCAAGTCCATTTGGCCCCTTGCTTCCCATACCAGTAACTCTCCTGCTGCTGAAGCCGCTTTATCTGAAATTTCTGAGGCTCACCGGACAGCCAGAGACAGTCTAGCTAGGAGCCTTAGAACCTACAAGACTCTTGCAGATCAACATCGCGAAGCTGCCCCCACTTGGGTTAAAGGGACGAAGGTATGGCTTTCGACCAAATACCTACCAAGGTGGATTCGTTCCTCCAAGTTGTCTCCTCGATTCCTGGGCCCATTTCCCATCCTAGAAAGAATCAACCCTGTAGCCTACAAGATTCAACTACCCTCCTACCTTCGCCGGGTTCACCCGGTGTTTCATACCTCTCTTCTCAAGGAGTCACGAACTGATCCACATTTTAGGTCAAGATCCTTGCAGGACATTTCACCCAGAGACTCCCAGGAGGTTTATGAAGTTTCTAAAATCCGAGATTCCCGCTACTACCGGGGACGTTTACAATATCTTATTTGCTGGAAGGGGTATCCCAGGTCTGAAGATTCCTGGGAACCTGTGAATTTTGTCAAGGCGCCCCGTCTAGTGGCTAAATTTCATCGGATGCATCCTGGTAAACCGGGCGGGGTCGGCAGTAAGAGGGGACATACTGTCATGAACCCTCTCGGTTGCCGATGGATGCCGTTGTTACGGCTTCGCCGCCATTAAACACTGCCACCACGTTGTTCACGTTTCTCTGTTGACGGTCTAGTGATTCCTCTGTTCTCTCCTCTCGCCTATTTACTTCCTGCTACCCATGGTTCCTTGCGTTGCAACCGTCTCCTTTTGTTTTCACGGTGAGACGCTTCCAGTGCTTTTTGTTCCACTCGCTCCTTTCCTCCCCTTCTGGGGATCTCCTTCTCGTTTTCTCCTTCTTCTCTGCCTCCCTGGCGGCCCCCCCTTTTCCGCCGGTTTCTCTCTGCCTTTGCGTCTCAGCGCTTACCTGCTTTCTGCCAGTATCCTTTTCCTCCTTGTCATTCTTTCTCCGGGTGAATCTTTTCATGGTTACCTCGAGGATTGCCGATGCAATTTAATTCTACTACTACTACGGCTACATATCTCATCGCAATCCACGGCCAGCAGTTCTACCGTGACACAGGGGTTTTTTCCGCCTTCAGGCTTTTTCCCCTTACCCGCCTGCATACGGGTCCGGAGCCAAGGTGGTAACCAATTCAGAGTTCCACCACGGCTTTGTTCCGTGTCAGAGCTCTAACAACGAAAAGTAAAAATGATTACCTTGCCCACCGACACGGCGTCGGAGTGTCAGACCCTGAAGACTCAGGTGAGGAGAGTGGTGCATCGGGTGGGAAAGTGGAGCAGTTGGGCAATACCCCTACGGTAACTTCAAGTCTTACACAAGGTTGTGACAGCGCGGCTGTCCTGAGCTGCGTGTATCCTGTTCACGTGCTAAATCTCTACACGCGGACGCTGTTTACAAGCGCGGCTGTCCTGGGCTGCGTGTATCCAGTTTGCGTGCTAAATCTTCACGCGGAAACGCTGTCTCCAAGCGCGGCTGGCCTGGCTGCGTGTATGCTATCGCGGCAATCCTGCACGTGGTTTTTTGAACTACTTTGAATCTTTGGTACCTGTGACAGTTAACAGGTGAAATTCTAATTTTTGTTCTTCGTGGGAAAGGAAGTATTTCATGAACTATTGGAAGGTGATTGTGCACAGTACTTTGGACGCTATCCTGTGGTGCACCAACCCGTATCTAGCGAGAGCCTTGTGCCGTTCGGGATAAGTCTCCCTTACTAATCTTCCCTTCCTTTGTCGTTTGTTCAACTCCTGGTTTTCTTCAAGAAACTTTCATGGATTACTTCAGTTTTGCCATAAGGTCAGTATCTGAATTAATGCTAATACTGTGTTATCTTAGTAATTCGATTGGGACAGTTTCTTATGATACTTTATCTATCCGAGGCATACTTCCTACACAATTCCCACGCCCTTTCCAGTGATCCATCTCTCTGCCTGTTTCATTCAGTCAGAGAGTTGTATCATTTGGAAGGTCTAATTTGACCTACCGACAATCAAGTCGTGTGAAAATAGGATCCGGAAGAGCCCTACCAAATTGTATCCTTTTTTGGTTACCGTATCCTTTTCAGTTGATACATTGGTGATTTGTGACAGTTTTTTACTGTGAATTTTTTACGAAAAAGCCCATTCCCTTTCAGTTTTAATCAATTCCCAAACACCCACATACCATATATATATTTTTCTAACCCCCCCAAAAATAATTTGATGTTTTTTTTCGTTACAAAATGTGCAGTAAAAAAACCTGCAAAAAAACATCCCGCGATGAAAGGACATTGTACCCCTCTGGGTAGGGGCCAGTAATGTATAAAAGTGTAAACATAAGAACTTTTGATGCTACTAACCTCTTGATATCTTCATAACAAGCAAACAAGCCAACAATATATATATATTCCCTAATTTCTTACGGACTTTTCTACTGTTCCACTGCCCGCTTTAGTCTTCCTCTTCCCCGTCGTACTCCTCTGAAATCTGTTTTCAATGCTTCTATCTGTCTTTTTTTTTCTTCTTGCTCCTCGTGATTCAAATTCTTCTTCTCTCTCTAGTCTTGGCTGGCTCTGAGTCCGATTTAAATTTAACATTTTGTGTCTTGTCTACAAATCTCTTCATGTTTTTGCACCAGAATATCTTTCTTCTTTGGTTTCATTTTATACCCTTCTCGCTCTCTTCATTCCTGTACTCAGTCACATTTTCGTTCATTCTCTTTGCTGGCTCCTTTGCCTTCGAATGCTCTCCCTCTTTTTCTTCTGTCTATCCCTGTCTATTCATTATTTCGTGACTCCTTGAAGTCTTCTCTACTTCACTCTGGTTAACGTGACAGACTGCTTTTGTTAATCCTCACTTGTATTGTACTGTTTGTATGACCTCATGTACCACGCTTTGGCTTAAAGTGTTATATAAAACCCAAATAAAATTGAAATACAAATAAAGTGAAAATAATATGCTAAGGAAGTACAGCCCCTAAGCTTTCACAGATCCGTGCCTCATCTGATGAAGAGGTCTTTGGGACTTGGAAAGCTTGTGCATTTTGTCAAGTTGGCACATCAGTTCCATTGCATCCAAAAGAAGGTATCACATCTTTGATTTTGTTTTTTTAAACTGGTCTAACGGGGTGTCAAATCTTTGCTTGCAAATGAAACCAATTTAAAATGTTGCAGTTGTCGGGAGAATGACTTTCCTGCGTTGTGTGATCCGAGGGCACCCAGCAGCAAGATGTTTATTTATGAGGTTGCACTTTTAACAAGTGTTAATATAGAAGTTTGGCAAAGTTTGGAAGATGAAGGGGAATTGTGTGTAAAACATGATGAGGCGTGATGTGTTCTCAGTTGTTGCCCGTTTGTTATTCAAGCAAAAATGCCTTCCGAGGTGGGCTGTGTGGCGACAGCCTGCTGCCTGATTTGCTAGACCCAACAGAAGCGAGGGCTTTTAAAAAGGGGAGCAGACTGTTACCACCAAGTATGGCCTGCCATGGAAGGCATTATTGCAATTAGTACCCGTGACAAGCAGTGGAAACTTTATTTTTTTGCGAAAAACCACCTGTGAGTGGGTATTCATGTAGAGAAGGGAACACATCCAATATGGCTGCCATAGAAAATGAAAAAAAGGTCTGAGAGCCACTTTCCATTTCCATGGTTTCCGGAGATGGGAAGAAGCAAAGTGTACAGGCAAATGGTGTGGCAGCAGCGACCAGTAAAAGGCAGAGGCTGGGCTTGTGAAGGGGCACTGTAGCACTGTTGCAGGAGCATCCACCTGCTGTTCCTGCATCAGCTAGGAAGCACAGAAAACAGGTATTCGCTGATGGATAAAGCCTCTGTTTTTGCGGCCCCTGCTTGGCTCACACACTATAGCCGGGTATTAACGTCTTTTTTGTTTTTCTGTCTTCTGTACTAATGCTACTATTTTGAATACCATTTTGGTTTTGTAGGAAATCTATACAATTGTGTGCTCCACTGATAAAGGGGAGCAAGAGGGCAACTGAAAGCAGTTAAATACATTGGAATAGAAGGGATTTCAGGTTCCCTCTAATCCTTAAGCAGTTGGGAATGTGTCCCTGTGGTGGAGAGGTGGAAACCTGTCACAGAGAATCTGAACCCTCTTGATGTGACAGCAGTCAGAACATCCAATGGCAAATCCAATACGGCTGGCTCGTTTTAAGTCTGTTGCGTTTGTGAGTGTGTGTTTGTGTGTGTTTTAGTGTATAGATGGGGAGCAGGTGCAAGTGGATCTAGGTCAGCTGGCCTAAGCACCACCCACCTTCTTAGCCCTGCCTCTTCCTTCCTGCTCTTAACTCTTAGTTCAAGGGCGTCTCATGCCCGGGCGTCTGAAGTGAAGGGCAGATGAAGAAAGGAGCAATTCCTGTTTGGAGCTGTTCAGACCAGGAGTACCCAGGGCCCGAATCCCTGCTCAGACAGCAGGTAAGCATGCACCAATATGTGTTTATTCCCTGATCCCCACAGGACATCCCCGCCCCATCTGTTCCCCTGTGATGTTCCCTTGTGCCCTCCACCATTCTAGGACACAGGTTTTGCCTGTTCTGCTTGATTCTTCTACCCTGCTCCCCCCGCCTCCCCCTCCAGCCTACTCCTGCAGGAGTCTGTCCTGATATATTCTGTTTTGACCATCACCGTCTTGTGGCCAATGCTGGACTTGACTTTTATGGAATTAATTGTTTCACAGTGCGTCAACCTTTCTCAATTCTCATGCTGAACTTCCTTCCCATCTTGTACTCATGGTGGCCCTGAATCATACTGTTCCCATCTTTATCTTGTATCCTGCCTTTCAACATTATGTGTTACTACTGACTTCTGCAATTGTATTGGCTCTCCCCTCTTGTTTCTCCACTCTTTTTGACTGCTTATTCTCTGTTCTCTCCTCCTCTCCCTTTTCCTATATCCTCCCCTCCTCCCCTAGTATGGTAGTCGCCTGTCTGTTTCCATTTCCTTCCCACTCTCCCCCTCCCTTCCTTATCTATGTCTTAGCTCTTGCACTATCTGAAATGTCGTTAGGCCGAGTACAATAGTTAATTTCAGATCCTTAATGTTCATGGCCTGTAAGAATGTCATTGTATTTTCCCTAGTTACCTCCCTTGCCTTGAAGCGCTTTGAAACACATTGTGCTATATATAGACGCTATATAAATAAACTATCATATCATATAGATTGGTTTTCAGATGGAGATTGCATGGACGTGTAGTTGGAATGAGCATTTGTGTCACAAGGTTTGTGTTATTGGCTCTATGAATTGTATATGTGTTTCTGAATACATGGATTTATATATGGTTGGAGTGTTGTATGAATGTTATATCTGTGTGTTTAAACCAACAACTTGATATACATCAAGTTTGTCATGCTCTCTTGCAAAAATATCACTCACCCCTGTGCAAGTGAAAAGATGAAAATGTTCCTTCTTGCATACCTCTCAACATGATGGAGAATTTGAAAAGTTAATGGAGAGGAACAGTTTTTGGAGGGCGGTGAAGGTTAGCTAGGCGAGTATGTGGCCATGCGCTGGAAGTTGTGAAATGTTTCTCCATTGGAAACACATTACAGGGTACACATTCTAGCATCAGTAAAAAAAGAAATCAAATACAAGCGCTGGGTCGTAACGAGGAGATTGCCATCAGAAGGGCAGACAAGGGAGGGAGATATTCATTATGGGCCACTAAACCTAGACGCCAAGCCTATATTGACGAAGCTAATAGATTTATTGGCAGATGAAATGAGCTATAAAAAAACAAAATGATGATCCCACAAAAGAATTACATATGGAATTACAAAACTAAAGCCCATGAAAATGCAAACAAGAATCAGATACATTTGTTACTGAGCCAGGTCGCATCCCAGTATTTTATATAGTTCCAAAAATACACTTAGGACTAGTGAACCCTCCAGGTTGCCCAATAGTCTCAGGAATATCATCAATGCTGGAGGCAAGTTCCAAATATGTTGATTATTATCTTCGGCACATGGTTACTAAAATGAAATCATACCTACAAGTGTAATCCAAAACAATTAGACAACAACAAATATCCTGTTAAGTTTGGATATAGAACCATTATGTACCCGTATCCCTCAACAAGCCACTTTAGAAGTAATAGCAGAGGTCTTATTGCAGAGAAATGATGGTCATTCCTTGGCAAATTCGTTCTTGATGTGGTGCACAGGAATTCCATTGACTAGGAATTTATTTTCCAGTTTTTGGGCTTCATCTACCAACACATATAAGCCACAGTCATGGGGGCCAATCGGTGCTCAATCTGGCCAATTTGTACATAGAAATGTTGGAAAAGAACTACATATACACAGACACTAATCGATACAAATACACACTGAAGGCACGGTGGAGATACATAGACAATGTTATAGCTGCTATTTGGGAAACAAGAAACATTTAATTTTGAATTCTGTACAATGGTTAAATAACCAAAACAAGTATTTGAAATTCACATACACAATGAATAAATATGAGATTAACCTTTCAAAATGTAACCATCTACTACTGTGAAGGAGTGCTGTTAGTTAAGCCACATCACAAACCAACAGATACAAATGCCCTCCTACATCACAATAGTCATCACACGAAACAGGTTAAGGATAACCTCCATTTTAGACCGTTCTTGCTATTGAAAATGAACAGTAGTAAACACGAATCAAATGAGAACAGATCGAATAACCTAATACAGATAATATCCCCCACCCCGGCCTTGGTGAAAAGATTGGCTAAGAGAGCCTACAACAACAACTGGGAGGCCTTATTGGAGGATATTGCTATGGTTAAACATTTCAAAAATCTGATGTGTGTAAATACTTTCACAAATGTTTCTTAGACAATTAAATCAATTATACTGAAACATTGGAGGACAGTCCACAAAAATAACAACTCATTCCCAATGTACTTCTATCCAATAGATGATCATGAAAAATGACATTCACATTACAGAGCCCAAATCATTAATTTGACACAACAGTGCGGTTCGAATGCTATAAAAGCACACTTCCCATGTGGTAAATGTGTAATTTGTAGAAATGCAACTACACAAAATGAGGTTGACCTAGGTTTGAAGAAACCATTACAAATGAGGAGAATGACCTCTGAGGCCCACAATGTAATCAATATGATCATATGTCCATGAGGGTTGAGATATATTGGGACAACAAACAGGAAATGTAAAACTAGGATAATGGAACACAGGAGCTGCATTAAAAATAAAGTGGATACAGCTCTGCTTGTATAACATTTCATTTTCTGCAAACCACGATTTGTATGCTTTCAAGTGAATGATTTTGATGAAAATAAGAGGCATGCATAAAAGGATGATAAAAAATGTATTAGATTAGAACAATAATGCTTTTTTTTAATGAAATGCCATATGAAAATAACTTGTGGAATTATTGATTTCATGGATGCGATTCTTAAGGAAACCTAAAGATTATTGGAATACAAGGAACAAGCACGCATATAAAGATGAAAATGAAAGACTTTACTGTGCGCTGCGTTAGCTTATGTAAGAAAATAGTTACTTTGAAAGTTTGATGAGATTAATCGATGTAACATTGTAATAAAAGTTTGTAAAACTAAAGATTACAAAAAAGAAAATGCCATATTGCAAGTTTCATTGATAATGTGAAATGGCATTGTTTCTAATTTTGCCTGGATGAGATTAAATATAATATACATTGCATAACGCATACCCAGATATATAGGAACTGTCTTCATGGGTAAATTCTATACACCTGGTTAAGAAAGGACTGACCAATACATTATGGAGTAGATTTAAATGTCTGCCATTCAAAGATGGCATCTAGTTATAAACTGCAATAGAAGAAGGAGATGAGGATAGTTCCCATGTGTATAGCTCGTACCCACCACAGCAATGCCATTAATCATTTGGTTAGTTTCATTGACAAGTTTTTATTAACGATACCATGGATAAATAACTATAGCTAAAACATTAATGCAAATGTGTGTTGTACATGTACTGATATTAAAGAAAAGTGACCCGAGCTAAGCAAGCGCCACTACAGGCACCAGAAACACATTACATACGTAATGTGTGATGTAATTGAGTCACTGTGCCTTACTCTGCAACCCGACCTCATCTTGTTTTTTATTGAAGCCGTTCATTTTTAGGTCAGAAATGGCCATGTTTCAGTAAGCCCACGTTTAGTTGTCAATGAAGTGCTCTACTTGCGTTAACAAATGTGGATGATTTGAAGCTTGTCTCTACCCAGGCTGCAATAAAAAATAGGTACGCATGTAATCCTATACCTTTTTTGTTCCGAAATACAAAAATAAGCACTTGAGAAATCCTTAATGGGTGCATACACTGGTATTTTTAGGTGTCTGTAAAACAAACTGAGGAAGAAAGGTCTATACATTCTGACAACTCCAAAGATGTGAAGTCATAGGAAAGAAACAAGGTAAAATCATATTTATAAATTATCTTCATGTGTGTTAAAATCTATCCCTGTCTTTTGTTTCATACTATGAGAATGCTTTGTATCCTGTTTATAGTGCCACCTAAAGTTCAGTTGTTACAAAAAAAACGAAATAGATTCTTGTTATTGAAAATAAAAACATTGCTGTCAAACAATTAGCAAAATTGCTGATTGGCCATGACATGCTTTTTGTATCATCCACATTGCATTACATTTGAGATGAATACACTAGGACAAGAAGATTTCAAATTAACAAGCAACTATATTTTCCATTTAGCAGAATACAATGTAAATTGGTTGTCTTTTGGATTAATTTCTCTTCAGTTGTTATTTCAAAATAGTCTGGTAGAGAAACACATGACACATGTTCTTGATATTCAAAGATTAAAATAGAGGAGCTTGATTGTAAACGGTCATAATTCATAATTTACAATTGGAACTGAATGATGGTCAAAAGCCAAAGCTATCTATAGAAAGGTGTACTCTAAGAGTGTACCCCTGAAGAAAGTCCAGCAACAATAGCACTAGAGGACAGAAACATGTCAGGGGAATGTTTTCCTGGGAATCTATAGATAGTCTATATACTATCTATAGATAGTAAACATTGGGTTGATTTACTCATGGAAAGATTTGGATATTAGGCATTGAGCAGTTAGTACTTGTTCTCAATATGTTGAATGTGTATAAACTTTCATTGAATGTAGAGTTTTCACATTAAATACATGTAAATGTATTTTATCTAATGTACTGTCATCTATGGTACTCTTTTTTTTATTGTAAGATGTGATTCTTTGGGTATTACCCAAATTGTTCAAACACAATTGTTCGAATGTCCGAATTGATCGAATTTCAAGGGTCCGAATTAACCTTTTATACATAATGGGTTTGGGTGGGGGTTTTGCATTGGGTGGTGGGTTGCGGCTGGTGTCCCCCGCATATATGTAACAATTGAACTTCAAAATTCGGTCAATTGTGCAAAGGTCAGTTGTAATCCGAACAACTGTAGTTCGAACAATTCATATACAACCATTCTTTGTGGATTTGAAGAAGCATTATCATAAAATCTAAATTGTTTTGCAACACATCACAATCACGTTCTTGTATTAAATAATCTACAGGAACGTTACTTTTTGTTATCAGTGGATCTCTTTACGTGAAATGACCTGGACATGCTATCTCTGCCTGTGCTACAGGTTTTGTAGGCAACATGCATGTGATATGTTTGCATATCTCTTGAAAGAACACCGTGGCATCATCAGCTATGAGAAGAAACAAGATAAAAAGGATATCTCAAATGCAGGCAAAACCCACACAGTTCTACCTAAATATGACACGCATAATGCATACATTCGTCTCTATACTTTTCTCCACATAATTAACATAATCAAAATATTTTCTGGGAGGGATAAACCTGTTAACATGTGGTAACCATTCCAATTCTTATTCAACAATATATATTACTTATCAGAAAAAGATCTACAAAAACGCAAAACAGTGGCAGGTTGCGCTAAATAAAAAAAACATCATATTATAATTTGCATGCTGCAAAGCGGTGTTTCTGTTAATTATCGTATCTACAAGTTTTCTGAAAGCCACTCGAGAGAAGCCTGAAAGTGCAGCTTAGAAAGAAGTGCACTGACATAGCTCCCAGTGCATAAAGAGAGCAGCTTAATTGCACGCTTTTTCTCAGTGCTGAAGGGAATGCTTCTCTCCGCGAACAATGTCTCCTTGCAAGAGACCGGTCACCTTTCTCCCGCTAAACAAATGCCCAAAAGACAGCGGGAATACTCATTTTGTGCAAGTGTTGAAGGAGGGATGTGCAGCGAAAAGAGACTCGGGCACTAATGAAGCAAATGGACTCCGCTGACCAGCCTGTAACATGGCGACCACCAAGGTCAAGGGTCGCATGGTGCAGTTTCCTCAGTCACATGAAGAGGGCAGGTACTGTTGACCACTACTACACACGGTTGCGTGCAGGGGTAGACTGGCCTATAGGGAACTCTGGAGATTTCTGGGTAGGCCTCTGCACCTTGAGCCTCTTTTGTGTGGTATTTCCACATTTTCCTGTAGGAAAAGGGTTTGGGCTTGCAGAAAATGTGTAATATGGGGCCACTTTGAAAATTATTTCCAGGGCCTCTTTTGCTTTCCAGCCCACCCCTAGTTGGGTGTTTCAGGGACTGGGAATAGAGCTACAAGAATATGTCCTCGTTCGAGCGAAGTCACTTTCAAACGCTATCTTGATTACAACTAGCCTTTCGATTTTTTGATTCGACAAAAAGGTCTTATTTGCACGAATGAAAGGCTGCAGTTTGGGTAACTACTCAAGCCAAAAACTTATCACATTTCTAACATTTCTATTGGATGACTTAGGTGAAAGCTCTCTCTACGCAAGTATTGGCAATGCCATTATTTTCGGCTTTTGTGTAGGCATGGGAAAGGAACCATTGATGGTAGGAGATGCAAAATGGTGTGAGTACCTGGTCATGTAATCAAAGTGCCTTAAAATGCCTAATATTTATACACAAGACATAACTACTGGCTTTGCCAATGCTTGTTTTTAACAGGATTTCAGTGAATGACAATCATAATGCTTATAAAATCGAGTGGGCGAAGGCAGACCTGATGAAGACATTTTTATTACACCCTTAGCATGTTCACAGCTCCAATGAAGTCATTAACTCTCAGAGGACTGCTTTGAATAAAACACTGGCAGGCATTTTGATCGCATTATTTTTATATATATATCTTTTTATTATTTTACAAAAACAAATACAAAAACCTCACCAGCAATTCACTCCCCTACAATTGTTTGTCCTATCTAAGGACAGCAATGAAACAACAGGTTATGCACGTAAAATTGAAGTTATAATGCTTCTCACACTCCCATATAGCAGCTTTCCCAGGTTGTCCATATTAGATCAATTTCCCTCCTACAACTTGCCCCAGATTTTCGATTTTGAGCACAGTTTGATGGTATGGCTTGATAAAGGGTAGCTCAAAGAGATCGAAGGAGCATGTGTTTTGGGCGGGGAGGTGTAGGAAGTGAGTGGGAATGGCTACAGGGATTAGCATGGCCATGGGCACCAATGGGTGACTAAATAACCAAACAACATCTACAAGCTTTGTGTCCCTCCTCATGTGTCATGTTTTCCAAGCTGTACTCTAATGCAATAGTTCCGGCTTATAGGTGGCGCAAGCGCCACCTAAAGGTCAAAATTAAAAGGGAAATATTTTGGTCATTGTACATGGCTCGCAACCAAGATCCTTAACTGAAACAAACCTTCTGGGCCTACACCATTCAAATAGGACAGGACATGGGAAACTGTGTGAGCATAGGCGACCCTCTGTGCTTTCCGTGCATCTCAAGCCTTCATTATTAGTTAGACATTATAGGTAAAGCAAGCAGTATTCTAAATAGCACCTGTTTTACTGACCGCGGAATTACACACCAAGGAGTATTAACCTCATCTGATATCCCTGGGAATAGAACATATGATAAATAATGCAAGATTATGAGTTGAGATTTCCAAAGTTGCTACCCTCTCTCAAAGGTTGGAGGTCAAATGTTTAGCCCACCCAGCATGATGGACATGCTTTCTGTTACTTCCACGGATTCTGGGAGGCAGGTGAACTGGTGTAGTGAGCCCCTGTGCTATGTATTGCACAGAAGGGTCAATATTCATCCTCCTGCGCACTATTTTATAGTGTACAGTACTGATATGATCATGTACTGTATCATAATAAATTATATAGCGCTGCGAACCCTCAGGCATCTGAGCCCTGCATGTGTGGTGCTCATTTATCAAACTCAGATAGATGGAAGGCTGAGTTTGGGTCTGCCGGAATTCGAACCTGCGCCAGCAGGCTTTGCACAGATGTCAAAGCCAGCGCTCTACTCGCTGTGCTATCGGACAATATTAATTTCCATCCTCCAAACAGAGATGGAAAGGCCTGTTTTAAACGTACAAACACAAAAAATGCAGATGTTCAGAAACACTGCATGAAGTCGTTTTGAAAATCCACACTTTACTGCCTAAAGCCTTAAAGATGGGGAGAGCATCAGCTTTTCTGCATTCAATAACGGTGAATACCATATAAAAAAATGGGGGCCAAAATAGTTCCCTGATTCACCTGGTGACAAGCGGATTCTGTGCCGCTCCCCCAACATTAAGCCGGATGCAGCCCAGATTCATGACTGGGCGTTAGAGTGCAGTGCTAGGGGAGCCAGGGAAGTGGCTTTAAACATCTCTGGATCAACACAAAAGTGGCCCAGATTCTTAAATTGCAATTTTTTTGATTGATTGATTTATTTATTTATAAAGCACACTTAACTCAGGGGTATCTGGGTGCATTCTTGAGATACAGTTAGTTCCAGTAGGGAGAGACAGTTAGGACCATTCTCAAAAAAACTCATTTTCAAAAGATCTTGTTGATGGGTGACTGGGAGAACACTTTTGGAAACTACTGACTTATGAAATACATTGGAGCAGTAAGCTTTAAAGTGTACACTGCGTCATTAAATTAGCTTCCATTGTTGCAAAGAGCAGGCCCTTGCTGGCTCTTTCGACCAGCGCTTAGCGGATTGCTGAGCTTGCTGGACGCATCATTATAGGCTGTTTGCATTAAACAGCTGCTTTTCTCAAACTTGAACAATAACTTACCCGAGTGTCCCCTTCGCCCCTTTTGGAGAATAGAGCAATCCTGAATATGCACGTGGGGCAGCATCATATCCAATCAGATCGCTCAGAATGCCGGTTTTACCTAATCATATAACCGGTATTTTGAGCAAGATGAAATGTGCTTGTACCCGCCCTCACTTTCCACCAAGGTCTTCCCCCATCCATTGCCCCATAAGTAAATTAACAAACACTGCTCCCACGTAGCATTTCCCCACAGCAGCCATCCTCGCCCCCGCCACCTTGCATCCACTCCTCCTCCAAAGATGCCATGGAAATCGAGGACGGGATCTGGCTGGAGCGTGGCAGCCATTTGCATGGCAGCCATTTTATTTATCTTAAACACCGGCCATGCATTTTCCAGGGCCCACGTTTGGTATAGCTATAAGGATGATCTTGGTGGGCTATACTACTAGTAACAGACCACCGCCCTTGTTAAAATCCCTCGCTGCACACAATCCTATTAACTTGGACAGTGGGCTATTACCGCCCCATACAGCCCACCAAACTCAGCATTGTAGATTCATTAGATCCGCTTAATTTGAGTTTGAACCACAAGAAACATGTAGAAAATAGAAACATGTTTGGCCTGCTAGCTGGTGCCGTGGGGATTACATTTTGTAGGCTTTGTAAATAGAAAAGTAGATGGGGATTTTTGAATTTGGATGCTGTGAAAAGCTGGTAGAAATTAGGTCATGTACCCGAGGCATTTTTCAATGCAGCTCCAATAAGGTTGATCGAAGCTGCACTTTCTACGATTTATTTAAGCGTGTAGGGTATCATAATTATGGAGAAAGGCGCTATAACAAATGATAAAATGAATGAATAAATGAATTAATGTGATTTCTTTCGACGTGGCTCACAGATGTCACACTTTCCAGAATTCCCTCCATGCAGCGCTTCCGTCACTGCAGCGTTTTTGTCAGATGCCTTCATGTTTCTTCTGTGAATCTGCCACACTAGTTATTGACCGCTTGTTAGCCAATGAGAGTAAAGCATGTATATAGTGCACAGATTTATGGTTTGAATTATTACCACTCTCAAACTCTCCCTGTGTTTGCAAGAATATTATCCCTCCGGGTGACGTGAAGTAGTCCCCTCGTTCTTATTGCATACCCTTCCCCACTTAGGGAGATGCACTGAGAAAAGCAAAAAGAGATGGATAGATGTGTTGTAGCCGAATTTGGGTTCTTTGCCCGTAACGGAAAAGATTGCGGCCGAACAAAGCATAACCTAACTTGACTTTTACGGTCAAATAACGCAAAGCAAATGACTCCCCAAACATGCCCAACAAATACCCTCCCACTCTCCCACGTACCTTTTGCTTTTGGCGGTACACCTCGCTGTGTGCCTGTGTGCCGCCGACACCCTGCGACACCAGTTCCCTTCACTTACGTGCTTGGGAACCGGCCCGCAGGGTCCTTTCTTTTTTTAAAAAAACTTTATATTTTTACACCCTGCAACCTTCGAATCTGAAAATGCCAAACGTGGAGAGCGGGGGACACCCCCCGCATCCCCTACTCCTCATGTTCGGTATTTTCCCATTTGTACGAATGGTACAGGCCCTTTCCGGTCTTTTGTACTATTCGTACGAATGGATACAGTCTTTCTGGACGTTTCCGTTGTAGCCACTGGATTTGAATCACTGGGAATTCTGGGTAGCATTGCATTACATACATTTTAGTTTATCGTATCTGTGCCATAGCAGAAGGAGGCTAACCCTATGCAAAAAGTGTTAATCCTGTCACAAAAGAGGGCAGTCCAAGCAGATGTGTGAGGCAGCGGTGTTACGCACCTGCACAATAGGATGAGGGGGGCATGAGAATCCTCCCACCCACAGGCGTAGTCAGGCCGGAAGTCCATCTAGTTGACCCTTAATAGTAGCATGCCCCCTGCTCCGCAGCGGATGCTGGGGTACCAATTATGCCCCTGCTGTCAGACCAGAGCCCCGCAGCATAGGAACACAGGGATTCCAGATATGTTTTGGCCTTGATCCTCTTCATTGAGGAGCAGCTTCAGTTCCTACGCCCGCGAAGCTTGGTGGACCCTCATCTGGGCACACCCAATCCCACTTTTGGAGACTCGCTGAGAAAAGAAGAAAGCGATGGAGGAAAAATGAGGCTAATTCATACAAAATCAGAAAACACACTAAGGCCATAAGCAAAGGTACGGTCAAAATAACTTGCTAGCGTAGCAAGCTTAGAGGCAGCTTTATGCGATACTTTGAACAATGTAGATACATTTAATAAAAATAGGGTCTGGCTTTGGAATGCAAATGCTGATTGGTCTGAGATGAATACTAGATGAGGCGATTAGGCCTGACCTTCCCGGTCCTTAAAGCAGACCCTCCAGGATATTGCGGCATGAAATGGAAAATTTTGCGGCACAAAAAAGAAAAAATTGCGGCACACAACTGCATTTTTTGCGGCATTATTTATTGTCGAAAAATACATCATTTAACATCTTTTTTATCCAAAAACAGAGAACCTGAACAGTACAGAGTGTTGCACATTGAAACAGGAATGTTTGAGGTGATGTGGAGAACTTTTAACAAACCTTTGAGCTAACTTTATCGAGCAATAGCATCAAACTGTGAGCCTGAAATGCCCGTCATTGTTTTTTCAAAGCAGTCTTCTGAGTTAATATCTTCTGCCACTTGATTTATAAGCACTATAATGGCACTGATTGCATAGCTTTCTGAGCACCCCCGTCCATTCCAGAGCTACATCAGTTTCAGTACTTGGTCTCAATCCCATCTCCCCTAATCACATCAGTCCTGACTTGCAGCTCCTCTTTTATTCTGTGGGTTCCTAAATATAGCTCTACCAGTCGACCTCAGTCCTGACTTTCAGCACTCTACGCAACTCCTGCTTTGGTACCTTCATAATGCTGCCCAGCTATAACCCCTGCATTTTCAGTACTGGAATGTAGACACATACAGGCACACACGCACACAGCTCTGCTGATCTACCTAAATTCTAAAATGCGCCCCTTCTGCTATCCCCCTACTGAGATCCTCTCACACAGGTGCGTCCAGGCACACCTGTCCCTAGTTAAGGTAACCCTTATGGTCCATTTCTGGAAGCCCATCACTGCTTCACTACCACTCTTTAGTCATGGCATGTGAACCCAATGTGTACGGGCAGTCCTCCGGGGTTAGGTCCACACATTTCAAAACAATGACATTGAAGTGGAGCTAAACACCCTCAAAGCCTAAATTGGCAGATAAGTACCAAAATCGAAAATTTTAAAAGACTGGGGAGTGAAGCGTTGGGTATAGATATTGGGTGAGTGCAGTGAAGAAAGAGGAAATCCAAAGATGGCATGGGGGTGGTGGGATCCCTATAAAAGTAAATGGAAGGTGTATCTTAATTAAAGATGACAACGTCGATACGATAATCTCAAAAAGACTCAGTCTCCCATCCAAATGAGCCATGAGAATCCTCCCTTCAGCGGAGGACAGGAGCATCCTCTGCAGGCCATCTGGCTTGCCTCCAAGGCTGAAGGCACTTCCCTCGCCAGCATTCGTCCCCCAGATCTATACTCCCAGTCCGTTGCTGCGCACTGCTAGAATTGTTTTGCATAAATCAGGGCATTTATGTAATTCCTTTAGCTCTTAGTCTTCACTGTGGGTCACCTGCGTCTGAAGATCACCTCCTTCCCAGTTCCTATTCCAGCTTTCTACCAGATTCACTGCCTGCTCCTCTGGAAGCACTCTCGAAACCGCATAACACTCTGAGGTGCTCCCACAGTCGGTCCATCGCTACTAGTGTTCTGTGAGTTGCTCCCAAAGCCTTAATCCTCCACAGCAACACTGTGTTATTTGGGGAAGGGGTCCCTCAAGATGCTTCTTAAGCTCAAGGGATCCAGTAAGCGCTCTTGCCAGTAATCCTGCCAGGTTTCCTGGCACCTTAAATCCTTTAAGTCATTTAGTGCGGTGGACAGGCCACATCACTGGTGAGGGTCACAGCACAGCTGTGGCAGCAAAGCGCTTTACAGGAGCTTGCTGCCATGTGAAGAGGATATGGGATACTGCTGTTGCCGAAGCTTGGTCTCGGCAAGCTTGGTGTCAGTGCAGACCCTCCCTAGAATAACTCTGTTACACTTAATCAGGTCCAGTACCTCTGCCAAACACAAAACGTGGGTTCCTTCCCCAAGATAGTTTTTATGAGTGTCCTTCACTGAAGTCCTGCTAAAAACAAGCATTTGCAAATCCAACAGTATTGACTTGATTTTAACATAACTGTGTATAGGAATTGCCTGCTGCTGCTATGGTAATTAATTGCAAGGCCTTTGTCATTTGTGTCCCGTTCTGTCTGGCCACGCTCTTTAGGACAGCCAGGCTGAGTCACCACAGCCTAACATTTTGGGGTGTGGAGAGGGGAGAGGGCTACAGCTCGATCAGCTCCATGGAGGGGCTTGAATTCAAAGGTGTCAACCCTGGTTCACACCTTTGAACTGAAGCCCCTCGGTTTATTTGCTTTTTGCTCAGTGGAGTTGTTAACCTTTGAGCTGCTGCAATTGGCAACCCCTCTGTGGATGCTATAAATCATTAAATGAGCGTGAAAAAGATACATAAAGCTAATGTGTCTTTTTTGCGCTCATTTAATGATTTATAGCGGCCATTGCGGGAAAAGGCAAATTTTGCGTTTTTTTTGCAAATCGCAAAATCGCCATAAGCTGGGTGGTCTGTTAAAGGTTGCCACGCTGCTCTGTACCTGTGTGTTTAATTCTTGATCTTCATCCATCTCTCCTAAAATGCACGTCAAAGAAGAGAAAGTCTGCAATTGTGATGATTTCAAATGACGAAGAGGTGACTCACCTCGCAGTAGGGCGCTATATACCTGACAACGAGCATCCATACAACGCAATGGATATGAAAAAGGAACTACTCTATGCAGAATTTCCTGACATGCGGCCAGCCGCAGCCCAGCAATTATGAACTCTGACACGGCTGACTCATCCCTTTATCCTTTTCAGATCCTTGAATTGAGTACCATTAAACTGGGTAATCGTTAGTGACCTCCTCTTTTCCAATCGGAATGTTTAGAGTGCAGTCAATAACTACTGATATTGACTGCATGTAAAAATTCTGTCTTCAGAAGCTGACAGAGAAACAACACTGCAATTTCCATGCAGGATTTTGTTTCAGCAAATGATTCCATGCTGGGATGACTTATCAACTGTTATACATGTTTTTTATTTTTAAACACACTTAATACCGAAGAGGTTTCTAAGCACAGACCCGGGATTCGAACACGTTGCCACTGAGCTATGCTACCCGTGCCTCTTTTACTCATCACCTAAATGCATGCTTACGTAAGCCTGCTCCCGTTTAGCCAAGTTGCCGTTAAAATGCTTAACCTATGAAGACAACCATGTTATTTAAATACTAAAAAATAAAACCAATTTAAAAAATGTTTTTTATCAACGATTTGGTTTATTATAAACCTTTCATTATTCCACATCATTTCCCCAAACATTACAAAAAATAAACCACATTAAATGTACTCAGTCTGTCTTAAAGCACCATTTTAAACTTCAAACCCAAAAACTCCAAAGAATGTGTGGCTACTGTGACCATGTGCTAATAGGCTAATAGGCTTATAGACCTGGGGGGGCGGGGGCTTGGTGGGGTCGGGGGAGGCGGTGGTGAGGTGGCATTTTTATAAAAACCTGCCATTGTTCTCATTTTTGTAATATAGGATTAAAAAGGAATATTTCTATTTCCTCCTAGCCATGTCTGGCTTGGCATAACGGCCATAGTCGCTTCACCGCATTCAGTCAGGGGCAGTAGGGGGTTAGTGGGGGGGGGGGAGGTAAGTGGCCTATACTGACGGGGGCTGACAAAAATAGGCGCGTGGGTGGGGGCTCAGACTTGCAGAGCGAGCAAACAGTTTAAAAAGTATCAAGAGACCAAGGAGATGGACTGGAAGGGATTAAGCCGAGGTCCTCGTACACGCAAAATCAATTCTCCCACTTGATGTGTTTTGAGCGTAGCAGGGAGCGCCGCTCTGGGCGGGGAGGATGAGCACAGTGGCCTGGAAAGCCGGGAGGTGTCACTTGACCAGGCTAAAGGCGCACGCAGCGCTATTACACGGACAGCGCGCAGGCCTGCCCGAGATTTCCATCCTTCTCTCCAGAACAAATGGACGCCGAGCCAGGCCTGCCGGGGAATAGAGGCGCCCCGAGCGCGAGGCGGAGGTGAAGCAGGGTAACTCGAAATCAATACTCAGCTTTTAAAGTCTTAAGGGGAGGCCCAGGAGGAACGCGCGCTTTGCTTGGCTCCTTTCCCCCTAATCGCCCAGGGAGGAATGGTGGGAAAGTGACAAGACAATCCCAGGCTTGCGGACGGGACATTCCTCTCGGACAAGCCACTTGTTAGGGGCGCCTGCTGGGCTTCCAGGCGCATTGTTTTTCTTATTTCACTGGGTCAGGTTCAGGGCCGGCTTTAGGCACAGGCGCCAGGGCGACCACTCAGGGCTAGGCTGACCCGACGTCCCGGTTTTTCCGGGACTGTCCCGGAATTTGGTGCTCTGTCCCCTTTTCTCAAGATTATGTTCCCATTGGAAACTGCAGTGGTCCCGGTTTTTTGTAGTAGTTCTTCATAGCTGGGAGGCAGGAACGCACAATCTCGCACAGAAGAAATGCTGCACAATTTAAAATAGTGTCAGGTTGTGATAAATTAATTATAATATGTGTTTATTTGAAGAGTAACACTTAAAACCCCTTATACTGCAAACACTATTGAAGTTTAGTGCCTTGACAGCCACTTCCAAGGATTAGTCCTACTTTTATGTTAAATGCCCTGTCCCAGTGATTTACTTTTTAAATTGGGTCACCCGACCCAGGGCGCCACATTAGCCCCTCGCCACACCTGCTTAGTCCGAGTCTTTCAAGGGCACCCCCAAGCTGGCGTGGTGGGTGAAGGCGCGATAGGCGCTCTATTGTAATAAAATGAACCCCCCTCTCGTGCTGGTGCTTGGCGCCATGGGAGCGGGAAGTGGGGGCGAGGAAAAATAATTTAGTGCCCCTTTATCACTCTGTAGGGGACCCGGAGGTGGGTGGAGACGCCAAATTTTGTTTCCTCGCCCCAGGCGCTGCCAGATGTAAGGCCGGCCCTGGTCAGATTCGTCTGCAAGATACAGGTCTCCCAATGGCCTGGTGGGTTGTCTTATCGATTTTGGGCCAGGCCAGCAGTCAATCCCTGCTTCCCAAAGTGTCCAAATTCTATGACCGCCATGCAAATCGCCATTTCTCCCTCTGCCCACCCACATTTGGAGTGCTTAGAAACAGAATGCACTGGAAAGAAAAAAACGCCTAACAAGGACCAACTTGAGATTTCTGAAAAACATGGAAAGGAATTGGGCTGGAACAAACGGAGCTGCGTTCCTGCAGAAACTGTCTTGCCAGGGCAGCGTTCTGTCTAGACCAGCATCCTATATTCAGTTTTGGGGGCTGTGAGGAGTGCCGGCTCATCACACCTCCTCTAGTACTGGAGTGCAAGGAAACCTATTCAAGGGAACATCATGACAATAATTTTACTTATTGTTCATTTATACAGCGCTTATACACAAGTGGAGTGCTTCAAAGGGCTTCAAGGCGAGAAGGGAACAAGGAAATACAGTAATCACTCTTAGGCCTTGAAGTTCAGAGTGATTGACAGAAAAACTAGCATACCCGGCCGGACAGCATTTCACCTAGTGTAATTGCATGAAGTGTTACAGTAGCGACCAAGCTAGGGAGAAAGGACACAAAAGGGGGGCGTTGGAACAGGACAGTTTGCAGTGATTATCATGAATACCAAAATAACTAATACCATTATAACAAACCTAAAATAACAAATTCCCAAATATTTAATTTGGAAAAAAACAAAGGGTTTGGTGGGGATAGTGGCTTTGGGGGTGGGGCAAAAGTATTAAGAACAAACAAATTGGGCCTTTGGGGCAGAACCCCCTCCACAAACACAACATTAAAGGAATTTGTTATCTGGGAATTCCTTATTATGGTATTAGTTATTTTGGATTTGTTATAATTACATGTAACCGACAGAACAAACTAACTAGTCCTGGTACATTTAGATCATGCATGCATACAGACAGAGGTGCAAAGTAGGGGAACCTGAAGGGAACAAAGGAGTCCAGTCCAGCAGGGCCCTGGGTTAAGTGCAGAGAGGTTGCCCCGCTCATGGAGCGTGATCTGAAAGTGCAGTAATGCTGAACACAGTGCAGTGGCCCGGAGACAAGTGCAAAAGACTGGCGGTGGAGCATGGGACCTGTAAGGCTCTGGGGGTGAAGCAGGCAACCAGTCAGCAAAACTGAACAGAGTTAGGGAGGAGAAGGAGGGTAGAGAGAAAAAGAACAGAGGTTATCAGGGGGGGAGAGAGAGAGGGAGAAAGAAAGAAAGAGAGAGAGAGAGAGGGGGAGGGAGGAAGAGAAGAGGAAGGTCTTGAGGAGTTTACGGAACTTAAGATGCTGCGGCTCAAAACAGAGAGAGGCAGGGAGGCTGTTCCAGAGGGAGGCACCTGCAGAGGATTGAGATCTACTCTCAAATCTCTGTTTGAGAAAATGGCTCACCCGCAGAGAGTTGGAGGACGACGAGTGGAGGACTCTAGAGGGAGAGTATTTAGGAAGAGAGCATTGTAGATAGTGCAGGCACCGGCCCCAGAAAGCCTTGTGGGTTATGCACAGGGTCTTGAACTTGATTCTTGCAGCCACGGGGAGCCAGTGGAGGGATTTCAGCGCTGGAGAGATACTGTCACTGGGCTTGAGGCCAAGGATAAGTCTTGCGGTTCTGTTCTGGATGAGTTGTAGAGGACAGAGAGTAGAGGTAGGAAGATTGAGAAAGAGACTGTTGCAATAGTCCAGCCTAGAGAGAACCAAGGTTTGCGAGGTGGTGAGTTTCTGGGGGAAAGTGAGAAAAGGCAGAATACCTCTCAGGAGGTGCAGTTGGTAGTGGGACTTTTTGGAGATGTCTGAGATGTGAGAGGAGAAGGAGAGATGACCCCTAGATGTGTTGCCTCATTGGTAGGTGCGGGCGCAGGGCCTAGGGAGGATGGCTAGTGTGAGAGCGGGAAAGCGGGAGTAGGGGTTCCAATGAGTACGATCTCAGGCAAAGATCGTTGGCAGCAAACCAAGAATGACCTGCAGATAGACAGTCAGAAATGAGCGAGGAAGAGGAGGAGGCCGAGGGTAGTCTTAAAGAGAGTTCGTGTCATCCGCATAACACTGAAAGTCAGAGGTAAAGGTAGAGATCATGTGGGCCAAGGGGGCCATGTAGATATTGAAAAACCAGGGGGATAGGTTCGGTCCCTGGGGGACACCACAAGTAGAGGGAGTAATAGAGGAGAGAAAGGACCCAAATACCACCTGGGGGGGCCAGTCAGAGAGAAAGGAGGTGAGCCACGCCAAGGCCTGACATGTGATCCCCAGGGTATCACTGAGACGGGTGATCAGCATGTTGTGGTTTACCATATCGAAAGCAGAAGAGAGGTTGAGAAGAATAAGGACAGAGGGAGAGTTAGAGTCAAGATTTGAGAGCAGGTCTTCACAGGTGTTCAGAAGAGCAGTTTCCTTGCTTCTGGATACTCTAAAGCCAGACCGATGGTCACTGAGACAACCAACAGATTCAGTGTGGAGGGTAAGTTGAGTGATAGCAAAACATATGAAAGCCAGGCAGTGTTTACTTTACTTTATCAGCCAGCATCAGTCATCAATACAAGCAAAGCCTGCTGTGTGCATCCCTGTGTAAATAAGTGTCACACTGACATGAACGCTCTATGCACTGTGAAAGAGTCCCTTTGAATAATAACCCTGCACAAGCGATTAGCTCTCGGTTGCTGTTCTTGGCCATCTCTCAACCTGCCATCACCCGCTGCGAGCGTATGTGCAGCTGACACACAACCGCATCTGAGAGCCTTCACAAGGCAGCCCGCCTGCCTGGATACAGTGTACCAGCAACATGCCAGTGCTCTTGCAGCTTAATGTGAAGAAAGTGCATTGGAATCCATACACAGCAGAAGATGTGAACAATGTGTTAGGTGAAGGTAATGTAATGGGTTGCAGCAATCAGTAACAAAATGGTGACAGTTGTTTGAGAAGGGGTAGGCCCACGAAATATTGTGGTGGGGGGGCGCCAATCTGACAGTTTACCTAGGGTGGCAAAATTCCTTGCGCGGCATGTTTACGTGCTTATATCAACAGTCAGAAACAGCACATTTTGTATACAGATACTGTGAGATTGGTGGGGAGAGTCCGTCTAAGGTGGCCAGAAGAGAGCGGTGAGTGGGGTAGTCCTTCTTTTATGTTGTTTGCCATTCCGTTTTTTTGTCTTGAAAATCTGGTCACACTATTTTTGGCCCATGCAATTTTAAGTTCCTGGGATGTCCGCAAAGTGTTGTTTTACCTCTTATAAATATGCAAGTACAAGCTACTGTGGGCAGATTATCTAAACCTCGCACTTGTGCAGAAACATTAATTTAGACCAATATTGGATAGGGGCAAAACCTGTTTGCTCCGTTACGTATGACCGAAGTAGTAAAAAAGGCACAAAATGCATTTTCTCACTGGCTGGCACTGGTGCAAATGTTGGGTAATCCGGCCCCTGCACTGACCGTGGTATCAGTATTACATCCAGAAGTATCTGGGCAGCTTAATCATGGATGTCAGTTCACCAAAATGCCAGGGATAGCGGTAGTGACATCACCCGACCCTTGACCTCTGATGACATCACAGGAAGTGATGCCATTTGACTTCACCCGCAAGTGACATCACGAGAAGTGATGGCACACAACCTTACTACCACATTTTCTTTTTAGTACAGGGTTAGCAAGGGGGATTGCTGGGGTAGCAAGGGAGTCCACAAAGGTCAAAATTGTGACCCCTGGCTATCCCCAAACGACGTCACTGCTTAAAATCCTGATGGGGTCAATATAATACCTCTCTGGGATCCCGTCTGATCGCCCTGGGTTTTACTCCTCGTTCGACACAGGCATACAGCTTGCCGTCATGCATGATGACATTCAATCTACAGTTCAACAGAACAAACGTGTTTCACGTGTCAAAAAAGCAGTCATCATGGATGCTGAAACTATTGTCATGGAAGTGATAATTTGAGATACATGAGATGTGAGGGGGAAACAAAACCTGTGTGTGCTGTTTGGCATTTTATCCATCTACTACCCACTACCTGTTTTCCGATTCCCCTGGCCAAGGCACACCCCGAGAGTCTCTTTGATCTAGCTCTGAGCTTTTAAGTGGACTGCAATGCTATTTCTATGCAGGCTTCTGAAAGGTGATGGCATATTTGCAACTGTAAGCCAATTTCTGCAGGGATAAAAATAGCTTCAACAAGTATGCCTTCAAGCACGTGCTTTATGAGCAATATGCGTGTCTTGTAATCTGTTTCTTGAATTGATTTCCTATTAAGAGCAAGGCATGGCAAAGAGCCCTATTTTGGCTCTTGTATATGCATTTGCCGGGCACTGCCATAATATGCCCAGATACAAACACTATTTGCTAGGTGGTGCCATGTTATGGACAGGTAGTACAATTTTGACATTTCCCGGTAAATGCCTTTCCCATGTCTACACTAAAGCCAAAACCATTGGCTTTGCCAATGCTTGCGTTTTATTTGCATGCAGGGACATTTTGAGCAGCCAATGAGCACGATTTGGGATTTAAGAGGCAGATACAAAACATGGTTCAAAATAAATAGAGAGGATTTTAAGTAATTGAAAATATTGATGAGACTTGTGAGTCCCACCCCCCTCAACTGGCCACTTTCCGGTCCTCTCATCCTGTCAGATTTCTGAAGAAACTAGTATTTCCGTCACCATAGGTTTCCTATCAGAGCCAGTAATCCATTTTGGTTTACTTCCTGAAACGGGAGAGGCTTGTGTATGAGACTCCACTTTCCAGTGGGCTTGCGCATATGTATCAGCAAAGTGTTGCCTATAATTATGATCGGATTACATAGTCTCCGGCGTCGGCTTTTCTGCTTACTCCTGTGCTCCCTTACTTTACCAGTCACCACATCATCAATGTTCCAGGCTTCCCTGGACGCATTATGCAGGATCACCCAATTTTGTTTCCTTGCCACTGGGCAAACCTGAAAAGCTTATTTAAGGTCCTCATTAATCTCTCTCCATCACCATTTGCTCGTGGCCAAATGGGAGTTATCTTTCAATGATGAATTCCCCAACCTATAAGAAATAGACACATGTCCACACCCTGAAACGGGGGTTAATTGTCAGATTATATATCAACAGAGTACCCGTGTGTTGTGAACATCTTCCCCAATGTCGAAATGACATAAACCGTTACCCTTGTGGATACAAATTTGAGCTCTGGGTCTCAGGACCATTGATAAATGACAACCAGGAAGTGTTTATGTTCACTTGTGGAGCCAAAATCAATACATATTCTCTTCCACGGAGCACAACTTCTTGTCTCAGACTGAATTGGAGGTGCTCTCATCTCTGGAGTCATCACCTGGCACCACACATAGGTATGATTGTAGATCAGGAGTTACTCAATTCCCATTATTAGAGAAAGGGGGAGGACAATCGCAATATAACCCGTGGCCACAAATGCACAAATATAATTTGTAATGTAAATTATTTAGTTTGACTGCAGTTGTGGGACAATGGATTTATGAGTTAGAAAGAATGATAGTGGAAATGATGTTAGCAGTGGGTGACATAAAAGACCAACTAGAAGGTATTCTAGGGAGAGAGCTGGTGACATTTGGAGACATGCAAGATATGCGAGTGTGACAGCACAAAACACGACACACGATGGAGCGCCATTTAACAATTGAGCAGAAGTATGGAAGGCACTTAGAGTACAATAATGTAACACATCAGACATGGCTGTGATTATGACAAGAAAAATAGGTGAGGACGAAGGTCCTGTTGCCTTTATTCAGGGGATTCAGGAACATCTTGAGATGAGGGAACCGTGGGATCAAACAGTAGCATTATTCTATCATATCTAATGTCAGGGTTTGCCCGAGCCTGTGCAACGGCAGATGAAGTAACAGGTAGGGATGGAAATGAAGCCATGACCAGAAATACAGTTGACTATCGTACATCATTGTCGATTATTACAAGAGAAGAATAAGAATAAAGCTGAGAATAGAAGAAGGAGGAAGCAAAATAAGTACAGGATAAATTATCAAAATTTGCCATGGAAGAAGCAGTATTGACGAACAGTGACGGCGCGGCCACCCAGAGTTACAGCCAGAGCAGCCAAGCAATGTAGGGTACAATATAGATCAAGGTGGATATAATTTCTGTCCACGATGTAGAGGGAATGGACCTAGAGGGCAAGGAGGTGAATTTCAAAACCCCCAAGGGGGAGGAGGACTTAATGGAGGACAGTCACAACAGTGTTGGAGTTGTGGGAGGACAGGACATATGGCTCGAATGTGTAGAAGTAGAGGGGGCATGCAGTAGAACTGCCAAGCCCCAAGAGGGTGGATGGGCTACTCTCCAAAGTACAATACAGAACCGCAGGAGTATTATGCCCAAGAGCACACGCAGAATCAGATGCGTGTGCCGCAAATACAACAAACGCAACAAGTTCTGTTGCAATCACAGTCACCACAAGGGCCACCACAGCAAGTGCCTATGCAAACACAAGTACAGACCCAGCAAGCACAGACACAAGTGATGGTGCCACAATGGAATGTGAATACAAGAGCCCCACAAGCATCCACACACAGGATAGGGAGTGGGACCGTGGTAGGAGGAAATTCTTTGACAGGTACAGGGTTGAATTTGTATCCACAATAAAAAAGTGACCTAATTTATTCAGTACTATCAGTGACACCAGACCCCCAAGAGGAACCAAGGGTCAGGGTAAAGATAGGAGGCAAGACATTTTCATTTCTTATAGACAATGGAGTGACTTGTTCCTGTGTTGAAGAGGGAAAATACCCAGTGTCTGGCATTGCCAAGAATGTGCAGGGAGTTTTTTTTGCTTTTTTACAGATGAATTACCAATCTCTATAGGAGAACATGACGTGTCTATGCCACAATTGTATTCTCGGCAGACACCAGTTAACATATTAGGATGTGACTTGATGATAAAACTTAATATGGCAATATATTTAACTGACAAAGGGATAGCGTGTTCCGCTTCAGGGATATATTACATGGATGTAAGAAGGTTTATATTAGCATTTAGAGGCCAAATGAAATTATGAGGTGTCCCTTTAGACCCAGAAGTATTTTTGTATGGAGTAAATATTTTGTTGACATGGCTTCCTGGATTGATAGGTAAACCATTGAGAATACCTGATGAATGTTTGTTTAGGCCACAAATTCCTATGGATGAGGAACAAAGACAGATTATTCCCATAGAACTAGATGTAGTAGTGGTAATAGAGGAAAGGGTGGTTGTTCACGGGATAGATGATGAGGAAAGAACATAGAGAACAGTAATAGCACTTGATGAAGGATACCGACTAAAAGACTTGACATATTAGGAGCTGTATTCAGATTATGAGTTCATATTTTTTATAAGTCTCACTTATTGGATTAAAGTTGAGAATAGAAAAATACCACAGAGAATGGCATTGGTGAAAAATAAACCACAATTTTCCAGGAAGATTTAGAAATGGTTCCAAGCCTCCTATGAACCAACATGACGTGGGTCTATTGAGTGAAAGCAGGAGCAATTAAAATTAAGCTCAAACCAGGAGCAATTTTGCCATGAGCAAAACAGTATCCCATGTCCAGAGAAACAGATGAAGATATATTTGAAACCATTTCCGCTTTAGTACAACAGGGAATATTGGTACCATTAGAATCCCCATGAAAAACCCAGTGAAGAAATCAACAGGGGGGTAGTGGAGATTTATTCAGGATCTACCCCTCCTAAATAATTTTGTCAAAGTAGAGTTTCCTCTGGTTCCAAATCCAGCTAATATTTTACAGTTATAGATTTACAAAAGGCCTTCTTTTCAATTCCCCTTCATGGGAAATCACAAGATTTAACCTCATTTTCATATAGATAGCAGCTCTGGAAATACTCAAGATTACCTCAGGGATACTGTGAGTCCCCATCGATCTTTAAGTGGACCTTTCAGATAGACCTAGGTAATATACAACTTAAGAGCACAATAATTCAGTAGATGATATATCGGTGTGAGGCGAGACAGCAGAAACATGCAGAAAATTCAGTTAAACTAATGACCATACTAGCAGAGAAGGGATACAAAGTAGACAAAGAGAAATTATAATATTGCCTGGAAGAGGTCCGGTACATAAGACAGCTAATCTCTCAAGGAGGGAGAAAAGTGACGCTTTAGAGAGCAGAAGTAATCATGAAGATTCCAAAACATGAGACAGTAATGGAAATGCAACAATGTTTAGGCCTAGGTAATTATTGTAGGGCCTGGGTTTGTAATTACAGTACATATATTCAACCACTTTTAAAAGAACTCAAGGATGCACAGATAGGCAATAGTAAGATAATATGTACAGATGAGATGACCGAAGGATTTGAACAATTAAAAAGGGAGAATTGTACAGCCCCTGTGTTAGGAATTCCAGACCATAATGAAGAGTTTTACTTATTCTCACATTCAAATGGAGAAGGAATGCCAACAGTCCTTACGCAGAAGATGAGATTAGGACATGGACATAAACCATTAGCCTACTATAGTGGGATTTTAGACCCAGTAATAAAAGAGCATTATCCTTGTGTACAAGCATTAGTTGCTGCTGCTTTTGCGATTGAAAAAGCTGCAAGTATTACATTGGGGTGCTCAATTACATTATTCGTCAAGCGTTCCTTATTTTATGTTTTTATTAAATCAATTTGATTTAGTTACAAATACAACTTTCCAGATATATATTTTACAATAAAATTATAATACTTTCATTTTCGACATTATTTTAATTTTTAAAAATAAATTTAAAACAACTCTAAAAATAGCCTTGTAACACTAATCATGTCTCCTTAGATGCATACTATAAAAATAACATGTCGAACTTATAATACAATGAAAAACTCAAAGCCATCAAGATTTTCAATGAAGAATGAGGAGTAAGTCCGGCTAGTTCGAAATGCTGATCTCACATGCATCTCAAATTCTCATGTGCATTGTGAAATAAACCAACTAAAGTTGGCACTCTGCTTCATTTTGCTATACTGTTGATATCTCATAGATACCGTACTGAGAAAAATGTAAATGTTCTAAGGAAAACAAATCTGTGAGAATACAATAGAAACGTCACATTGTTATTGAGCTGATACATCTCTGAATACTTAGATCTTTAAATTAATTGCATGTTGTTATAAATTCTTATTTACTCCAGTCACTCTAACTAAGCAACCAATCCATGTCCTACTAATGTGGACAGGCATAGGGGGACTATTTCATCTATTTTTTATTTTAGATTAAAACCTGATTCTGGCCAAGTTTAATGCTATGTGATGAGCAAGGCACATTATGTCCCAGAAGACATCTTTGTCAAGCATATTATAGTTCTCATAATGATTTACTAAAGCTGTACAATCTATCATGACATGTTTGAGGGATTCACTCACTCCCTCTTTTCTACAATATCTGCATGTGCCATCGATATCTTTATTACCCGCCCATCTCATTTGCCTATCTCTCGTGCGGATTAAATCAAAACGAAATCTCATGATTTTTGATCTATACTGCATATCGGGATGTTTTTCAATATATCTCTGGATTTCATTCAATTATTTTATAGGAAAGGATCGTGTGCTAAAGCATTTATATTTCTCACATTCATTTATTGTCTTGATCCAGTCACTGAGCCAGAATTTCTGTTTTTGCTCTGACTGGGTTTTATGTTTTCATTTAAGAGCTCCTCACTAATATCAGCTTCGATCATATTCTCTTGGCAGTTTATCTTCCATAGGTTTATCATGTCTACATTTTCTTATCAAATATCTGTGCAATTTTGTTAATTACCGTTGAATCATATTTCCCTTCTGTTTTACATTTTTCATACAGTAGCAAGGCGTTCCAATTAATAACAGCTTTAAGGGATGTTAGGCCTAATTCATATCGGAGGATTAGCATTGGAAAACCTTTTGGAAGTTTCAACACCATCTTCCAATAAAAGTCTTCTAGATATGACCAATTTGGATGATGGATTGGCAGCTTACTTGCCGCTCCATATGCATAGGGATTACTTTAAGCTTGTAGTACATGATTAAGTTTTTTTTTTTAACATGTCCCATATTTCTGTTGAATAAACATGGCTTGTGAGCACTTAGCAAGCATTTCATATCTAAGCTCTTCTTTATATAATTGATCACTCTTATCATTAATATTCATTCCTAGGTAATCATATTTCTTGATGACTTCTATTTTTTCTCCTTTTATATGCCAACGGTTTCTAAATTCTTTTTGGGCGACTTGATTGGATCCAATTAGTATTATGTCTGATTTTGCTGCATTAATCATTAGGTTGTTATCTTTTGCATTATTTTCCTAGGCGCCTAGAATTCTAGGTAATCCAAGCAGGGTTTGATCTACCATAATTAGATCATCAGCATATAGTAGATATTGCACCACTGTGTTTTTGATCTTCGGCGGGAAGGCACTAACCTCTCTAAAGTACTTATTGATATTGTGAATATAAAAATGTAATAGGTTTGAGGCAAACAGACAACCTTGCTTCAAACCCACATTTGTTTTAATCGCTTCTGTTAATAAACCTTGATTATTCAATTTAACTTTAATTCTTTTGTTCCTGAATACAATTGTTGGATTATGCTAAGAAGATGTTTTGGACATTTAGCTGCTTCTAGTTTGCTCCATAGCATTGGCCAAGATACTGTGTCGAAAGCTTGTTTGTAGTCTATAAAAGCTACATACAAAGGGGATTTCTTATTTAGAGCTTGCCATTTTAGTGCTTGTATAAGTAGAAGATTTGGCGTAGTTCCAACGCCCGCTACAAATCCAGCTTGCTTCCTTTCTAGCAAATCATTATCCTTGAGCCATTTGTTAAGGGCCGAAAAGATAATCCTGGCATATATTTTACCCACCAAATCTAGAAGGGCTATCAGTCTATAATTGGCCGGGTCCAACCTGTATCCTTTTTTAAAGATTAGTATGACCATGGATTCTTTCCACAAGGTTGGTATAGACCAGGTCAATTGTATTTCCTTGACAATTTCATGCAAGATCAATGCCCATTTTTCTGGGGATCTCTTAATGACTGCATTAGAAATACTGTCGGGTCCTGGGGCTCTAGATCTGCTTATTTTGTTGATTATTTCTTGAATGTCTGCTAGATCGAAGTCCACTTTGTTTCCTAGATGTTGACAAGGCACAGGCGCCTCCTGAGGAACAGATTCATCATAGAATAATTTAGTGAAATGGTTAACCCAATCCGTTTCGCCAATGGTATTTAGAGTGTGAGCTGTTCTAGCTATGCCAGCAATCTTTTAATAGAGCCTAAATCTGCGCACTTGATTTGGAAACTATTGTACGCAGCATCATTTTGTTATTCTCTTGTGATGTTTGGTGCTGTTATTGTTTTATAAATATTTTATGTCTATTTTGTAAAGCCATACATTGTTTATGATAATCCCTGCCATTAGTGAATAGAATTTTTTGAATTGCTCTTCTTCTCTCTTTCTTTTTATCCATTATCACTGGTTCACAGGTATTATGATTTCTTCTTTTTGACAAGTATTTGTTTTCTTCTTCACTTTGAATTTAGAAGGGAGGTCAACATATTGTTTTTGCTTTTGAAGAATTAGGTTGTTCAGTATTTTGTCAAGCATACCGGTTGACCATTTTTTTTCTATTGAAGCCTTGGTTAAGCCCTACCTTTGGAGAATAACCACCTCGATTATTTCTATGAGGGCTCTGACAGGTTATGACCAATAAGTTATGATTGCTTGAATTTGTTGATACCACATTTCATTTTTGAATTGTGTGCAGAGCTTTTCTCAATATGAAAGCGTAATCTATAATTGCTCTTGAATATTGTCGTCCCCACGTATATTTAGCAGGGACATCCCCCTGTATGCATCCATTTAACATGATCACATCACTATCAGCCATCAGTCGAGCCATTTTTCTGCTCTACTTGATAAGGTTTTATTATCCTTTATTATATAATGTATGTTTAAATCCCCAGCAATGAATCTACCAGCTAGGGTTGAATTGAGATCAACATTATCCAAAAGGTTCATGACCAGACCTAGGAAGATGTCATCGACAATATTGGCTGCATTACAGTACATGTTCAAAAAGGCCATGAATTCTCCAGGGTTATCTGTTTGATATTTTAACAATTGGAGTCCTGGGTTTGGACTCTCCCATTGGAATAATCACCATGGCAAATCCATTTTTAAAGCACCCATAGGTCCCATCATTGGTCTGCCCATATGGGGTTTTATTACAGGGATCCAAAAAATGTGATGATTTGACCAAACGGGTTTGGTGGTTAACCACGTTTCCTGGAACAATAGTAAATCATAATCACTTAGATTTTGAGCCTTTTCTGGTTGCATCAAATGGGAGAAACCGTTTGGCTATTTTATTCCATATGGCTATTTTAAATTCAGATGAGTGTTTGTGATTTAACCGCTAATCATTGTTTTTATGGCTAATTTTTGCCTTTGCTTTAGATATCCACTCCCAGCTATTAGTTAACTCCAGAGGTGCTTTAAGCTCTTTTCCCCTGAAATATACTTCTCTTTTTAATCTGTCCGCTGTACCTCTGCAGTGTTTTAAAAGTGGTTCATGGTTAAATGTGGGGCTTTTGTGATAGCTTGCTGTGGGAATGTTTCTATCTTCACATCGAACTGTGTCATTTATTTATTTATTTTTGCATTTGTAAAGCGCCACGCAGCCCGGGGGCATCGGGGCACTGTTTCAAGAAAATGACTTAGTTAAAGTTCAGGATGCAATAGACGGTGAATGTTACAGAGAGAGCGTGTCTAACAATAGCCTGGACATCGAAAGGTTGCCTTACATAAGTTATACAGTTGGCAAGGTGAGCACTGACAAGCGAGAAGTGCGTATATCTAGTACCAGGTCAGAGTGGGGTTTACACAAACAACATGGTTTTTATTTTTCTGAAGCCCAGGTGGGACTCGATGCCCCTGATAGAGGCAGGTAACAGGTTCCAGTTGGTGGCCACGAGGACTGGGAAGCTGGCGCCACCTGCTCTGGTCCCAATGCTTTTTGGAATTGATAGTCGGTTGGTATGGCTGGATCTGGTCAGTCTGTTTGAAGGGGGACCAGCAAATCTTTGCGCAAGGTAGCAAGGTGCTGTGTCGTGGCGACATTTGTGGGTGAGTGCCAGTGATTTGAAGATGATCCTTTCCTTGACGGGTAGCCAATGAACGGATTTCCTGGTTGTTCTGCACTGTTTGAGGTTTTTTGATGTTTTTAGCTGAGGTACCTAGTAGAAGTGCATTGCGGTAGTCTAGGCGTGAGCCTATGATTGCTCTGGTGATGGTGAGGGAGTTTTTCTGCGAGAGGAAGGGCCTTGCGGCAGTTATACGTTTCGAGTGGTAGGCTGCTGCTGAGGAGATTGCATTCACCTTTCTATCCATGGTGAGGTTAGAGTCCAGGTAAACTCCTAGGGTTTTTACTGTTTTGGAGACCGAGATGCGGCAGTTGTCGATGAGGAAGGAGTCATATTGGGATCCCATGTTTTTTTATTGTAACTGGCGATCCGATGATAAGTAGTTCTGTCTTATCGCTGTTGAGGCAAAGTCAGTTTTCAGCCATCCAGGTTTGGATGGTGGTGTAGCTGGAGTTAAGGGTTTTTTGGTCGGCCTCGTAGTCGTCTGTAAGAGGGATGAGGACTTGTGTATCGTCCGCGTAGTTGGTGTATGTGATGCCCATTGAATCGAGATATTTGAATAGTGACCTTGTGAATAGGTTGTACGATGTGAGGGATATGCAAGACCCTTGCGGGACACTGCACTTAATTAAATGTGGTTGGGCGCAGGCTAGATCAGAGAAGACTTTCATTTCTCTGCCACTAAGGAAGGATGCAATCCAGGCGGTGGCGTCTGCTGAAAAGATGCCGCTGTAGAGAGGTGATGGCAGACGGTGTCATGGTCGACCAGGTCGAATGCCGCGGAAAGGTCCAGTAGAAGTAGAAGAGCTGGTCTGCCTACGTCTCTGAGGTCATCAATTTGGTTCTTAAGGTCCAATAATGCAGTTTCTGTACCATGGTTGGGGCGGAAGCCGGATTGCCGGAGACCAAGCAGGTGATGCGCTTCAAGGTAATTTTGCAGGTATGCAGCTTTATTGAAAATCTTAAGAAGGAAGGGAACTGTCGTGATGGGCCTGTAGTTCCCTGGTATCTTGGGGTCTAGTGTTGGTTTTTTCAACAGTGGGCGGACCCATGCTTCTCTGAGGCAGGATGGCACTTGGTTGGATTTGAAAGAAGCATTGATGAAGGCTGTGAGGAAAGGAACCAATGTGGGGGCGCTGTCCTTGATGAGCAGGGCCGGACACGAGTCACCTTTGCAGTTGGAAGGTTTGCTCGAGTTGAGTATGGTTAGGACTTCCTTTTCTGTCATCTCCTGGAATGAGAAAACTGGTATAGGTCAGATGGTTGTTGCGATAAGGCTTTTTGGTGACTGATGATTTTTTCTTGTAGAGTATTGAGCTTGTTGAGCATGGCTTCTTGAATGCCGTTACACCAATCTTTGTCTTTATTCAAGGGATTGGAGGGGGGAGTGGAGTCTCCAATTCTCTGAAGGTTGCGAAGATTTCTCTGGATCCTGATTTAGTGTTGGCAATCCTGGTATTAAAGGAGTTGGCTTTGGCTGTGATGATGGCGGATTTGTATTGTTTGGTGATTTTTTAAAAACTTGTTTGGTGGTGTCATTAGGGTTCATTTGCCAGGCTGTGAGAGCCAATCGTTTTTGTGAGCGTAGTTTCAAGAGATCCTGGGTGAACCATGAGTTAGTTTTTGTTGGTGGGTTTGGCTTTCCTATGTGTAAGAGGTGCAATGATGTCTATGTCCTTGGTGATAATGGCGTTGTAGGTTGCTGCGAGGGTGTCTGGATGGTTGGTAAATGGGTGTTCGAGTTCAGGAACCTGGAGGTGAAGAAGTAGTCTTTCCCTGGTGAGTTGCTTGGTGCTCCTGGTGAGGGCAGCTAGCAGAATTTCTTGAGAGGTGGTAGGAGTTCTGGTATATACAAAAAAGGTAGCAGGCGCCCCTCTCTTGAAAGAACAAGGCATGATAACCTGTTCAGTGGTTATTAACCACATTGAGAGTTCGCAGCCATTGCTTTTTGCTCACTTTACCTTTCCCAGATGGGAAATATCCATTTGCATATCAGTCTTTGTCCCGCCCACAAGGGCAGTCCAGCACCGAAATGCTATGGCAATTCCTCTCTGAACAAGAGTACCATCAGCAACCCCATACACGTGTTTCAGCCTTGTTGGGCATCATCAGAGAGGAATTGCCATAGCATTTCGGTGCTGGACTGCCCATGTGGGCGGGACAAAGACTGATATGCAAATGGATATTTCCCATCTGTGAAAGGTACAGTGAGCAAAAAGCGTGTGCTGCAAACTCTCATCTCAGAGCAGGTTATCATGCCATGTTCTTTCTGTAGAGGAGTGCCTGCTACCTTTTTGGAGTTCTGGTATAGTTAAGATTGAAGTGGATAATGGAGTGGTCCGACCATGGAATGGGAAAGATGATAGGAGTCGATACCTGACAGTGATGTTGGGCGATCCAATCCAGGATGCAGCCTTTGTTGTGGGTTGGTTTTAGCACTTCTTGTTTGAATCCAAGTGTTGTGAGGGCGATGTTGAAGGCGGCAGCATTCCCATCTGTGGGGTTCATATCACCATGGAGGATGGACATGGTGGTTTTCTTGAGGTTGTTGCTGATGGCGTGTAGGAGTGCTTCCTGGAATTCTCCTGCTGGTCCTGGTGGGTGGTAGGTAACGTGGACGGTAATGGTGCAGCTCGGTGAGGGATTGATTTTGATGAGAATGTAGTCGCAATTGTGCGATGGGGCTCCATGGATTCTTCTGATGGGGATGGATTGCTTTGCTATCAATGCAACACCCCCTTTTTGTGATTTTCGGACTGAAAATTGTGTATCCATCGGGCAGGGCAATGGCTAGTGCTGGCCCTGCGTCTTCGTGGAGCCATGTTTCGCTAATAAATAATAGGTCTGTCACGACTGGCATCAGAGGCAGGTCTTTATGGCATCGGTGGCGTTTCCATCCGAGAATACGGATTCATCACTCCAATATGGCGCCCGGTGCAAGATTTGACGGTCCAGTCCTGCAGACGAGAGACATGAGCGAAGCCCCGCCTCTCGGCCCGGAAGCAGTACTTGATTCTGCAGTTCCTGATCCGCGACGCGTTGCTACTGTCAACAGTGCCCATGCTCCGAAAGCTCCATTCCGCAGAGCCCCTTCACTTAGGCTGCACTCCGCTACTCTTCTCCCAGTACACGTCAGAGTCTCGACTTTTCCCATTCAGACCGGAACGGTCAAACTTTCTGTCCGCATTACGGTTGCAAGTTCCCGGAAGCTTAAAAGTCTTGAACCCACATTGATTACTCCTCTCATCCCTTCGATCCTTTCAACCATAAGCTGATCTGAGTTACTCAGCAGGTATATCCTTCACTTAAGAGTTGGGCAAGGAACATCTACCCACACTCTAACCCTTTCCCATTTTTACCCAACAGTAGTCCACACAACGACACATCCTGAACACGACTCTCCTGTTTACGAGGGTGCCACATCTTCCAGATATTCCGAGTGGATTCCAATTCAATGCATTCTAAAAACCATCACTGGGTTTTATTCCCCACGAGGGTTTCCCAGAGTCCTTTCTCTCGGCGCCTGAGTTAGAAGGTGCGGACAGATCGACACTGGGGGATCACTCCTTTCCTCACTTCTGATCTGAAGACCAGAAGTCTTGCCATTGTCGAAGTCTGCTATACTGTCTTGTGGAACTCCCTGAAGTGTCGTATTATTGAGACCGGGCATAACAAGGTCGAGGTTAGATTGCAGAGAAGGTCATGGATATCTAGAGCATGTGCCGGGAGGGATCGCACATTGATGAGGGCACACTTGAGTGTGGAAGGCTTGTTTGGAGTCCCTGTACTAGAGGGGGTGGGTGTGGTAGGTTTGTAGTTAGTAACATCCGCCTGAGGACAATCCAAGGGAGAGTTGGTATTTGTAGCACAAGCTTCAATGATAGGAGTGGCAGCAAGGTCAGTAGTGGTTTTGGTAGCATAGGTGGTGGCGCCTAGGACAGTGCTGGGGGCCACACATATCAAGTGGGCCTATGAATACATCTGGTGTCACAATACATTCAGCATTGGCAATAGTGGTGCCTATCCCTGGTTCAACAATGGCAGTGCTGGGGGCACACATATCAAGTGGGCCTATGAATACATCTGGTGTCACAATACATTCAGCATTGGCAATAGTGGTGCCTATACCTGGTTCAACAATGGCAGTGCTGGGGGCACACATATCAAGTGGATCTATGCATACATCTGGTGTCACAATACATTCTGCATTAGCAATAGTGGTGCCTATACCGGGTTTAACAATGGCAGTGCTGGGGGCACTAATCAAGTGGGTATCTGCATACATCTGGTGTCACAATACATATAGCATTAACAATACATTTAGCATTAGCAATAGTGGAGCCCACACTATGCTCAGCACTGGTTGTGCTAGAGGCGCTTGCAGATACATGCATGGACTCTGTTGTTTGTGTCAATTTCATTACCTCGCACATACATTTCATTCTTTTCTGACCACAGCAACTGTCTCACTATTAATGACGGTATCTTGATAATCGCTGTATCCATTTGTCTACTCTTAGAGATTGTTACTGACTCAACGTCTCTTGACTAAATTGAACGTAAGCCTGGAATTGTGCCACAAGCTGTTATTAGAGTGGATCTGTTTGGATAAGTGTCTTAAGATCGTCTGCCAATCATCAAAATAGAAAAAATATTTGTTTGGTTTTAGGGTCTTGTAAGGCAAACCCTCAGATTCTTTAGGGTGAAGGTCCCTCCTCTCTCATTTTTTTTCCATACTTCTGATTATCTCTCTGGGACTCTCACCCCTTAAATTGCTTGGTTGGTCCGGTCCACATTTTCTCCCATTCTCAAATCCCACAATTTCTCTTTTTTCTTTCATTGTTTTGAATGTAGAGTTATTGAAGCCATTGTTTGGGTTTATCAAATCCAAGCCTTGCGGGGAGCTATTTATTGGTGGAACATTTTGTAGCTCTTCTATCTCTTCACCAACGGAATACATTGGTAGGTTCATTAGGAAGCTCATATTTACCTCCTGGTCATTCTCCCCGAAGTCAGACTCCGTTTTCGGTGGCATGTCGCTCATTTGATCAGTGCTCACCTGCTTCATGGGTTGATCCTTTCTTTCTTTATTAATTTTGCCTTTTATCAGAATAGTTTAAGCTTTTAAAAATGTCACTTTCCCAGTACTTTGCTTGCTGCTTTTACCAGTCATTTGGTTTTTCGTTTTCTTTATTTGTCTATTTCTGTTCTTTCTTTTACGCGTTCTCGGGGGGCAGAACAAATCCTATACCTGGTCATTGGGCCTCATTCCGAGTAGGGCGGTAAGGATTAATGGTCACTGGTAACGAGACCGGTGCCGTTAAACCCTTACCGCCCTACTACGAGTTCACTTTGCGGGTCCTTCCTTAACGCCTGCTTTCAGCAGGTGTTAAGGACGGGACCCGCAAAGGGACTACGGTGTCAATAACGGTACCATAATTTACGGTACCATTATTGCCGCCTCACCCCTTCCCATTGAGCCCTATGGGGGCTCAAATGGGAATGGGGAATGGCCCTGGTGAATGGGGAATTACCGGTCCCTCCGACCTCGGAATGGACCGGTAATTACTCCATTCACCAGGCCGGAGTTTGGACGAGTTCGGAGGCAGCCATGCTGCAAATAGTGGCATGGTTACCTCCAAACTCGTAATGAGGCCCATTATCTTCTGTAGGTTCTCACCGTTCAACCTTACTCAGGAATACATTGACCTCCCCGGTTTCCTTCCTTCTCAAGCTCTCTGCTCATCCACCTCCAACTCCCTCAGGGTCAGTCGCTTCTCCAAGCAACGAGTTGGTGGTAGATCTCTTTCTTTGGCTGGTGCCTCCCTCTGGAACAACCTCCCTGCCTCCCTTAAACTCGAGGAGAACCATCTCCTGTTCCGGAAGCACCTCAAAACCTTTCTCTTTGCTTCTGCTTTCTCTCCTCCTCACCTGGCTGAAACCTGAACCACACTGGCTACCTGGACACCCTCTGATCTTGGGTCCAGGTCCCTCCCCTGCCATTTTCTCACACCTGCAGTCCCCGCACTCGGGGGACTGCTTCTGTATCCATACAGCCCCCTTACCAGCCCCTGACACCTGTTGTCCGCACTTAACCATACACTTGCCACTTGCTGGCCGCTGCTCACTTATTGTTATTATCTTGTACTGCACTTGCCACATGCAGGCCGGTACTTACTTTTGTTATCATCTTGTATTGCACTGTCCCTGCCCCCTTCCCATGCACTTGCACAATCTGAATGACATGCACTTGTGCATAGGCGCATTATAAATGCTGTATCATATATCATATCATGTCAGATGACACTGTAGAGTTCAAGTTTTGGTCAATGGTTCTAGGACCTAAATTTGGAGATCCTGAAAAATTAAAGACATTTTCTGGATTGACTAGCAATGGTTTTACCGATCCCGTAATCAATTGAGTTTGTTACAACCATGTCTTGATCATGTGTGTTAGTAGCAGGTAATGAGTTTCTGCTTATATTACATATGCTCTTGAAGGATTTGATAGAGGATTCCAATACTTTAGAATTTAACCGTGGAGTGTCAGGGTATTTGTCGGCATCAGGATTTAAATCCAGAAACCGTTCTTCATTTATTTCTTTTTCTTCTGTCTTTTCCACCGGTGCATCAAGAAGAAACTCACAAGCATTATGAATCACACTCTCACTGACTGCAATGTCCATCACCACTTGCAAAAATAGTCTGGGGATGTTTGCCGAGTCATTAGCATTAATTTGTTCACACTTCTCTACAGGGGGAGGTACATGTGGAGAGCCGTTAGGCTCTTTAGCATTCAATCGACCCAACATAGAAGTTTGAGGTCGAGAAACGGCAACGCCTCTTGGGTTTCGAAACTCCAGGATCTCCTCATCCGTTACATGAGTTAGAGGACCCTCTGGATGTTCATCAGACGCAGACCGTTCATTCGGTGCTTAAACTCTTAGCTAGTCCCAGTGTGTGAGCTTTCGCCAGAGACCGCATCCATATTAAGTCCGCTCCAGCTGATTTTGATCTAGTTAAACCCTTATTCTTTTCAGAAAGCTTGCATGAAAACAGATGGCAGGATTGGTTACCGCTTGGAAGAAGATCACATGAAGCTTCCTGAGGGAAGAAAGCTGCCGCGACCGCCATTGCCGTTATCAGGGTGTACATAATTATAAGCATAGGTGTAACACAAAGTAGATTTACAGTTTGCCAAATGAAATGGTGAAAACACAAAACAGGCAAAGCAAAAGACTACATGGAAGGGTGACAGAGAGGTGACTGCCCGGCTACCCGGCTGAACCACTGAACAGCCGAACAGTCCGCATTCTCAGGAGGCACTTACAGGAAGCGCGCGCGCAGGAAATGCGTGGGCAGAAGATTATATGCCTTCTGGGAAATTTGGGCGGAGCCTTGCCTGTAATTAAGAAAATAAGAGGTTGTACTGATAAATGTACCTCAAAATACTAGTCTAGTGCTCAAATGTAGCAGTAATCACACCGCGTTGTAAAGCAAAAGTAGAATAAATTCAATCACAGAGTCACAAAGGAGTAGAACAACCAGCTTGAACAGTCAGCACTATCAGGTGGCACACCCAAGAAGCGCACAGGCAGCAAATTATATGCTTTCTGGGAGATTTGGCCGGAGCCTTGCCACGTTGTAAAGCAAAAGTAGAATACATCCAATCACAGAGTCACAAAGGAATAGAACAACCAGCTGAACAGTCAGCACTCAGGAGGCACTCCCAGGAAGCGCAAGCATTCCTTATTCTCCATTCTAGAGAAACCCAAAAATACAGTGACTACACATAGAGCACTGGAATACAGAGTGATTATTTCAAACCCAGAGATCAGAATTGTTATATGTAGAGTAGTGAATCCAGCGATATTCATAGCAGAACCAGTAGGGAAGGAGGACTATGTAAATGACTGCACAACATATACCGAGTTCTAAGATGATATTCCCCATGATAGAGAAAATGCTTTTGGGGGACAGGGGGGAATCGTATTCATTGATGGTTCTTCATAAATTGACCAAACCATAGGAGAGGGACATACGGGACCCGCAGTACTGAAGCTAAAAAAGAATGGTGAATTTGCAGTGGTGACAAGTGCGAACCTTCCTTCACAATGTTCAGCACAGGCTGCACTATTAGTGGCGCCTATCGCCACACCCCAGAGATATGAGGATGAAGAAGTGACGGTGTTCTCTGACTCCGCCTATGTGATGTCAACCGTACACGCAGGATTGTCACATTGGAAAAGGAGGGGTTTTCTCTGTGAAGACGATGCACCAGTGCAACATGCATCTCTATTGGATAAACTCATCAAGGCACTAAAACTCCCATTGGTTATGGCTGTGGTGAAATGCGCAGCCCATACTAAGAGGGCATACATGATTTCTTGCAGTAACAAAACTGCAGATGTTGAAGTGAAACGGCAGCATTTATTCCAAATATTTCTGATTTTGAAGTAGAAAGTGTTAAGGAAATGTCAGTGCGATGTATGATGGTGAAGAAAGGTTTGAATATGTTATCCATTGTACAGTTAATTAAGCTACAATGTCGAACACAAAAAAAGGAGCAGGATTTATGGAAGAGACGGGGGTGTTCTTTATCTCCCACTCAGGCTATATGGAGACAAGACAGTACTGGAAACCCAGTTATGCCTCTATCATCATTGAAGGTGGCACTGGAGCAGCTTCATTCACCCTTGCACACAACTAGAGAGAGCCTTGCTGCCATGATTGCAGAAGATTACTTTTCACCAAATTTGTTAGAAAAGGTTGCACAGTTTATTGTGAACTGCACTATCTGCCAGAAATTCACAGCAGGGCACACTTTGCAAACAGTGAGAGGAGCAATCCCTAGATCCAGTGGTCCTTCCAGCATCTACATATAGATCATATGGATATGTTGCAAACATGCAATGGTTACGGATACATGATAGTGGTAGTATGTCCCATTTCCAGATGAATTGAGACAGGTCCATTTATGCACCCAGATGCAACATGTGCTGCCAAGTTTCTAGTACGTGAGGTGTTTCCTAGATGGGGTGTGCGAAAAGTCCTGCGGTCTGATAATGGCTCACATTTTGTAAATGAGATGTTCTAACAGATCACTCTTTTTATTGGGCATATTTATTTTATTTTATTGTTAATTTATAACGTGTTCAATACCAGCGAGTGGTTTATAAGTGCGGGATCGGGATTCAAACCTGTGTTGAGACACGTTGTCTTGCTTTGAAGAGCATAAAGAACAGGTTTCCGTCTGTGCATCATCCACAGGTGAATGGTGTTTGTGAGTGGCTAAACAGAATCTTTAAAGAAAGGATAGTGACGATCAAAATGACTTTAAAGAAGGGATGCTACATTGCCTACCCCTTGCTCGGTTTGCCCTGAGAAACCAGCCTGGCTCAGATCACCATCTAACTCCTCATGAGTTGGTGACTGGATGCTGCATGAGAGTACCCCTTGCTCCTCCCACTCGGATAGAAACTGATGCCCATAGTGTAGCAAAAACATTAAGGTATGAGATGCATGATTATTTAACAAATATGACCGCTAGTGTTTTTTTTATTTCTCAACAGGTCACAAATCGAAAAGAAGGGTTGAAGAAGATTAATGTAGGCAGCCAAACAACTGATACTATAGACTTGCTATAGGAACCTAGATTGTACCCCGGGGACCAGCTGCTTGTTAAGAGTTTTGTATGCACTTGGAATAAGCCCTGTTTTGAAGGACCATACCTAGTTTAGGGGGTCACTCCCACACCTGAATGATGTAAAACTTTACAAAGGTGACACCCTGATACCTCCTGCACCACTGACAGTGAAGCAAGAGAAGACGTTCCATGAGTCCAGACGAGATCGGCTACCAAGAGCCAAAATAAAGAAGAAATTAAGTCAAATCAATTTCAACTTTTGACTATCGACTATTCCCAAGTTAAAGGGAAAATGAATGAACTTTGCAAAGTACCACCTGAACAATTCCAGTTAGGCTAAAGAGATAATGTGTTGGAGATAAAACACAAATATTGCACATGACACTTTATGTTGCCTGTAACGTTGCACACATTTCTGCATGCTGTTTTTGTATACATTCTTCGGTCTTATCCAGCTTTAGTAAGACAACACGTTGATATTGTCAACTTTTTGGGAAATCCTATAAACAGTTTAATTATTTTCAGGATCATCATCGCAATCATTTTTACAATTTCTATTATAAAAGAGTGTGGATGTTATCAAGAATAGCAAGAATTATACGTTGATAAAAGATGACAGGAATTTTCCCATTTATAAGCGAGACATTGCCAGCAAGAAGATCGATAGGTTCTTTTATAATACTTCTTGTAACGTCATTCTGTACAATGATTTGTTTTATCTTCCTTATTATTATGGAATTTCGTCAAATAATGTTCTATAATACAGATGAAGTGTTTCACAATGAGACTTCTATTTTTATTCCTAATAAAGGCACAAGTGATATTTTCCCTGATATTTCCGAGCAGATTATCAGATTTAAGAGAGATGCTAACGAAGATCACAAGGATGTAAATACATGCCTTGATATCTCAGCCCATTTAAAAATAACATGTGGTATGAGCACATGAAGGAGGTGGGGAGGAGAACATCAAATGAGTGCTGCTATGTGAGTTCTCTCACCCCTCATGCCATGAGCACAGCCAGAACGTTTATTGCAAGAGAAATACCTGTACATGATGCGCAGTGCCTTAGCCATCTAGCAGCATGCACAACAAGAGGACAATTTGAAGGAAGATGGACAACGCTACAATGCAGGTCAAAAAGGACGTTCCCATTTGAAGATGAATACATAAAAACACAGAAAATGGAAAAAGACCCAGATTGGAAAAGCAGAATCCTCATTAATTCATTCAGTGGTATGACTGCAGAACAGATAGGGACGGTAGAACAAAAGAGACTTGGTTGTGAAGGTATATGGGAAACATCAGGACTGCCAGGATGCTGGTATATACCTCAACTATTAGTTTATAGACAAGTAGCCACTAGTTCAGGATGGGAAGACGGAATGTTAGCATGCAGTGCATACTAACTGATGTCAGCCCCAGTACAGGTAGTGCAAATAGTGAATGATGGATGCCTGAAAGAATGGGCTAAGTATTCAAAACTATTTACATGTTTGAGAAGCAGGATGAGTATGCATATTGCCCATGAAGAATACAACATTGTTTTTCAGAAGCCTGACCAAAGTTGGAGAAAACAAAGAATGCAAGCAGGTAATTTATGTACCAGAAATGAATGTGCTAGTAGACCACTTTTGGGCCTGTGGATGCAAAGTTTATATGCAGCTACCTAATAATTGGAGAGGAATATGCTCTATATCACACATGTTCCTGCATTGGTGATTCCCCAAGTGATCTTTACATTCATAGCTTTCCAAAAATGGATGCACACCAGTTCACTCAACCTCATCCGACAGAAGAGAGAGAACTATTTTTCAGCAAAATCAATACAAGCCTATCAGGACATTCCAGCTGAGCATAAATTGTTCAGTAGAGCGGTTGTGATATTTACAGCCATATTTATGCCAGGAATTCAGACCAGAGTGAATGCCAAGAAGTTACAAATAACCAGGTGGTAGCTGTTACAAACAATATATACCACAATAAAAGGATTTAATGTGATTGGGGAAGAAATGAGAGCTATCAGACTCCTGACCCTCCAGAACAGGTATGTCTTGGACCTGATTACAGCAATGGAAGGTGGCATGTGTGCCAAGATCAGGCCTTCTTGCTGTACATACATACCTTACATACCTGCCCATGATGGAGAGAAAGGACCCCTGAACGAAGCAATAACTATGTTCACACCCTGCACATGAAAATGGAGGAAGAAGTAGATGAGACTGTAGACGAAGACTGGTTTTGATCCTTGTTCCCATGGCCTCCAACCTGGCTTGTGAATGCTTTCAAGTTGCTTGGAGAAATACTTGTGTTAGTATTGCTGGGATTCTGTCTTGGAAGAATAATCATAGGACATTTCAAGTAGACATCAAAGAAAGCTATAGGAATGAAGATAATGATTGATGTGACTGCTGCGACTGATGAGCACACACAGACTGAAAGTACTACCCATGAGCACCTGAAAGAATGTACTCTGGCATCCACAGGAACAAAGTTATATTACCCAAGGATCATAAGAACTATGCAGGGCATTGGGTATTCTGTCAACTTGTTGGGGAGTGCTGCATTATGATCTGGAGTGTGGATGAGCATATAAAGAATGCATGCGACCTGAGGAGGGTGATGAAGATATGGATTTCGAAGAAACCACAGTGTGAAGAAAAGGTGAAGAAAGGTGAGAAGTTGGTTGAAGACTCGACCAGATGGGGGAATGTAGAGAGGTAGATGTACACATCATCTATAGTGCCTTCCTCCTCAAATTTGTCATACTGGAAGAACAAGAAGAGACTGTGCATGACACCAGGTATCATCCCAATACGAGAGATGTTATGCGCTCAGACAACCGTATCGAAAGTATCCTTGAACTGACATGGTAGAAGGATGCCTGCAGACAAGATTAAACATAGAGAGCTATAAGTGAAATCTGATGAGTGTAAAGTGACATCATAAGGAGATGACACAAGGACGCATTAAAACGACATGTCAATTCTTAAAGTATGAAGTTGTGACTGAAGTAAAAAAGTAAACATATAGGCGAATACGAAGAAATCATACATACTAAGAAGATAAGTGAGAAGAGATGCAGTAGATATATATATGCGGAAACGCAAGGTAGATGAGATATATAAAAGTGTGCTGCAGTAGAAAATATAACATGGTAAAAGCAGCCATGTTGAGAAAATGGAAGTTGACTCTGTATAAATAGTAAGTGAGAACCCTGAAGGAGAGAGACCAAGGCTGCAGAGCTAACATGGGCTGGAAAACAGCTTTGTGCAAAGAACAATGGGTATTTGGCTCAGGATCAAGAAAGCCGTAGTAAGACACAATTGCAAGGCAGGAAAGTAGTCAAAGAGGATAAGCCATATATGCACGGTATATTTCTCTTAGATTAGGCAAAGGAGTGAACGTTTCAAGTGCCAAGTAATGAACAATGATGCAAAAAGATGCAAAAAACATATGCAAGACGGAGCAACCAAGTCTCCAGAGGCCAAGAGGAGTAATAGCACCCAGCATAATTGAATCAAATAGCACTAAATAGAAGGTCAGGTTGGACATAATCATAGTCTCCTCACACTAGGTGCAAGACCAGAAAACAAGGCCTATTCATTAAGCTCCAGACAAAGATAGCACTCCCTTCAAAGTTCAGAGGAAGAGAACAGTCAGCAAGGTCAACTACAAAGAAGAAGCCTTGGTTTAGGGCCTAACAGATGAGAGATGGTAGGCTAATTGGCCAAGTGGGTTTTGTTTTGCTTACGTCCTGTTAACGAGCCAAATGTCCATGGTTGGGAGAGAATGTCAACCAATCATGAGGGCCTATGCAATCATGTACTATACATTGTGAAGATAATCCACTGCTTTTATTCTGCAATTATCTGTATTATACACAGTTAGAGGTAGTTAAAGGCATGCCTGCCAGATAAGGGGCAGCCAATAATTGTTACTACCACCTAAATAAGCTATAGCTATATATGTTCCCCATACCAATCCTTCCGTCCAATATGTTTTTACTGTTTACCATGTAGGATGATGTCATATCTGACGTACATTGAGGTATAAAGCTTTTGGGTAACCAAACCAAAACGGTTCCATGTGATATAATTGCGGCAAAAATTGCTGTCGTAACAAAATATTGCTGCAAAAATGCTGCCGTTTTTGCACCGCAGTCCATGTAAAACATGCGGGGGACACCCCCGCAACCCCTGGACCCATTATACCATTTAAGAGGAGTGAGGGACACCCCCGCAACCCCTGCTCCCCTTAAATGGTATAATGGGGCACACTCTTACCCGGTCAAACGGCAGTATTTTTGCCGCAATATTTTTTTACCGCAACATTTTTGCTGCGATATATCACCTGATACCACCAAAACATATTCAAGAGTGCGTGAGTTGCAATCTGTTTGTTCAGCAGGTTTCCCTACTTTATTGAGCTGATAGAAAATAAAGTAGTATTTTGCCATATTCTTTGAGTCTGTCCAGTTATTTGGGTCTGAGATCATTTATTGGTACCTCCATCTGGCACTTGGAGCACTCCATGTGCTACTTCACAGCATTTTATTCTGGACCAACTACGTTACGGGGAGCCCTGGGGTCGGCACTGGTACGTTAGTGCCACTTTCATGTTTCCAGTGGTGGTATCCTGTCATGTGTTAAGGGTACCTGGAGACGTTATGCTGTGATGCTCAGCACCATCTTTCAGTGTTGCAGTACTGATGGCCTGTAGGAGGAGCACTTTTTGCAGCTCTGTGTGATTTCCTTTTCTGTACTGCAGTGGTGATGTCCTTTTGTGTGTAAGGTGCACTTGTGCAAGTCCCTCAGCAAGAGGCCCTTTTCTTACTTTGAGATGTGCATATCGTGCATGAGGTGCACATTTTTAAGTCCTGCAATGCGGCACACCTTTCTGTATTTCAGAGGCAAGGGTGTCCTGTGTTAGGTGAACTTGTTTCAGCCCCGTTGTAAAATGCACCTTGCAGCACAGCAGCATTAAGGTATTTTTTGCACCTGAATACTCCATGTAGCCCCCTGCACCTTGAAACACTTGTGTATAGGCGCGTTGTAAATGCCACATCATATCATATCATCTCATATATGAGGTGAGGCTTTCCCAATCTGTGCACCCATACTTTTGTTGCATTTTAGCAACTTGTATCTGCATACTTGATGTAGCCCCCGCACTATGAGGCGAGGCATTCCCAATCTGTGCACCCATACTAATGTCGCATCTTACCTACTGGTATCTGCATACTTGATGTAGCCCCCGCACCATGAGGTGAGGCATTCCCAATCTGTGCACCTATACTAATGTCGCATCTTACCTACTTGTATCTGCATACTTGATGTAGCCCCAGCACCATGAGGTGAGGCATTCCCAATCTGTGCACCCATACTAATGTTGCATCTTACCTACTTGTATCTGCATACTTGATGTAGTCCCCGCACCATGAGGTGAGGCATTCCCAATCTGTGCACCCATACTAATGTCGCATCTTACCTATTTGTAGCTGCATACTTGATGTAGCCCCAGCACCATGGGGTGAGGCTTTCCCAACCTGTGCACCCATACTAATGTCGCATCTTACCTACTGGTATCTGCATACTTGATGTAGCCCTAGCACCATGAGGTGAGGCATTCCCAATATGTGCACCCATACTAATGTTGCATCTTACCTACTTGTATCTGCATACTTGATGTAGTCCCCCGCACCATGAGGTGAGGCATTCCCAATCTGTGCACCTATACTAATGTCGCATCTTACCTACTTGTATCTGCATACTTGATGTAGCCCCAGCACCATGAGGTGAGGCATTACCAATCTGTGCACCCATACTAATGTCGCATCTTACCTACTGGTATCTGCATACTTGATGTAGTCCCCCACACCATGGGGTGAGGCATTCCCAATCTGTGCACCCATACTAATGTCGCATTTTACCTACTTGTATCTGCATACTTGATGTAGCCCCCTGTACCATAGGGTTGGGTTTCACTACACACTCCCCTATTCTGCTTGCAACCAATATGCGTACTCTTGCACTTCTTTAATGTACTAAAAGCGCTTTCTGAAACTAGCGCCTAGATGCCTCTGGGTTTTGTGCACTGCAATAAATGCCAAAAATATATATACATAAATAAATAAATAAGTAAACATGCTGTGTAATATGACCACGTGTCAGACCGCAGAAGTCATCTTGTGAATGCTATTGTCTTTGCGCAGGTATAGGCTCGGAAATCGCTTAATGTTGCAAATTAAAGGTTCACCAATTTGTGACGAAGAGATGGACGCTAATTTGACCCAGGAATGCCCTCATTATGCCCACTGTCACGGGTGTTGCCAGGTCTGGAAAGATCCAGGACTACACTAATGTCGAATCGGGAATGTCGGGACTCGGGGCTAGCTAGCCTTTTGGTTGTGGCCTCAACCAAAAACCCGGGCTATAGTCCCCTCCCTCAGACGCCCCCCACGCCCACCAGCCACGCCTCTGCCCACTTTGCACATTTGGTACTGCAACAGGAAGTGTTGTGTGCGCAATAGCTCACCAGCTTCCGTCATTTGGAAGATGGCGTGATCAACATATACACCGATTCTTAATTTCAGGTCTAAAAATGGCGTTTCCACTGCTAACCCTCCAGCCTAATGCTTGCAACGGAAATGTCATACGAGCTAGAGGACCCGCATTGCAGCTTTGAAAGTCTGAGATGTGTTGGGCGCAACTTGTTTCTGTGAATACTGCGCAGCTCAAATGCGCAATTCACTGGAGGGCAAACATGGCAATCACGAGCAAAGAATCTCAAAGGAGACATGTCATTCTTGAGACAGTCATTCATTTAATCTGACATCAGAAAAGGGGCCCTTGTCTAGAGGGAGATTCGGGCAGGCTGGTGATACTGTGACTGGCTCTGTCCCAGACCTACCGGCCCCCAGAGGCACAACTCTGTTAGCAATTCTAGCCAACCCTGCTAATAGGCTAGTCTGCCAATGCCGCCCTTCTAATAGCCCCCCCCCCGTGTAATAATGCACTATTTATTGTCTTTGTGTGCTTGTACGCTGTTAATTCTGCTTCATACTTTCTTATTTACCAGCTATTTTCTGCAATGTTAACGTTTAAGCATGCATGTTACTCATATGCAAAGGATAAGGTGTCCGAAGATACGGTAGCATGTCAGACATGCAGTAGCTGCACGTCGGTGCATGGCGCCCGCAAAGCCCCATTGCCGCTCTTTCACGCAGCTCTCTCTGCAGGACTGCTCTCCCAGTGTTGCCGCTGAGCTTACAATGGCTGCGAGCAGTTTTGAGGCCCCGTGAGCAGTCCGATGCCCTGCAGCCTTGGAAGTGGCTTTCAGTGGGTGCAGCTGGCCTCCTCTGGCAGCCTCCTCTGCTGGCATCTGCTGGGAGACTGGTGGCTCCAACCGGTGACCGTGAGGTCACATCTGGTGCCATCTGGCGCCATGTCAGGGACAGGCTAATGAGAGTCTGCCTGGGCTGCAGCCCTGTAAACAAAGAATGCAAGTGCTCTCCTGCATATGGCGGAAGACAAACTGCTGGGCCAGACCGCTCGGCAAAGCGCCAAAGTGGGGATCACCAAGCATGAGCGCTGGCACTGATGACAGCGTCCAAAGCAAACGATGCCTCAGAAATATCCTGTTCCTGTGTCAGGATTGCCATCCCTTGCGGTGCCAGAATATCCTCCCATTCCAGTTTAGCAATACCAGGTCATTCCTGCGTCTACCATACCATCCCATTTCCGTCTCAGAAACACCCTGCCACTCCTGGGAGCCGGATTACATCTCTTCCTCATGCTGAGTAATTTCACCCTGCTTCTCTGCCAGGACTGTCTTGCCTTTCCTAGCACGGGAATGCCATCCCTTTCCTGGGCAGGGACTGCCATCCTATTGCTGGGCAGGTACTGCCATCCTATTCCATGGTCAGACAGTCATCCAAATCTCGGCACAGGACTGCCAACCTGCCGCTGGTTAGGGTATGGCTTCCCACCTCTGGGTCAGGAATGACATCCCATTCCTTGGTAGGAACGCCATCCTATTCCATGGTTAGAATGCCTTTCAATTCTTGTGTCCGCACTGCCAACCTGCTGCTGGATAGGGCATGGCTTGCCCGCCTCTGGGTTGGGAATGCCATCCCATTCCTTGGTAGGGACGCCATCCTATTCCATGGTTAGAATGCCTTTCAATTCTTGTGTCCGCACTGCCAACCTGCTGCTGGATAGGGCATGGCTTGCCCGCCTCTGGGTTGGGAATGCCATCCCATTCCTGGGTAGGGACGCCACCCTATTCCATGTTCAGAATGCCTTTCCATTCTTGGGTCCGTACTGCCAACCTGCTGCTGGATTGCTATATACATGCCTTACCCGCCTCTGGGTTGGGAATGCCATCCCATTCCTGGGTAGAGACACCATCCTATTCCATGATCGTAATGCCATTAGTTTCTCGGGTTAGGTTTATCAACCTGATGCTGGATCGGCAATGCCACCCCTCCTGCTTGGTTGACCACAATATCCCACTCTTGATTGGCTAAAACGATCCATCGAACAAATAATATATGCATTTTGTTGTAGATAGCCCTTAACACACCTTTGCAACACAATGTTTACAAGATACCATTAATAAAATATTCATAAACATCATTAAACTTGAACTGAATCTGAACTTGAACTGAACGTGTCAGGCAGCTCTTGCTGTAGAGGAAGAGGCGAAGCCTGTCAGTGGGTCAGCAGCAGTGGCCTGCTGGCATTGTGGATCTGTGAGGCTGAGTAGGGTTGAGCACAGCCGCAACACTGGCAGACAGAGATGGCTGCCAGCCTGGACTGTGGGGCCCAGTTCCCTCCTTATGTTAGTGTGCGTTTTTATTCTCGCCACACCATGCCACTTGTAATACTTCCTGGAATTACGCTGGACCGTGCGTATTGTTGTGGCTGGCTCGTGGGCACACGGGCAAGCCAGATTGTTGCTGGGGGCACCCAGAAAGTACCAAATGTTGCCGTGGTCACATGGACTTAAAGCTGTTGCTGGGGGTACCCAGACGTCCCAACATGGCCGTGAGCACACGGATCTACAGTGGCCTGGGGCAACCAGGAGGCACATCCGGATCTGTGTTCATCAGAATGACTGTCTGCTCTTTGGAGCAGGGCGCTGTCCCCGGATTGTGCAGGCCATTAACGGACCCCATGACGGAGGACTTTGGGTGAGACTGTCTGTTCTTTGGAGCAGGGCGCTGTCCTCGGATTGTGCAGGCCCTTAACGGACCCCATGACGGAGGACTTCGGGTGGGACTGTCTGTACTTTGGAGCAGGGCGCTGTCCCCGGATTGTGCAGGCCATTAACGGACCCCTTGACGGAGGACGTCGGGTGAGACTGTCTGTTCTTTGGCGCAGGGCGCTGTCCTCGGATTGTGCAGGCCATTAACGGACCCCATGACGGCGGACTTCGGGTGAGCATGCAGACGTAAGTGCACCTTCTTCGGAGAAAAACAAGCAGGGTATGGGGAGGGAATGTGGGTTTTTGAGTGTGCGATGAAGAGTGTGTATGTGTGTGTGGCGTGAGAGGATTTAATTGATAGGTTGGAAACCCATGTGGTGGTGTATATATATTAAGCAGTTTTTCATATGATATGATATTTTATTTATAGCACGCCCATACACAAGTATTTCAGGGTGCAACGAGGCAAGGGAGGGGTACAAGGGAGGACAAGACAGCGATCTTACTAGGCCCAGTGACGCACAAGTGCAGGGGATGAATGCACAAGTGCAGGGGATTGTGGGGATATAGAGGATTGTGGTATAATGGCCCCTTTTCCTATGGTACTAGAGAAGAAGACAGCGCTGTGTAATGAATGAAAAAGGACATGGATAGCGGCCCTCTATATTTAGTGGGTCTGGGATCTCGCTGTCGGGGTTTAAGGGTGGTGTGAGAATGAGATGTAGTTGTGGTAGAGGCCCCTGTTGGACTGGGATCTCCTCACCCGATGTAAAGGGGGTGTTGGAACAAAATGTAGATTTTATTGTCTTTGATTTTTGGGAAATGCACCAAAATGTCGACCTCGTAACTGCGGCTACGCAGTTACGGCGACTTTGGTGCATTTCCATTTACTGATGCCCATTACTGTGCCCAAGCAGAGTGGGGGTCGTTGATGAGTCCCCCGCTCTCCTTGGGGGCTGTAACGGGAGTCGGGGTAACCGGGGGGCAAGAAAGTTAAAAAAACAAAAGCACCTTGCAGCGTCAGCTTCGCCCCACACAAGTGGGAGGAACCGACACTGCCGGGATAGCGTGGAGTCGACGGCACACACAGAAGGGTGCCGTCGTAAAGGTAAGAGGGGTGGGGGGGTTGGGTAGGGGAATGCATGGGGGATGTGTGTAAAGTGATCTATTTTATCACTGCACTGCACCGTAATTGGCATCAACATTTTCATCGGCGTAGTTACGGGCGGCGCAGTGATCACATCGATTCTGATTTTTGTGGTAGTTAGCAGAGACTGAGGGAGTGCCTATTGTGTTGGTAAATAGTAAGGTTGTGAGAAGTAAGTGTGTGAATGTGTGTGTGAGGGAAGTGGGAAAGGGAGTGAATATTGAGGGGTGGGTCTTGACGGTCTGAGTGTGGTATAAAAGGGGGTTATTGGGAAGTGGTAGTTTTTTGGGTTGGGGCGAGGGTTTTGGTAACATTGTAAAACAGTGATACAGGGGCAGCTATGATGGAGCCGGCAACCCCGTTGGCATATATGTGGCAGGCCCTTCCTTTGTACTGAAACAAAATTCTTAATTATCATAAAAAATGGCTAGCTGAAACAAAGGCAGGAATGTTTAAGCCGTGCACAGAACAGGGGACAAATAACAAAGAAATATTTAGACACATGTACACATTTCTAGCGGCGAAATATAAAGGGAAAAATAGAAAAATAGAAAGAAGGTATTAGAACTCTGGGAAATGGTGGAGGATTTGAAAGATGGGTCCACAGAACCCTTAAAGACTATAAGCGATTTGGACACCCCATGTGCTCCAATACCTGCTTTTACTACTGTCCCCAGTGCTCCTGCGCCCCCTACCGAGGTAGTTTAATGTCCCCGTCAGGGTGTTATCCTACATGTGGTGCGTCAGGATATACAAACCCCCCATATGTTCCTTTGCCTGCTACAGCTCCCCTGCAACCACCGCCGGACCATTACCATTATCTCCCTTACCCCTGTGGCATCTGCCGCCAGTCAGGGGTAAAGCATCAGAAGGAAATAATGCAAAACCATAAAGGAGCTGGTACACACGTTATTTAAGGTGGAGGGTGAATTGGCACAATTCAATTAGAAAAGCAAGAGAGGAGATGAGGAGACACAAGGAGAGCATGGACTATGGTACAGTACGGTCGGATGACGAATATGACAGTATGCGACGAGATGAAAAGGAGTGGGATTCTGTAGATCAGTTGGAAGAGGAGGAGCAGCCACCTCTCATTTCCTCATGAGTAGAACATTTGCGGGGACTGTGAAAGCATCTCGAAGCAAGACAAAGACAACAGACTTAAAGTTCAAAATAAGATGGTTTATCAAATCAAATGTCAGGATGGTTGAGGGCCTAACTTGCCCAATGCTAAGGTGGGATTTGCCTACCTGAACGAAACTAAGGAAAGTCTGAGTCAGAATGTCTGTCTGTGTTCAAAACCTATGCTTGCCCTCACAACTAAAACTAAACAATGCATAGGGATGTCAATAATGAAAGAAATGGTGATTAACACAAAGTTCTGAGCTTCTTCCAGCTCCTAGCTTCCTCTTCAGTTCCCCTTCCCCAAGATCAGGAAAGTTCCACCAGTCTTGGCATTACCTTTCGCAAGTTAAAAACAGTTCCACAAAACTTTGAGCTTCCCTTCCCTAAGTTCAAGGCAATACAGTTCCACACAATCCTTGGGGTTCCCTGGCCCAGGTTTCAGGCATTATAGTTCAAAAGAAAAGGGTCTTGAGAATCCGTACTCAAGACAGCATAGCAGTTCATCATGTCTCTGGGTTCCCTTCCCCAAGACTTCAACGTAACAACTTACATTGGTCTCAGTCTTTCAATGTTTAACACAACTCTAGCTCAACTTGACACTCCTTCCGTATTGCATTAAAAGTTAATTCAGAGTGCTCCTTCTTGGTTTGTTTCACAATGTCTTTAACTTTCATAATGGAGGATTCCCTGGTCTAGGTGCAGTTGTCAGACCACACAGTCCACCCATCACAAGTTGCACAAACAGGAACCTTAGGCACTTCATCCCACACAGGTTCTTCTGTATCGGCCCTGTGTACGGATTCACATTCACTTAGCTTCTTTTTACCAGCCTCTTGGCCTTATTTGCAGGTTCACACTCTCTTGGCTTTTCCTGGTTTGCCCCTTGGCTTTGCCACAATATGTCACACATCCTCTGCCAGTCTTTGGCCTTGCAGAAATTTATTCATTCATAAAGTTCACTGTGTGGTGGTCTTATTTATCCCCTACTTTTCTTTCATGCTCTTTCACACTTAAACTCTTATTTCATGTGTTCACTTTAAATGGGCACTTTCCCTTTAACTTTAATCGGCTCGTAGCCTTGCCCACAAAGCTTTTGTTCAGTTTGGTATTCAATATTATGATCAGTCTTTCAGCTTTGTAAAGAGTGTTTTCTGTCATTCCCTTCAATTCCCTAAATAACACTTCTATTGACAAGGGCAGAGGTCGAAGTGGGCGGGAGCGGTGCTCCTATACTTTTTATTTTTAAGTTTCACTGTTCCCATACTTTTATTTTAAAAAGAAACTGTTCCGTAACTGTTTAGTTTTAAAATAAAAGTGTAGGAAGAAGTTGAAGCTTGCACTTCAGTGTAGTGCACTGAACATTCCCTTAAATAATAGGTGTGTTTGTTTGGGGGTTTGGACTGTGTGTGGGAGGAGGCGAAGCGATGGGGTTTGCGGAGAGTGGGGCAGACCGGCAGGGAGCATAGCTCCACTACTTCTTGTCGTACACTTCGACCACTGGACAAGGGACACAAAGACTCTGTTTCCTAGTTCTGGAAATTCTCACACGGAACTTGTCTTTCAATTGCTGTCTAAAGTAAACTCTTGTGCAATGGTCTGCTACTTAGTTTCAGCTCACATGGAGGTTCAGACAATGGGAATCACTTTAGCCATACTGCAGCTTTACCTTTCAGCGTTCGTGTGCATAGCGGTCTGGGTTTCCGGGGCTCAGAGAATCTCACCGGCCTCTTTGAAGTGGCTGGGTTGAGCTGCAAACCTCGATGTGAACTGCTGCTGCTTTTGTCTTCCAGTAGGTGCTTCATACTGCCCCTTCGATCCTCTGAACGTTGTGTCAGAATTGACGAGCACTTTTCATCACAGTTTCACACTTCTAGACTTTCCACTGCTTGACCTCTGCCACACGGAGTACGAGCTTCTTGGCCTCTCATGGGGTAGGATTCAAGCATCTTCTTTCCCGACGTGCTCTGCTCCATATGGCTTACTCCATCTGCCACAGCCTTCACTGCTACCACGCCTCCTCTGTTTCAGATTGCTCACACCTGCTGTTGCAACACATGACAGGTTCTCCTTCTCTTCTTTTCAGCCCATTCTCGTTCCCAGCCTTCTCTCAGCTCTCACACAGGACTCTCTTCCTGGTGTGCAGCACCACCTCTTACACTACCTGGGAGTATTAAGGGTACACAGGTGTGGGTCAGTAGTTTCAATTGCCTAACCTTTAGGCAACCCATTTGTGGGACATGTCTGACTTCACCGATGGTACTCTTGCACAATCTTCATCTTTGTCTCAGTACCAGAGTGGTGAAAATACCCTCACTACTCATAATTGCTTCGTTCTCATCCTAGTACTGTAATAGGTCAAATGTGGGGAAAGTAGGGGAGAAGTCTTACAATAGCCCAAAAATGTTGGTGGAGGTTTAGGTTGGATTTCAGAGGGAAAAGGGGATACCATGTCTCACCCTTAAACCTTCTCTTCTTTGCCCTCTTTCTGGTGCTTCTAGATTTGTAATGTCTCCTGGCATTTTCTTGGTCAGTGGGGCAATGATAGCAATACCCCATTATTGCCTCTGGGATAGAGGGGTCTTCCTGAAAGGGAAATTTGGAATAACACCTCTTGCCTAAGGGCATCTCCTTCCGAATCACCAAGGATCCTCCACCCTGGTGATCCTCCCTCCCTTCACCACCCCGGGGAAACGATCTAAAAGCGATGGCCTTTCCCTGGCCATCTGCACAGAGGATCTAAGGGGAGTAGATGTGAGGTTTCCCTCAGGTTTCTCACCGGACCTAGATTGTGAAATAGATACGGGCATATGGCCGTGGCTAAGAGGTCAGCAACAGGAAAAAAGAAAAAAGTAAAGACGATAGGGGCACAGTTTCCATTATTAGACTAGTGTGTATATGCTTTTGAGAAGCAAATAGCTGGTACCATTTTGGCTGTAGGGGATTTGAAAAGTTTGTTTGTGTCGGTACTGTGGGATCAGGCTGACGAGATATGGGTCAAAGCTGAGTACCCGGTTGTGAAGTTGGGGGACGATGGCCATGATTGGGCTCATTTCAATGACATTAGGCCCCAAGTGTGTGCAGCATTATGACGCACATATCCAGATATGCCTGATCTCCAGTCGATCATGCCGAGGACAATGCAAGATGATGAGGATCCTGCCCAGTATATATTACATATACAAGAGATGTGGAGGGCAGAAACGGGAGATTCCTGGGATCGAGCAATTCTATTTTTCTATTTTGTTGTCAAAAGAGGTCTTCTGAAGGAGGTACAGAAGGCGCTTGACAAGATAGTGGGGACTGAGGCAAAGGGTTGGGCAGAAATTCAGCCCATTGTTATTCATCATTGTAAGATTCCATGTCATTTCATCGCAGGATGTTTTTTCGTGTTTTTTTTTACCGCAAATGTTTTAACGTAAAAACCCATCAAATTTCTTTTTACATTATTTTTGGGGTGGTCCCCATCAACTCACCATTCCCTTTCAGTTTTATCTATTCCCAAACACCCACATCCCATATATATATATATAATTTTCTAACCCCCCCCAAAAAAAGTGATGGGATTTTTTCGTAAAAATATTTGCAGTAAAAAAAAACAGCGAAAAAACATCCAGTGATGAAAGGACGTTGTACCCATTGTAAATGATTAAAAGAAAAGGAGGAGGCCAAGCAGTGAGCGCAAGATGAGGAAGCAAAACTGGTTGAAAAGAAGCTAGCAAAGGTCGCATTAGAGGGGGCTGTAGTGACTGTGCATGAAGAAGGATCAGCAGAGTTTAGGGCGGTTAAGGCCGTTGTGCGAGCAGCACCTGTGTGGGGAGGTGAAAATGATTGGGTAGGTGGATATCAGCCCCAGTATCCAGGGGGAGTTTCCAATGGAATTTCAGCAGGGTCGAGGGGGGTGCTCAGGACCCCAAGGGGGATGAGGAGGGTTTGGAGGAATAGAGCCTCGGTAGGAGGAACAGGTCAGTGTTGGACATGTGTGCGGATGGGTCATTATTTTGAGGGAATGTGGAAATAGGCAATTGTTTGCATACACCAGCAACAGATGTATCCTTATTTCCAGGGACGTCCCGCCCATTCCCCCAGTCGTAGGGACAGCTACCCCTGGCTACTCCTTATGGTGCACCATTGTCTGTTTCTCTGCCTGCTCAACCACCATTTTTCCCACAGTTGCCAGCTCCAGGTTCCAGAAACATGTCACTGTGTGCGGTGCACCAAGGACAACAGCAGGGTCCCCAAATACCAAATAGCAATGCTGTGTTGAATGGCACAGTGACACTTTGCCAGGGGGCTAGAGTAGTTGGAGGGAACCCATTTGTTTTCCCAGGGACTAACACATATCCAGATTAGGATAGCCCACATCGATCTTTAGCGTACCAAGACCTATCGGTCACCACTGACCCAGAAGAGGAACCCTTTGTGGGCGAGGAGATAGGAAATAAACCATTTGTTTTCATGGTGTACACAGGTGCGGCCAAATCATGCTTTAGTGAGGGAGGATTCCCTTTATCAGCAAGGTCATGGATACACAGGGCTTCTCTATGGCAATTCAATCAGTTCGTTATATGAGGAAACTGCCTATTAGGTGGTGGGCAGAGAGGGGTGGGCCCCCTTGTTGTACTCCATTGTAACCCCCGATTGATTTGTTGGGAAGAGACATCCTGAGAAAGCTCAACATGACCATCTCATTCACCGAAAGGGGTGTGGTATGCTCAACACCTGGTATGTGTACGGTGCGGGTAATGTTGACCTCGCATGCATTGGACATTGAATCCACAGTAGGAGGAATACCAGGGACCCCTGATATGTTTCTGTACAGTATTAAAATACTAATCAGCGCCGTGCCACATGTGGCTAATAAGTACTGGCGAGTACCTTCAGAATTCTTGTTCAGGCCCGCCCAACACCAGGAAGTAGTTGCAGTAATGATTATCGTACTTGATATAAAAGGGGTTCTAGTGTCAGCGAACAGGATTGTGTTGATAGCAGTTGATTCTGACAAAGGGGAGTGGTGCACAGTTTTGCCCATTGACCCTACGATACCTATGAAAAATCTTTCGGATGAGGACCTTTTTGAGAATAAAGAAAATGAAGGGGAAATAATATTGGAAGCGTGTGTCCCTTGTTAGATTATGATACAATACAGACATGTGCTCTGTTCCATGTTACTGGTAGAGAATGCTCCCTCCTTTGCTTCTGAAGATTTGTTTCAGGTCCCTGACAAGCTATGGATGAGTGATCTGCATGACGTGGGGATTTTTTGAAGTGTTGCGCCAATACTCTCGCATCTAGATAGACCTTTGCTGCCATATTGATTCTTGCCTGCACAGTGTCTCTAGCCTGAATTGCAAATGTTGAATGGTGAATGCAGCATCCTGACGAACGTTGCTGCCTTATTGGTACTCTCCTTCTTGCATACAGTTTACTTACCTGCTTGCATAGTGTTTTTTGGCCTCTACTGTGATTCTCGCATCTAGATAGTCTCTGCTGTACTGCTCCTCAGTTGTCCGTGCATATGTACATATCTTGCCTCACCACTAATAACTAGGTGTGCTGTGACGTTTGCTTAGTCTCAGCCCTACTTCAAGACCTCAAACTGCCTCAGGCCGTGCTGTGCCGTGGTGCACCACTTTAGTCTGACCTGCCTGAACTTCACTCCAACTGAAGCATCAGTGTGATTCCACTTCCTCCTTTGCCGCCTGGTGTGACCCATCTTGCACTTTGGTGTCGTGTACTACCACCATGCTCCTTAAGGCGCTCCTTATACTGTACCACGTGCTGCCCTTTCAGGAAGCCATTGTTACTCAGTTACTAACACCTCCCCTACGGGCAAAAATCAATCAATCATTTCATAGCCTAACTCACCTAATCCCCCACCACCTGACTCTGTCCAGTGTGATCCCTACTACTGGCCCCACAACCACCTCCACAGGTCTACACTACACCACCAACATCACCAACCTATATCTCAATGACCCGGCCATATGGTTGGAACATTTCGCTAGGAAACCTACTCCAAATCAACCTTGCTCCTTATCACTCAGGAACAAGAGATTAGGCTCTAGATTCCGCATATGACATACCCCAGCAACATCTCCAAGCAAACATCACACACACTACCGCACTCACCCTCTCCCACCACCAACAGTAAATCCTCTACTACATAGGCTAAACCGCCTCTCATCAAGGGCGCCCTTATCAACGCCAGATCTCTCCGAGCGCACGCACTAGACATTGCTGACCTCATCACATCCTCAGATCTTGACTTTATTGCCATATCTGAAACTTGGCTACATGCCGCATCCGGCCCCTCACTGTCCCTGGCCTTACCACCTGACTACGGTATCATGCGATGTGACCGCACCACTGCCCAAGCCAGAGGTGGTGGCGTGGCTTTCATCCACAAAAACACTCTTGATCTAAGAGTGTCAACTAACTCCAAACTTGAGTCAGCTGAATTATTATCAGTTAAACTATCACTAACGCCCAGTCAAACGGCCACCCTCCACCTTATCTACAGGCCCCCAGGCCCTGCACCCACTTTTGTCAGCAAAATATCCGCCCTCCTCCTCGAGAAAACAAAAATCTCAAATTATCATCCTAGGCGACCTTAATCTGGGACTTGGTGACCCTAAAGATCCCATTGCATTGGACCTGGAGAACGTTCTAACCAACTTTGGTTTCACCTTGCACATTCAAGAGCCTACTCAGCCAGCTCCAACTACAATATTAACGTCCTTGCCAATACCCCCCCCGTATACCGAATCTGATAGCTCGAGCACTCCCCACCAGAAATAAAAGGGACATAACCAAGGAGAAACTCCTCCCCCTGCGACTCCCTTCCCTTAATGCGGCCTCTGACTCCTGCAATGATCCCACCTACCTAGCAGACATCTACAACCGTAGTATGCTCACGGCTATAGACTCTTATCGCTCCCATCAAACTCAGGAAGGCTAAACCACTGTCATGATTCCTGCCCCTCATGTCCCCAGCCCTCCAAGATGTCATGCTGGAGCCAGGCCACAATCACCTACATGGCCCTGAAGGGCCTCTCTATCCCTCCAAAGACCCACTTGGAGTCAGACTTGGTGCTTGTGGCACCAGACTCACTCACTCCCATAGGATAACATTGGGGATTGGACTTGTAGTTCATTGATGGGGACAAGATGCATGCCCCCACATATTTCGGTTCCCAGAACTGCATGTGCGGTCTAGTCTTTTGGGTGTGGTTCAGCCCAGAGACACCTGGGATAGCCAGAGACTATTTAAGCCACACCCAGGCTGAGAAACATGCTTTGCATTTTCTGCACCTGCAGCGTGACACTCACCGTGTTCGGATCGGTCTCCAGTAGGCCTGCATCTTTCTTCTGCGCTCATGTCCTGCAAGAACAATCACACCGTTAGGAACAGCCTTACCTTGCAGCGCTTCTGCCCCTCATTCATCGCTCCTTCTGTTCTGCGGGCATCTTCGGCGGTGTCATTCCCATCCCGGCACGCCGCTTCCTAAGGAAAAGGGAAAAGAACAGAAAAAAGGCATTAGTAAGCATTCTGCAAATCTTTGCTTATTTTTAAATAATATACGAGTACGAGCTTCAAACGCTTACCTGAATCCCAGCCGCTCTGGGGGAACTCTGTCTCGGGAACTTCTCATCCATCTGCAAGAGGGAAAAGACACTCTAGGTTAGCATGCAAACATCTAGAGGCGCCACATTCCGCGCTTACCCACCGCATTTGTTCTTCATAACCGGCATCCACGCTGAAAACGTCGCGGCACCTAAAAGACCAGAAAAATAACTCAGTTCAATGCAAATACGAAAGGGGTGCATCGCGCACTCACTCACCTTCAGCGCTACTCATCTCAGCAGCACGTCATCATCCCCGGACGCAGGCTATCATCTAAAGAAGGAAAGGAACGAAGTTAGAGAACTGTTGAAAAGACTCATTATACTTACCTGTCAGACTCTTGCCAGTGAAGTAACTAGGCAGCAATGAGCCTGCATCAATCAACGCACCCCTGCGCTGAAAGCAGGATGGAGAGCACACTATCCAAGAAAACAAGGCCCAGTCTCCAGTCCAATAGCCTCCAGGGAAGGGTTCGAGGTCGTAAGAGGTCATAACAGGCTGAGTGACGTCCCCGTGGATACCAGGTGAGCGTTACAACCACGTGCACATCTTAACTCCTGGTTCACACCACAGTTAAGAGTGCTCCGCAAAGCTAAACGCTTTGCCAAAAATCGTTGGAAAAGTCACTCTTCTAATGAGCACAAAGACGGCTTCTTCCTTGCATCGCTCACCTACAAAGAAGCCATTATCACTGCGAAAAATGACTCCTTTAATAACCGTATCCTGCAAGCTGACTCAAACACTAAGGAACTTTTTAAGATCCTAAAAGAGCTTGAAACTCCAGCCACCCCACCCGACACCTGCATTAAAGATAGTAAATGGTGTACCAACATTCAGTCAGCCTTACTGAATAAAATCTCTATGCTACAATCCAAAATTAAAGACAAACAAGATAGTCTGGAACTGGACAACCGTTCTCCTACCCCGGGATGGGCACCCCCTCTAGACTCGTCTAATACCAAACCTTTTGTCTTATCAGCACTCACTATTGCTGAGGTAGAAAACATTATTCTGAGGATCAAATCATCTAATTGCCAAGGTGATCCTTGCCCTGCTCCCATTGTCAAGGAATCTGCCCACGACTTGGCCCTTTTTATCACCTCCTTTATCAACTCCTCCTTTAAAACTAGTATTGTCCCTGACAACCTCAAGGACGCCTGGGTGATCCCATTGCTTAAAAAACCATCCTTAGACCCAAGCATACCCACTAACTTCAGACCCATAACCACCGTCCCGTTGCTGCTCAAAATCTTAGACCGTGCAGCATACCTCCATATCCAAGATCACCTGGAATCCAACAATCTTCTAGCTCTTAGACAATCTGGATTCCGCCCCAAAACATGGAACTGAAACAGCTTTGATAGACCTCAAAACACAAATAGAAGTCCTGAAGGACAAAGGCAAACTAGCCATGTTACTTCTCCTCAACCTTTCTGCGGCATTCGACCGGTCAATCACCAAATCTTATGCAGGCACCTCCACTCTGCTGCCCACTTCTCTCCTTCAGCCACAGCTTGGATCAAATCCTTCCTGAGCAATAGATCTATGAGGGTCTTCTCTCCGTGCGCAGCTGCAGATCCCTCCCCAATTCACTGTGGCGTTCATAAGGGTTCCTGAATGTCAGCCACTCTCTATAATGTCTTTACTAAACCGTTCTTTGATGTACTCGGCTATCTGGTTGTCTACTACAAAAACTACGCTGCCGACACCCAGATACTCATTCCCATCACTGGAGACTACTTAGCTGACACCAAGGCCCTCAATGACGTCTACCTGGTCATCCAAGCCTGGATGGCCCAACACTAGTTATGCCTCAATGACGACAAGATGGAACTCCTCATCCTGGGTACTTCACAATGCTTTAGCAAACTAGACCCGTCCTACCAGTCATTCATTATTGATGGCAATACCATCCAAGTCTCGAAAGACACAAAAACCTTAGGCTTTTACCTAGACGCCACTCTATCCTTATCTCGTCAAACTAATGCAGTCAGATCAGCCTCTGCATACACCTATAAAATCATTGCAGCCTGAAGGCCAAATAGTGTCACACTTGCCAGAACCCTCATTATGTGTAAAATTGACTATGGTAGTGCCCTCTACTTAGGAACTAGCAGGAGAACCTGAATAAATTACAAATCACCCAGAACAACGCTATCAGAGCTGCCTTAAACATCCCTCGAAACCACCACATCTCTGAACCCAGAACCAATCTACAGTGGTTACCCGTCAAGCAGAGAATCTCACTGAAAACACTTGCCCTCATGCACAAATGCCTGGCTAACAAGGCCCCCCGTACCTCTGCAGTCGGCTACCCTGACATGCACCAACCCGACCTCAGAGAACCACCCAGACCCACTGTCTTTCGATCCCCAGGTTCAAACTCTAAAAAGCGGGTTGTTACGTCACACTCTTCAGGCACTGCCTGAGCCAGCTGAGCTAGCCACTTGTACTGTGATGTCATGCAAGTACCAAGTGGAATGTTGATGTATGAGTGAGAGAAGGCTGTGCTGAGTGTTCTGTTTATGGGTCAGTTGGTCCCTCCCTTCCTGGGTGATGGGTGCCAGTGATCTATCTATCTTAGTATCTATCTTTATGTCCTGTAACATGTAACTTAAGAACTGGAAGTAAACTTACTTATAAGTAGGGGTGTACCGAATAGTGGAATTACTATTCGGCCGAATACCGAATGGTTGGTCCAGCTATTCGGCCGGAACCGAATAGTGAGCCGAATGGTTGCTTTTTTAAACAAATATGTTTTAGAACATAATAAACAACATTTCATTAAATAAAATCAAGAGACATTCTATTGCATGAGTGTTCATGTTTATTAAATGGCCATATAGATCTCACTAAGTTTATTAAAAGCTTGTTAAAAGATAAAAAGAAAAAAACCATAATGGGGAAACGCTCATGCAAAGCATGAGCATTTCTATTTTGACTAGGTCAGTGCCGCCAGGTGTCTTTTCAGACCTTTAGCAGCATTGAGCTTTCCCTGAGGCTGCCAACATTCTGGCACTGACATGGCAGCTTGATGTATGAAAAGAAATAAAACAATAATGGGTACACGCTCATGCAAAGCATGAGCATTTCTATTTTGACTAGGTCAGTGCAGCCAGGTGTCTTCTCAGACCTTTAGCAGCATTGAGCTTTCCTTGAGGCTGCTAACTTTCTGGCACTGACATGGCAGCTTGATGTATGAAAAGAAATAAAACAATAATGGGAAAACGCTCATGCAAAGCATGAGCATTTCTATTTTAACTAGGTCAGTGCAGCCAGGTCTCTTTTCAGACCTTTAGCAGCATGTCAAAATGGGCCAGTATTTTAGCCAGAGTGGGCCACTTTGATTAGTTGGTTCAGAATGCAACTAGTAGTTTTGAATAGTGGTACTGAACACATCTTTTAAAAAGTGGAATTTGCAACACATTTTACCAAAAAATGCCCACTTAGGTATATTTATAAAGTGCCATAATGTAAACAACCAAGAAATCATAAAAACGAGCATTTGAAAACCTTTCGCTTACTGATTCGCCCATCATAGGCTTCCCATTGTAAGCAGCCTCACTGCTTGTTTTGGTGTTGAGGATAGTGTTCTGATGCCAGCTGCATTATGCTGAATAGGTTAACTGCTGCCACTGGCCTCGGGTCGTTGACCTTCATTAGCCTTCATTTAAAGCCCTCCACGCCCTTCACGCCTTCACACCCCAGGAAGGTGAGCCCCCAGTATGCACACATTGTCATGCAGTTTGGGAAAAGCACCAGGTGTCCCTGCCTTTGGTGCCTCTGGTGCCCTGCTGTGAAGATAGCAGGGCTGTAGCCCCCGCCTCTGACGCCCTTTCATCCTACTCCCGGGTTGTGCAGCTGCTGCAGGAGCCCTGGGTTGCCAACGCCGTGCAGACAATGTTCCCGGAATGCCCCAGGCCACCTGACTGCCTGCTGTTGTGTGATTCCGGGGGAGGGGCTTCAGGACTGGCAGTGATCGTACTGTACCCTCTATGTTTTATTAATTTCACCCTATCTCATTCGGGCACTTCCTTTTTATCTGCCCCTGTCTTTCATCTGGCGGACCTGTGCGGATTGCATGGGAGCCCTTCTCAGAGGGGGTGTGCGGGCCAACCCTCTTAGGTCCTATGTGCGTGTCCTAGGGCAGTATTTAGTAACGCAGGGTTAATTCCTCAGGCCGCAACATTGTGTGGGCCTGTGTCTCTTCACCACCGGATCCCCACTGGCTACTGGTGGTATTGTCGTAGCTTGAGTGGTCGTATTGAAGTCCTGGGCCATTCGTTCGTTTATCACTTACACGGCCTCATTCTATGCTCAGTGTTCGGCCTCATTCTATGCTCAGTGTTCGGCCTCATTCTATGCTCAGTGTTCATCAGTGCTCCGATCTGGTTGTTGCACTTCACACTCAGGTCCTTCTTCTCTCCAGCGTCCCTCGGTGTTTGGTGCTGCAGGAGCCCTGGATTGCCGACGTGCAGATAACGTTCCCGGAATGCCCCATGCCACCTGACTGCCTGCTGTTGTGTGATCCCGGGGGAGGGGCTGCGGGACTGGCACTGAGCTCACTGCCAGAAGCTCATGTTTCATCGGGCTGGAGCAGGCGCTTCCAATGAGAGGGGCCTGGGGAGGCTCACACTAGAGCCAAGACCTGCACAGTAGCCCGTCTGCTCCTTGCAGGATTACATGTATGCGGACAAAGGGGAACCTATTCGGCTTCGAGTAATAATTAATTAATTATTCGGCCGAATGCCGAATAGCTAATTTAAGCCGGATTTCGGCCGAATAATTACTCGAAGCCGAATTTCGGTACACCCCTACTTATAAGCAACCTAACCCAAGTATGGACATTGCTTTACTACAATGGCGACGAGGATGGGATCTCTGGAAGAGGAACCCTGGAGAAATGAAAGCTGGAAAGGTGACTGCAGAGACCTGCTGCGGGGGGTGCAGGAACCAACAGGACCAAGGAAAGAAGAAGACATCACCGCCCCCAAGTAAGCATACCCATCACCCAGGGCGGACAAGGGAGGAGAAGGAGGAGGAGGACCATAGCGAGGACCATAGCAGATTGGATCAGCAGCCCGTTGCATTGGGAGTGCTGGTCCTTCAGCCCATTGCCTTGGGAGTGAAGGGCCCCGGGGCATGAGAAGTCTCAGGGGTCCATGCAACAAGGGTGGCCCTAGAATGGTCGATTGTGGAACAAAAGAAGAGGTGGTCCATTCAAGAAAAGTGCCTCCGGACTTATATGAACAGACCAGCAGCCTGTTTTATACAGGAGTGAAGTGTCTGTAGCCATAAGAAACATAATGGGACTGCAGAAGTGTTGAAAGGCTCCTCAATATGAAGAAGGGTTTCTTTAAATTATTGAAGTAAAGAAAGGATAAACGTTTCTTTATACCCTTCATATTGGATTTAAATGGACGTGATATATATGCATGAAGTATGGTTCCTGGGATTGTTTAGTGCACGCATGATCAGTGCTTGGGGAGTTAGAATAAGAAGATTTGTTGATCCGCTTTAGTAAAAGTGCTCCTGGACTAATTTGGACGGACCAGCAGCCTGCTATCTAAGGGAGTGCTGTGTCTGGAGCCATAAGGAACTTAAAAGGACTGCAGAAGTGATGAAAGGCTCGCCAATAAGATGGAAAGGTCCCTTTTAATTTGAAGTGAAGCCTTTCCTTTGTGTGCACGCAGTGAAGGGTCCCATAAACAGAAATTAAGTAAAGGAAGGATGATTGCTTCTTTATGTGCTTCATAACGGAAGGACAATGGACATAATATATATGTGCCAAGTATGTTTCCTGAGACTGTTCAGTGCACAGATGATCAGTGCTTGGGGAGTTTGAGCAGATCTCTTTTCAGTGGTGCGTGAAGAAACAGCACGTAGAGCAGAAAGCACAGGAGCTCAATGGACCGTTGGTCTACTAGAGAGCACAGGAGGAGCACAGGAGTTTAAATTGGATTTGGATGGAACGGAGACTAGGAAGGGAGAAGCGATCCCGCGTTTCGGGAACGCGCTCTAATTTTACTGTGTGGGGAGGAACGCTGTACTGCTCGGTATGCAGCAAACATCCTCCACCCGTGAGGAGTACGATGTAGCGGGCGACGTGGCGAAGTACTGTGGAAGGCATCTTTCGCTCATGAGGTCAAGTGCAGGTAACGCTGCTCCGCCTCACTACTGAGGCGCTATGCAGCGGCCAACATGCTGGTAAAATTGTTGTACAATGCCACTTGTGTGAGACTGTATAATGCTTAAATGCATGTTGAGATGGAGTTTATTTTGTTTTGCATTTAGGATTTAAGTTAAGAACTTAATTAATGCAATGTTGGTTGTTGTTGTACTGAGTATTAGTGTGGGCTTTGGTGAAAACTGTTGTATGAGAAATGCTGGTGTGGTGAGAGTGTGTATGGAATGGGTTAAGTCACTGCAGTTAGAATTTAACAATTTCTTTAATATTTGCAGGTTTATTGACTTTTTACACAGTTTACTGAAAGGTGCATAATTAAATGCAATGTGATACGGTGTGGAGCTCTTTGTGTGTGAATGAGCTAGTGTAACTTATTGAGGATTTTTAGGTTCAAAGAGTTTTATAGACTTTTGGACTTTTAGACATTTAGAATTAATGCAGGACATGGACGAGCAAAAGAACTATGTAGGAAATATTTTGCATTTAGGATTAATGCAAAACATGGATAAGCAAAATAACTATGTAGGAAATGTTTATGTTAAATCACCAGTCTTCTAACAGTGCAATGACTTCTTCTAACAGTGCACTACTACCATTCCTAAGATCTTCCTAAAATCACCAAGCCCAAAGAAATGTCATTTGTGGTTCATACATTGTACATAAGGTTGACTGTGAATAAGTAAACCTGATGGATATGTATCTGGTTTTGAATGATGTGAGCTTAGTTCATTTTCAAATGACTTTAGGTCATTAATCTGTTTGGCAGGTTAGGAGTTAGGACAGTTAGGATTACTGTCCATCTGTGTTGAAATGGTGTAGCGCTTTTGCTTAAATATGTGTATTAGGTAGCACCCCAGGAGATGGAGGAAGCGCTTTTATTTAAATTGACGGTATTGAGGTAGCGCCTCATTCAGGTGTCAATTGGTTGGCAACGGACACTTGTTTTAAGATGACAAGGTGTTGCTGGGAGGTAGGATCCATAGTAGTTGTGGATTATGGTACATTGTATACGGAGGTAGCGCCTTTGTTTACTTAAGCATGGTGAGTTAAGTCCTCTTTTGGTTATGGGGACGTGTGAGGTAAATCCTGGGGGTAGCGCCCTTTCAGGTGCAGGAGTGAGTAAGTGAAGAAGTGCACTAAGGTGAGTGGGAGTTGTGGTCGGGTGATTTTAGGAAGATCTTATGAATGGTAGTAGTGCATTGTTAGAAGAAGTCAACTCTTATCTCAAATGGACAAGTGGTTTTGTTGGATGAAGATGTGGTAGTGGTTATCTTAGAATTTGCTGTTGTACTGGTTGGGGACGCCCTCTGGTGGTAACATTGGCTAAACGGAAATATGTTGTCCAAGATGAAGAGTTGCCTTGTAGTTGTTTTCTTTTTGTGTTATATGTAAATCCAGGCCAAGGTACCCCAAGGTCAGGATTATGGGACTCGTCAGTGCTGCCATTCAGTTGAGCGTTTAGTACAACCCACTGTTTTGTTGGTAGTCTTGGAGATGCCTGGCCAGTATCTTCGAGTTGTTGTAGGATCTGTTTATCTTGGTGTGGTTGAGTTGGGCTCTTCTGGCCTAGTCCTTTTGTTGTATTTGATTGTATATTCGTGATGTAGGCATAGTGGTGATATTTCAGCAGTGGAGCGATTTTATGAATTCTCTCAATTGGTATGGTGATTCTGTTGTTTTCCTGGATGTCTATTATTGCGCCAGGATCACAAGCCATGCTTCAGGGTGGCAGCCTGGAGGCTCGCCTGTGGCAGGGGCGGGCAGAAGGATATATGTTATGTTAGCAAGTGTTTGGTTTGTAGGGTAGCTTTAGCCTGGTGTATAGGCTGGCATGTGTCTAGGGTGAGAGTCTAGAGTTTATCCGTGGCAGGGATGGACAGAAGGTGATTTGTGTTGGTATTGAGGGTGACCTGTATATGTAGGTGAAGTTTGGAATTGCATAGCTGTGGGATTTCTTGTGAAGCTGTATGGTGGATGGTGATGTGACTTGCCTATATGTAAAGTGCTTATTGTTTGTGTAGACGTTTCGGTAAGGAGGGGGATGTGTTATGTCACACTCTTCAGGCACTGCCTGAGCCAGCTGAGCTAGCCACTTGTACTGTGATGTCATGCAAGTACCAAGTGGAATGTTGATGTATGAGTGAGACCTAACCCAAGTATGGACATTGCTTTACTACACGGGTGGCACAAGCTTCCCTGTCCTTGCCTCTAAGCTATGGAATGCCCTCGCTATCACCATTAGATCTGAAGATTCCTTTAATTCATTCAAGTCCAAAACGAAATCATGGCTCTTCAATCAGCACTGAAGCATGCTCTGTACACCACAGCCTTACTGGCATTGGCCCACTGATCCTGCCTATTGTACACTTTTGTCCTTTATGTCACATGTCAAACACTTGCTGCTCTGTAAATTATGTATATTGATATATTCGTTGATTATCCTATGCTAAAAACTACGTAACTATATACACGCTCTGTGTAAATTATGTATGTGTATATGCTCTGTGTAAATTATGTATGTATATATGCTCTCTATGTAACCTTGCATAAGTTGCGCCCTGTTGCCTCCGGGCCAGATGGTGCGCGTTACAAATAAAACAAATACAAATACAAAATACGTATTGAAACCTGGTGCTATGTTGCCTAGAGTTAAACAGTATCCCTTATCAAAAGCAGCCGAGGTAGGGATCTGTGATACCATAATGGCTCTCATACATCAGGGTATTATAGTGCCATCCAATTCATTGTGTAACACAGCTATCTACCCGGTGGAAAAATCAAAGGGGGCTAGTTGGAGGATGATTCTGGATTTGCGCCCAATCAATGATGTAGTACTAGCAGAGTTCCCAGTGGTTCCAAACCCCGCCACAATACTGTGTAATATACCTGTTGGTGCGACCCATTCTACTGTGGTGGATTTGAAGAATGCATTTTCTCAGTACCCTTGCATCCAGAGTTGCAATACTTCACAGCGTTTATGTTTGCTGGGAGTCGATTTCAACATATTAGGCTTCTTCAAGGGTACTGTGAGTCCCTGAGTATTTTTTTTTTAACCATTTTTATTTTTCAATGGAGACATAATCAATTACAACATATGATCATTACACTTTGTTGTCATAATGCATAGACCAACTTTCCATTCAGGGTTAACGTCACCCGTTGCTGCGTATATTGTCTCCAATTTCTTCATCTGTAAATCATCCTCCCTTCCTCCTCCCCACTGTCCCTTTATAACTTTTGTAACCGTTTTGAAAAGGTAAAAATATTTTGACTTTCAACAAATGTGCAAGAGTATAACTTTTGGTATTACGAGTCCACATTATAATTTCGTTGTCTGTTACTATACAATAGGTATCTCCCCGTTTTATCGTTTCATTCTTAACTTCCTTCCTCCCTCTCTTCCCAGCTACAAATTTTGGAAGGGGGGCCAAGTGGACCGGCGTCTCTGCAGTGTCTAATTCTTTCATACATAAGTTCTTGGGTGTAGATGTTACACAGTTAATTCCCTCTTCTCCTTTATTTTTCCCTCCTCGTTCTCTTTTCTCGTCGTGCTGATTCTCTATCTCTTTCTCTGTTCTGGTGTTAAGTGATGGATTTATTTCTAAGGTTCCTGGTTTATAGAAGTGGGCTTCCCTGTCTCCAACAAAGTCTCTGAAGGGGGACCATATGGATAGGTATCTCTGATATGTTTCTGTTCTTATGGCAGACAATTGGACATTTACGTCTAGTGCGCACTATCCCCAACTGCAGTACACTCATGCTGCTGTACACAATGAAAATGACTTGTTTGTGTCGAAATGTTCAAGTGATGTTGTAAATGTCCAATTGTTTATATGTTTGCCATTTTCATGAGAACCCCTTGAAAAATGAAATTTGAGTTTGATTTTGTCTTGCACACACAAAATGGTTGTCCTACCGAGAAACCTTTGATTCCGTGTGATGTAAATATTTTCTGTACTTTAGGTCAAAGACCTCCCTTTTCTCTTGTTGTTAACTCTGAAACATCCATTTTATTTTGGACTGTACTAACATTAGATAAAAAATAAGATTGATTCTACAACATAGCTTGGAAATCTTTATTCTTCTTTGATGCAGAGGGGATAAAAAACAGGAGTATTCTGTTAGCACCTACTTCTCTTGGACCTATTCAATTGGCTTCAGAGCAGCCGGAAGCATGGAAACTGCTCTCCTGAACACACGTGAAGACTTGCTCTCCAATCTTGACTCTAACCTTCCTTCTGTTCTCATTCTCCTTGATCTGTCCTCCGCTTTCGATACAGTCAACCACGCCATCCTGTTCAATCATCTCTTGGTTGACCTCCTTTCTCACTGCTCGACCCTCCCAGGTCCAACTAGGGTAATTCCTTTCTTGTATCTCTTTCTCTCTCTACTTGTGGTGTTCCCAGGGGTCTAACCTCTCTCCCTGGCTATTTAACCACTACCTGGCACCTCTGGCCCACTGCATCTCTACCTTCTGCTCTAAATATCAGTGTTATGTGGATGACACCCAGCTCTCCTTCAGGCTCCCCCCAGCCTCTGCTTATCCTTCTCTCATGCCAGACTGTCTGTCCGCTATTCGGGAATGGTGTGCCTCCAATGATCTCTGCCTTAATGCCAGTAAGACTGAGATCCTGCTCATTGGGACTCCTGCTCCTGCCTTCCCCCTCTCACTCTGGCCACCCACCATGGGCCCTCTACCTGCTCCTTCCAGTGAGGCTAAGAACCTTGGGATCATCTTCGAGTCCACCCGCTCCTTCTCTCCTCACATTTCTGACATCTCTAAGAAGTCACACTGTCAGATGCACATCCTCAGAGGTATTATTTATTTTTCACTTTCCCCAGAAGCTCACTGTCTCCAGAGCCCTGGTTCTCTCTAGGCTGGACTACTGCAACAGCCTCTTTCTAAATCTGCCTGCCCTACTCTTCGCTCTCTACAACTTATCCAAAACTGGCCTGCAAGACTTATCCTTGGCCTCAAGCCCATCGATCATATCTCTCCAGCTCTGAAATCTATCCATTGGCTTCCTGTGGCTGCCAGGATCAAGTTCATGACCCCCTGCATTACTCACAAGGCTTTCTTGGGCCGGAGACCACACTACATCCAACTTTCCCTTCCTCAGCATCTTCCTTCTCGAGCCCTCCGCTCATCCACCTCCAACTCTCTGAGGGTCAGATGCTTCTCCAGGCAGAGAGTGGGGGTAGATCTCTTTTCTCAGCTGGGGCCTTTCTCTGGAACAGCCTCCCTGCCTCTCTCAAACTTTAGCAGGACCACCTAAAGTTCTGGATGCAACTCAAGACCTTCCTTTTCGCTTCTGATTTCTCTCTGCCTCTCCATTGCTGATGTCCCTGTTCTGCTGCACATACTGGTTACCCGGCCAACCACTGAACTTACAGGACCAGGCTCCTGCTCGACCGGTTGCCCTTGCACTGCCTCCGGGCCTCACAACCACTTAAGGAACTGTATCTGCACCCCTACAGTCCCCTGATTGTCTGCACTTATCAGCCACCTCCTGGCTGCACTTACTAGTTACTTTCATACTCCCTTTCCCCTTGGCACTTCACCCCTTCCCTCCCGCGTAAAATCTTTATTTTGTCCACCTTCTGTCCTCCCTCCCTTGTCTTGTCACACCTAGAAACACTTGTGTACAGGCTCGTTATAAATGACTTATTATATCATATCATATCATAGCAAGAGGTATTGTATTTGAGTCAATTGATGTCAGTGAGCAGTAAAGGAGTGAGTCTAGAATGCGCAGCAGCAGTGCTTGCTACCCCTCAGCCGTTGACGGTTAAAGACATGTAGACATTTTGCAGTCTGTGTAATTACTGTAGAGCATGGACTTTTGACTACCCATCATATACTAAACCCTTGCTCTAGGCTTTCAAGGAAGCACAACAGACAAAAATACTATTATTTGGACTGATGAAATGGTTACCAAATTTCAGGAACTAAACCATTTTATTTCTACTGCTCCTGTATTGGCAACTTCTGATTATACTAAAGAGTTGTATCTTTTCTCATAATTCTAATGGCCAGATGATGATGGCTGCAGTATTGATGCAGAATGGCACTATGGGTGATAAACCCTTAGCCTATTACAGTGGCATTCTGGACTCTGTCATGCAAGGATAGTTTCCGTGCAAACAAATGTTTGCTGCTACTGCTTTTGCCATTGAGAAGACTGTTACTATTGTTATGAGGTGTTAATTGAAGCTGTATGACGAATACGCTGTATTAGCAATTCTGGAAATCTACATTAACCGCACAAAGAGCTTCTGCACATGAAGTAATTCTTTCAAGCCCATTCATTCAATTGTCCATTGTATGACAGTGGATCCAGCTACTTTTTTAACTGAAGTTATTACTGAAGATGACGAGGCGCATGACTGTTTTACATATGAGGGTCTTGAGAATGACATTTCTAAGGCATGTGACTATGCTCTAGATGACAGCGAGGTCTTTTTCGTTGATGGGTCCTCAATTATTGACCAGGAGACAGTTCAGCGACATACTGGGGCAGCTGTAATATGGCTAGTTGATGGGGAGTATGAGGTTTACATGCCGCAGAGGTTACCAGGTCACTATTCGGCGCAGGCAGCAGAATTGATTGCTCTTATTGGAGCACTTGAGGTAGTGCAAGGATGCAGAGTTCCAATTTATTCTGACTCAACCTATGTTACAACAACTGTAAATTCGGGTTGTCAAGGTGGATGAGAAAAGGATTTCGTAGAGTAGATGCGTCCCCAATGCAGCATGCATCCTTGTTGTATCGGTTGATTCATGCCCTGTCGCAGCACATGTTTGCCACAGTCATCAGGTGTGCCACCCACACGAGTGGCGCAGATTTTGCTCCCTCGGGAACGAAGCAGCAGACACGGCAGCCAAACAGGCTGCTTATTTGCCAGTACCACATATCCAGTTATAGGTTCCGTATACTGCACTTCCTGTCACCAGACTAATTGAGATACTAGGGCAGGCGCCGCAAAGTGAGAAGTTGTTGTGGCAAAGAAGGAGGTGTGAACAGTCCCCAACTGATTTAGTGTTGAGACAGACCAGTGCTGGGAAGGTGGTAATGCCCCACAATTTGATTTGGCCTTAATGGCATTCGATCAACTCCACTACCCCACCCACGTGTCCAAACAGCATATTGCTGCAGACATACAAGAAGATTGGTATGTGCCCAGTATTCAGGAATTGTTGGCTATGTTCACGTAAAAATGTGTAATTTGGCAGCCATACAGCACTGGGCATACCTTAAAAACCTTAAGGGGTACACTGTCACATCCAATTGGCCCATTCCATGACCTCAACTTTGACTTTGCAAATATGGGTGAGAGATGTAATAACTTATGTTACCTCATAGTTGTGGTATGTCCTTTCTCCTGTTGGATTGAGGCTGGTCCATGTGCACACCCTGATGCCAAATCGTCTGCCAGGTTTTTGGTGAGAGAAGTGTTCCTTCAATGGGGAGTGTGCAAAATGCTTAAAAGTGACAATGGCACTCACTTCTTTAATGAGCTGTTCAAGAAAATTGCGGCTCTTTTAGGAATTAAACACAAGATGTGTTCCATTTATCACCTCCAGGCCAACAGTGTTCTAGAAAGAATGAATGGTTTACTGTAAACAAAACTTTCTGAGCTCTGTGTTACCCTGAAGAAGAACTGGAAACACTGCCTTCCACTGGCCCTGTTCAATTTAAGACTCAGACCTGTAAATACCATCACCACTCCCCACATAGAATTGTAACAGGGAGATGTATGCACACAGCGCTATCTCCTGTGCGTAGTGGTTCTGAGGCTCACCAGGCTGCACCAATTTTGGGGGACGAGTTTCATTCATATTTGACTCAGTTAACAAAGTGTATTAAATACCTTTCTCAACAGATTGCTCCACGTCGAATGGAAGAAGATGAAAACAACACTGCACCAGAACCTGCGAGCTTGCCACCATTGCAATTGTTTCATGGTGATAAGATTTTTGTCAAAAATGTTGTCCACAGTTGGAGTAAGCCTCGATATAATGGACCTTATACTGTGGTGTGTGCTACTACGTTTGCGGTCAAAGTAAAGAAACTACAGCATTGGGTGCATTTGTCTAATGTTAGGAAAGCACCACAGTTATTGCCACCAACCACCAGCATGTTATCTAAATGTTTTTAACAAGGTGATTTTTCTTTAAGTAAAAATTACATCTGCTGCATTCTCATTGTAAGAATACTTACGTTTTACTGATGGACTGTTTTATTGACATTCAGGTTTTATGATTTTGTTTCCAATGAAGTTTTCTGCTATGAATGTGCGAGTTATGGCATTTTTTGATGGAACAGATGTTATATGGTTTAAAAAGTTTTGTAGGAGAGTATTTATTCCTCTTTTGTGTGGATTTTTCCTTGGTTTATTTGTATACATATCTAGTGAAATTATATGGTTTGGTCATATATAGGGGCTGTGGGGGTGTAGTACAAGGGGATGTAAAAACTCTCACTTTTTTGACAAATGTTTTGACATCACAACATCAAGGATGAGTATATAACCACCGTAGTGTATTGTAAACAAATCAGAATACAAGATACTGCAATGTGGAACTTAAATATGTGTGTTGAAAGGGGTTTAGATTAAGAAAATGGGTATAACAAATATAAAGGTGTAATGTTTGATACATTGTCTGATGTGCACCACCCACAATTTAGTAACATGTGATACACTCATATGATCTCTCTAGGAAAAGAGCAGTATAACAGGAGTTTTTATGTCTGCTCCCTCATCCCCCACGTGTCTGAGGCACCCAAAATGTTAGTACTGCAAGATATATTACCTTTGGAGGACCAGTGTTTTGTGCATTTAGCACTATATCAGGTTCGCAGTCTGTACCAGGGGCACAAGGTACAAGTTGTACTAATGGATAAAGATGGAGAGAAGTGTGCCAAAAATGACAGTTCCCCCCCGAAGTAAGCCACGGCCCATGTTAAAATTGGATGGATTGTTGTTCGTGTAGAACAGATGGGAGAAGGCAGTAGTGAGGTGTGCAGCAGGGGTTGACAGGGTTTGGAGAAGAAGTTAAGTGGAACATCATTAAGAACTGTTTCACAATATGGATTGCATACATAACTAACTAACATGGATTGAAGCATGTGAAACTCCAGTAAGAGTTCAACAAGCAGATGAATATCAGTTTTGCTTTCAGGGGCATGGGACGGTTCCTGTAGGCACTAACACTAACCGCAATAAGACAATGCTCATTCAAGACTTTGCAAAAGGAACAGCAGCATTGATGGACCTGTACTTGGTATGTGGTCAACAAGCATATCTGCATCTTCTGTCTTCTTGGCGAGGAACGTATGCGTTAACAATATTGCATTCTGCTATCCTTGTGGTAGCTGAAGCACACTTGACAATAGCCTCCAAGCATGGGGTGCCGCTATTTATACCAGCCTCTGCCCAACCCCGCAAAATGAGGAAGAACATTTCCATTTTCTTCTGAGAGTTTCAGCTATAGCATATTGATTAATAGTTTTCTTGGCAATGGACTAGGATGCTGAACAAATATGTCTTCTATATCCACATTTGATAAAGAGTGCATCTATTGGTGATATAATTCCATGCTTTGCCTTTGTCATGCCTTGGATGTCTTAAGTTACACATACTTCCAAACATGATTTTGGCCCAGGTGAAATTTCTGCTGTAATATCTCAAAAGGGTACAACCTCCTTTCATCGCCAGGCATTTCAAAGCCTGCATTTTAAACGTGTAAAGAATAACGAAAAAGTTCATCTAATTATTTTGGGGGGGTGGGAAAGGGCAGATAAGGGGTTGTGTGGTCGTTTATAGTTACATATCGGTGGTTGATAGCATTTTGTCTTGTTTGAAGTCCTTCCACAGAGGAGTCTAAGTGTAAAAAGGTAGACGCCTTGAATAGTTGTTGCTGTCTCATTCAGCATTAGTGATTACGTGCAAAACTATTCAGGCTGTGCTCAGATAGAGAGCATCCCTAAAGGCGGTTCCATGAAAGATATCTTGGTCTAGGACTGGCCAGTCTGGGCAGCGCCTGGAATAATGGAGTGTTGTTAACCAATGGTGTAGTTTGACAGGACAAGTAGTACAGCTCCACATTGTGTAGTTAGAGTCCTCCAGAATTGGGATTAGTATACAATTTATTAAGCTAGGTCTGGGCCTGACACCATACACATGAACGTTTGTATGACCTTCTCTACGTCCTTGAAAAGGGAAGGTGTAAGTTGTAGAAGTAACATAACAATTACCATGGATCTACCAATCCATGGCCATTCATGGTGTCCTTTATAATGGCTCTATCACCATTGGAGGAAGGCCTGGTCTACCAGATCTAGCTCATATGAAGCGTCAGGATACAGTAACTGCCGACCACAGAGCATCTATGCCCACCGCCGGACAAGATTGGATTCAGGTGGGAGAGAAATCACTTTTCTCTACTATTGGGACTTAGACACAGCCTATCGCTACCGTTATGTTATTTAATTTGTGTTTGGCAAATATCATTCCATCCTTCCCCATTCAGTCATATTTTCCTCAGGGTGTATGTGAGGGAAATATTTATCAGACCAGCAAGTCCATGTCTTGCCTTCAGTGCTACTACTGTTCTACTTGTGTCTGTATCTTAGGCACAGTCTGTGACTGTTGATTGGATGATATGCATTAACTTCCGGGCACATACCTAAAACGCTCCGAGTGGGGCTCATTAGTACTCATTCCTTTCAGCGTATGGTCGGGGAGAAGTTGGAGAGTTGGTTGTCTTTGAAGTATCCATCGCTTCAGAATCTTGCAGTGCCAAAAAGCATTGCATGTCCTCCGGACCAGTGAATTCTCTTGCCTTCTCTGAACATCTTGGCGAGTTTCATCAATCGATTTCTCAAACCCAACTTTTTCAGTGCGGATTAAAGTCATGCGGATTAAAGTCATGGGAATGTCATTGTTTTCTCCATGGTTTCTGTAGATGTAGATGTAGGTAATGCCCTGGTGCCTTCGGTAAGGCCCTCGCTTCGCTCGGGTTCTTACCTATGGGCCCCGGGGCATTACCTGAGTCGGTAATGCCCCCGACGCTCGGGTTCTATTGCTTAATAAGTACATCAGTGGTATGAACCTTGTGTTGCCACACATCATCCATTTCTAAATAATTGCCTAAAACTGTCCCACAAGGAAATTGCTCTTTCTTCAGCATGTGTTCCTTTGAACAAAAGACGTTCACATGTTGTTACCTGTCAAACGAGGTCCAGACATAAAGATCTTAAATCAGACGTTGAGCCCTTCTAATGTCTCAATATTACTCTTCTAGAGTTGGCAATAGCAAGAAGTCAATTATTCTTTTTGATTGAGGAAAGTACATGACATATTGGGAAGGAGCGAGCCCGGTTTGGTGGACACTAGGAACAACTACTCGAGAGTGGCTTCATGGGGATTAGTAGTTGCATCTCTTGAGGGTTTCACAGTAGTATTTATTGAAAAAAAAAATAAGTTTCTAGAGTAGCAATAAAGACGTTGACGCATAATGCTCGCTTCTGGTCTTGACATAGATTTGTAAAGTGAGAATGGCCAGTAGGGCTAAACCAGGGGTGTCACCCAGAAGTACAACCCTAAAAACACAATTTCCTTACAGCAGGTCATGCCGACATCATGTTAAAAAATGCACCCGTTTCTGGGTAACCCCTCCAACAGACATCAGATGCAGTCCCGTTTAATGCCTGCCTTTAGGCAGGAGGAATACCAATAAGCCCTGACAGTGTCTTAGAGAAAAGGTGTGTGTTAGCTTCACGTGACCCAATTGTCCACTCGCCCAAGGATTCCAGCTACTGGTCATCTGTGAGTTGTGAACCCAATTCCCTTTCCCATGTCGTTTTAAGAGTCTGAAAAAGTTTTTCTGGAATTTCTAGAAGTATAGAATATGCAATTCATATAGCTTTTATTTGCGGAATTGAATCTACCTAGAAAAGCATCATATGGAGGAGTGCTAGGCCTGTCACAGAGCTAGTTCCTTAAAAGTGATTGAAGATAGCTTAATTAAAGATATCACCAAAATGTGTTCCTGGGCAGCTAAAACGGTTTATAGCTAATGCTGAAAGAGTCAAAATCCCCATCCATGAAATATTGGTGTATACATCGAATCCTAGATGAATCCTGGGTGGGCCAGTGAAAAGCTTTTAATCTACCAAACAGTGACCATGTTTTTAGATAGGCGCTTGGGCGTTGAGGCCTATTTTAAGATGAATCTCAGTCTGGATCTTTCATGGAGGAAGTAGAATCTCAATAGCTTTTACAAACCTATGATGTTGATTAATATAATCTATATTTTTGAAAGGCTTCAAGCGATAATTCTCACAGTCTCAGGTTTGACAGGTTGATCAATTACAGTGTCTACATAACTAGCCCCACTAGCCCACTCCTCACCTGATGAATCTGTTGGAGACGCAGTAGATTTGTCTGTCGAACTTTCCTTCTTCTTTTCTCTCCAGGTGGTTCTTGTGGACTTGGTTTCGATCTTGCTCTTGGATTTGAAGAAAGAAGGACGGTCTCGACCTTGAGTCCACTTTGCCAAAGAGGCTATGTGCCCGGCAGCGGGGACTCCAGGGAGCCCACCCCAAACCAGGGAAAAAACTGGATGAAAAAACCCTGGTAGATCTTGATATGGATGGTAGCTGATGCAGTCTGTAGATAAATCCAATAAGAGTGAAGGCGAGAGTACTATTGCCTACAAGTACCAGAATGCAATGGTTGTTGTCGTAGTAGGCGGTTGCTTGTTGTCCAGGTAGAGTTCCAGCTGGCGTGCGGTAAACACACGGAGATAATGGAACACAAGGAAAGGACTGTGTGTCAGGAACACACCGCTCCGACGGTAGACACAGCTCACAGAAAACAATGAAAGCTGGGGAACCGCCCAGCGCGGGAGAGAGTCCAGTAGTAGCAGGAAGGGCTGAGAGAGAGGCAAACAGGTTACGGCGACAAATGCCGCGCAAGCAGAGAGGTAAGTAGACCAGAACGGAAGAAGGCAAGGAGCCGTTCGAGTGGGAAGCAAAACCCACTAGCAAACGACATACAAGGTAAGCAGAAAACCGGGGAGGGAACACAAGAGGGAACGTAAGCAAACTTACTCGCGGGTACAAAGTAAGTAAGTTGCAACGCACAGGTGCTTCTCATCTGCTGGTCTTTAAGGCGGCTAATACAGGAAGACTAGAACGCGCTGTGCGTTGCATGGAATAAATCAGTCCTTTTTCCATATCGACCATCTCCTCCATACTTTCCATGGCCAATATGTGACACACAGTGAGACCAGATAGGTTTTTCTTTTCCTTCAATGTTGGATCTGGCCAATTGAGCAAATTGTGAAGCCCAGTGAAACCATTTAATATTTGAGACATTCAAATTTCCTCTGCTTTTGTCTCTGTAAAGTGTATGTACTTACATTTTTGCTTCTCCTCCTTGCAACGCAAGAAGGGATTTGGACATCTTTTTTAAGTATTTAGTAGGAATCGACAGAGGTAACTTATGGAAGAATTAGAATATTTGTGGGAGGGAGATCATTTTCAAAAGTGGTTTCTACCTATCAGAGATAGGGGGAGGTACCCCAGTGTCTCAGATCTTCTTCAGTATGGACCCTCATGAATCCAAGTTACTTTTAATCATGATCCTCTGGTGCTCCATATTTTGTTTCCTAAATATGCTCCAGTGGAAGCAATCTGCACGGGAGGGATCGAAACAAGATCCAACAGTGGTGTCCGAGACCCAAAAGGGAGGACCTCAGCCTTGTTCCAATACTGAAATATGTTCATTTGATATGTAATATGAGGGGCAGATCTACTTCCGCTTTAAATGGAGCAGAATGACATCTGCGTCTAGCATGAGTTTACTCTCCTTTTTATCTAATACAATGGAACTAAGCGAAATAAGCGATTTTTATTATTGTGTTCGGTCTTCAATATGCGGAACCAATATATTGCCTCTAATGAGAGGATAACTCTAATTTTAGAGGCCAGTGGCTCTAATGCTCTTGCAAAAAGTGACAGCAAGTGAGGACATCCCTGTCTGGTCCCCGGGCAATATCAAATGATTTTGAAAACCTGCTAGTTTTATCCCTGTCAGCTGGTGTGTAGTCGATAATCAATACCACAATTTCACCCAAGTAGCTTCAATACCTCATGTGTCAATGGTGACAGGTGGCACAGGAGAATAACTTGTACTGGAGCCAGAGCATATCAATAAATAGCAGTGGCAAGGTAGGTGTGTCAAAACATGCCTCACCCAATATGGCAGCCAGGGTAGGAGGAGATACCTTCAATCCTGTTTCTCAATAATTCGTCCGGAAGGGCCGAATTAATTAATGAAGCCCTCTTTCTGTCTATATGGATGGGCACTTTGCTTCTGCTGCACATGAGCCTTAGTGACCTTCAACGGAATGTCATGACATCACTCACCATGGGGCTCTGCAAGCGTTGAAGGATGTGCGTTCTTGCGTATACTGTCTGTCTGCTATCATGGTACATCGCCATATGGCTTTGAATCAGCTGGGCTCCCCTGTAATCACCAGCATCTGCCATCAATGAGGTCTGTTTTTGACAGTGGCGGACAGAATCGGTAGCTGTAGGGTGAGCTCCAACACCCTGTGTGCAGCAAAGGTCCATTTATCACACTATTCCATATGATACCCCAAAACTTGCACCCATTCTTGTCCATCTCGGATCAGCCAGCTCCCATTTATCCCCAATGTCTCTAGAAGCAGAAGCATAGCCTAACATGTGGCGGTTGATGCTAATGTAGTTGGGCCCCCCGCACTGACATTAACATCTGTAAATGCCCACAGAGAGCTGCAGAGTGGGCATTTCCAGATTTTGGGTAGGCCTTGCCCGCTCAGGCCCTATCCTGTCTACACCTGCAGGAGATATGGGGTGTGGATTACAGCGCAGAGCCGGTGTTGGGTAGCACCCTTACTGGTGGTCAGCTGGAGCTCTGAGGGAATGCAGCCATCTTTATTAGGCACTGGCAATGTCTTCTTCAGTTTGTATATTAAAACAAGCAGAATAGCCCTGTGTTTTTTACCACTGTGTATATAAAATTCAATTTCCAAAAATGCACCTGCCATAACTTGGTTCAGTAGAAATCCTTTGTAACTGGTCATCTGAATTTTCTCCAGGAGACTCATGGAAGCAGAGTAACTACAGTTCCCAGAATGCATAGTATGGATGTCGGACAATCCAGGGCTGAAGGTGTTGCAGGTATTTTGGGGCCCCTTAACAGTTTTCTACACCTACTATTCAGCACTACCTCGATTTCTGTCAATGTTCTGGACATGGTTATGATCGGGTCCTAGCATGTACTGGTTCTGAATGAATGCAATATTAGCACCTGGGGCAGGGGAGCCAACCAATCTGGTTTCTCGGATCGCGGGCTAGATCCCAAGATCTCAGCCCGCATTCAGAGCAGCCTGACGGCTGATTCCCCACCCCGCCATCTTCCCCCCACCCAACCCTCCCTTCCGGTCACCATTTCTTCCACTATCCATGCTGCCTCCTGCCCCACTCACCTTAGCCTATGTCCTGGTCGGCTGGCCACTATGGAAATGGAAGAGGGGCTCTGAATGGAGCTCTGACAGAAGGCGGGGCGCCATGACAAGCCCCTCTTACATTTCCATGTAGGGAAATCTTAAGTCAGTATTTTCATTGAATGAACAGGACACCTTGCGGTGCCCCTTTCATTCAAAGAAAATACATTGCTATCAGCTATTGCTATTGCTAATGGCAATAATGATGTGTTTGGTGGGCTTCACCGGTCTGGTAACGGCACTGAATTCTGGTGGTACGGTCCTCACTTCATTCAGACCTATATCTTGGGCCCTGGGCTGTTACCGGCCAGCAAAGCCCACCAAACCCGTCTTTATTGCCATAGTATAATAACACAATAGGTCTAATCATATGCTTGGCAGAAATTCTATAGCAAGACTGGAGGCGAGCATTATGCTTCAACTTCTTTTATTCCCACTCTTCAGCAGTTTCAACAAACTAAACAAATCAACAATTTTGAAAATGTCTAAATTAACTTTTTCTCTCTGAACTACAACTCCCATAGTCTCTGTAGTCCTTCACTGCTCCAGCTCAGCTATGACCACATCCTGTCGCTGAGCTCCTCCTCTTCTTTTACTGCTCTTCAAGCAGATAAGTACAGTGTTTGTCACCTCTGTATGATATGGCTAGTAAGGTCAATTTAGTGATATTTTAAGAGCGTAGCTAGAAGGATGAGTGTACTGCTAGCGTAGCGCGGCTCGAAATGTGTATTTTATGTACATAAAACAGGATACTGTGCGTGATAAAAACGGAACATGACAGAATACATTCAGCAATTAAGCATAAGTAAGCTCATTTAACTTCAAGAGCGAGCCTGGCAGCCTGCGGCAAGCGGCACCATGCCATATGATAGGCACACCAGGGGTTTAGCTCCACCACGGTACGGAGAAGACCGGCTGGTTGAGGAGAGCGCTCCGGCTCCCACCCTCGGGGAGGCGGAGCTTGAGCCTCTCCATGGCCGTAGGGAACACGGCAAGCCGCGATACGCTGTAAAAGGCCTCCGGCCCCCACCCTTGGGGAGGCGGGCTGGAGCATATGCGTGCCCGCAGTCGCTCGAGAATTCCGCGACACAGCAAGGAGAAGCCGGACCGGCGGTAAAAGTGAACACGAGCAGAAGCTCTGAAAGGGCTTAATTAATGTGGAGTACACGCTGCGATCCTGCAGATCATAAATTATCCCGTAGACAAGCCAAGGGTATAATTACTCCACCCCACACACTAGGGACAGATCCTGAGTCAGCCTCAGGCACGGAAAGCCTTGCTGAAGAGGCAGTTGAGTAGTATGCAGCCTAAAACAGGCAGTGAGAACACATCCGTCTGGTGCAGCCACAGAGAGAGAAAAGAAAAAATATATATATATATATAATAATACTAATAATAAATTAGTCAAGCATCAGACCAGCAGAGTGGGCGTGCCACGACACCTTGACAGGTACCAGGCACACAGCACACACCATGTCGGAATTCGAATGAAGCGAGGAGGAACAACAAACTCTGGACCTCGCTGCCAGTTTTAAGGAGGTGCTGGGGAATTTGCTCATCGATGCTGTGGCGCAGGGGGTGAGACCCCTACAAGAGAGGCTGGAAATGCTGGAAGCTATAATGAATCAGCCCAAAGATTGCACTGAAGGTACTGGAAGCACGCCCACCGAACCCTCAGATCCATGGTCTAAGGGGAGTATCAGGGCCCGAAAGAGGAAATCCTCTGACGACCCCAGGGCCCAGCAAAGGGGGTGAAAGAAAAGGCCCCAGAGGTTGCCAGCGCCTTCGCAAAACCCAAAGAAGCCTATTAGCAGCGCCCGGCAGTTCCAAGCCTCACGACCCCCACTCCAGGGGAAGACAATGATGGAGAAGGCAACCCAGGCTCGGAAGAGGAGCCAGGCGAGGGAGATCTCTCCTCACATGAGGCAGAGGAAACAGTCGAGGAGGAATGGGCATTGGGGGGAAAAGAGCCCACAAGGAGAAACACCTTGAGGCAGAACAGGTGGACATGTTCGACCCAGAGAGCATCCGAAACCCAAGATCCTAAGACTGGCAGCCGTTGCCCAGAGTGGCTCAGTATATGATAATTAGGTTGAGGAAGACCCTGGACAAGGAAGTTAGGCAGCGCCTTTTGAGTGGAATGCCCCCAACCAGACCTTCCTGGGAAAGTGGCAGAGACCCCTGAGCTTGACCCAAAGATGCTAACCTTTGTATCCAAAACCAGCAACGACCCCTGGAAGGGTATCGACAGGTCATGGAAAAGCTGTCAGGAGAAGGTGCTCGATTTAGCAGGCCCTGTTGAAAAAATTATGCACCTAGCGGAAAGAGCTAGGGATACAGGAGAGGAAGTGGACCCCGAGGCTTTAGCAGGATGGTGCAAAGAGCCATTTGCCTCCTGGGAAACGCTAACTGTGCAATCACCTCAGAGAGAAGAAGAGGTCTCTTGCTCAAGATCGACCCGAAACTGAGCGATCTCGCATCCTATGAAGCATGAGAAGCTATGGAGGGCCTCCTTTTCGGAGAGACTTTTGGGAAGGAGAGGGGCTGATTTGTCGGCACCTACATGGCTTTGGAGAAAGCATAAGCCTCCATCCGAAAAATATTCCCGAACAGGGTTTTTGCCAGGACCGGTTGTTTCAGGGGTATTACGGCCGGTCGCCATCAGGGAGGAAGAAGACCCCCTAATACCAGAGCGCAATACTGGGAAAATAGACAACAGGGCACGTTCTTCCCAGCCAGAGGGCGTTCCCCCAGAGGACGCAGGGGAAGAGGTTTCTGCCGAGGGCAAGGCTTTACACCAGGTAAGAGCGATATCCTACCCTCGAGTGGGAGGGAGGATGTATATGTTCTGGCAAAATTGGCGCGCACTTTCCAGCGATGCCTGGATCCTGCAGACCGTAAGAGGTCTGCAGTTGGAGTTTGTGCAGCCACCAGTGCAAGCATGCAGACCACACCAGCAGCGTCTAGCGAGTGCAGAGCAGAGATGCCTAGACCACGAGTTAGCTCTGCTAGCGCAGAAGGAGGCCATAGAAAGGTGCGCAGAGGCCCCCAGATTTATAAGCAATATGTTTCTCGTACACAGGAAGGAAAAAGTTCGACCTGTGATAAATATGAAAGAATTGAACGGATGGATAGTGTACCATCATTTCAAGATGGAAGGCATTCACCAGCTCAGAGATTGCCTGAGAGAAGGAGACTGGCTGATGAGGTTAGATCTGAAGGATGTCTACCTGACGATCCCTGTACAGGAGCACTACAGAAGGTTTCTAGCTTTTCGCTGGAAGAAGCAGTTCTGGCAATTCAAGACGATGCCCTTCGGGCTTGCGTCAGCACACTGGGCTTTCACCAAATTGATGAAACCAGTGGCGGCTACAATACGTGAGAAAGGCATAAGGTTGATCATTTATCCAGAGGACCTGCTGCTGCTGTCAGAAGATCGAGAAGCACTGGAGTAACAGACGAGATGGGTGCAGGACTGCTCCTATCTTTAGGATTCCTGGTGAATGTGGAGAAATCAGATACCATGCCAGCACAAAGGTTAGACTTCCTAGGGTTCGTTCTGGACACAAAGAAGGCTAGGCTGGAGCTCCCAGCACAGAAAATACGAGATATCAGAAGAGAGATCAGGGCATGTCTGAGGAAACAAGTGATTTTGCTCAGAGTACTAGCAAGGATCGTGGGACTACTGGCGGCATCCATTCAAGCCATATTTCCAGGTCCTTCGCACTATCGAGCTTTACAAAGATTGAAGACAAGGCACTTCAGCAGGGCCTGAAGTATAATCAGCTGATACCATTGGACCCAGAATCTATCAAGGAACTGGAATGGTGGTTGCAGAATATGGACGCTTGGAGTGGGCATGCCATTTTCAGAGACCGACCAGACTTGATCATACACTCAGATGCCAGCCACCTGGGCGGGGGAGCAAGATGTGGAGAACTACAGACAGGGGGCAAGTGGAGCGAAGAGGAGCTTTGCCTACATATAAACTGACTAGAGCTCCTATCGGGTTCTTCTTTTGCATTCACTAGAGACATGGTGAAATCATGCGTCCTGCTGAAGATGGACAACATCTCAGCAGTCTGATACATAAATCACCTAGGAGAAACGAGGTCCAGAATGTTAGCCGAGCTGGAGAAGGACTTTCAGCATTTTTGCCTTCAGTCAAGGACGTCAGTGACAGTAGAATATCTGCCCAGAGCACTGAACATAGTGGCGGCCTGGAACTCGCAATATCTCATGCACTCCAGCCATTGGAAGCTGGATCCGGCAATGTTTACGATACTGGATCAGAGGTGGGGTCCAGTGCACAAGGATCTGTTTGCGTCTCGCCTCAATACACAGACGAGCGATTACTTCAGCTGGAGGTTAGATCCAGGAGCCCAAGGAACGGATGCGTTCCTACAGGAATTGTCGAGCAGCCTCCATTACGCCTCCCCCCCCTTCATGATGCTGAGCAGAGTTCTAGCGAAATGTCAGAGGGAGAGAGCAGAGCTGGTGTTAGTGGCTCCGTTATGGAAGTCACAGGTGTGGTTCCCAGCGCTAATGGAGCTCATTTTAGACCTGCCGAGGGTCTTCCCCGAAGGAGAACAACTACTCACGGTCCCAGCTGTCTCGTCTCATCCTCTGAGAGTGAAAGGGACTCTCCCGCTCATCGCGTGCAGGATATCAGGAGACGCTGGGCGCTGCCAGGCATTTCGATGCAAACTGCAGAACTCATTGCAGAATCCTGGGCTCCATCCACTAGGAGGAGCTACGACACGGCTTGGGCCAAATGGACTAGTTGGTGTAAAGGGAGAGGTCTTCATCCCATTTCAGCCCCTGTAGTAGCCATACTGAACTTTCTAGCGCAGTTGCTACAAGACCGGAAAGCATTCCATACCATAGGAGTGTATAGATCAGCGATTTCTGCAGGACACCTGCCAATTGATGGAAACCCTGCTGGGGAGCATCCAGCAGTAGTTAGACTGATTAAAGTTCAAAGTACCTCCACAGCCTAAATATAATACGCTATGGGACGTTACTTCAGTTCTGCGACTACTAGAGAGCTGTCAGGAAAACTAGCAATGCTGCTTTGCCTCGTGTCCTGCAAGCGTGTGTCAGATATGAGAGCACTAGAGATTAATAGGAGGACTTTTGGTCCAGAAGGAGTAACATTCTCCGCCGTAAAGAGAACTAAGACAGGGACATCTTCAGTACACTACCCATACTTCCCGAATAATATCAAGTAATGCGTAGCGAGTTGCATTAAAGAATATGAGTCTAGAACAGCGGAGAACAGAGTACAGAGTACCACCCAATTGCTGATATCGCGTAGGAGGCTGTTTCACATGGTAAAGACAGCTACCATTGCTAGATGTGTCAGGGAAGTGATGCAGGCAGCAGGGATTGACTTGAGGAAGTTTGGAGCTCACGCCGTAGGAGGGGATATGGCTTCCAAAGCATTTATGTCAGGAGAGTCATTACAAGAGATCATGCTAGCGGCAGATTGGGCTAATGATCGTACCTTTCAAAGAATTTTACTTTAAGCCATCTGAGAGTATAGCCGTTACAGTATTGGGGAATCTTTGAACAAGCATAATGCTCGCCTCCAGTCTTGCTATAGAATAAAGATTACCCCTGCTATCTGCGCATGGAGTATTAATTCTATTAAAGGCTAGGAGGCGAGCATTAAATTCCCACCCAGATGTGTATTGTCAATTTACAATGTTTAGTAATCTGCTAACAATGCATAGACACCACCCTTATGTTCTGCCTTGTATCTTCCTTAGGAGAGGAGCAGAAGAATAGTTGAGTGAGAAGAATAGTGGCGAAGACGTGAGCAAGCAGCCGGAGGAGTATTGGCAACCAGTTCGAGTGAATGGAGTCTTTGCACTGTTGGCGGGACAAAGGTGTGAATTCTAAGGACAGTTCAGAGCACGTAAAAGAGAGGAGGAGCTCAGGGACAGGATGTGGTCATAGCTGAGCTGGAGGAGTGAAGGACTACAGAGAGTATGGGAGTTGTAGTTCAGAGAGAAAAAGTTAATTCAGACATTTTCAAAATTGTTGATTTGTTTAGTTTGTTGAAACTGCTGAAGAGTGGGAATAAAAGAAGTTGAAGCATAATGCTCGCCTCCTAGTCTTTAATAGAATTAATACTCCCTGCGCAGTTAGCAGGGGTAATCTTTATTGTGTAGTAAATACATGAAATTACTGCTAAACGCAGCTACTGTTACTGCCGCTCGGTCCTATGGCATCCGTACAAAATCATGGGTGGTGGTAAGGCAATGTAAATTCACATTTCTGGACTCCTTGGGGATTTTTCGGTGGCTTCATGATGAGCGGGAATACTGTGCAGTAAATCTGCTGAGTTTTGTTGCTAAGGTGGATGTTTTACCTCCAGCTTTACCTTACCAGTAAACTCCTAATACGCTGGTGTGGTAATTCGGCAGTGAAGTAGCAGTAACAGAACTACGGCCACTTTCCAACTACTTTGGACAACTTAGCCCAGCCAAATGTACTGCTTCATTTTTTTGAAAAAAAGCCCAAACTGCAAAGCGAGCCAATATGTACAGTAACTGCAATTATTCCACAAAAAGCCACCGTTGTGACAAACCCAATTTAGAAAATCACTTCTGAGAGAGGGGAAAAAAAAAACTACAAACATTTGTCAGAGCTGAAATATGAAAACAAAAATAAAAACACTGAATTCACAGAAACACAGCCGTAATGTAATTGGTGCCAGGATATGAAAATGGAATAGCACAACAGCCAAATGTTACAGCAAATTAGGGTAATTAGCATATTTTCATTTTTCTGACACCAACAGGCTGCAGGCCTTCTGGAGGAGCTGGCTGCTGCTGAGCCGAGAAAGGGAGCCGCGGTAAATGCTGGGACTAGAGAGGGCGTTCCTAAAGACGGCTCAGCCAAAGGAGAGTGCCTTCGAGAGACCTGTTCGTGGCAGTTGGGGGTGGACATGGGGTCTATTGGTTTCAAACTCTAGCTATGAGAGATGGGACTGAAATCCTGATCATTCACTATACAGGCTCAGATCCCTTCCTTTAAGCAGGATCAGCATAGCTGTGAAGTTGTCCGTGCCTTGGGGTCTCTCATCACCTAGCCATCCACACTTTGCACCCGCAGACATGTGCTGCAAGAGCCTGAATGTCTTTGCATAAGTGGAAAGGTTATTTTTTATGCTTCATTTTATTAATTCAAACAAAAGAGAAATGGATTGAAAAACGGGAAGGGGCGTTATAAAAACAGACAGACACTGGCAAACTCAATAGATCTGGCTTTGAAAATGTAGAGGCTAAGATTTGTTTTACAAGCCACACAAGACAAAAAAGGTTTACATGCAATATTTGCAAAGCCAGACCTATTGACCTTGACACTGGCGCTCCTCACAGATTTCCCGGTATCCTGCAGGTAATTCCGCCGGGATACCACGAAGCTGCACTTACTGTCTCCACCGCCTGATATTCCTGTATTACTGGGAAATAATGATTGCCGTAGAGGGCTATTAGGTGGAGCGATCCACCTATAAAGAAAAGAGATGTCATTTGAGGAGGCATGCAGAGCCTGCAGAAGTTGTCTGGTTATTTGTCATCCCTATCAACACCCATACCTATGCTAAGGCCTATGTGACTTCCCTCCCCATCCCTGTCCCTCCATCCGTCCAAACCACACAATTGCATACTCTTTTGCCATGTTGTCAAGCAGCTCCATGTCTCACAGACTCATCAGTAAGTCTGTGATGTGCCACTGATTGGCATTACATGATACAGGACACTACAGCATGATGTCACATGTGATCAGTAATTAACCCCTTTTATGAGGTCCCTGTGCATCAGGACCCATCCCTAGAAGCCTGCACTGGAGGCAAAGCCCTGTTGGTTCGTTTCTTTGTGTCTATGTTGTGTTTAGCCTGTTTTCTTACTTTAGTGGTGAATGGTTAGTTTGGGCTTTTTTCTAAACTGTTAGAGCTTTTTTTTAGCATGTCTGGGGTCTATGTAGAAGATCAAGGAGCTATAGAAAGCTGTGACACATGCCAACACAATGTTACCCCCCCACACACATTGCCCCCTCCACACAGCCACTGCCCCCACACCCACACACTGCCTCCTCTCACATTGACCCACCTACACTGTCTGCACCAACACATTGCTCTCTCACAGACACACACACACCCACAAACTGGCACACAATGCCTTCCACACACTACCACTCCCCCCACACACACAGCGCATAAACATGCAGACATATAGGCCCCCCCACACACTGACCACTCCACACATACACCCATCACACACAAACACACACACACACACACACACACACACACAGCCAACCACACAATGCCTGCACATGATTATTACATAGACCGGATGCATACACACACATATACACACACCTCTCACACACTGACACTGCCCCTTAAACACATGTCCCACTACATACACACACACACCCTCTCCTGCACAAACACACACACACAGGGACGGTGTAATGATTTTTACCACCGTAGGCAGCGGGTAATATTGCCTCCCCACTTCCAACCCCATGTGTCCTGTCTATGCAACGCCCCCATAACAAGGTAAAATAAAATCCCTTTCTCTTACAATCACAATATATAATATACATGTTGGATTTTGTTTATGTTTATTGAATTTATATAGAGCTTTAAGCCAAAGCGCTTTACAGATTTAACAACAGGTACAAAAGTGAGAGAAGCATAATTATAACATGAAACAAGTAATTAGAACAATAAGTAGAGCAATTTACTAAAGGAGGGGGCAGAGTGAGTGGGGGAATGGGAGTGGAGAGGGTTAGGTGATGGGGTTGCAATGTCGGTTTTGAGGTCAGGGCGGTGGGGGAAGTGGGAAGGGGGAGGGCAAGGGAAGGGGGAGTGGTCTGGTGTCATCAATGCCTCTAAGTGGTATCAGCGACAGGTTTGAGGTCATTGGGGAAAGGGGAAGGGGGGGCAAGGAAGGGGAGAGAGGTGGGTAAGGGGAGTCGGGGGAGAGTGAAGAAGAAGGGATTTCAGGGAGGAGCGGAAGGATGGGTAGGTAGTGGTAGAGCGGGTGGAGAGCGGTTGGGAGTTCCAGTGTAGGGGGGCCAAGAGTTGGAAGGAGCGGAAGCGTGAGGAGGCACATGGGGCAGGGGGTACCATGAGAAGGTAGAGGTCTGCTGAACGGAGAGAGCGGGAGGGGGAGTAGAATGAGACGAGGGAAGAAAGGTGGGGGGGCAGGTCATGGAGAGATTTATAGACAAGACAGAGGAATTGACATTTCAGTTGTGAGAGGAAGGGAAGCCTGCCAAGATGATTGAGAGAGGAAGAAATAGAGTCTCGAGGGCCGAGAAGACATAGAGTACGAATAGAGGAGTGGTAGATGGATTTTAGGGGAGTAAGGTGAGATACAGGGAGACCAAAGAGGAGAGAAGAGGAGTAGAAGAGGCGGGAGAAAATAAGGGAGGAGATTAGGAGTTTGGAAGCATGGAATGTGAGAGAGGAGCGGATCTTGCGGATGTTCAAAAGGTGGTGCCGGCAGGCTCGAGAGGTTAGAGAGATGTGGTTGGAGAAGGAGAGAGAGGAGTCAAGGTGGATGCCGAGATTGCTGGCATAGGTAGATATGGGGAGGTTGGAAGGTGGAAAGTGGATGAAAGGAGGGGGGAGGGGTAGAGGGTGTTAGGAGGGAAGAAAAGCACCTCAGTTTTGTCAGTATTGAGGGATATAAAGTGGGATGACATCCAGTTTTTTATGGCCGTGAGGCAGGAAGAAAGAATGTGGTGGAGGTCAGATGTGAAGGAAGAGAAGGAAAGAAAGAGTTGGGTGTCATCAGCGTAGAAGTGGTGGGAGATGTCGAAAGAAGAGATGATTGGGGCGAGAAGTGAAGTATAGCGAGAGAAAAGAAAGGGTCCAAGTACGGATCCCTGAGGGATGCCATAGTTCAGGGGGAGGCTGAAGGAGGTACGGCTGCCCCAGGAGACAGTGAAGGATTGGTTGGAGAGGTACGAGGGGAGCCAGGAGAGAACAGAGCCTTTGAAGCCAAAGGAGGACAGAGTGCTAAGAAGTAAGGGGTGGTCTCCAGTATCAAAAGCTGCAGAGAGGTCAGGGAGGATAATAATTGAAGATTGCTTAGCGTAGCGAGTATTGAGGAGAGAGTTGAGGACATAGGTGAGGGCGGTCTCGGTGCAGTGTTTAGAACGGAAACCAGATTGAGAGGTGGGGAGGAGGGAGTGGGATGAGACGAAGGCAGAAAGTTGAGAGTAGGCTAGGCGAGAAGAGAGGTTGGTCTGAAGTTGGAGGCAAGAAAAGGGCTAGCAGAAGGTTTCTTCAGGATAGGTATTATGGTGGCATGTTTGAAAGCTGAAGGAAAGGTGGCTGAGGAGAAACAGATGTTGAAGAAGGTGCTGAGGTAGCGAATAAGGAGAGGGTAGATTTTGGGGATGAGAGAAGTGGGGATGGGGTCAGAGGGGGTAGCGGTCGGTTAAGTTTTGGACAGGGAAGGGGAGGGGGTTGGAGGGGAGAATGAAGGAGAGGAGAGTATGTTCTGGCGCAGACAGAGGATTTTGGATGAGAAGAAGTTAGAGAAGTCAGAGGGTGAGAGTGGAGAGTTCATGGAAGGGTCAGAAGTAGGAGGGGAGAGAAGGCGAGAAAGGGTCTGGAAGATACAGCGGGGATGGGAGGCTTGTGAGTGGAGGAGGGTAGAATAGTAGGAGTGCTTGGCAGATGAGAGGCAAGAGTCATAGAGAGAGTGATATGAGAAATAAGAAGACTGATTAGTCAGAGAAGGGGATTTGAGCCAGCGTTGTTCACGACGACAGAGGAGGATTAGTAACTATTACCATATCAGGGAGGATAAGCAATATACTCTGTGAGGCAGTTTCCTAGGCTATTGTGAGCCACTTTAATCACATACACTCCCTTCCACAAAATCTACTGGTGCTCTGCAATCACCCGCGATTTGGAGGTGGAACTACCACTGGCTTTGCTTGCCATATTTCGGCCTCTGCCTTTACTCCACCTACAGCCATTACGCCTCCACTAAAGAGAATGGCTAAACTGTTGCTTGCGTCACTGAAAAAGGATGGTAGTGGCTCTCAGCAGCTTTGCTACCACCACAGCTAGCTTTGGGTGGTCGCATTCCCTACACATCCTTGTTCCAGGTATCAGGGATGGCAGAGAAATACCCTTTGCTTCACTACATTCACAAGTGAGTGGAGGGAATTCCTTTGGCATCTCAGAGATGGGGATGAGAATAGGAGGGAGCCAGTCCCAGCCATCCCCAAGCAGGTGGTACACTACCCAAAGAACCATCTAGTGTTTCAGGGAAACCAGCTGGTGAACCTTCTTTAACCAGGCTGACAAGTGCCAATGGCTGCCATTAGGGTAAGCCACGAAAATGAGACAGTGTCTCTGCCTCCAGGCCAGGCTTCCACAAGATGGAGTGGAAATGAGGTGAAAGCTCTGCTTCCACCAGGTTTTCTAAATATGGACGTTAGTGCATCTATGAGTATTAACCAATTTTACAGACCCAATGTTCTTTAAAATGTCCCATATCTGACAAACTGCCTAAAAACGGTCCTCCTGGTACTACTCAGTTGTCTGTGTAAAGTCACTAATTGTGTTAAATGAATGTTTGCCACACCATTCACTTACCTCACTGAACAGGTACAGTACTGGCACAAACAGTGCAAACTTTATTCACACACAGAAAAGACAACACATGCAGCAGAGGTTGAAACCAGCACAGGCTTCCCTCGAAAACATAACTGGTACCGGCACAGTAAAGGCAGGGCCAGCACATGCTTCTCTCAAGCAGTTATAACATAGAACAGGCTATTGCATGCTTTCCTCAAAATCCACCAGGAACCGCATGGTCAGGGCCAGTGGACACTTTCCGCGAACAGGTACAGCATTTGCATGGTCACTACAAGCTCCTAGAACAACCAAGAATACATACAGCATGGACAGAGCTAGTGCAGGATTCCATCTTAAACAGATAAAGAATAACAAGAGCTCATTTCTCTCACAAACGGTTTAGCATGGTCAAGTGGAAGGTGACTCCCAAACAAGTGCAGGTATAGAGCTGCCCGGCCAGTGCATATTACCCTCACAAGTGGGTGTTAAGTATAGCATCGACAAATCTATTACATGTTTTCCTAACACACTTGTACATTGATAGCACAGGTTGGCCAGCCAAGCTTCCCTCAAAAACGGATACTACATGGGCAAGGTCAGTGCAAATTCCATCTAAGCAGGTACTGGCACAGCAAGCTAGGGGTAATGTAAGTTGTCTACACAAATATGTGCAACCACAGCATTGGCAGAGCAACTGATTAGAAGGGCCTGTGCACAATTCACTCAAACTGGCACATGTATCAGTGCAAGTTTCCCTCACACACTGGTACAGGTACAGCATGTGCCAGGCCATTGCAGGCTTTCCTCCTAAACTAGTACTGGTGCAGCATTGTCAGAGCAGAGCAAGTGCCCTCAACAGACAACATGCACAACATATGCAGTGAGAGTGCAAGGTTCACTTGCACCAGGCAGGTACATCATGAGCGCTAGATCTATGCAACCTTCTACCTTCCATGCTTGTGGAGAGCTCTTCTTTCATATGAACATTTAACCCAATCAGCAGCTCTTACCAGTGACAGTGTGCTAGCTGGGGAGTGGGGCAGACTCAGGGGTGCACTGTGCTAACTTTTCAGTTTTCTACACTCTTCTTGTAAGCAGCTCATTACCAGACTTACTTGTGTGGGGTGGAAAGGCCAGGTGATGAAGATGGGGTGGTAAGTGCAGCTGTTGCTTGACTGAAGAGAACACACCTACAATCATACATATACACTGGCCCATTGCAAAAAGGCTTCCACTGCCAAGTTTGCTCAGTATGGCCAGTAGCCAATCTCAGAGTGTCCAAGGAGGTGGGAGGTGACATCCAGGGAGTGAGTCCTTGGAGTACAGCGTGGTGCAGCTTTGCTGAAGCACATGTGGCCCTTTGGAGTACACGTGCACTGCAGGCAAAGTGCCATCAGCGTCCTCTATGTTCAATAGCATGCCAAGTAGATTAATAGTTTCTCTGGCCCTGCTTTTAAGTGACATCAATATGGAGGCTAATACCTTTTACCATCATTTCATTTCTAGTATGACTTTCCAAAATGTTCAACTTGTTTAATACTTTTCATTGTGAGTCTAATGTTTAACCAGCATTTTAACATTGGAAGATCCACATAAAACATGACCGGTTGAATGCTATACATTAACCCTCAACATACACATATTCTGAGACAGCGTGCTTATCTTTGATGTATAATCTGCATTGAATATATATATATATATATATGAAGTTGCTTTATACCAAAAACTTTCGTTTGGAAATATATATATATATATATATATATATATATATATATATATATATATATATATACTGAAAAAACCTTGTTAAAGGGACAATTATGGTTAAGTTTCACTGATAGAAACCTATACAATTCAATGAAAAAACGTTGTTAAAGGGACATTATGGTTACAAGTAAAACCGAACCCCCCCCCAGAAATTCACCTGTTAGGATAGGCTAAGCAACCATAACTCGCACCACCACCGTGCACTGCTAAGACTAACACCCAGGACATGAAGGATGACATCACAAATATCATTGTTGGCATCACATATTAAATTCATTTTAATAAACAGTGCAAGGGGTTGAGTTTATAATGTTGGAAACAAGATGTTAGAGGTGATTTGGAGACCGATCATAAAGTGCTTAATGTGTTAAAGAATGTACCAATGTAAACAAATCATTACATTCTAGTGTTGTTGTTAATAGAGGAACCTAATTATAAATACATAGAAGCAATGGTTGTAGCATGCACTATAGAAGTACAATATTTTTTATCTGGTAATTTCCAATAGTAAAATAATAAATGCTACCTGATGAGAGTTTTTAGTAATGTTAAACATGGAATAAAAAGGTAACAATTGAAAACTTACCACACAATTGTGTTAGTAGAAAAAGTACATATAAAGACACACTATGTACACAAATTAGTGCAATTTAACCATAACGTTCCTTTAACAAAGTTTTTTCAGGGAATTTAATGGGTTTTTACCAGTGCACGCTTAATTTCCTACAACTTACTATTATATTTACCCAGAAATAGCAACATTTCTGTCCAATTTACAAAGTTTCACCTTAAAACTCTGCCATTCCCTACCTTCTAGCATCATTTTTAACACTTCTATACTCTTTTTGCAACTTATTCCACTGTTTTAGTGTTCGTCGTCGTTTGGGAACATCTGACGTCATTGCTGACTTTTCGGACAGTGTCACATGACCACACGCTCCCACGTGGCATGATCACGTGCCCACAAACGCGTCCGTACTTCTAGAACCGGTCTGTGCTTTGCGAACAGTTCGGAACTGCATTTTCTGCTGATCTAGGAACTTTTCAGCTCAAAATGCCCCCTTGCACAGCTCCTGTACCTATTCTTACTCATTATCCATTAACAATCTAGAATAGAGCACATACTTGGAGGAATATTAGCAAAACTGCTATTTATCTTAAAAAAGGAATCAGCTATTGCCATCTCTCCTCCTCAAGAGCCAACATTACCACCGCCACCAGCTGGAGGACATACACAACAAAAAAATCACAGTACTTCAAAAGACAATGAAGAGGACCAAGAAGATGAGGTAGAGGAAGTGCCTACTTCTATCACCCAGAGGGAATCATGGATGTGGCAGTTCTTTAACACTGCTGGGAATGTATCAAAGGCTAAAGCTACCAAAGTGAAATGTACTGAGTGCAACGTTGTACTCTGTCATGGACTAACTGGTCAGTACTCCTACGGGACCGCCTAAATGCGCCGCCACACCAAATGCAACCACCACAATGCTGTCAGAAAGGTTGTTCCTTTCTTAGGAAGTAGTAGGCTGTCTTTCTCCACCTCATATTTCCCAACCAATACTGTAACCATGCAGCCTACTTCTGTGGGACACAAAATCCTACTAGCAACCTTGTAAGAGGCTGTTGATCCATATCGTTGGAAAACAACAGTACTCTGTATATACTGCAACACACCACTCTGCAGGGGGGAGCAATTTTGAAGTGATTTTGATGCTGTAATGAAGGAGCATGAGAAACACTGCCACTACCTTAGATGTAACACACGTGCAACATCTTCCCCTGCCCACCTGCCCCTCCATATTTGTGGTTAGTGGCTCTTCTCTCATTTCCCTCCCCACCTTACTTTCTGACCTCTGCAGCAAAAAAAGGGCCAAAAATCAAAAACACACAAAATAAGGATCCTTTAGGAACCACATTTCACAGTAAAAAAAGAGAGAAGAAAATCGTATAGACTCCATCTAATTTACATTTCTCAGTAAAGTAGTTAGACTTAATAAGATTCTCCAACATTTCAATTAGCCATTTGTGTTATGCTACTAGGAAAAATAAGGCAATGAGTCCTGAGACTGCAGGCCATTACCGCATAAGGTAATGCCCCTGAGGCCCATAGTTACAGGCCCCCGGGGGCTTTAGCTTATGCAGTAATGGCAGGCAGTCGAGGGAATTATTGCCATTAGTACTCCGGCCCGTTAGACAGGGGTACTAATGGTGGTTTTTTTTGGGCCGCGCGATGCATTGCATATCGCAGCCGGAACACAAAAACAAAATGGCCACTGCGGACAGGAAAACGTAGTCCATTTTCTCTGTCCGTGGCAGCCATAGTAAACAAAGAAAATGGCCACCATGGAACGGGAGAAGGGACATAATCGGGAATAACATACAATAAGGCTCGGGAAAAGGACCAATCAGTGAATAGAACAAACAACCTTTAAGGTACGCCGGGTACTAATGGACAATTGTACACCAGAGAAAAATGTAGAGGGCCAGAAACAATTTTCTGTCCCAAATACTTTTCTCTAGCATACAATAAGGACCATAATTGATGGACCTTTATAACTATCTGTAGTCTCCACAGTCCCCTTTCCAGGCCATGGATTATTAAAAGACCCAGATGGCACATGTACACCATTGCACAGGGCAGCCCTTCTACCCCTCTCAATTTTATATTTCCAACACTCCCTCAATGCCTACCTTCAAACAGTCACACATCCATCCACCAATCACTTCCAAAAACTGTACATAGAACCCCATGACCATATTACGCTTCCACACACCAACTGCACTTAACAATCTTCTACACATCTTTTGCATCTGCATTTCCCTTACTTTGAACACTGTGCTCCTATAAATGCACATATGCATTGTGCAGTGAGAGAAGTGCACAAATAGAAGGGGCAGTACAGATGAGGGAAATGCCATGCCAAGGTGGGACGCCATTGGCTAACTACTGGAGCAGAGGAGACCTCATCTTAACCGTAACATCCCTTTAACAACGTTTTTTCTGTCAATTTAATAGGCTTTTATAAGTGTAAGTGTTTCATGGTGTTATATCACTGTATATACGTTATTAATAATTCCTCTTTTCATATATGAAACATATTTTTTGCAACACATACTTATGTCTGGTATTATCAGCAGCGCACACTGGGGATGCAAATTATTGTTCAATTGCCTACGGCATAAGACTCAACCATGACACCAGCCCCACCAAATCACCCCTATTATTCACCACACCTAACCTGCATCCTACTCAGTGTCCACTATACCCTAATAATGTAAACAATGGCCAGTGCACATGGCTTGCAGCCATGGCCAGTATCCAAATTCTTGCGGCATGGGGTTCGGCCATGCTGCATTCCCAATAAGCAAATCAGATTACACATTTGCGTTTGTCGAAGGCCAGGCCTACTACCCAGACACCAAATATATATCACCAGTTTTTCTACTTACGTTCTCACACTTTAGAAAAATAAAACAGAAGACGTATTTCTAAAAACATGCTTTCAGGTCCTTGCTAATGCTCGTCGCACAAGTTTGTTGTAATCTAGTCCACCACTTCATGCTGTAACCGCAAGCCGAATATTTTTTCCCATTCAAACCTACCACTTCGGCCATGCCGCATGCCCCAATAAGCAAATTACAGTACATATTTCTCCTTGCTGACGGCCAGACCCATTGCCCAGAAACCAATGTTATATCACTCTGTTGTGTACTTACATTTTCAAACTTAAAAAAAAATAAAACACCGGGCATATTTGAAAAACCATGCTTTCAAGTTCTTGCTGACCCTTCTCATGCATATTTGCTGCAGTCCCATACAGCACTTCAACCAGTACCCACAAGCAGAATTTTTCTTCCCCATTCAAATCTATCCCAAATTTTGAATAACATTACCACATAGCCGGTCCCTGGTGGTCATGCCCACATTGCTAGTCCCTCATGGTCATCGGCAGTAGCCAGATTGTCTGTGTCATACTCGGGGAGCGTCAATGGCTATCCTTTCAAATTCACATCATGTTCAAGACAGATTGCGTCACCTACACATTAGCTACAACCAAAACAACACTCTACCAGGCAAAGAAACTCACCATCTCTGGAGGTCAGCACATCAACAAACACCCACCAGACATCCAGAAGCCCAATTATTGCCAGACTAGAAACAAGATCTGGAAGAGGGAACAAACTAAAACGGGCCTCGGGCACAGGTAATGCAGATTAGATGAGAAGGTTTGGTTCCTACCAATGAAACCAAATTCAACAGTTTCAACCAGAGTAGGGTAATGCTAGAGGTCATTCCTCCACTTTACCACCCCAAAACTGCCAAATCGGTGGAATTACTGCCGGCAGTAATTCTACCGAAATCCCAGTGGAATTCTATGGACTCGATTAAATGGGGATTTAAACTGCCTACCACCACTTGTAATCCAGCAGTAATTCTGATGGACCAAGTGGCGGTAATGGTATATCTGTTTGGTGGTATTTCAATGGATCTACCACCAAAATACCACCAAACTTGTATGAGACACACACAAATGAAATAATTATCTATGTCTAACCAGATAATTGTATGGACTTGTGCAGGTTCTTTTTTTATGTGCTTTCTTTGTTTTTAAGTTCAGTTTTGCATTTTCGACTTACTCTTGACTTTTTAAATGTGAACAGAACCTATTGAGATTGCACTGCACTTGGAGCAATAACTTTGATTCATGCTGTACATTTTACATTTGTGAGAATATGCCTGAAAGATGTGGCTTACTTGCTGTGATGCTGGAAATGCCTTATGGAGGCACAATGCATCCTGTCCTTGTCCTACCACTTCTCTGTGTGTGTTTCCTCTATGTTTTCTGCCACTGAGGTCCTGCCTAGCCCACTGGCAGTGCAGCTCTTCATTCTTATTTTTTGGTGATCACCCATGGGATGCCCTTATGGCACCCATAGGTGGGGTTACACCCTTGTACTCTTTATGTGTGTTTTTGGGCACCTGTGTGTTGCCCACAGAGCAGGGTATGGGCTGGTGGCAGCTACATGCTGACTTGGCACTGCTTCGGAGTGTCCTCCGTGTTTGGGACACCCAGGCCCTGCCATAAGAATCAATGGATTCCTGTTAGGAGGCAAGATGGCCCCTGTGGCCTCTTGGCTGGCTTCTATTGCCTTTTACCTTGTTTCCCAAAGTCCTGGGAAGCCCTGACTCTGTCCCTTCTTCCTGAATGGCTGTTGGGTGGAAACACCATATATGGCTCTGGGGCTGCCTCCTGCCATACTGACTGGAACCTTCCCAGGTGTTTTTTGTTGTGGGTTCACCGTAGGGGTGGGACCTGTGTGAATGGAGTCTGAAGTGAACTCACATTCTCTGTTGTGGGTGTCTGGTTTCTCTGTATTTGACACAATGAGTGAGATAGCACTGCCTGAAACTGCCATGAATGCAGTGTAGTGTGCTCAAAGGCTAGGTACTTGCCCCATTCTACATTCCTTTGTTATGGGTGTCTGGGTGAAGTGAATGGCCTGAATGCCTGTGAGCCTGATTGGCTGCCTGCCTGCATGAATGCCCTACTGCGTGACTGGCTGACAAGGCCTGGCTCAGGCAGATACATGAGGGATAGATGTGTATATCTGGTGTCCTCTCACGTAACAATTTGTTCGGTACCTGAAGTTGAAGTTGAAGCTGCTCCTTGAAGCCCAGTGGAAGAGAAGTCTGCTGCTGCATTCCTTCAACAAACCAAAAGCTGTTGTGTGTCCCAAACACTGATCCAAAGAGCACCTGCAAAGGGACCATTGTGCAAAACTGTTGCTCTTTATCAAAGTATCCTGGAAGCCAGTCCTGTGTGCCAGGCATCTCGAGCCAGAAAAGTCAATTGGTGTTGCCCAGGGTCCGCAGGTGCATTTTGTGAGTGCTGGAAGCCGTTGCTGTCTACCGCCCAGACGAGGGAGTACCCTGGCATAGTGCTGCAAAAGTTCCAAACTGCCTAAGAACATTTGAAAGGACATCCTTGCAGTGACCACTGACCACTTTTTTCCTCCGGAGAGAGCCCTGAGTCGTTGGGTGCTGTGGAAGGTCCACCGGTGGGTTTCCTGCCACCAGAAGCTATCGAAGTCGTCCCGAGGGTCCAGACTTGGTGAGGAACAGAGGTACACTCCAGTGGTCGAGTTTAGGTCACCAGAAGCCATCCAAAGGTCTATGTCGGAATACCGCTATATTCTGAAACTCGAACACCAAAGGTGACCTATGCACCCGTCGCTGCCAGAAGTCAACAAAGGGTTCCAGGCATCTTAGCCTCATCCATCAAAGAGACCACAGCAAGATTCTTCTTCACAGGACGTCTACAGTCAGCAAAATCGTTGACCAAAGGAGAGCACAGCGAAGAGTCAAACTGCTGAAATTCCGAAAGTCTTTGGTTCCTTTTTATTCATGGACTCAGCATCACAGTGGCTCCTTCTTTCGAAAGGGGGTCCATCCTTGGAGGGAATCATCGAGTAAAGCCGAGAAACTCTGCCACTTCACCTGCCAAGGCACCAAAGGTACTGTGACAAGGACGGGTATCTTCTAGCCTCATGAGTCATCCAGGGGTCTTAGATTCATCTTGTATCCCGTTCTCCTGTGGCCTCTCAGGCACTTTGGGGTGGTAGAACCTTTTAAAAGAAAGCACAACGTTATTGAACAATATTGGACTTAATATTGCTGTAAAAGAAAACATAAATTACTCTCTAACTTTTCTATTACAGGTTGCACAGGTGGGGGGATCCTCACTCAGAATTACTTGTCTAGTCTAAAAAAAGCATTCTGCCACTGTTCATAACTAACCTGCCCTTCTTTCCTATTCTATGCTGGTTACACCTTATTTAAGAATTCACCTGCCATTTAAAACTGTGTGCAGTTCCTACTGAATTTAAGTAGTGTGTGGTACTACCTAGAGTGTATAGATTTACCATTGTCTGAATACAAATTTCATGTACGTGTTATTACTTATATGTATATAATGTTAGTAGAAGTAGCAGACCTTATTTTATATAAAGAAGCTGTGTTATCACCTAACATAGTGTGTGGACATTCCTTTATGGGGGCTGTGGGGAAACACTGTACTTAAGAACCTGCCTGCATCACCTCCTGAAAGCTTAAGCCTGGCTGCTTGCCACGTATATCACATTGAGAGCCTTGCTGGGGTTGTTCTGTGCCTTTAAGCCTACCATATAGGGGGCAGAAGTACAGATACCCACCTCCCCCCCCCGTCTATACACTTGCTATTATGTATGTCATAATTTACATTTTGGAATAAGTGCACACAACTCATTTCTCGTGTGCTTCCTAAATTGTTTTAATGGTACCCATTAGTTTAATCATACTGCATTTTCCCCTGGATGAAGCATACATATGATGTACACGTTTTGTACTTTTAGACGTTTCAATCATATTAGCTATTTATAGTTATTATTTTTATATATTTCAATCGAATTAGCTATGTACAGTTATGATTTATTATCAGAGATATGTGGTTTTGTTTCGGAAGTATTTCACTCCTGAATATTTCTTTTGTGTATTGCCTCATTACAAATGGACCATGCATAAATAGCAAATGCTATTTGTGCCACCTTTTACAGCTCCTTGGTGTGATACCTCAAAATATTGCCACGCCCAAAACGACAGATCAACCAGAGGTATAGCCCAGATATGTAAGGTTGTGTGTGCGTCTGTGTGCGTGTGGTGGTTGTAGTGATGGTGAATGTATGAGTGATGTCAGTGTGTGATTTAGGGCTGCCTGTAGGGCAGAGGGTGGAATATTCTTGAGATGTAAGGGTGTTAGTGACTTAAGGACCTTTTTTCAGAGAGAGTTTTCTTGGGCATGTAATGGGGGCAGTAGTGTCAGTAATTATGTTTGACATGGAGTCTTTTCAAGAAGGTGGACGGGCATAAGGTATAATGGTCAGCTTCCACTTGAACAAGGTCTTTTGCAGGTGCAGGTAGGAATGTAGCCTTCACTGGAGGATGCTGGATGGCTTCACCCTCCTCTGTTTGGTGTTGACTTGTAATGGAACTGTGATGCACATTTTAAGTTGGATCTTAAATGGGATGTCTGCATATGCTATTGATACTCTTTGCTGTTGCCAATTAGTTTGTACATTTCTAAGTGGTAATACTTTGCTGTGCATGGCTACTTATAGGAAGCCATTTCGTATGCCTTTTCTTTTTTTCCTGCATTATCCTATTGTTGTGACGCCATGGCAGAGAAGTATAACATGACAGCATTTTCTATGAGTTTCTTCTGTTATTTGGGGGTTGCTGCAGAATAAAGAGAAGTGGAACCAGGTTACTTGCCTTATGCCTGCCTTCTTTTCCCAGTGCAGTGCTGGTCTGTGGCTAGAGTGCAGGCATGTCCAAATGGATGGTGGTGGCCATGCACAAAATAATCCTCCTTTAGCAGCTTTTAACTATAGGGTTTATACCACCTTTATGTTCCAAATAACAATATAAACAACCATTGCCTTCCTCACAATAATGAGAAGTCACACAGACATACTTTGTCAAATAAGTCCCCATAGCTGATAGCAACCATGTATAATTCTATAGTTTACGTTTGGTTTATTAAACATAGTGGACCTTCCAATATTGTTGTTTTCCTTTACCATATTGGTTTTTCTGTTAACATATGTTTTAGTATAGGGATTTCCACTTATGGAGTAGTTATGGTCTCTCGGTTTGCAAGGTGTAATTACCATATGAGGTGCTTTGGCGGTGGTGCACTTTGGTGCCAGTTTAGATTGTAAGTACAAGTGTGTGAAGGTGATTCTGTAAATAAATGTACATATACAGTTAATGATTAGCGTGGTGAAGATAAAGTGTTTGCAGTGTTGCATAATTTCAAACCACATAATTAGTGTTTTATACTAACACAGCTGAAGTTATGTTTCTTGCTAATACTGTTAAGGTTTTCTGTTAATATAAAGTAATGAACATGGTCTTGTATAGCACCTGTCTGCCACTACTGGAGGCCTTGCTACACAAGGCTCTATAAGAAAATAGTGGGGTGGGGTTCATTAGTGGGATCATGGGAAAAGGCAGATGCAAAACCTGTGTTGTTGATGGGTGCAGGTTGGATGTACCTGATTCCTGAGAGCCAATCTGCCTTCTATGGGTAAGGTGGCAGAAACTTGAGACTAACACAGTGTACATTTTGGAGAGAGGCCTAAACCGTGTCTGCTCAATGCCACAGATCCGCAATGCCAGCAGCATAATGCTGCCCTGTACCATGCCGCTTCTAGTGCCTGCTTGATGAAATTCAGACAACTCTTTCTGCTAGGTACTCTTTGAGGTCTGACATTTTTAAGACACCTGCCTGTACCCACCTTTTTGCACTGGGCCCGCCCCCAACTCCCACCCTTGCCTATTTCACCTCAGCCCCCAGAGTACTCTCTATTCAGCCCTCAACCCTACTTCAACCCTTACCTCTTATCCAGCTGTGCCATTACTTCCTAGCCACCAGCATTTTTGCAAGGTTTCCGGCCGGGCTGCGTTCGCGATAGAGCCATACATCCTATGGACCTACTGCACGCTGACACGTAGCCGCTGGCCTGTAGACACACAAGGAACATTTTCTACTAACACTGTTAATGTTTCCTCCTAACCCAATATCCTTGCATGCTTTCCTTGTATTGGTCTAGTTTAGCCCACATGTACGTGTAAGCAACCGGCAATGGTTTCCTTATGGTTGTTATAGTCTTATCTTCTCTTGTTTTATTCCCATGCCTGTTACTCTCAGGTATTGTATGCCTGTTTTTGGCTCCTATTGTGCTGGAAAGGCGGCTCTGGTGAGTGCTTTGAGTTTTGGCAACTTGCAGGTGATTTGTAATGTATGGGCAGTGTACTGTTTGTTAACCATTGATGTAGAATTATTCTTTTCACATTTGTATGCCTTCATTTAATAATAACACTATAATGCTGTCTTGTGACTATGTCACATTGTAACAGCTTTGCTTTCACCTCACATTCTAACTTGGTTTCCACATCATCCAAGAGCTTGGTTGCCACACATTGCAGCTTGTATTTCTGTGTCTTGGTATCTGCTGCTAGTGTCCCCTGGATCTCCCTGGGAAGTTAGTCCCTGATGATGTAAGCTATTTGTTTCTGGCTCTCCTCTTGTGGTGGAAAGGCCCCTCTAACTGGTGCCTTGCGTGTTTGTCGCTTGTTGAGGCCGTTCTGCAATAATTACTCTATTGTTTGTTCACCACGGTATAGTAATGAATTATATTTTTGTTAGATTTTCATGCCTTCACCTAATGACGTTATAGTGCAATCTCTCGTTGTAAGGGATTCACTACTGTCTCACATTTGAAGTTGTTTTGAACATTGTCACTGGGTTCACTTACCACAAATCGCAGCTTGTGTTTCCGTGTCTGTGTTCCTGGTGGTATTACTGTTGATCTTGTTAGGTTCTTCCAGGATTGAGGGTCTCAGGTCACTGATGGTGTAGACATGGCTCTGCTTGCCTGGTGGAAAGGTGTCTGTTACTGATGCCTTGATTTTTGGCAGTGTGTGGAATTATTTCTGTAATGATATTGTCGGGGCGATCTCCCGGGGGATGGCAGAGCCGTCCGCGGACCTCCGGAGCTGGGGAGGCCCCAACTCCTCCCGCGTCCCAAAAGGAGTATGAGACACTCGTCATTAGCGGAGCTTGCAGGCCCTTTTTACAACAGTATGACGCGCTGCTTGCGTCACCTGGGAAAATCATCACAAAACCTATCGCCACTTCGGGTTGTTTCCCCGAGTGGTAGGGTTAGTATAGATACCCTATGAGAAGAAATGTTAGTGGATGAGAACGAGTCAGGTGGTACACTTGGGTTGTCCCTAACAGTTGTTACATTGGAATTGTTACAAGGGGACCTTTGGTGATTGGCTAAGAGTAATAGCGTCAGTGAGGAGCCCTCCTGTATTCTGATTGGTTTTCCCGTGAGCCCCCAAGCCTGGGACCATCGTCGTTCCCAGCTCGCGGTGCACCTATGTGTTTGTGCGGACAATGGACAGGTCTGCTTAAGGGCTGGTGAGCAGGTCTTTCTCATCGCTGTAGGTGTCCAACTTGCCGCTTCGTTGTTGCAGATTGTGTCCCAGATGTGGGACCCTGTCGGTTCTCTGTCTTATAGGCTTGGCACCATGTCAGTTTGGCTTAGTCACGTGTGGGGAGACCGTTACTGGAGTAGAATTATGAGCATTAGATTTTGTATTTTGTCTCTGAGGGCTTGGCACCTATAGGTATAACCTTGGTGTTGGGCGCGCGGCGTGCAGGTTGCAACATCGTGGCCTTGGCTGTTGGCTCTCGTTGGGGCTCGTTCTGCATGATCAGCACTTGTATTTCGTTCTGAGAGGATTTTCGTTTGCCAGGCTCCTGCCTGGGGACTCTTGCTTGTGGCCTACTTGGGCCTAGTTCGTGGGTGGCAGTACATAATCCATACCGTGGGGATCGCAGGGCGACAGAGTGTCATACGCAGCATTAGATATACATGGTGGCATCTTCATAGTGATAAGTAGCAAGAAAGCATCAGCAAGCATATACACAAGCTCTTCAGGCGTCTTGCGTTTCTGCGGTGCTGTAGAAGGCCTATGTGAAAAATAACAATGATGCATGTCCGTGGGTATGACAGTCCGCTAAATCATAGCACTGAGTATATTCTTCGTGTTGGTTGGTGTGTGAGTGACCAGTGTGCATGGTGGCACGTGTGTTCTTGTCTGTTGGCTATGTCGTCATGGCATCTCTAACGATGTTAACGATGGCTGTTGTTCTAGTCGAGCTGATCCATGTCGCAGGCGCCGGCTTGACCCGGGCATACTAGTGGGCATACTCTTCGTATATGCATGTTTTTGAAGCAGTGTACTTTGTCATCTGGTAAATAAGCAAACTCCTCTCATGGGGGGTGCCTGGGCCGTGATCCCCTAGGCCATGGTCTGGATGAGATCGAGGGGAGGGTGTTATCCCATTCTCTCACTTCAATATGATAAGTCATTTATAATGCGCCTGTACACAAGTGTTTCCAGGCATGACAAGACAAGGAGGGGGAAACAGAAGGAGGACAAAACAATGGTCTTACTAGGCCTTGTGTCAATCAGATCGCGCATGTGCAGGGAATATGGAGGGTAGAAGTGCCTGGGGTTGGGGGGGGGGAGTGTCAGGGGGTTAGGGGGAAGGCAGAAGTGCAGGTAATTTAATAAGTGCTGCCAACGGGTGGCTCATAGGTGCAGAGGGAAGGGACTGTAGGGTTGCAGATACAGACCCTTAAGTGCTGGAGGAGTCCAGAAGCAGTGCAAGGGCAACTGCACATGCGGGTGTCTGGGACCGGGTTCAGCGGGTGGCCAGGTAACCTGTGTGTGGAGCAGTCAGGGACATCAGCAGGGGAGAGGAAGAGAGAATGCAGAAGAAAAGGAAAGCCTTGAGTTGCTCTGGAACCGAAGGTGGTTCTGCTCAAGTTTGAGAGAGGCAGACAGGCTGTTCCAGAGGGAGGCCCCAGTCGAGGAGATAGGTCTGCCCCCAACTCACTGCTTGGAGAAGCTTCTGACCCTGAGGGAGTTGGAGGTGGATGAGCGACGAGCTCGAGAAGGAAGATATTTTGGAAGAGAAAGTAGGAGTCCCAGTCCCCAGAAAGCCTTGTGGACAATGCAAAGGGTCTTGAACTTGATCCCTGCAGCCACAGGGAGCCAGTGGTGAGAGATTAATGACTAGAGAATTTTTCTTTTATTAGCCATGTTATGGCGATGCATGATATTTTATCATAGTTTCATGCCTTCACCCAGGCATGCTCTAATAGGATCTAAGACATTTCTGTCATTCTTATAGCTTCAGTCCTTTTGCCACATTTTAAAATGGTTGGTACATTCTCAGTGGACTCACCACACTTTGCTGATTGTGTGCTTGGTTCCTGGTGCTAGTGTCGTCAGCGTCTCTTTGGGAAATGAGTCTGTGGTGGCATAGGCCAGTTGTTTGTGGATACCACAATCACTTGAGAAGCTTTAAATACATAATACATATTGACGTTATAGTTGGGCACTGTGTTTTATATTATTTATAGCAATGACAATAGGTTTGTATTTGACTAATAAGGTGATGATATGGAGTGATTAACTTTGGTTGTTTAACTTTCTTAGGTAGTTCTTATTCTTTTTATTTAAGTGACACTATTTAGAACCGAGCTTTTCAGAATTTTGTATGATGAACCCCTTCCCTTGAATTAACATACTGTTGGTGGAGAACCACCACACGCTTGACAAACCTATTTTGTTTAATTAAAATAAGGCACCATGTCCACCTGCTGGGCATCCTCTGTACTCTTTAAGAGGACAGGGCAACGATGTACAGTGAATGCAGTCATACGTTTCCCTATTTAAAAAAAATAAAACCTGCAGCCACCCACTGAATATATTCTCTGGGACTCCTGGGGGGAGGGGTCACAATTTGAACACAACTCATTTAGTAGAATAGTGTATTACACCGATTTAGTTTAGTGATTTACAGGAACGATGGGGATGGTCAGGGGTGCTACTAGGTCTGCAAAAGATCCGGGGCTCCGCTAATGTCGGGACTTGGGGGAGGAGGGGAGCTAGCCTTTTTGTTGTAACCCCTGAGCTTCTATCCAGGGCTACAAGCAAAAGACCCAGGGCTTTAGACCCCTTGCCCCACCCCCGCCCTAGCAACGCCTCTGTTGTGGACTTCATTATATTATTGGACATTTATATCAACTTAATGGCGGTCTTCTTCTCCAGCTTCTAAGTGCTGGACCAGGTATCGACCCTGCGTTGCATACCATTGGATTGTTCCCAAGGCATCTGTGTTGCCCCTGAGCTACCCTCCCCGCCTTTCTCTGTTTCATCTGTAAATAGAAAGAAAAATGTATGCATTTCTAATGGATATGATATAATGTTTGTAATAAGACTCTTAGCAAACATGTTTGTAGCAGGATGGGTGGTGGCTTTAAAGTTGTGAGCTGAAGCACAAGGTCTGGCGACTTTGTGCTGACACTGAAATGCGAGACGGTTGCCAATTAGCAGAGTTCTTTTCTGCAGATGCCAGAGCCCATCAGCGAATTAAGTGCTCGGTCGGCCAAGAGGAGCGTCGGGTGGGAAACTAATCAGACACCCTTGACCTTGTACCTCATGCCCACTCCCCAACCAGAACCAAACATACCTGCAAGGAACAGACAGTAGCCCAACACAGCTAGAGGGAAGGAGGCACCATGCTAGCCCACGCGGATCTGCAGAGGGAGGGAATGAAGCAGTGTGCAAGCCGAGGCACTGTGCAAGCCCACACAGATCTGCAGAGGGAGGGAAGGAGGCACTGTGCAAGCCCACGCAGATCTGCAGAGGGAGGGAAGGAGGCACCGTGCAAGCCCACGCAGATCTGCAGAGGGAGGGAAGGAGGCACTGTGCAAGCCCATGCAGATCTGCAGAGGGAGGGAAGGAGGCACCGTGCAAGCCCATGCAGATCTGCAGAGCGAGGGAAGGAGGCACCGTGCAAGCCCACGCAGATCTGCACACGGAGGGAAGGAGGCACCGTGCAAGCCCACGCAGATCTGCAGAGGGAGGGAAGGAGGCACTGTGCAGGCCCACGTAGATCTGCAGCGGGAGGGAAGGAGGCACTGCGCAAGCCCACGCAGATCTGCAGAGGGAGGGAAGGAGGCACTGTGCAAGCCCACACAGATCTGCAGAGGGAGGGAAGGAGGCACCATGCAAGCCCACGCAGATCTGCACAGGGAGGGAAGGAGGCACCGTGCAAGCCCACGCAGATCTGCAGAGGGAGGGAAGGAGGCACCGTGCAGGCCCACGCAGATCTGCAGAGGGAGGGAAGGAGGCACCGTGTAAGCCCACGCAGATCTGCAGAGGGAGGAAAGGAGGCAGTGTGCAAGCCGAGGCACTGTGCAAGCCCATGCAGATCTGCAGAGGGAGGGAAGGGGGCACCGTGCAGGCCCACGCAGATCTGCAGAGGGAGGGAAGGAGGCACCGTGCAAGCCCACGCAGATCTGCAGAGGGAGGGAAGGAGGCACTGTCAAACCCACGCAGATCTGCAGAGGGAGGGAAGGAGGCACTGTGCAAGCCCATGCAGATCTGCAGAGGGAGGGAAGGAGGCACCATGCAAGCCCACGCAGATCTGCAGAGCGAGGGAAGGAGGCACCGTGCAAGCCCACGCAGATCTGCAGAGGGAGGGAAGGAGGCACCGTGCAGGCCCACGCAGATCTGCAGAGGGAGGGAAGGAGGCACTGTGCAAGCCCACGCAGATCTGCAGAGGGAGGAAAGGAGGCAGTGTGCAAGCCGAGGCACTGTGCAAGCCCATGCAGATCTGCAGAGGGAGGGAAGGGGGCACCGTGCAGGCCCACGCAGAGGCCCACGCAGATCTGCAGAGGGAGGGAAGGAGGCACCGTGCAAGCCCACGCAGATCTGCAGAGGGAGGGAAGCAGGCACTGTCAAGCCCACGCAGATCTGCAGAGGGAGGGAAGGAGGCACTGTGCAAGCCCATGCAGATCGGCAGAGGGAGGGAAGGAGGCACCATGCAAGCCCACGCAGATCTGCAGAGCGAGGGAAGGGGGCACCGTGCAGGCCCACGCAGATCTGCAGAGGGAGGGAAGGAGGCACCGTGCAAGCCCACGCAGATCTGCAGAGGGAGGGAAGGAGGCACTGTCAAGCCCACGCAGATCTGCAGAGGGAGGGAAGGAGGCACTGTGCAGGCCCACGCAGATCTGCAGAGGGAGGGAAGGAGGCACTGTGCAAGCCCACGCAGATCTGCAGAGGGAGGGAAGGAGGCACCATGCAAGCCCACGCAGATCTGCACAGGGAGGGAAGGAGGCACCGTGCAAGCCCACGCAGATCTGCAGAGGGAGGAAAGGAGGCAGTGTGCAAGCCGAGGCACTGTGCAAGCCCATGCAGATCTGCAGAGGGAGGGAAGGGGGCACCGTGCAGGCCCACGCAGATCTGCAGAGGGAGGGAAGGAGGCACCGTGCAAGCCCACGCAGATCTGCAGAGGGAGGGAAGGAGGCACTGTCAAGCCCACGCAGATCTGCAGAGGGAGGGAAGGAGGCACTGTGCAAGCCCATGCAGATCTGCAGAGGGAGGGAAGGAGGCACCATGCAAGCCCACGCAGATCTGCAGAGCGAGCGAAGGAGGCACTATGCAAACCCACGCAGATCTGCACAGGGAGGGAAGGAGGCACTATGCAAGCCCACGTAGATCTGCAGAGGAAGGGAAGGAGGCACTATGCAAGCCCACGCCCACGCAGATCTACAGAGGGAGTAGGTGTTGGCATAGTGGAGAGACAATGCACTGTGAGATGCAGGAGAGGGCTGAAGGTAGAGGTGAAGAGAAAATGAAAGGTGCAGCAAAATATGGAGGTGGGGAAGAAACTGAAGGTACAGGAAGAGGTATGGAGCTGAAATTGGATGAGGTGGAGATGAAGAGAAAACGAAAGGTGTGGTAGGAGGGGGGAAGGACTCAAGGTACCGGAGGGGACACACGTGTAGAGTGACCGGAGGGTGCTGGAGAAGGTAAACATGCAGACAGACCTGAGGGTGCAGGAGGAGGTTCAGTTGCAGGGAGTGGCTGGTGCAGAAGCAGGAAGGGAGGGTGTAGAGGAAGATGGAGAGGAAGAACATCAGGTAGGAGGAGAGGCTTGTGCAGGAGATGGTTAAGGAGATCACCAATGGAGAGAAGTAGACAGATCATTAAAAGTCAAGAGAAGGAATGCAGAGTAAGAAAAGAAAAAGAGCATCACTACACATGAGGAGAGGAGGGAAAAGAACTGTCCAGGAATGAGGCTTCTTAGTTGAATAAGGAGGAGTTGGATGTAAGACTAGTAGAAAGTGGTAAGTTCCTTGGAGGTAGCAGACCTGTGATAGTCAGACAGTGAGAGATTGTCAGTATAAACATTGTCTGGGAGTAATCGGAGTAGGAACATGTCTGTGGCACAATGTCAAGGAGATAATGTGACAGATAGCCCAAGGGTCAGAGTTGAAACCTAGAGAGAGGCCCCTAGCGATGAGTTAGTGTTGGTTCGGTGAAGAGTACTCAGAATGGCTTGATTAATAGGACAAGGCCTCTGAGACTGGAAAAATCATAGGTACTGGCTAGACTGCTAGAGACCCCTCCCTGGTATTCCTCACCTTGAGGAGACACTGTGCAGCTTACTGTTGCAACGTTTCTAAATACAAGAGGAGTCCTTATTTTACCTAAGAGATGCTATCCAACCTGTCGACACAGGAGGATACCCAGTCGGAAGCATGATGTTGTTGAATCAGGCAGAGTTGTGTCTAAAATACCGTGAATGACACTTGAGAGAGACACACAGAAAATGTTTGGAAAATCTTTCTGAAGCAAGAAGATTTTGTTTTGTTTTCCTATTCTGACCGCTGTATTTGCATTGCCAAACTGTTTGTTCAAAGCCCCAAATAAAACCCTTTGAATCATATCCATGTGCTGCGACCTACACAGAGTCCACTTGGCTCTGTGATGAAATCCTGGGAAATTAATTTAGAAAATTATACGTTTTAAAGTTGGATTTCTGAGTGTTGTATGCACAAGTAGAAAAGTGTTACTTTGCTAAAGGCAACAGACTTACATTTTGTAGGTGAGTGCAGGTCTGAAATCATTGTTGCTGGTGTGTTACAGCAGACATCATATGTCGTTGTGACCTGTATTTTCTATGTCTGTCCATATTAGCCATGCTTAATATGGTCTGTGATCTGAGCCGCAGACTAGGCTTTCCACACAGTGCGATGAAAAGTTAAATATTGAGTGAAATGTAGGCCTCCATACTTTAATGAACAGCGTGATGTAAACACGTTTATATTTAGTGAAATGCAAGTTGCGAGATTTGCTTTTCCATCTTGTGAGGAAGTACATTAGAGTTTTTTCTAAAAGTACAGGCTGCGAGCCAATGACCTTGAGCCTGGTACAGCACCTTCTGATTGTGCAAACAATGTCTGTTAATAGCTATGTAGGCCCTCTCCGGGAAGGGAGCCAATGTACTCTGTGATCACTGTGAGCTACAATAGGCAGGCCTTCTGTAGTTCTATTATGTAGTTCTATTATGTGGTTCTAAACGGGAATCTGTAGTTCGCTGGCAAGTTCCTGGAGCATTTCCTAATTGCCGCTGAAGGACAGGGACATGTCTTGAGTCATGCTGTGGACAAGAAGGGTGCTTTCAGCTAAAAATACAATTGTTGGCAAAATTCGTAGTTGGCTCTGAAGGACAGCGTTATGTCCTTGATCATTCTGTGTATGTGAACAATGATGTCAGTTTAAAAAAACAATTGTTGGCAAAATTCCTAGTGCCCTATGAAGGACAAAGGGCTATATCCTTGGCTAGTCTTTGCAAAAAAAAGATGCTGTCAGCTGAAATGCAATTGTTGGCATAATTCCTAGTGGCCTCTGAAGGACAGACAGTAGGCATGGAATGTTTGGAAATAGGGACAGCACAGAGGGTATATAAGAGAATAAGCTCAGCCCCTGCCATTGCCATTCTGGCCAACGGAGCTGGCAGGAAGACGGATGAAGACATAGATGGCTCGAAGGAGAGGAAAGCAGCAAGGCTTCCCCAGATGGGAGGGCTCATCCCCTTTGAAGCATTTTTAGCAAACTGGAATTCTTTTTGAGCTGCTTGGACAATGTACTGTGATTTTTTCCCCAAGGCACTTCAGCATACTTCAGCTCACAGCCTAAGGGCCTACGAGCAGGCTCTTTATTTCGGATTGGCTATATGCTGAGCACCAGTAAGTCTAATGGACATTTAATTATTTTTAAGCATTTTATCCTAATTGTATGCATTTTCTGATGAAAAGCCCATGGTGCATTAATATGTGCCTTTTGGGATTTCTTTTCCATTTTTCCATTGTTCCATTTTTGTTTTGAATTGTGGATCTTTTCCAGGCATTTAGTTTTTTTCCAACCCTCTTCAAATCCCTACCTTCTGCAGTTAGTGAGTATGATGAGGCCTTGTTCCCCTGCATTTGATATCACATTGGGAAAGGTATTGAGGTATTGACTATCGATTGAGGCAGATGCCCCTATAAGATTGCCTATAATGATTTGGTGAGGCAAGTGCTAGATTGCCTAGCATGTTCTGTTAGGTTGCCTATCACAACCTGGTGAGGCAGGTAGTTGGTCTTTAAGGTGACTTTGATTTCTTGGAGAAGGTGAAGTGTAAGACATATTCATTGAGTGTTCATTAATGAGTGTTATCAGAAGACTATGAAAATAAATGAATATTATGTGTGGGGCATCTATTTAAGCTACTGTGTATTGATGTCTTATGCAAAGTACACACAAGGGTAAATGGATGGTGTGAGCAGTGGACTATCAATATAAATGTATGTGACATTGGTAAACCTCTCCTGTGTTGGCTGTTGAGAGCAGCCACTTACTACAGCAGGGGCTGTTGCTTCCTCTCATCTCTGATGCACAGTGACAAGTACATGCTTTTCCCTACCACAACCCCTGCTGGGGTGGTCATGGGCCCTCCCATGGGGGTGGAGGCAAGGGTCTGGAGATATGGGTGATAAAAATCACATCAGTCCACAATCAACCACCTTCCCATGACACAAGTTTCAGTGTGGGTATGGCCACTTAAGTAGCGTGGATATGCAAAGACAGGTTTATGGAAGAACAAGTGTAGGGGTAAAGTTTGCAATTTAATGTTTTATGTACTCCCCCAGCATACTGCTGCATCATAATATTGAGTAGGTTCTGCAAATTGCCATGTTTAAACAATAGTTTCTTGCCCATGCAATGTGAGGCTTTAGGCTTTACTGCACATGCCCTTGATATATTTCTGACTTGTTTCCCTTTTAGCATATGTCAGCATGTATTAGGCTCTGACTTTCTTAGGAAAAGCGGCTTTGGCAGACGGAAGTCATCAAACCGTAATCGTGCTCGTCTGCTTTAAACTGTGTGTGACCCTCTGAAGAGTACACTCAACTCAAATAAATGTTTCACTTTATGCTGTCCTCCCTGATAACAGTGTCTCAAGATGTGACAACACAGCTAGTATTAACGACTTGTATAGTGGGGCTTAGTTCTGTGCTTGCAACATTGTTTCAGTATGATTCTGTGCCCTATCTGGACCTCCCCTTCCATTGAAATGCACGTGTTTCTTTGGTTATACAAGAACGTGCATGGAGGGAGTGGGTTTCTCACCTGCGTCAAAGTTTCGTACTGTTGTTGGTTTGTTTTTGTTCTGTTGTTTGCTTTCTATTAATATTGTTCACCAATCCGCCAGAATAGTCACTGGTCATTTTTCCACTACAAGTTTGGTGCCTGCAATGTCTGATTCCTGCTGCCCTGTGGCCAAGTCCAAGGGTCGATGGGTGCACCTCTTGGTGATCCCCGTGGGCCCGAGAGAGACGATTCAGTCAGAGGGAGAGCTGGCCGGAGCACCCAGAGACTCTGGAAATGTGCACAGGGCAGATGCAGAAGAAGAGCTGACTGAAAATCATTGGTTGGTGAACACAGGTGATTGCATCAGTGTATTGTCATGTTTTGTATAGATTTGTTTGTAACGAGTAAGGGTAAATGTTTGTTTCTGGTTAAAGAATTCTAAAATCTGAAAACTGTTGTGAGCAACTAAGGATATAGGAGGGAATTTACCCTGCCCACAGAACTGCTCATGAATAAGAAAATGTAAAAGCAATTGGCCCCACACCTTAGAATAAAATGTAAAAGCAGCACATTCGTGCTCCCTACTGACTTAAGATAACATGAGACCACTACATCGGTCAGAGTAGTGTAGTATGGATTAAGTACTAGGATGGATGTGTTCTGGGTGAGTGTTGAGAAAATATTTTGGATGAGAGCCCCATGGGAGTCCTGTTTAAACCTCTACCTTGATACTTGAAACCCTAAATGTGCAACTCAGTTGCAACTCTGCTTTACATTTCAGACTCACCTTTATCGTAGTATGGGAGCTGTAACAGGCTTTGTTTTTACCGATTATGTGTCTTGTCTTTGATTCTCACCTACCCAAGTCTCTGAAACAAGCTGACATACAGCTCTGCATTGTGGGTATCGTAACGGGTGATATAGGCTGTTAATCAGCAGTTATTGGAATCTGACCAACACCTGTGGGTGTCACTGAAATGTAAGTACGGGCGAGGAACGGAGGTCAGGAGGTGATACCTGAGCCATCGGATAGATGTGACAGAATGGTCAGCTATAAGCCGTACCAAATCCGCCAGCCACGGGACAGGATAGCGTACTCATGCAGACAGAGTTAGGAATGGACATGGATATCCGAAATAAGTCATATCTTGTCTTAACCCTGTGAGAATTGGTTCAGGTCAGTCTAGACAAGTGCCACTTCCTCCTAAAGGAAGTCCAACACACTTCATGTTTACTCACTACACTCCAAAAGCATGCATGTACCTGTATAAATGGCATGAATAAACACAGAGTGAGTAGCCTAGACACTCCCCCCAGGAAGGCCATTCGATAGGATAATGAACCTACAGAATGCATTAGAAAAGAAAGGAGCACATGTATACCAACGGCAATGGGTCAGCTATCTAGAATGGAATACTGAAGCTACTAAGAGACAGACTGAGTCCAAGACGCGGACACTGAAAGACACCCAAGAAAAGTTCCAGGAGCAAGCTAAATCCCTGAAAACCGAGTATTCCAATCTGCAGGTGCCGGCCATAAAAGCTAGGTACAAGTGTTTATATTGCATAATCCAAGGGGAGCCCCCACCAAAGGAAACTCCAAAGATATTCTGGACACTTAAAATCCTGCCATTTTAACAGTTGGCTCCAACCATCAAACAGCCAGCCCAGACTCTACCCAACCACTAACCTATCATCAGTACACTCCAATAAACCCTATGGTAGGCCCGTTCACCCAGAAATATGAGCTCAGATTTCCAAACTTTTTTCTGCTTTCCTCAGCCATGGTTGAAGGATTCCTGAATTTGTCAGCCAATACCACTACTGAAGCATCCCCCGCTTAGACGGTTCCCTGGATGAGGCAATACCTTAGTTAACGTACAGGCCCTGGGACAGCTACTGATTGTTCAGAGATTCCCAAAGATACAAGAAGATGCCGTTAAGTTTCAAGAAGAACTTAAGGTCATAATAGACTGTTATCTGTGTTGATTTGAATTAACTGTTGCGAGCAGTGGTGCCCACAGATACATTTACCCTGCTGAAAGTGTGCACAAACTGGCCAGCTGAAGAACACACCACTGCCAGGGACTTGAAAACATTTACCTATAGGTTAATGAAAAGTATCACTGAAATTTATCCTCAAAAGTCTGATTGGTCTAAAACTAATGCATACAATCAAGCCAAGGGTGAAAATCCTGCAGGTAATCTCAATGTTTTGAACAATATTCTGTCATTGTTGACAAAGCCATTATAGTGCCTCAAGCTGTGGTGGCTCAGTTTGTTAGGGGTTTGCAACCTGGGGTATTGGAGGGAGTTATGGCAGTATTAATAGGGTGGGAAGGAAAGGGTTTGGTAGAGGTGTTATTTACTGCACAGCACTTCCATGAAAAGGTTGAAAGACAGAAAGAAACTACTAAAGCCAAACCTATGGCATTGCAGATACATAGTTTACCAATTTCCTAGGGAAGGAGAGAGTTACACCCTGTACTAAGAGGGCAAGGACGGGGATGGAGAAGAGGGAGACGAGCCCCCCAAACACACAAACCAGGGCTAATTGTGGAGAGGTATTACATGAACATGGCAGCAAGCCAACCATGCAGGTTAGAACGACTAAGTCCCAGCGTCTGCTGGCACCACTCCAGACTGATGGTGAGGATTTCCAAGGGGTCTCCGAACTTGTTGCACCACTCATACCAATTGATTCTACTTGCCTGTACATTGATTGTGTTATTGCTGGTCAATGGATTTCATGTTTGGTTGATGCGGGTGCCTCATGCTCCGCACTAAAAGCATCTGAGTTTCCACAAATTATGCATTCTGATTAAATTGTTAATGCTGCAGGTATAGGGGGTATGACAATAATCCATCATGTGTATACCCTGGTGATGGTCATTTCTGACCAACATGCATTCTTGCTGAGTTCCTGTTCTCCTGTGAATTTGTTTGGATTTGATGCATTGTGCAAGCTAAGGTGCTCCATTTACTGTTCCCCTGATGGTGTATACCTTAGTATCCCAGCTCACAGAGAGCATGAGGTGCTGGCAGTATTACAGGAAATTACCCATTCTAAACCTGGAGACCGGGACGACGCTCCCTGTTCACAACAGGGACTGTTGGACTGAGTCCCAAGCAAGGTATGGTCAACCCATGCAAATGACACTAATTACATGGTCACTGCAGAGCGAGTTAAAATTAATTTAAATCCTGCCAAACCACTGCCATGACTACCTCTGTATCCTATTTCCCGGCGGGCTGAAGAAGGCATTCGCCCTATAATAGAATCCCTTCTCCAACAAGGTGCTATTCTACCAAATCATAGTCCTTGAAATACTCTGATTTTGCCTAGGTAAAGAGGTATATGATTTTATTAAGGACCTGTGTGCAGTTAATGCAGCTATGCTACTGACTTTTCCCATTATACCTAACCCAGTTAGCATGCTGTCATGCATTTCCTTTACAGCCAGGTACTACACTGTTGTGGATCAGTGTTTAGCATTTTTCCCCATACCGATACATCCTGACAGTGAGTATCTGTTTGCATTTACCCATAAATCCATGCATTATACGTTCACTTGACCTACAACAGAATACACATGGAGCCTGACCCTATTCTCCCAAATTTTAAAAAGAGATCTTGACTCAGTTAGTTTCCCAGAAGGGTTGATGCTAGTCCAGTAACTAGATGACCTGCTTCTAGCCTCTCCCTCCCTGGAAGCCTGTGAAGAAGATTCTCTCATTCTGTTGACAGTGCATGCTATAAAAGGTCATAAAGCATCTAAAGACAAGTTACTGTTGTGTCTGCCTCATGTGCGAGACCTGGGCCATGAGATTTCAGCTGGGAAAAGACATTTATCCCAAAATCAGATTACAGCGATCCAGAAAATCCCAAAGCCCCAGAAAGCAAATGAGAGGGTTCATTGGGATGGTCAGTTACTGCAGACGATTGGTCCTGGGAAATGTAACCATAGTTAAGTTCCTTCAAAACCCCATGCCCGATTCAACCCCTGAGCCAGTGCCATGGTCTCAGGAAGCAGACGATGGCTTTGTCACCATAAAGCAAACACTTGCAAAGGCTCCGGATTTTGGTTTGCTGGATGATAGTGAGCCCTTTGTGCTGTACTGCAACAAGTGCAACAGGTTTGCTCAAGGTGTCTTGATGCAGTTACATAGTGACAAGCATCGGTCCGTATCCTACCATAGTGTAGCCTCGGATCCAGGAACCGCGGGACTCCCAACTTGTCTGCAAGCCTTTGCCTCCTTGTTGATAGAAAAGTCTGACTAACCCGTGTAAGGTCTTCCTGTCACAATTGCAGTTCCCCATGTCGTATTGTCCGTACTGCTTAAAGGGAAGACACAGCATGTGTCTAATTCCCGTCTCACTCGATATGAAAAGTTGCTAATTTCTGCTGATAATGTAAACTTAAATTGATGTTCAGTCCTGAATCCTGCCTCTTTGCAGACAACCCTGCAGGACGGGGAACCGCATGACTGTCAGGTTGTTGTTGAGATGGTTATGTCATCCTGTGCTGATCCATCAGATGTGCCTCTGTTGAACCCCAATCTGATCCTTTTCGTGGATGGTTCGTGCATCTGTGTCCCAGAAACTGTGACACTGGTCTCTGGTTTTTCTGTATGTACCCCCATACTGTCTTTGATGGATATTGATTACCCATGACCAAATCTGCCCAGGTCACTGAACTCGTAGCTCTCAGGCATGCCTGTGCTTTGGCCGGGATAGATTGCCCATGATCTATACTGACTCCTAGTACACCCAGAGCGTAGTGCACGACTTTGGTGTCCTCTGGAAGCAACATGGGTATTTCACATACATAGGCACCCCAATATTCAATGGAAAATATGTTTCAGCTTTATTTAATGCATTGTTACTCCCTGCTAACGTAGCCATTGTTAACTGTAAATGACATGTTCTTTTTCAGTCATTCACAACTCGTGGAAATACACTAGCAGATGGTGCAACTCATTCAGCAGCCTTAAACGGGCACCTTGCTCCTAATCATATTCTTGTTTGTGTTGCAGTCCCAACGTCAACGATCACCTCCCTTTCCAGCCTGGCAATCCTCCAAGACCAAGCCCCCTGAAGCTAAAAGGGTGACCTGGGCTCAACTTTGCTGTAAGTTAGGGAGTAGACTCCCTGTGGCATTCCTTAGACGTCCACCTGGTGGCACCCAATGCACTCGTCCCCTACCTGGGCCTCAAAGCTCACAGCTTAACACATTAAAAAAAAATTCTATGAGGCCCTTACTGAATTGAGATTGGATTTCCCCTGGCTTAGCTTCGATGACTCAAGGTTATTGTGAGAACTGTGTTACGTGTTAGACACACAATGTTGGGAGAGCGGTATCTAGGAGGCTGTCTGTGTGCCCAGTTCCTGTTTGTTCCTTCTTGAATGTGCAGACTTCATACAGCTCCCCACCTGCATGAACTTTGCTTATTGTATAGTGATGGCAGATGTATTTTCTGGGTAGGTATTTTGGTTAGTATTGACCCACTCCACTATGCTATGCGGCATCACCCTGATAGTATGGTGCAAGGAACTGCAACAATGGCGGCAAAACTCTTGTGCGCACCAAAAACCTAAAGAAAACCTACAAAAACTGCGTTCTCAAGCACACAAAAAGATGGATGTACAACCTGCCCCACACGGTGCATGTGTGGTAGAATAGAGCACACACTGCAGAAAATGTGCCAATGGGTTCCATGACCAGCCAACAGAGTGCAGAGAGAGATGCAGCGCTTTGTAAAAAAAACCTCCAAAATGTGCCTACAAATGACATTTGCTTTGGTGCTAAAAACTCCAAAATGCCTATAACACAACACTTCTCAACATCCAAAATCTTGCTCAGCGCAAAAATTAATGTAATCTTATGAAGCATTGCGAACATACAAAGTCCTAATGTGAAGAGCAAAACATTTCTTCAGAAAAACCGGATTGTCTGTAAACTGGGCTACAAAAGCTAGAGACCGAGTAGGAATACCAGGTCATCCAGCTGCTCTCAATGGGGCCCAGACAAGGGCTAAGAATCTTTCAAAGTTCGAAAATGTAGTTCTTTTTCAGGTACCAAAAGTACAAAGTAAAAAATAAAAAAGAAGTCTGTTGATTTTTAAATAGTAATTTATCCGAAGAAAAACAAAGCTGTCACTGATATCTTCTTAGTGAGGGAGCAGTTGCCGAAACTCATATGTAACACAGACTAAAGCCAATGCATTTCGGAAATAATTCCTTCTTCAGGGCAAGTCTAATCAATTGAGTGATTAGACTTGCCCTAATCAGAGAGTTGAAATCACCCGTGTACGTGTCGAAATTTTCCATCCAAAGCAACAAAATCAAGAAGACAATCAAAAAACATTGGAGTATTTTCAAAAATGACACGAGAGTACTTTCCAGAGAAGTAAGAACCTCAGGGATGAACTAGTACAGACAGATTACCCCCTACAAAATTGATCACACACCGTACTCGCACATTCCCCTGTTTACACTGCATCAATTGCAACTCCGTAGTAAAAGGGAATGTTATTTTCCATCCACGAACAGGCAAGAAGATTTTTCTTAAGACATTTGGCACCTGCGACAACACCAACATCATATATGGCATTAAATGCCCCTGTGGAAAATACTACGTTGGCCAAATCACCAGAGCTGCTAAAATACAGTGAAATGAACATCGGTCCTGCATTCGGAACTCCAACCCAAACTCAGCCGTGGCCCGACATTGGGCCATGAATAACCACAACCTTTCACAGATTAAGTTTCTGGTGTTGGAGGTCTTAACCATAAATAAACCTCACGAAGATTTAGGCTTGGGCCTAAACCGAAGGGAAACATTTTGGATCGATAAACTCTGTAGTCTGGTCCCTAATGGTTTGAATGAAGAGATTAATTGCCACTGTTACATTTGAATCTGATTTGAAACATCACAGCATCTTTGTTCATCCCAATGTCCTGTAAATGCACTTCAAGTGTGAAGTTTGTTGTTGACACTGTTCTGCTTCCATTTCAATTGACTAACATGTTTTCCATATCCTGTACCACCCTGGATCCTGTGTTACCTCAACAACAACCTCACTGCAAGTCCCGGACCCTGGTCTGGGATCCAAGGTGCCGCCTGTAATGGGCCAAACCACCCGCGACGAGGTTGTGTCGTACTTTCAACCATTGCTGATTTTATGTGATTCCATGTATTATCTTCTTTTCAAATGCAAATTAATGCACTAGCTAGAGTTAAATTATCCCTAAATAGGAGTGCCACAAACGAGTTCCAGGTTAATTTACATGTTTTTTGCTTCATTAATTGTTTGTTGCTCTTTATGTAACTCGATATGTCCAGTTGTTTTCTTTCTGTTCACAACGGACCCCATTGTGGTCCCTTTAACACTTGAGTATTTTTTTCATTTCTATGTATTATCTTCAGTGATTTTCTTTAGTTTGGGCTAAATACATTTTTCATACAGAACATCATGCAGGTATACCCCTAAATTATACACTTCTCTTAACCATGCAGGCTTGCACCTGCTATACACTCGGTTGCGTGACCACCGGCCACTTAATGGCGAGAGACGGGCACGTGCAATATAAATGAGCCGTTGCCCTGGCAACCGCCTAACACAGCAGTCTGGGATTCAGCCCGGCAACTGCACGCAGGAGCTCTCACACGCTCCGTGTGCTCAGAGGTACGAGACGCAATCGCAATATTTGCCAACTCCTGTTTTGGAAATCCCTGTTTGTATGCTGTCTCATTCACACTGGTCCTTTCCCTTCATTAGATTCCATTCACAAACACGATTGTGTTTAACAATATAGCCGCTGTATTCACAGCTCATCGTTGTGACGCATGCTGCTGTGGGCATTGACAATAAACGTTCTCGTCTGTGCAATACTATCAAGGTAATCGCAGTTTATCACATATCTTTCTGTTTTTGTTATCTACAATACAATCAACTTATTATTTCTTTCTATTTATTTCTCGTAAAATCCTTTGGAAATTCTACTGACTGGTATGTTGACATCATTATTATTTTTACAAATATATGCAATTGTTATGCTGACATTGGTGCTTTATGTTGTTTACGTGCAATTGATTAGACTTGCCCTGAAGAAGGAATTATTTCCGAAATGCATTGCCTATAGTCTGTATCACATATGAGTTACGGCAACTGCTCCCTCACTAAGAAGATATTAGTGACAGCTTTGTTTTTTTTCAGATAAATTACTATTTAAAAATCAACAGACTTCTTTTTTATTTTTTACTTTGTACTTTTGGTACCTGAAAAAGAACTACATTTTCAAACTTTGAAAGATTATTAGCCCTTGTCTGGGCCCCATTGAGAGCGGCTGTGTGACGTGGTATTCCTACTCAGTCTCTAGCTTTTGTTGTATTTTTAAGTCAGGGTGTCTCCAGACTTGTCACAGTCAGCTCCTTCTGAACTACAATTTGCATACCTCTACTTCCACATTGACTTGAAAAGACTTCTAATCAGTGGTGCCCACTCTCTTCTCTGTTTGCAGTACCCTGGGCTACCTGAATGACAGCTGTCGGATGAGTTACTGATGAAACTTTAAAGTGATCTGAACTAAAAAGTCTGCCGGATCAGCAAACATAAAAAGGTTTGTGGCTAAAAAGAATACAGATCTCAGTTGCTTTTTATCCCACAGAGTTAAAGCTAAGAAAGTAATGTATTTATGTATGATGCAACAAATGTGTTTTTTCTTGGATTTTGATTAAGAATAAATTAGCTTGGCTGAGCTGCAACCCTTTGGAAGTGGTCAAACAGTTTCTCCCAAGAGGAGAGCCTTCCTCCCAGCAGAAACTCACAGGGAGATGCTAATTTCGGGTTAGCCCAAACTTTTGTCTACAGAAAGAGAATGAACAATAGCAGGCCCTTCAGCCCAGGAAACGGAGGTGTGAGAGGGTTGTAAATGGCTCCTGGAAAGAACAAACAAGGAGGCGGATGGTCCTGGACTCCAAGGAGAGAAAAAGGGGCATACCAGTTGCTGTTAAGCATGAACAAAGAACCATTTTTAAAGACTCATAACTTGTGATTCAAAATGGTGAAAAATATACCAAGGACATATCTGTCAGTCTAATTTTTGGCTGCACGTTTTAAGAGGGGGCATAACCGTGTAGCATGTTCTGGACAGGAATGGCAATATATGTGGTTTTATGTGAAAAATATGAATCCTAGAATTGTGAAAATTTACACACACATCCCTATGTTAAACACATACATTTGTGGAAATTTGCATAAAGTTTGGAAATTGTGTTCATAGCAAAAAGGACAAAATTCTGCAGAAAGTTAAAACAAGATCTCACAGCTGCAGGATTTCGAGGAACAGATGCTACATAAAATATGGCATCTTTGTGTGTGATTTGTGTAAAAGTGACCAATGTACAAATGTGTATTTAGTATAAAATCCGATTTTGAGACCAGTAGCTAAAGGGAGGTGTCTAAGAACTGTAAAGCAAACCATAAAATGTTAGATCATCCGGCCTTGATCCAATCACTCAAATGCAAGGCAGAGATGAAGTTTTGATCCAATCCCAGCTCACATGGGCAAGCTTAGCTAAGCCGGCCCATACACCCATTTTGTGATGTCATTTTAAAGAATAGAGACAGCTGACAACTCACGTTCCTGATTCCGGTGAAGCACTCTGATCCAGCATCCTACATCCAGCTTTAACATCCTTCAAGATCCAGATGCCAAGACTCTTGCAAGCAGTAGAGAACTATTGACTTTCTGCAAGGCCTAATCCTCAAAAAATTATTCTTGCAACCCAGTGAAGCGCTGTGGTGTGAGAAGGCCTTTTGAACTAAGATCCTGAAATTCTCTGGCTTGCTACCACTAGGCTTGCCTGATTAACTTGCTATCCAGTTGATTGAAATACCCACAGACTAGGAGGGCTGATCCTGTGCAAATCCGGTGACCGGCCTAGCTGATCCGATCCCGTGCTTGATGTGCTGTTCTTCCTAGACCAGATCCAATCCATGACCAGAACTGACGGTCCAATTTAATAACTTATCCTGTCAGTATTAATAGGAAGAACTGTGACCCATAATATATTTGTATTGTCTTATCCCTATCACAAACCCATCCCATTTTTAATTCTGAACCATAGTGTTGCTAGAACTATCTTTGCGCTGACTGTTTTCTCATCTGAAGAAGTAGAGTATCCACAACAGACGGGTTACGCTGATCACGTGACTGTAAGATCCATCTGTGGCATTTGCTTTTTCATAGTCATCATCTATTGTAAGCAAACCCATCTTTCATTTTCAAAGTGCATTTCTGTTTTCCATTCTCACACCTATTTTACAAAATCAGCCTTTACTAAAACCTCTATAACTCCCTCAGTTCTTGTGATAGAAATAAAATTTTAACTCCTACTTGTACCTAACATCATTAGCTATCCATAGAACCTAAAACAGTGCAATTCTCCCGTTATAGCGAATATCGCGTAAGGAAAAGTTTGCTGCGATGTTACATTCTGAGAAATTTTACACGTGTGAATTAGCTTTAATTTATTTACCACTTGGACTTTGAGATTTCAAAAGTTTTCTTCTGACTAAATCATTGCTTGTGATTGTTTTCAACTGTTCAAAGTGACTCCCATAGGAATTTCTAACAATTTAAGTATTTTTTACCACATTTGGTGTTTTTGCTCAGCCAATTCCAAAGACAATTGCAAAGCCAAGCTGACAGCTGAAAAGTCAATTCTGTTTTCTCTTGTGTTTGAAGGGGGAAGGTGGGACTGATATTCTGTTTGACTTGTGCTATTCCTGAATACCTGCTCTCTCCTCCCATCTCTTTACATTGCCTATTGGGGGGTTGAGGGATGTTGCAGGGGGAACTCCTAACCATTGTGCCATCTGTTTTACACCAATTCAAAAGTATTCTTTTCTGTGCTGCATTTGTTTTTGTGCTCATTACTTGATTCATAGGGTATTAAAGATATGATTCAGTTTTAACTGTAATTGGTGATTGTTATTTACCTACTAAAAGATATTGTGATTACATTTTAAATACATAAATAAATATTTAGCTTTGCAAACTAGCCTGATTCCTGGTTCAGTGTGACCAGGGGGGTCTCAGGAGAAGGGTGTGATACGAGTGGTATATTGCTAGAGAATATTGAATTTATAGATAAAAATAAATAAGGGTTTCAATGGTGCACTACATGTTGGGCTTGACTTGGGTGTGTGCCGGATTGAAATCACTTGCAGGATAGGCCTACCCATGTAGAAGGGCAATACTCTGTTACAGTGGCAAAATAATTGTTTACAGAATTCATAACCCGATTTGGATTGCCCCTCACTATAGACAGCGACCAGGGTATCCATTTTACTGGTCAGGTTATTAAAGAAGTGTGCAAAGGTGTACGAGTAGCTCAACAGTTCCATTGCGCTTATCACCCCAGTCCAGTATGGATGCAGAATTACGTATGGGGATCTTAACTTAAGATCCCCACAGCGTAAGTGTGGAAAGAGATAGGGTTGAAATGGCCCCAAGCATGTCCCTGGCTCTGTTTGCCATGCACAATAACCCCCAGTGTAAACACAAACTGTCTGCACATGAAATTCTCACAAGTCACCCCATGAGATTAGAAACTGCACCTCCAGCAACCCCCATAATCCAGAGTTCGCCTTTAGAGGATGATACTTTACTCCAGTACTCTTGCATGTTGATTAAAACTGTTCCATCTCTCGACACTCTGTGAAGCCCTGCCTCAACCAGCTACTGAGCCCTGCCACCCTTTACAGCCAGGAAATTGGGTCCTGGTGAAGGTCCATTAGCGCAAATCTGTGCTCCAGCCCAGGTGGCGCGACCCGTTCCAGGTTCTCCTGATGATGCAGTTAAACTTGCTGAGATTCCAGCCTGGATTCATGCAGCACATTGCCTCAAGATCGCCACCCCAGTCAATGACACAACCTTTACTGCGATGGATCTTCCTAGGCTTGGCTCCAGTCCCACGAGACCACCGACTCCTTCACCAGTGACCCCGCTGGTCATTTGCCAATGTCAGACCCTTTCAGCGCTGCTGGAATGGAACAGCCAGCATCAGAGGTCGAGGGCTCAGCCCTTGATCGCCCAGTATTCGAACGTGCTAAACCAGGTCCAACAGCTTCTGAACCTCTTCCACACATTGTGGTTCCTGCGGGAGCTATTGCTATGGCTCCTTTGGCAGCTGTTCAAAGCCATGGAGGAAACAACCTTGATTCAAGCCTCACTTCTGGCATATCACCTTCAGTGCCTGACCTCCTTGGATCTCACAACCCAGCCCCAAAAGGTGCACTTTGCGATCCCGCGGAAGAGCTCCCAAGAACCAGTAGCTCTGAACAAACTGGCAACTGGCCAAGTCACTTGCCCCTGGATTTATGCTCTTTATGGCGATGAATCACCCTGAGGTGGCATTGCACTGGCAAATAGTGGAGGCCACCACTGTGGACTCGCCAGTACCTGCAAGTTATGACCCCTACAGTTACCACATGTTGGTAATTCTTTTTGTTTTGATGACCCTTATATACACATGTCTCTGGTATTTTGGATATCTATAGTGGGAACATTTATATCACTTGGTCTGATGAACTGAATGGAACTTTGTCTTCTAGCAATGAACATTTGAGCTGGTGCCAAGACCTGATTCTTGAGCTTGGATCTTTGAGGATTGGCACTAGTGTACATTATGTCTGGCTGTAACTATGTTATCGCTATTGTCAGAACAATGATATTTTATAATTTCATTGTGACCACTGTTTTTTGCACAACCTGTCACAAAATCGATGGCCCCTCTGCACATCCCTGAGTTCACAGTGAAAATACTTACCTGCACATCTCCTGACAATATGCCTGTATTTGTAATCTTACTGACTGCTAGGACTGTGCCCATCTGCCTCATGACTTATTCTCTAAGTTCCCTATTGCACCAACCTTTTTCTAGTGTGGGGCTGTCTGTTTGGATCTTAAATTGGTCACTCAATCCCAAGGCCCAGGAACTTGTAGAGATGCTTATTCCCACCTGGGTTTCAACGGTCCTCCGAACTTTTCTACTCCAGACCAAATACGCATCAAGCAAGCAGCACTCCACCTTTCCTCCCCGGCAAACGGCGTGGTATGCTACACCAACCCAGTTCCACAGTTCATGGGAACTAGCAAATGTCATTGATACTTGTCCACGAACTCCAGTGTAGTGATATAAAATGTCACATTTGACTTTGAGCATCATTTTTTATTTTCCCAATCTGGGTATGCCACATATTCCAGGATCCATTTAATGTGTGTAGACAAAGCTTCTCCCTGCCTGCCCATTAATTGGAGAGTGCGTTGTTACATGGTGTGTCCTGCCTGCAGTGCATAATACTGCCACCTTCCCAGCTCAGCCTCACTACAGGAGAAGCACTGACTGAAAAGATTGTATTGCTGGGGTAGGATTTCTCATAACAGCCCTAGGGATTAAGATAGATAGATAGATACAGCCTGAACCAATTGTCACGGTTGGTAGAGGATATTGCAAAGCCATGGCATCCTCCTTGACTCTATTATCCCGAGAACAAGTAGCCGTCTGAACCATGGTGCTTCAGAACCATATGGCTTTTGGCGTCATCGTAGCCTCACAAGGAGGAGTCTGCACAATGGTGAAAAGAGAGAGCTGTATTTTCATACCCAGTTACACAAGTAATATCACTGACATTCTTACCCATATTTGTCACAAATAATCCTCCTTCACACCAGTCTGGAGGCGTCCTAGAATTTTTGGTCTTGAATTTAGGTGCTACTGGGACCTTTATGTGCGTGTATCGGTCCGATCTTGCTCATAGCGCGAGCCAGAATCCTATGTTTGGCCTGTCTGATGATGGCTTGTAAGTGTCTCAATTACCAAGCATGCCCCACCTGCTCTGAAGTCTTTCAGACTGCCCAAGTACTTTACTGCCGTGCTACTAAAGAAATAATATGTTATGATATGCCTGGATGTGATGTTTGTTCCCCTAAATATGTATGCAATGAGACTGGAGGGGAGGTCTCATAAGAGGGAACTGTAGGGGGAAAGGTTGTTATTGAAAATTGTATGTACTGCCTAGCATAATGCTGCATCATAATATTGAGCAGATACTGCAAAATGCCATGTTTCCACAGCAGTTTTGTGCCCATGTGAGGTTCGGCTTTTCGCTTTACTGTGCATGTCCTTGAGATGAAGGCTCTTCACCTAGTGTGTAGCTACGCTGGACCTTCACATCTCTTGCTTCTGATGTGTTTCCCTTTTGGCATATGTAAACATGTGTTAGGCTCCCACTTATTTAGGCAAACCGGCTTTACCAGAGAGAAGTCATCATACTCCAAGCATGCTCGCCTGCCTCGGACAATGTGTGACCTTCTGAGGATTATATTCAGCTCCACTAATTGTATCACTTTATGCTGTCCTCCGTGATATGCTGTTGCAAGATTTGAGAACGCAGCTGGTAACAGCGACTTGTATAGTGGGGTTTTGTTCCCTGCTTATAACATTGTTTCAGTATGATTCTTTACCATGCCTGGTCCTCCCCTTTCATTGAAATGCATGTGTTGCTCTGCGTATAAGGTGCCTGGGGGAAAGAGGTTCTCACTTGCATCAAAGTCTGGTACTGTCGTTGGTTTGTTGTTGTCCTGTTGTTTGCTTCTACAAATAGATTGTTCACCAATCCACCGGAATAGTCAGTGGTCATTTTTCCATGACACAAGGAATTTCATTCCTGACTTCCATATTGTCATAGGTGATAGATTTTCTTCAAGAAAGCTTTCTTTTACCTATGCAAGCAGTATGTGTGTGTGGCATGGTGCTACTTTTCCATGTGTAGGTTTTCTTGTGTGTGGTTGTGTGCGCTGTGTGATCTTTATGTGTGTTCGGAGGTCCACGCTTTAATTCATTTTGATAGCACAGTTATGCCAGGGCAGGTTTACACAGAAGCTTGGATTTGTGATTGGTCATTACACGCCTGTATGTTGCCATGCATTTTGGATTTATTTATGGCAAACATTAATTAGATTGTACAAACAGCATGGGGACGTGACATTGTTATGTATAATGGATTTTATTGTGGCAAGCTTTCATATGCTTGTGCAAAGAGGATGTGTATGTGTGTGTGAATTTATATTGTTGTACAACATAGACTTTTTTCAGTGTGTGTTCAGAGTGGCAGGTGATGTTATATGTTGCTGGTTTTTCGCTCTGAATAACTTTTGCCCACACTTCCCTACTTTGCATGCATTGCATGTTTGTTGGGTTTGCTAGTTGTGGATATTTCTATTTTTGGATGGAATACAGTTCATTTTGTTTGGCCTGGTCAGTGCTCTGACAAATCTAGTGAACTTTCAAAGAAGGAAACAAAAGCTACAGTGTAATTTTTCTTTTCATTTTCCTATGTAAAGTACGAGGCAACCTTAAATGTACTGCTTTCGTTCAGAGGCCATTAGAATGATATATATGTATATTTAAAATATGCATTACAGGGAGACGATCATAGCCACCACGTAGTTATGCTTAAATTGCACTCCTGATAGGAAGAGCCCTTTTTGGGCGGCTTATTCCTGTTGTGAGGTTTAACGAACTGTGCAACACATTCTCCAAACATATACAGCAGACTGAATTATTGGGGAAAGTTTGTTGCGTTTTATTCAGGGTGGCAATGTTAAAAGGGGGGGTACAAAACTTTTGAACACCCGATTGACTTGAATTAGAAAATATTTCGGTCACACCTAAAGCCTGAACTCTGGTCGTATTTTTACCAAAGTTGTGCGATGAGCGGCTGGCTGCCTGGTCCAAAAATTATGCTTTTGTAAATTTGGCATTAGTCCATCCAGAGGATTTTATTTTAAAAAGGGGCAAAAGTTAGATACAAAATATTACTGATTATCTCAGACCAGTCCTCAGACTCACTTCCTGATTCAGTGACCGCAGATGTGGCTCGACCAATCAGAAGGTGCGTAGTGTTTGCAGACATCTCATAAAGGTGCTGATCATCAACTGAGAAATGCGAGGAATGAAATATGGAAACGGACACCATGTTGGATTTACAAATTGCACCACGAATCCGCGAACAACGAGGTAAGAAAATATGAATAAATACCACATTACAAATACTGCATGGGTTCTACCATTACTCAAGAATCCTTCACTAGAACTGAGCATCCCCACCAACTATAGGCCCATCACCACAGTCCCCTTTCTGCTGAAAATCCTGGATAGAGCAGCTTACCTGCAGATCCAGGATCACCTAGAATCTAATAACCTCCTGGGCCTCAGATAATCAAGTTTCAGACCTAGGCATGGGACAGAGACGGCCTTGATCGATCTTAAAACCCAAATCGAAGACTTAAAAGATAATGGCAAGCTGGCCCTCCCCTTTTACTCGACTTATCGGCTGAATTTGATTTGGTCAATCACCAAATACTATGCAACCATCTTATTTCTGCAGCTCACTTCTCCGACAAAGCTACCACCTGGATCAGATCCGTCCTTCAGAATAGATCCATGAGGGTCTTCTCTCCCTCAGCCTCTGCCGAACCGGCACCAGTTTTGTATGGAGTCCCCCAGAGTTCATGTGTATCCCCAACAATTTATAATGTGTTTACAAAGCCCCTCTTCGATATCCTCGACCATTTGGGTGTCAGCTACACAAATTATGCAGATGACACCCAAATACTCATTCCCATCACTGGAAACCATAAAGTAGCTTCCAAAGCACTCAACAACGTTTACTGTGTCATCCAGGCCTGGATTGCACAAAAGGGCTCTGTCTTAACGGTGTTAAGACAGAGCTACTCCTCCTTGGTTCACAACTTCGACTCAACAAGCTAGATTCAGACTTTGACTCCTTCACCATCGATGGTTACACCATCAAGGTATCCAATGACACTAAAACCCTTGGAATATACCTTGATTCCACTCTATCATTAAAGAGACAAACCAACGCTATAACTTCTTCAGCGGCGTATACATGCAAACACATCACAGCATGTCGACCGTTCCTAACCACCGCCAACTGCACTACCTTAGCCAGAACACTGTTTGTGACAAACTCGACTATTGCAACACGCTCTACTTAGGAACCTGCCAATGGAATACAAATAAATTAAAAGTAATCCAAAACAATGCCATTAGAGCAGCGTTAAATTTCCCGAGATATAACCACATCTCTGATACTAGAGGTAGTTTACATTGGCTACCTGTCAATCAAAGAATTGCTCTCAAATCATTATCACTCACGCATAAGTGCCTAGAAATTGTGCACCTAGCTACCTGTCGAATGTATTCATGCGCAACATCTCTGACCTTCCCCGTAGAGCGGCTCAAGCATACTGCCTCATGATACCAAGGTTCAAGCTTCAGAAGGCTGGGGGCAGCAGCTTTCCTGTGCTTGCCGCAAAGCTATGGCCCTCTCTGCCCACTTCACTCAAAATTGAACCCTCCTCCAAGTCCTTCAGAAACAAAGTCAAAATTTGGCTTGCAGCGCAAGAGCACTAGATATCACGGTCATGCCTAACTAACCCTTCCACAACTAGATAAATAAGTCAACCTACAAAACATTTAAGCCCTATGTTCTTGTGATACTCGAAAGTAATGTACCTTCTCTGGATACTATGTATTTCGTTATGTATATATACTGACTCCTGTGTACCACTCTAAATGCCTGTGTAAATATATTCAACTGTATATACTATTGCATATGTAACATTCTGCAGATCTATGTACATTTATGTAACTGTAACCTTAAGAAATGTGCCCAGATGCCCTTGGGTTTAGCGCGCTATACAAATAAATAAAATACAAATACAAATACATTAAACTTATATTACATATGAACCAACCTCTGGGGAGGTAAGGGTGGCATGGATGGGGTGGAATATGTCTTGAAAAGGGCAAAAAAGTGTGTATATATATATCTCATATGTTTGGCGACATAGCATTTCGCGAGCTTGTCTAAAGTTCAAGCACATTTATGCACATGTAAGTACAGTTATGGTTAAGTTGCACTTCCATAAGAGGAGCACTTTTTGGGTGGCTAATGACTTTCGCGCCGTTCAACGAATCTACACAAAACTCTCTGAAAACATTTATAAACTTGACACAGAATTGTTTGGGAAAGTTGCATGCAGTTCCATCAAGAGGGGAGAATGTGCAGGGGGCCCAACCTTTGTGAAATCCTGAATGACTTGCATTCTAGAACCCAAACGGAGGTACTTTTTTCATCAAATTTGACAAGAAGGAGTGGCCATGTTCCAATAGCATTCTTACACAAATTTGGTGTTAATCCAGCCAGTGTATTTTTTCCAAAATTAACAAAAAGTAGGTACAAAAAACAGTGATATAACTTTGGTGCCTGTGGCATGGCCTGCAGCCATAGGCAGTGTCCGGATTGTCTGGAGGATGGCCAAAGGCCATGCCCAGGACAATCCAGCTGCTGTCCATGACCACCAGGGTCCTGCTACAGAATTGAAGTGGCCACTGGGCCTGGCAGGAGACAAGACCCAATGTCTACTCTGGGATGGTTGGTGGGGCTTGCAACATGGCAGAAGCCCATGCCATAGGGATTGTGGCCACTGGACATGGCTGCAAGCCCCACAGGCAACCGGACCAGGCGGCAGGCCAGGACCAATGTCTACTACAGGCTGCTTGCTGGGGCCTGCAACATGGCTGAAGTCCACCCCCCCGCAGTTCAGCCATAACTTGCATCCCCAGCATGAGTTGCTCAAAGTGACCCGCATCATTATATGCTGCAAAAATATATTTTGAGAAGGAACGTGCCACTTCTTTCACATATTTTAAAAGAGGAATTATTAACAATGTACATATGGTGCTGGAAAATCATGAAACAGCTGGGGCGATAAAAAACATAGAAACGCAGTGAAAAAACCTTGTCAAAGAATTGTTGAGGTTAGGTTGCCCTGCCCAATCTCTAATGGGATTGCTTGGCAGTGCCCTCAATCTGCCTGCAGCCCATGCCATAGGGATTGTGCACATTGCCCATGGCGGCAAACCACGAAGAGAGGCCCATAATCCCAGTATGGGAGTACAGTGGACTCTGGAACAGGCTGCAGGATCTGTCCAGTGGATATTACGGGGTGGTTTATTGGGGCCAGAGTCGCAGTCTAGCCGTGTGCCCTAGGCCACACAGCCAGAAATTACATCCCCATCCTGTAATGCCCAAAATGACAATCATGAATATGCCCTGCGAAAATATATTTGCTGAAGGAACGTTTAGCTTTTTTCATATTTGTTAAAAGAGGAATTGTTAACAATTTACACACAGTGCTGGAACATCATGAAACATCTTGCGTTATAAAAGAAAATATTTAAATGCAGTGAAGAAAAAGTGTGTTAAAGGGATATTATGGTTATGCTGCCCTAATAAAAACCTTTGAAATTTATTGGAAAAAAACTGTTAATGGTATGGTTGCAGCGCAAAATCTAAAATCCAAAGAAATGTGTCAGTTATAGTAAGCTACGCAACCATAACTTTTGCTCCCCAGCCTGCATGCAAACTTACCTTTTATCCTCTGTCCGTGATTGCCTCTCCGGCAGCATCATTTGTGGCAGTGACTCATCCCCTGCGTGCAGAATTTCCTCTGCACGGCCCCATCATGCACTGTTATTCTCCCGGTGGCACCTATGTATGCCGGCCTTGGAGTATTCTCCATTTAATTCCCCTCAAAAAAACTCCCTACACTTACTGAGTCTACCTTCCCTTCGCCAGACATTTACTTTGTCATAAATCTACTACTTCATGCCCTCACTATGCATCTACACATTATGGCGTGGCAATGCAAGTGGTTAGGAATAACTCAAGTTTGGGGCTGGGGCTCAAGCGGTGGCAGGAGGGTAGAATATGGGGTAAGAAAGAAAGGGGAGGTGAGGGTCTACCCCTGAAATGGCGAAGTGAATTCTAGGAGAAGTAAAAGACAGGAGAAGTAAAGATTGGAAGAAGTAAATGTGGCTAAGTGAATGTAAGGCAAAGCGAATGCAGGGGGAGTAACGACACGCATCCAGCCTTCGATGAGCCGCATGCAGACATGAAATGCAATGTGATGCTCTTCATCCACTAGCATGTTATTGGCTTCAAACCTGGACTGCAGGAATATAGAATCTGATTAAACTAAACAGTGATTTGATTTGGATTATATTTGATAAATATTACATTGCTCACCAGTTTAGATGGTTCTAATCCTTAAATTGATCCGTATAGCTGGAATGAGTGCCCAGTATAGACAGCACATTTGTGATGCTGGAAATGCATCGAAGGGACAGGGCCTCCGTATCCTTGTCCTTTACTGATTTTTATAATGTGTGTTCTGTTGTGTTTTCCGCGCAGGAGTTCATGTGTGACTCCTGGCAGTGCAGCTTTCTCTTTTGGTTTGGTGAACACACCCGTGGGATACCCTTATGGCACCCATGGGTAGGGGTACAACCCTGTGCCCCTAGTGTATGTTTTAGGGCACCTGTGTGTGACCCACAGAGCAGGGTACGGGCTGGTGGCAGCTCCGTGCTGAAATGACTAGTGCCCTGAGCGTCCTCTATTTTGGGATGCCCAGGCCCTGCCATTGGAATCGGTAGATTCCTGATGGAGACAAAATGGCCCTCATGGCCTCTTGCCTTCCATCACCTGTTACCTTGATCTTCCCGAGGTCCGGGGAAGCCCTGCCTCTGTCCCTTCCCCCTGACTGGCGGTTGGGTGGAAGTTCTGTATATGGTAGTGTGGGGAAGTGCCGACCAGACTGGCTGGAGCCTTCTCAACGACCGTATGTTGTGGGTATGCATGTGGGTGGGACCTGGGTGAATGGAGTGTGTGACGAATATGCATTCTATGTTGTGGCTGTCTAGTATCTGGTGTTTGACACAATGGTTGAGAGAACCCTGCCCGAAACCGATATGAATGCAGCTTGGAGTGTTGAATGGCTCGGTACTTGTCCCAATACACATAACTTGCTGTGAGTGTCTGGAGAGAAGGGAATGGCCTGAATGCCCTGTCTGCCTGATTGGCTGCCTGCCTGCATGAATGACTTTAGTCGTGATTGGATGCTTGAGTATGACCCAACGGAATGAATGGGAGATCAACAGTATATCTGGGGACCTCTCACTGCTAGGAATCGTGTTCGAAAGCTGAAGTCCACTACGACGAGTAACTGGAGTAACTGAAGCTTAACCTTGAGCCCTGCTGGACGAGAAGAATTGCTGTTGCTCTCCTTCGCAATCTGAAAGCTGTTGTGCCTCCAAGGACTGACCCAGAGAGGACGTGGTAAGGCACCCTCTTCCCGAGCTACGAGGGAACATTGTGTACAGCTCATCTTTGCCTAGGCTCCCTGGTAGACAGACCTTCGACAGGCTGCCGACCCGATATGCGGATTGCTGCGTAACTCCAAGGAGAAGCGCCTTAACTGTTGTCCACCACTGTCGCCGACCGCCGTCGCCGACTGGAGCCGCCGTGCTCCCGTTGCCTAAGAACTTCATTGATCCAAGGACGCACTCATCCGCATCGTCGCCGCTGTATCCTGCCCGAGAAGGCCTGACCGTTGACGCGCCGAGGAGCATCCACCGGTGGGTTTCCCGCCACCCAAAGACCACAGAGACACAGATGACCTGACGCCCTTGCTGGGCCACAGTTCTTCAACTCTTTGCGGTCCAGAACTATCGACACTGAGGTGCCCCACACGCCTCTTCCTTGCAGGACATTTACGCTTCCCCGTCAACGAGCACCGCTAGGAATGACACGGCCACTTCACTGTCGTAGCTTGACCTGTTCTCCATCGGACGTTCGATGACCCGTGACTCCTGCCTGAAAGGCTGAACGGGAGAACACTCAAGAAGGGCCGTCGATTCCCCGACGTAGAACGCTACAATGCCAAGGTACTTTGAGGTTGCAGAACTATTGGAAAGTCTAGTGTGAACAATATATGGACTGGGCTTGTATCTTTCTTCTACAGGTTGCCCAGGTTGGGGATCTCCACACAGAACTGTGTCTAGTAGTACGGGGCCAGTATTTTGCCAATTGCTCAACCATCTTGCTTTCTTTCCTCTCTCTACTGCTGGTTTCCTCTTTATTTTGATCTGTGTGTCATTCTGACCGTATGCACTTGAATGAAATCTGATAACGTTAGTGGTACCACTTTAGAACTGTATATATTTACCATTGTTGATTTCTGAGTACAAAGTGAGTTATCGTGATAGCGTACGTAACCTTGAATATTAATTACATGAAGACTGTGTTTCAAGCAATACAGTGTGTGGACATTCCTTTGTTGCTGCTTGGGGACTACACTGTACTTAAGAACCAGCTTGCATCATCTCCTGAGAAGCTAGGCCTTGATTGCTCGACTACGTCTACCAATACTAGAGAATCTTGGCAGGGGTCTCTGTGTCTCTCCTCTACCATATAGAGAGCGGAAGTACAGACCCCCCCTCCGGTCTTTACAGCTGGTGGCAGCGGTGGGATGCTTATGGTTTTAAGACTCAGTGTACAACAGTGCCACTTACGGAGGATATCTGCACTTTGTTAAATTAAGGTTTAGTTGTGTACAAGATAAATGAATTACAAGCAATGGAATCTATTGCGAATGGTAAATTGGCTCAGATGAGCTTAGAGGCTCTCCAGAGTGCTTGTGAAGCCAGGGAATTAGACTTTGTGGATAAGTCTAGGGCTGAGCTGATAGCTGCCCTGGTGGACTACCAGATCGATTGTGAAACTCATAAAGGGGGGGATGCAACCAATGAGGACTCTACCCCGGGGGTTGTCGCTGAGTCCGATTCTGGGAATGCCGCCATTCCTACTGCCTCTGTTCCAAACCCCAGCAATTCTTTAGAGCTTGAATTATTAAGGATGAAGTTGGCCTTTGAATATCGCAAGTTGGAACTCGATGCTGAGCTTAAGAAAGAGGAGTTGGCACAGCAAGTGGAACTCAAAAATAGGGATCTTGAACTCAAAGACAAGGACACTGAATGTCAGCGAATCCAGCTAGAGAAAGCTCGAGTGGAGACTTCAGCGAAACCAGTTGAGAGTGTCAGGTCCCCAGCGACTAAATTTATGAAAGATTTGGTTGGTGTGTATGTCGAGGGTTCTGGTATCCTCCAATGGATTGAAGCGTTTGAAATGGCTTGTTCAATTCATGATGTTGATAAGAGAGATTGGGCTAAGTGTTTGTTAAGCAGAGTGCCTCAAACTGGATATGACTGTATTCTGAAACTGAGTGTGGAAGAACGGGGTCAGTTTGAGTGCATGAAGTCTGCTTTAATTGCCAAGTTTGGCAAGACGCCTACCCAATATCTTAAACGGTTCAGGGATTTTAAGAAACGAGAGAATGTGTCTTGGATTGACTGGGTGAGTGCTGCGCACATGAACATGATGTGGTGGATTGATGGTTACAAAGTGAAAACGTTTGTTGAATTATCTCACCTCTTGTTTTTTGAGCATTTTTTGGAAGCCTGTTCACCAGTGCTGCGTCAGTATGTCGCTGACCAGAACATTTTGGACCCCTTTAAGCTGGCTAGATTGGCAAGTGGGTCTCCCACCGGGTGTCCCCTAAGGACTCCAGTGGGAAGGACAAGGACAAAGAAAAGGGGGCCTCTCAGAAAGCTGAGGAGTCCCAAAAGCAGTCACAGTCGGGTAAACCAAAACCTTCTTCTCCGAAGACCCAAAAACCTAGTGGGGATAAGTCTGTTGTGGGTGGGAGTAAGAGTAGTGGTCCGCCTGCTGCAAAGCAGGGTCCCAGTGGCTCCAGTACCGTACCCTGCACTCCTGGCACTTGTTGGGATTGTGGAGCTCTGGACCACCGAAGGGGTGATCCCAAGTGTAAGGGTAAGGCACTTGGAGTCCAGGCTCCCAGCCTGACCTACCCTTACTCCGTATCTGAGGTGGAGGCCACTGTCTTCACCTCCTCTACTAGAATCACCTTCTGTGCTCCCGTAGAGATTTCCTTAGTGTCCCTTGGGGCCTGGGACCAGTGCGCAGAAATACTGGTGACTAAAGCAAAAAACACTTGTAGGTTTTTGAGAAGTGTCCTCTTGAATGGCCAGCCTTCTACTGGTTTGAGAGTCACTGGGGCAAGCATGACAGTGGTGGGCAGGATCCTGCTCATGCCAGAGGACTATGTAGGTGCTCCTCTGAGAAGCACCAGGTTAGCTGGTGGGCCTCCCAAATTATCGCCTGTAGCCTTAGTCAACATTACGATTGGAGACAAGACAGCAAAGCTTCCGGTCCTCGTTCAGGACAATGTGCCTGCGAACATTTTGTTGGGAAACGATTTGGTCGAGTTGGGGATGATCACGGATGCTCTACCCATGGCTGCTGTGGTGGTCACCCGATTGCAGGTCACACAGGGTCCGGCTGTGAGCCCGGTACCCTTGCCGACGGGGAAACCCAAGGCACGAAAGAAACAGAGGAGTAAGAAGGCTGCCTCTGTGGAGGGAGACCCTGCTCTCCCTGCTGTTCGGACAGCACCCATTGGGATCCATGTTCCGGATGGGCTGGGTCCAGTGGTGAATGCGTCTCAACTCCTGTGGGAGAAAAGCCAGAAGACTTTCCTTTGGGAGAGGCTCTTAACCCGGGGGATCATCCCGACCTTCAATGCTTGTTAGCTGAAGGGGAACCCTCCCGGGCGGACTTCTGTAAGGGACAGAGAGAGTGCCACTCTCTCGAGTGTCTGAGGACACAGGCCTTGTCCCAGGTACAAGGAGAAGTGCCTAGGACGTTTCAAATTTATTGGGAGGGTGAGCTCCTTGTTAGTGAGCCAACTAAGCCTGAACCCGGTGCCCTCAAGAGGTTGGTGGTACCCCAGGTTTACAGGCCCTTCCTGCTGCAGTTGGAGCATGAGGTGCCCTTGGCTGCTCATCTTGGTACCAAGAAGACTAAGCAGAGGCTCTCTGCCCATTTCTACTGGCCCCGATGAGAGTAGACGTGGAGTCCCACTGCCGGACCTGCCCCACATGTCAGTTGTCTGGCAAGACTGGAGGCAGGATCATAGCCCCACTGCAACCATTGCCAGTGGTGGGCGCACCATTTGAGAGGGTGGGCATCGACATCGTTGGTCCACTTGACCCTCCCACGTCAGGTGGACATTGGTTCATCCTGGTCTTGGTAGATCATGCCACCAGGTACCCTGAGGCTATACCTCTTTGGACGGTTACGGCCAAGGTGGTTGACAAGGCTCTCCTGGGCATTTTCCCCCATGTTGGATTCCCTAAGGAGGTTGTCTCCGATAGAGGATCCAACTTCATGTCGAGTTACATGAAAACCATGTGGAAAGAGTGCGGAGTAACTTACAAGTTCTCCACCTCTTACCACCCCCAACATGAAAGATTTAACACAACTGTCATGTTGGGCGCTTTGGAAGAGCCCCTCAGGAAGAAGTGGGATCTTCTCCTGCCATGCCTGCTGTTTGCCTACATAGAGGTACCTCAAGAGGGTGTTGGTTTCAGCCCCTTTGAGTTACTCTTTGGACATCCCGTGAGGGGGCCCCTTGCCTTGATTCGAGAAGGTTGGGAGGGCACCCCTCCAGGTCTCGCCAAGCAAGTGGGGGACTATGTGTTAGGCCTCAGACGGAGGATGACACACAGGATGGGTCAGGCAACAGCAAATCTTATGGCCAGCCAGGAATTGAATATGTGCTGGCATGACCTTAAAGCATCGCAAGTGGATTGGACTCCGGGACAGGAGGTCCTTGTGATGGAGCCTACCAAGCCTCGGCCTTTGGCAGATAAATGGACTGGACCCTTCAGGATAATCTCCATGATGGGCAAGGTCAATTATCTGGTTGACATGGGAGCCTCGAGGGTCGTCCCTCAGGTATTCCATGTCAACAGCCTCAAGCCTTTCCACAGGTGAGCCGAGGTCTCATGTCTCTTGCTAGCTTCAGGGCAAGAAGAGGATGAGACTGACCCCCTTCCTGATTTGCTGAATAGCAACCCTCAGGATGGCTCCGTGGAGGGAGTACATCTCTCTCCCTACCTCTTCTGCCTACCCAGGCTCCCAGCATAAGCCATCGCCACCCGCTGATTGGCTATTGACCAACCTTATTGTCTATTGGGCGCCGGCAGGTGAAGCCGGCCCACGTTCACCAAGGCCCAAAGGAACTAAGGCTGTTGCCTGTTTTATGCCTGTTCCAGTTGGCCACCCCATCCGAGGAGCAGGAGCTCCACCAAATAGGTCCCCACCCTGCAGGAGCAGCGGGCCTATTGAGGAGAAGCCTCCCTCTACCAGGATCATATTTAGGTAAGCGCTGGCATTGTGCGCTATTTTTCGAAAAATGCAGTTTTCTCTTTCCTCAATTGCACTCGACCGCACCTGAACACCCTGCCAAGAAAACCGCATGCCTAGATTCACTGGGCACTGAGAAGCTCCTTTGTGTACATTTTGTTTCCATTCCGGTACACGAGGAACTGCCCCTCTCCAAAAAATGGCCGCCCACTGTTTCTTGGAACCTCTTCTGCCTACCTAGGCTCCCAGCATAAACCATCGCCACCCGAGGATTGGCTATTTACCAATCTTATTGTCTATTGGGCGCCGGCAGGTGAAGCCAGCCCACGTTCACCAAGGCCCAAAGGAACTAAGGCTGTTGCCTGTTTTATGCCTGTTCGATGCCGATCGTATGCCGGACCCCATTCAAAGAGGTAACCTTTCTCTCCAACCGAGCTCGTCCATACTCAGTCAAGCCACACATACCATAGACTGTGCGCTACACATCACAACTTGCACTGCTGTGCTATGATCACTCAGCCTGTGTAAGCCATCCCCTTAAACTGGCCCAACAACGTGACCGGACTGCCCGCTGCTTGCTCTGCGCGCACCATCTACGAGGCACCCATGCCCAGTGTTTGATCACCCTAAGCTACCCCCAGTGGATCTAAATATGTCCATTTGGATTCCATCTGCTGCCAAAAAGAACTTACCTACGGTACACTGCTTACCCCTGATTTTCTAGCATATGCTATACTGTCAGTAAAACGAATCTGCACATACTTGTATGCTCTGTAGACAATTGAAGTTGCCTTAATTTGCACACTGTTTAGAAATTCGAATCTGCACATATTTGTATGCTCTGTAGACAATTGAAGTTTCCTTAATTTGCACACTGTTTAAGAAATTCGAATCTGCACATATTTGTATGCTCTGTAGACAATTGAAATTGCCCTAATTTGCACACTGTTTAGAAATTTGAATCTGCACATATTTGTATGCTCTGTAGACAATTGAAGTTGCCTTAATTTGCACACTGTTTAGAAATTCGCACCTGCCCATACTTATATTCTGCCCCGTCACGCCTCCTGCCTGCGACACATTGCCTTATTAAACCTGATTCTGCCCTGCCCGTCTCCACAATATTCCTAGCATATGGTGCCCAGTTGTGCCCGGTTGTATTTCAGTAATTAAGTTGCACCTTCTAGAGTGTCCCTCTTGCCCTAATCGCCACTAACTTTGGTGCTAAAACATCACCATAATTGTACCGTAGTCCCTACGGGATTAGTTTAATATACCAGCCATTGTGTCACTCTCGCCCATTATGCACACATTACAGACTTGCCGTCTATACACATCCTGGTCCATAGCCTGGACCATCCTAACCATCACCACCATAATGGCCATCACCAATACACCCCATGCAATCTACAAGAGAGAAACCTGCGACTTAGAGCTAGGCTGCCCCGACTTTATGACATTAAAAACAAAAGAACCAGTCCACCAGCCCCTACACGCACCGCCATTAATCCTGACCTCCCAGCCTCAGTGACGGTAAATCATCATGAACTACAAGGTGACCTATATCACAAACAGAGGAGACCCAACTACTTCAGTCTAAGTGCTGTCAAAGGCACCACTACAACTCCCACCTTATCAGGAGCCCTTATTAATGCTAGGTCCCTTATAGCTCACAATACCGAAATAGATGATTTACTGGCTATGGACAATTTAGATATCCTTGCTGTTTCCGAAACTTGGCTCCACGATGCAGCTGGCCCTGCCCTCATGACCGCTATACCGGACAATTACAACATCCTAAGAGTCGACCGGCCTAACACTAAAGGAGGCGGCCTGGCCATTATAACCAAAACTCAGTTAGCTGCTAGACTTACCCCACACCCAGCAATCACATCCTGCGAACTTCTCTCAGCTAAAATACCGATCTCTAACAACAGCACACTAACGATACTCCTAGTGCACAGACCTCCAGGCCCACTAGGCAATTTCGAGGAAGACCTATCCAGTCTCCTTACTAACAGCATTAAAGACTCCACCCAGCTCCTTTTACTAGGTGACTTCAACCTAGGCTTTAACGACGCTGAGGATAAACAAGCCCAATCTATCCAAACTATTTTAGTCAATCATGACATTACCCAAAAAGTCCTAGCTCCTACTCACATAAAAGGACGTACACTAGACTGGATAGCCAACCACAACTGTGACATCACTATCTCTAGTATTCTACCACAAATATGGACAGACCACTATCTTATATGCTTCACAGCCAGCATAGAGCCCCCCAAACCTAATAAGAATAAAATAGTACCCCCCATGCCAACGAGAAGTAAAAAAGAAATCACGGCTGAAAAACTTCTCACACTACTCCTACCAGCTCTCTCCGCTAGTGCCAGTGAATCTAATCCTAGCGAGTTAGTTGAGGCATTTAACAATTCCATGACCAAAGCTCTAGACTTGATTGCCCCTATCAAACTCCAAAAAAGTAAACGTGAAGCTCACCTTAACTCATGGTTCATCCCCAACTCAAAGAAATGCGTATCCAAAAACGCAAACTCCAAGCTATCTGGAGGCACACTCCCTCTGCTGACAATAAAACCACACTTGCCAACTTTGCAAAAAGTTACAAGAAGGAAATAATTCAAACTAAGAAAGACTCATTTAATGAAAGAATTAGCAAAGCCAACTCGAATTCTAAAGAACTCTTCACTATTCTCCGGGAATTGGAAAACCCAATTGCCCCCACAGACAATGTCCCCAAGGACAAACCGTGGTGCACTAGCATCCAAAATGCCGTGGGCAATAAAATTACAACCCTTCAATCTAAAATTGCAAAGAAAAAAGCCTCCCTGAGCCCTAGTGGAACTCATACTACCCCACTGAAAGCGACACCCAGTATATCCACCCAAAGCATTAGTAATCCCTTCAGGTTTACTAACATCTCTATACTGGAAACTGAAAAGGTTATTCTATCCCTTAAACCATCAAACTGCCAAGGCGACAGCTGCCCTGCGCAAATCCTCAAGGATGCAGCCAGAGATCTAGCACCCTTCATCTCGAAATTAATTAACGCATCCTTCAATACGAGTACTGTACCTACTAACCTCAAAGAATCCTGGGTACTGCCCTTACTCAAAAAACAGACACTTGACCCAGCTATCCCCACTAACTACAGGCCCATTACTACGGTCCCGTTTCTCCTTAAAATCATCGATAGAGTAGCATACCTCCAGATCCAAAATGGAGTCACACCAGCTATTAGGCTCACGGCAATCGGGCTTCAGACCACTTCACGGTACTGAAACGGCCCTAATTGACCTTAAGACCCAAATCGACGAGTTGAAGGACAAAGGTAGAACAGCTATGCTCCTCCTCCTTGACCTATCAGCGGCCTTCGACCTGGTGGATCATGCAGTATTATGCAACCACTTAGCGTCCGCCGCTCACTTCTCAAGTGAAGCTATAGCATGGGTACAATCCTTCCTAGCCAATCGTACGATGAGTGTTCTCCCCTGTAGCTGCAGCAGACCCAATCCAAATCACTTGTGGTGTCCCACAAGGCTCATGTGTCTCCCCAACTATGTATAATATCTTCACTAAGCCACTCTTCGACAAACTTGACAGACTAGGGGTAACCTATACCAACTATGCGGACGACACACAGATTCTCATACCTTTATCAGGCAATTTTGTCGAAGACACAGCTCTAGTAAACAAAATCTACCTCCTCATTCAGGCATGGATGGCCTCCCACGGCCTCTGCCTAAATGATGACAAAACTGAGATACTGATCCTGGGCTCTGACTCCTCGCTAAAAAATCTCAGCGCCAATTATCGCAATTTCAACATAGATGGTAATAGAATCAAGGTGGCGACCGAGGTAAAAACACTAGGCTTTTACCTCGACTCCACTCTATCTCTCAAAAAACAAATCAATACCCTGGCATCCTCGACAGCGTACACCTGCAAACTAATCAGGACTTGCAGACCTTACCTTTCTAAAACTAACTGCATCATGCTAGCTAACGCACTAGTAATGTCCAAGCTGGACTATTGTAACGCCCTCTATGCAGGAGCTAATAAAACTATCATAAATAAAATGCAAATCCTTCAAAATAACGCTCTTAGAGCAGCCCTTGATGTACCCCGTAGAGCACATATCTCCAACATCAGGAAAGACCACCACTGGCTACAAATCAGCGACAGAGTCCTCCTCAAGACACTTTCTCTCACACACAAAGGGCTTAACAACACAGCACCTCCCTACATCTCGGCCAGACTGACTAGAAAATCGTCCAGCCACTACACCAGTGCTTCCAACCTCTTCTTGCTGGAAACCCCTAGATTTAGACGATCCAAAGCAGGCGGAGCAAGCTTCCCTCTTAGAGCTGCCCAGGCTTGGAATGCATTGCCTTCCGCATTAAGAGCAAACCTATCCTACTCCAGCTTCAGAAGCAAGGTAAAAAACTGGCTCTGGTCCAACGACAACTAACCTTGTTGCACCTAACAGTCGTGATATTCCTGAAACCCGGTTCCATGACCACTCAGCCCTTACCTTCCTATCTCTCTGCATACAGGTACCCTTAAACATTGTAAACTTGTTAGCTATCATCTCTACTGTTGTACTGACATATATGTATTATTTTGGATACCTCTCCTATCGTCCATATGCATGTAACCTAAGCTTAAGTAACCTTGTACCTGCTGCGCCCAGCTAACCTGGGTTTTGTGCGCATTATCAAATAATAAACTAGACTAAACTAAACTAAACTAAACCAAACTAAACTAAACCATCTGACAGCAGAGCAACAGAGGGCCTGCCGGGCTTTGCTTCGACAGTACGCCTCTCTGTTTTCACTGACACCAGGCCCGACACCGTGGTGTAGGCACGAGATTGACACGGGTGACAGTGTGCCTGTCAAAAACATCATATAACACACAAGGTGCTTACCACAACCCACAAATGCCTTAGTCTCAGCAGTCCAACATACCTGTCGGCCCGTATTAGTGCCAAGCCTAACGAGAGAAATCTTTGCTCATCTACTGCGGTCGTCCACAAACACCCCAAATTTAGGACAGCCTAATTTGGAGGCACCCCTCTTGATGCACAGGGCCCACTTCTTTGGAATACACTACCAGCCCGGATACGGCAGATCCAGAGCTATACTGTATTCAAATGCACCATAAAAACTCACTTCTTCAACCTGGAATAACTCATTGACTCTGTCCTCCTCTACTGCCTCTTGTGCTTGTCTCTCTATGTCTTGTCTTTGTGTGCGCCCTGAGGCCTAGGGGCATGTTGGCACTTTACAAAAATAAAAATAAATAAAAATAAATCAAATAAAAGCAGGTTCTACCGTATGTCAGATACCGTCAAGAACCACATCCAGGCTGAGGTCGCCAAGATGTTGGATCTGGGTGTTATTGAACCCTCAACCAGTTCCTGGTCCAGTCCCCTGGTCCTTGTCCCCAAGGCAAGTTCCCAGACAGGTACCAAGGATTGGAGGTTCTGTGTGGACTACCGAGGAGTCAATGCCGTCACCAAAACTGACGCGCACCCATTGCCCCGGGCTGATGAGCTCGTGGACACGATAGGTGCTGCCAAATTTGTGAGCACCTTCGACCTTACCTCAGGCTATTGGCAGATAGGTCTGACGGACCATGCCACGGAAAAGACGGCGTTCTCAACACTAGAGGGACTCTACCAGTTTAGAGTCATGCCTTTCGGGTTGAAGAACGCCCCTGCCACTTTCCAGAGATTAGTCAACCATGCGCTCAGTGGGCTGGAAGCCTTTTGTGTGGCTTACCTAGACGACATTGCCGTCTACAGTTCCACTGGGAAGAGCATTTGACGCATCTGGATAAAGTGTTGCAGGTGTTAAAAAGAGCTAACCTCACTGTCAAGGCCACCAAGTGCCAGATAGCTCAGGGGATAGTCACGTATCTTGGTCATGAGGTAGGAGGGGGTCAAATCCAACCTCTCCCCAGTAAAGTACAGGACGTACATGACTGGGAGACTCCCACTACTCAAACCCAGGTGAGAGCCTTTTTGGGCCTCACTGGGTATTATCACAATTTCATGGCAGACTATGGAACTATAGCTGCACCCCTGACAGCTCTGACTTCGCCCAAACAACCGAGGAAGGTTAATTGGACAGAAGACTGTCAGAGGGCCTTCGATGGCTTGAAAGGAAGTCTGTGTAGGGCACCCGTGCTGTGTGCGCCTGATTACAGCAAGCCCTTTATCGTTCAAACTGACGCTTGTGACACCGGAATTGGAGCTGTCTTGTCCCAGTTAGATGACAAAGGAAGAGAACATCCAATCATATTCATCAGTAGACAACTTAAGGTTAGGGAACTTAGGTGGGCTACTGTTGAAAAGGAATGTTTTAGTATAGTTTGGAGCCTTAGGCGTTTTAGGCCCTATCTTACCGGGTCTACCTTCAAGGTCCAAAGCGATCATAAGCCCCTTAAGTGGCTTATGCAGATGAAGGGTGAGAACCCGAAACTGCTCAGGTGGTCCATTAGTCTGCAAGGGCTAGACTTTACCATTGAGCACAGACCAGGGAAGAGTCACGATAATGCAGATGGCCTTTCCAGAAGGTATGTTGACCGTCTGGATGAGGGTGTCTTTCTCGTTGGAGATTAGGCACCCTAACCTAAGTCTGGGGGGGGGACTGTGATGCTGGAAATGCATCGGAGGGACAGGGCCTCCGTATCCTTGTCCTTTACTGCTTTTTATCGTGTGTTCTGTCGTGTTTTCCGCGCAGGAGTTCATGTGGACTCCTGGCAGGGCAGCTCTCTCTCTTTTGGTTTGATGAACAGGCCCGTGGGATACCCTTATGGCACCCATGGATAGGGGTACAACCCTGTGCCCCTAGTGTATGTTTTTAGGGCACCTGTGCGTGACCCACCGAGCAGGGTACGGGCTGGTGGCAGCTCCATGCTGAAATGATTAGTGCCCTGAGCGTCCTCCATTTTGGGATGCCCAGGCCCTGTCATTGGAATCGGTAGATTCCTGATGGAGACAAAATGGCCCCCATGGCCTCTTGCCTTCCATCACCTATTACCTTGATCTTCCCAAAGTCTCGGGAAGCCCTGCCTCTGTCCCTTCCCCCTGACTGGCTGTTGGGTGGAAGTTCCGTATATGGTAGTGTGGGGAAGTGCCGACCAGACTGGCTGGAGCCTTTTCAACGACAGTATGTTGTGGGTACGCCTGTGGGTGGGACCTGGGTGAATGGAGTGTGTGACGAATATGCATTCTATGTTGTGGCTGTCTAGTATCTGGTGTTTGACACAATGGTTGAGACAGCCCTGCCCGAAACTGGTATGAATGCAGCTTGGAGTGTTGAATGGCTCGGTACTTGTCCCAATACACATAACTTGTTGTGAGTGTCTGGAGAGAAGTGAATGGCCTGAATGCCCCGTCTGCCTGATTGGCTGCATGCCTGCATGAATGACCTTAGTCGGGATTGGATGCTTGAGTATGACCCAGCGGAATGAATGGGAGATCAACAGTATATCTGGGGACCTCTCACTGCTAGGAATCATGTTCGGAAGCTTAAGTCCACTACGACGAGTAACTGGAGTAACTGAAGCTTAACCTTGAGCCCAGCTGGACGAGAAGAATTGCTGTTGCTCTCCTTCGCATTCTGAAAGATGTTGTGCCTCCAAGGACTGACCCAGAGAGGACCTGGTCAGGCGCCCTCATCCTGAGCTATGAGGGAACATCGTGCACAGCTGATCTTTGCCTAAGCTCCCTGGTAGACAGACCTTCGGCAGGCTGCCGACCCGATACAGGGATTGCTGCGGAACTCCAAGGAGAAGCGCCCGGACTGTTGTCCACCACTGTCGCCGTGCTCCCGTGCCTAAGAACTTCATTGATTCAAGGCCTGACCGTCGACGCGCCGAGGAGCATCCACCGGTGGGTTTCCCGCCACCCAAAGACCAGAGAGATGCCGATGACTTGACGCCCTTGCTGGGCCACAGTTCTTCAACTCTTTGCGGTCCAGAACTATCGACACCGAGGTGCCCCGCACACCTCTTCCTTGCAGGACGTTTACGCTTCCCCGTCAATGAGCACTGCTAGGAACGACGCGGCCACTTCACCGGCGTAGCTCGACCTGTTCTCCGTCGGACGTTCGACGACCCGTGACTCCTGCCTGAAAGGGAGGACACTCAAGAAGGGCTGTCGATTCCTCGACGCGGAACACTACAACGCCAAGGTACTTTGGGGTTGCAAAACTATTGGAAAGTCTAGTGTGAACAATATATGGACTGGGCTTGTATCTTTCTTCTACAGGTTGCCCAGGTGGGGGGATCTCCACACAGAACTGTGTCTAGTGGTACGGGGCCAGTATTCTGCCAATTGCTCAACCATTTTGCTTTCCTTCCTCTCTCTACTGCTGGTTTCCTCTTTATTTTAATCTGTGTGTCATTCTGACCGTATGCACTTGAATGAGATCTGATAACGTTAGTGGTACCACTTTAGAACTGTATATATTTACCATTGTTGATTTCTGAGTACAAAGTGAGTTATCGTGACAGCGTACGTAACCTTGAATATTAATTATATAAAGACTGTGTTTTAACCAACACAGTGTGTGGACATTCCTTTGTGGGTGCTTGGGGACTACACTGTACTTAAGAACCAGCTTGCATCACCTCCTGAGAAGCTAGGCCTTGATTGCTCGACTACATCTATCAATACTAGAGAATCTTGGCAGGGGTCTCTGTGTCTCTCCTCTACGATATAGAGAGCTGAAATACAGACCCCCCCCTCCGGTCTTTACAACATTCAAACCGAGAGAGCGATGAGGTTAAGGAAAAGAGTGTGAGATAAAATGCCTAGGATAGGGGAATGAGGCCTGAATGGAGGAGTAGAAAACCAAGGATACGAAAGATCAGGAATTATAGAAGGCTGAAATGGGAAGCAGATACTGCTAGGCAATAAGAGCTACATTAAATGCAAAAGACAGAAGAGAGGAATGAAAGAAAGGTAGCAAGGGCAGACCAGAAATTAAACTAGGAATTTCAAAAAAGGTAAATCAAGAAGGATGGAATAGGAAGCAGAAAATAAAAGTAAGAGCTAAGAATAAAAGAAAATCACAGAGAGATGGGGTAAATGTAGCAATAAGCGAAGGAGCATCAAGAAACGACAGAAGTAAGAAGAGGAAGGAAGGAATCAGAAGAGTGGAAGGAATAAATGGAGGGGATAAAGGCAAGAAGGTAAGAAAGGAGGTAGCAAGAAATTACTTATTTATTTTTTGTTTAGAAAAATTCTAAAGTGCACCCTTACCCCCTAAGGCAATCGAGATTATGATTGAAAATCCTGTAAATGTACTGCTAAAAGTAAAGACAAGACAAGAAAAATAAATCAAGGCTCTTGAGCAAACTGAGCAAATTAACCTAGATCCAATAGCGCCATTAGTGCCTGAGCTTGACTTGTACTAATTAAAATCACTTTAAATTAGCAGGAGCTGATGATAGTCATGATGGGGTCATGGGATGAAGTCGCCTGTAAGAGCTCTGTCGATAATTCAGCTTAAAAATGCATAGAGCCCCAACTTTAGTTAAGACCTTGACCTGTCACATCAAATGCCTTCACTCAGACCAGAAGTGACAGTGAAATTACAGAGCTGCGCTCCTAACCCGCCAGCGGTGAGCACCTACACCCTGGATCCGGGCCTCCTTGCATGTTGCGCTTTGACTATCATAGCAGGAGGGCGATGGAGGGGCACTGGCCCCAGACACTCTAACCTTAAAGTTCACAGGATCCGACGGCAGGAAGGGATAGGCCTACTGACATTTAAATGGAAGGGGAAAAAAAGAATCTCACACAGGCGTTGCTTGTCTTCTTCAGGGCACGAGATATATAATCAGGCAAATTCTACGCGACCCGAGAAAACAGGCTGTTTGGTGGACTCTTCATCTCTGGCCGGAGAGGACTAAAGTCAAAAGTAATCATTTCACAGAATCCCCTGCAGTGATCGTGGAGCACGGCTGGAGTACGCTGATGGTACAGGCGGGGGAGGTGCGGGGTAGAATTCAAGGTACGCTGTGCTTTGAGCAAGAGCTTTCTCCATGATCAGCGGCAGGTGGGGTAAAAAAGCACCAAGAAAAAGAAGGGCCCGCTCCCCTACCCCGATTACTCCCATACCACTTCACTGGTGAAGAACAAAGCACACCTCATGTTTAGCGACAATACCAGACAACAACACGCGGCTTCTGGATAATTCTTTAGGTAAGATGTTATGACATCGCCAGGCTTTTTTTGCTGCGTTTTTTGCCGAAGCTTTTCAGCCGAAAAACTCATCGAAAAATATAGGGCGTGGCTGGGTAATGGCATTGAAGGGGTAGGGAGTTGTGGGGTATAGGGACTACAAAATAGGGAAGTTGGTTTAGGTGGGACCCCCCAAATATTAAAAAGAAATAAATTAGTTTTTTTCGGCCGAACATTTTCGCCAAAAACTCAGCGAAAAAAAGCCTGGCGATCTAAGACCATAGAACCACTAAAATACAAATCCCTCTGCGACGCTTGCCTGGCGCCAACACCATATTGCCAACATATTTGTATATGGAATTTATTAAGCATGCGACATATATACCAACATTATTCATTCCATTCGGGATATGCTGGGCGAGTCCTGGTTTTAATTTTGAATTCCAGGACTGGCAGTCCTGAATTTCCTTGTTATAAATCCAGGACTACAAGTCCCAGAATACAAAGTTAAAAACAGGACTAGACTGGCCTCTACCGAATGGAATTGACCAGTTAGGTATGTATTAATGGGGTTTAGCACTTCATTCTGAAACACTGCATGCAAGGACACTATCCGAGAGAAGAGCAATCTATTGGTGCTTTTTAAAGGGTCAAATTGAAAATTGAGAAGGTTGATAATCCAGAGGAAGGAAGGATATGTTTGAGGGCATTAATTGGGGACATCACATACTAAAAGCAGATACTGGTGTCTATTGTATTTTGTAGATGTATACGGACTTGATTACAGCTCAGGATTACAGTGGTGGCGTGCAGTGGGGGAGGACAGAGCCATTCTGGCCCCACTGCGTTCGGGAAAGAGTACATCAAGTTGATGACTCTCAGCTGCAGAGAACTTTCCCACCATCTCTCCCAAAGACCGCTAAAAAGACCCATCTGAATCCTGTGTTCAGTCCTTGAGAGAGTACGCGCCATGAAGACAGGCTCAGAGGCTTCCAGGCATGTTGGGCTCAAACTCTGGGGTGGGTTCTGGTTTCCCCACAAGTTGCAGGATACCTCACTGTTCCTCGGGTCGAAATCAGGAGACTGGAAAAGACAACTGCATCTGAAATAACATAGTGCAAGCAATTAGGGAAAAGCAAACATTATCAGCAAACCAAAAAGATAGCAGTGAATGATTCCTAGAAAAAGCAAACGAGTCATTCATCCCAGTGTGGATAAGGTTAGTCTCTTTCCCCTGTACTCCAGGAACCTAGGGTTTGGTGTGTAGGGAGCCCCACCCATCATCATCTGAACAGCCATCATAAAAGTCCTTTATTAAATGAGTGTCGAGAAGAAATGTAGTGCCTCATGCCGGATTCCGTCCGCTGCGTAGCGCTATAAAAATAGCTGCTTTCATTAACCAACATTGTGGTACAGAATGTATCGATGGAAGGATACATTTGGGTACAGTGCAAGGAGTTTGTACTTTTGCAAAACAGAGTGCAAAGGTAAAAACTGGTGAAATTACCTTTGCTGTTTACTTGGACTTGCAAAAGATGTAAATTCTGTCAGCAAATAATGTCTTGCAGACGACGTTTAGAATTGATTCCTATGAGTCTGCCTGCTTTTAGCAGGTGCATATGCAGGCGTGTTGCATAGGAATCCATGTGTTACACACCTGTATTACAATCACACACAGTACAATGAAGAAGCTTTGCAGGCGGAGCAGGAAGGGCGAGGAGGACATTAATTCTCCGTCCTGCCTCCCACTCCACCTGTAAAACCTTTCCAAAACGAAATGAAGTTATAAACCACATAATGGCCCGTATTGCGAGTTTGGCGGTATCCCGCCAGTAATTCCGGTGGGATACCGGCAAACTGCCCCTACTGTTACCAGCGTCTGATATCCCGCAACTGCAGGAAATCTGCATTCCACCAGTAATACTGTGGGCAGTAATTGCGGCATTTATTTCACCGGTGGGCAGGGGCGTTGCTAGGGGGGTGGGCTAAGGGGGCTATAGCCCCTGATCTTTTGGTTGTAGCCCCGGATAGAATCTCAGGAGCTACAGCCAAAAGACTAGTTAGCCCCGAGTCCCAACTGTTCCGACATCAGCGTAGCCCCGGCTCTTTTCCAGACCTAGCAACTCCCCTGCCGGTGGGGGTCTTATTTACCGGCAGGTCAGGACCAGGGTCGGATTGGCCCCTCGGCCTTTCGGCCAGTGGCTGGGCCAAAATCCTCCCTGGAGTGTGGGGGCCGGTTTCTGGCCATGCCTGGGCCGGTTTGGAAGAAAGAAATATTGAAAAAGAAATATATATTTTTTTCAAATTGTTTTTTTCATTTTTTTTTCAGAAAGCCTTTCATCCTTCTTAGGTCGACAAATGAGTACCAACACAGGTTGGGTGACATTGTATGCATATTTGTTCTATAAAAAGGAGCGTAAGCATAAGTGCTATACAATAACATATTATTATTTGGCCTTGGACGTCTGCTTGGATTCACAGTAATTTAGTGTACTTAGGAACAATGTTATTTGTTGCCACTTACTGTTTTGTCAAGGGGTGAAAGGTCATGTTTCATCGCTTCCCAGGATGTCAATTTGGGATGGGGTCAAATGACATCACTTCCGGTGATGTCATCAGAGGTCAAGGGTCGCGAGGGGTGGGCCTATTTCTTGTCTCAGTCCGACCCTGGTCAGTATTGAAGGTAGATCTGTGGCCTCCACTGTCAAACTTGTGTTTTCCTGGTATGGTAAAAATGCTGGTGCAGGAATTACCAGCAATTTTACTAGCCTTTTTATTGTACCGGGTAAACTGTAACGAGGCTCAATGACTCTGTTCTATGCCTAGGCTTACTGCTGTGGGACATAGAAAATGAGCCAGATACATGCGTGTTGAAGTCAGCTTTGCTTTGTGCTCTTTCTCTGCATCCAAATGGCTGTAAAATGCCTTGCTGTGTGAAAGTAAGGAGTAAGTGGTGAATGCCTTGGTTGTACGTCTTACGTTCAGTGCAGGAAATTCTTTTTTTTCACTCGTGAACCCTCTCCTCCTTGAGGGTAGGGCTGGAAATAGGGGTCGAGGCAGAGGGGTGTGGCACCAGGCCAGGTCATGCAACACTGTATCTCTTCATGGAACGCAGGCCTGGCAATTTGCATGAACGCAAACAGCCTTTTGGGAAATAGGAATGCCCACAATTTAAAATCTTAACACAGGCCTGTGATAGTGATTCAGCAAGTAACCCTTTTGAACGAGTAATGATAGTCAAACTCTTCTCTTTTCATTGGTCACAAAACTCCCCCTAACAAAAACAATGCCTTTTTGTAAGGTACATATACCAGTATGAACAGCTGCAGAACAAGATGTGAGGCTTTTTCTGTATTCACTCTCAAGTGCCAAGTCTTCTGAAGAGTGGCCTGTTTTTTAGTGAGACTCTGCTTGTGGACAGTTCTAGGAATTCCCTTGGCCTTGGGGGTGGGGGAGAGGTGTAGAGTGCAGGAATAATTTTGCCAGACTTCAGTTCCGGATCATTTCCTCCTACACTGCTTATATTTGTACTCCAGGCTTAGAAAATAAGCCCCATGTATACTTTGGAATTGCATTTGAGGCAGTTTCTAATTAAGGGTTAGCAACAGTAAGAAAGACCAAATAAAATGAGTACCCGGCGAGGGGTGTGTGGCTGCCTCCCAGCCAATGGGGAGGCTCAGAATCGGGACATTACCATGAGGTAATCCCGCCACTCTCAGCTTCATCAGGGCTGCAGCCCGCCATCTTCTCCCACAGGGAATAAGGTAAGTGTTCTCCTTCCCCTTCCACTCCCCTTTGCCTTAGATTTACATCCCTTTCCCTCCTGCCCCACTTACCTTCTATTTTTTTTATCCTTTTTGGGAGCGAATGCACCTGGAACACTTCTCTCCTCGGCATGTCTGCTCCCGATCCGGGGACGTCATTTCACCAAAATGCCAGGGGTAGTGGAAGTGACATCACACGACCCTTGACCCCCTGATGACATCACAGGAAGTGATGTCATTTGACCCACCCCAAAGTGATCTCTCAGGAAGCGATGGAACACGACCTTTCACCTGTTGACAAAAAAGAAAGTGGCATCACATAGAATTGTACACTACGAAAAATATGGTTACGATATCACTATAATGTGATGTACATTTCATACAATAATGGATCGCCATATGTATCGTTAAGATCAGTGTGTATAGGCCCATATTACCAAATTACTGTGAATGCAAGCAGACGTTCATGACCAAATGATAATGATGTGTTATTGTATAGCATTTACGCTTACGCGCTTTACATAAAAGAAATATACACCCAATATCACCCAACCTGTGTTGGTACCCATTTATCGACCTCAGAAGGATGAAAGGCTGAGTTGAGGCGTTTAAGAACAGACTAAATCAGTGACTCACCCCCTGAAGTGTGCCTGAAATAAACCTTTAATGAATCTAGCAATTATTGTATAGAATTCCAGAAAGACACATTTTGGCATTATTATTCTTTCTTATTTAGGGTCAGTGCTGGAAGTGTTAGACTTGTGGCCCTCATGTTCTTATTTGTCTTCTTTTTAAGGGGCCTGAACAAGAAAGCCAGCCACTCCAGAATTAAAGAGCCACATGGTGCTGGCCACAGCCCAGGAGCTTACAAAAAAAAATATTTCTATTTTTTTTTCAAGAGGTCGCAAGGGAGACCAAAGAGGTCGCAATTGCAATCTCTGGCGACCCCCAAATGACGTCCCTGCCCCGATCCCCCATTTTTTTGTTGACTTTTTTTCAATATTTTTAATGGCTGCCATAGAAATGGAGAAGAGCTACGTGTAGTCCCTTCTCCTGTTCCATGACGGCCATATTATTTGTTTAATTTTTTGTTACTATTTGAAACGGCTACCATTGAAAGGGAAAACTGATTTTTTTTGGTTGCGAAATGCCAGAGTGTCTCGCAACCGAATAAAAACAGTATTAGTACCCCGGTCTAACGGGCCAAGGTACTAATAGCAATAAGCCTCTCGACAGTGTGAACTTTCCGCATAAGGTATGGATCTGGGGCCTTACCACTTTTGTCTACCTGCAGGAAGGTAAATAGTTAAATGTGATCAGATATTGCCGGCAGGTTTGGACATCTGCTCCCGCGCAGCACAACATCAGATGTGCAGTTAGGTCACAGTGGTCATTGAAGCACCCACCCAAAGGTGAGGGTTACAATGCGGCTAAAGTCTGACTTTTAACATTATTCTCTTCTGCATCAGCCTCAAACTGGTATCTTCTAACCAGGACTCTATGAACTGATTTATTGATTTTCACAAAAAAGTTGAAATCTACATCTCTTTTGTTAACCTGCACATGATGACGGTTCAATTATACAGTACATATGCTTTATCCAGGGACAGCTAGTCAGTTAGCTGTACTTTTTGTTTTGGAATAACCCTTAATGTTTTCAAATAGACAGATTCCTTTTGGGTTAAATATTGTTTCAAATCACATTGGATGTGTGTTTCTTTTCAACATTACTTTTTCCTGTTGTTCCTTTAAAAATAAGCCTATGGACTCATGTTTCAATTGTTCATGTTGAATCTGCCTTTGTACTCATTGTGTTTTTTTCACAACAATACTTTCTCTGTTGTTGGTTCCTCACCTTTACATGTTTAAACATACATTAATGGTTCTCACAAATACTGTTTAGTTGTTGATATACTAGCAAGCTGCTTTATTCATTCAGTTTTGGACAATTTAGTTGATTTATCTGCATTATATCAAGCCTGTATGTTTATTTGATGAGTTTCAGAGAATTTTTTCTTTTCCAAAAAAAAGAAATAATAATAACTTTGAAAATACTTAATCAATTTTCCTCTTCTTTTCTCCTTTTTTGCATAATTGCGACTCTTAATGAAAATAGTCAACTTTACAACCTATACACCGGTACCATGGATCTATAAAGTATGTGATTAAATCACTATTTAAGGTAATATGCAAACAGTACAAGTTGTATCCACAATTTAAATATTTTTACACATGCGAACACCCTTTTGTGTATGCCTTTTTGCTCCATTTTTGCCCCCGTTGTTTTTGGAGTTCCTCTTTGTTTCATTTTAACATTATTCTGCCATGCCCCTCTTAGAGGTGGACTTCTTTGCACTCTAGCAATGCTAACGCGGAAGTTTACCATCTGACCTCTTGAATAAAACAGCTACTTTGGTTGTTTGCACTGTGCCCTGTCTAATCCTGCTAATATTTAAATCTGGGTTGTCCACACTGAACCGAGATTAAAATGTGGTGCGGTCAAAGGAAGGAATCTAAGGATGATGGGAATTCAGGTGGAACTTAATGATATGAATATAGGGGAATCATAGAGACAATCTAAGTCTGCATTCAAGCAACAAAAGAGTCAAAATGATTCTGCATTCAAGTCACCAACTACATATCCCCCACTTGCATTCCCGCTCCAGCATACCCACACTTACCTCACACGATCCTTGGATAAGTCTAATTCCCACTTAAACACACAACATACACAGCCACCACGGAATTAACTGCCAGAAACAAAGACCCAATCACTGGACGCTGCCCATCTGGACATAATAGCCCCAGTCCACACAATTCAAACACACCTAGAAACCTGACCCACTCTAGACACTAGTTCCTCCAGGTCTACAAGTACCAACAGAAAAGCACAACCTTTTTCCTATTCCCTCTTCTCTCACTAACCTATGCGACCCACTCTCTTACAGAGCCACGTGAGCGCCTGGAGACTATGCCAATGTTAATGGTGTACAGTATATGACAACGAAACATAATATAACATAACAGTTTTGTTTTTAGGTTTTGATTCATAGCGCCACCCAGTGAAGCCAAAATTATGGTATAGAATGCATCAAGGAAAAATGGCAGTAGGTAATATATATAGTGGTCTGGGTTACCCCCACTTTCTTTGCAGTCCTGGATTACTGATTTGTTAGAAGCGCTTGTATTCCACTTCCTGAAATGCGTAGTGCTTTTCACTTTAGCCGGCTATAATCCCAGGAGGATAGCTCAGTGGCAAGGTGCTCGCCTTGGAAGCAAGGCAAGATGAATCAACACAGATTCCATCCCCGGGTCCGCGCTTAGAAAACCTCTGGGTATTTAAGCACATTATAAATATGCAACTAAGACAAAAACAAATTCTGTAACACCGCCTCTATGCCCCCGGGCTGTGTGAGCGCTTTAAAAAGGCAAATAAAAAACTAAGGTCCTCCTTTTTGTAAATAGCGCATATTTTTTGTCTTTTCCTGTTTTCATTGGGAATTGTATGCTTTGTTTGATGGAGGTTTTCTCTGCAATCAGCCTTCATCTCACTTGCAAGCTGGCTATCAAGTTATCCTCTGCTATGGACAATAGCGTGCTTTGAACTCAGCTGCCAGTCGCCTGTAGTTAACGTATTCACTGTTTGCTTTTAATTGTGCAAATAGACTGAATTGTGAGAAGCCGGTGGAGCACAATATCGCCCTGTAAAGTCAGCATCCCAGCTGGTCATTTCTGTGGCCATATCAAACCTTTGGTATGTGTTGAGCAGTGAACACGCGACCCATAATATATTCATAAGCTAAAGGTCAATATAGAACTGGCGACTAAGCAGAGTGGATTCTGGGTAGCATATATGGGCAACCATCAGGGTGATTAGAGTGTGGATTTCTATGGGCACTTTTACTGCTTGCCATTGTAATACCCCTATCATTAGCAATAAGAGAAACTACCCACCTCTTAACTGATGGCACAGGCATGGTTCAGAGTGCTTATATAATGGAGAAGCTGCCACAATTGTAGGGGTGACATTTCATGACTTCCTCTAAAGAAAGACTTAAGAACGCACTCGATTTATTGCTCAGATTGAAGGAAGCAGGGTATCTAGTCAATTCATCTAAACCCATTCCATCTAATACCATTCCATCGAAATAAAAAAATGCATTAGATGGAAACATGTCGATGGAAAAATGTCGATGGAATGGCATTAGATGCAATGGTTTTAGATGAAATGACCATAAACCAAGGAGCAGTGATTACTGCTCAGTGATCGAAGTGTATGAAAAGAAGTAGTGGAACTATGTTCTCTGCTGGCCTGCCCCCGCTCCCCTGCAAACCCCATCGCCACGCTCCCTCTCCTGCGCTGTACAAACCCCTAAACACATGCGCATGCTCTTTAAGGGAACGTTCAGTGCAGTCTACCGTAGTGTTCCTACACTTTTATTTTAAAACTAAGCCATTCTGGAACGGTTTCCTTTTAAAATAAAAGTATTGGAACAGTCAAATTGTATTTAAAAAAGTTGAGGAGCACCGCTCTCCACCGCTCCCGCCCATTTGGACCGCTGTCACTGCTCCACCTTTCCCTGAACCCACGTCTTCCACCCGAGGTGAACTTGCTGCGACCAGAGGAAGATGGAACTCAGTGGGGAAGGAGGCGGCACGAGCGCGACACGCATTATCTGTGAATGGTGTATACTAATCATCACCGGTGCCAAGCAAGCAAATGTAATTAGCAGCCCCATGGTTTTGCATCGTAAATTGTGAGGTGATACCTCTTAATTTATGTCTTAAAGTACTTGATGATAACGAATATCCAACAATTTTGGCAAGTTAAAATACCCATTGTTTAAAACGAGAAGTACAGATCAATTTCAGCAACATTCTTTTGGAAAAACAAGCTTGAGAACTCATTGCTGTATTGAGTCACATGGCCTTAGGCTCTGATGACCATTCTATTTATGTCCTTGAATTGAGCAATTGAAAATAAATGCTACTCAGCACAGTGGTGGAAGTGCACAGAAAGAGGCAGCTGAACTATGTGCTCTGCTGGCCTGTCACCGCCCCCATGGACCCCTGGGCCACACCCCCTTCCACGCACAATCCAAATCCCAAACAAACACACCTGCTGTTTAAGGGAACGTTCTGTGCAGCGCACTGACGTGCACGTTCTTCCAACACTTGTATTTTGAAACGAAACCATTCCGGAACGATTTCTTTGGAAAATAAAATGCAAACTTTTTTTTAAAAAAAGGCGATGGACCGCTACCGACCACTTCGACTGCTGAATCCGCACTTCTACAATGCAAGCATCTTTTCAGGGGGGGTTTCTTTCCCTGCAGGATCGGGGGAATTGAGGTTGCACGTCCAGACTACACCATGCATTTGTTAGGTTCTGTTATGTGATTTGGAATGGCACCGTGCACTGCTGTCATTTTCATGGTCTCCAGGTGCTCTCGTGGATCGGTACAAAGAAGAGGTGGGTGGGATTGCTTGGGGGCAAAGGGGAAAAGACAAGACATTGGGCCTGATCAAGACTTTGGCGATAACGCTGGCGGTGTTACCACCGGCGGTATTAGCCCTACCGCCAAACTCCCCGGCTCTAATGGCGCCTGATCACGAGTTCGGCGGTAATGTAATTCTCCATTCCCCGTTAAGCCCATTCGGGAATGCTCCATTCCCCATTGGGCTCAATGGGGAAAATTTGTGCTCTTACCAGCGGCAGATTTCCCGCCAGCGGTAATAGTGCACATTTTCGGCGGATTTCCCCCCAGCCAAGAGCTGGGGCGAAATCCACCAAAGTCCTGATTTGGCAGACCCTTAAATCCGGGAGCAATAGCGTAACCGCCGGATTTAAGGGTTACGGCCTAAGTCGTGATGAGGCCCATTGTGTTCAACTGTTGGTGCAAGTAGAGTGAGAAGCAAGCGGCATCAGTGCAAGGGTGTTCTCTAGGCGGATAGTTGTGTGTTCCCTGTAAGCCCTATGTTTCCCTATGGGAGACTTGAGGGTTCCAGGGGAAACTGTGTTGAGGGTCAGTTTGAGCAGTTGAGTTGAGAGGTGTAGCGTTTTGACTAGGTTGTAATGTGCCAAACGTACATGTTTTGCCAAATGCTCGTGGTGTTGAGTTAGTGAGCGTGTGTTGAGTAAAGTGTTGGAAGAGTGAGGTTTATTATAATCAGGTCGATTCTTTTGGTAGATCTCCACATAACATTTTGATTATGTTATGTGGAGTCTATTAAGAGCGTTTCCATTGGTATAGTCCTTTTTCATGCAAAGATTTGCATTTTCTAATGTGTGGTTAGGATGGAAGCTGTGCTGGTTTCGAATCGTTAGCTCCCTTTATGGTGGCTACTTATTTCTGTAGGTTTGTTAGGCTGTTTCTTGGTGGGTCTTGGTGGGTCAAATGATAAGAAAGGTGTTTATAGGGAATTTACACTTGACTATTGCACTGAGAAATGAATTGGTGTTAACACTGCACTATTGGTTTTAGTTTTGTATAGGAAGGGTGTGGTGTTATGTATATTTTTATGTATGTTTTATACTTGCCATTATTTTTAGGATGTCTTTTAGAATAGGCAAGATGCTAATATTGTAAATTAGCGCCTCTGAAAATGGTATGTGTGTTATATGTGTACATATCTATTTGTCCAATTTGTTTGTACGTCCCTAGTGACTAAATAAATTATACATGGTTTAAAGAAATTCTATGACTCAGGACCTATTTGGTACATGGACCGAGTCGGGTAGTTGATGGATTGAAGAGGAAGAGGGAGGAAGACTGTTGGGCCCTTTAGTTTTTGATTGTCCATTTGTGAGCTAAGGGCTGAATCCAGCGGTCTATAAATTAGCCCGATCCAGTCTCTTCTTTGGGTGTTTATAGGTGCCATAGTGGCTGGCCTTGGTTGTGGTCCTGTTCTTTGTTTTCCTGTCAGGTCTTCTGTTGTCCTGATTTCTTTTGGGACTGATTTCCGTATTTTGCCACGTGGAGGGAGAATGCGGTCCCTCCACACTTGTTTTTCTGGTTGTGCCTGGATTCTAGAAGTATGTCGCTGCTTGATCTCAATGGTCTTCTTGGTTGGTAGAGGGTGATTTTTGAATGGTGGAATTGCACCCGCTGCCCACAGTGATTGACTAGGTATATTGTGGCATAATGTGGATTACTGGGGCAATTGAGGCTGTAGTTGGAATATTGGTATTATCTGCAAGCTGATGTCTGACATACAGTGACTATCCCAGACACATGAAGGCAGCATTTGTGGGATTGACACTGTACTCAGCATGTGATAGCGGCACCAGCAAATGTGGGTTACACCATAGCATATGGTGGCTACACAAGGCATATAATGAAGCGCTTTGAAACACATTGGGTATAGGCGCTATATAAATAAACTATCATATCATATCACACATGGCCCATAAAACCTACTGGTTTGGAAATGTTTGTTTAACTTTGAAGATAATGTGAGCACAAATGAACTGCACATTCAAAAAATAAAGACATAGGGCCTCATCATAAGTTGGGCGGAGCAGTAAAAATGCTGCTGTGACACTATTATATATTTCATTGTTTTTTTATAACGCGTCTAATACCATACCTGAGTTCGGTTTCTAAGCATGGATCCAGGAGTCGAACCTCTTTTGATCTGCATGGTCTTGTTTCCAAGACCAGCACGTAGCCCCTGTGCTATTCTCTGTTCATACCGCCGCATTACCGCTCCGCCCAACTATGATTTGGGCGGAAAGTCACCCAGCTTTACCTCCAGTTTTAAGCTGGAGGTAAATCTGTTGAGTTTCTGCCCATTTGCGGCACTATTACTGTGGTACAAACTGTGCTGCGGTAATAGCGCCCAGCATGCCCCGTAGATTCCTATGGACCCTTAAAAAAATGGGGACTTACAGCCTTACCGCAACTCTGGATCTGGTCTGGCGCTAGTAGCGCCAGACCAAGTTGCGGTAACGCTATTTGCGTTGGCGATATCCTGGCTGATTTACTGCTGGGATACCGCCAAGCTTCTGATGAGGCCCATAGACATGACAGATGGAACATGCTACACCCATGTGCAATTCTGCCTTATAACCGTAATTTATAGTGCCCAGTGCATTTAATGTAACTCTGTCCTAGATCTGCTCTCCTGTACTTATTGCATTTTAGCATCCTAACACTGCCGACGCACTGCCATAAATTAGAAACAGCATACTTATAATGTTCAAAAATGGAGAACCATTAAATTAGGCATGGTAGCAGCTATTCTTGCAATCCTTCGAAGTGTGAGGCCCTGGGATGAAGCGCTATATCGAAACATGGCAGTGAAAGAAACATCCCTTTCCGAAGGCGTTCACAAATGCCGACCATCTCCCACGCGTTCAAGGTCATTGAGAAAACCCTACCTATTCAGGCAGGAAACTCACATAGAAAACTGATTTTACAGCCCAAGAAATATATGCTGCCCTCTGCCTGAGGGTGGGAAGCAGCTCACGCACGTCATCATACAAGGCTTCTATCGAACCTCCGCCAGTGCCCTTAGGTAACTCATAGGTTCGGTATCATACCGACATATAGAATGCAATCACTGAGAAGCCCAAAATACCGACTTTCGAGAGCCACATTTTGCTTCCATGTCATTTCATCGTGGGATGAAACAACGATGGGTTTTTCTCCTTGTTATTTCAATGCGAAACTCGTTTTTATCATTATTTTTTTTGGGGGGGTTCCCCCCTAACCCACATCCCCTTTAACTATCCCCGAACACCCACACCCCATCTATATTTTTTTTAACCCCCCCCCCCCTACAAACAACGATGAGTTTTTGCGTTGAAATATGAACGGAGAAAAACCCGTTGTTGCTTCATCCCACAATGAAAGAACGGTGTACCCACATTATAGCGTACATATGTGGAAGTGTACATATATGTGGAAGGGTGGGTTAGGTTGATTTAAAAAAAGTGGGGCTATCAGGAGGTTGGAGGAGTATGCAGGGGGACCCACCCCTGCATATATATGTGGTAAAATGGGGTACCAAAAAAAAGAATGTTCAGTATTTCGGGCTTCAAAATTTTAATTTCGAAATGTTCAGATAGATCCATGGGAGCTATTGTCCCACTAGGGATTCTCCACACACTGATTGTGATGCTTACCATCTCAGCATATAGGGCCTCATCACGAGTTGGGCGGTAATGCCGGCGCTAATAGCGCTGGCGCTATCTGCCCTACCGCCAAACCCATCTGCGCTATTAGCGCCGGATCATGGATTTGGCGGATTTGGAAATCCTCATTCCCCATTGAGCCCATTCGGGAATGCCCCATTGGGCTCAATGGGGAAATTTCGCGCTCATACCGCCGGCGGATTTCCCGCCGGCGGTATGAGCGGATTTCCCCCCAGCTCAGAGCTGGGGAGAAATACAGCAAAGCCCTGATTTGGCAGACCCTTAAATCTGGTGGTAACAGCACTACCACCGGATTCAAGGGGTACCACCAAACTCGTGATGAGGCCCATTGTTCCAGTTGGTCTCATAAAAGGTGTCAATACCTAGATTTTGTGTGAAGTGCAGTCTGCGTCGTCTGGGCCTCTCAGTTCACTGGCTACTCCCCTGAGTTAATCCACCAGGCTGCAGTGCTCCTAGCTGTGGGTGCATGCCTCTTCAGCGTACCCTGCTTCCTTCACAGTGAAAGGGAGGAGAGAGTTTTAAGGTAACTTTAACTCTCCCCACTCTTATTTGTGTTCTATTTGAAATTCAGAATAATATGTGTCTCTTTCCATATCTCATTTTTGTGTCATAATGTCTCTAACTGTCCTCAAACATCTGCTTATTTTGGTGAGGTTATCAGCCATTTTCCGTCTTTGTATTAGTGGTAGTTTGGCCTTCTTTACAGGACCAACAGTTTGCATCTATGGAGCTGACATTGGAGTATTTGCGATTCGACCTTCTACATTTGCACTTTTGCGTGTACAAGTCCCTGCTGCTGAATTTTCCTCATTTGCACGGCGGAGTGTAAAAGGGAGGGCAGAAAGGCAGCGTACATGCTTGTACACCGCCCTTTTGCACTCTTTTGTACAAATGAAGCGAACAATGCCTGCCATGTACACGTGGCAGGAGGCGTTCACAATGGATTCCTATGGAGTCCTCCAGCTTTTAGCCGGAGGATGCCATCGGAATCCACAGCATTTGCATCGGCATGAAAATCCATGCCAGCGCTAATGCTTTCGAATTTGTATGGCGGAGACGAAGGAGGCGGCGGAACCATAAATTACGATGTGCCCCTTCTCTCCACCGCATAAATACATGCAAATGGGGTGAATGAGAGGCGTAGAAGCCTTATGCCAGGCTTGTACACCTTTCATTTACTTTAAACCGCATTCAGAAATGAGTTCCGATATGTTTTGTGTGAAAGCAGATACACACCTGATTTCCCTACCTCATAGAAGCCACTAAGCAGGTGAATGTGGCAGAAGAAATAAGGTGTATTGTACAAGACCATTGATTTCGCTTTTAGTAGCGCGGCTGAACCTCAGGCTTAACAATGTGCTGGGGAGTCAGGAAACAACAAACAAGGTAAACATTAAAAAAACACAATAACTAGATACCATTCAAGGGTTAGAGAGAGAAAATGGGAAAAAACAGTATAACATGAATGTAGATATCAAGTCACAACGTGGCCAGGCACCGTGTGTACCCCCATCGTCCTCTCTCGGAGATGCAATCCCATGGCTGATGCCCAAATGAAATGGAGCTCTTCAGATTCTTGAAGAGATGAAACTACACATTCTGGCTCAGTTATAGAGTTATGCATGCAAATATTGGCATTAGAGTGAGGGAACCAGTTTGGGTACTCTTAAATTGGGTAATAGCACCCGTTGTTACAGTACTTCGAGAAATGAGGAGTCGCACCCTCCGATTCATCTGGGGGAAGTGTCAGTGAATTTTAAAGGGTCAAAGCCAGATTGTATTTATAAAGAAGTATGTGTGTGGGAGGTGTGCCGGGAGTTTGGAAATCGCTGTGTTCACAATCGCCAATGCAACATGAATGTCAGCCATGCCACTGTATTTGTTAGTAGTGGATGGATCAGGTTTTCCTGGTTCTAGGTGACCTTATCGGATTTGTTTTGGTCAAATTCGATTTGCTCGAATTTTTTCTTTTTCTACATTTTCCTGCACATATATGTGGGGGGAGACAACCCAGCCCTCCCCGATCTACCCCTATTTTTTATTATGACGATTACCCACCCTGCCCACATATATTTGAAGAAAATTCGTCCCCAAAAATTCAACCACTTCGCAATCGGTAAAAATAATTCGATCAAATCTCCCGTTACCGTTTTCCTTTCTTCCTCAGCAAGGGTGATGAGGGGTTATTGAACGGTGGCTGGGCGGGGTAGTTCTTTAACAGATTAGTTTATGAGATTAATTATGGGTGGGGAAAGACGCCTTGCATGCGGCAAGGGATTTGGTGTGCCTAGGTGAGGAGACCTTCTCCAATCTTCAGAGAAGGTTCTAGATGGTGAATGTGTGAAAGAGGGAAGGCAGGTCTCTGTGGCATGCATAGAGGTTTGTTTGGCTTTGGTGAGAGATGTTTCACTCATCTGTTGGCTCCTGTAGCACATGGTGACTACAGTAGGGTGACCATATGTCCCGGTTTTCTGCCGGTACTGTCCCAGGTTTTGGTGCTCTGTCCCCTTTTCACAAGATTATGTTCCCATTGGAACCGGCAGTGGTCCCGGTTTTTTGTAGTAGTTCTTCATAGCTGGGAGGCAGAAATGCACAATCTCGCACAGAAGAAATGCTGCGCAACTTAAGATAGTGTTAGTTTGTGATAAATTAATTATAATATGTGTTTCTTTGAACAGTGACACTTAAACCCCCTTCTCCTCCAAACGCCACTTGAATTGTAGTGCCTTCAAAGCCACTTTCAAGAGTTAGTCCTACTTTTATGTTAGTTGCCCTGCCCCAGTTTTGTACTTTTAAAATCTGGTCACCCTAGACTCCAGGGATAAAGAGAGTTGGCAGCGCATTGCCCAGATCGGTTTTCTACTCGGTATAGACAGGAGGGGTTTAGGGGCTTTGAGATAATGTTGTGGCACCCATGGGCCGATTTGTGGTGTTGGGGAGTTTGGGGCCACGGTGGTCCTTTTTGACAGAAGATAGCTTTGTTGCATTCTGTGAAGGTTGGCCTCTATCTTTCGCAGTTTGATGTGGTTATTGAACTTTTCCATCTTAGCCGGAATGTAGGCATTTCTGTGGGGATCGAACATCTTTAGTAGGTCTGCTAGAGAAATCAATAAAGAGATTCCTTGAAACGTGGTGGGGCAGATTTTCCAGGTCCCCATAAATTGCACTTGCAAACCGGTCTTCTGGGTGCTCGTTTTGTCATTTGCACTACAAAGTGCAGGTAAAATCACCTAAAGCCTTTTTTTTTACACATCTTAGTGCAAATCATGTGACTGCCGCCCGCCATTAATGCATGGCCGGCAGCATTTACAATGGATGCCTAGGGAATCCTTCTGCTTTTAGCTGGTCTACAATGTAGGTGGAGTCTATAGGAATCCACTCCATTTGCACCAGCTTGGAAATATCATATCTGCATAAATGTATGCAGGCTTTTATGGTGGAGTGGATAGGGGTGGGCGAAAAACCAATTGCCTTTCGTGCCCCAGCTCCACCTTATTTTATTTTAGGTTTATATTGCGCTGAAACCCATAGTCATCAGGTTGCACCAAAAAGATAGCCTTACAAAAGAATGAAAATATAGAGGAAAGTAAAAAGCATGCGTAATGGTTTTTACGTGTGCCTTTTACATATGGTCTTTACTCCATTTCGAAACTTACCTCCAGTGAATGTAGTTTCTTGAGACGTAATGACCAAAGTAAGTGAATATTAAGTGTTGTGCCTGCCCTTCGTGGGAGGTATTTTCGTTATAAAGCTAAAGTGCTTAGGCTGCAGACACCTAACCCTGACTGTTATCCAGTAGACAGTCCAACATACTTCAGTCTATATTATAAGTAGGTCGGTAGATTGTGTCACTGCTTTATTTATTAGAAATAAATCGTAAAAAAAGAGTTTTGTGTGTTGAAAGTATGTACTCTTTTTGCTCTGTTAGAACTCATTTGGAAAAAGACTTTTGTGAAAAGTTGTTGTGCCTTGAGAAAGCCCAGGTTTGGGAGAAACATAAGCACGTGTCCCAATTGGGTAATGTTGGCACTAATGTAAATAGGCAAGACATAAAGAACTAAGTAAATAAATATCTGAGGCAAGATCGTTAGTCAACTAACGATGTTAGTCTTGGGAGGATAGCTCAGGGGCAACGTTCTCACCTTGGAAGCAAGACTACAAGGAGCAACACAGGTTCGATCCCCGGTCCGCGCTTAGAAACCTCTGGGTATTAAGCGCATTATAAAAAAACTATCATATCATATCCTGTATTTCTAAAACCTCAAGCAGGGGTGCAGCCTACTCACCTACCAACACACTAGACTTAGTTTCTTTAGACACCTGGTCCAGCATGTGCTTGCTCTGGGTGTTGCTTGTTGTTATGGTTTGAGGGAATCTGTTTGGGAATCTGTTTGTGCAAGGGAACGCTAAGTCTTCAGTCTAGGGGAAGACTGTCTTCAAGTATGTTGATCGCTAGACTCTGAAGTGAGACTGGGTGGGTGATGTAGCTGGCTTAGGCCCAGTGCTTGGCATTTTTTCTGATACCAGGTGGCGTGGTCTGCGGTGGTGCTGGCCCTATGCATGACATCCTTGAGTATTGCCCTCTGCGTTTCATTATGACTTCAGAGTTGACATCTGTGAATGCTCTTGGACATATTGTGGTTGGTCACCTGGGGTCAGAAACAGGCGGGGGGGGGGATGCTGGTGGTTTCATGTGGGTCTATCGCAGTGAGTGTGAGTGGAACAACACAGGGAGTTGGTATTGATGGGGGTGTCGGCAGCCTAAAAGGGAGTGTATGTTCATGCCTACACAGAGAAGTTATACAGCGGCAACATCCCAGACTTTAGCTATTTTATAAGGGCGCAGAACTTGAGACTGACCATTTGCATCTATCGTAAAGTTTATTTGTGGTATTCATTATAACAGATGGTCATCCTCACCCGCATATCTCTTGAGTTCTTGGTGCCATGGCCTGGTGCAGGAGGTCATCTGGATATAGACACTTAGAATACATTGTGAATAGATACCAAAACAGACATCCTGGCATTCGTCTGAAATGAATGCTTCATACAGTTTAACGTAGGTGGCTTTTAAAGCTGTCTGGCAGAATCTTGTACACTGTGTGTTGCCATGTGCCTGAACCCCGGATCTCCTGTCCAGAGCCGCAGCCCTTAGGCAGCCCTTAATGGGGTCATGACGAGTTGGGTGGTAATGGTAAACCCAATGGTATTTGCCAAATTGGGCATCCACCCAATTCAGGATTGAGGGGTATGTAGATTTACCTTCCACAGTATTCCGAGGAATACCGCTATGTGGTAAATTAGGTTGATTTACATGCCGTAAATCCATCTATTTTTACCTCCACCTCCGAGGTGGTGGTAAAAATTCCATAGTTCCCAAAAATAAAAATGTTACCTTTTTTTACTGTCCTTCTAGAAGGGAAGCTCAGCCTTAAATACGGTTAAAAAAATGTAATGGGTCATTTTACATTGATGAAAAGGTGTGCATCTTTGATTCCCCTGCCACCTTACCACGTAATGAGTCGGTACTGACCCATGTCCATCTGAAAAAACGCACAGTTGTGGTATAATCTTGTACATTATACATGTCCAGCATCAGATAGAAGGTGAAATGGACAATAATACTTCAGAGGTTATGTGAGGTTGCGCACAATAGTTGTAAATAAACACAGTTAGACGGAGATAGAATATTAACTTGTTACCAAGGCAACTTTTATTATCAACTTATAACTTTTCTAATTTTCTCCGCTTTCTTTCAGAAAAAAGGATACAGGTGGTCTCTTGATGTATCTTCTTGTGAGGACAGAAGTCTTCTAGTTAAGCGGGTCAGAACACTTCAGGTAAGTCTTAGTTAAGCTTTGTTTCTTCCTTTCTTTAAAGTCTATATTTCTGTTTGTGTCTTTCTCCTGTCATATGATTAGTTTCACTTCTTTTCCATTGTAGCTTATAGTCTTTATAAGTTGCTCTTTCTCTTACTTGAAATAAGGGTGTCTGTCTTTATCAGCTAGTGAAACATAGTCTTTAGTCTTTCATGAGTTCACTATTGTATTTAAATTAACAATCTCTCTTTATCCCTTAAAGTCTTTAAGAGAGTATAGCCCAGATCCTCAGTTATACTCCCATCTGTATCAATATTTTCGGGGATTACACATAAGGTAGATTGTTACCTTTGTTCCAGTCTTCTTATTCTATTTTACATTCACTCCCCAACCTGTACCTTCATCTCATCTGGTATCAATGCTTCCCCAGTGTTCATTTATATAGCGACTCGACTCGTCAGTTCGAATCAGCTGCTCCACTTCATTTCGGCTCCTGGCAGCCTAAACTATACCCCTCTTCTCTCTCTTACCGGTGTCAGCTATTTGCTTCTGTGTGGCTCCGCCCGGCATCAACTCTGTCCCTCACGTCTCTTCTCGCCTTCAGCGCTTCGCCTCAGCGCGGCCTCCTTTGAGCGAAACTCCTCCCCTCGGCGCTCTTGGCGGTGTATCAGCTGCTCGACTCCGCGCCTCCGATGACAGAAACTCCTCCCCTCGGCCTTCTCAGTGGAGGATCAGCTGCTCGGCCCAGCGCGGCCTCAGCCCGTACGAGGTCCGCCCTCAGCTACTCTCCTCGGCAGATCAGCTGTTCAGTTTTGCGCTGACTCTCCCTCTCTTCAGCTTTTCTCGCCCGTACAATGAAAGAACTGAATAGCGATTTCAAACGATCGCTTATAATAATAATTTCAACAACTTGTAGTTAACTCTGTGCAACGACACAACATCCATCAGCTTCTGGTCTATATCAATAAGCCCAGTTAAAACCGTCGTTCTTCAAATCCTCCTCCTCTGTCTCCTGGCAACCGAGAAAACAAAAACAAAGAAGAGACAATTTTTGTCAGAAAGCTTCATTTCCATCAAAGCTTTTCTGTGATTGGCCCAATGACCTGTCAATTACTCCCTTCAATCAGATAGATTCAATTAACCCTTCATATGGTCCTTCTGCCTCGTATTAACAGAGCCTGAGCCAGCTGGTGTCCTTGTTGTACAATCTGCTCCATTTTTATCACACGCGGTGGCAGTATTTTCATAATAATAATAATTTGCATATATATAGGGCTACGAACCCTCAGGCATCTGAGCGCTGGTTATTATTACCCACAGTGTACGGTGCTTATTTATCCACCTCAGAAGGATGACGGTGCTCATTTATAGACCTCAGAAGGATGAAAGGCTGAGCTTGGTCTTGCCAGGATTCGAACCTGTGTCGGCAGGCTCTGCACAGATGTCAAAGCGAGTGCTCTACTCGCTGGGCTATCTGACTGGCTAATATCCCTGGAGGTATTTCTGAACTACCACCTGTGCCACTGGTGAACTATAAAGAGGGCAGACCTACAGAAATACCACTAGTGGAGGTGGTAAGGACACCCAACCCGTAAGGAGGCCCGCACGAGTATGTGGAGAACAGTAAAAACATGAGGCATTTTAAGTGGCAATTGTTTTAAAAATAGAATCACAGAACACATTTGGAATGAAGGTGTTACTCAACCAGCAAGGATTGGCGTTTATTTAAATAGATGTTAATTATATAGCCGCTTCTGCGGACCTTCGCATAGACAATAGTCAGCTGTAAAGATAATACACAAAGTCAAAGGTACACAATAAACATATAAAGTGCAATGTGCAAAAGGTGCATACGGTGCCTCTCCAATTCTAAAAGACTCATGTGCAAAAGATGCCATCACCTCCTAATCAATAAAGAAAGCTGTCTCCGTATTGATTCACAATCTTAAACATCCACTGCTGGGGAACAAGCAGGCGTGCAAGTGTGATTACGGTGCAGCCACACCGCATATTTTCATTATGCCAAAGGTCTAAATTGTCTTTAAAATAACACCTAATTATGAGTTGGGCTTGCATGGGATAGTAAATGTATAAAGCGCATAGAAGTGCTACTGCATGGAGTAATTAAGTTGTTTACCCCATGGGGTACTTTTTATGTAACATACCACACTTTTACCACTGTCACCATGCTGATAGGCGGCGATATTTGCGACTTAATGTAATGCACCTTGAGAGGTAAAATATTGCCCTTGGGAAGGATGAATGGATGAGTCGGTGTTGCTATGCAACGGTGACCTTTGCAGCAGGTGAAGTAAGTACTGGGCTCTGTTCATCCAGTCTCAATGTGGAGCTGCAGTACGTTCAGCGGAGAGAGCAGATCTCTGGCCTGTATGTTTTACTTTCTAATTTCTTTTGTCTGGGGAAAGAAAAATGCAAATATCACACTCCAGGGGCATCCTTCCACTGACACCATAATTCTGATAGATATTCTAGCTGAGATGGATCAGAACGGCCTGGAAGAGTTCGGCTGCTGGCGGTAGCATGGGCTCAGGATGCAGATTTGCTCCAACTCTTTCCCACAGGTCTACAGTAGGAATCCGAATGCACTCCTAGGATGCATGCGGCAAACCAGTCGTGCGCCTCCACCGAGTGCCGAGATGGATTAGAAAGGCCCAGGAATGGGAATCCGAATGCACTCCTCAGGATGCATGCGGTGAAGCACTCAAGTGTCTCCACCGAGTGCACAGATGTATTAGAATGGCACAGGAAAGGGAATCCGAATGCACTCCTCAGGATGCATGCAGTGAAGCACTCAAGTGTCTCCACCGAGTGCAGAGATGTATTAGAATGGCACAGGAAAGGGAATCCGAATGCACTCCTCAGGATGCATGTGGTGAAGCACTCAAGTGTCTCCACCGAGTGCAGAGATGTATTAGAATGGCACAGGAAAGGGAATCCGAATGCACTCCTCAGGATGCATGCGGTGAGCCACTCATGTGTCTCCACCGGGTGCAGAGATGTATTAGAATGGCACAGGAAAGGGAATCCGAATGCACTCCTCAGAATGCATGTGGTGAGCCACTCATGTGTCTCCACCGAGTGCAGAGATGTATTAGAATGGCAAAGGTAAGGGAATCCGAATGCACTCCTCAGGATGCATGCGGCAAACCAGTCGTGCGCCTCCACCGAGTGCCGAGATGGATTAGAAAGGCCCAGGAATGGGAATCCGAATGCACCCCTCAGGATGCATGCGGTGAAGCACTCGAGTGTCTCCACCGAGTGTAGAGATGTATTAGAATGGCACAGGAAAGGGAATCCGAATGCACTCCTCAGAATGCATGTGGTGAGCCACTCATGTGTCTCCACCGAGTGCAGAGATGTATTAGAATGGCACAGGTAAGGGAATCCGAATGCACTCCTCAGGATGCATGCGGCAAACCAGTCGTGCGCCTCCACCGAGTGCCGAGATGGATTAGAAAGGCCCAGGAATGGGAATCCGAATGCACTCCTCAGGATGCATGCGGTGAAGCACTCAAGTGTCTCCGCCGAGTGCACAGATGTATTAGAATGGCACAGGAAAGGGAATCCGAATGCACTCCTCAGGATGCATGCGGTGAAGCACTCAAGTGTCTCCACCGAGTGCAGAGATGTATTAGAATGGCACAGGAAAGGGAATCCGAATGCACTCCTCAGGATGCATGTGGTGAAGCACTCAAGTGTCTCTACCAAGTGCAGAGATGTATTAGAATGGCACAGGAAAGGGAATCCGAATGCACTCCTCAGAATGCATGTGGTGAGCCACTCATGTGTCTCCACCGAGTGCAGAGATGTATTAGAATGGCACAGGTAAGGGAATCCGAATGCACTCCTCAGGATGCATGCGGCAAATCAGTCGTGCGCCTCCACGGAGTGCCGAGATGGATTAGAAAGGCCCAGGAATGGGAATCCGAATGCCCTCCTCAGGATGCATGCGGTGAAGCACTCAAGTGTCTCCACCGAGTGCAGAGATGTATTAGAATGGCACGGGAAAGGGAATCCGAATGCACCCCTCAGGATGCATGCGGTGAAGCACTCAAGTGTCTCCACCGAGTGCAGAGATGTATTAGAATGGCACAGGAAAGGGAATCCGAATGCACTCCTCAGGATGCATGCGGTGAGCCACTCATGTGTCTCCACCGGGTGCAGAGATGTATTAGAATGGCACAGGAAAGGGAATCCGAATGCACGACTCTAGATGCATGCGGTGAAACACTCAAGTATCTCCACGGAGTGCAGAGGTGGATCAGAATGGCCGGTATGAGTCTGACCGCAGTATCACTCCAACTCTTCCCCATGGGCCTACCATACCAATCCAAATGCATCCCTCAGCATGCATGCAGTGAAGTAGTCGCACGCCTTCACCGAGTGAAGAGATGTATTAGAATGGCATAGGAAAGGGAATCTGAATGCAGCCCTCAGCATGCATGCGGTGAACCAGTCGTGAGCCACCACAAATGGACTTCTCAGGATGCATGCAGTGAAACACTCAAGTGTCTCCACGGAGTGCAGAGGTGGATCAGAATGGCCGATAAGAGTCTGACCGCAGTATCACTCCAACTCTTCCCCATGGGCCTACAATAGGAATCCGAATGAACCCCTCAGCATGCATGCGGTGAACCACTCAAGTATCTCCACCAAGTGCAGAGATGGATCAGAATAGTGCAGAGGGGCCTGGCCACAGTATCGCTCCAACTCTTTCCCATGGGCCTACAATAGGAATCCCAATGCACCCCCTCAGCATGCATACAGTGAACCAGTCGCACGCCTCCACAGAGTGCAGAGATGGATTAGAATGGCCCAGGAAAGGGAATACGAATGCACCCCTCAGCATACATGCAGTGAACCAGTTGTGCTCCTCCACAGAGTGCAGAGATGGACTTATATGTTCCAGGAAAGGGAATCTGAATTCACCGCTCATCATGCATGCGGTGAACCACTCAAGTGTCTCCACCGAGTGCAGAAATTGAGCAGCTTAGCCGGGAGCAGCGTGGCCGCAGTATCGGTCCAACTCTTCCCCATGGGCCTACAACAGTAATCCGAATGCACCCCTCAGCATGCATGCAGTGAACCAGTCATGTTCCCCCACAGAGCGCAGAGATGGACATGAATGGTCCAGGAAATGGAATCCAAATACACCTCTCAGCATGCATGCAGTGAAGCTCTCAAGTGTCTCCACTGACTGCAGAGATGGATCTGCCAGGCCGGGAACAACCTGGCCGCAGTATCACTCCAACTCTTCCCGCTGGACCTGTAGAGGAGCAGGTGGACGCATTATGCCTAACTCCCACCCCCTCACCACCGTCATACTGGCACAGTAGGAGAAGAGCCTTAAATGGGACTCCATGTCTTATGCCTATACAGCATCGAGTGTATGAGAGTTGATATGCACTCAGACAACCGTATCAAAGGTACCCTCGCACTGAGAGAGTGGAAGGATATATAATATGATATGAAATGATATGATATGATATGGCATTTATAACGCCCCTATACACAAGTGTTTCAAGGCGCGGCGAGGCATGGGAGGGGGAACAGGGGAGGACAGACAATGATCCTACTAGGCCAGGTGTCATTCAGATCGTGCAAGTGCATGGGATGGGGAAGGAGGAGAAGTGCAAGAGGACAGTGCAGTACATGGGATAAGAACCAAACAAAATAAATAAATATATAAAGATATATAGTGTGTAAAAGTACGGCCCGAAGGTGGCAAGTGCCAGGAAGTGCAGCCATCAGGTGTCAAGTGCTGGTGGTGGGACTGTAGGGATACAGAACCAGTCCTCAGGTCCCGTGAAGGCAGTGCAGGAGTGCGACTGGCACAGGAAAGGGACCTGGGTCAGAGATCAGAGGGTGACCAGGTAACCAGTGCAAATACAGTGTCAGTCGGGAAGTCAGCAAGGGAGAGGAGGAGAAAGCGCAGAAGCAAAGAGAAAGGTTTTGAGGTGTTTCCGGAATCGAAGATGATTCTCCTCAAATTTCAGGGAGGCAGTGAGGCTGTTCCAGATATCATGAGAAAGGATGCAAGCACACACCATTACACACATCATGTAGTGCTGAGTCAAAATCTGTCGAGGGCAGAGTGATGTCATGAGGAAGATGTACGGGGACATACTGAAATGATTTGAAAATACTTAAGTGTGACGATGTAACTGAAGAGACAAGAGAAACATGTACAAAATGAAAAAAGTAATCCTGTATGCAAACGAAGGTAAAGTAACTATCTGACCAATAAGAGTAAATATGCAGCAACACATAGTAGATGAGACATATAGAAGCTTGCTATAGAGGAAAATATAACGTGGCAAGGACGGCCATGACAGGAAAATGGATGTTAGCTTGTGTAAAGATTCAATCCAGCTACCTCAGAAACAGACCAGGGGTGCAGAGTCAGGAGACGCTGGAGTGTTAGCTTTGTGTGCAAAACAATGAGGAGTCTATGTTGGCCTGGAATCAAGGATGCTATTTGAGGAATAGCCGCAAAGCACAAAGGGAGGCAGATGGATAAGTCATGGACTTGAGACATATTTCTCTTAGATTAAAGAAGAAGAAAATATTTGCAACAGCCAAGTATTGGACAATTAACAATGGATAAGGCTCCTACAAGATGGGTGAACAATTCTCTAGAGGCCAAGAGGAGCAATGACATCCAGCATAATTGAATCAAATAGTAGTAAATAAAAGGTTGAAATTGACACATTTGCGGTCTCTTCACACGTGATGCAGAAGTAAAAAACAAGGGCTATTTATTAAGCTGTTGACGAAGATAGTGATGTGCTCACACTCCCTTGAGAACAGAGGGTGAGCTACAAGGTCAAATACAGAAAGGAAACTGGCTCATGGTCAGACTGATGAGAGATGATGGATTAATTGGGAAAGCAGGGAGTAATCTGATGTGACCTGGGTTTCGTTTTGCTTAGGTGCTGCGAGCCGAGCCGAAAGTCCAGGGTTGAGTGGGAATGCCAACCAATCAGTGGGTCTATCGGGCAACCTGCTATACAATGTTGCATAGAGCCATCCGCTGCCATTTTGTCTGCTATAATCAGTATTATACATATTTAGAGGAAGTTCAAGGCGTGTTTTAAAGATAAGAGACAGCCAATGGTGTATTAACCCATATGTATTCTATAAGTAGATATGTTCCCCTAACCAATACCTCCTGTATATAGGTTTTATAGTTTGCCACGGGAGTATGACATCATAGATGATGCATATTGGGGTATACAACCCCTGGGTAATCAAGTTTTTGTGTGAGTGTGTGAGCATCAGTCCAATATCTGCCAGTTTGCCCTGCTTTATTAAATTGAAAATAAAGTAGTACTTTGCCATATTCTTTGAGTCTGTCTGGTTATTTGGTCTGAGATCGTTATTGGTAATTCCATCTAGCACGAGAGACGCTTCAAGGTGCTAGAACAGAGGTCTGCAGCAGGAATCTGAATGCACCCCTCAGCATGCATACAGTGAACCAGTCATGTGTCTTCACCATGGGCAGAGATGGATCAGAATGGCCGGGAAGAGCCTGGGCGCAGTATCACGGCAACTCTTACCCATGGACCTACAATAGGAATCCGAATGCACCGCTCAGCATGCGTGCAGGAAACCACTCAAGTGTCTCCACCAAATGCAGAGATGGATCAGAATGGCCGGGAAGGGCGTGGCCACAGTATCACTCCAACTCTTCCCCATGGGCCTACAATAGGAATGCAAATGCACCTCTCAGCATGCATGCCGTGAACTAGACGCACGCCTCCACAGAGAGCAGAGATGGTTTAGGATGGCCCAGGAAAGGGAATCCGAATGCACCCTTCAGCATGCATGCAGTTAACCACTCAAGTGTCTCCACCAAGTGCAGAGATAGATCAGAATGGCCAGGAAGGGCCCGGCCGCAGTATCAACCCATGGGTCTACAATAGGAATCCGAATGCACCCCTCAGCATGCATGCAGTGAACCACTCAAGTGTCTCCAACAAGTGCAGGGATGGATCAGAATGGCCGGGAAGGGCCCGGCAGCAGTATCAATGCACCCCTCAGCATGCATGCGGTGAACCACTCAAGTGTCTCCACCAAGTGCAAAGATGGATCAGAATGGCCGGGAAGGGCCCGGCCGCAGTATCAATGCACCCCTCAGCAAGCATGCGGTGAACCACTCAAGTGTCTCCACCAAGTGCAGAGATGGATCAGAATGGACGGGAAGGGCCCGGCAGCAGTATCAATGCACCCCTCAGCATGCATGCGGTGAATCACTCAAGTGTCTCCACCAAGTGCAGAGATGGATCAGAATGGACGGAAAGGGCCCGGCAGCAGTATCAATGCACCCCTCAGCATGCATGCGGTGAATCACTCAAGTGTCTCCACCAAGTGCAGAGATGGATCCGAATGGACGGGAAGGGCCCGGCCACTGGTCGTGATCTCGCTCCAGCTTCCCCCCACAGGGGACTTCGAATGGGCTCGTCCTGGTTTTGGTGGGATGTGGTAAAAAATGTGCGCATGGAATTATAGAACCTTCTACTACTCTTTACCCTCTCTTTCTTAAGAGGGAATGTGTTAACATGTGCATTATATTGATGCCTGCATTTTCTTGCTGCATTCTACTAACCTTTCTCTGACCTTTAATGAGGCCTAGTACGAGGGTTCCCCATATCATGCTCCTGCATTTCTTCATCTGGGGATCACCTGACCTCACCCCTTTATCCATGGGGCTAAAACACTGGAAGAAGAATAGGAACACCCTCACACTAACAAGCAAGAACCTTCTCTCCTCTAAGGGGGCTCAGGCTGGGAGGGATGGAGGGCAAAGCTCCATTCTTACAAAATACGTGCCCTACTTGATGGCCTTGGATTTGAACTCTGCCAGAAACGAGTGAGGCCTCCGTCCATATGAGGTCGACGAAATGAGCAACAGAAAGTTGGGATAATCGTAAACCAGTTTTGTACAGCGCTTGGAAGTAGCTGTAAGCGCTACATAATGCTGCAAGGGAATCCACCCCCTCCCCCCGCAGTAATTAATCCAAACAGCCAGCCTTAATATGCAGAGGTGGGAGGGTGCTTATTTTCTGTGAGATCTTATGCAAAAAATATATATAAAAAGAAAAGTAATTTTCTCACCTAATTTGCTTGCAGAGTCGATAATGAAGTGTTGTTGGTTGCCTCGCCGGCTCACAAAATCGTGATCCTTAATATAGCGTCTGTGCATATTTAGAGACGAGCATCTTCCCCCACTGAGGGAATGCATTTTCATGGACTTTTAATTTCTTTTCTCAGGGAAAAAACGAGATTATATGGAGTGTTTTGTTTTAACCCTCTCTAGCCTGTTCAATTAGTCGAATAACGCCTAGAGTTTGAAAGGATTTCGAAGACAGGTCCACTTCACTTCTGTTTAACCTTCTGTCCATGTATTTTTTTTAAATAAAGCCTATTCATATTCAAAAACTAAATAAGATGCCCCGTGAAGCTGCATGATGGTATATTCTTGCACAGCGTTTCTATCCCCTTATTGTGTGGAGCAGAACGGTGGCGGCAGAAGAAGGCAAAGGTTGGAAACGCTGAGGCAGGAAGAGGGACTCAACAGTGCATTTAGGAAGGTCAGTAATATAGCCCTAGCAGGAGCACAGCTGCGGATCCACCAGCAAATGAATGCAGACTGGCTCCCCCTTCCCTTCCCTAGCCTGTCCCCCCCATCCCCTGTACCCCTCTCTATCCCCTCTCCCCATGGATCCTCCAGGTGTACCCGTAGGCCCCCATCCACGCTGTTATTTATGCTGGATGCTTCTGCAGGCCTTTACATAACTCTAGGGCTACTTCAAACTGCAGGAGGGAAGAAGGAAGTAAGGGGGAGGGAAATGAGGGAGAGCAGAAATGATGGAGGGAGAGGTTGGAAAGAATCAGGGGGTGACAGTGAAAGGCTTCAAGAGCGGCCAGTGAGTGGAAAGCCAGGGAGTGCAGTGGGAGAGGCACAAGATCACAGAGGTCCTAGACAGCGGCGTAGCCAGGATACTTTAACAAGGGGGCTTGAAGCTAATGTAGCTGGCCCACGGCAATGACAGTAACATCTGTAAATGCCCACACAGCGCTGCTGAGTGGGGATGTACAGATTTTCGGTGGGCCTGGCCCGCTCAGGCTCTACCCTGCCTATGCCTCTGGTAGACAAGTGTGAGAACAGACCCCTTCTTTCCAACCCACAGTACCTGCACCCCTCTTCCCTGCACCCCTCTTTCCTGATCCCTATTCAACAGGCTTCGCTTTTGAGGCCCCATCTCATTCGGGAGATGCCAGTGCAGACTTGCTTTTTTCTGTTCATGCTTGGGCTTGAAGATGTACCTATGATTTTAGAAAATGTTAAACATAATTTAAACTTCAAGTTGGACCAGACCAAAGGCTGTACCAAAAGAAGCGTCTAAGTACTGTGCAGTTATATTGAGGCACTCGGAGCCAAACAACTGTTTGTAATTAAGAACCTGGCAATTAGTTGAAAGGCTTCTACACTAGACACGGATACATTACTAGCACCATTTCTTGTGTCTTTTTCATAGATATTTTTACCAAAGTTGGAGAGTATATATACAAAATATTTTTAATCTGAGTAGAATGAGGTTTGTTGTTTTTTCTTTCTCTTTTTATGTTTTTTTCACCTAAAAATGTGTTTTGTGTGGATTGATTTTGGATAATTATTGTTCGCATCTATTGATATGTATTGTTTCTTTTTCTGTTTAGCAGTTTGACCGTTTATGATATGAACTGTTTTATATGCGAATCAAGGTTTTAAATGGAATTTTGTAATACAAATTAATTATTCATGATTATTATAGTGCGTGGCCAGACGGTTTCAATTGAATTGACTTAACCATAGTTTATCTTTCAGCTGGGTCCAGACTCTTGGTCACCTTTCAGGAGGGGATCCCTGGGGGGACGTGTTATCATTAGTGAGTAGTTAAGAGGTGACAGGACTTCTTGGTATACATATAATTTTCGTAGAGGGGCGCAGTCTTGTCCTCCTGTTAAATAAAAAAGCCCAGTCCTCTTTGGGTATCTAATACCAAAAGAAGCGTCGACATAACCCCTGAAGCAACACCAAAAAAACGGCACCTTTTTGGAATCTGATTATTATTTATTTTCCCCACTATGCGCACTTTAGATCTATTGAGAAAAAGAAGGCTTTGGCTTTGCTTGCTGCCCGGTGACATTTACCGGAAGGCACATTTCCTGTGTTCATTGGAGGTGGGTGCGCGCGCGTGTGTGCGCCTGCGCATGCACGCGCACGTTTGTCTGTGAGGGAAAAGTGTTAATTTGCAGACCTCCCTGTTCTCTGCCCGCTGACTGCGCTCTTCACTCCAGTCCAGCAACGCAGCCTTTATTCCTCACTTCGCTCCTAATTGTTGACAGGGAAGCACCAACCACAGTTCGGCTGACAAAAAGGCGAGAGGTGCCGTTGTTGGAGGGTCAGCCATGTGGGCCATCTGTGTGAGGGTGGTGTCCCCCTGCTCAAACAGCCAACACCGGAACCTCATAACCCGAGCAACTGCTGCAGTATTATTGAACACCATTCTTTCCTAGGACAAATACTTGGCAGGGTGATAGCCAGTGGTCGAAGTGAGCGGGAGCAGTTGGGATCGGTGCTCCTCTACTTTTTAAAATTAAGTTTTACCGTTCCTATACTTTTATTTTAAAAACGAAACGTTCCAGAATGGTTTTGTTTTCAAATGAAAGTGTAGGAAGAAGATGAAACTTACACTAAACGTTCCATTAAACAGCAGGTGCATGTATTTGGGGGTTTGTATTGTCTGTGGGAGGGGGCGTGGTGATGGGGTTTGTGGGGAGTCGGTCCAGGCCAGCAGGTAACATAGTTCCACTACTTCTTTTTGTACACCTCAACCACTGGTGAGAGCCACTTAATTTCAGGCACACTTCAATGTCAGCGCATCCTACAGACTAATCAATCAGTCGCCCTTCAGGGTATGATGCAGCGCGGGGAGAAAACCTCCATCCGAGTAGTGGACGAAGCACTCCACATCCTCAAGATTGGACACCCCTGCCCCATGGTACTTCTTGATCCTGTGACCTCCTCCTTCAACACGTAGACCTTCAAGTCCTCATCTACATACTGCACCATCGCCTTGGAATCAGAGCAGACACCATCTGCTGGTTTGCTTCCCGCCTAAAAGAGCTCCATTTTAGTTGTCCAGTTGGATACCCCCAAATCACCACCTCTACCAGTCATCTGTGGAGTCCCACAGGGATCCATATATTTACCCATATTCTTCATTCTCTACATGGAGCCCCTGGGAACTCTCCCTGCCGGCCACAACACCCACATCCACCAATACACAGATGATAAATAACTGTACCTGAAAATATCCTTTAAAACCATAGACCAACTCAAGGCCAGTCTCGCCCCAGAGCTAGTCTGGAATGTCCAGCGCCTACCTTAAACTGAACCCCACCAATTCTTGATCCTCACATACTGTGCCACAGTCCAGAGGGATTTCACATAGACAGCCACCGCTCTGTCAAAATGCACACTGAAAAGAATGATCTGCCCGCAAATCCCTGTTTAACAAATGAGGATTTGCGGGCAGAATGACGCACAAATCCCTGTTTTTCGGCGCACAAATTCCATGAATCAGCCCCCTTATTCTTTTACGACAAAAAAAGTTGTGCCTGATCTACAAAATGCATTTAAAGTGCACATCATAGACATGACATTCACATGCCCTGTTTGATCTCCTTGGCACATTTGTGCAAATAAATTGGTGTTTCTATGCATTTTCCCCTATGCCTGTTTGAACAAATGCAAGAGTGCCTACAATGTATAGCGGGGTCATTTTCTACTGTCATGTCTTCATAATTTCACTGGAACAACAGCGTTATGAAACACTGCTGTCCCTCTTTTATTTCTATTCCCCAAACCGGGATAGAAATGTTTTTTCTTTTTCCGCGCAGTTTACCATGACAGGCCAGTTAAGGGCATTTCACTGTGACATTTGCTCCCAGCCTTTTATACATTTAATATTGGGAGCACTTCCCAGCACTAATGTATGAAGGGAGGATGGCCAGTGTATTTTACACTGCTGCAGAGCTGCAAATAAATACACAGGTATTGACCTTAGAGGAATGGAAGGGGGCCACCTTTAAGAGAAAGGAGAGAGCACAGAGACCATATGAAGAGTCCATAGGTCTGCGAGGGAACGAAAAAAAGTATGTCGGTGAGGGTTTGCCTGGAGGAAGCACTGGTATAGGTGTTAGCGATAGGGAGGCCTGGGTTGTAGACCAGGATGTCCTTTTTAAACTTCTTCCTACCAGATTTAGTGAGGAGAGCAGGATCGTCGATAGAGAAGCAGTTAGAAAAGATAGGAGAAACAGAGAGCACGTAGAGTAGGTAGGCAGAGGAGAGCAGGAGAAAGGGAGGTCGAGGTGGAGGAGGTGGGGAGACACTAGGGAAGGGCACAGGGAGGGGTGCAAGCAGACGAGACAAGGAGGGACGAGACAATAGTAAACAATTGACAAATACGACAAGAGCTCAGACAATAGTAGAACAGTTTGCTAAATGAACGATTTGCTAAGAAGACAACCAAAAACAACAAGGACTAAGTAGTTGGCAAATGAGAACCTGGAGGAAGGAAGAGTGCAACGGAACACACAACAGTACAAAAAAGGATATGGCAGTCAGTGAGGCGAATACAAAAACCACCAAAAACCAACACAGGAGAAATCGGCGAAAAGCGGACCTAAAAGAGGCAGGAAAATAAGGTAAAATCCAGGCAGTGTAAGCAAAATAGCGAAAGCGGACCTGGCGGGCGCAGACAGGAGGGTGAAATGTCTGTACTCACAGTCTAAGCCACAGACCCCTTCATCACCAAACACCTGTGTCGCTCCACACCGCAGCCTTGTCCTGCGAGGGCTTTGCCGCAGAGGGTCCCGAACCTCAGATTATATAGGCTTGGTTAGCTAGGATATAACAAACGTGTTATGTGGAAAGTCGGCACTGTCTCCTGCGGACCTGCATCGCTCAACACTGCAGCCTTGTCCTGTGAGGGCTTTGCCACAGAGGGTCCCAAACCCCGGATTATATAGACTCGGTGGCGTGGACGTAACAAACGTGTTACTTGGAAAGTCAGGCAAAGTCTTCTGTGAACCTGCATCACACAACACTGCGGCCTTGTCGTGCGAGGGCTTTGTCGCAGAGGGTCCCGAACCTCAGATTATATAGGCTTGGTAGCGTGGACGTAACAAACGTGTTATGTGGAAAGTCAGGCAGCATCTCCTGCAAACCTGCGTCGCTCAACACCGCAGCCTTGTCCTGCGAGGGCTTTTGCGGCAGAGGGTCCCTAACCTCGGAATTATATAGGCTTGTTAGCGTGGACGTAACAAACGTGCTACTTGGAAAATCAGGTAGCATCTCCTGCGAACTTGTGTCACTCAACACTGCAGCCTTGTCCTGCGAGGGCTGTGATGCGGAGGGTCCCGAACTTCGGATTATATAGGCTCGGTAGTGTGGACGTAACAAACATAATCTCCCAGTAGCACCGTAATCTCCCGCTGGCACGGGGAAATCAGGCGCCGGTAAAATTGTACGAGTCCGGCGGCAACCCGCCGGTAGCACCAGCAGGGTTACCATTAGACTGGTAATAGGCCCAATGTCTTTATGAAGTCAGAGTGACTTCAAAAATAAATGATTTCGTTTTGAAGAAATATGGCTCCACTCAACCCATGATGTGTGCGTATGTGAGTGTATGATGAAAGGGTGCACACTTAAATGTATAGTGGTTCCTGTGTGAGAATATGTTAATATTAAAGGTATTTGTACCATGGATTGTCACCACCGGAGTGGTCCCCGCTCTGGCTGATCTGAAAATAGTGGGAGTGGGGTGGTTAGTAGGGTGTAGTGGGAGTAGGAAAGTAAGAGTTTGGATGTCCCGTTGGCAGCTTCAGTTCAGTTTGCAGCATTTGCTGAGGTTAAGTGCGTTTTTCAGGTTGGCGCATCTTCCCAGTGTGCTGTTGTGCTGAGTTATTTGTTATTTGTCTGTTGTTGCAATGTGGGGAAGTATGTGCGGATTTGTGCAGAGAATTGGTTGTGTGAGTTTTCTGTATGAGAAGTGTATGCAGAAAGTTGAGGTTCTACAGTTGGGATAGCAGGTTTTTTCATACCTTTTTAACTTTGCATTTCTGTGCTCAACATCTATGATTATCCTGTGTGTTTAGTGTTGTATTTTGTCTGCCTAGTTGGCACGCATTTTGAGGAGTGGCAGTTTCCTCTGTGTTACTCTTATGGTATGTGTATCTGGCTGATGCAGGCGTGTTCCCCTGCCTTGGGTTGGCGATGTTTGGGTTAGAGGGGTCTGGTCACTCCCTGCCTGTCCATCCTTTACCTACCTAGGTTTCGTCTGTGGACTAGCTCTATGTGGACATGGATTGTTGGGGTGTCTTCCCCTGCTCTCTGTTTGGGGAAGATTATTTTAGGGGTCATGGGTTACTCCTTGGGATTCTTGTTTCCCGGTGGGTGTATGCTTCCTAGTCGTTTCCTCCTGGTTTCGGAGCAAAGAGCCATGTTTTTAGTATTTTTCGAATTCCAGGTCATCCCTTGTGTTGCATATGTTTTTTGGTAGGTCATTCCAGGTTATTGCTGCCAGGTGAGGGAAAGATGATCCCCCGAATGTTCTTTTATTGTCTGGTTTTGGTTCTACGCGAATGCCGCTGCTTGATCTGAGTGGTCTTGTTGGATGGTAGAAGAATATTTTCTAATTTAGCAACTCTGCTCCTTGGCCGTGGACTGTTCTGTGCGTTATACCTCTGGTGACCGTGCTCTTAAGAAATTACAATAACATAACATAACATAACATTATGTACATCGTTTTGAACTTTATTCGCTGTTTTATTGGTAGCCAGTGTAGCATTTTCAGCACTGGGCTAATGTGTTCTCTTCGTGGTAGTTTGAGCAGGAGTATGGCCGCAGCATTTTGGATGCACTGAACTTTCTTTAATAGACATTCTGGCATTGCTAGTTATAAGCTGTTGGCGTAGACTACTCTGGACATGATGAGTGTGATGATTGTGAGTGTTTTGTGGGTGAAAGAGAGGAATGGTAGGATCCTTTTTACTGCATGTAAGAGAAAGAAACATTTCTGGATTATAGCGTTTACTTGTGGCTCAAGTGTTAGTTCGTTGTCCATCAAGACTCCCAGGTTCTTTACCATCGTTGATAGAGTCATTGCTGTTCCTAGTTCCATCGGCCCTGGGATGTAGTGATTGTTTTCCCTGCTTTTGTATATGATAATTATTTCTGTTTTTCCCGGGTTGAGTTTGAGGCTGTTAGTGTTCATCCAGCTGTAGAGTTCTTGTAGGCAGTCTTCCAGTGTTGTGTTTCCTTCCTGTGTATCTTGTATTTTGAAGACGATCTGTATGTCAACAGTGTAGTTGCAGCATGTGAGGATGTGTTTTTTTTAAAAAAGACTTTATTTAATGCTTGTGGTACATAACATTGCAACAACAACACATATCGCATATATTGGAACAGCAACATTCAGATCAGTTACATAACAGAATAAGCAGTATTACTGATTTAACGCATCACTGGGACCTGCCGGGCTGTTACTGGTAGAGTCTGCTTTGCATAAATATATTTGAAATGGGGCCCAAATGTCCTTTGGTTTACATGAATTCGGGAGTGACATTATATAGTGTTCTTCACATTCATTGACATACATCAATTCCTTGAGAAAGTGACTCACTCGTGGTGCATGTGCACTCTTCCACTTCTGCAGAATGCATTTTTTGCCACCGCGCATGTAATGTTAAAGAGCCTTCTTGTTACCTCAGACTGTTTACCGATATTCCCAAACAGATATTTTTGTTGTGTGAGGTCTGCCGGTATCTGGGTTACTTCCTCTAGGATGCGTGCTACCTCGCCCCAGAATTCGCGCACTAGAGGACAGCTCCAGTACATGTGTATCGAATCAGCTTGATCGAGTCCCACATTTCTGACACTTACCGGGACTGTTATTTGTAAACTTCGCCACTTTTTGGGGGTATAGTGCAGCTTATTTCACATCTTAAATTGAATCAGACGGAGGCCTGCATTCATGGACACCTTCCTGGTCAACTCACAATACCTCTCCCAGTCTCTATCAGTTATATTTTCACTGTTGGGTGTCCTGACCCACGTTTGAGCTATCATGCTGCAACATTTGGTGCTGTGGGCTTAGCAAATCCAAGATGGCCAAAAAGCCCACAAGTGCGCCAGAATCCAGGAGAACCACGCAGTTTGTGCGCACACCAAAATGGTTACCTCACTTGCCACCCACACAGTAGCCTGAAACCATTGGGAATGGCGATGCTGATTGCCAAAAGCAACCTAGAATTGTGGGGAATTCATTTTCTTAAATCCCCAAAATGGTTGTATTACCAGTACTCACCACTATCAGAAAGCCGGCGTTTTTAAACCACCAGACTTTGTGTAAAACTGAATAAATGAACCCAAAGCAGGCCAAAGAAAGACTTACTGAGAGGTGGATACAATGTAAAGTTATATTCTGAAGTGACTTGAATGTTCATAACAAGACTGGCTGAGTTCTGCAGGTCTGCAGCGGCTTAAACTGAAACTGGATTTAAAATTACCAAAAATCGAAATGTGTAAATAAACTGAGGGACAGACATGTGACTGCCACCTAGTTTGTCACTGTTAAAATGTCATAGTTTTGAACTTAGAATCAGCATTCTAGCTGCATATGTAAAAATTGTCTTGATTTAAACTGGGGAACAAAAAGTGACATTTTATCTGAAACCTGGCTTAATGAAACTGAATTCTGCCCACCAGCTACCCCCGACAGGAGTTGAGACTTGCACAACAGCTGTGTTCCCAGGCCTAGCTGCCTTTTGCTGTTCCCACCAAAAGGGATATGACACTTCTCTGATTGAATTACCTGGGCTCTGCAGGAAATTGAACAAAGCCCTGTCCTGACTCAGGCAAATGTTTTATTATGGGGGTCGTAAAAGTGGCTTCCTCCTGGAAGGAAAGGGGAGGAGCACTGCCTGTGAGAGCAAGCTGGCTTGGCAGAACTGGAAAAACCAGAAATTCAACCTTGTGCTGGGGGAAACCACACCCCTTTGGGGCCAGAACATAAATCTAAAAAGATGGATCATTCATAGAGCGGACTTGTGAAAATTTTATAAGTGATATCATTATTCTTGTGATTTTTCTGTGAACATTTGAAGACGTGGTAGGACCCGGTGGTATGTTCAGGGGGGTTTTAGCGGAAAAGAGGATATTACTCTAAATGTATGTATGTTAAAAATCTGACACTCCACCACCTAATGCCCACACACCATGGGCACATCTGTGTAAATGCGGGGAAAAATCCAATATTGGTAACCCGACTAAAAAGTGAAATATGTTGCCATTTTTGAACCCAAGCTCCTAGGAAGAGCAGATTTGGGACAGAGACTACCTCATGTGATAGGTAATATGTACATGCAATGACAAACCACTATGTATTTGAGAAATGTGCATTTTGAATCAAATATAGATTTGTGGGCAAACTGACCAGGGGAGGATCCTCTGACCCATAAAACCTACAGCATCACTCTGACTCACAGTTCCTTCCCCAATCATGGGAGAGGGGAGAATTGGGCCAATGACAAGTGGAGAGGGGTAGGGCCCAGAAAGCTAGCCTCTCCACCCACTTTCAAAACACATAAAAGCAGACAGTCAGGACAGATAGGGACATTCAAATCCATTTGCTGCGGAGCATGCTGCCGGACCATACAACATTCAGAGATCCAGACTTCAAATCCATCAATCTCCAGAACCTGTAGCAGTACCTAGAAAGCAGAGCAGTATCCAGAATCCAGAGAGGCTAGACCAGCAGAGCAGAGCTGACCCAGACCGCTGTTAGCAGAACCAGAGAGCTGACCCAGATCACTGTGAAGTGCCGAGACCAGACCGGAGTCCAGTCCGAAAACCTGACCAGATCCGTGGCGAGGCCTATTTCTAAATATATTGTGAGTACCTAGCAGAACTGTGCAGAACCAATCTCTTAGTTAAAATAATATAATTCAATCTATTTTAATCTAACCAGAACTGCCTCCTAGAAGTTGTCACCTGTCATTTGCAAAGCTGTCACTTGTCATTTTTAGCTGCAAGCTGTAACCTGTCGCTTTGAACTTTTAAAATTTCAAATCCGAAAAACAACCTTCACAAAATTGTTCATAACTCCGTAACCGTTTGTGCTAAGAACTTGGTTTAACTTTCCTCTGAAAGCTTAGAATCTCAGCATTTCAACGAGCGTAGAAACGACCTACTCCTCATACTGTCTCCGTAATCACGATTCTCGCACTCACGAATTTTGCAGCGATTTGCGATTTGGCCCGATTTCTTTACTTGTAAAAAGATAGCTGTTTTGCCTGAAATGCTAAATTCGTTTGCCTCTTAAGAACCATCCCTGAATCATTGCTAGAGTGAGCCTGGACTAATATTAACTAGATACCACTCACCCTGAACCTCTAGAGGGAATTAAAAGCATTTTAGCAACTTTTCACTTCATTGCCAGCACATATAAAAGCATCTTGGGCCTGTGTTTCAAACTTCTGTAGTCTAAGCTTGCTGGGGTGAACGGGATTACATTTGATTGTATTTCTGAGAACTGTGTGCTTTCTTTCCATTTCCTTGCATTGCATAAAGGGGGGGAGTGGATTGCCAGAGAAAAGTGATTACATTGTTTTGGTTGAAATCATATTGAGTATTTTCGGTATTGCATTTCATTCAACATTGCATCCATCTGAACTTATATAAAGCATTCTCTACCACCTTATTCTTCTGTTCCTATTCACAAGTGTGCTAGTGCCAGACTATCCATTATTGATTACTGCTCAGATTAAGTGTGATATTCAATTATTAATTATTATAAAGTGTGATATATATATCTATTGTTTAAATTATCAAATAAACCTTTTAAACTTGCAAAACAGAACTACTTCTTTGCTCAGTGGGGTCAGGGGGATTCCAAGAGAGGGGTGTTATATAGGGGTAGTCATCCAGAACGCATGAACTGGACATAAGATATATCAATAAGGGTTTTCATTCAGTATTCTAGACTAGGCGTTGACTTAGCTGTAGTGTTGAATTGAATCCTCTTACATCACCCAGATCTGCTTCCCAGGAGGCCTTTATTACATTTATCGTTGGGGTGTTGGCCTGCACGGCCGCATATAGCCCCGAGACACTGGATCCCGCCCGGGTTGACAGGGACATTAGGCACGGGTGTGGTGGGGTTTCCTCTGGGAACATTGGCCACCTAGCTCTAAAGGCCATTTTCATTCTATGATATTGCAATATCATCAATTGATCACTTCCCATCCTTGTTTTGAATTCCTTCAACGTTATAAATTTACCATTAGGGAATATGTCCCTAATTTTAAATTCCTCTTCCGGGTCCCATTTATTTCGTATAACTGGATCGTATGTGGGTGCTATGCCAGGGAAGTTCCAGAACGGGGCATCAGCATAGTAAGGTGTCTCCACCCCGAGCCTACAGTAGAGTTTGGCCCACGCCTGTGTTGTTGTACTAACCGGATCGAATGGGCATCCATCCCTGTGTTTACTTTTAAAGATGATTGACCTTATATCGGTTGGGCAGCGTGTTTTTCTAGACAAATGTGAGGTGAGGTGTCCTGCTCATCATACCAATGCTTAACGAACTGGGCCTGTGTGACTAGATAATATAATTCGAAGTCAGGAGCAGCTATGCCACCTTTGTTGTATGGTTCCACCATTTATTCCCATTTCATCCTGGCCGCCCCCCCGCACCAGATAAATTCCACCGCCATGCATCTAAGAGTGTTAAAGAATCGTCTACCAGGCCAAATCGGAATGTTAGTAAATATGTATAGTAGTTTAGGAAGGATGACCATTTTCAGTATGGCTACCCGACCTTTGAGTGAAATGGGAAGATTAGCCCAGAAGCGGAGCTTAGTGGGAATCGCATTCAATAGGGATTCGTGGTTGTTCAAATATAAGAATGCCCTGTCTCCCGACACAATAACCCCCAAGTATCTTATCTTGTCCGGGGACCATTGCAGGCCGCGCGTGTCATTTGGACATCTGGTAGCTGGGGTCAGGGGAAAGATCTCAGATTTAGAACGATTCTTTTGTATCCCGAATATTCTGCGAATGTGTGCACCGTCTCCATCGCTGAGCCCAAATGTGTGTCGGTTCTCGAATGTATAATAGGGCGTCATCTGCATACAGGGATATTGATTGGGTCAGACCCGCCATCCATATACCCCTCTGTCCCTGATGTTCTCTAATTGCTGCAGCAACCGGTTCATTGGTGAGGGCAAACAGTATGGGGGAGAACGGGCAACCCTGTCTCGTACCCCTCCCCAGCTCAAACAATTCTGACATGGTTCGATTCGTCAATACCCTGGCTCCCGGGTTAGTGTATAGTACCTTGACGCATTTCAGGAAGTATAGTCCAAATTTCTTCAGCACCATGAACAGATACGTCCATGACACGGAGTTAAACGCCTTTTCGGCATCTAGAGACACAGCCACTGCTTGGGCTTCCGGCTTGACACCAAATAGTCTTCGCAAATTGAGGGCCGTTGACCTAGTGGGGATAAATCCACATTGGTCCGGGTGTACCAACATTGGCATGTGAGACAGGAGTCTAGTGGCCAGAAATCTTAGCATATACCTTAGCGTCACAGTTTATAAGGGACAGGGGGCTGTATGATGACATCTCATCGGGGCGCCTGGGTTTAGGGAGTACATTGATTATAGCCTCTCTCATGGATGTTGGAAGCATCCCGAACTCTATGGTCTCCTCCCACACGGACAGTAATATCGGGGCGAGTTCCTCATCTAGGTCCTTATATAACTCAACCCCCAGACCGTCTGAACCAGGAGCCTTCCCGTTAGCTAGTGATTTAATCGCTTCCTTTATTTCTTCAATCGTGAGGGGCTGGTCTAACAGTAGTTTATTGTCTGTTAGCAACATTGGGAGCGTGATACCGTCTAAGTATTCCCTAATTTCGTTGGGAGTTTTCAAATCATGGTTGGCATATAGTTCTCTATAAAAATGGGAGAATTCTCTATTTATACCCTCCTCGCTCGTCGTAACTGTGCCATTGCTCGCTATTACACTGGAAATTGGTGTGTGGCATCTTTCAACCTTCAGCAGGTTAGCTAAGGTGCGCCCCGCCTTGTTCCCTTTGCCATACCGGCGGGCTCTGGCCGGAGTAGCCATATACAGCAATTCCCTGGTAGCTAATTTACCAAATTCTTGTAGATTGCTGTTAATATCTGCAAGGGTGCTGTCTTCATGTAAGGATGTATATTTTTTCTCTAACTCCCCCAACCGCTTCTCCACCTCCGCCAGTTCCCCCTGACCGCCTTCAACGGTCCCGTGGACTTGGAGATCAGGACACCCCTCACCCATGCCTTAAACGTCTCCCATAATATTGCGGGACTATTTACTGAGTCTTTGTTGGTTTCAAGAAAAAATTCTACCTGGTGTGTAATTCCTCTGCCACTGCCGGGTCCTTAAGGATGTCGGGAGGCATCCTCCATCTCCTGACCGGGGGTCTGAGGTTGCCTAGCGTCATGTCAACACGATAGGGGAGTGATCCGACAGGGTGCGGGGAAATATCTCACGGTCGCTAATTTGGTGCATAAGAGATGTAGACACCAGTCAGTAATCAATGCGGGACTCGGTGTCATGCACTGAGGAGTAAAAGGAATACTGTCTTTTTTGTGGGTGTAGTTTTCTCCAGGCATCTACCAGCGACAGTTGTGAGATGATTTGTTGTAAAGTGTTAGCTGTTTTCGTGGGATTCCTATGTGTGGAGGTGGAACGGTCTAGGACAGTGTCCAGTATGGTGTTAAAATCTCCCCCCACAGTATGTGCTCGCTTCCACATGAACCAATCTCTTGCATTACATTCGTGTAAAAATCAGGATCATCCACATTTGGACCATACATGTTTATCAATATCAGTTCTCCCCCAGCAATACTCCCCCATACTATGACTTAGCGCCCCAGAGGGTCTATTTTACTTCTCACTGATTGGAACCCAACGGATGGGTGAACCAAGGTCAGTACTCCTCGCGCCTGTGAGGAGTATTCCGTACAGTATCTATGTTTACCCCACCCTTTCAAGAATTCGGTATTGACCTTCTGGAGTGCATTAGTTTCTTGTAACATGTCAATCTGAGGGTGATGGTGGGTGATATAGGCCCACACCTTGTTCAGCTTGGTTCAATTGTTCAGCCCCCAGACGCTCCACGTAAGGGATTTCAGTTTAAGCCCTTGGGCCGCTCTGACAGGGTTAGCCATGTCTGTATACCCATTTTGCGTCTCTTTGCTTGCTGTTACTTAGGAAAATTCCATGTGTTGCAATGTCACCACGTTTTATAACTTGAAGGACTCCTCCAAGTCCCAGCTCCTGAACTCCCCCCCTGCTCAATTGAGCCGAACATCCCATACTATGTTAGTCCCCCACCCATATCATCTCCCCCAACTTGACGATGCTGCCCCATAACACACATCCCCTTAAAATTGTGGAGCTTTCCTGAGGGTCTCCTGTTGCATGCACCTGGCTTGCCCCAATGGCTCTCGGCTCGGTTAACTTCAAAGTTTTCATTCAGTCCGTCTACATTGTAAAATGTCCCTCTCTCTGGGCAGCTGGGAGTCGGCACCGGCCTCTAGTAGTGAGTTCTTTCCCCTTTTCCAGATTCTAACCCCAATCGGGGCCTGAGGATTTATTCCAGTCAATCAGCTGAATCTTGTATCTCATCCCCCAGGTGTTGTCTGGCGTTTTGGCCAGCCCCCCGGTCTCTGGGAGGTAGAGGAATGGAGGACTCGATGTATGTCATGGTTTCTGTGGGGTTTTCAAAAAATTGAGCCCTCCCGCCATGTTGGATTCTCAATTTCGCTGGGAAGATGAGGGCATATAGTACGTTGCGTATTCACAATTGTTTCTTAACCAATTCGTAGGATTGCCTCTGTGCCTGTATGCCAGCAGAGAAATCTGGATATATATGTATTCTGTTTTGTTCAAAGTGCAGGGTACCTTTCTCTTGGGACAGTCTGAGTATCGCATCCCTAACTCTGTAATTAAGGAGGCGTGCTATTATGGTGCGGGGGGGTGCCCCAGGCTCCGGCGGTGGTGCCAACGTGCGGTGAGCCCTTTCCACAAGGAAATGTTCGGAGAAGGAGTCTGTTCCCAGGATGTTTTTCAGCAAGTTTTCTACTTGTCTCCATATGTCGCCTTTGCCAAAAGTCTCCGCAACCCCAACAATTCGGATATTATTTCTCCGAGATCTTGACTCTAAATCCTCGTATTTACTTTAAATTTTACGTAGTTCTGTCTGGATGCGGGCTATGTCGCGGCCATGCTGTGATATCATGTCTTCGTTCCTGCTGATCCTGATCCTGCTCTCTGCTTCCGTGATATGCACACTCTCCCTTTCCACTCGGGCTTTCAGGGACCCAATCGTTGCAACTATATCGTCCAATTTGACGTTGACTGCCATGAAGCCATTCTGGACCAGTGTCGCCAGGCGGTCCAAGGGGTCTTCCCTTTGTTTGTCGTGTTCCTGTGGCGCCTACTCGGCTGCTCTGTGTGGCTGGGAGCTGGCGAAGGAGTCCATTGGGCCTGTCTTTCTCCCCCCCGTACCTTTCCTCTCAGTGCGTCCCATGTAGTATAGTATATGGCCCTGGAGTGGACTGTGACCTCCCACGTAGTATAGATTTCCATGTGAATGTTCAATAACAAGCGAGCGTTCAACAGTCTCTTTGTGCCCTCTACAGTGCCAGGATCACCTCTGCGCTGGTCCCTAATGTTTGATTACATGTACTGCCCCCACACATCTCACCGCGGGGTGCCCCTCCTGCACCACTCGAAGGTTTATGGGTCACTGTTCAGCAGGAGCCTCCATGGTCAGCTTGCGCGTAGCCGGGTGTTGGCAATGCACCCGCCACCACACCTCATGTGTTTTTTTTGTGTTTATTTTGTTAATGCCTCATTATTCTGTGGTTCCCGCTAAGTGCCGGGGGGGGCTCACAGCCCTCCGCATCCCCTCCTCAATGACAGTCACAACCCCCAGCCATTCACCAAGTTTTCCACTGTGTATAATATGGTGTGGGCCCGGCAGCACAGTAATCCAGGCTCAGTGCTGAACTCAATGTCTGGCCCGAGGCAACAGGTCACCCCCCAGCTCTCCTTGAGGGGTTATGGCGCGGCACAGCCTCCGACGTTATGTGGGGGGGCCCGTCCGCCCCACTGCATCCTTATGAAATGGGGGGGTGCGACACTACCCCCCCGCGTGCTCCCACGCCGCTCACCTGCTTCTTCCTCCTTGATCCGTCAGCACGGGAGAGCGGGGGGGGCAGACCGCCAGCAGAAGCCGCGATGAAGAGCGTGCAGCTGCCGCGGCAGCCGTATGATGCTCTCCAGTCATTCGGCTGGCCCTCCGTTCCCCGCATCCGGCGGCAGCAGCCGCAGGCGCCGGCAATCTCCGCAGGCAGCCCCCCTGCGCTCCAAGCCAGCAACAGCTACGTCCTCCCTCGTCTTGTGGGCAGTGCGGTTCGCGATCAGCGCCACGCCCCTCTCCCACTGCGGTCCGCCTCTCCCGGCCGACCCCCGACTCGCAGTAGATGTGCTGAGAGCCGGCGGGCGGCTGCGTCGACACCTCCAGTCCGCCGAGACGCCTCCAGGCAGACAAAGCGGGTCCCCTCGGACGTACGGGCTCAGTATTTTCTGTGTGTATTCTGAAGATCTTCTGCCACAGGAATTTTCGTTCCACGGACTTGTAGCGCGGCGCTGAAAGGATATATTTAATGCAGGATTGATGTTTGAGCCGGAGCTCTCCACTCAGGCGGCCATGTTGGTCGTGCGCAACAGCGCCCCCAGCGTGAGGATGTGTTTTTTAATGAGCTTGATAAGAGGCATCAGGTATATGTTGAAAAACAAAGGGGATAAGGAGGATCCTTGTGGTACTCCACAAGTGTATTCCTGTGGAGTGGATTTGAAAGGTTTGATCCATATGGTTTCTGTTCTGTTTGTTAGGAAGGATTTAATCCATACTAGGGCTAGGCCGGTCATTCCTATTTCTTCCAATCTCTCGATGAGGATGTCATGGTTGACTGTGTTAAATGCTGCGGAGAGATCAAGCAGTATTAGAGCTGTGCTTTTGTCTGAGTCTGCATTAGTCTTTAGATCGTCCCAGATTGAGAGCAGTGCCGTTTCCGTTCCTCTCATTGGTCTGAAGCCTATTTGTGCTTGATCCAGCAGTAGGTTTTCCTCTGTGAATTCTTGTGTTATTCTATAGACGTATGTTTCGAGAGTAGTTTCGCTGGGTACGGGATGTTTAAGATGGGCTGTTAGTTGGCATGGTCTTCCTTATTTCCTGCTGTGTCCTTGAGGAGCGGCTTGATGTATGCCTTTTTGAATGATCTCCGTACCTTCCCTGTTGAAAGTGATTGGTTGAAATGGTTTCTGTAGTATTCCATGTGTGTGTCTTGTGTGCTTATGTGAGAATTGATTTGTGTATGTCTGGGGGCAGGGATCCATGGGGGAGCCAACTTTGTCGCTATTTCTGACCAGCTTGACGAATGTCTCTGCTGATATTTGGGGAAAGCCTTGGAGTTTGTTCTGGTGATCCTTGGATAGCTGGGTAGGTTGCATGTTGTAATTGCTTGGTCTGCTATGTATGATCTGTTGATGGTGCCGATTTTGTTTTTGAAGTGGTCTGTGAGGTTGTTGCATAATTTCAGTGAAGATATCGGTGTGTTCTTGCAGCTACGGGGGTTTCTCATTTAGTTTACGATTTTAAACAGTTCATTTTTGGGTGTTTGCGGCTTTGGTGATTCTGTTGTCGTAGTATTTGTAGTATTTCTTGTTGGGCTTATGAATTTCCTTTTTGTATGAGTGGATTTGTCATTGGAATGGTAATTTCTTCACCAGATCATTATTTTTACTCCATTCTACTTCAAGCTTCTTGTTTTTTCTTTTTATGGCGCTGAGTAGTGGGGTAAGCCATTTTGCTGTTGCTTTCTTGCACGATGGGGTGAAAGGTTTTTCCTTGGAGATCTTGTCTATTGTTCTAGTGATCCATTTGTGCAGTAGTTCTGGTTTTATGTCAAGGTCAGCTTCATCCAGAGTCGTTGCTGGTGGTTTGTTGATTTCAAGTAGTTCTACTAAGTTGCTATTTTTGATGGTCCTCCAGTTTCTTTTCATGATAGTCGGCAGTTTGTCGGGTTGTTTGGCTGTTGATGTTGCTAGCCTGATCACAAAAGGGATGTCGTTGCTCCAGAGAATCTGTATTGGTGGTGCCGTGGTCATGAGGATTTTGTTGGCGAAGATTGCATCTAGTGTATGTCCCGCCGTGTGAGTTGCTCCTTTGATTAGTTGATGTAGTTTCATTGTCTTCAGTTATTTGGCTAGTGATTTTTGTTTGTTAGCGGTTTCTTCGTCAAACCAGGTGGTGAAGTCTCCAAGGATTATCAAGTGTTCTTGCTCTATGGCTAGGATGGTGAAGGCTTCAGTTGAAGGTGTCCACGAAGGATGCATCATATGTTGGTGGTCTGTATACCAGGATGAATTTGAGGTTTGTTTTTGGGTTTGCTGTTAGGCAAAAAATGAGAGATTCACAGTTTTTGATGCTTAGTGGTTCTTCAGTTTCACTTTTCTGGTGTTCTTTGTATGCTATCGCCAGCCCTCCTCCTGTTTTGTTTTTTCTGTTTGCTTGTGAGCACTTGAAGTTGTCAGGGAGGCAGTTATGGAGTGTAATTTTGTAATTATCGTCTAGCCATGTTTCGATTATGAATAAGTTGTTGATACCTCCATTGCACAGGAGGTCGTAAATCTCTGTGGCATCCTTGGACATTGATCTAGCATTGATTAGGTTGTAATGAATCTTTTTGACGTGGTTAGGTTTGCTTTTTATCCTTGTTTTGTCTTGCGGTTGTTTAGTTGGAGTGCTTCTGTGCTGTTGTCGTAGATTAGTTGGTGATACGAGAAGTCTGCTTCGTCGTTGAGGTGGTCTGTTACATTGATGGTTGGTTTGATGAATTCTCCTTCATCGTCTCCTATGTTTTGATGGGGTTGCTGGCAGAGCCCTTGTGTTTTTGTGATTTACGGAGCGAGGGTTTTGGTTTCATACCTTTTTCTTCTGGGGTCCTCTGCTTTTGTTGCGGGGTTCCAGTTGGTTCTCAGCATGTCTGGACCTGTCGGTGGCATTGGAGTGTCGAGGTGCTGCGGTTGAGGTGAGGTACGGTGTACGATCTAGGGATATTTCTCTTCTCATGATGTTTGTATTGTTGGCTGTAGTGTTTGTTGGGGTGTGTTCTGTATTTCTGACGGTTTCTACTGGAGGAGGGTGAGGGTGTGGATCTGTTTGGTTTGTTCCTTGTTCTGATTCTCTTTGGTGGCGTCCAACTCTGTGTCAGGGCATTTTGTGGTCCTTGGAAGTAGGATGGGTGGAGTATTGAGGTTACAGGGGCAGTAGCCCACCGGTAGGGCCTTGTGTGGTTTGGTTGGTTTCGACTCTTATCCTCTTGCGATTTAATAGCTGGATTCCCTCTATGGGAGGTTGTCCAATTAGTGGATTAGGTTCTGGTGTTCCTCTATCTATGGATTGATGGTCTAAGTGGCCGCTGGCGGAATACTACGCGTTGGAAGAGGGCTGTGCATTTGGATATGGGAAGTGGGTGATGGGTTCCTAGTTAACTTGGGCAGTGACCTGGCTATCGTTACTTGCTCTCAGTGGTTGCTGGGTGTTCCTGGGTGGAGGACGGGCCTAGGATTTGCAGATGCCAGGCAATGGGAAAACACACCTAGATTTGAGATTCCTAGATAGTGGGAGAAAAGGCCAAGGTTTCACAAACTGGTAGACAAAGGGAGAGTACACCTAGATTTGAGATTCCTAGATAGTGGGAGAAAATGTCTAGGTTTCACAAACTGGTAGACAAAGGGAGAGCACACCTAGATTTGAGATTCCTAGACACTTAAATGTATAGGTGTCTACCTGTGTGATTGTATGGTGAAAGGGTGCACACTTAAATGTACAGGGGACTGCCTGGGTGTGCCTGTATGGTGAAAGGGTGCACACCTAAATGCATGGGTGGCTGCCTGGGTGCGCCTGTATGTCAAAAGAGTGCACACTTAAATATATGGGTGGATGCCTGTGCCTGTATGGTGAAAGGGTACACCTTAAATGTATGGATGGCTGGGTGTGCGTGTGTGTATATGTTGAATGGTGTGTGTGCTTGTGTTCAGGGGCATAACAAAACCTACATATTGTGGGGGCTAACACTTCAAATGTTGGGAGAGTGGCTAACTACACAGGTGGTAGGGTAGGGGCACATTTATTTGTGTGGTGGCATCTAACTTCTTTACTCATTGTACTCAGCAGCCCTGCAATTATGTTTTTGGTCTGCAAGATCAGAGTCGTACCAGGTTTTACGTTTGGAAGCAGGTTTCAGGCAGATCCTCATGAATGGTGCAAGGATGTCAAGGGTGTTGGTGATGGACAGATAGCGGCTAATGAGGGCAGAGTCAGCAGAAACGTCTGTGTTGGGTGGACAAGGGGGAAGAGAAGGCATCAGCTGACACTCGTTTCATCGGACGGATGTTAGTGAATGAGGTTGGCCGAGCTTTATGAGGAGTTGTCACAGGGCCAAAGGGACCCAAATGGGAGGAGAGGACAGAATGGTCAGACCAGGATAGTGGGTGACTAGGGGAGAAGAGAGAGTGAGGGTGGAGTGGATGTTTGCATATAACGTGTGACCAGCAGTGTGGGTAGGGACAGAGGGAAGAATGGAGAGGGATAGGGAGGAGCAGAGGTCAGTGAAGAGGGTGGTTGATGTGCAAGGGGAGTCTAGGTGAATGTTGAGGTCACCTAGTAGTATTTATTTTATTTATTTATTTATTTTATTGCATTTGTTACTCGCCCAAACCCTTAGGTACCACGGCGATGTTACAGACAGCTTGGTTAAAAACATTACTTGGAAATTGCCAATCGGGCGCAGTACATGAGAATACAAAATAATCATACATGACAACTTTAAATGCAGGGCTTAAGTACAGTGATATTTCCTGGAGCATGGAAGGGGATTTTAGTCTTGGTTAAATAGCCACGTTTTAAGAGATTTCTTGAAGCCTGAGAACGTTTGCTCATTTTTGATGGGGAGGGGAAGAGTGTTCCAATATGTGGGTGCAAGATATTGGAAACTACTGCCTCCTGCCTTGGTTGTCTTGTAGCGGGGGATAGCTAGGAGTAGTTGACTGTTAGATCTGAGGGGCCTCTTTGATACTTTTTTGGTGATGGCGTGGTTGAGGTAGATGGGGACACATGAGTGGATGCATTTGTATGTGACGCACAGGGCTTTGAATGTGACCCTGGCTTTGATGGGGAGCCAGTGATGGTTTCTTCTAATATTTGAGATATGATCTGACTTCCTTATTCCAAGGGCCGCCCGAAGGGCTTTATTTTGAATAAGCTGTAGTTTGTTTAGATTGGCTTTTGAGGTACCCAGGTAGAGTACGTTGCAGTAGTCGAGCCTGGATAAGATTAAAGCTCTTGCCAGCGTGATACAGTTGGTGGGTGTCAAGAATTGGCGACTGAGAGCAATAAGTTTTGCGGTGTAGGAGGTAGAGGAGGAGAGGGCGTTAATGTGCTTGGTCAAGGTGAGGTTGGCATCTAGGTAGACACCTAGTGTTTTGACTTGTTTGAGTACTGATATGTTTGTGCCATCAATGTTGATGGATGAGTAATCAGGATGTAAGGCTTCTATTTTGGATTGGGAGCCCACAATGAGAACCTCAGTCTTCTCATCATTGAGGCAGAGGCTATTTAGTGCCATCCAATTTTGGATTATGGCATATATTTTGTTGATAGTGTCGGTGTCTTGAGTGTAATCTCCCGATAAAGGGATGAGGATCTGGGTGTCATCTGCAAAGTTGGTGTAGATGACACCCATGTCGTCTAGCGCTGAGAAGAGGAGTTTAGTGTATGCATTATATAATGTTGGTGAGAGACAGGACTCTTGGGGGACACCAATGGGTACTATGATTGGGTTGGCGGCTTCTTTACCTATGGCGACCCTGGAGGTGCGGTCAGCAAGAAAGGATTTGATCCAGGTAGTAGCTTCGGTGGAGAAGTTAAAGTCTTTCGATAGAGTGGCACACAGTTTATTATGGTCTACTAAATCAAACGCTGCGGAGAGATCGAGTAGGAGGAGGATGCAGGGTTTTCCTGAATCTCTGATGGTATCCATTTGGATTTTTAAGTCAAGGAGCGCTGTTTCTGTGCTATGGTTGGGGCGGAAGCCTGATTGCCTCGTGCCAAGGAGGTGGTTTTGTTCGAGGTGAGTTTGGACTTGGTTGTATGCTAGTTTATCCAGTATTTTGAGGAGAAATGGGACAGTTGTTATTGGCCTGTAATTAGTGGGCACCGTGGGGTCTAGGGTAGGTTTTTTCAGGAGAGGGGTGACCCAAGCTTCTTTGATGCTAGCTGGTACTAGGTTGGTATTGAAAGAAGCGTTCACGAAGTTGGTGATAATAGGGGTGAGGGTGTGGGCACAGGATTTGACTACTGATGCAGGGACAGAATCGCCTTTGCAGTTGGAGGCTTTAAGTTTGGCGATGGTGTCAAACACTACATTTTGGGATACTGGTGTGAAATGGAATGGGGAGCTGGTGAATTCCTGGTGTGGTCGATTTAGATTAAGGAGGGCAGGTTTATTGGCTAGTGATTGTTTTTTAGTTGTGATTTTTATTTGGAGTAGTTCAATTTTGGCTGTTAGTGCGTCTTGAATAGTGGTGCACCATTCCTTGCTGGGGATGGTTGGGTTTATGGCTGGGGTAGGGTTTTCCAATTCTTTTAAAATGGCAAATAATTCCTTGGTATCTGAGGTAGCATTGCTGATCCTATTATTGTACGCATTAGATTTATAAGTAATAGTAGCTGTTTTATAGGTTTTGTTTATTTCTTGGTAAGCTTTTTCTGCCTCTGCAGTAGGATGCTTTCTGTAGGCATGTTCACGCGCGCGTTTGGTTCTTCTGAGGGCGATAAGGTCCTCATTGAACCAGAAGCTAGATCGCTTGTCTGAGCGTTTTGCCTTGGTGGTAAGCGGTGCTATAGCATTAATGGTTGCAGTGAGGCAGTTGTGATATAAGTCAGCTAGGAGACAGGGGTTGTCACTAGTGATCGAGGTGGAATCTAGGATTTTTGAAAGAGGAGGCGTGAGGTTTTCTGGCGTGAGTTTGCGGGCGTTTCTAGTTTCATAGGTAATCATAGTTTTAGGTTTCTTTTGTGTGGGTTCGGCGGGATTGATTGTAAAAACAATGTTATGATGATCGGACCAAGAGAGAGGGGAGATGGCCTCAATGGTTATGGGGGTATTAAGGGAGAGGATCCAGTCAAGGGTCCTGCCTTTGATATGTGTGGGTGCATTAACTAGTTGGCTGAAACCCATGTCCTTCAGGGCGGAATGAAGTGATTCTGCTTTGGCATCTTGGCTGTCATTGAAACCTAGGTTAAGGTCACCCAGGATGATGTATTTCGAGCTAGGTTTTATTAGTGGAGCTAATAGCAACGGAATTTCAGTTTCTGGGTGGTTGTTAGGGCTAGGTGCTCTGTAAATTACTATTAAATTAATAGTAGTTTTAGCATTTATGGGAAATTTTACGAGTAATGTTTCATACCCTTCTATACTTTCGATGGGACAAGATCTAAGCTGTAATTTAGTCTTAACTATAATAGCGACACCGCTTCCTTGTGAGTGGGTCCTATCTGTTCTAAATATGGTGTAGTCGGATGGGATTGCCAGAGTTAGTAGGGGACCTGATGCTTGATGGAGCCAGGACTCTGTGACTACTAGTATGTCGAGCTGTGATTCCATGATGAGGTCGTGCACTTCTATAGCATGCGCCCCTAAGGAGCGGGCATTGATGAGTAGCATGTTGAAGGAGGTAGAGAGTAGGGAGGAACAGAAGTCCACCCACTCAGATACGAAAAGAGAAGAAGTGCCACAGGGCTGATAGATGGTACCAATGCTTAAGGTGGAGGAAGGAGAGTTGACCAATTTGCACACTAGACTCTCAAAAGACGACTAGTGCTGAGTGGGTAGGACGGTAGAAGGAATCCACTCTGGAAGATTAAGGGAACTCCACTGCCAGCACGGTGGGTCAAGGTTTAGAGTTCATTTTATAGCCGTCCGGGAGGAGTGAGTCAAAGGAAGTAACTGAGCTGGCGTTGAACCAAGATTCCGTGAGTGCATGTATGTCCAAGTCAGTGTCTTCAAGGAGAAGGCAGATGTCAGCAGAATGTTTGATGGCTCAGCGTGAGGGTTGCCAGATGGAGACGATTGCTGCCTTTGAATGTTTTTTGAGGTGAAGTGTCGGGATGTGGGACATCAGTCTGGAGAGGTGGAGTAGAAGGGGGAGGGGTAGGTGAAGGAAGGAAGTTGATGAGAGAAGGAAGGAGCCGGACAAAGAGGAAGAGGTCGGCCTGCGGGTCTTGAACCAGGACTGTGCCCGTGATGTAAACATTGATACAGCAGTGTGACGAGAAGAAGCCCGGAAGGAGGAATTCCCAATTGGTGCCGCCATTAATGGAAGTTGAAGAATGAGGTGTGAAAGTGGCAGTGAGGTGAGAGGTCCATAGGTCAGGAGATGGGACAGAAAAGAGGATGTTAGTGAAGATTTCTCTTGGGGATGCACTGACATAGGTGTCTGCAATTGGGACGCCTGGGTTAGCACTAAGGATGTTTTTTTATGCTTTTTACACCCAGAATTAGTAAGAGAGGGAAGATAGGTGATGGTGTAGCAGTTGGAAAAGATAAGGGAGATAGAAAGTGCCATCTCGGAAGGAGGGAGGATGAGAGAGGCAGAGCGAAAGTGAGAGGAGAGGAGGGGGTGAGTATGCTGCAAAGTACAGTTCTGATCCTGATCCACTTGGCACAGTAGGCCAAATGGTATAAGGCCTAAGATCAAACAGGTATGATGGGGCACAGCAGCACTTTCACCCAAGCAGGTTCAATGCAGGCAGGAGGCACAGCTAAAACTGATTTTCACACACACCAGTAGTTTCAATGCCGGGAGGAGGCACAGCTAAAAACGGGTTTCACACACACAAGTAGTTTCAATGCAGGAAGGAGGCACAGCTAAAAACTATTTTCACACACACAAGTAGTTTCAAAGCAGGAAGGAGGCACAGCTAAAAACGATTTTCACTCACACAATTAGTTTTAGAGCAGGAAGGAGGCACAGCTAAAAACGATTTTCTAAACACAAGCAGTTTTAACGCAGGTGGGAGGCACAGCTGAGATCGATTTTCACGCAAACAGACGCAGTCTTGGAATGGCACAGGAAGTGCAATGCAGCAAGACAGTAGTTGTGACAGTGAGTCACAATGAATAAGGCAGAAAGCAGAGTCACCGTAGAACATGGGGCATTTGGAAAGTTGATGACTGGAGAGGCAAAGGAGAAGAGTTCAATGGAGCCGAGACAGCCACTGAGTAGCAGAACTCACGTGATAGTGCGGGACGGGAAAAAACAGACAAGCAGAGCGTTGATTGTCATAAGAGGGGCCCGGAGCACGGCCAGGCAGTAACAGGAACGGACAGGGCCTTTGAAGAGGGGTGGGCTAAAGAGTGCCGGTCACCTGGTTGGCCAAATAAGGATCTCTGCAGCCAATCAAGGTGGGGGGAGAGGCGAGTGAGGAGGACTCCAGAGGCCTTCTACAATGAGAAGAAGGCGGCAGCCATCTTGAAATTGCCACATGGAGCCATCAGCAAATGGTCTAAAAATGTAATATCCCCCACTGGCACAAATCACAACAGCCCCAGTGAGTTGGTGCGCAGTTCAAGAGGGAGAGTTGAAGCCATACAGTCAGCAAGTTCGTGGGGCCAAGACCATGAATTTATTTGATGAGGAGAAGACAAGGGCTTTATTTTGCACAGAGACCCCTCCTGTGTTGTGATGGTGGGATAATTTGGGTGAGGATCTAGTTATGTTGTCGGTGGTACATGTAGCAAAGTTTGGAACCTTTTTGAGGTGAACAAAGGTGTACAGTGGAAGGCCTAACATTAGGCTAGAACACTAGTCTAGTGTAAAGAGCACCAGAGTAGGGATTAGAGATTTGCTGATTGGTGAGTGAGATACTTGCAGATTTTCTTCTACTTGTCTTCTTTGTTCTCTCTCGCCTCGTGATTCGATTGCTCTTGCAATGTCGCCTCTCCGCTGGCTACCGATTCGCTCCTGTATTAAGTTTATTTTTCTTTGTATGGTCTTTAAATCCCTTTATAATCTTGCTCCCCTTGCCTCTCTTCCTCTGTGTTCTTTTATTCTCCCCATACTCTTCGTTCCCAGTCTCTTTTTCTCTCAGCTTTTCCTGGCCCGCCCTGTGCTCAGTCCTGCTTTTGCTCCTTTTCCTTACTAGCTCCTCTCCATTGGAACACAATGCCTCTTTCTCTTCATTCTGTTTCTTCATACTCTCTTTCTCGTTCTGCTCCCAAAACTCATTTTCTCTAGTTTTATTTTGGTTACTTTAGTCATTCTTTCCCTTTAATTGTACCATGTTGTGATTATATGTACAGCTCTTTAGCGTAAAGGGCTCAAAACATAAAAACTAAATACAAATACAAAATATGCATTTTCCTGATGCTAGGTAGGTTGATTCTAGCCACAGTGGCTGTGAAGAAATAATTAAGTTTAAGGTCACTTTGGAGGAGGGCCCCAAGGTTGTAAGCCCTGGGTGATGAAGTGAGAAAGTCCGGGGGAAAGGCTCTTGGGGATGGAGGATTGGGGTATGCATTGAAGGCTGGCGGAAAGATGACTTAAGTCTTGGAGGAGTTCGATATCAGGTAGCCTAGAGCCATCTAGTGATGGATGATGGAGAGGAAACCATTGTTGTTAAGATTGAAAGAGGTAAGGAGAGGAAGATTTACATATGGTATGCAAAGAGGTTGTTGTGAAAGACAAAGGATGAAATTAGTTTATCCAGGGATTGTGTGTAGAGGGAGAGGAGGAGTGAGCCCTGGACTCATGCATGAGTGGCATCCTCTGGAAGGTTGTGGTGGAGGAGATGTTGGAGTTCCAGGAGATGGTGAAAGAGCAGTCAGAGAGATAAGTGGCCACTCAGTCAAGTAACTTGTCCTTGAAGCCATGGGAGGAAAGTGTTTGGAGGGAAAAAAAAGGTGATCTACGGTGTCAAAGGTGACAAGAGATGGAGTAGAATGAGGATGGAGGAGAGGTGGGAGTGATTAGCAGTGGTCAGGAAATTTGGGACATGGTTGACAGCCCAATCCATTGTTTATTTAGTCTGCAATACAGATTACAAGGTGGTCATATAGTGTGTGTACCTCAAGGTTGTTGACAATGTGACTGAAGACAACCCTCTTGAGGATTTTTGAGTGTTGCCGTAGAAGAGAGAAAGGCATGTAAAATGATGGATTATTGAGACGGGCAGTTTTTTTTCTTAGATGGGTATGACTCTGTCTATTTTATGGCAGCCTGGGCACCTATTCCGTCCGACCCTGGTGCTTTACTCTCCTATGCCTTCATACATTCCCCCTACCATTATCTGTTTTTCCTTCTTTTCTGACTCCTTTTATACAATGATTACATCTTGCCTTCTTGCTGTATTATCCTGGATGCTTGCCTACTTTTTGCACCTGAATACCTCCAAAACTGAAATCCCATGATTTCCATTCTCCACTGTTCCCCCTCTTCCAGCTCCTTCTATCTTATTCCCCCTTCCATTATTCCATTTTCTACTACTGCATGTAACTTGGGTTTATTCTTTCGTGCAGCACTTTCCTTCTCTACCCACACCTCTAACACTGCTTGCTTATGTGCCTTTCAACTTTACAAAATATGTAAAGCTAATCCCTTTTTGGCTTTCCATGCTACCAAACTGATTATCTCATCCTTTGTCCTCTCTCATCTGGGCTACTGCTCTGCACCTCTAATTGGTCTAGCCGCCTATCAACTTGCGCTACTGCGCTCTATGTTTAATTCTTGTATACGTATTCCATAGCTTTCACCCCCACCCCCCATACCACTATCTTATGGTCTCTCTGCACTTTATCTCTTGGCTCTCATTTCAATCACGCCTACTCTTGCATTTCCTCTGTATAGTCTTCAACTTCTTACATGGCCTTGCACCTCCTTATCTCTCCAACTACTTTCTCTCTATATCCCATCGTTCTCTTCGCTCCCAATCCCAATATCTACTGACTGTTCTTAAACCCACAAGCGCTCAACCTCATTTCCACTCCTTCAAACCTCTTTCCCCTAAACACTAGAACTCTACCTCTTATTATTAGATCTTCTCGTACTCTTCGTCATTTTAGATCTCACCTTAAAGATTCTCTGCTCCCGTCTGACCACTAATTTTCATTGTTGAAATTAGATTGACTGCCTCATTAATTTGTAACACTCATCTTTTTGTGCCGTATAATATTTTGTGCTTTGCTTTGCGGAAAGCGCTATATAAATACAATGAAATACAAAGACAAATACCCATTGAAAGAGAGAAATTGAAGAGGAAGGAGAAGTAGGAGGTGGTGATAGGTGCAAACTCATTTTGGATGCGTAGTCATTAACAGGATGTTTTGCATGGCCATATGATTTCAGTTCAATTGAAGTTCACAGATTGTAAAGCTAAATGATAGGTAGAAGTGTTTAATTTAAACCGTTTGTATTTGTAATGGTAATCAAATAATATGTTAGTCTATCAACAGATAACTACAATTATGATGTGATTCAAAATAATATTCTGATTTTATAAATTACTCTGTGTTAGTTCATATTCTTTACAATGACACTGAAGTAATAAGAGCCTTACTTTCCAAGTTGCATCTTCAAAACATTACACACACAGGAAAGTGTGGACAATGATGGCCTTTATTTCGATGCACTCTACAAGGACGAGGTCAGAGAAGAAGAGATTGAGAGTGCTGAGTGGGCAGTAGATGAGGAAGATTGTATGATGCATGGGAGGAAGATGTTGTATAGGGATGTGTTTGGAGAGGAGTGAATTTAGTAAGAGATTAATACAAAGCCCTGATCATCTTCATGATTTAAATATATATTTTTTTTAAACTTCTTTTTATTAGTAGTCACAACAGATGCATAGCGCCATTTCCACACTGGACTTCACACAACATACAAGGATACATCTCTTGGTTTGAATAATACAATACAAATTACATGGAAGCTTCGTCATCAGAAAGCATGTCACACAAGTACATCCTAAAGGGGCCCCAGATGTCCTTGGGTCTACTTGTCCCAGGTTAGGTCAAAACATATTGTTCCTCACATTCGTTAACATGTGTCAGTTCACGAAGAAAGTAGTTCATGTACGGTGGCGTGGGACTTTTCCATGTTTGTAGAATACATTTTTTGGCCACCGCACATGAGATATTAAATAGTCTTCTAGTTTTTTCGGAGCACTTGCCAATGTCCACAAGCAAGTATTTTTGAGGCGTTAGATCAGGGGGGATCTTTGTGATTTCCTCCAACATTTCAGCCTCCATGCTCCAGAACCCCGCTACAGCTTGGCACTCCCAGTACATGTGGAAGGATCCCGCCTGAGGTGCCCTACATATGGGACACTCGTCTGAGCTGTCGGCTACAATTTTGCCACTCTAGCCGGAGTATAGTGTAGTCTATTTAGAATCTTAAATTGTATTAGGCGCACCCCGGCATTGAGTGACATGTTTTTTGTGAGCGCACAGTATTTGCCACATTTCTTCTCTCCAATGGGCATCTGTACATCCCTCTCCCATTTGTCTTTGATCTGGTTTGCCGTGGGGGTATGAGTCTGCACTGACATATATAGCTTGGAGATCCCGAAGCCTTCTTTAGACATAACCAATTGTATGCATGGATGTAGGGGAGGTTCGTCCAGGAAGAGCGGCCATCTCACTTGAAATGCAGACCTCATCTGATAATACTGGAGTGTCTTAAGCGGTCCTCCACCGACTGCTCTCATAAAGTCCTCCAGGGCTACAAAGTTCCCGTTAGGGAACATGTCTCCCATTTTAATTTCTCTATCGGGGTCCCAAGATTCCTGTAAATTAACATCATGCGTTGGGGGGATATCCGGGAAATTCCAGAGGGGTACCTCTGGGTTATAAGGTGTTTCTATCTTCAGCCTCTTGCATATCGCCTCCCAGGCCCAGACTGTACAGCTTACTGGATTATATTCACATGATCTTTTTCTATTGTGTATTAAAAATGACGATTGTATGTCGGTGGGATATGTGGTGTGTTCCTCTATCAATGTCTGGGGTGATCTATCTGAGGTATCATACCAATGTTTCGCAAATTGTGCTTGGGCAACATAGTAATAGAGCTCAAAGTCCGGGGCAGCAATACCACCGGTACAATATGGCTCAGTCATCTTTCCTCACCGCATTGTAGCCGTTTTCCCGTTCCAGAGAAATTTCACTACCATGGATCAGAGTCTGGCGTAAAAGGTCCTGCCCGGCCATATAGGGACATTCACAAAGAAATATAATAGTTTGGGAAGGACTATAATTTTAAGAATCGCAACCCTAACGTATAGGGAGATTGGAAAGCGCCCCCACATCTGGAGTTTAGTATTCAACAGTTGTAGTGCGTTTTCATGATTGTCAGAGTATAAAGTGTGTCTGTTTCTGGAAACAAGGATTCCTAAGTATCCAATATGTTGTTCTGACCACTTGAGCCCACATGTCATACCTGGGCACTTGGTAGCCGGAGTGAGCGGGCATATTTCGGACTTGGCACTGTTTGTAGTATAACCAGAGAATTCCGCAAACTCATGTATATCTGCCATGATGGGTGCAATGTTTTTTTTGGGTTCTCGGACATACAGTAACATGTCGTCTGCATATAACGAAATCAGTTGGGTGGAGCCTTTCATTTTTATCCCCTTATTTACATGTCTTAGTCTAATCGCCACTGCCATATGCTCTATGGTTAGGGCGAATAATATGGGTGAGAATGGACAGCCCTGCCTAGTGCCCCTGCCCAACAAAAACAGTTCAGAGACGGTCCGGTTTGTTAGTACCCGAGAGCCACGGTCAGTATACAGCAGCTGCACATATCTAATAAAGTTAGGCCCTATACCAAATGCTTCCAGTACTGATAGGAGATAAACCCATGAAACCGAATTGAAGGCCTTTTCGGCATCGAGAGAAATAGCCACCGCACACCTATTCGGGTCTATTTGTGCCATTATACCAAAGAGTCTGCGAAGATTCAGGGCCGTGGACCTTGTGGGAATGAACCCACTCTGATCAGGATGGATCAGAGTAGGTACAGCTGGTAGAAGCTGGTTCGCCAGTACCTTCGCAAATATTTTAGCGTAAGTATTTATGAGTGATAGGGGTCTATAGGACAACACGCCCTGTGGTAGGCATCGAGGTTTAGGTAATACAGTTATTATAGCTTCTCTCATTGTTGGGGGCGGTATATTCCTCTCTAGGGCTTCTTCCCATGTTTTCAGCAGTATAGGAACCTTACAGAACTCCTTATAGAATTCGGCACCTATTCCGTCCGACCCTGGTGCTTTGGTAATTTCTTCAGCTGTAATAGGTTGATCGATTGCTAGTTTGTTCTCAACAGGGAGTTTCGGGAGATCAATGGCTGCGAGGTAGGACTTTATTTCACTGCTCTATTTTTTATGCTTGTTTGCATGAAGTTCCTTATAAAATTTTATGAATTTGCCATTTATACCCTCCTCCCTCAGGAGCACCTCCCCTTTTGTCGTTTGGATGCTAGTGATCTGATTCGGTTGCTTTTCATGCCTTAACAAATTGGACAGTAATTTCCCTGCCTTGTTCCCCTCCCCGTACCTGCGTGCCCGTACAGGGGCCACTACATAGGATATCTCTCCAGTAGCCAGGTAGTCAAAATTTCTAAGGAGTGTATTTCAACAAGTGTTTCTTTGTCCTGTGTGCGACTATAAGTTTCTTCTAGTGTGTTCAATTTAATCTCTACCTCCGCAAGCTCTCAGCGCAAACCCTTCAGGAGGCCGGCGGATTTCGATATCAAGACCCCTCTGACCCAAACCTTAAAAGATTCCCATACCGTGGAGTACATATCAACCGTACCTAAGTTGCTAGTGAAAAACCCAGCTATATCATAATGTAATGATTCCACCACACCAGGGTCACCAAGTATTCCACTAGGCATCCTCCATCTTCTTGCGGGCCTGGGCTATCTCGCAACACAATCTCTAACAGCACTGGGGAGTGATCAGACAGCGTGCGGTGCAAGATGTCACATATTTTCAGTGCTGCAGACATATTTGAGGAGATAAACCAATAATCAATTCTCGACTCAGAATCATGTACCGAGGAGTAATATGCATATCTCCTGCTTCCAGGATGTAGCTCACGCCATGCATTCACCAATGACAATTCCGGTATTATGTGCCCTAGCATAAGCACTGTCTTAGTGGGTCCCCTTACAGTTTTCGTGGACCTATCTAGTGTGGGATCAAGAGCCACATTAAAGTCCCCCCCCCTATTATAATGGACACATCTATTGAACTAATCAACTCAAATATATTCATGTAAAATCCTGGGTCATCAATATTAGGACCATATGTATTAACTAACATAATTTGTTTACCTGCGATTTCCCCCCAGACCAACACATATCTTCCGAGCTGGTCCATCCTCTGACCCTCGACCCTAAACCCCAAAGAGGGGTGTATGAGAGTGATAACTCCCCTAGACTGGGAGGAATAATCCGTGTGGAACCTTTGTTTGCCCCATTTGGGCAGTATGTGCATGTTGCTAGTTCCCATTGTATGTGTTTCTTGTAACATTGGGATTTGAGGGCCCTGTCTGGCAACGTAGTTGCCAATTTTCCTAGCTTTCATCAGGTTATTCAAACCCTGGACATTCCATGACAGTAATCGAATCTTTAACCCATCACCATTATTGTGTATGTGAGTGTTTGAACAGCATCTCATCACTCATAGTTTTGGCATTTGCACAATGAGGACAGCACCAGCATTTGAGCGACCACAAACTTATCAAACCATGAACATTTAATTCTGCCACCTTCCCACCAGTGCCCAACATTGTTCAGTAGGCTTTAACTCCCAGTGTGCGCCGTAATAATTCTGTTCCAGTATGGCAATCGCCCCAAACGCCCATCCACCCTCATCATCCACCCCAACTTGATGGTGTTCCCTCATAAACTTGTGGAATACTCCAAGGGTAGCCATGTTGCTTCACATGACCACCAGATCCGGCCCCTCCGCCCTCTGAAAACAAAGTAATACGGTTGCTGATATAAAGGATATGGTATGCCTTGTATGTAGACAGCTGATTCATGTCTTTAGCCGGGGTCTGTGGTTCTGTTCAGGTCTGCGTTCTGTAGGAGGTAAGGGTATAGAGTTCTCAACATAGGCCATGGCTTTGGATGGGATTTCGAAGAAGTGCGCCCTTCCTGCGTGCTGTATTCTCATCTTGGCTGGGAACATCAGGGCATACGAAATTTGGCGTGCTCTCAGGAGTTTCTTGACTAGTTCATAGGATAGGACCTTCTGCTTGCCTGCACCCCGGCTGAAAAGTCTGGGTATATGTGTATTCAGCTTTCCTCATATTGCAGTGTATCATGCTCCCTCGCCAGCCGCAGGATTGCATCTCTATCCCTAAAATTGAGGAGTCGGGCAATGAACGTGCGTGGTGGGGCTCCAAGTCTAGGTAGCGGTGCCAGAGTGCAATGCGCTCTTTCGACCAAAAAGTGTTCCGAAAAGGACTCAGGCCCGGAAAGGGTCTTCAGCAGGGTTTCAACTTGTTTTTCCAAGTTGCCCCTTTCCGCATGATTCATACACACCCACTATTCGAACATCGTTCCTTCTTGACCGCGATTCGAGATCCTCACATTTGTTCTGTGGTTTGGACATATTTTTATTCAGCTGGGTTTTGTCTCGGCTATAGTGTGCAATGGTGTCTTCACTGGAGCTGATTCTATTTTCTGTTTCCGTGATTCGTTCACTTTCCTTGTCCACTCTAGCTTTCAGCAAACCAATAGTGGCAACTATATCGTATAGCTTGACATTGACTGCGAGGAATCTATTTTGCACTATGGTTGTCAGCCTGTCCTCCCTTTCACCGATTTCAGCCTCAGCTGTCTCATTAGAATTAATGTGTACTTCTGCGGTGGTAGTCTGGTTCTGACTGCTCGTATATGTGTCCATGGGTCCCTTCTTCTTAGTGCCTGAGGCTTTCGTTGCTTTCCCAGACTTTTATGGCTCGCCCATTTTAATGCAGTGGTGCTGTAGTGCTGGTAATGGTTGGATTGTGCACAGTTGTGTGGATCCCCCACTCTAGCGTACGATACCACCAGTTCTTATAAGCTTTTCTTATATGGAATTAGCAGGGGTTTAAAAGTTGGTTGTGTCTCATTTATGCAATTGTTCGGGTGTAACCATTCAGCATTTGGGATCCACGAGTGGACTGTATTTCTCCACGTATTATGTTGTAGTCATGTATAGCATATGGTTGCCACATTTATCATAACTCGCTTCCAGGTAGTACCAGCTTTAAGTATTAGCTGACAGTTCCGGCAGGGCTGTTACCAATTTGCAGGTCTCTATTTCATATTGAGATCAGAAGATTGTGTCCTCAAGCCTTATAATCTCTCGTGTAGCAATCAGTGTTGGCACTATTTCATGTTTCGACAGCTGTGGGGTGTTTTCCTCAGACATATGCCACCACCCACTGCCACCAGTTTGTATTTAATACAGCCCAGTACTCTGCAACAAAGGTGTGCTGGGGATTACTGCAGGGCCCAATTCCTCATGTGCTTGTGTCTCCTATCACCCTCACGCCAGCCGTTCGCACCACAGCAGTGAATTGTTGGGACCGTGCTGTCTGTGACTCACGTGGGTCTTTTAGGGCTCTCTGTGTGCTCGCAGTTTTCCACCCGCTGCGTATTAATGCTGCATGGGCTGAAGATCAGTAATAGCACATGGAGCGCCCTCCGCTTGGTGGTATTGTGCAGTTCATTACATACACATACTTCCCCCTGTAGTTTCTCTCACTGTGTGCTTGGTGTGTATTGTGTGTTCATTGCACTCACTCAGAGGTAAGCAGATCTTATGCGGCTGGTGGACCATTCCTCGCAGCTCCACAGGACCACGGAGTTCCCTCAGTGTCGTGGGCACTCCTGTATCAAGGATCTTCGGTCCTGTGGCAGCATGTAGCGTGGTCAATGCGCGGGGCGCCAGCACACCAGCTCCGGAGGGTTGTTGTATGACCTGTTCTTCCGAGGGGTCTGCAGGGTTGCCCTTTCGCTGATCACCCTCTCACAGTGAGGATTTCAGTTGCCCACGCGGGAAGCACATCGCCCCGGCTCGCTCCGTAGATCCAGTCTCCGCCCACCTGCGGCCTTCCATCTTGTAGCGTCCCCATCTCTGCAGTATTCTCTCTTTGTTCTCTCAGGCGGGTCGCGCCGCCACCCCATGCCGGCGGATGTTTACATGCCCGCAGCCCAGGATCGCCTGACCGTAGCTTGCTAGGAGTTTTACCGTGTGCTCACGAGTGTCAGAGCTGTCTAATCATCCAAGCTTTAGCTCCGTGGGCTACCCTTGCAGGATATTTCGGATTAGGATATTTGGTTGGGTGGGAGCTCACAAATCAGGCAGCCCTTTCTTCAGTGCGCAACAGCGCCATCCCTTAATGATTTAAATTCTTAAGGATTAACACTATATAAAAACCAAAAAGACAAATGTCTAAAGTGACGAATCTGGCAATGTCGTCACTACTTTCCCGGTGAAAATCTCCCCTCACGTGGCCAGGGTAAGGCGGCCTCTACTTGATTCTCACCCTGGAGGTGGCCATTTGAGGGAAGTCCACATGAGGAGGGATGACCCACAGGGGAGTGGGGTAGACTCATGGCACCCCCATTCAGTTTTACCCCCTTTCCCTCCCTCTTCACTTATGACCAAGAATCCTACTTCTTCTGCTATTCCTATACACTTTCTCCAACTTTCCCCTTCCTCATTTCTAAAATGTACTGGGACACAGAAGAGGAGTACCTTAATTCCACTGACATGAGGAAGAATATGAACTGCCCTCATGAAGATTACCTTGTTGTAAGTACTGGCACGATGGAGAAACACAGAGGAATGAAGATTACCTCCAGGAACCACTTGAAGCATTCTAGTGGTTGCCAGTTTCCTATTGGAACCTTCCCAATAGAAATAGAGGAAGGGAACCAGGAAGTGTTGTTAGTCACTCCCTGGAGGGCTCTGGAGCCAGGAAGACATACTGCTTCTGCTGCATGATGGGAGGCCCTGATTCAGAAAGCAGGTGGACCTTTGAAGGGCCAACAGGGGTCCTTACCTACTTGGGAGCTCTAGGAAAGACTGCACAATCATCCAGCTAAGAAGGCAATTTGGGGCCATGGGTCCACTGCAGAGGGCAGACCCAGGGAGAGCAATTCCCCCCTACTCCCGGAGGAATTGCAAGGAAGCTGCCGACCGAGGATGCCTGCAATGGGTAGTTGCGTGGTCCCTAAATGTCTTGCAGTCGACAGGAAACCCACAAGACAGAGACTGGCTGTGCCGCGTGGAAAACTGCTGCTTCCTACCGTGGAGACGGAAGAATACATCCACGAACCAGAGGCCAATGCAAAAAGAAGAGAAGCAAGGCAGAGTGCCGCCACCAAGTGTCTGGGACCCACCATTAGCCAGTGGTAGTCTGGGAGCAACGAAAACTGGGTTGAGTACCCCCAACAAGGGTCTGGGACCCACCATTACCCAGGGGAAGCCTGGAACTGAGGAAATGAGGGCATTCCAGAACTGAAATGCTATGGCAATTCCTCTCTGAACAAGAGTACCAACAGCAACCCCATACATGTGTATGGGGTTGCTGTTGGTACTCTTGTTCAGAGAGGAATTGCCAAAGCATTTCGGTGCTGGACTGCCCATGTGGGCGGGACAAAGACTGATATGCAAATGGATATTTCCCATCTGTGAAAGGTACAGTGTGCAAAAAGCGTGTGCTGCAAACTCTCATCTCAGAACAGGTTATCATGCCATGTTATTTCTGGAGAGGAGCGCCTGCTAACGTTTTTGAAGCATTTGCAAGGAACTTGGGGTTGGTCACCCTTATTTACCTGGGGGCAACCAGACGTGGACTTCCTGCTCACTGTGCTCAGAGAGGCACAGCTTCACCTCACTGATGAGGCCCAACAAGGCTGAAACATGTGTATGGGGTTGCTGTTGGTACTCTTGTTCAGAGAGGAATTGCCATAGCATTTCGGTGCTGGACTGCCCATGTGGGCGGGACAAAGACTGATATGCAAATGGTTATTTCCCATCTGTGAAAGGTACAGTGAGCAAAAAGCGTGTGCTGCAAACTCTCATCTCAAACAGGTTATCATGCCATGTTCTTTCTGGAGAGCTTTTTTGAAGTATTTGCAAGGAACTTGGGGTTGGTCACCCTGAGTTACCTGGGGGCAACCAGACGTGGACTCCCTGCTCACTGTGCTCAGAGAGGCACAGCTTCACCTCACTGATGAGGCCCAACAACGCTAAAACACGTGTATGGGGTTGCTTTGGTACTCTTGTTCAGAGAGGAATTGCCATAGCATTTCGGTGCTGGACTGCAGGAATTGGCCTTGGGTGAGCAGCAGAAATCTTCTTCAGATTAGATGAGGGGGCAGGGCTAATAAGAATTCTTGTGGAGATTATTGACTGGTAATCTTCATTACTCCTAGTGCTACTCTTCCTTGTCCCAATATGTACTTCTCAGGAACCCTTTTTTATCTCTATTTTCTTTCTTCCCCACCCCACCCCTGCCCGGACAGGGGAATCCCCAGTTAAGAATAACTGCCCAATTCAGCCATATCAGGAGGGAGAGGTGGGACGTAGGTACTGCAACGAGGAAGACTAGGAATGGGAGTGATGAAGATTACTGATAAGTAATCCTCCCAGTACCTCCCCATCCCTCTTCCTCACCCAAGTACTTGTGAAGTATACCAACATGATGCAATGAATGGGCCTCAAAGAAACACACAGAGACTAATGATGGCATGTAAACCACCCAAAACCACTTTATTAACAGCACATCCCCTTAGGAACATGAACGTTCACAAGATGTTGCATTCAAAATCCCCGTTCCTAAAGCACCTACCCCCATAAAATGGCCATTGATGTAGTGGACATTCCCTGGACCTTCAGTGGGGATTTTTAACCCGAAGACAGTATGCAATGGAGATTGTTTCCCGCAACCACCTACTAACTATGGGAACTGTGACTTTATGACCAGGCCACCACCCTGCAAAAGTCACAAAGAGTCTATCTGACTTTGTAAAAGCTTGTGAGCATTCTAGATAGATGAGAACTGCTCATCCATCGTCCAAGTGACTCCAACCCAATTCCTCTGGGGAGCTGGGATTAGTAAAGAAAGATGGAAGAACCACCTCCTGAGAGATGTTAAACTTTGAAACTACTTTGGAAAGGAAAGCCAGGTCACACTTAAGGAAGAGGGCATCATCTTGAACCACCAACCTGGAAGGTGTGCAGGTTAACCTCTGGCTTTAGTTATGGCCACCAGAGACACAGGGTCTCATTACACGGATGGCAGTAGGGATTTACCGGTACCGGTAAAATACCGGTACCGGTAAATCCTTACCGCCTTACTACGAGGTCCCTTTGCGGGTTGGGGGATTTAACGCCTGCTTTTTGCAGGCATTACAATCCAACCCGCTAAGGGACCTCGGAGCTAATTACGGCACCGCAAAATTGCGGTGCCGTAATTAGCGCCTTCCCCATTCCCATAGAGCCCTATGGGGCAGAAATGGGAATGGGGAAGGGGAATGGTGGAAGGGGGATTTACCGCCCCTCCAACCTTGGAATGGGGCGGTAAATCCCCTTTCCGCTAAGGCGGTGCCGGTATTTTACCGGCATGAGCCATGGCGCTAATAGCGCCATGGCTCACCGCCTACCGTGTAATGAGGCCCACAGTTTTAAGGATAGTAGTTTTAGAAGGAATTCTTCCGGAAGTTCAAAAGGAGCTGACTGTTAAGCTTTCAACATGAGGGGGAGATATCCCAGGGGGAGAACCCCAAGGTTGGCACTGGTCTAGCAAGGGAGAAACCTTTCCAAAGCATATTCACCAGATAAACTTCATCAGAGGCCCTTAGAGTGTTTCTCTTAACACTCTGATTGCTGGCCACTGGGCCCTCAAGTTAGACACTGCAAGACACAAATCAAAACCCTCCTGCAGGAACTAAAGAACTGAAGAGTTCTGGGAACTGAGCTAAGAACTGCTGTAATGCCCCACTTAGCACAACACTTCTGGCAAATACCCCGGTGCCTATTATAGGTTCTCCAGGTAGAGGGTCTCTTCTACTTTAGAATGAATTCAACTAATCTTCAGGACGTACCCTGACACTGCAACCGTTCTCGCTCAATTTCCATCACCCTCCCACCCCCCACAAGTTGAATGATGCTTGCCCTGTGCCTCAAGGATGGGTACTGGATGTTGCAGGAAACGAAACACTAGAGCTATTGCCAGATCCAGGAGAAAGCAAAACCAGCCTCAATGGGTCCAAAAGGGGGCCACCAACATGACTATTGACTCTGATTCACTGATCTTTAGCAGCTCCTTCGGAAAAAAGAGAAAGGGGAGGGAATACATACAGTAGGGCCTTTGTCCATGGCATGGCCATTGCATCTTTCCTCCGGGCACCCTGGTAAGGGAAACATGGGAAACGTAGGGTGTCTTTGCATTTTGGTGAAGAGGTTGACACTGGTGGAGCCATACTTCCTGCAGATGCTGAAGAACACTTACCCCCCAAACCTCGCACTTCGCTAATGGGAAAAACCATGCTTTGTCTGTCTGCTACTACACTGTCCAGGCCATGATGTGGACTGCCTTGAGGGATAAGAGGTTCATCTGCCCAATACCCCATCCCCTCGGCAAAAAGACTGAACGTCCTGTAGTGGGAACCCACTAGCCAGTTGATATTTGAGACTGTCATGGTATTGTCTGTCTGGCACAACACTGCCTTTCCCTGTAGGGTTAAAGAGAAGGTCTGCATGGCTAAATTTGCCACAGCCAGTTCACTCCAATTTGAGAATTGGGATGCTTCCCAAACCAACCATTCTTCCTGGTGTGTTGATTTCCGACTCCTGCCTCACACCCACCATGCTGGAGTCTGTGGTAGGAATGGCCAGCAAGGGCTGATTCAAGGGATACTCCTTCAGAAGGTTGTCCAATTGAAGCCACCACTGGAGATTTAATCTCAGGGAAGGGGCCACCAGAAGCAAATCTGCAATGTCCTGGTCCTCCTTCCTGATATTGGGAAGCTGACATAGCAGTGGTCTCATGTGAAGATGAACCCAAAGCACTAGAACAATGCATGTGTCCAGGTTCCTATACACTCTGGGGAACTCCCTCTCTGACCCCTGGGTTAAGGCTAGAAGGGGCCGTAGGATTTTCTGTGACCTGATTAGCCCTGTCTTCTGGGGGAAAGACCCCCCCCATTTGGGTTCAGAATCTGGATCTGCTGAACTGGAGATCTTGTAAAGTATTTGTGTCTGTTGACAAGGAATCCAACGGTCTACGGGGTCCTCTAAGTCTGGTGAACGTGATGGATCAACAATTGCCTTGATGATGCCTTAATAAGCCAGTCGTCTAGGTAAGGAAATATTTTAATTGGCGGTTGAGATATGCTAGTACTGGTAGCATGACCTTTGTGAAGACACTGAGGGCTGACTTCAGTCCGAAGGGGAGTGCTCTGAACTGGAAGTTGGACCCTTCCACAGAAAATCTCCAGTATTGTTGATATTTACACCAGATGGGAATGTGGAAGTAAGTGCCCTGAAGGTCAAGGGATGCTAGGAAGACCCTGTCTTGGACCAGGGGATGACTCTCTGTGGGCACCCCATTTGGAAGTGCAGTGATGTCCGTGGGAGATTCAGAGACTTTAGATGTGTTATGAGGCGATACTGCAACAATGGTTTGGGGACCAGGAAACACTGTAGAGTGCACTCCCCTTCCCTTTTCTACCCGGTGTACTCTCTTTATGGCCTTCTTCTGGAGTAAGCTCTGCATGGCTTGATGCATGGCCCATCTCTTGGTCTTTCGCTTGGGCAAAGAGCTCTGAATAGATTCGGAGGAAGCAGAGTCCAGCTCTATCTCATATCTCCATCTTGCAATCCAGTGGACCCATGCAGCTTCGACAGCTGGAGGCACTCCTGCCAGAGCCATCACATTGCCCCTACCGGCCTGGCGTGAGGACTTCTGCACTTTCTGTGGGGTGGGAGGATGTCTGTCTTTTAGAGCCCATCTAGATCTGTCACCTCCTGGACGTCTCCTTGAGGTATTTTATCTTTCGCTCCTCTTCCTGGGTCAATAGGGACTCCGATGTTGATGAGCGGGGTGACGAGGATGGGGAGGATTCTGAAGAGGAGGAAGAGAAGCCTCTCTGTTTCCTCCTCTTTACTTCCTCTCCTCAATGGACTTTTTAAAATGTTCCACCAACCTTTTCTCAGACACAATGATCACCTTCTTTTCTTAGGCCTCTCTGTGGTCTAGGAACTAGAAGAATCAGTGGCTAGACAAGACCTTTTCTCACTGTTTGCCTATGATTTCTGCCGATAGAGTACAATCTACGACAGCTTCACCCACAAGGTGCACATTTATAACAAATAAACCTGCCTTCAGCTCTACTAAAAGCTGCTTTAGTTGATATGCCGACGCGCGCACTTCTTTTTTTGTTTTATTTTATCACCTTTGGGGAGAGCGTCTCCTGCCGGCCTGCCCCATCTCCTTACCGCCGACCCCAAGTAAGTCTGGGGCACCGCTGATACTACTGATGCTCCCACTCAGCCCAGAGCACCAGAGTGCCTTTTCCACAGCTATGCTGCTGCACAGTCCCTACCGGCGGAAGCTGAGTGCGAAAGGACAAGACAGGAGCTCAGCAGAAGAGCGCAGCCGCCAATATGCTCAACCGCGGTCCCCTTGCCATGCAGGAATCCTGGGAGTCCTTAGCCCTGTAGGGGAACACCACGACCAAGCACTGCACATTGACCCTCCAAGCCCCACCAGGAAAGGGAGAAGAGTACACCTTATAATTTAAGCCCATGTCGGAGGCAGGACAATTTGTTGGGCCAGTTATAACTTCAGAAAGGGGCGGGACACGAAGAAAAATAAAGAAAGAAGGGAGGTTCCTGAGGGGAGGTGGGTGACTTCACAAGTATTCACGGGTACATGGAAGAGATATGGGGAGGTAATGGTGGGTTAACCTAGTTTGGGGAGATCAGTTACGCAGAGTCTGTGATACACGGTGTGATGATGTCAGAACTAGCTGAATATAGCATCATTTAGTTCTGATGGCATTAGTATTTGATTAGAAGACTAATGAACTGTACATGATGTTGGTTACATTAAACTGATATTATAAAAAAACAATAGTCATATAGTTCTCTCCTACTGATGTCATGGAGCATTTCAATGTCTTCATGCTGTAGCCTGAATGTCACCATTGGAATGGTGTGGATTTCTGAGGCCCCAAAATCAGTCAAAATATACCATGTACCATTACACATTCAACCCCCAATGCGCATTAGGGGTGTATTGTGTAATAGTGTATTTGAAGAAGTGCTTTTACAGATGGGGGCCAGGCTACCCCTATGCTGCCATATTTAGGAAGGATACATTTTGGTGTTTGAGTACCATTAGTATAGTGTGAGTACACGTCAGCGCAAGTAGGATCACTTGAGGAATCTGAGTTTGGGCTTCAAAACGAGTTGGCCGGTATCCCAAATGGGATACCGCCCAACAGTATTTGCGTTATCGACCACACATCCGGCGGTATTAAGCTGGATCACGGGTTGAGCAGTAAATGTAATTCCCCATTCACCATTGGGTCCATTAGACCCAATTGGGAATTTTCAGTGCAATTACCTCCAGCGGTATTACTGCACAGTAATTGAACCAAAAATCAGCATTTTTCCAGCGTGTTTACCCCCCAACTCTGAGCTGGGGTAAACATGCCATACTCATGTTAGGGCAGACCCTTAAACGCGGCAGTAATAGCGTTGCCGCTGCATTTAAACTTTTGGTTTAAAAGTCAGTGCTTTGTGGTTCACGACATAGCGTGCGTGGGTGGGATCTAGAGGGAGTTCAGCATCAGTCTGCCCATGGCCTGAGATAAGGTTGCTGAGTGGTCAGTGAGACAGGGCCCAGAACTCTCTGGGAGCAGCTGGCGTCCGGGAGCTTCGTATTGGGTATTACACAATATATTTTGTTTGTATTTTGTATTTGTATTTTATTTGTATGCCAAAGCGCTGAATATGACACATCAAACAGAATACAATGAAATCATTACAATGTCATCAGATCAGTGCAAGTGATGGGATTTGAGGGCAGCACGGAAAAGAGAATAGGTAGATAAGGAGCGAACAGAAAGAGGAAGTGTGTTCCTGTGCAAAGGAGCTAGAAGGGAAAAAGAGCAAAAACGGGATTGAGCACAACGAGGGTAAGGGACAACTAGCATATAGAGAGACTGAGATCGAAGTGATTGAGAAGGGACATAAAAGGAAACCAAAGGAGAAAGATAAGGTGGGGCCAAATTAAGAGCGATTTAAAAAGCATTCAAAGAAAGTTACATTCAAACCAAGCGTGAAAAGATAACCAGCCAAGAGATGATAGTGATGACGAAATAGAATCATGGGAGGAAAGGAGACTGAGAAGACGAACAAAAGAGTTGAAAAAAAGTGGCGCCAAACGGGGAACCGGAAGACCAGAGATTACAGGAACAATAGAAAAGGTGAGAAAAAATTAAGGAGGAAACCAGGAGTTTTGCGCATTGAATGTAAGAAATGGACATGCCTTACAAACATTAAAAAAGTGAAAAAAACAACAAGACCGTGAAAGTACTGAAATATCCTACCATGTTAAAGAATACAATGTATATTAAAAGTCACCTTGCACTTTCCCTGTATACAGCACAGAATTCATCAGTGTCATAATACCCTTATAATATTTAGGAATCTATTTTTTTTTGTTGCATGAGCTCTACTGACTGCCTCGGGCTGGCTCGTGAAAAGAAAAGAAAATATTTAGGGCCCGATTCATGCAATTATTTGCATGGCAAATAGGGTCCTTGCGCGCCAAACAGCGTGCAAAATCCCATTTGTCGATCCCTGGAATCGACTGTGCAGCACTTTTTCACAACTTGCTGGGACTTCGCACAGACTCGCCATGTCTCTGCGATCGTCGAGTGCCTTGTGTGAGACACCACGCAGAGCGTGGTCGTGACTTGCACAGAGGGCAGGAAAAGGGGCGGAACTCAGAAAATGAGGAAGAACAAGGAAAAATGTGGGCGTCACGAGAGACGCCACATAGGCAGTCCATCGTACGCCCACTATTACGTGGATAAATACGTATTCATGGATCTGATCGTGCAACCTCCAGGCAAGGAAATGGCCACGCATAGCCCTCATACTATCCTCCACCCGAAGGCAGACGTACAGACACTTGCACATAGGATTCACCGCACAGAGGTAAGATCGGGTGTCGTATTTAGGGGAGTGTGCCTGCAGCCGGGCTTCCAATCTACCTTAGGGGTGTGTGTACACAGTGTAGCAGGGTGCAGGAGCGGTCTACAGATTTTATGAGTCTTACCGGACTTATGATAATTCGTACGCATGTTGTCGGGGTGCAGGTAACAGTTACGGGGGACCCGGCATGCGGTCCCCAAGATGCAGGCTTGCTTGGAGTGGCCCCATGCTCTGTTTTCAGGGTGCATGTATTCGCACTCATGGAGCACGCAAATGTAGCTGTTTTTGGCTGTTTTTGCTTTGGGTGGGAACCTGTCGGAAGAGTTCCGGCTGTGACTTGCATATACGGACACAAACTATTCCATGAATCCGCAGAGCACACAGAAAAACCTCTGCACGCAGGTTCACGCAGAGTTGTTCTCGGCGGACGGGATTTATGGGATCTCTGTGCAATATTCCATGAATCTAGTGCGTAATGTTATTTATCCTGATGAAACACTCATTTGTCTAAAACATGCAAATAATGATTTTTGGGTCCCGCTAAATTATCCCTTTATCTTCTATAAACTAACATTAAAAATAAGAAAGAATCCATAGCTAAACGAACCAACCCCACTAATACTGCTCTGCGCCCCACACCCCAACACCCCCGACCCAACCCCACTCGCTTCAGCTTTTCCAAAGTCTCCACTCTTGAAGTGGAAAAAATCATTCTCAGCCTAAAACCATCTAACTGTCAGGGCGACCTTGTATTGCTCTCCCAGAGTTCACGGACAGTCATAAATCACCAGTGCAATTACAGAGCCAATACTTTGAATGCAAGAAGACGCAATAATTTGCAACCACACACTCTTAGAAAATAATGAGCACTTATACGGCTATTTATTCAAAGCTTAGAAGCAACCAGTGATAACATAGAAATAAATCACAGAAGAAACAGAGAATTCAAAAGAAAATACATCACTGTGAGCGTAACTGGATTCCTCATCACCAGAAGCGGCTGGAAGACCCCGATAACAGCCAGGCCGAGAGCACAGCAGCCCACAGGTATGCCGGATGAAAGCGTCCCCCTCCGGCTGAAGTCTCACCTGAGACTCAGGAGTTCCGCATATATGCACCCTTCAAAAAGGGGTGGCGATTTCTTGAACCTTCTGGCAACGCACTTGCGCATTGATGAGCAGCTGTTGGTTGCCAGCTGGGTCAACCGACAGTAACCTCAAGGAGCAAAGTGCCTCCCTCCTCTAAAAACAAGCACCACGGAAAACAGTCCCATAGCTCATAAGAAGACATAACAAAGTTAGCTTTCCCAGCAGAAATGTCCTTGACTGCATAACAGGTTTGGAAAGCATCTTTTCTTCAGCATCGTGAATCTAGCTCACAGCAAAATGAGTGCAGCTTTTCACTGCGGCATGAAGTAAATATCCATCATGGCTCCGAGCGCTCCCAGAATGCACTGCGCATCAGCGCCATGTTTTAGCTCAAGCATAACAGACCTTTGCCTCCCACAAATCATTAAAGATGCGGCAAGAGACCTCTCGCCATTCATCACCAGACTCATTAACGCCTCCTTCTCCTCAGGTACCGTCCCCAGCAACATTAAAGAGTCCTCGATCCTCCCCCTTCTCAAAAAGCCCTCTCTTGACCCCTCCATTCCCACTAACTACAGACCTATTACCACCGTCCCATTCCGGCTCAAGATATTAGACAAGACAGCCTACCAACAAATCCAAAAATACCTTGAAATAAACCATCTCCTAGGTATTCGGCAATCAGGCTTCAGACCCAATCATGGGACAGAAACGGCCCTTATCGACCTGAAGGCTCAAATTGACACCCTTAGAGACAATGGGAAAACTGCTTTATTACTTCTCCTGGACCTCTCCGCGGCATTCAATCTAGTCGATTACAAAATCTTATGCAATCACTTGGATTCAGCTGCCCACTTCTCCCAAGAAGCCATCGGCTGGATCGAGTCATTCCTCAGCAACAGATCCATGCGTGTCTTCTCCACCTCTGCTGCTGCTGACCCCATCCCCATCACATGTGGAGTCCCCCAAGGTTCATGCATCTCCCCTACACTGTACAACGTGTTCACGAAGCCCCTGTTTGATGATCTAGATGGTCTGGGTATCACCTACACTAATTACGCCAATGATACACAGATCCTCATCCCGTTGACGGGAGATTACAACCATGATTTGGCCTTGGTGAACAAGGTGTACCTCATCATCCAGGCATGGATGGCTTCTCACAGTCTATGCCTGAATGATGCCAAGACTGAACTCATCATCCTTGGTTCCAACTCAAACCTAACCAAATTGGACCATAACTACACCAGCTTCATTATAGATGGGAACACGCTCAAGGTAGCCAAAGAAGTGAAAACTTTAGGAATATACATCGACTCCTCCCTTTCCTTCCACAAACAGGTTAGCTCTATGGCATCCTCCACGGCCTACACATGTAAGCTTATAAGAGCAGCCAAACCCTTCTTATCCACCCAGAGCTGCATTACATTAGCCAGAGCCCTTGTATTATCAAAACTGGACTACTGTAATGCCCTCTACGTAGGAGCTAGCAAGCAGGTCACTAACAAAATACAGACGCTACAAAACAACGCTCTCCGAGCAGCGCTCAGCATCCCCAAGAGAGAACACATCTCTAACATTAGGAGAACCCATAATCGGCTCAACACTACAGATAAAATCCTTCTCAAAGTAGTCTAACTAACACATAAATGCCTCAACAACGCTGCCCCCCACTACTTAGTCAATAGAATAAGCAAATACACCTCTAATAGACCTACCAGAACTTCCAACGCAAACCTGCTCACAGTTCCCAGGTTCAAACGCACCAGAATGGGTGGCAACAGCTTCCAGGTGAAAGCAGCCCAACACTGGAACTCCCTACCACCCTTCTCTAAGGACACCCCAAACCTAAACACACTTTAGACGCAACTATATCCATTGGATAAAGAACAATGACCACTAATACTGTCCAGCCCACTGCACCGCTGTACACCATGTAAATTATGTTTATTTGTAAATTTGTAAACTTTATGCCTTCCATTGTCCCATTGTAATTATTGTAATGCATTGTAACCTGTAACCAAGCTGTGAATAACCTTGTTGCTCCTGCGCCCTCATACCCTCGGGTCTGGTGCGCAATACAAATGAATAAACTAAACTAAACTAAACTATAAGCACCACCACCACACCTATCCCGCATACCTGAAAAATACATTATCCAGAAAAATAAAAGATAAAGACTGAGGCATTTAAAAGCAAAGCATAGGTTGAGGGGAGCTGGTAAACTGGCACCACGTTTTAGAAAATCTCTGCTGTACTGCAAGTTAATATTTTGTATTTCTCGCTGTAACCGGCGGAGAAAGCGCCATGTATTATTGTGCAGAACACTCCAGGGCAAATCGGGGAGAAGCAACCGGCATTTTATTTTCATCTTTGCTTGGTGTCATGCCCAAAATGAGACAAGTAGGTTTTTTTTTTCTAAAATCTCCTTCAGCTATTTAGCACCTCTATTCGAGTCACACATGCAGGGCCCAGAACGTGTGTAAGATCCCCCTGGCACCCTAGCGAGAGAGAGCAAGGTGTATGTCCTTATCTCCTCATCCGAGGCGCAATGTATCCCAAGGGTTCCCTAAAAATAAGGCCTGTGTCCACCATCTCCCTTTTGCCCTCCCCCCACATTCACATTGGTTGTATCTGCCCTTCTCTTCCCCTTTCTCTTTCCATGTAGTCATTACTTTCTTTCACAAACTTTCTGCCTTTCTCTTTCGATTCTTGTCCATTTACAGTTAATCTTCCCCTCTTATACATCTTAACATTCGTATCCTTCTCTCACCAGGAACCCTGATCTACAACCTTTACCCATTTCTGTTTTTATTACCCACCTAGGTGATATGAATTGTGATCTTCTCATTTTTAGTTGTGTATGTAAGTTTTGTGCATATGAGCCAACTATAAGCCAGAATTATTCCATTGGAGGACACTTAGGAGAGAGATGTCATGTGAGGAGCGACACACAGCTCCTGATGTTGTTTGGTTATTTATCCACCCTTTGACTGCCCATGGCGATGCTAATCCCTATGGCCATTTCCACACACTACCTGCGCCTCCCCGCCCAAGACACATCCTCCTGGGATATCTTTGAGCTAGCTCTATCAAGTATTACCATCAAACGTTGGCCTGCCAGTGCTGTTGCTAAGTAGTCTGCTGAGAGTTAGCATCTTGACTGCAGTTGCAAATCCACTACTGGTCTAATAAAGCAGAGTCCAACATAGTGTGATTTATATCTGTTCTTTGCACTGAAGTCCTGGTGCACTTTAGGGACATACCCTTCTTCTGCTTCAGAAAAAAGATGGCGCCTTACTCATGAACAGTCATAAAGACCACCTCGATCGTTCCTTTACACTTCCACACCTGTGGCCTACATGACATCTTTGTACATGTTTGCTGCTCCCATAGTGGACTGTACCACTGTCTATTTATGTTTAAATTGATCTGTACCACTTTACCTTGTACTTGTATATATTGTATATATCACCACCAGTGCTAGTCATTGGGCCAGCACTCGGCGGATCCGAGATCCGGCACCAGATGTGTAGCCGGATCTCAGGATCTGCCCAGAGTCAGCCGCCCAAGCCCATGAACTGCGCTGGAAAACTTAAATAAATAAAAGAAAAAACACCTGCGACAGCAGCATTGACTTTTACCGCGCTTTGACACTGGTGTTTAATGCACAGTGCTCACTACATGTACAACTGATTCCTTTCAGTTGTACAGGTAGCGAGCATTGTGCATTCCACACCAGTGCCAAAGCAGGCGGTAAAAGGCAATGCTACCGTCGCGGGTGTTTTTTTTTTTTAAGTATTCCAGCATTGCTGGATGTCCACTATAACCATGCCTCCTCTAGACCACGCCCCCTCGCACCACACCCCCAAATCCTCCCCCACCCCTATCCTTGTGTTGTGAGATCCCCCACCACATTTTTTCCATTTCTACCACTGATCACCACTGTTCCTAATTTGCAATGCCTATACCGCTACCAACGGTTCTGAATGCTTCTGTAACCTATGCGCCTAGATACCTGAGGGTTGGGTGTACTTTATAAATGAATAAACTAAACTAAACTAAAAACAAGAATTGACAAAGACAACAGTTTGGGCTTTTGTGTAGGCAAGGATATCCATTTGCCAGACAGTGCTATCCTATTCCCAGGTAATCTCACTATGTTCCAGCTGTTGCCATTTTACGGCCAGGCAGTACTGTTATGTAATGGCCTGGCAAATGCCTGCTTGTCTCATGCTTACACACAAACCAAATCTGTTGGCGTTGCCAATATTGGCTCACAGAGCTAGGAAGCTGTTGGAAGGAGCCCGATTGGTACTGCTTCCGTGGTCGGGGTCCTTCCAAGAGATAATGCGCATTCACCCCATGATCAGAACACCTCTCAACTCACACGCTTTTGGCGGGTGTCACCCTCACCCCCCACGTAAGCAGCTCCCTCGCCCACCAACCCCTTTTTACGCCCATATAAGTCAATGGGCTTTCACCCTCCCAAAGCAAAATCGGGTATGTTCACTCGCCCAGGGGCCACAAAAGGTTCAGAGCTAAGCATGGCACATGATACATTCCAGCATTCGTCCAATAACATGGCATCTTGAGGTGACCAATCATATATCACCATGTATGAGCACGTCATGGTGATTGGTAATGGTAAACGCCATGAAAAACATGGTGGATGCTATTACGGCGTAGACTTAGAAAATCCACCCACTCTTTCCACTCCCAAAAGAGCAGGAAAAGTCTTCAGGGGTCCCAGCCTCTCCCACCCTCTTCAGAATTTCGTGCATTACACTTTGTGAATGGTGTCAAGTTGAAAATGATACAGATGTGGGAAAACACACTGAGCGTTTGTCTCCACGTGATATCTCCGCATCCATTGCCATTGAGAGAAAGAGGGAGAGCGAGAGAGAGAGAGAGAGAGAGAGATTTGCCCAAGATCAAGCAATTCACTTCAATGAGGGGGCCAGAATTATATCTCATGCATGGATGCCATGTTGATTATAGGTAGATGACAAGCAGGTTGTGGTGCGCGGATTTGTTCTGGAGTGCTTTTCAATACTTGTAAGGTAGCCTATCAGAGGAGTGTTTGAATAAGCCGGCGCTAGCATTGGCATGTTGCTAACTTTAGTAGCTGGTTGTTCATACGTGTAAAACAAAACGCACCAGGAAGCCACGGAAATGGTGAACGCTGAGCTTAACATATACGGCTAAAATTAACGCTAATATCTATTAGCACGTTTTAAGAATGTTTGTTATAATAATAATAATAATAATAACAATAATATTATATCCTAGCCAATCAGTATATAGGAATTCTGGGCACTAAAAGCTGGTGCGGGGAAGCGGACGCACCTGACCCACCATGTGTGCTCCATATCCTAGCCAATCAGTATGTAGGAATTCCGGACCCTAGTAGCTAGTGCTGAGAAGCGGACGCACCTAACTCACCATGTGTGCTCCATATCCTAGCCAATCAGTATGTAGGAATTCCAGACCCTGGTAGCTAGTGCGGAGAAGCGGACGCACCTAACTCACCATGTGTGCTCCATATCCTAGCCAATCAGTATTTAGGAATTCCAGGCACTAAAAGCTGGTGCAGAGAAGCGGACGCACCTGACTCACCATGTGTGCTCCATATCTCCATATCCTAGACAATAAGTATGCAGGAATTCCGGACCCTAATGGCTGGTCCGGATAAGCGGACGCACCTAACTCACCATATGTGCTCCATGTCCTAGCCAATCAGTATGCAGGAATTCCGGACACTAAAAGCTGTTGCGGAGAAGCAGACGCACTTGCCTTACCATGTGTGCTCCATATACTAGCCAATCAATATGTAGGAATTCCGGATCCTAATAGCTGGGGAGGGGAAGTGGACGCGCCTTACTCACCATGTGTGCTCCATGTCCTAGCCAATCAGTATGCAGGAATTCCAGGCACTATTAGCTGGTGGAGAGAAGCTGACGCACCTAACTCACCCTGTGTACTCCATATCCTAGCCAATCAGTATGCAGGAATTCTAGGCACTAAAAGCTGGTGCGGAGAAGCAGACGCACCCGGCTCACCATGTGTGCCCCATATCCTAGCCAATCAGTATGCAGAAATTCCGGACCCTAGTAGCTGGTGCGGCGAGGCAGACGCACCTAACTCACCATGTGTGCTCCATGTCCTAGCCAATCAGTACGTAGGAATTCCGGACCCTAATAGCTGTTGCAGAGAAGCGGACGCACCTAACTCACCATGTGTTCTCCATATCCTAGCCAATCAGTATGTAGGAATTCTAGACCCTAATAGCTTGTGCGGAGAAGCGGAGGCACCTAACTCACCATGTGTGCTCCATATCCTAGCCAATCAGTATGTAGCAATTCAAGACCCTAATAGCTGGTGTGGAGAAGCAGCGCACCTAACTCACGATGTGTGCCCCATGTCCTAGCCAATCAGTATGTAGGAATTCCGGACCCTAATAGCTGGCACAGAGAAGCGGAAGCACCTAACTCACCATGTGTGCTCCATATCCTAGCCAATCAGTATGTAGGAATTCTGGACCCTAATAGCTGTTGCGGAGAAACGGACGCACCTTACTCACCATGTGTGCTTGTTCTGAAATGTGGTAAGCTAGGGCTTGCTGCTCACTCCCTTTCTGCTTGCTCTCGTCTGTCTCCCCCCCTCCCTCCAATTCCATGGTTCTCTCTATCTCACCTATCTTCTCTAACTGCTTCGCCATTGACTATCCTGCGCTCCTCACTAAATCTGGTAGGAAAACGTTTAAAAAGGACATCCTGGTCTCCAACCCAGGCCTCCCTATCGCTGACACCTACACCAGTGCCTCTTCCAAGGAAACTCTCACTGACATCCTCTTTTTCGTGCCTTCTCCTGACCTATGGACCCTTCATATGGTCTCTGTTCTCTCTCCTTTCTCCTCTTCTCCCATTAATGGTGGCACCCGTTGGGATGTCCTCTTGGCCTCCTTCCACTCCTCTAAGGCCATTATTAATGTCTACGCTAATGTGACCATCTTGGTCCAAGGCCCTCAGGCCAACCTTCACCTCTTTGATAGACGCTTCCCGCGCCTCATCAACTTCCTTTCCACTCCTGCTGTCCCCCCTCCTATGTCCTCGGCTACCTTGCCTCCACCCTCCCTCCCTACCCCCTCTTGTGCTCCTTCACCTCCGCAGGGCGTACCTCTAATCTGTACCCCTCCCCGGAAGTCCTTCAAGGCTGGCGACCTTCTCCACATTGCCACTCTTAACTCTCGCTCTGCCGTCAAACATTCCTCTGACATCTGTCACCTTCTTGAGGAACTGCACCTTGATGTCCTCTGTCTCACTGAGACATGGTTCACGGACAGCTCTGTCACCAGCTTTGACACACTCCTACCTGACGGCTACAAGATCCTCTCCGTGCCCAGGCCCAACCGTGCTGGGTGGGGGGGGGTGGCCCTTATCTTCCCTGAGTGGATTCCTGCCACTGTCACTCCTACGCAGACTTACTCCTCTTTTGAATGCCTTGTCTGCTGACTCTCTCTCTTTTCAAGCCATTCCCTTACCGTGGCTACTATCTATCGGCCACCTGGTCAAATATCCTCCTTCCTCTCCGAGTGGGCAGACCTCTCCTCCTCACTCCTGTCCTCAGCCACTCAACTCCTCTTTCTTGGAGATTTCAACATCCACCTGGATGCCTTCTGTCCCCCCTCTGGACTCTTTCGTGACCTCTGCGACTCTCTCTCACTCTCTATTCTCCCGTCTGGGCCGACTCATTCTGCAGGGCACACTCTTGATGCTCTGATTTCTTCTGACCTTCCCCTCTCTGTCCCTCTCTCCACTCCTCTCTCCTGGAGTGATCACTTTCTCCTATCCTCCCACCTCACCTTCCCTACCCCACAGGCAAAGCCACCCTCATCACTGCCACCCTCCTTCTCGGTCATCCGACCCATGAAGCGCGTGTCAGTTGAGGCTTTCGCTGCCACCTTCTTGTCTTGCCCTCCCCTCCCCCTTCGGCTGACTCCCACCCTGACACAGCCCTCTCCACTCTCTACTCTGCTATATCTGATACTCTTGATATCCTTGCCCCTGTCATAAGAATCCGCCCGAAGCCCAAAGCCAAATGTAACTCCTGGCATGACTCGGATCTCGTCACCCTTAAACGCAAGTGCAGGGTGGCAGAGAGGAAATGGCGTGCTTCTTGTGCATCCTCTGACAAACTGGCCTGCCGCCTACTCCAAAGGCAATACCGGCTCTCCGTTCTCACCAAGAAGAGAGCCCTTATCCAAGCCCGCATCTCTGCAGCATCTAACAATTCGGCCGAACTCTTTAAAATCTGCAAGGAGCTGGCCAACCCTGCTGCAGTCTCTACCTCTCCTGTCCCCTCGCAGGCCCTCTGCACAGCACTGGCCTCTCAATTCATTTAAAAAACTCCGGACATCCTGACCTCACTCTCCTCCTATCACCTCCCCCCCTCTATTCCCTGCTCTTCCTCTGGCCCTTCTGCTGCCACTCCTCCTCCCCCCTTCTCTGCCTTTCCCCTTTTTTCTGCTAACAAGGTTTCGAGACAAGTCCGATCTATGAAAGTCTCATCAAAACAGGTCCACCCCTGTTCCTCCAAAACTTTCAAGGACCACATCGACTCCTTGGCTCCTGCCCTGGCTGACTTCTGCAACCACACTCCTTTACCTCCAGAGTCTTCCCATCCCCCCTCAAGCACTCCCTTGTGCACCCCCTTCTTAAGAAACCCTCTTCCGACCCCTCCTGCCCGGCTAACTATCGCCCAATCTCTATCACTCCCTTCCTAGGCAAGCTCCTGGAGAAGCTGGCCATCTCCCAGCTTAATCTCCATGCTGAATCTGTTGGTAGTCTTCACGACCATCAGTCTGGCTTCAGAGCTGCCAGAACCACAGAAACTGCTCTCCTGAACATCCGTGAGGACCTGCTCTCGAACCTTGACTCTAACACTCCATGTGTTCTCATTTTGCTTGATCTCTCTTCTGCCTTTGATACTGTCAATCATACCATCCTGCTCAACCGTCTCCGTGATAACCTGGGTATCACTGGTCAGCCTCTGGTGTGGCTGACCTCTTTCCTCTCCAATCGACCCTCCCAGGTCCGACTGGGTTCCTTCCTCTCTGACATCTTTTTCTCTACCTGTGGTGTCCCCCAGGGATCTATCCTCTCTCCCTGGCTGTTCAACCAGTACCTGGCACTTCTTGCCCACCGCATCGCTGCTCTCTGCCCCAACTTTCAGTGCTGTGCGGATGATACCCAGCTCATGTTCAGGCTACCCTCGGCCTCCTCTTCTCCTTCCCTCATCTCTGACTATCTTTCTGCTATCCAGGAATGGTGTGCCACCAATGACCTCTGCCTTAATGCCAGTAAGACTGAGATTCTACTCATCGGCACACCCACTCCCTCCTTCCCTGCACCTCTCTGGCCGGCCTCTCTTGGCCCTCTTCCTGCTCCTACCTGCAAGGTAAAAAACCTCGGGGTCATCTTCAACTCCACACTCTCCTTCTCTCCTCACATATCTGACGTCTCTAAGAAGTCACACTACCAGCTACACCTCCTCAGAGGTATCCTTCCTTTCCTCTCCTTCTCCCAGAAGCTCACTGTCTCTAGAGCCCTGGTTCTCTCGAAGTTGGACTACTGTAACAGCCTCTATCTAAATCTGCCTGCCTCTACTCTCCGCCCTTTGCAACTCATCCAGAACAGGACTGCAAGACTCGTCCTTGGCCTCAAGCCCAGGGACCGCATCTCTCCAGGACTGAAATCACTACACTGGCACCCAGTGGCTGGGAGAATTAAGTTCAAAACCCTCTGCATTGTCCACAAGGCCTTCTGGGGCCTGGGGCCAAAATACCTTCAACTCTCTCTTCCTAAATATCTTCCTTCTCGAGCTCTTCGCTCATCCGCCTCCAACTCCATCAGGGTCAGCCGCTTCTCCAAGCAACGAGTTGGGGGTAGATCTCTCTCCGCAGCAGGGGCCTCCCTCTGGAACAGCCTTCCTGCCTCCCTGAAACTTGAGGAGGACCATCTCCGGTTCTGGAAGCACCTCAAAACCTTCCTCTTTGCCTCCGCTTTCTCTCCCCCTCTCCCCTGCTAAAATTAGTTAAACTGCACTGAACCTGCAACTGGGCCACTCACCGAACTTCGCACCTTGGCCCAGCCAATCTCCCCTGCACTGCCTCCCTGGCAACCCCAGCACTGTGGGACTGTCTCTGTATACCTACAGCCCCCTTCCCAGCACTTGTCTACACTTACCTTGCACTTGCCAACAGTTGGCCCTTATTATTTATTTTTGTTACTCTACTAACCCTGTACTGCACTTCCCCTCTCTCTTGCCCCCTTGCACTTGTCCCCTCCCCCCTACCCTTGCACTTGCACGGTCTGAATGACACCTGGCCTAGTAGGATCGTTGTCTGTCTCCCCTTGTTACCCCCCCTGCCTCGTCGCACCTTGAAACACTTGTGTATAGGCGCGTTATGAATGCCATATCATATCATATCATATCATATCAATATCCTAGCCAATCAGTATGTAGGATTTCCAGACCCTATTAGCTGGTGCAGTGAAGTGGATGCACCTAACTCACCATGTGTGTTCCATGTCTTAGCCAATCAGTATGCAGGAATTCTGGGCATTAGTAGCTGGTGCGGAGAAGTGGATGCACCTAACTCACCATGAGTGCTCCATATCCTAGCCAATCAGTATGTAGGAATTCCGGACCCTAATATCTGGTGCGGAGAAGCGGATGCACCTAACTCAGCATGTGTGCTCCATATTGTAGCCAATCAGTATGTAGGAATTCCGGACCCTTATAGCTGGTGCGGTGAAGCGGATGCACCTAACTCACCATGTGTGCTCCATGTCCTAGCCAACACTATGCAGGAATTCTGGGCACTAGTATCTGGTGCGGAGAAGCGGATGCACCTAACCTAACTCACCATGTGTGCGCCGGATTCTGAGGCAACTCTCATTTCTCTTGCTTGGTTGCGTGATTGCGTGGTACCAGGATGACCTAGCACCACGCACGCGAGTCACAGCGGCACTTCTAATTTTTTAAGGCCACAAAGTCATCCTAATTTCCCATGGGTACAAGCCAAGGCACCCTTGTGCCTCGGGCAGTGTCATTAATCTGACATAAGGTCTTAAACTATAGGTTATGATCAGGGCTTTAAGTGCGGTAAGAAATTGACGGGGGGGGCCTCATTTGGGGGCGTGGCTTGTGGGATGGGCGTGGCCTTAAAAACGTACACAAACCATGCTAGGGTACGAAAACATTTCTATGTTAATAAAAGATGGCTTAAAAAGTGCACAATTCAATCCATCTTTTTTACCTTTCCATCTTTTAACCTTTCCTGACGGACAAAGCCGGAGGCGATTTTGTCCGGCAAAAGATGGCTTGAATTGTGCACTTCTCAAGCCATCTTTTATAAACCTCGAAAAATGTCGAGGAGTCCCCAGGTTCGCCGAGGGTTATAGAAGCCTCAGCGACCTGGGGAAACAAAGGCATAGTAACTTCCTCTGGTGACCCCTCACTGGAGAGGTCACCAGAGGAAGTTACAGTGACTGACAGAAGTGCCAGCCAGCTACAGCAATGATGTGGCTGGCTGACACTTCTGTCAGCTTGCCTGACCTAATGGCAGTCGCATCTCCTGTCGTGGCTGCGACGGGATAATGCATCCCACCAATGTTGCGGCGGACCGGGGGACCCGGCAGGGACCCGGCTCAACCCCACTTTCAGGAGACTGCCAGGGCCTGACCCCGGCAGGCCCCGGCCCACTTAAAGCACTGGTTATGATGCTCGTGGAGTTGTACCTTTTGGAGGCTAGTACCCATGAAGAAGCTTACTCCGGGAGGAGGACATTCGGGCGAACGCTCAGATGAAGAAGTGTCCAATTGTCAATTGAAATTTGATATGCTTTCTTTGGGTAGTTATTGCACACGTAGTGCATTCCCTCCCCTCCAGTGTCATCTGGTGTATAGAACTCAGGTTGTGTTTTCCCAGCAGATCTTCTGACAGCATTCACACCACTTGACACCATCAATGGGGCCAGCCCTTTACTGTAACAGGCCTGTGTCAGAAAAAGTTCTACTTAAATCTTGAAAGTCCAGTGCTATAAAGGAATGAGAATCACTGGCAACGTGCAATCACACAACTTGACACTTCAGATGCGACTAGGTGCTGGTCCAGCCCAACATGGCTGCCGAATGGCCCCGGTGATGATGCATGCATGGGTGTGGGCTTGTAACTCAGCCTGAAATGGTTGCTGTGACAGGAGGAAGATCTTGCAAGATGGCCTGAATACTCTGCAGATCCTCTACACATGCAACAGGAATCTCACTTGTGCGCTTGTCTGAAAAGGGAGGGTGTCCAACCGCCAATGGGTGTAGTCTAGCGGGCACAGGTTCTTCTATTCTTGTGATGGTCTAACATAACTCTATGGGCACGCAAAGAATAGTATGAGAGCAGATAGCGGGGCAGAATTTAGCAGCCACTGTGCGTATTCCATGGCAATAGAAGCAGACACCAGGATAGTGCTGCTGTCGCGCCACATTGCCAGTTCTTATTCAGCCAAGGTGGAACACATCCCCACATGTTTCCTGCCCGTCCTTCCTGGCACCGGATTGCACCACATTATTCAGTCACATCCCACATTGTAACCCGTGTCCCCGCCTTGTCAGCAGAATGTCTCATGTTTTATTAATACCACATTGCTGGAAGTAATGTACACACACGGGTCTGTATTCTTGGATTCACACTATTAACTAAAGGCAGCCCATACCGCCCCCTTTTCCATCTCACATGGCGCTTAAAAACGAGATGTTCTTCAGTTCCGGCCTTCCTATTGGCCAGCTTTCATCTACAGGTGGAATATGTGGTTGGGCTGATTGTCAAGAAATTGCAATGCTGTGCCAGGGCTAATTTTGAACTATAGATCTGAGAGGAGGGTCACAAGAGGACCTATCCTTCCCAGAGCAGGTGGATAATCTTCAACCAACGAAATACTGATCTCAAAGTCTCTTAAGAAAGCGATGAGACAACCCGCTTAGACCAGATGTCCATCCTGACGTACTCACTAGGGTGCATTATTACTACTTAAAGGATAAAATCATGGAGGCGGTACAGGGCTAAACAACACTAAGCTTTGAAGGTGCTATGTTACAAGTATTTGAAGACCTGGCTTCAACCACTATCATGAAAAGACCTGGCTTCAACCAATATCATGAAAAGACCTGGCTTCAACCACTATCATGAAAAGACCTGGCTCCAGCCACTATCATGAAAAGACCTGGCTTCAACCACTATCATGAAAAGACCTGGCTCCAGTCACTATCATGAAAAGACCTGGCTTCAACCACTATCATGAAAAGACCTGGCTCCAGCCACTATCATGAAAAGACCTGGCTTCAACCACTATCATGAAAAGACCTGGCTCCAACCACAATCATGAAAAGACCTGGCTCCATACCTGGCTTCAGCCAATATCATGAAAAGACCTGGCTCCAACCACTATCATGAAAAGACCTGGCTCCAGCCACTATCATGAAAAGACCTGGCTTCAACCACTATCATGAAAAGACCTGGCTCCAGCCACTATCATGAAAAGACCTGGCTTCAACCACTATCATGAAAAGACCTGGCTTCAGCCCCTGGCTCCAGCCACTATCATGAAAAGACCTGGCTCCAGCCACTATCATGAAAAGACCTGGCTTCAACCACTATCATGAAAAGACCTGGCTCCAGCCACTATCATGAAAAGACCTGGCTTCAGCCACTATCATGAAAAGACCTGGCTCCAGCCACTATCATGAAAAGACCTGGCTTCAGCCACTATCATGAAAAGACCTGGCTCCAGCCACTATCATGAAAAGACCTGGCTCCAGCCACTATCATGAAAAGACCTGGCTTCAACCACTATCATGAAAAGGAGAGCCCTACGGCCTGTTACGACTTGGCTGTGGGAGAGGAAAATAACTTCTTGATGGGGGTTTACTAGTACAGTGCTATTTAATCGCAATGGTAGGAAATGGGCAATTAAGAAAGAGGAAGATGCAGAAAGCATGCTGGTACCGGACGACATGTCCCTTGCCCTGGCAGTAGCCCGAAGGTGGACTCGAGCACGGCGAAACGACAGTGTCAGATGTAGTCAAAGATTGGGAAGGTCTGTAAGAACTAGACAAAAAAGGAATAAGGCTGAGTGTTTGCCAGTGCACAATAAAATGACGCCTAGGGGAGTGGGCTGAATTGGAACTTGAAGCATCGTAATATAGTCACATTTGGTGCCTGTAAGGGACAGGGGGCATGGTGGTCGGGCCGGGCTCCTTCGCTGGACCGGGCACAGACACTATTGATACAAATTTAACTCTGATCCCCTGTCTATGAAAAGGCCCCAGTAGTTTATCGATGAAATAATCAGTATTGTTCAGGGGGATTTTGGGGGGCAAAAGGGGAACGGTGGGGGTATATTGTCCAAATGTTTGAAATATGTGGTCACGACGGAACAGACCTAAGTAATATAAGATATCAAGGTAAGCGAATGGGTAAGGCACCAGATGACGGGTGGAGAAAATGCACTTGACGACGCCTCTCAGATGGGAGTTGCCCAAAATGCTACGATACGCATAACTACCGTAAAACATATGGGGTCTGAACTCTGCGGCTAAACATAAATCCATAATACAGAGGTTAGTTGACAAAGACACCTCAATAGCAATGTTGCAGGAAACACACTTGATCCCCAGGATGAGCACAGATTATACAATACACAGTTTCCCATGCAGTGTCTGGCTTCTAGCTGTACCAAGAGGGGGGCACAGGAATTCTAGTGACTAGGGGCATCCAGTTCACAATGATTGCTACTTTGAAGCACCCTGCTGGAAAGTATATGGGAATTGAGGCCACGCTATTTGGCTACCTATTTACTTTAATGTCATTATATGGCCCAAACAAACAGCAAGGGGACTTTCTGCTTTCATTTTTATTAGATATGACATTTGTAGAGGGGCACGTGGTCCTAGGGAGAGACTTTAATTTGATCCTGGACCCAGAGCGAGATAAAACACATGCTCCCACAATGCTTGACTTCAGGAATGCTCTAACCCTAGCTAAATTACTTTGAGAAATTAATATAATAGATACATGGATGCTTCTGCACGAAGAAGCCCAGGATTATACACCTGCTGCTCACGTGCAAATAGGTGCTTTCCAATCTTGTGCTCTCCATGTGCCTAATTTCGCAATCCATTTTGTAACGTGTGCTGTCCTCCATCTGTATTAGTGTTTCCCTCGCCCACCTTCACTGTGTTTAAAAGTCACCCTCCTTACCGTGGTGTATCTCTTTAAGAGATTGCATCAGCAATCACGTGTATTCCAGCCAATAAAGGTGAGAGAACACCATTATGTCCGCATCCTTATTACTCCATCCGGGGCCTGACCTGGACCAGGCCCTGCATCAAATAGGCGACGAGGCAGGTGATCCCACTCGTGCAGGAAAACCATTCCTGCCTGCTGCAAGCTTCCTGCGTTCACCCACACGACCCGGCAACTTTTGCGGCCCCTCGTCCACATCCGCTGCCTCTGCCACGCAGCCTGTGTCAGACGCCTGGCACGTGAAGGTTCTGGGGGGAGGGGCGCATTACCCTGTTTTGATCCACGGAGCGGGGACTTCAAGGGGAAAAAAAATATTTTTTATTTCTCTTTCTGTCCTCACTCACTGGGAAGATACTGGACGGATAAACTATTTTCAACCCATAGGCACGGGTTGCTGGACAGACACATGCACAGGCGCGGTCCTGTCCCTGTGGCCTGGTGCTATGTGCTCCATGCAGCACCCAGCATTTCCTCCTTGCGGGGCTACTCTGCGTTTTTCACCTTGTGCGGGCAGCATCCGGTGCAGGGCGACACCGCCCCTTCTCCAGCGCCAAACGCTGTCACCACCATTTTGGGTTGCAGCTCCTCAGTGGAGTGCCTGTGCTCCCTGGAGAATCACCACCACCCAGGAGACCAACAGTGGGCAGGAATGCAGCTCATGTGGTGAGTGTGTGTGAGCTCTGGCCACATTTTCACTTCTTCACTGATGCATCCATCGCCAGGCAGCCCTGGGTTTATTCCTACAAAGGGCCGCCATGCAAGTGAATCAATAAGGACGAAAATGAGGCACCGCTGGCTGCCAGAATACCACGCTCCTCGGCACAACTCACCCCTTTACAAGAGTTTGATATTTCAGGAGCCCCGTCATCGCTGGGTCCTAGATGGATTGCATGGGTAAAGAGGTTGGACATGTTTTTCAAGGCCACGGGAGAAGACGATGACAAAACAATGAAGTCCATTATGCTCTACTCGGCCGGCCCGGGTGTACACAACACCTTTGATACTCTACTGCCCATGGACAATTCTTTTGCTGCGGCCAAGGTGGCTCTGCTGGAGTACTTTGTGTCTATGGTGAATGTGTACTATGAGAGAACACTAATGAGGACTGCTGTACAGAAAGAAGGGGAATCTCTCAACGCCTTGTAACAGACGGCTTTGACACATGTCAGTGGCATGTGCCTGGCCTGACGTGGAGCATGAGGTGCACAAACACGTCATACAAGGCTGCCTTGAGGTCAAGCTACGGCGCCAGATACTGCATGAGCACAGAACCACTCTCACGTGCTTCCTGGAGCTGGGGCGATCTTACAAGCTGGCAGATGTCCGGGCGATGTGCTTGGCAAAGAAAGCCCTCAAGCTTGAGGACATATGTGTGGTAGGGCAGAGGCAGTTTCAAAGAAGTGACAGGCACCAGCAGTGGAGCAGGAAAGAAGAAAAATGGGGGGATATGTCCCTGTGCCTCACCTGCGGTTATGACCTGCCCCACCCCAAAGACTGTCCAGTGAAGGGCCACGTGTGCGGTCGCTGTGGCATAGCGAACCATTTCGTGCACGTCTGCAGAACACCGGCACCATCAACACATTCAAGAGGGCATGCATCCACAAGACCGGTGATGCAGAGAGGCAGCGCAAGGTAGCCCAAGTCAAACAACCAATGGTGGAAGAGGACAAGCCCGAGGAGCAGGAAGAAGATGAGGAGGAAGTTTTTTTCATTTCAAGCATGTTGGTGCAACAAAGGTCAAAAAGGCGTCAGCCCTTGTGCGTAATTTGCATCTGTGGCTCCCCGATTCCCGTGTTGATTGACACCGGTGCTTCTGTGAGAGTCATGATAGAGGACCACTACCCACAGCTGGATAACGTGCCACCCCTTAGCAAGACAAACATACACATTTTCACATTCGGCGGGAAACAGCCTCTGCTGTTCGTGGCCCTGGTCTGTCATGAAGACACGTCCATCAGGGCCCATTTTCTTTCACCAAGGTGAGCGAGGTAACTCTACTGGGGTGTGCCGCTGCCGAGGCGTTACACATTGTAAATTTCGTGTTTGGAATATACCTTGAGGATATCCAGACTCTGGTCGCCAGATATGCTTCAGTCTTCACTGGCATTGGGAAACTGGTGGGAGACCCGGTGCAGTTCCACATTCACAAAACGGTCCAGCCTGTTGCCTTGAAGCATCACTGGGTGTCATTTTACCTGAGGGATCATGTAGAACAAGAGCTAGACAACCTGATCAGACTTCACATTATCGAAAAGGTGGAACATCCAACCCTGTGGGTTTCACCGATTGTAATTGCAGGGAAGCCCAAACAACCAGAGGCCATGAACATCTGCGTGGACATGCATCTCCCAAACAGAGCACGCCGTCGGGAGCAACACATCACGCCCACTCTGGTCAACATCCTGGCAGACCTCCAGGGTGCCCGTTATTTTTCCAAGTTGGACCTCTGTGCCGGATACCACCAGCTCGAGCTAGATCCGTAATCACGCTATATCACTACCTTCAGCACGCACAAAGGCCCATGCAGGTACAAGCGCCTGAGCTTTGGGATATCGTCAGCTGCAGAGGTTTTCCAAAACACCATCAGGGGGGTGCTTGCTGGCCTAAATGGAGCAATAAACATCAGTGACTACATCATGGTCTAGGTGAAGTCTGAGCAGGAGCATCTGGAGAGACTGGAGAGTGTCTTGCAGCGCAACCAACATCTGGGTCTCAACCTGCACTGGGACAAGTGTGCGCTTGTGCAGAGGAAGATCGAATTCTTTGGATTTGTGTTCCAGAAGGGTGGCATCTCCCCTGACCCGGTAAAAGTGAAGGACATAAGGGAAGCCTGTGCCCCGGTGAACGTGTCGGAAGTTCGTAGCTTTCTTGGGATGGCCTTGTACTGTGGCAGGTTCATACAGAACCTTGCCACCCTGCCAAGTCACTCCGGAGCCTCACGAAGAAAGAGTGCACTTGGAAGCGGACTGTGCTGGAACAAAGCATGTTCAATGACATAAAGGGGGCTTTGCTCATGCAGCCAGGCAAAAATGGGTCGGACCGTCCAGTGGCTTTTGCCAGTCGGGCGCTTTTGGCGACCAAGCAGAGATACTCACAAATTGAAAGAGAAGCCCAGACATTACCACCTGTATATTTACGGCAATCCCGTGAAGGTCGTCATGGACCACAAGCCCCTAATACCGATAATGACCGGCTCTTCCTCCAAGCCACCGGCAAGAATTGAAACGTGGCAGCTCGTTTTACAGGAGTATGATGTTGAACTCACATTTCGCCAGGGAACACCAACACTGCAGACTACCTGTCACACCTCCCTAGCCGGGAGAACGAGAGTACTGAGGAGGTGGAAACGGAGGAGTACCTGAACAATCTAGTGGATGGAATGACCCCAACCCTCATGGCAATCAATGATATTAGAAAGACCTCATTCAATGATGAGTGCTTCAGAATTTTCCAGGCCACTGCAACAAAGGGCGAGTGGCGGAGAGTCCTCCAAATATTTGAGGCATGGACAGCGGAGGCAAGAAAGGTGCTAGAACAGATGTAGAGAGTGAGGGGAGAACTCCCGTTTATGGTAGATAGCCTTGTGCTAAGTGGCTCGAAGATGGTGGTTCCTGCCAGCCTCATTTGCAGAGCACTTCTTACTGGCACACAAATGTCACCAGGGTGTTCTCAAAACCAATGCGTGGCTCCACATGAAGGTGTGGTTTCTGGGCCTAGAAGAGTGGGTGGAGAATTTTGTCTGCAACTGTGTGTGGTGCCAGTCGGCGCTGCTGTACCGATGAAAGCCTCGAGTCAATGGAGAGGAGCTGTGTGCCATGGGGCACGATACACATGGACTTCGGTTCAACATGCAGAGACAATCACTTCGTAGTCCTCGTTGATTAGTGGTCAAGATACCATGAGGTCGAGTTTGTTGACTCCACATCCCAGTAAGATGTAATACCGGCGTTGGAAAGAGTCTTTGCCACGCATGAACTTCCAATGGAAATATGCTCTGACAATGGGCATCCATTTCAAGGCAGAGGGTTCGCTGATTATCTGCACGACCACTGTGTCGCCCACCGACAGATCACACCACTGTGGCCGAGGGAAAACAGGGATGCCAAAAGACTGATGAGGACATTGAACAAGTTCTTCCGGATAGCCCACGGACAAGGGAAGTGCGAGAAGCGTGCCCTGTACCAGGTCTTGGTGGAGTATCAAGCAACTCCCCACTGCTCCATAGGGGTGGCCCCCACTGAAGCACTATTTCAACGGTGCCCGTGAAGACTTGTTATTGACCACACACCACGAACACCAGGAATCATCAATGACGGCGCAGTATGTGAAGGGAGGAGAAATCTGAGGAACGACCACCTGGAGATAGGGGATCGGGTGCTGGTGAGAACAAGAAATGTGCGAGGGAAATTCTCTCTGCCCCACGAGCCAATCACCCTCTGGGTGATGGACACCAAAGATTCGATGGTGACCGTAGTATTGCATGGCAACACGACGGTGACCAGGTACTCCTGCTTCTTCAGAAAGATGGGGCAGTCCCCAGAGTCAAGCCCGGAGTGATGCAGAGGGACCCAGTCCATATGTCGGTGTCTGTGCCTCAACCGAGAAAGAGACGACAGCCCGACTGACCAAGGAGGAGGCTTGACCTCGGCTGAGGATGACCCTGGAGGGGAGAGGCGCTATCCTGTACGAGAGCACCGCAGCCAGCCCAGTTACCTGTGTGATTTTGAAGTAGACTTACCCTGATGCCAGTGGGCACCCCTTAAAGCAGTTCATCAGTTGGAATTGTTGAACTGACAAATTTGTGTTTGAGTTTGTCTTATTTGTGTTAAAAGTGTTTCTGTAATAAAAGAAGTGCCTACATTCTGGTTGTTTATTTGAAAAAGAAAATGAAAAGGGAGGAGTGTGGTATATCTCTTTAAGAGACTGCATCAGCAGTCACGTGTATTACAGTCAATGATGGTGGGTCCCCACGGCGCATATGCCGGTTGGAGTCGGGGGACCGGGTGAGAGAACAGCGCTCGGTCCGCGTCCTTATTACTAGCTCTGAGGCCTGACATGGACCAGGCCCCACATCAAACTTACTTACCATTGGCAGCGCTGCCTGGCCTTGTATCTGGGAAGCCCCAACAAGCACCGGAGTGCTTTTTAAAATAATTTTGCAGAGCCCAGCACTCCATTTCGGCTGCTGCTCACTTGCGAGTAAGTGCTTTCCAATCGTATGCACTCTGTGGGCCTAATTTTGCAATCCATTTTGTTCTGTATGCAGTTCCTCCATTTGTGTTAGTTTTTCCTTTGCCCACCTTCCCTGTGTTTAAAACCCACCCTCGTTGCTTCCCATTGGTGGCACTGTACGGCCCTCGTGCCCAGAAGCCCCTTCTTCAGAGGCCCCCCCAGGGCAGCCTAGCCCAGGCAGCCAACGAAGGGCTCAGCAAAGGACAGCTGCTCTCAGGGCAGCTCCTGTTCCCTGTTTGCTCCTGTCCGCCCAGGGCGCCAGAACCAAACACCTGTCTGCTACACTAAGGTAAGAACCTACTTCCATTGCTTAAACCTTGCTGTTATTTTATCTCTAGTCTTTGATGTTCTGCCTCCAACTTTCCATTCTAGTTTGCTCTCCCAATAGCCCACTTTCCTCTGACCCTCTGAATAACAACACCAGCATCAAGCTAATTCTGTCTCCCCATTACAGCCCCTCGTGCCAAATTCATATCACAACCCTAGCACACCTGCTGTCTCTTTCCCAGCACTTAGGTATAACTACCACTCTTAGGCTCTCCCCATTAGCATACTCTCGAAATGATAGCCAGCCACTTCGTATGTAATTAGGTATCATCATTTTTTGAGTGCTGGTACTTCTTAGCTACTGTGCCAATTTGAATCTAGCTGCATCTTCAGGCACTGTTCACACTTGAAATAAGCTTCATATTTTGTCCCTAGGAGCCCCATCTCTATTACCAGAGTTGGTAAAGAACCAAACCCTACACTCTGGGCTGGGGTATTATTATAATAATTGGGTTCAGAAAATAGGCCAGAGTAAACTGATTTATAAACAAAGTATCAAAAGGAATTTTATTAAACCTGATACATTATTTAAATAAATGAATTATTAATCATAATTTAATCAACACTCAATACATTATTCACATTGCAGGGCAATTAACTATTAAGAACATTACATACAATTGACAATAGATCATACGCTCATTCATCCATACAACAATCAATAAAACTACTACTAAAAAACGTATGTGTTAGAGCCTAACGCCCAACATTGGCGTTTTAATGTTAGAATAGTGCATTCAATGTGCAAGACCAAAGTAATTATATCCTATTTGGTCTACTCATGGTGTGGATCAGTACAATACATAACATAATCACATCCCCAGTTTTTCTCTCGACCGGTTTCGACGTATAAGGGTCACTTAGAACGTCTTCATCAGGAAAGTACAATAAAACTATAGAAAACAGAGAGAGAGAAGGGCATACAATTTTTTGTGAATCTCTGTCTCTAAATTAACACATCACACCCTGCCAGGGACCGTCCAAAATGGGCATGCCCCCACAATTAGAAACCAGTTGAAACATTATTAAGTCAAAGGAAAACCAGTAAATAGAGGCCAGGAAACAACCATTCTCTACGGTGCACCATTTATTTCCTGTGGCGTCAAAAAGGGAGTGCTACCGTAAACACTGGTGTCCTGGGGTGCAGTGAATGAGTGATCTAAAGTGAAACTGCTCTGTGATGCAGGGCCTGGAGGAGGTACACTGGGGACGCCCCAAGCTTTGCAGCCCATCACCAGCTTTAAGTATGTCAGTCCCTGCCTTGACCCTGAGCACTCAGGGTTAGTATGGCAAGGTGTACCTGGGAAGGAAAAGTGGGGATCCCTAAGGAATGACTGACTGAAATATCATGGCTCAAGAAATAGAATGCAAGGGGGAAAGAAACCTACACATCCATCATATATACCTCTGAAGCTCCTAGCTAGTCTTCTCTACGACATCATATGAGGTACACTGGATGAACTAAGCCCCGTTCTGCAGAATACAGATACAACTTACATGACCCCTTACCCGGTTAGATAGCACAACGAGCTGAGTGCCTGTTTTTGACACCTGTGTGCAGCCTGCTGATGCAGCTTTGAATCCCGACAGGGCCAACTCAACCTTGGATCCTTCTGCGGTCGCTAAATTCAATACCACGCTGTGGGATGATAATATCAACTGATATCTCAGCGCTCAGATGCTTGTAGTGCTATATAAAATTAGATATTATTATTATTCTCTGTGTTTCAAGAACCCCTTGCTTATCATTGTATTTTATTATTTATTGGGTATTTATAATGCACCTATAGAGCAAATGGTGTTTCAAGGTGCAACAAGAGAAAAGAGGGTGAGGGGGGGGAAACAGGTATGAAGACTAACGAAAACGTTCCTACTAGGCCTTGTGCAGGGGCCTGAGGAAGTGGGGTGATAGTGCCGGTCAGAGCAGAATGTGCTAATGTTAAGGACGGAGAAGAAGTGCAGCCAGGAGTCGAGTGCACCCAAGTGCTAGGGGATGGGGGAAGAGGGCCCCTGGGCTAGGCAAGTGCTAGGAAAATGTAGAAGTGCAGGAGAATGAAGGTCCACATGCTAGGGCGGGGATGGATGGGCTCAGTAGCGGTGCCGGCCAAGACAGGCTAGTGGAGGCAGAGGGAGCCCAGTAGGGAAAGTGCAAGTTAGGGGCTGTGGGGGAAGCAGGAGAGCCTGAGATGCTGGGGTAGACTGGGCGAGGAGGGCCGAGTACCCTTTAGTTCACATAGACCCAGAGAAATCTGGTGAGGAAATGTGTGGACTGTATGGGATATGAACACTTGTGTACAGGCGTGTTATAAATTGCCACATCATATCATATCATGCAACATTGTTCATATGAAACGCAGCATACCCAAATGCCACACAAGAGAGGCTGCTGAGATCATGCCTGGCCATGGACATCGTGGAAGCTTATGGCAATTTACCTTAGGTCCGTTGACACGTATGTCTCAGAAAGTGCAGAACAGCAGCCATCATCGGGGTAATGACGTAGGAGCCGCAGGCGTAGTAGGCAAGGTGGCATGGAGCAAATAGTGTTTGGTTGGAAGTGCTCATGTGCCCATAAGGCTGTGTGATCATGAAGTAAGTCGCCATCCGAGGAGCAGATGTGCATTCCAACATTAGATTATGAAGGCGGGTTTTGCTGCCACAGACCTGGAACACCGAGATGAATTCAGAGTCCAACGTTTTGAACCATCTGGTGCAGCGGAAAGCTCCCGAAGAGGACATGGTCTGTGTCACGTGGGTTGGCCGAGCAGTATTACATGAATCTCAGATGGTCCTGTAATTCTGTGCACCCAGGATGCAACATTAGGAAGTCAATTCTTAATGTAACAGACTGAAAGTATCATACTGACTTTTCTGTGTGAGGTGCATTGTGTAAAACTGTATAAAACCTCTGAGGTTTCCGGACTTGGAGCCAAACCTTTTTGGGCCGATGACAATATGCTGGCTTCCTGACCCAGTTCTGCACAGCTGTATGGAAATAAGCTTTGGATTATTTGATGATGTGCTATGGGTTTCTGCAGTGACATGTTCCCACATATATCTGCGAAGGTCAGGAAAGAAATGAAAAAAGGTGATTTGATCAATGTTGGGAATTAGCAAACAGCATTCATCTGGCCACTCAGGAGCGTTCACATGCTGAGCATCTGAAGCACCATGCAGAGCAAAGACTCACACATAACCACCTGGGAATGAACCCCGAAAGAAACAGTGCCCTGGCTAATTAAGAGCTCTGCACGTGAACTTGTGCTTGGTCCTGCTAACATAGTAGGAGGTAGAATTGTCAGGCTCTTCTGGAGGGCCATGTCAAAGCAGGGAGTCCACCTTTGGTGAGAGGTGTTAAAAAGAGCTGAAGAGGTGCATGGGGATGGTGTGGCTACCATGGGCAGTCCGCAGGATGTAGTAGTTGTGCATACAGTCGAAGAGTACCTACAGGTTGTGCACTAGTCTGTTGAGCTTGGAGCAGGTATGATACGATAGGTTATTTATAACGCACTTAATACTCAGAGGTTTTTGAGCGCGGACCCGGGGTTCAAACCTCTGTTGCTCCATGTTGTCTTGCTTGCAAGGCAAGCACGTTGCCCCTGAGCAATCCTCCTGGGGAGGACAATAGGGGGATTGACTTGTTGGTTGCTTATGCTGCAGGAGACCGAAGAGCACCAGGCAGAGGAGCTAAAGATGGTCCTCCGGCAGATGTTTTAGGTGGGGGAGGGGGCATCACATCATCGCCTGCCCTTGCAGAAGGGACAAGGCAGGCATAGACCTTTCCTTGCAAAGCTTTAGGTGGGTTGGGTGCCATCTCCACCCAAAACAACAACTATATGGTCATGTTTCTGGGATAACATCTTTATAGAGGGAAAATACTGTCAGGATGGAGGGATGCATAGTAACATGCAACTTCTGCCAAACGACAATGAAGGAGGGTCACCAAGGTAAGTTACACTGTGTGCACCACAGTAGGCTCAAGCACTTTAAAACGTGGCACAGCGAGGTGTACAGATTGTACGCATAACCTACCTCTAACCTTGCGACTTTATCAGCACCCATAGCTGTGAAGGCGATATGGTAGTGCATGATAACCTGAAGTAAGCAAGGATGTGGGAGCCCCTCTACTGAGAATGAACATGTGTGAAATACCCTGTTCTATGGAATTTCTTCCACGGAGGAGTGTCTACAACCACGTTTTAGCTCACTGCACGCTTCACAGAGTATTAATATGCATTTGCATATGTCTGGTCCCACTCACAAGGGCAGTCCAGCACCGAAATACTAGGAAATTCTCCTCCGAACAAGAGTACCATCATCAACCCCAGTAGAGGGGCTCCCCCACCATCATGATAACCCAACGGTTTGTCACCATGCATGCCATTGTGAACTGCATCGCCCAATCTAACAGACCGCTCCAAACATCCCAAACCTCTCTTTGTGGCCAAGTGTAGCCTGAACAAGTGACACCATTCACTAGCGGACCACTTTGCCAGCACCGGAGTAGCCTGTTGGTGGGGGTAGAGATGCATGGTATCAGGTACATTGCCTGTCGCTAGTTAGTCAGGTAGAGTTGATTTCCATTGTATTGGCGGTGGCATGAAGTGGCACATGCTGCAGTACCATCCAACTCTCTTGTTCGTGGCTGGGCAAGAGAGCAGGAAAAGGGATGATATGGACAACTGTGAGGGTTCTGAAAAAATGCAGGAGTGGCTCATCTCCGTGGCAGAGCCAAATACGTTGGGACAGAATCTCCAGTTTTACTAACCTTTACTTTTGCTCTTCACTTGACCACTACTCTCAGCGTCATGGTCAACAATACCTTTCATCATGTCCCCTTTCCGCGTAACTGAAGCTCAATTGCACACAAATCTTGATCAGTTCAATCTGTTGGGTGGTCTTTCTAGTTATGGGTCTGGAGTTTCCTCCTACTATAGTCTTTAGTGATATCATGCTCATTCATTTCTGTGAGAGTAACCTTTCTCAGATGTGTATTAGAGGAATGACTCCTGTGGTCTCAGACAATGACCCCAGTAGCACTAAATACCCATTTACACTGCACGCTAGTCAGGGGGCATCTCAAGGATTCTACAGCTAGTTGAACAGATGACCACACTGAACTCTCACCAAGCCAGAATTGCAGTGGATCTTCATCACTACCCAATTGGCATGTGACAAGCATAGAGCTATCAACCATCTGAGCTGCAGTGGGCCTACTGCATTCAATTGAGTTTCCCTGATGTATACAGCAAGTCAGACTGAGGGTGGAGTCTGGGCCACAGCCTCTTATGTGTTTCCACGGTACAAAAGCTTATCATAGTGACATGTGAACTAGTGTTAAATGTTGAGGAGAATGTGTGCGCACTGTCAGAAACTGACAGTACCTGAAACTGCTTTGTCCTGCGCCCCCACAGCAAAAGACACAGATGCCTGAAACTTCTGTGTCCTGCGCCCCCACAGCAATAGACACAGATGCCTGAAACTGCTTTGGCCTTATCCGCTTATAAAAACACATGGTGGTTCTCACTGCTTTGACCCTCTTCCCCACCATCAAAAGACACATGCCTAACACTGATTTGGCCTTCTCCTCTACCAACAATCAGCAATTATGGACTGTATATTTAGGAGTGTGAGTTTCCTTTGTTTGGCGCACTCCTCCTTCACCCACAAATCATGTGCCCCCATAACCCACACAAAATTCTACCCTCATTCCCTAACACTACCTACGCCTTAATATCACGTTACTTTACTCTAACCTATGCCATTAATAATCCTAAACCACACCAGAGCTACACATATGTCTTCCCTAAGTAACGTGCAGTGTCGAACCTGCCTCTTCAAATTCCAACCATTAACTGTGCCGCGCGTTGACTTAACTGGCTTTAAGCGCAATGTCGAATTCTGTTGCATGTCTTTACGTGAACCTGGGAAAAAGCTTGAACATTTCAAGCACATACACCAAAGGATGTTCCTAGTGGAAGCTTATGATAATCATAAGCTTCCACTAGGAACAACCTTTGTTGTATTTGGTGTCATCCCCAGTTCCTGTGTGAATAGGGGTAACCTCCCTTTCATTTCAAGTTTCACAACCCCAACGAAATTCAAGTGTTTCAAGCTCTGCTCAAACTCTTTTGCCCATGTGCCCATCAAAGGAGTGGCATTCTGAAACAGATGTAGGGAAGAAACTGGTTGAAGCTGTGTATGATGTAAGCCACTGTCTTCACCACTTCTTTTGTGCTTGTGGTCCACACGGTTCGGGTGGTATCTGTAGAGAAAGGGTCATTTATTAACCGGCGGGCATCTTGTCATCATAGCAGGATTAGTGAGTCACAGAATGGAGGGTTTGTGGTTTCTATCAAGCCCCCAGTGAGGGTGCCAGCATCTGAGCAAGTGGCCTGTGGATACTAGGGTGAAAATGAAGGAGCGGACCAGTGTGAAGTTTTCAGGATGTGGTGCAATTGCTCTGGGGTTTGTGAGGTCTGTTTAGCTGGCAGAAGTGTTGCAGTGTGGGGAGTAGGGATGTGTGACATATTTAAGACAGACACAGAAGGTGTAGCAAAGTCAGTTTTAGTCGGCTGCACTAGGAGGTGATAGAGATCAGTACCAGTCTTAAGGCCTTGGGGGTACCTCGGAGCAGGAACACTGTTGTGGTGTTGGAGATAACAGGGAGACACTGTGGAAGATACATTTTAAATTGCTCAATGTCCTGATCGGTTGCCATTCATTTCTGTTGCACTTTCACCAATCACACCTGATTGTATCCACTAATTTAAGATGGAAACATGTCAGATCAAATCTTCAATTCTCTCTGAAAGACAACATCCAGCATGATCTAGAGTTTCCAAATACCAAATTGAAAATGTTTTCTTCCAGTCTGAGATAATTCAATTGACTATCATTGAAAGTTGGTATCAGTATCCACAAATTCGTATACAGGCTTGGAGAAAAACCTTTAAATTTATATTAATTCCATTTTTTTATTGTGTTATATTCAAATGACTTTTCACAAATTCACAAATACAGAATACCAAAAAAAGGATACACGCTATATGTAAAAAAAAAAAATACGTAACAATACCAACTTAAAAGCAACCAAAGTGCAAAAAAACTGCAAACAAACAAAAACAAAAGTCAACCAACACAACAGCTTCATTATCACAAATGTGAGCAGTTGACTGAGATCATCAATTAAAATGTTAAAAAGAAAAACATTGAAATAACTTCCTGGGCTTTAAGTGGACCAGAGCTAGCCAGGCCACAACCTTGCAGTCTCAAAAAATGTTGCTCTTTCCGGCGCTTTGCCACGGCTCCCCATAATGACTTTCCTAACCTCATTTCCTAGAGTGGTAAAGTAAATGATTTTTTTTATTTTTTTATTTTGGTTGGTTAAATTTTAATATAACCTTTCAAAACAAAGTTTTTTGTGCAAATACATCATTAAAATGTAAATGCAAGATACCATTTTTCATTATTTCACATTACATTTGAGAGAGACACATTTATTCAGTTTTAGAAATTTTAAAAGTTTTAAAAGAAAGAAAAAGCCTATTAAGCACCATTTTCCGAATTTCCACAAGAATCACAGTTCAGTAGTTAAAAATCAAGATCTAATAAATAAAAATCAATCACTACACAAATTTAATCAAGGATTAAGTTGTGAGTAGAAATGTATTTAAAAATTGCATAGCAGCTATTCTTATCGAAATTGTAGGTGTAGTAAACAATTCATACCATAATTCATCAGTAAAACGAGTTATATAATGTGGTTGTGTTAGCTTATAGATGATAGTTTCCCTCTGCCTCTCCAAAGCAACACACACAATTAGTATGTGTTTGAGTGTCTCCTCCAGCCCATCAATTTTACAAAATCGACAATAAGATGCTTCAGCTTTAATTAGGCCTCTTCTTAGTAAAATTAGTTTTGTTGGCCATAGATTCATCCAGAATCTCAATGTTTGGTTTCTTAATTGCGAAGAAGGACATTTTAGCAGATAATCAGCTGCCTGCCAAAATTTTTTGTGACCAAACAGAGCTCTATCAAAATCTTTTAGTTCAAGACACTTCTGTTGAGTGCGATTCCAGTCAAGTTGATATAATTTTAGCTTAGCTCTATTTGGGTTGTTAAGTAGCAAATCCAATGATATGTTTGCTTCATTCATATCGGAGAGAACAGTATTTCTCCAGTCTGTCGCAAGCAAGTGTTGAGAGTATAATAAATAGTATGCCAATATTGCTAGCAGATAGTTAGCCATCAGGCCCAGAAGGCATTTTCGGAAAAGACTGCATCTTTTCCAAGAGACTTGAATGTGAATTAATAGGGTACCCAACTCAAATCTCAAAAGAGCATTTGGAGTTGAGTTGGGAAGATTAAAACTCTTTTCCAAAATTTGGCTTCAATTCTATTCCAGTACCCTTGATTTTGTGGTAGCCAAGTTTCAGCCCCATAGGTAATAATGGGTATTACCTTTTGTTGGTAAAATGTTATTGCATGGGCACAGGAGAATTTACCAAACTTGGCTAATAATATCTTTGCTATGCGAAATTAAAGTTGCAAGTTTCCTATAGATGTTACTTTGTTGTGGCTTATTTGTAGGTGAGTTGCTAAACATAACACCAAGATATTTGTATTCATTAACCAGAGCTAATTTTTGATTATGTAGAAACCAATCATAATGTTTCTGATGTTTCGAATTGTTATTGTCTAGTTTCATGACTTGAGTTTTCTCTAAATTGAGTGTTAAATTATTTTTGATGACAAAATGTTCCAGTTGCTTAAGTAGCATCTGTAGGCCACTTGGTGTCTGTGACAGGAGAACTAAGTCATCCGCATAGAGAAGCCATGCGATGGCCTGCTTGCCCATTTTAGGTGCATTGTTGATTAATTTCAAAAACTCAATGCCTAGGTCAAAAATAAACAAATTGAATAGGGTTGAGGCAAGAATGCAGCCTTGTTTAAGGCCGCGTTTAGTGTGAATCACTTCTGATAGTAACCCGTCCAAGTTTAATTTGACCTGCATTGTAGCGTTGGTATGAAGGAGAACTATCAATGAAATAAGAGAAAGTGGGCAACCAAAACTCAGCAATTTGCTATACAATAATTGCCGGTCCACAGAATCAAAGGCAACACGAAAGTCAACAAAGGCCAAATAAAGAGGTTGATGTTTTGTTGCGTAGGCTGCTTTGATAGAGTTAAGCGTGGTGATGTTAATAGCAGTACCTAAACCTGCAACAAAACTGAAAGGGATCCCGTCGATTTTCATTAGTGGCCCAGATGTTGAGATCTCTTAGAATGATTTGAGTGTAAATCTTCCCCGGAGCATCAAGAAGTGCTATTGGGCGATAGCTTGCTGGATTTGGGCAATCCCCTTTTTTATATATAGGGACTATCACAGCTTGGCACCAAGATGGAGGAATGCTTTGCTTTATCTGAATGGAGAGAAATATGGTATACAAAATGCTCGCCCACAGTTCCAGATTTTGTTTAAGGGTATAATTTGATAAGCCATCTGGCCCTGGGGCTCTAGATGAGCTAGCTCTATTTATGTAATACAACACCTCATCTCGATCAAATTTGAGAGAGAAGGAAGAACTGACCGGCTTCAGCTGCAAATGAGTACAGGTATTTTGTGGAAGATTGTACATATTTGTGAAATAATCAACCCAACTTTTTTCAGGTACACCAATAATTTGGGATGATAGTTGAGAGCACCTGGTGCCTATGTTAATTAGCTTCCAAATTTGAGAGGTGTTTTTACCCTGCGCCACATGCAGCCACCATTCACCATCCTTTTGAAACATTTTGCTTTATGTTCTTGTATATAATTTTTGTAATCAGTCTTCAACTTGTGCAGGGCAGAGTCGCGATATTTTGGCAAAAGCAGTATAGCCTGTCTTTTCTGTTTACGGAATAAGGACTTTCTAAGCCTGACCGATTGATCAAATACATGAGTGGGATGGATGTTATTAAATATTTTACCACTGGATATATTGGGGGATGCAAATGGATGCATTCTATCATAATATTCCGGAGGAGCGTTTGCCTTCTCTACAAGAAGCCAGTGATCATTCTATAGATCTTTACCAAAAGCTTCTAAATCAGGATTAGACCAATTTGATCTGTTTTTTTGAGAGTTTACCTTCAAATTTTTCAGCTGTTGTTGTCGTGCTTGTGCTTTACTCTGGGCATGAACTGTAATTTCAATTGTCAACATCAAGTGATCTCTGGATGTAGTAGGCAAAATGATGAACTTAGATATTTTGCTAAAGAGCGTTCTGTCTACATACACATAGTCAATGGTTGCTTTGTGTGATCCACTTGTCCAAGTGTGAGAGGGTGGACTATCACTTTTGATAGCACCATTCAACATTATTAAATCCCATGTGTCCACAAAATGAAGCCATTGAGTGACCTGTTCCGAATTTCTTTTTTTAGATGGCATTGAGAGATGAATGTTCAGATCTCCTGCAAGTATTACTGTGCATAATGTGCAATATTAATGTTGGCAGCTATCGTTTCCATGATTGTGTTAAGATCCTTGATAAAGATAGATGTAAGAATAGCCACAGGGTTCCAATAAAGATTAACTATTGCGATTATTATACTTTGAAACGATATTATAGAACATTGCATAAAGGAGTTCGGAGAGGGCCATTCAGCTACATTTATTACAGTGGAGATGTTAGAGATTGTTGCTAGGCCAGACATTGGTGTGCCTTTTTGGCCTTTCAACGCAGGGACCAAGTGAATGTGGTGATTGTCCCAGGAGGGTGGCATCACCATCCAAGTTTCTTGTAGTAGCACTACATCAAAATTTGTTAAAAGGCACTTTGAGTTGTTCAGTAGATGTTTATGTCCTCTAGAGTTCCAGCTCATAATTGCAATTTTGTGTGTCAAGGGACATAATTCATCAAAAGCTAGTTATGCATTCTTGCAGCAGCAACAATTATCGGATTTTATTACAGATGTTATATTTTCTCTTGGAAGATTTGCGATAGTTTGTCCTACATCCTCAGCTCCCTAAGACTGTTGTGGACTCTCAATTAAAGGACTTTTACCAGTTGTGGGAATTAAGCTAAAACCAAGGTCAAAGAGAGAGGATCTGGCAGACCAAATCATATTGAGGATCGCACAAGATCTAATCCAAAGACAGGATACAGTTGAGTCATTATCATCAGGAAATTCGACCCAATCAATGTCTCCTGAAGTAAGATCTTCCAATACCGGAATATCAGAAAATATTTCCATGATACTTTTCCTGTTCATGGTATACTTTGGAAGAGAGCCACCTTGACAGCTAAGAAATATTGAGTATAGTTGAGGGGTCTTTTTATTCTTGGTGCTAAATGTTGTTGGACTCTCTTTTTTGCTGCATTGTACCTCTGATAAGGAGTTGGATTTCTCGTTCTCCACTGGTAATTTAAATGAGACATTCTTTAAGCCCATTCTCTGATCTACAGTTGGTGAGGAGTCATGGGTAGAGCCACACATAAATGATATCTTGGCAGATTTGAGCGTCTTTTGTTCTGATGTTAGGGCAACTAGACAGTCTTTGATTGAGGATAAAATATCATCCTGCATATTCACTTGTTGCACCGGTGTATCCACTTTAATAGGCACATTTTTAGTGCCTGAGGCATTCACCTCACACACGGATGGTGAAGTGATCAATTTGTCACTTGTTAGCATACTTTGCATTGAGGTTTTGTGGTAGAAGCAGTAAGTTTCATCAACGGATGAGACACTGCTGATACTGGATGGAATTGACTCATAGAGTCATCTACAGCTTTCCTAAGTTCTTTGCGAGTATATGAGGAGTCAAAGTTATCAGAGTTATTCTCAGCAGAGCCCCTTAGTGAAGCTATCAAATGAGCCTCGGAGGGTAAGTTCTTCAAACTATTTCCACATTCCTCTACGGCCTGAACCAGCTCATCCAAAGGAGGATGACTCAAATCTGTTTGCGGCTGGTTCGGCACGTCTTTCACACTTTTTTTCTTTTCTTGAGCCAAGTTAGAATATTTTTTTGTTATAGCATTAGATGTTAGTATCGAGCTGCTCGCTATCTTTGAAAGAGATTTAAAAAACTGTTTCGAGTGGCTAGTGGATGCCATTCTTTTAGATTTCTGATTTTTGGATTTTTTCAGATTCATAGTATGTTCAGATGTGTGTTTTTTGGAATTTTTAGCAAAAATTGTGTATGCTTCTTTGGATGATTGTGCACATTCTGCTATTGATGGTGTCTCAGCTAAAGTGGGTGCAGGTAGTTCATTAGTGGGCATCGAAGGGAGCACAATTGCTGCCTACGGTGTCTCTACAGATGTCTCACAAATGATGCCCTCAACAAAGGGAATTGCAGACTCTAAAGATTGCATTGTTTTTTCCGCTAAACATGGATCACATTGAGAGTGAAACTGCTCAGTTGTCAGTTTTAGCATAGAGATAATCTCTGGTATCTGGGTTAATGATGGTAAGACAACTCCATCATCAAACGCCTGCCTCTGTGCCAAAGAATCAGTGATTGTCTTTTGCCAGATAGTACTAGTTCTCAGATTATCAATGATGGTATTTACTTTGGAGTCAAGAACTTCAAATAATTTGGCAAGAGACATTATAGCAATATTCATCACTTCAAGTGTTATCAACAGGGATTTCTTTAAGGAAGATCCTCTATTTATTACATAATTATTTCGATTTGGCCTTCTTGGAGTAGGCGGAATGAATGCTATAGAGGTCTCAGATTCAGATATACTTTCATTTCGAAACAGAATTGGAGATTTAGACAGATCGTGATCATTTTCTCTGGCCGAGAAGCAAGCATTTGTCGAATGGAGATCAATAATAGCCTCATCAGCTACAACAATAATGCTTTTGGACTTATTTGATGGAGGCACAGCATTGCCTGTACGAGCATTTTGTAAAATCATGGTGTCAGACAATGAGATATTACATGGTTATTTACAACCTTCATTACTGATATTTGGGTCTGATACTGTTGGTGAGCTCATTAGGGGTTGTTTTATAATCAGGCATTCTTGAATATCTGGGACCGGTTGAACCTCAACATTCGATACACTTAAATTCGTTAATTCTGGCATCTTTGTCATCAAACGACTAATGCGCAATGTTCCAAACCCAAAGTCTCTAATATCACCAGCCGGGGTGTTACAGCGGCTGCGTTTTTTCCCAGCTCGTTTGTCTGATTGCGGGCCTTTAGCAAGGAAACAAGATGGCTTTGGAGTTAATAGAGGATTTTCTCTATTTACAGGGTCACAGAATGCGCATAGTCGTACAGGACAGGGCATGCCCGTGCGCAGAGTGTAAGGTTTGCCTCTTTTGTCAGCCATAGAATCAACAGAGGTTTTTAAATAGAACACAACAGATAGCTAGAGGAGTATAAATTTGTGAAAAATATCATTAAAAAAGTCCTTTAATTATTGATAGAAGTTCATGAACTGAATATTAGTCTCATTAATTAAGATAGAACTGAGGAAGTTCCAAGTCTTAGGGTAAGGAACGCCCGACAGCTTAAGGAGCTGCCAGAGTCCGACTCTCCCCCCTTACCCTATGGACTGGTTACGAATGTGGTAGATCGAATAGCAGTTTAGAAACTCAGTCTGGTCTACTCACAGGGTTGTAGCACAGGCACAGATCACAGCCTAACAGCACAACAGCGGTTACAGCCCTTACTGCCTCCAGGGCTTAACGCCGCAAGGGTGGTTGGGCCAGCACTTTGTAGTGGATGTTAGTCACGTGATCCGTCACGTGTTCAGACAGGACTCTGCCCCCTCCAGGAAGCGGATAGAGCAGCAAGAGCTCTGCTCGCAGTGCTGCTGTGGGCTGTTAGACAGCTGGCAGGAGCGATCGTTCAGATTGCAGAAGCGCTCCTTCACAGGTACAAAAAACAAAAAAGTAAATGAAAAGATGATCAGTGACAACACTGCTCATCCCCAGAAGATGTCACTATCATCCATGTTTAGGATTTCCTCATCAGTTACAGACATTTGGAACTAGATTGTTTTCTAATACTGAAGGGAAGGAAGAGCATATTATCCAGAATACATAGCTTGATTTGTGCAACATATTACAAGAAAGCCTTGTCTTCAGGCAGATTGAATACATACGAATCGTGGATTTCTTCCAAAAGAAGTGGAGGCTTGAAATGTGTATTGACTTATTTGATTTCAATTTGTATTTCAATATGAGTCGATTTTTTTGTCGGCGTATTTTTTATATTTAACACACCTTTTAATATAAATGTTATTTCTTTTCATGACAGGTATGAAAACCATACTTGCCCACATTATGTGACCAAAAATACGTAGGATTTTTCAAGTTTCAAAAATAATACTTCGCATAACAGTTACATCACAGGAAAACATACATGCCAACCCTCCGATTTAGGCTGGAGACTCCCGAATTTTCTGTGAAAAATACTGTTATTTTTCACATACTCCGACCAAAAATAATTATTTTTCCAATACATTCCTATGGGGAAATTGCTGTCTCACGATTTCTCTGAAGAAATCTCCCTCCCAGGTGCGTCGGAAATGTCGGCATGTGTGGGAAAATGCAAAACATGCATTCTTGGCACCACAGGAACATTTTAAAATACACAACGCATCAAACAGCACAAAATGGAAAGATGTTGAAATGTTTAAAATGTATAATTCTGAATGGTTACGTTAACACCGAATTCAAGGACCTAACTTCACAGAAGGTAACCACACGGAGCTGGTAGGCAACATTTGCCACTGCTCTGTAGCAGCAGCATGGGCAATACATATGTATTATTGCAGGGCAAGATGAATAACTGAACAACATGGAGACTGATACCCTCCTCAGTTTGATACGCAGATGCTGTGTGATGGTGGTACGCTCTACCACTTGCCTTCACTGGTGGTCCGCCTAAGGCCTGTCCCGGCCAGAGTGCATGGCAGTCATGTACATAGCTCTCAACCATTTGTGTCGGGTGAAAACACCTGATTTTGTTTTTGGTGGGTGAGAGTACATTGAAGCGAATGGGCGTGCAGGAGGCTTGGCGGGTGAGTCCGCTGTTTACAAGGCAGGTGACAGCCGCCAAAAGCGTGTGAGTTGAGAACTATGCATGTAGCTGTCAGGTCACTGGATTGGTTTGAGGCCATCACTCAAAGTACTCACCCACCCACCGCACAGACAGACTAATGTGTTGCATGCTTTGCCCTAGGCCCAGTCTTACAAAGCCTGCCTTAGAGTCACATAAATGACCTGCCCCTGTAAAAAGCAATAGGATCTGTACCCAAGTCTGTAGGCGGTAGGACTGCTTAAAAGGCAGTAGCCTACTGCCTAAATCAGTAGGGTTGGCAAGTATGGAAAACCCTGCTGCATCTCTCAGGCCACACTTTTAATTTCAATGTCCCCACATCTTTTCAAGTTTTATTAGCAATTTGGGATTCTCGGGCAGCAATAGATACCTCTTAGAGCCCCTGCCCAGATATTGCTCATCCTATTTAAAGCGCCCACTCCTTCACAAATGTTGGTTAAAAGGACCAACTCCGGCTGCTGCACACTCACGTGTAAAGCTATCAAAAAGTGTTCGATTTTTGTAGCAGGGCCCGCTTTATAGATTTGTCTCCCCTCCCCCCTCTTCCCCGCATGCTACTACAACTTGGGAAAAGACCGAAAACGTAATGGGTGCTCTCATTTTGCAGAGGCAAGAGGGAGCAGTGTCATAGGAAGTGAAATCACCGGAAACGGCATCACAGGAAGTGACGTCATACCAAACGCTGCTTTTTTTAGTAAGCGATATTTTAAAGGTTGTCCCTTTGCGGAAAGTAGTGTTCAGTTTCCAAAGTGGTCACATAGCAAACCTTCCACTCCTGCTTTAACCCCCATTAAGGAACCGCGAGACTCAAACTCGTATCTGCTGCTGCCAAGCGGGACAATGAAATGCACAGTACTACACACTACCTAAATCCATCCAATTAACTGACTATACTATAATACTTGGCAAGCTAAAAAGACAGACAGAGACAAAAGAGAGGGGGCGGCTGACCGAAAGATATAGGAGTCCATTATGTAATGATGTTCCTGGGTGAAATACACAGCCAACCTAATGTGATGGGCAAGACTGTATATTCCAGTAGTCAAAGCCGCCTCCATTTCTATAGCTATTGAAATGTACATATAAATGCAGATTGCGGCGGCGGCGGCGCGCGGCTCTCGGGGTCTCTGCGTGCCCCTCTCCCAGCTAAGGAGATGCAGGCTTCCTGCAGCAGATGTGGAATACCAGCTGTCTGCATTATTTCCTCTCCATCAGAGGTGAGAAGACAGCGCAGGCTCCGTCTCCTAATGCGCTGTGTATTGAGATGGGGCCCTCATTATTACCGAATGCACTTCGAGGCCCCAGGCAGCCGATGTGATAATTACAACACGAGAACCAGGCCTCCCTTTTTTTTTTTTTTTTTTTTTTTTAGAACCTTGGAGAAGGAAATAGTTTTCCCACAATGCCTCCTGACTCCTCAAGCATTGGATTTCAGACATATGTGAAAGTTCTCTTCAGGGGCAACCTACGCTATTTCTTCAGTGCTGTGGAACAATTTGGAATGGGCTATGAGATATCGTGTCCTCTAGTGTACGGCATATTGTCTCGGGAGGATAGCTCAGGTGCAACGTGCTCGCCTTGGAAACAAGATGACACAGAGCAACACAGGTTCTATTCCCACGACCGCGCTTATAAATAACCTATCATATCATAAGCATGCTGCCATCCACACAGGAGTTCAGTGGTCAAATAGAGGAAGACGGTTGAATTCCTTTAAGAGGTCACAGGAGCCGAAAAGACTTCCAGTAGGATAGGTGGTCTTTTATTGCTTATAAGACAGGGTGAGACGCCATCCCTTTAAAACTCAACCTCTTGATTGCTCTGAAGCAATAGAGCTTCCACTTGTTGACACGTGGAATAAATGAAAAATGTGACGACTTGCACCTGTTGTAAGTGCGACTTTTCACACTATCTGGTGTCACTGGCAGCATCCATTATGACATCACAGCTCATCTGTAATGGAGCCCCTCTTCCATTTCAGTGGCAATGAACCAGGAAGCAGCGCGGCCCGAATGATAGGACCCCCTGAGGTAATCAGTGTTGGATTTTGGAGGGGTGTGGAGGGACTGGATTGGGGGAGGGAGGCAGGGCTGGAGGGCAAACGGCTGCAGCGACCACTCGGGTTGCTCCGAATCTGGGCTTGCATCGGTAAATCCAGCCTGGGTTTGGAGTGACCTGATTGGCTGCCACACCCACCGAGGGTGCTAATTTACAGTTGGGTGGCACTTTACTACTTATAGTATTGCTGGGGTATTTTCAAAGAAAGAACACAATCTGCACACATACAACTTTTAATCTATACTATAAAATCCGTTGAATTATGTTTTTTTATGAACAGACGCTGGTTTAAAAAAAACAAAACAAAACAGAACTGTGGGGCATACTGTACCTGAGAGGTGCTTTTTAGTCAATTTCTGCCTTTTAACAATTTTAAGGAATATATTAATTTTTTTAACGCTTTTTCGAAAATTTTGAAAAGGGACTTAAAAGTGTTGTTTCCTGTCTCAGGTGTGTTTGGTTCGCGTTTATTTCCCATCATTGTTCAAGCGGATATTTTAGTTTTAGGATTGAGGGTGTGGCCACTGGATAAGGCTCAGGGCCGCTCTGCTCTGGGTGCAAAACCTGTTGAAGCGCCTGTCTGTTCTGGGAAGGATTTCCAATGAAGGAGATACGTGGGAGCCACCCAGGATTGATTAAACAAGTCCGGCTAAGGTTTCTTAAAAGGAAACACTTGCTTTTCCTCACTGCACACAACACATCTCTGCTGTAGCAGCTGCAGGGGTCCTCTGCCTTAAACAAGCACTTTGTTACAAGGCTGGGCGCATGTAGGCGCCTGGTCAGAACAGATTCTTATTACAAGTGAGTTGTGACGACGCAAAGGGTTTAGAGGGAGAATATTACAGGCAGACGTCGGTAGGCCTGTAATTCACGCCTTATTCACATTAGCACCCTGGTGTGGGGAGCCAGCCAATCAGTTGGTTAGGAACGCAGGCTTGAACCGGCGGTGAAACCCCGCGTTCCATGCCGCCTGACGGCCAGCTCCCCTGCCACCATCTTCCCCCCACCCTCCATCCCCTTAATATTATTATTTTTTATTCCCCTCGCCCCACTCACCTTATTTCGGTTGCAGCGGCACTCGCCGCACCTTCCGCTCTGCTCATGACAGCTGTTATCGAAAGAGAAGGGGGGCTCTGTAGAGGGGCTTTCTATGGCAGCCATCTTAAAACAGTATTTTCAGTCATTGAAACAGGCGCGTGAGGCGTCCCGTTCGATGACTGAAAATACTTTATTTTAGCACCCCGGGCTACCGCTTTGGTAGCCAAGGCTTCTAATGGCCTTAAGCCCCCGTTCCAATGGCTGGAACAGGGGGTAAAGATCCGGAGCCCTTGTTAGTTGGGCTGCCGGGCCGTTACCCACGTTCCACCACATTACAACACTCTTTCACAGGACTCATTTTCACCACAGCACTGATGTACAAAATGTATTTAAAGTGAATATTGTAGCAATAAACCCCAAGACGGCGGGCCAATACTGCCCCAGGTAAAGCCCCTGGGTGCATTACCGTGGGTGGTATTGGCCCGCTGTTGAGGGGCTTATTGCCGTTAGACCGGGGTACTAATAGCATTTCTTGCTGCTCCAAAAAACGGAAAAAAAAGTAAAATAAAATGGCCGCCGGGAAAGGGAAAACGTAGTTTGTTTTCCCTTTCCATGGCGGCTATCGGAAGCAGATGCGCTGGGAACAGAAGTGTTCCCAGCGCGTTCGCTCCCGAGAAAAGAAGAAAAAAGAAGGTAAGTGAGGTAGGGAGGGTGGAGAGGGGATAGTTTGCAGGGGAGGGGGGAGGAGGAAAAAAAACCATACCTGAGCCCCCGCCGGCAACAAATGCAGGCACGTACGTGCGTCCACGGTATCACACCATGGTATGGCTCAGAAACGAGCCAATCACGTTACGTGTATCCCGTGGATGCAACTACGCCGGGAACTAATGTATTCTATGACCTGTGCACCAGCTAAGAAAGACACAGAGCCAAGAAAGAAGGGCTCAGAACACTGAAAAATCCCAAGGAATGTGAGTGACCATTGGAGCCACTTAAGATGGATTACTAAGTTTGTGTGAAGTTGCAGGACTTTGAAAACGTCTAGAAATTGCAACGTTTTTCACAGGTACCAACAAATAACCACAAATTCTATTATTAGCTGGGTTACAAATGTTCTTTGGGTTCTGTGTTTGTTTTTTTGCCCTCCTCAAACAGGTTTAAATAATACATTCCAATAATGTATACCAGCTAACCACAGACGTGGGAACAGAGAAATATTACTGCAAAGCTGTGTTTGCCGAATTGATTTATTGAAAACCAATTACTTCCAGGTCAAAAGGATGCTAGAGATGAGCATGCCATGTACTGCAGGCAGCAAGCAGAATAGACAGTCTAACACTTCCACTTCATGTTTTTCTCTCATGACTGCCCTGGTGTCATGAATGACTACATCCTCGAGACTGAAGGAATCTGGATGCAGCATTTGGTCTGCTATACGATCATTAACTTTTTTCATTGTAATGCAAGAATACTTGCTAAGTGCATTGATTAGAATTAGTTAACTATTGGCAAACTTTATTTTTCCTTTTTTGTATGCTGTTTGTTGGAGAGATAGATAGTGGCAGTGGAGGAGGTTGAGGTCTCTAACATTTGATCTTCTCTTGTCTTTTCAAGGCATGATATGCTTGTGGTGCACAGTGTACAAGACACGCTGAATAAAAGAGGAGGCAGAAGGATGGCGGCATTGGCAGGCAGGACCCAGGCCCCAGGTTGCAGAAACAGGGGAGAGGAGCAGAAAGTGCATTGACCGGAGCTTCTGCTAAGACTGGAGGCCATTTTGTTTGTCGAGGCATTTTCTTTGCTCAGTGTGCTGGCAGGACTGGCCTCAGCTAAGCACTTTGTTTTCCATTTGGGATGGTTGGGGAGGCATGGGGGGACTTGAAAATAAAGTACAACATCATTTAAAACCTAGCTGTACCCAGCATATCATATGCCAAACTACTGCAAAACTCCCCTCTCGATTTCTCTCTGTTTCTAGTTCTTTCTAATTATATAAACTGTACATTGTAAACTGGCTCTTATTTTACAATTTGTATAGTCCCTTTCTAAAGATCACTACCACTATTTATTGTAGTAAAATATATGGGATAAAGTACCCCCTTTCATATATTATAAGGATATTGAAAGTCACTGAGGAGTTTTGTGACCAAATAGAGGAACAAGGCTAAAGGGCGAGTTCCATTATAAGGCCATGGAACTCCGAGGTGACTTGAACATATCCTTTTTTCGTGCAGCAGGGGGTATTTATAATACATGTCCCCACATGGCGATCTCATTTACTACCGGACCTCTTGCTTAATCTAATGTAAGAGATCTTCCATTTGCCCTTCAATATAATTAATGTAAAATATGTTTGCTAACATGCAGCATGTAACATGTTGATGAAAAATAGTTTGAGCAGCTTAATACAATTCATCTAAAAAACGTTTTGATTTTGTGGTTTAAAATAAGTAAAAACATGCTGATAAATGTTCGAATGTGTTAACACCAGAAGTGCACAAATTAAACAATCCACAGTTCACTGTTCCTTATCAATTAATTACTGTCTGTAAAAAGTGTCACTGAAAACTCTTTTACAAGTGAAAAGCTTGCCACGGCTTTAAGTGCTGCAGTGACAGCTGTAATTCTGCTCTGTGCTGGTTCAAGCATCAGGCATTATGACGTCACAACTGAAGCATAATAACCGATTACAGAGCAGTCGTGGTTTCATTTTCTTATTACGAGTCAGGTGTGATGTCATAACTAGCCTGCAATAATAACATTATGACCAGGCTTTATAGGGATATTGTAGGCTGCCACGTAATTTAAGAATCTTACACTTGGCTTACTGAGCAAAGCAGATTATCAAAACCTGTAATCTATACATTATTTCCTTAGAGCATGTTATAATTCCAAGATGGACAATCTAGCACACTCTGACAGACCTATTATGAAATAGCCATATTAAGAGGCAAAGGGGACATGTCACCAATGAGGGTTGCTGGCTGCTTTGCATGAAATCAAAGAACAATTTGAGAACAGAAGAATTATATTTTGTATTTCATTCATCTTGATTATTTTATTTAACCAATATTCATTTGATTTGTATTAGAACTGCTTTTTTCATGTATTATTACACTTCCTTTATAACAATGATTATTTCTGATCAATTTTAATTTGATATCTTATTTATAATGTATTTTTCTTCAATTATTACAATTAATGCATTTATCTCTATATTTCTCGTTCATGTTATCTTTTTTTAATAACATTTGTAGTTGCTTTAATTATCTTTTTTGTACTAGTATCGATTTTTACTTTTGATTAATATTAATTTTGTGTTGTATTAATATTTTATTTTGCATTCATTGCTTTTTTATTTTAACAATTGCAAATTTTGCCCTAGAGTCGATGAAATACAATGAATCACCATGAAGGATGGCAGATCGAAATGGAAAAAGATAATGGGATGTTAAATATCTTAGGCCGGTGAGATAGCTCAGCAGGTTGAGCACTCGCTGCTGCGACCTGAGCGTGATCTGCAGGTTGCAGGTTCGAACTCAGCCTTTCATCCTTCCGAGGTTGATAAATGAGTACCAATTTCGGTTGGGTGATATTGTATGTAAATATGTGCTCTGTAAAGCGATTTGGATAAAAGAGCTATATAAAGAACACATCATTACATTATCATTAAATCAAAAGTGAGAAAGAAGAAACAAATCCTCAAAGTGCACCAGTTTTGGGACATTTAACATAATGCATATGCTCACAAAATTGGTGTAATCAGGTATTTGGCCATTTTGGCTTTCATCCAACCATTGCTTCAGCCAGGTCCAGTAGCTCAGTCACATTTACATTCATGCATAATACATTCATACATAAATGTACAACATGAAGATATATTCCTCAAAAAAATGCAGTTTTCTTCTCCAACAATGGCTAAATTAAGTGAATGGTATATCATGTTATTTGTTATTTGATGTTTGTATAGCAGCTACTGACATTGTTATGGCCTCAAAGCGCTGTGGGGTGCAAGGCTCTTTGGAAGACTGTATTCTGTGCAAACATGAAAATAAAAGAGTATCTACATTGCATGCGAACAATAATTAGAATTTCAGTGACTTTTCAAGTACTAGCAGAGATGACTAGTTTAAAGACATTATGCCAAGCTGTGTGTTCAGGCACAGAGAGAGCATCTATGTTAGTGACTACATGATAACTGGACCACATGTTTTGTGGGACTCAGCTGTATTCTATAGGTTGCGGCGCAAAAGGGGAATGTGTGCTCTTGCATCTGTTCCTTGCACTTAAGTCTTTTGAAAAACAAGTACTAACAAAGGCCAATTTATTATGAATTATATGGGTATTATGTAATGTAATGTATGTGATCTTGTATAGTACCCATCTGCCACTCTTGGGGGCCTCATTGCGCTTGGCTCTATAAGAAAAATTGGAGGGGTTCAGTAGTAAGGAAGTGGGAAAGGCAGATGCAAAAGCGGTGCCAGCCTGCTGTCTATGGATTTGGTGGTTACATTTGGGAGTATGTTATCCATTGGAAAGTGCCCAGATTTGATAGACTACAGCACTTCGGATCTGGTTCGTCACTGATGTGGGAGAGGGTGACAGGTCTCAAGGAGAGGTTAGTCGTGGCTCGGTCAGTTAGTGTTGATGTGCTTACAGCTAACAGAGATGGACGAGGACAGAAAATAGACTTGGGCAACAATGAAAAGTGTCCCACATTTGAAAATCATTTTTTATTACTCTTTCCTGTAAACTAATTGATTAGTAAGCATAGGGCTACTTTTGGTATCATTTATAGCAAATAGTTATTTTAATGCAAATTTGGTGAATAACATTTTTTGTATTTATTTATTTACAATATATACAGAAAAACAACAAGTCAACAAAGTAGAGCTACAAAAGAGAATACCAATAAAACAAAAAATTAAAAGAAATCATTAAACACATTCCAGATCTTCTCATACAAAGACAATTTACATTTCAACTTGTAAAGCAGTTTTTCTGTCCTTGAGAGATTGTGCATCTCTTGAATCCATTCCTCAAAGAAAGGAGAGACCCGACCTTTCCATCCTCTGAGAATCAATCTTTCGGCCACAATGAACGCCCTAAAAATCCATTTCTTAAGGGCGGAGCTGACGTCAGCCAACCCAGAATCATCACCAAGGATTACCGTCCTAAAATCCAGGACAGAACCTCCACCAGAAACCCTGTCACACACACCACAGACTTCATTCCAAAAATCTCTGACACGCACACAACTCCATAGCATGTGTTCCAGCGACCCAACTTCCTGGACGCATCCCCAACAGTCATCTTTATCAATCATGCCACTCTTATGAAGGGTTTCAGGACACCAATAAACTCGATTCAGAATATTAATTTGTCGAGACCTCTCACCCAGATTCAGTGAAAACAAGGAGACATTACCACACATATTCTGGCAGTCGTTAACATCTATCTCCGACCCAATTCTCTCACTCCAAACTCTCCGCAAATTCTCATTACTCTGATAATGTGACACAATTAGCCTGTACAGCCTACTGGCTAGACCACCTTCCTTCCCATTCGGATCAGCCAGAAAAATACCTACATCCAAAGAGTCAGACCAGTCCACTTCACCCACTGACCTCTTCAGGCGTCTGTAAGCAGAGTCAGACAAGCCATCAAAATTCCATCTCTCTCCCAGCTCAGCAGCAGTCAACCACCGATTATCATTCCCTAAGTCAGAGACCCATTTGATATCCATCAAAAACCAATCAGGCCAAAAAACTGTCCTCGAGTTATCCCTAATCCTAGGATTCAGCCAAATAGAGGCACACCTGCACTTAAATGCATCCCGGCCTAGTAACGACCAAATAGCAGTCCATGAGTTGCGCAAAAAGGATGTCACCAACACGCCACCACCAGGAATCCTAGTATTAGTGGTCAACAAGGATGCAGGCATTCGACTCCGCCACCGCCCAGCTGTCATCGCCTTTCAAAAATGGAACAAAAGAATGAGCAGAAAAGGCCAAATGGTAGGCCCGAAAATTCGGGACACCCAAGCCGCCCAAATGGACCGGAAGCTGTAACTTCCAAAGACTCAGCCGCGGCGGTTTTCGGTCCCACAAAAATTCCTGTACTAGACAGTCTAGATCTCTCCAATAACCACTCTTAATTTTCAAAGGAAGCATACTAGAGACAAAGTTAATTCTGGGCGTTAAATTCATTTTCAGGGTATTGACTTTACCCCACAGGGAAAGATTAAGCAGTGACCACCTTTCCAAATCCATTTTGCAATCCCGAATGACCGCACCCATGTTCTCATCAACCATCAGGGAGACAGGATGCGTCAACCATACCCCCAAATATCGCATGCGCACATCACACCAGGTAAACCCTAGCCCCGTAATCAGAGTCTTATCACACCCATTGGACTTCAAGCGGTTAATCTTGTATCCAGAGCAAACGTGAAAATCCGACAAAATCCTCATCAGAAAAGGCAGTGACTCGTCCAAATTCTGCAGCACCAATAAGATATCATCTGCATAAAGCCAAGCCTTTTGCATGACACCCCAACAATTAACACCTTGCAAATCCGGGTCATTTTTAATACGTATCGCTAGAGGCTCTATCGCAAGAATGAATAACAGAGGAGAAAAAGTACAACCTTGGCGCGTACCTCGATTCAAACAAAAAGGCTCTGATATCACCCCATTAGTCTTAACATCTTCAGTAGGATTGGCATATAAAAGAGCAAACCAAGAAACAAAATCATCACCTAGATTCATCCTCCTGAGAACCGAAAACAAGAAATCCCAACTGACCCTATCGAAAGCTTTCTCCGCATCAAGCAATAGGACCGCAGCATCGCAGCCCGCTCTATCCGCCATTTCCATAGTAAGCAACAACCTCCTGATATTACTAGACATACGTCGATTTTTCATGAATCCTGATTGTTCTTCATCAATCAAGGAGGCCTTGAACTGTTTTAGACGCATGGCAAGAACCTTTGCAAGAATCTTATTATCGGTATTGATAAGGCTTATTGGACGATAACTAGCAGGGTCATTACAATCCTTACATTTTTTCAAAAAGACCGAAATAGATGCATGACTAGTACTGTTAGGCAAGTTCCCATCCAGTTTACTAGAAATAAACATATCTCTCAAGAGCTCTAAGGCCGAGTTCGGGAGGATCCTATAAAACTCACAAGGGAGGCCATCAGGACCCGGGATTTACCCACATTCAGCCCCGAAAGCACACTTTTGATCTCATCAACCATTATCATACCACCAAGAAGATCACGTTTGGCATCCCAAATCCTAGGCAAATTCAAATTCCCAAAGAAGTCATCGCCTCTACCTGTTATAGCAGCCTCAATACCATATAGATTCTCATAGAAGTCACGAAAAATTGAATTCATTTTCTTGGGATCAAATGTAATTCTACCCTCCCGATCAGCCAAAGAAGCAATAGCTGACTCTGAAATCCATTTCTTCAACCGGTAAGCCAACCATCTGTCACATCGCTCACCCTTTTCGAAATAAGTGCATTTAGAGAAGAACAGACCACGCTCCGCCCTTTGCGACAAAAAGTCTTCCATTTATTTTTTAAGCTTTTTCAAAGTTGACAATTTCGCAGTGTTAGACGGATCAAGCATCAGATCCCGAGAGATCTCACCAATACTTCAATCTAGATCATGCCTCCTACTCTCTTCCTTTTTCCGTTTACCGCTAGACAGCCCCAAACAAACACCACGCATACAGCATTTAAAGGCTTCCCACGTGTTCGCCACACTAATATCTTCTGAACGATTCTCCATAACAAAATAGTTTGCTTCGAAACAATCCGATCTAGAATATCATCATCCAACAAGATAGAGGTGTTTAGCTTCCACGAGAAACTTCTTTTACACTGAAATTTAAGTCTGAAATGCATCTCAACAGGGGCATGATCACTCATCAAAATATCACCAATATCACTAGAGACAACACTTTCCGACATATTCCCACCTGTAAAAATCATGTCCAGTCTAGAATAAACACCATGTGAATCAGAATAGAAACTGTATTGGCGTTTGTCCAGATTCCACAGGCGCCACGTATCTTTCAGATTGTGCTCCACCAGAAGTGATTGAAGCGCCCGGTGATGATGATCACAACGCAGTACTCTCCGGACCTGACTTCTGTCTAGTTCAGGTTCAACCACAGTATTGAAGTCCCCCCCAAGGAGAATATTGGAATTATTCAAATCTAAGAGGGTCTGGGCAACCATCCTAAAAAAGGAACCATCGTCCACAGTAGGAGCATACACATTGCACAGCGTTAATAACTCCCCTTGAATCTCAACCAACAAGGCAATCATTCTACCATCCTTATCTGCACATTCTCGCAAAATGTTCACAGGCAATTTCTTCCAAAACAAAATAACCACTCCCCTTGACCTTGCTAAAAAGGAAGAGCCATAAGCAGAACCAACCCACTCCTTTTCCAACTTGGGAATTTCATCCGCCAAAATATGAGTCTCCTGTAAAAAACAGATGTCAGCATGCATATCCCGTAACATTTGAAATACCTTCTTTTTCTTTAACAAATTATTGACCCCGTTCACATTCCAGGAGACTACACACAGATCATTAACTGTCCCACCTGTGTAAGAAGTTGCCATCATAATTTGAAGATCTGGATCATTAAAAAAGTAAACACACTTGAAAAAGGACATACACATGAAAATGATCTAAAAACAAAAAACAAAAAACCAATAGAACAGATAAGACTGCAAAGTCTATTCAGCCAAAAAAACAATTGAAAACACATTTAGAACCATTCCCAGGACCCCCCCCCAAGGTACAAAAAAATATATTAACACATTGAAGCAAAACTATCCAAGTAAAGAAATCAGAAAAGTATATAATGAAAACCCCAAAATCCACAAAGTCTACCCCTAAAGCCACCATCCCGCAAAAAGGAGTCTGTAACCATGCATAACAACACGCAATAGTGTGAAATAAGCAAACAGTACATATATCACAATATCAAAAATCCCAAAAAAAAGCGATAAAAAAAAATTAAAAAAAATAAAACAAAACTCTCTCAACTCTATCTCGAGGAACAGGTTTATTTTTTTTGTTTTTTTTGGGGTGAATAACATTGGTTAGAAGTACACATTTCCCAGTGCATTAAATCAACAAAGTGGCCCACATTGTCCCAGAAAAGTAGCCCATGCATGCCAGATGGGACAGCCCTTCGGTAATTGTCCTATTGCTCATAGGCTAGTCCAAGCATGATGGATATGCCTGTGGTGGCCGTCTGTGGGTGGTTTGTGTGTGTAGTGTAAGGTGCTAGATCTTAGAGGGGAGTCAGTGAGTCAGGGGAAGGCTGGAGTAGGCCTTACATGGTAAGCAACCTACAACCCTGCACTCTTATCTCTCTCTCTGTTTCTCTTCCCGATGAGGTAAAGTGGTGGTGTGGAAACTCAGACATTACCATAACCTGCTAAGGCTTATTGGATTCCAGAACGTACGATTCTGTGGAAGGGGAGATTACAATTTGAGGACCACAGTAGGGCAGGGCTCTTCGAGGCAGGGCAGGGCAAGGTGTTTGTCACGGGTTCGGCAGGGGCAGAATCCCTGCTAATTTCACCCAGAGTTCTACTCTGCTGTATCCCACAAGCCCAAAACTCTTCTTGCACAGTCCAAAAATGTACCCAGCTGCCCCGCTATGAAGTGCCACAACTCACAAGGTTTTGACGTGGCTTCAGTCGTTGGTAACAGAGTGATGCTGCAACCCTGCAGGAATTCTCCATGATAAATCATTAATTCCTCAAAAAATATGGATGGGGAGATGAGCCCGATGCAGGATGGTGAAGAGGAGTCTGCTGGCAGTGACAGACAGGGGTTTTGGGGGCGGGGATATGATGGACTTTCCAATAAGGCTGTAATCTCGAGGTTGCAGTCTCTCTGTTCCCTTGCTATTTAGAGTCCTCTGAGGGGGATTTGATCTTTGATCCTGCCAGCCAAATTGAATTATTGGGTCCAGGGCAAAAACAGCCATACTTTATTCATCCAGATTTTAAGGGCTGTCCTTCCAATGGTGGGGAGGGGCGTCATGGATTAGCATATGCACATGGTATGAGCTGTTCAGCACAGAAGGTCTTCTGAAGCCAGGAATGCTGCATAGTGCATACTGATGAAATGCAGGTCTACAGGCACTTCAGGTCAGTTACCAGTAAGTTGCTTTATTGTAGTTACATCAAGATACTTTAAGATGCCTCATAGGAGCCCACTGGCAACCATCACCCCGGCAAGCTCTCTTCAACTGCCTAAGTGTAGAAACTATGCACATAACCTTCCCTCACTCATACCACAGCATCCTCTCAGCATTCCCTCTTACATCATAGGTCCTATGCATCCACCCAAACACATTACAACATATCTCATTTCCTTTCCAGTTCTCACCATATCCCTACCAAGCACATCACAACTCATCTCCTTTCATTACCTCGTCCAAACTATCCATCACCAAGCAAACACACCACGTCATTCACACGCACCCATACAGGTCTCAGCCACACAATGACTACCCAAAGAGCTTGTGTGATAGAGTTGGGGCGGTACAGACTCCTCAACTGAAACCAAAGACAAGTGGAAGCCATATGTCCTTACCCTCATGTAGAAAATGAAGACACCTTCCAACAATGAACACTCATCCTTTGAACACATTCCGTAATGCTGAACACAAGCACACACACTACACCTCCTATACCACACCTTTTTAATGAGAGGCATTACTCTAGAACATCATGGAGGGTGTACCCCCCTTTCTACTTGGGTTGAAATTGATTCACATCAACCGCTTTCCTATGCCTCCCTCACACTCCTTTGAGAGTAGACATAGATATCAGCACACCTTTTTATTGAGCAGTGTCCCTTTGTGGATAACTACACACATTGCAGTCAAACCTTCATCCAACCACCACCTCACACCGGAGATGTTGTCCCTTAACATCCTACTAAGCAGGCACACCTTTTTATAGAATGATGTCACTCCGTGGATACCACACCCGCACTGTCACTGCAGAACCAAAACCCCATGACTACTTCACACACCTGAGATAAAGTCCCAAACTTACCACATACACACATGTGGACTTCTAACACACTCTACCAAAACAGGTCAGTACTTTCACACATTTGGACACTTCTTTAAAGTTCTCAATATTCAATATTAATCACAAATTAATAAATACCCTTTTACCGTACACACTTTATGACTATTAACATCTTTAAAAAAAAAACGAAAAGTCTAAAGCTGACAGCGCAGCTCTACACCTGCAAATCCTCAAACAAGTTATCACTTCTTAAAGACTCACACACATTTCCAGGTTCTCAAATGGACACATGTTAAGTAGGGAAATCTGGCAAGCATACGAAATTGTAGCTCACACACTCTCAAATACATTTCAGTTATACAAAAGCTTTATACCTCAATGTACGTCAGCTATGACTTCACCCTACGTGGCAAATAGTAAAAACCTATCGGGCACAGGGAAAGGTTAAGGGAACATATATACCTATAACTTATTTATGTGTTAGTAACATCATTGGGACGGGAGGATAGCTCTGTGGCAATACACAGGTCTTGGAAGCAAGACCACGCTGAGCAAACACAGGGTTCGAATCTCAGATCAGCGCTTGAAAAAAAAAAATGAACGTGTTATGAAAAAAATGTAACTAGCGCCTAGATACTTACAGGTTATAAAATGCAAAATAAATTAAAAGAAATTGGCTGCCCCTTATCAAGTAGGCATGCCTCGAACTACCTCTAACTATGTAGATAACACAGATAATAGTAGTATAATAATAGCGGATTGGCTTCTGCAACAATATAAAGGCCATCATCGCATAAGCCATCCTGATTGGTCGGCACTTTCTTCCAACCTTGGACATTTGGCTCGTTAGCAGCACTTAATCTTTTAAGCAAGATGAAACCCAGGTGCGGTGAACAACGTCTGACAACTGCCCTCTTGCTCAATTAGCTGACCATCTCTCATCAGTTAGGCCCTAAACCAAGGCTTATTCTTTGTAGTTGACCTTGCTGACTGTTCTCTTCTCCGGGACTTTAAATGGAGTGAAGGTAAATTGCTATCTTCGTCTGGAGCATTATGAATAGGCCTTGCTTTCTGGTCTTGCACCACGTGCGAGGAGACCATGATTTTGTCCATCTTATCCTATTTAGTGCTAACTATTTGATTCAATTTTATTGGGTGCTATTACTCTCCTTGGCCTCTGGAGACTTGGTTGCTCCGCCTTGCATGTTCTTTTTGCATCTTTGATTGTCCAATACTTGGCACTCGCAAATGTTTACTCCTTTACTTAATCTAAGAGAAATAGGTCCTACGTTTATGTGTTCACTCCTTTTGTGCCTTGAAATTGCTTCTTGCTGTGGCATCCTTGAACCGGTGCCAAACGAATATTCTTTGTTCTTCCATGAATTTGTATTTCAGTGCCTGTTAGTCCTGCAGCTTTGATCTCTCTCCTTGGGGCATTTAACTTACTATTATATGAAACGACATTCATTTTCTCAACATGGCTGCTTTACCCACGTTACATTTACTACGTTTTGCAAGCTTCTATATGTCACATCTACATGCGTTTCTGCGTATATACATCTACTGCATATCTTCTTACTTATCTTCTCAGTGTATATAATTTCTTTACATTTGCATATTCGATTACTTTATTACTTCAGTCACATCTTCATTCTTTAAGCATACGTATATCATTTCAGTGCATCCTTGTTTCTTCTATTTATGAAGTCACTTTACACCTGTCTGACTTTGCATATAGTTCTTCTACGTCCAGTGGTGTCTGCAGACTTCCTTCTACCACATCAGTTTGAGGGTACATTCGGTACATATGACTGAATGCATAACTTCATTCATATCTCCAATGCAGTATTGGGACGATACCAGGTGTCATGCTCAGTGTTTTCTTGCTGTTCTTCCAATATGATAGAGGTGAGGGGGTGGGCTCCATGAATGACATGTACATCTGCTTCTCTACATTCCCCCCTCTGGTCGAGTCCTCGACCACCTCCTCAATCTTCACCTCCTCTTCACACTGTGGTTTCTTCGGGATCCATATCTTTGTCACCCCCCTCAGGTCACCTGCATTCTTTATGTGTTCATCCACACTCCAGGTCATATGGCAACACTCCCTACTTGGTTGACAGAATACCCAGCACCCTACATAGTTCTTATGATCCTTGGGATAGTAAAACTTTGTTCCTGGGGGTGGGCAGTGGACCTCCTTTCAGGTTCTCACTTGTGGTGATTTCAGTCTGTGTGTGCCTGTCAGTTACAGCATTTACATTGATCATTATCTTCATCCCAGTAGGCTTTTTTTGCTGTTTTCTTTCACTGTCCTGTCATTTTTCATACAAGACAGAATCCTAGCAATAGCAACACCAGTATTGCTCCCAATAGTTTGAAGGCATTTGCCATCCAGGTTGGAACTCATGAGAACAGAGACAAAATCCAGTCTCCATCTTCGGTTTCATCTACTTCTTCCTCCATTTTCATATGTAGTGTTGTCAGCATAGTTCTTGCTTCTGTCAGGCTTCCATTTTCTCCATCGTCGGCAGGTTTGTATGTACAGCAAGAAGGCCTGATCTTGGTGCACACACCTTCTTCTGTTGCTGTAATTAAGTACAGGATATACATGTTCTTCTCTGATTGCATTAACACATTTTTATTATCATATTAATTGTTTGTTGCAGCTCCCACCTGGTTATCCGTAACCACTTGGTATTCACTGTGGTCTGGATTCCTGGCATGAATATGGCTGTAAATATCACTGCCGTTCTGCTGAACAATTTGTGCTCACCTGGAATGTCATGGTAAGCTTCTATTGATTTTGCAAAAAATTTTCTCTCTCTTCTGTCGGGTGAGGTTGAGTAACCTCTTCTTCCTTTGTTGTGCATCCATCTTTGGAAAGCTGTCTATATAGAGATCACTTTGGGGAATCACCAATGCAGGAACATGTATGATCACTATAGAACAAATTCCTCTCCATTTCTTAGGTAGCTGCATATAAGCTTTGGATTCACAGGCCCAATACTGGTCCACTAGCATGGAAGTTCCTTCATTCATTCCTGGTGCATCGATTATTTACTTGCATTCTTTGTTTCCTCCAACTTTGGTCACACCCTTGTTTCTGAATCAGTGCTGTATTCTTCATGGGCATTATAGGTAGAGGTCCTGCTTCATTTTCAACCAATGCCAATAATCTCGAATACTTGGCCCATTCTTTCAGACATTCATCTTCACTATTTGCACTATCTGGACTGGTGCTGTCAAAAATACATGTGTACTGCATGCTAACATTGCCTACCCATCCTGTACTGGTCGCTACTCGTCGATATACCAATAGCTGAAGTCACCCCAGCATCCTGGTAATCCTGGCATTTCCCATGTATTTACACAACCCAGTCTCTTTTGTTCAACAGTCCTTATTTGCTCTCTAGTGATACCACTGAACGAATAAAGTAGCATTCTACTTTTCCAATCTGGGTCCTTTTCGACCTCCATCGTAGGGTTGCCCATCTTCCATCACATTGTCCTCTTGTCATTCATGCTGATAGATGACTGAGATACTTCCCATCATTAATAGGTATTTCTCTTGCAATGAATGTTCTGGCTGTGCTCATGGCATAAGGGATGAGAGAACACACATAGCAGCTTTCATCTGATGTTCTTCTCTCTGCCTCCTTCATGTGCTGATACCACATGTTATTCTTTAAATGTCTCTCTGCCTCCTTCATGTGCTGATACCACATGTTATTCTTTAAATGGGCTGAATTATCCAGATATGTGTTTATATCCTCATGATCTTCTTCAACATCTCTCTTAAATCGACAAATCGTTGTACAGAATGGGGTTACATGAAGTATTGCAAAAGAATGTATCAATCTTCTTGCTGGCAATGTGTCTTTTATAAACTGGAAAATGTCCATTCTCTTTAATTCAACGTGTAATTTCTGTCACTTTTAGAAGCCACACTTTTCTATAATAGAAATTGTAAAATTATTTGTATAATGATTCTGCAAATGATAGGACTGTTTTTAGGATTTCGAAGAAATTTGACAATATCAACGTCTCGTCTCACTAAAGCTGGATAAGACCGAAGTATGTATATAAAAACAGCATGCAGAAATGTGTGCAACGTTATAGGCAACATAAGTGTTGTGTGAAATCTTAGTTTTTTTTTGGCCAACACATTGTCTCTTTAACCTAACTGAAATGTCTATGAATGCTGCAAGGTTCTTCTGTTTCCCTTCGAACTTGGGAAAAACGACTGTTCAAATTCTTCTTATCCATCTGTTTTTTAATTTGGCTCCTGATAGCCAATCGCGTCTGCATTCGATGAACTTCTTCTCTTGCTTCACTGTCAGTGGGTACAGGAGGGGTGAAGGTCTCTTCTTTGTAGAGCTTTACATCATTCAAGTGCAGCTAAGCTCTTCTTCCTTCGAGTTTCACAACAGTGGGAGTGACCCCCTTTACTAGGCATGGTTCCTCAAAGCGGGGCTTATTCTAAGTGCGTACAAAACTCTTCACAAGTACCTGATCCCCTGGGTGCAAACTAGGTTGCTTTAGCAAGTCTATATGATCAGTTGTTTGGCTGTCTTCATCAATCATCTTCGACCCTTCCCTTCAATTTCTGACCTCTTGAGGAATAAAAGAAACACAAGCGAACATATTTCATCTCATCCCCTACTATTTTTTCTATACTATGGGCATCATTTTTATTCGAGTGGGGGGAGCAAGGGATACTCTCAGATGGCGTCCAGTCACCAATTCATGAGGAGTTAAATGGTGATCTAAGCTAGGTTGGTTTCTCAAGGCAAACAGAGCAAGGGGTAGGCAATGTAGCTATCCCTCCTTCAAAGTTATTTTAATCCTGGCTATCCTTTCCTTAAAAGTTTCAGTTTAGTCTCTCATAAAGACCATTTACCTGTGGATAATAGGTAGATGAAAACTTGTGCTTTATGTCTAATAGAAGAGTTATGTTTTTGAACATCTCATTCACAAAATGCGGTTCATTATCAGACCACAGGACTTTGCACACAACCCATCTAGGAAGCACCTGATGTACGAGAAACTTGGCGGTACATGTGGCATCGGGGTACATACATGGACCTGTCTCAATCCATCTGGAAAAGGGACATACTACCACTAACATGCATCTGTAGCCATTGCATGTCTGCAACATATTCACATACTCTATTTGTAGATGCTGTAAAGGACGATTGGGTCTGGGAATTGCTCCTCTAGTGTGCCCTGCTGTGAACTTCTGGCAGACAATACAGTTCACAATGAACTGTGCAACATGTTCTAATGAATTTAGTGAAAACCAATTTTCTGGGATCATGGCAGCAAGACTCTCCAGTTGTGTGCACGGGATAGTGAATCTTTTCCAGTGCCTCCTTCAATAATGCTAGAGGCATAAATGGTTTTCCAGTAATATCTTGTTTCCATATAGCCTCAATGGGGGATAAAGAACATCACTGTCTCTTCCATAAATCCTGTTCTTCCTGTATAGCTCATCTTGTAATGTTCTGATATTTGCTTACCATCGTCAACTTCAAAATTATAAATATTTGGAAAATATGCTGCTCTCTTGGCTTCAACTTCTGCAGCTTTGTTACTGTGAGAAATCATGTCTGCCCTTTTAATATGGGCTGCGCATTTCACCACAGCGATAGCCAATGGGAGATTTAGTACCTTAATGAGTTTGTCCAATAACGGCGCATATTGCACTGGTGTGCTGTCTGCGTGGATGAAACCCATCGTTTTCCAACGTGACAATCCTGTGTCTACGGTTGATGTCACATAGGCAGAGTCCGAGTAGAATGTCACTTCCTCATCTTCATATCTCTGGAGTGCGGCGATAAGCACCACTAATTCTACATCCTGTGCTGAACAATGTGAAGGCAATCTTGTACTTGTCACTACTTCAAATTCATCATTCTTTTTTAACTTCACTAATGCTGATCCCATATGTCTTTCTCCTTTCGTCTGGTCAGTTTTTGAAGAACCGTCAATAAATAGAATTCCCCCCTCTGAGAGCAATTTCTCTGACATGAGGAATATCATCATAGGACTCAGTATACGTTGTGCAGTCATGTACATAGTCCTCCTTGCCTACTGGTTCTGCTATAAATGTTGCTGGATTCACTACTCTACATCTAACAATTTTGATTGCTGGATTCAAAATAATCCCTTCGTACCCTGGTGCTCTTTGTGTAGTCAATGTACTTTTAGGTTTTTCCAAAATGTTGAATAAGGAATGTTCGATGAATAACGTAATTGAACACCCCATTGTAATATTTGCAGCTTTTTCAATCGCGAATGCAGCAGATAACCCTTATTCGCAAGGTAATGTCCTTTCATTACTGGGTCTGAAATCCCACTATAGTAGGCTAATGGTTTATGCCCATGTCCTAATGTTGTCTTCTGTGTGAGGACTGCTGTCATCACTTCTTCATTTGAATGAGAGAATAAATAAAACTCCTCATTATAATCCGGAATCCCTAACACTGGGGCTGTACAAATCACCATCTTTAATTCTTCAAATCCTTCAATGATCTCATCTGTTCATGTTATTTTATCTTTACCTATCTGTGCTTCCTTGAGTCCTTTTAAAAGTTGTCAAATATATGTACTATCATCAAAAACCCAGGCCCTGCAATAATTACATAAGCCCATACATGTCTGCATTTCCCTCACTGTCTCAGGTTTTGAAGTTTCCATGATTGTTTCTGTTCTCTCAGGTGTCACCTTTCTCCCCCCTTGAGATATTACCAGTCCTATGTACAGGACCTCTTCCTGGCAATATTGTAGTTTCTCTTTATCTATCTTTTATCCTTTCTCTGCTAGTATTGTCATTAGTCAAACTAAATCTTCCCTGCACGTTTCTTCGATCTCACTGAACACTAATGTATCATCTACACACATAATCATTGTGCTCTCAAGCTGTACGTTACCTAAATCCATCTGAAGAACCCTATTAAAAATCGATGGGGACTCGCAGTACCCCAGGGGTAATCTTGTATGTTTCCAGCGCTGATTTCTATACAAAAATAAAGTCAAATCTTGTGAGTCTTCATGAAGGGGAATTGAAAAGAAAGCATTTGAAAAATCTATGGCTGTAAAATATTTAGCTTTAGCTGGGATGTTACATACTATTGTAGCTGGATTCGGAACCAGCAGAACCTTAACAATATCATTTAGCAGGCGTAGTTCCAGAATTAACCTGCACAACCCCCATGTTGCTTTCTTCACGTGGTACGCAGCCGTGTTACATGGGTATTCTGATGGCACCAATATTCCCTGCTGCATTAAAGCGGAACTGGTTTGAAATATGCTTCTCTGGACATAGTGCACTGTTTTGCTCGTGGCAAAATTGCACCTGGCTTGAGTTTTATTTTAACTACTCTTGCTCCACTCAATAGACCCACAACATATGGACTGCTGGTCCATAAGATGTTTGGCACCTTTTCTAAACCTTCCTGGAAAAAATCTTTTTCACCAATGCTATTTTCTGTGGTATCTCCCTATTCTCAAATGTAATCCAATACGTGAGATTTATGAAAAATACGAATTCATCATCTGAATAATCATCTCTGAACAATTCTTCATTTGTCAAGTCTGTTAGTCTGTATCCTTCACCAAGAGCTAAAACTGGTCTCCATACTCTTCCCTCATCATCTGTCTCATGAACAACCACCATTTCCTCTCTTACCACTGCTGCTTCTAGTTCTAAGGGGATAACCTGTCCTTCCTCATCATCCATAGGTATTTCTGGCATAAAGAAAAATTCATCAGGTATACTCAACAATTTACCTACCTGTCTAGGAAGCCATGTTAACAAAACGTTTTCTCCATACAAAAATACTTCTGGGTCTAGAGGAATCCCTCTTAATTCCTTTTGGTGTGTAAATGCTAGTATAAATTATCTTACATTTATGTAATGTATTTCTGGAGTGGAACACACTATCCCTTTGTCAATAAAAGACATTATCATGTTAGGTTTTGCCATCAAATCGCGTCCTAATATATTAAGTGGTGTCTGCCATGAATATAATAGTGGCATAGACACATCATGTTCTCGAATTGAAATTGGTAATTCATCAGTAAAAGGAACCACACTCATAGCCCCAGATAATCCCTGCATATTCATGGAAATGCCAAACATTGGGTACTTTCTCTCTTGAACACAGGAGCGTGTTGCTCCTGTATCTACAAGGAACAAAAATGTCTTGCCTCCTATTGTTACCCTGACCCTTGGTTCCTCTTGTCGGTCTTGTGTCACATATAGTACTGAACACATCAAGTCGCTATGTGGGCTTTCGTATGGTAAACAGTACAAAAGGCATTGTCCAAATTCTCTGATCCAGTCATGGTAAATATGGTTTTTACAAATGCATTACGAGTTGCGGATGGATTGATTTGGAATTCTAACAAGGTGGTTAAATGGAAAAGTGAACATCCTCATAGAGAGTGTGTCAAAAGGAAGAGAGTTGGGTACAACAGGACAAGGCTATGGAAAGGTAAGGTGGAGTAATGTCAGAGGCCGAGTGAGGGTTCGAGGGAAGTATTTAGAGGAACCAGACTAGAAAGGGAACGAAATCCACAGGTGGCAGAAGCATCTTGGTGGTATCAGGGCGTACTGAGGAGGAAGGAGGGTGCACAGATGGCTAGTGTGGAGAAAGGACTAGATGATGAAGAAGATACATGTCAATTGACATTTCACATAGGTTGCCTAATAATGGTTAATTTCAACCATATTACTGTAGATAGTTCTCGGGTAGTTTATCAATTACACATAAAAAGTTATAAATTGTATGTGTTCGGTTAACTGGGGGGTGTTATGACTTGGCTAGACGTTCAGGCTCCCCTTCCCAAATATTGAAGTGTGTTATCTGGGAGAGCTTGGCTAGAGAAGTATGGTTGATATGTGGTGGTCATGGAGGTTGGAAGCCGCTGCAGGTGTCAGAAGATATAACTCAAATAAATGGTTAAACTAACATATACTTTTCACCAGCGTCTTTGCGGTGGGCTCACACTACAGATCCTTGTATTTCAGTTATGCAGCATCTTGTGTGTTAAGGAAAAGTATATCTATTTGTATATTTTTTTATTTTATCTTGTTTTAGTGTGTTTAATTTTTATCATCCCAGGCACAGAAACATTTTTGTGCAATTTCTTTTCCCTCAGCATTAGTGTGAACAGAATTATTTTGGAATCCATGACCTTCAACTGCCAATCCTGGGCCGTGTTGTGAATGTGTGATTTTGTGTGTTTATTGTGTGTGTGTCTTTGCCCATGGGTTTGTGTAAAATTAATCCATTTCCATGACTGTCCAAGTGTTTTTCTTGTTAGCATTTTTATGTGACTGTTCTGATTGTGCAAGTGTGTTTCTATTTTAATATCTTCATTTTGTAGAGTTTTCTGTTTGGGGTGTATCATTCTACGGGTTAAAATGTTTTAAAAAAAAAGAGTTTTCTAAAAGATATTTGGTTTGTACAAAACCTTTATCTGTCAAAGACAATTACTCCTCATCACAGGAAAAAACTGTTAAAAAGGAGAAGAGGGAAGAAGAAAGATATGACAGTTGCAGTCAAGAGTATCAGGATAAGCAATGTGGTAATTCTTTTCAGAGCATTTGGTGAGCATTTCCATTGTTACTTCCATATTACTTGGCTCAAACTCCCTGACTCCATATTTTACTCAATGAAAACCTCTCTGTTGTGTATCAGGGGGGTGGCGAAAATGTATCTAAAATATTAACCCATGTAGACAGATCTATACCATTCTTCTATCGTGTATGACTCTTGCCATTCTATGACAAGACTGGAGGCGAGCATTATGCTTCAACCTCTTTAATTCACCACTCTTCAGCAGTTTCAACAAACTCAAAAACCATCACAAAACACTGAAAACAGTCTGAACAGACTTTTCTCCTTTTGAACTAAAATCCCCATAGTCTCTGTAGTCCATCTCACTCCATGCTCAGCTATGACCACTTCCTGTCCCTGAGCTCCTCCTCTTCTTTTACTGCTCTTCAAGCAGATAAGTACTATTTTATTCATCTCCCTGTTGTAATGTGGTCTTTAGCACAGCATTGCGTAAGGTTAGATTGTTCATTTAATCTGTGTTAGATACCGCAGATGCAAGCAGATTAAGCTTTACCATTTTGAGCTTAGCGTTATTTCAGAACGTAATTCTTAGGCTGCAGTAGCAGCAGCAGGAAGCGTGTGCATATTCCATTGCGGTTCACTTTGTTTAGTTTTCGTTTCGTTACGTTCGCCATCTCGGCGAGATCCTCTCACGGCACGGCCACCCCGTTCCATATGACCAGCACTTCAGGGGTGGCGGGTCGACGCTGTGAGAGCCTGCGGCGACTCTAAGAGTCGCATTGCCAGAGAGCCTCCGGCCTCTCCTTTGGGGTAGCGGAGGCTCCAACATACAAGAGCGGTCAGCGCTGCGGCGCAGTGGTAGCCCCCTCCTTCGTGGAGGCGGAGTCTGCCGCTCGCGGGGACAGCAGAGTTCCCCGACCCCTCCTTTGCGGAGGAAGGGCCTCGCCACCGCTCGTTTCCGCGTCGCATGATTCCCTCAGCGACGTGGAACAGAGCGGTGTGTTTGTAGAAGCCGGGCATGGTGGTGAATTAAAGAGCTACATGCGTAGCAGTTCCAAGCATTTTCGCTCGGGGTGACATTTCAAAGTGCTCGACACCACGCGCCCACCATAGAGAAGCAAGTCTCAGCACACGAAGTGCATTGAGCAACCGAAAGGCTCTCAGCTTGCCGGAATACACGGTGCCCAGCACAGAAGGGCCCACCAATGAAGGTACGCCTATCCCAGGCACTCAGGAGAAAGAAATAGTCCGGTGCAGCCACAAAAGAAAAATAAAAAAAAATCAATAAAATGAGCCAATAAATACATATAAACAAATTAAAATAAGGAATAGGAGAGATAAGTAATACTATCCCTGTTCCGGCAGTAGCATCTATAGTGAAAGGGGCGTGCTACGACACCTTTTCAGGTATTGGAGGCACACAGCATCCTCTCAAGATGTCAGAGTTTGAGTGGAGTGAAGAGGAGCAGCCTTCAGATCTAGCTGCCAGCTTCAAAGAGGTGCTGGGTAACTCACTGATAGATGCAGTGGTGCAAGGGGTTAAACCTCTGCAAGACAGGCTGGAGTCCTTAGAGCCAATGTTACAGCAGCCAGCAGACAGCACCAAACGGACTGATCGCACGTCCGCAGAACCCTCAGAGTCGGGGTCATTGGGGAGTATCAAGGCCCGAAAGAGGAAAGCTCCTCTCGACCCCCAGGGCCCTTTGGAAGGGGCAAAGGAAAAGGCCCCAGAGGTCGTTGATGCCTTTGCAAAGCTCAGTGAAGCATATTTTCGGCGTCTAACTGTGCCAGACCTCACGACCCCCACTCCAGTGGAAGATTATGATGGAGAAGAGAACCTGGGCTCGGAAGAGGAGCAGGAGGATGGAGAACTGCCCTCTCAAGATGAGGATGAATCAAGAGAGGAGGAGGAGTGCAAACCCAGCGGAGGGAAAAGACCCTGCAAGGAAAAACATCTCGAAGAGGAGGAAGATGGTATGTTTGATCCGGACAGCATCCGGAATCCAAGATTCTCAGACTGGCAGCCCTCGCCAAGAGTGGCTCAGTATATGAGCAAAAGGCTAAGAAAAGCGCTGGACAAGGAGGTCCAACAGAGACTTCGAGCAGAGTGCCCGAGGCCGGACCTTCCAGGGAAAGTGGCCGAGACGCCAGAATTAGACCCCAAAATGCTTACTTTTGTTTCGAAAACAAGCAAAGACCCTCGTAAGGGTATTGACAGATCTTGGAGGAGTTGTCAGGAGAAAGTGCTGGACCTGGCCGGGCCACTCGCAAAGATCATGGACCTGGCGGAGAGAGCCAGAGATACTGGGGAAGAAGTGGACCCCGACACCGTGGCAGGTTGGGCGCAGAGGGCAGTATGCCTATTAGGGAATGCGACTGCGCCATCGCTTCAGAACGCCGGAGAGGTCTATTATTGAAGATTGACGAGAAGCTTCGTGATTTAGCCTCATCGAGGCTGGAGAGGCAGCCCAGGGACTCCTCTTCGGAGAAACCTTCGGCAAAGAGATGGGCCACTTTGTAGGCACCTACACGTCTTTGGAGAAGCCTCAAGCTTCCATCCGGAAGATCTTTCCCAACCGAGTTTTTGGAGTGACCAGTTGCTACAGGGCTCATTCGACTGGTCGCAACCGGGGTGGAAGAAGACCCCAGAATCCCAGAGCTCAATACTGGGAGAATAGGCAGCAGGACTCCTTCTTCCTGTCCAGAGGACGCTTCCCAAGAGGTTGCAGAAGAAGAGGATCGGGTCGTGGACAAGGATTCTCTCAAGGTGAGACCAGAATACTATCCTCCAGTACAGGGGAGAACTGGCATGTTCTTGAGAAACTGGCGTGAGCTTTCCAGCGATGTCTGGGTGTTATAAACAATTTTGGGTATGCGCCTGGAGTTCGTACAACCGCCCGTGCAGGGGCACAGGCCTCACCAGCAGCGTCTGGGGCGCGCAGAGCAGAAGCTGCGAGACCAGGAGCTAGACCTGCTAGCGGCAAAGAATGCCATAGAAAGGTGCCAGAGGGAACCCGAGTTTATAAGCAACATGTTTCTGGTCCACAGAAAAGAGAAGGAGCGGCCAGTTATAAACTTAAAAGAGCTGAACGGTTGGATAGTCTACCAACATTTCAAGGTGGAGGGCATCCATCAACTCTGAGACTCGCTCAGAGAGAAGGATTGGCTGATGAGATTCGATTTGAAGGATGCCTACCTAACGATCCCAATAGTAGAAGAATTCAGGACCTTCCTAGCTTTTCGATGGAAAGGACAGCTTTGGCGGTTCAAGACTATGCCCTTCGGGCTTGCCTCAGCACCATGGGCTTTTACCAAGGTGATAAAGCCGGTAGTGGCGGCGATAAGAGAGAAAGGAATAAGACTGATCATCTATCTAGATGATCTGCTGCTCCTAGCCGAGGATCGAGAGTCCCTCAAGTACCAGACAAGATGGGTCCAGGACCTGTTAGCCTCCCTAGGATTCCTAGTGAACATAGAGAAGTCGGACACCGAGCCGGCGCAAAGACTGGACTTTCTAGGCTTCATCCTAGACACCAGGAAGGCGACGCTCGAGCTTCCTGCCCGGAAGATTCACGACATCAAGAGAGAGTTGAGAGGATGCCTACAAAGGCAGGTAGTGTCCCTCCGGACTCTAGCGAGAATTGTGGGGCTGCTACCGGCCTCTATTCAGGCCATATTTCCAGGGCCATTACATTATCGAGCACTGCAGAGGTTGAAGATAAGGCATCTGCAGCAAGGCCTGAGGTACCACCAATTAGTGCCGTTAGATCAGGAATCCAAGACAGAGCTAGAATGGTGGTTGAAGAATATGGACGCCTGGAATGGTCGTGCCATTTTCGGAGACAGGCCAGATCTAATTATAGAATCCGACACCAGTCGACTGGGCTGGGGTGCTCGGTGCAGAGACCTGCAGACAGGAGGGAAATGGAGCGAGGAGGAGCTCTGATTACATATAAACTGCCTGGAACTGCCGGCAGGATCCTTCGCGATCAGAGCCTTCACGAAAGGGAGGATGAGATCATGCGTCCTTTTAAAGATGGACAACATATCAGCAGTGCGTTACATAAACCACCTAGGCGGAACCAAGTCCAGAATGCTAGCCGACCTAGCGAAGGATTTTTGTTACCTCTGCCTACAGTCAGAGATATCAGTCACAGCGGAATACCTCCCCGGAACGCTGAACATAATAGCGGACTGGAACTTGCGCTACCTCACGGATTCCAGCGATTGGAGGCTGGATCCAGCTGTGTTTCAGAGGATGACCGAGAGATGGGGACCAGTACACATAGACCTGTTTGCATCCCGGTTGAATGCCCAAACAGCTGAATTTTTCAGCTGGAGGCTGGACCCGGGAGCTCAAGGGACGGATGCGTTCTTGCAAGAGTGGAGCGGAGGTCCGCACTACGCGTTTCCCCCGTTCATGACGCTGAGCAGAGTTCTAGCGAAGTGTCAGAGGGAGACGGCAGAGTTGCTATTAGTAGCTTCATGCTGGAAGTCGCAAGTGTGGTTCCCGACGCTTATGGAATTAGCAGTAGATTACCCGAGGCTTCTCCCAGCTGGGTCGTATCACCCTCTGAGAGTGAGGGGGACACTCCCGCTCATCGTGTGCAGGATATCAGGAGACACTGGGTGTTGCCAGGCATTTCGGCTCAGGCTGCGCAGCTTATCGCGGAATCCTGGGCCCCGTCCACAAGAAGGAGCTACGGCGCGGCTTGGGCCAAGTGGACTAGCTGGTGCAGAGGGAGAGGTGTTCATCCCGTTTCTGCACCTGTAGTGATGATTTTGAACTTTTTAGCTCAATTGTTGCAAGGAGGTAAAGCGTTCTGCACCATAGGAGTGTACAGATCCACCATATCCTCCCTATAGAGGGTGTACCAGCAGCGGAGCACCCTGGAGTAGTTTGGCTTATTAGAGGAGCCAAGTTCACAGTACCCCCAGAGCCGCGATATAAAACGGTCTGGGATGTGCTGTCTGTTCTTAAGCTGTTAGAGAGTTGGCCAGGGAACAGATATTTATCTCTGAAACAGCGATCTGGAAAGTTAGCAATGCTGTTGTGTCTGGTCTCTTGTAAACGTGTGTCAAATGTGAGAGCCCTAGAAGTAGACAGGAAGTCATTCAGACCAGAGGGCGTAACTTTCACAATAGTGGGGAGAACTAAGACGGGGACATCCTCAGTCCACTATCCATATTTTCCAAGTAGACCTAAATGGTGTGTAGCAAGCTGCATAAAAGAGTACGAGAACAGGAGGGCAGAATATAGAGCAGCGAATGTTAAGCAATTGCTTATAGCGCAGGAAGCCTTACAAAGGTGTATCCACAGCGACTATCGCCAGATGGGTTAAAGAAATCATGCAGGCAGCAGGCATAGATGTGGGGAAGTATGGAGTGCATTCTGTGCGCGGAGCTATGGCATCTAAGGCTTTTAAGACAGGAGTATCTCTTAGAGATATTATGCTAACAGCAGATTGGTCGAATGATCAAACTTTTAAAGAATTTTATTTCAAGCCGACCGAGGGTTTAGCGGTCGCTGTGTTGGGAAGCTTTGAACAAGCATAATGCTCGCCTCCAGTCTTGTGATAAAATGAAGATTACCCCTGCTAGCTGCGCAGGGAGTATTAATTCTATTAAAGACTAGGAGGCGAGCATTAAATTCCCACCCAAGTGATGTATTGAGTATAATATTGGATGATCGTATGTGATAATAATATGATGGTATCGTCAATACATTGACCCCACCCGAATTTTTCTGCTTTCTGTTATTCCTAGGAGAGGAGCTGAAGAACAATTGAAGTAGGAGACTAGCAGAGGTAGTCGCCTGGGTCGAGGAAGTTCGACATGCGTTTGGAGTGGTTCGAGTCATTGCCAGTTGCCGGACTTAGTGTGGAGTTCTCAGTGTGACTTTCAGAGCGAGTAAAAGAGAGGAGGAGCTCAGGGACAGGAAGTGGTTATAGCTGATCATGGAGTGAGATGGACTACAGAGACTATGGGGATTGTAGTTCAAAAGAAGAAAAGTCTGTTCAGACTGTTTTCAGTGTTTTGTGATGGTTTTTGAGTTTGTTGAAACTGCTGAAGAGTAGTGAATTAAAGAAGTTGAAGCATAATGCGCGCCTCCTAGTCTTTAATAGAATTAATACTCCCTGCCCAGCAAGCAGGGGTCATCTTCATTATCATTGGACCCAAGTTATTGGTTATTTGGCGTGTAAGAGCTGTATCGCTTAAAACTATGAGTTTCAATGTTTCTGAATCTTCGTTCACATTGCAGAATCTGCAGGTCGGATCTGCCAGTGGAATGGCGTATATTTTCAAAGATTCTTTTGTAGGCAGAATATTCAGACAGAATTTTGGAAAATCATTTTGCTGCAATAGGACTGGGAATTTTGTTAGGTACTTTGGAGGGTCATGATCTTGATTCGATAATTAGGTTTTGATACAGCCTATGTTTGCCTCTTGCTTGCTCTGTCTGGATCCAGTCCTCCTGTCGTAGCTTTCGCTTCGCTTGGGCCGAGTTTAGTTAGCAATGCCTCCTCTGTGATACCTGTTTCATCCATCATTTCCTTGCATCTTTTTTCCAATCACATAATAGAAAATCCCCATTCATGTTAAAAAAAATCTTCTATGTAATATGGCATGTGATAAACAGGATGTGCCTAATTTGTAAAGCTGTTGTTTTGTATTTTTTTCATGTGGTTGGGTTGCATTGTTCCAGAGTTAAACATGTTTTTGCTTTTCTGTGATGCAGCAGGTTGTGTATCACATATCAGTGTGATTATTTCATTCTGTTTTCTGTGTGCTCAGGGCTTTTGCCATTGGTATTTGTGTATATAAGGGTGCGTTCAGAATCACCTCCATATCAGTGACCGTTTAAGCAGTGGTGCTCATTAGTGTTTTTGTATGATAATTTTAATGGGACGTTTGTAAACTTTGTATGTTTTCATTTATATATTTAATTTGACTGTACTCACTTTTCATGTGGGGCTCCGCTACACTAGAAATATAGGTACATTTTTTGTTTTTAAAAGTAAGTATCTCATGTTTGCCTGATGTTTTTTGTTGTTGTAGGACTCGGGTCCTCACAGGTGTACATCAAAAATCTCTACATCTAAAACCTTTTTTGAGATATTTGTTCCGCTTTTTTGGGAGTCTATGGCAAAATCCATACATGAAACACATTTGCAAACACTTTCCTCTTCGACATTAACACACTCATAAAGCTATTCAAACATTGGCATAGGTGTTCTAATGTGGACAAATGTCCAAGCTCTGTGAACTTTCATTGATGGGTTCATAAATTACAGATAAAACCTTTTTTCATGAGAAACAAAGTATACATAGTTGGAAATCATGTTCTGTCATTTCATTATTTTCAAACAACAGAATTTGCATCTTTTGTTATTACATTTCCCTGTGGAACAAGATTCATTGGGCCTCATTACGACCCTGCCGGTCCGAAAACAACGGTGGTGGTAAATCCACCGCTACCGTTATTTCCGGACCAGCTCATTCCGAGTCCTGCTGGCGGGCGGTGTCACTCCCGCCATGTTTGACCTGGCAGAAGTAACACCACCCGCCTGCAGGAGGACATGGAAACACCGACTCTGTCATAGATGGAACCATTGTTTCCATGGTCCCCATCCCCATGGAGTCCTGCATGGGAATGGGGCTTAACAGAATTCCGCCTCTGGAATTACCGGGTCACCGGGGTTGTAGTGCCCCGGTGATTCTGGCAATCACAGAGGCGGAATGGAATTACCGGTCCGGCGGCAGCCTGTCGGTTTTTCCGGCACGGCTACCGCCAGACTCGTAATGAGGCCCATTGTCTGATAATTTACCTTGTTCATGTTTCTTGTAATGTTACATTATTTTGTTGTAACAAATCTTGCATGAACGACGTTTAAGCAGAGATGCTAAATAAAAACTTCAAAATGTCATTTGTCTGAAATAGAAGCGGGACAGTATGACAGGCTGTATCTAGACGTCCCTGTGGGACAAGGCTCGTCTCATTTGTATTCTTGTCAGTTGTCATAGGTAAAGCAAGTAAAAGTTTTCTTGTTTGTTTTGTTGGGCTCTTTGCACATGGCTTTGTAAGAAAGGAGGGTGCAGGTTATTGGCAGAAGAAGCAGATGTGATACCTGTCATGTTGCAGGTTGCAGTTCGGAAGTACCCGGTTCCTGTGTGGCGGGCATGTTTCTATGTGTTCGGAGGAGACACTTGGTAGTCTGTCCTCCAAATGGGAGGACCCAAGATATAAGGCTAAAGTGCTATGGGTAAGGTAACCCCCTAATGTGGGGTCATGTGAAAGAGATTAAGGTGACAGCTTAGTTGTCGCTCCAGTAATGTTCAGGCTAGGCCTGTGTCGGCCGTCTGTGAGGAATTAGTGTGTGTAGTGAAAGCTGGTCGTTTTTAGAGGGGAGAAGGCTAGTCAGGAGGGGCGAAGACAAATGGAGTTATGAGTAGGGGGACCTTGTGATCTTTTCAGGAGAGTGGTATTATGCACCACCTGGCGGAGTGAAAAGGTGTTTCATTATATGTTTGCAGTGGAATTTGAATAATTACATTGCAGCACTGTTTATGTTTGGCATGTCATTGCTAGTCTTTGCTACTGGTTTGCATGTGGGTTTATGACATGTTCTATAGATTAATAGGGTGGCTTCCATGGATTTAGGTTGAGGTGAGTAGGTGTATATTTAGGTGGGTTCTGCTGCTCGTCTCTTCTCTTGCTGGGAATAGGCAAATATCCTTTTAGTATTCTCCATGAGTTATGTGCTTACAGAAGTGTTTGGGTATATAGCTGTAGTTTGGATGCTAAGAAATTTGCTACCATCACTTTAGCCATAATGATAAGTTAGCCGGGCTGTACCACGTAGTGACAGCCCGCTGCCAGAGTTAAAAGGGCAGAGCGAAGCAAGCCTGGGTAACTCGTCACCATGGCTATTAGCACCCTGGGTCGCAATGAGTGCGCAACCCATTCTTTCAATCTAACAGGGCTGCCATGGAAATGGAAGTGAGGCTCCAATCGGAGCGCTCTTCCATTTTCATGGTGGCTGTCGGACTTGAGAGAAGCAATTGTGCGTTGCTGCATCACTGCAACCTTTGCAGGTAAGTGGGCGGGAGGGATGGAAGGGTTGGTTGGGGTGGGGAGGGAAGCAGGGATGGTGGGGGTAAAATGGTGGGGTGAGCGCTGGCAGCTGCATGGTTGCTCATAATGCAAGCCTATACCATGAGGTCCAGCCTGCGTTCCAAGCAACTGGATTGGGCGCGGCACCCGCCCGGGTGCTAATAATGAGTCTGAACATGTATTGCAGGCCATAACTAGGGGTCGCAGTGGAACAAGACTCCCATGTCATACAAGGATGCAGTAACACAGTATGTACTTAAAGGCTCATGCAATAAACATGGTTGATGTACCACAAGACCAAGCCACAACTAGAGGTTCTTGTAGAACAAGAGTCATGATATGTCTGTACACAGGTGTAGTACCACAGACTGTACGGCTTTCATTAGGGTTAGCATTCATCCAGCTCACTGTTTCCTTTAAGTGCATTTATGCCACAATGGCTTGACTTCCAAAGATGCTGGCCTTCCCTACAGAATGATGCAGAGGCTTATAATATGTGCCATCAGGACACCCGACATATTTGGTTGGCCTGGCAGTGATCGATGCAACTCTCAGTGTGTTCAGGCCCCCAAGAAATGGCTTCACTGTGATGGAGAGGTCTTCAACACTGCAGCTCCTTTGGCATTTGTGAACTTGTCTGCAAGGAAGAAGAGATTGAACAATCCTATCTTCCTATTTCTGTTCACAACAGTGTTGGGGTTTGCAATGTATATAGTTAATTGTGTTTGTGCTTACAAGATGGTACCACCCTATAGTCACATGGTTTGAAACAGACTGTCCTGATCTTGTACAGATAGTGTGATTACTTTAATTTAGGGAACTTATTCTGGAGCTTATTCCAGCAGCTGCAGTATCAATGACTGTAATCCCAGCCTTCATGGCAGACCTAGCTCTTTTCCTACTGTTCCAGAGGGTCAACGTGCGCGACTTAGGCCCAGTAGGATGGTTCAGACTCAGTCATCATCCCTGATTCTGCACTGCAACAAAATGACGAAGACATCTTGTCCCAGGTCAAAGGTTGAATCCACACTGAATACAAAATATTCTCTGGATGAGCATCACACTAGAGAAGCGTATAGTCACTCAGGCTGGAGTACTAGGTCCCCTTCTGCTCTCTACGGTGAGTATCCTCGTTCAGTGATCTGCAATGGAGGTGGTTGTCGACATTTGGAAGGAGGGTATCTTGTCCCTAATCACAAATAAACAATAGGAGACCAAATGCAACTCCTCACTGAAAAAGATACCAGGTGTTACGGTGCAACCTTCTGGCCTGTTCTATGTAGTTGGAGCAGGCAAAGCAAGAGGAGAATCCTGACTGCCCTCACTAATGCACCCCATGGCAGGGAAAACAAGCAAGCAGACATCATTGGTAAAACGGCTTACCAAAACTCCTCTCCATACTTTATGTGAACAAATAAAGGCACTGTAAAAGTGGAATGTAACAGTCCTTTCTTTCGGCATTAATGTCAGACCTCCTCCTGGTAGATATAACAAAGGATTTTGCAAGAACCATTGACTGGGGTAGGACAATCTACACCACCCAACTAGGGAATGCCCTCGACAATGTGCTATTTGGCACTGAGAGAGGGGAGCAGCTGGGTAAATGAGTGACAAGTAACGGGTCATGATAGCCATGATATCTATGGCCCTAGCCATGACCTTCATCCCCCTGGTTAGTATAAGGACAGGTCTTGGCAAAATCTGGCCTTTCAAGCTTGGTGAGTGTTCATATAGCACCCAGAGGGGCAACCAAAAGAGGAGGGCCCAGGACCCTCGAAGGCTCTTTTCACCTGGGAGCACCAGCTTCCTGTCAAATTTATACCTGTGGTGACTTTATACAACAGAGCATTGAAAAATGGCTCAAAAGACCGTTTGGTCCTGTCCATCATTCCTGCAGGATACAGATATCGCTCCCTGTTTGTCCCCCCTTTTCTTCGTTTTCCAACTGTCAAAAGGTGTCAGCAGAGAAGATGGTTGAGATCCATCTTCTTCTGGATTTGAAAGCCATAGATGAGGTCCCTGCAACAAAATGGGTCCTATACATAGATGCCCCTTTTTATGCAATGGTGTAGAAGTTTGATGCAGTATGTATTAAGCACTGGCCTTAGTACTGAATCTGTCATGATTTTCATGACTGACGACATGAGGAGAAAAGAAGGTGGAGGAAATGACAGAAGGCTAGTACTCAGTCTGGCCCTGTCTGGTGCTGGAAGATGCCCCCCATGCTGAATCCTCTCTGACCCGTCCATCACAGAATACACCATCTGCTTCCTACACACAAGACCATGAACAATGTGCCACCATCTTGGCCCTGTAGGCACACCGCAGGATTGCCCTGGGAAATCTCTCCACCTGACTGCCTACCAACTCTTGCCTCCCTTGCCACGCAGCCTCACTCCTAACAGTGTCCTCTTCCAACTTACAATAGTTACTTACTGTACATATTTTCTTTTACCTGCTTCTGCGACCTTCTGTGCCTAACCCTTTTTAAATGCTGCCACGGCACATTTTGCCTAAGTCTAATCTAGGTGTGCTTTTTAAATTCTTGAAATCTCCACTTTTGTGCAATTTTTGTGCTTCTGTGAAATGTTAAATCTAGGTGTGCTTATTAAATTGTTGTAACCTCCACGTTGTGCTATCTTAGTGCTTCTGTACATAGTCAAATCTAGGTGTGCCTTTTCAAATTGTAGTAACATCCACTTTTGTGCTATTTTTGTGCTTCTGTGCAAAGTTAAATCTAGGTGTGCTTTTTAACTACCCACAAGCCCCGGGCGAGGCCACCTCGTGCCTGTGCAGTATCTACTCATGTACCACTCCCCTCTCTAACTCCCTCTATGGCTCTTTCTGTCTCTCCAATCTACTCCAACTGCTATGCTATCACCGATCCCCCCTCTCTCACTAAGTCTGGAAGGAAAAAGTTCAAAATAATCTCCTCTCTTGTAATCCTGGATTACCTATAGCCGACACCTACGTCAGCGCCACTTCCAGACAAATTGTCACTAACATCCTCTTTTCTGTCCCCTTTCCAGACCTATGGACCCTGCATCTGATTTCCACACACTCCCCTTTCTCTTCCTCACCCATTAATGGTGGCACTAGATGTGAAGTTCTCTTGGCTGGCTTCTCATCCTCGAGGTGCATCATTAATGTCTATCAAAATGGCACCATCATAGCCCAGGGTACTCAACCCAATCGCCTCCTCTTTCGCCGGTGCCTGTCATCTCTCATCAACTTCCTTCCTGCTCCTGTATACTCCTCCTTCCTCTCTCTCAGCACCTCCTTCACCACCACCGATGGGTGTACCACCCCCCTGCACACCTCCTCAGAAAACCTTTTCGGGTGGTCACCGGCTTCACTTAGCCACACTTAATACTTGTTCTGCTATCAAACACTCTTCCGACATCTGCCTCCTCCTTGAAGACTTTGATCTTGACGTCCTAGCTCTCACAAGATGTGGTTCAATGCCAGCTCAGTCACTGCTTTTGACTCCCTTCTCCCTGCTGGCTAAAACATCATCTCAAAGCCTTGTCCCAACCGCACTGGCGGTGGTGTAGCATTGATCTTTCCTGAGTTGGTCCATTCTTCCCTAATACCTACCAAGCCCTTCTCCTCCTTTGAAGGCCTTGTCTGCAAGCTTGGCATCTCTCTCTCTCTCTCTCTCTCTCTCTCTCTCTCTCTCTCTCTCTCTCTGACCTCGACCTCCAATCTCCAACTTCTGGGTGACTCCAACATCCATCTAGGCTCTTCTATCATGGCCTCCACTCTCTTCCATGACATCTGCACCTCTCTTGCCCTCGCTATTCTCCCCTCTGGCCTTACTCACTCGACTGGACACACTCTCGATGCCTTCATCCATTCTGACCTCTTACTCTCGAGTCCACTCTCGACCCCGCTATCCTGGTCTGACCACACTGTCCTTTCCTCCCACCTGGGACCTCTCGGCACTCTGACCGAAACTTCCCCAGCTCTGCCAGCCTCGTTTGCGGACATTCGTTCAATGAAATGACTGCCAGTTGCTGGTTTTGCTTCCACCTTCACCCCCCCTCCTCCAACCTCTGACTCAACTACAGACTCTGCTCTCAACTATCTAGCTCTTGCTATCACTCACACTCTCGATATTCTTGCCCGTGTCATTAGGATCTGCCAGAAATCTGCCTCCAAGAATAACACTTGGTATGACTCTGATCTAGCAGCCGTGAAACACAAGTGCAGAGCTGCTAAACAGAAGTGGCAGACCTCAAGCTTATCTTCTGATAAACTGGCCTGTCGCCTTCTCCAAAGGCAATATCGTCTTTCCATTCGCTTCAAGAAGAAGGCGCACATCCAGACCCATGTCTCTCGAGCTACTAACATCACAGCTGAACTCTTTAAAATCTGCACGGAACTAGCCAATCCATTGGCAGTCTCTACCTTGCCTCTTCCTTCACAGGCCCTCTACACTGCACTAGCCACCCACTTCACTGCTAAAACTCAATACATCCTGAGTTCTCTCTCTCCCTCCCATCCCCCATCCCTCTGCTACCCCTGGCCTCTCCTCCTCCCTCATCTACCCTCTTCTCCTTTTCTCCTATCACACCGGACGAGGTCACTAGAATTGTCCGCTCAATGAAGGTCTCTTCCATACCTGTCTCCCCCTGTTCTTCACAAAAACAAGGAGGTGATGGCTGGAAGGTTTAGAATTAATCTTAACCACTGGCGTTGCTCTGGGCAACCCTCCAGACCATCGTTCTTCGCCTGCCAAGCCATTACAGAAGGGGAAAGACCATATGCAAATCAGACTTGGCCCCACCCCAAAAGGGGCAGTCCAGCCCGAACTGCTAGGTCACATTCCTTCTGCACGAGACCACAAGCATCCCCAAACATGTTTCGGCCTTTTTGGGCCTCATCAGTGAGGAGTAGCTTGGGTCTCTAGGCCCAGCAGGCACGGGACCCACGTCTGGGCATACCCGTCCCACTCGGGGTGACATAGCAAAAACAAAGAGGTGATGGCTGGAAGGTTTAGAATTAATCTTAACCATTGGCGTTGCTCTGGGCAACCCTCCAGACCATCGTTCTTCGCCTGCCAAGCCATTACAGAAGGGGAAAGACCATATGCAAATCAGACTTGGCCCCACCCCAAACGGGGCAGTCCAGCTCAAACTGCTAGGTCACATCCCTTCTGCACGAGACCACAAGCATCCCCAAACATGTTTCGGCCTTTTTGGACCTCATCAGTGAGGAGTAGCTTGGGTCTCTAGGCCCAGTAGGCACGGGACCCACGTCTGGGCATACCCGTCCCACTCGGGGTGACATAGCAAAAAGAAAGAGGTGATGGCTGGAAGGTTTAGAATTAATCTTAACCACTGGCGTTGCTCTGGGCAACCCTCCAGACCATCGTTCTTTGCCTGCCAAGCCATTACAGCCATCAACTTTCTGTTTTACTAAAGTCACCCCGAGTGGGACGGGTATGCCCAGACGTGGGTCCCGAGTCTGCTGGGCCTAGAGACCCAAGCTACTCCTCACTGATGACGCCCAACAAGGCTGAAACATGTCTGGGGATGCTTGTGGTCTCGTGCAGAAGGGATGTGACCTAGCAGTTTGGGCTGGACTACCCCTTTTGGGGTAGGACCAAGCCTGATTTGCATATGGTTTTTCCCCTTCTGTAATGGCTTGGCAGGCTGAAAAACCATGGTGTGGAGGATTTCCCCAGAGCTTTGCCCGTGGTTATGATTCATTCAAAACCTTCCAGCCATCAACTTTTTGTTTTGCTAAAGTACCCCTGTTCTTCAGAACCATTAAGGACAATATCGGCTCTGTTGCCCCTGCACTTGCGGACTTCAATCACTCTCTTACCACTGGGTCTTTCCCCTTGTCCCTCAAGCTCTCTCTTGTGCACTCCCTCCTAAAAAAATCATCTGCCGACCCCTCATGTCTGGCTAACTACCGCCCCATCTCTCTCACTCCCTTGCTTGGGAAACCTCTGGAGAAGCTGGTCTTCCCTCAACTGCCCCAGCATACTGAGCTTGTTGGTTGCCTGCACAACCATCAATCTAGATTCTGAGCATCCAGATGCATGGAAGCTGTTCTCCTGAACACCTGTGAAGAATTGCTCGTATCTCTTGACTCCAACTCACCTGCTGTTCTCATTTTACTCAATTTCTCTTCTGCTTTTGACATAGATAACCACTCCGTCCTCATAAAACGGGTCGATGATACCCTTGGTATCTCGGAGCAGGCACTGGGCTGGCTTACCTCCTTCCTCACTGACCATCTCTACCAGGTTATCCTGGGTTCTTTCTCCTCACCCCCTTCTATCTCAACCTGTGGCATTTCCCAGGGCTCTATCCTTTCGCCCTGGCTTTTTAACATCTTTTTCACTCCTCGTGCTCTCTGTCATCTCACCACACTTCCGTTGTTATGCACTTCCAGTGTTATGCAGTCAACACCCAACTCCTGGCCAGACTACCCTCTCCATCTCATCTGACCTCCTCTGTCATTCCTGACTGCCTGTCTGCTATCCAGTATTGGTGTACCACCAACAACCTCTGTCTCAATGCCAGCAAGACCGACATTCTTCCCATCTCTATCAGGACTCCTGTTCCTTCTTTTCTCCCTTCACTCTGGCCTCCCTCAAAGGGCTCTCCCCTCTCCTTCCTCTGGACCCTGCCAAGAAGGCCCATTTCCAAATCTACCTCCTCAGGGGTATCCTCCCTTTCCTCACTTTCCCCTAGAAGTTCAATGTTTCCAGAGCTCTGGTACTCTCCAGGCTGGACTACTGCAACAGCCTCTTCCTCAATCGACCTTCCTCCTCTCTTTGCCCCCTGTACCTAATCCATAATAGGGCTGTAAGACTTATCCTTAGCCTTAAGCCCTGGGACCGTATCTCTCCAGCTCTAAATTCTCTCCACTGACTCTCGGTTGCTGCAAGGATCAAATTTAAATCCCTCTTCATCATCCATAAGGCTTTGTAGGGCTGAGGATCACACTATCTGCAACTTGCTCTCACCAAATACTGTCCTTGCAGATCCCTCTGATCCTCTGGCTCCAACTCTCTGCTTGTCAAGCGCTTCTCTAAGCCGAGAGCAGGCGCCTGTTCCCTTTCCTCAGCTGGCTCCCTCCTCTGGAACAGCCTTCCCCTCTCCTTCTCCCTCTTGAGCCGGATCTCCTCACATTCTACAAACCCCTCAAGACTTTCCTCTTCTCCTCCTTCTCTCGAACCCACCGTGCAAAATGCCACAGTAGCTGTGATTGGTGGCCTGGGCTCTTATGTGTCCTTCGGGCCCTGGCCTTCTGTCCGATAGCCCGCAGCATCCCTCCTCCCCCTGCACTTGTCTTCGGGCACCAATTGGTCTGTGTTGCGTCACATGCCTGCACTTATTGTAGGGGACTGTGACCCCTTCCCCTTCTAGTGGTAACTGCTTGGCACTTACATGTTGCCTCTGCAAACGGCTCTTGCACTTACCTGGTGCTATGCAACTATCTCCCTGGCACATCACCTTCTGTATATTCTCTAGAACGTACCCCCTTGCCCTGTCCCTTCTCTCTCTATGCACTTGCATGATCCAAATGCTCACAGGCCCTAGTAGGACCGCTCTGTTTTCTGCATATTCCTTTGTCTTGCTGTTTAACCATGTGCCCTCTCCTTTGCCCTGTGAGTGCTCTGAAACACAATTTTCTTGAGGTATAAGCACCTTACAAATGCCCAATAAATAAATTAAATCTTTCAACTGCTTTCAACACCATCAACACCTCCGACTCCGATGCTTTGGAACTGCTGGGAATTTTCTATCCTGGCTTCAAGATGTTTTATCTGGTATAAAATTCTTTTGAATCCTACAACTCTCTGGTCACCTGTGGTGTCCCCAGTAACCCAAATCTCCCCAAGGTATATGACCCTATACCTCCAGCGACTGGCCAAATTGTTAAATACTTTTGTATGGAAGCTTCTATGTATTCAATAATATCCTACTTGGTTTACACGTGGCGAGTAAAGCTACCACAAACAACAACATTCTCTCAGTATGTCATCAGTAAGTGATAGGATGTATAGAAATGGATCGAAATGTAATGCAATAAAAACAGAGATTCTGCCTTTGCACCATTGGCAGTGCGTCTGACCCCACTTTCTGGCCACCTTCTCTGCCTGCTACAAAATAGACATTGTCAACCCCATAACCAAGAATCTCACCCCTAACACACCCGCTTTTAACTGAGCCATGTCTATCCTGTGCAACCACTCCAAGTTCCTTGAGAGAGATGTCTTTGTTATGTTATGTTATGTTGATCGGATTTATAAGGCGCCAAAGCTCATGGGCATCCAACACATGCACATTTATAAAAAGCACTATCAACCAGGGCAGGGGCCCTTTTGGCTCTTACAACAGATGTTTATTGTTAGCCAATTGAGTGGTACTAATCTTTGTGATTTTAGAAGGATCCATGTCTGAGTGGATTTGCCAGGACTCAAAACTGTGATCATGAGTTCAAACACATATCCCTGGAGTGGACGTATTAGTCCACTGAGTCACAGGTTTGGCTTTAACTGTTTTGTCAGCCACTTCAAGGTGAACTCACTTTGTAATCCCATTCATTCCGTTTTGGGATTAGACACTTCGCCAAAGCTGCTCTCACCCCAGTGTCTTCTAATCCTACTGGGCCTCCTTGAGGCCTTTGACACTGTGGAGCATTCCACGCTCATTCTGGTCCTCTCATTCAATGGCTTTGATTTCAAGGCACTCGACAGGGCCAACATCTACCTCTCTAACACCTCCTTCTCCGTCTCATGGAACTGTGAAGGCAGCATGAAGTAAGACACAGACAACAGATTAAATTTGACAAATAAAATGGTTTATTTCTCTTAAATGTCAGGATGGAGTAAGGCCTAACTTGCCCTATGCTAGGGTGGGATTTCCCTACCTAAAGCAACAAAGAATTGTCTGTGTAAGTAATTTCAACTCAAAAGTCTGTGTCCAAAACCTATACTTGCCCTCACAACTAAAGATATACAATGTATAGGGATGTCAGAAACCAAAGAAACAATGCTCAAAGTAAAGTTCTGAGCTTCTTCCAGCTCCTGGCTTACTTTACAGCTTCCCCTTTCCCAAGTTCAAAATAGTTCCAGTTTCAAAACCACAATCAGTTCAAGTCTCTTGGCTTTCAAAATCAGTTCCAGTTCAACTTCGTAATCATCCTGACTTTTCAATAGTTTACACAGATTGCTCTCTTTCTCATGTACTTCAGCAATCTGTTATTAAATACAGTTTCTTTATTTTGGCTTTCTTTGGCTCTATCCAAGCAGGGGTCTCTCGGTCTAGGTGCAGTTGTCGGACCACACGGTCTAGGCATTACAGGCCATGCAAACAATAACCCTTGGCACTTTGTGATGCTTCTGTATTCTTCAGGCTTTCCTGCCAACACAGGTCTTCTCTCTCTCTGAACCTGTGTCATTGGTTAACACTCGTTTCTGATTCTCCTTAGCCGTCTCTTGGCTTTGTCACCACGTGTTTTCACACAACTTTGTATCTTTACAACCAGATTCTCACTGGCCGTCTTTTGACTTTGCCACAACTTGTATGTCATAAATCAGGTTCCCATTGGCAGTCATTTGGCTTTGCCACAACGTGTTTCCACACAACTCACTTGTGGTGTTCACCCTTTTCCACAACCTTGGTTTCATATTATTCATAAGTGCTCATCACTTGCTTTTCACTTGATTTGCACTTTGTTCATAAGTGTTTATCACTTGTTTTTCACTTGTGTTGTATTTTCATATGCTCATCATATCTTTCCTTTAGTTGGGGCTTCAATAATACTTGTTGCACTCTTAGAAGTATGGTTAACACTTTGCAGCTTGTTCGTTCTTCAAGAACCCTCTATTTGGTCTCCAAAACCAATTGTCATAGTTTTCAGTTTGTTCCGCATTTACATATGCCTGCTTGCAGCCCCTGGAGTGCCCTGGTACGAGTGTTCCCTCTCTTACACTCACCGGTATGCGGCCGCTCCTCCAGGCATCTTCGCTCTCCTTTGTGTCTTGCGCTTGCTCCTCTTGGGCTTCTCTGGAGCTCCAGCGAGCAGAGCTTGCCGTCCTCGAACCTTGCTGCAGTGGCCTCCGGTGATCAGGAGATCTCTGTGTCCCACAGCTCTGGCTGTGGACACACAGCAAGGGGAACTTTAATCTCGCGTGACCCGCTCTAGTCCCGGCATCTCTTTCTCCCTTCTGCTGCACATGACGTCCTTCCCACCAGCCCCACTCCAGCCTGCTCCACGTCTGCCAGCAGCATCCTTCTCTCCAGGCAGGGTTCTCCTTTTGTTTGGCTGGCGGTCTCCCTTTTTATGCACCCGTGGCCTGTTAACTGGTTGCAGGTACTAATCCTTTACTTTAAGTGCCTGACCAAATGTAAGCCTATTAGCTGGACATGCATGGCTATTGCAATGGTACTCCTCCACAGTCATCTTCTCGTCTCAGTACCAAAGTGGTGTGAATGAATGGAAGTGTGAATAATTTCCAGTTGCCTCCTCCTCATTCGAGTCTTAAAGTTAAATGGTTGTGGGACCTTTTGTGTGCAGGAAAGAGGGAAAGACTGACCGCAACCTATGAAGGAAGGGAGAGGAGAGGGTTCATTATATTTCACTGTGTTAACAATGGAGGTTGATGTGTGTTTAACCTGCCCAAATAAGGAGGTGTCCTCCTAGCTGATCTTTTCCTTGTCCCAGTATAATAATGATATTTCCGAGGGACATTTTGAAAGGAAGAAATGGGGATGGGTTGACAGTAACCTATAAAGGCTGCTGGGACCAAAGGTTCATTGTGAAAAGGGAATGGGGGATACTATGTCTCCTCCACCCAGGTGATCCTCCCTCGCATATCCACCCTCAGGGTCAGGATTCACCAGTGATGGCCTTTTCTGGCCACCTGAGCAGAGAGTGCCGGGGAAAAGGAAGTGAGGACACCCTCAGGTTCCTTACATAGCTCCAACACCTTCTCATCTATTCCCGTTTCTGTGGAAGTATCCCAAAGATCAGAGCTTGGCCTTCACCTGCTCACACTGTACTCATCTCATCCTTTGGATTTCACTACTGCTGCTTTGCTGATGACACCCAGATCTTCTTCCTTTTTGCCTCCTTCACCCACGCTATTTCTAAACACATCGTCAGCTGCCTTATAAGCATCTGCCACAGAATGGCCCTTTGCTGCCTGATGCATAATAGCTTCAAAACGTATTTGTTTATTTTTATTTTTTATTACGGGCTGCAGATGGTTTACAAAATCAAAAACCTTAAGCCCACTTCCTCATATTCATTTAAAAACAAATGTTACTTTCCATTAAAAAAATAAACAGATTTAAAAAAATTATAAAAAAGAGCAAAGTAAAATAAAATTAGAAAAGCTTCCCGTTCTGTTAAGTTCATAGTGGAGAAGGTGATTTCAGGTCTCTGCTTAAGTTTTACTTTGGTGATCATCACTAGGTACATTCGATTCCTCCACCTCTACAGCCAATGTCATAGCCTGAGGTAGATCGTCTATTCTTTTGAAGATTGCTATAAGCATTCTTATCAATGCCAAGTTAGTTCTGATTCGTTCTCCTTCGATCAAAAGTCACCACCAATAATCGACTTCTTTCCGATAATGATTCTTAAAAAGCTCTCCCAAATGTATCTCTCTTTCTTTTCCTAACCCTGAACATCTAAGAGTTAGAAGTTTCAGCGTTTCCGGTGTCTCTGATTGTTAGCACAACCTGCAATTGTTATTTCCCTGTTGCTTCTCTCGTCTGTTGGTTATAACCCTTGTAGGTAAGATATTAAAACGAAACCTCATATAAAGCGACCGATAGTAACTGTTTGGAAAGAGTGTTAAGTACCTTGGCAATTTGTTCAATTTTCTGGGACACAACCAAAAATCGTCATAATCTTTGTACCTCCAGATTCAAAACAAAACTCATCTTCTTCGTGCATCTAATGGGAATATCACTCTACTATTTCCCACCTGTTTCCCTCTTGACCTCCTGACACCTTCACCCAAGGCTCACAACGTTGGGGTCCACTTTAAGAGTGACCTAATTCTCCAGTATTTCATATGGCAATTGCTGCTGCTGTAATTGGCCCCCAAAACTAGAGAAACATCCCCTTTGCAAGACAGTGCAATATAGGAGAGGTTGTGGCTTTTTTTACGGTCAGGAGAATTGCGATTTTGGAGCTGACTTTTTCCCATTGAGAGTGCAGTTCAGTAAGGGCCAATATTCTTGTGTACGCTACACGTTGTGCACTTTCGCAGTGTGTGTCGCGCACAGTGGTTAGTCACGTGTGCGCCACCCACTGATTTGGTGCACATCCCAGGGTTTACACGCGCAGCGCATTCCATGAATCGACGAAGGCTGCGTGCCCAGCTTTAGCACGCGTGCGCTGCGATTTTCATGCTTTTGCTCCCCTTTTCGGCACACATTTATTCCATGAATTACCCTGTAAGTGTTTTTTAATCAAAAAGCACAACAGTAAACATGTCAGCTCTTGCTGACTTAAAAGTCCAAGCAGACATGAGTCGTATCATGTGGCTACAGCCAGTCGTTGTATCCCCTACTCAATCCTGCAGCGACAAGACAAGATTCGTGAATGCGGAAATGTTACCCAAAAGCTTACAAATCACCTTTAAAAATGAAAGCAATGCAATATTTGAAGAAAATGTATCTCCACTCATCATACGGCCCCACAATGTATTTACTACCACCGCTGATGTTGAGTGGACAAATCTTTCTAACTAGAACACTCTTTTATGTGATAAAACTGGAAAATCCGATTAAATGACAAATAGTTTCAAATGTTTTTAATTTACATAAATGACAGGTCCGGTTCTATGTGATTATAATGAAACATTTCCAATGAAAAAATATAGAATGTTTTATTTATTTTAATGGGTACCGCGAAATCCCCATTTCCCTATGTTCGTAACCCCACCCTAATCTCCTCCCCACCTGTTTTAACCCCTTATCCCACCCCCATATATATATATTTAATACAAATTCAGTATTTTTTCATTGTAAAGGTTTTTGTTATTAAATACCTCTCTGTTTTGAATTTGTTATAATCACTGGATATCGACAGGTCCGACTCTCTTGAGGGGGATCTATTCTTGTGCCCACTATTTCCAAAGTTGCTCAAATAAAAATAAAAAATCTAATTTCTCTAGACATGGATTTTATGGTGTACAACATAGAGCCTTTTGGCGCCGGGAAGTAAGTGATATACTCTTAGATAATTTTAATCTCAGTAAAACTGTCAGCTTTCTTTAGTATGAATATTATACTACTAAGCTTTTTCTTAATATCAACCCAGTGACACATTTAATTCCTGCCTCTTCCAGGAAGCTTTCACACAATATCCTTCCCTAAAGTCCCTTAGGGAAGGATATGATTTGGACCTTTCAACTGCTGCCAGTCTCGCAAAAAGAGAATTTCCATTAGCTTCTTTAAAAATTAAAGTATAGTCCCAGTTTAGCCCACTAATATACATACCACAATGAGTTTATACCCAGCTGTAGCCAGATAATCCCAATCAGCAGAGAATTGGGAAAGCCAAGGACAAACCTCCAAATTCTTCCTTCATAGAGGTTTAACCAACTCTGAACCTTAACCGGTAGCAGTTCCTCTACATAGAGGAGAGACGGAATAACTTTTTCTCTGGAGAACACTATTACCGGCTTTAGGGAAAAAGGACTATGTTTCTTTAAGATAATCTCTGCATTATTAATGAAAGCAAAACTCTGATGGGCCAAATTTTCCTTTATTAAATTTAGATGATTTTTGTTAGCAAAAATAAGCCAATCTTTTCTAGGTGATCTTGTCTCCATTAACATCTAAAGTCTTTGTACGTTTTATTCTTATTATAGATTAAGATGCTTGATTTAGTAGAAGGTGGTTAGCACTCAAATAACTATAAACCCAGTCAGACCTTTTGGTGAAGGCCTACAGGAGTAACATCCAACAGGATAAGGTCATCAGCATAAAAAACCACCCATCCTCTAGGGAGCCCAACTTATAATGATGTCATACTCAATAGATTGCACTGACGGTCTGAGATATACAAATTAAAGAGTGAAGATGCAAGAACGCAGCCTAGAAAGGACGCCATTTGAGTTGAACCAAATGTTTAAATTATTCTTTTAGTGGAACAATAATAACATATTTAAAAGACCCTTTGGTATACCCTCATTTGTCCAGTTTATGCCAAAGCAGGGTCCTATCTGCCCTGTCAAAGGCTGCTAACAATATAGCAGTAGGCCCCCTTTGTGACTCACCTTGGTATTACAAAGTGTGAACACCAGTCAATTTAGATACGTTTGCATCCCCTTCCTAAAACCCATCTGATAGATACTGAATCTCATTGTAGAATCTATCCATTTACGTAGATCCTTGAGCACAAAACCCACTAATATCTTGATCAAGGTATCTATTAAAGAAATGTGTCTGTTGCTATTTGTATTCGTTCTCTCCCCTTTCTTATAAATGGGCTCTGTTATAGAACTATGCCAGGACTGTGGAATTTTCAACAACACTGCCACCTGTTCATTCTACCTAAAGATCTTCCAAGTTAAAATTCAAGGACCATTGGGGCCCATGTCCAAAGCTCTTGCCTTGGTACAGGCCTTAGCACTAGTATAAAGACCTGTGAAGTGCTTCAGCCAGGAGGATTCTGCAATACTATTTGATTGAGTTACCATTAGTCTTGCATCATTTCTACTTAACAAGCGCCAAATTCTTCTACTATCTCACCTTACTAATTTCCTCACCATTGTTTGATTTTCTTTTAAATATTTATTTATTCTATAGGATTTACTCCAATTTTTATAAGATTGCTTTATCCTCCTGATCTCTACCCTTCTTATCTCACTTTTCAATTCAGCGATCCTCTAGGAGTCGCTTCACATTTTGTCGTATCTTCCTCTTTCATTTTCTTATCGCCACGTCAAATAGGTTTTTATGGGAGGACGTAAGTGGATGTTGAGAATTAGAATTTGTTAAAGTCTCAGAAGAAAAACAGGGGCACAATGTAATTCTCGCTCCAAAGGCGAGCAATTATTCTACCACTGTTGAATACTCTTGTTCATTTTTATGGGGTGCATACCAATGTGAGCCGTGCATGTTTCTTCATTATTCACGTCAAGGCCTCTGTGCATTGAGTTTCCCTCAGCTTCAATTTCCACTTCCAGATTACTTTTTAAGACCAAAAAAGTGTGACCACTACTTTAATGTTTTATGACCTTTGAAGAGAGAACCTTGTCAAAAAGAGCCTGGGACACATACATAAAATCAATAGTAGAGGAAATTCCCTACCCAAACCACTTAGTGTGGAGAGGGCTGTCTCCTTCTACATTTCCACTGACTCCCTTTAGGTCCCGATTTTTCACAAATCCTGCCCATAGACTACCTCTTGTGTCTTTTTTCACAGAATGAGCTGAACTCACATTTCCAGATACCCTCATACTTATTATCTCTTCCAATGTTTCCTCTGTATTTGGGAAAAAGCTGTTGAAATCCCCTGCATATATTACCCCCGGAAAGTGATGGCTGGAAATCCTGATTTTGTAGTGTATCCCTAATCTCAGCTCTTGGAAGTGTCTCACTAGTAGATAGTGGATTTGAGTATAGATTGAACATTACAACTCAATTTACCCTTCCTTACATGCACTTATACTTAAAGTAGTGGGCAGCAAAGATACTGCATTTGTTTTAAGCATTTATAGGGCAAACCCAACATTATTCTTTCCAACTTAAGTTTAGTGACATTTCTAGAGTTTATGTTACCAGTTGTCAACCAGACCCTGGAATCATAGGTTTAAAGCATTCTCCTAGCATTCACTTGGCCTCTCTCTTGGGGCTGTATCTCTGTCTGTGCTTTGGATTGGTCTAAGTAAGTACTTGTTGACTTTTGTTTTGCAGGAAGACCCCTAGAGCATCTGGTGACAGACCCTCTGCCTACGGGATAGATTTGAGCGGAAGGCTTGCACCAGTGTTGTGGTGAAACCCTGGAGTTCCTGTGTCTCTGATGTCTGACAATATTTCAGTTTCAGAATTTGAACAGGGCACTCTCAAAAGATTTCTCATCACGCTTTGTCATAATTTTCACAAGATGACTGTGTGGACCTGACCTCTGAAGGAGGGAGTCTCCATGCTGTGAGTCATCTTTCAGTGGTTCACTCACACTACCTCTGCTTTTTCTCCTTTGAGTAACCCATGTGTGGAAAAACTCACTGGTTAAGTTCATATACTCAACTGGCTGATACAGTGTGCTCAAGGTGGCAATGCAGGTCACAATTCATTGGATTACTACACTATTCGGGCAACATGACAAAGCAACAGGTTGCACTGCACGATATGCAGCAGGCAGTATTCAAGGATCTCGACTATGTAGGACCAGACAGGGCAGCGCAGGGCATGTGTGAGTTTATGTGCGTGCATGCGTGTGTGTGTGTGTTCGTCCATTCATGTGCCTAAACCGAAACTAAATATTGAGTACCTTTGAAAAAGAACACGAGGGACCAAGTACAAAAGTAAAGCAGATTGCATCTGATCAGCACCGGTCGCATTAAACCATAAAACTGCATTGCAATCAACATCCATGCCACCTCACTAGCACGTGACATCAGTATCCATGCCACCACGGCAGCACCTGACCTTAGCATCCATGCCACCACAGCAGCACCTGACGGCAGTATCCATGCCACCACAGCAGCACCTGACATCAGCATCTATGCTACCATAGCAACACCTGACATAAGCATCCATGTTACCACTGCAGAATCTTACATCACCAACCATGCAAACATGAACCACACATTACAACAGCAAACAAAACGATGAAAATCACTGACCCGTGGACACAGAGTCAATCCCGGCCTTGGAAACCAAGGAGCCCATCAACATCTCTGAGCATGCAGTTTTAATCAAAGACGATTGTGATCATGACCCCCTCAAAATCCTGCAAAGGCAAACAATGTTTCAATCTTTGACCAAAATACAATCAAGAAAACATCCCTGAATGCAATGAAGAAAACAGAGCAACTTAGGAAATCAAAAATCATGCTGAAAATAAAGATGGGGAAAGCCTGCAGATCCAGGAGCTTCTTCAGAACTCTTAAGAATGTGCTCCTTGGTGCCTGTCCAGCACAAGTTAAAAATCAGAAAAAGGCCCACTCTTCGAAAATACTAGTGAATGAAAGAGACCCCAAGGTCATCGAAAATACAACTATTCAATCAGAAGAAACTATCGAACTGGCAAGCTTTGAGGAACCGTTGTTCAATATGTCCACATATGAAGAGAGCGAATCGGTTGGTCATCACGTAGCGATAACTGTAAATATTGTTCCAAAATCGAATCCCCAAATGGATGCAAGGCCAAGTGACCGGCCACCAGCAGGTAACCCTAACATCTCTCCTTTCCTAACTTTGACAATTGGAATGGGAGACAGATCCCTCAAAGCCCATAATGTGATGGACAAAATGATCTCGGAATCCAGATTGGATGGGTCTCTGGTCTTTCATGCTAAGGAATACCTAGAGGGTGGAGAAAGATGTGGTGGCAGGCAAGATGGAGGAACTCAATCCTAAATCAACTGACCTAATAAAGTGATCAATGTAGGTAATACCGTAACTCTAGAAAAGATATTGAGAGCTGACGATGACCTAATCCTAAATCGCTACAACAATATGTGTCTATTTCATCACATACCTAGACTAGGGGTGATCGACTCACGGGTTATCAAAATTGTTGATTTCTTTGATGAGAAAGAAAATGGCCGCGTACACCTGCATATGGGTTCTGCCTCTCTGCGCTCACTGCTCCTGGATGCAAGTGATGAGCTTTATCATTTTATTTTTGCTCAAAGTCTCAGCCGTTTTCAAAATGGACTTGTTTGGAATTTTTGTCCAGGTCATTGTATCAGGTTCTTTCATGCCCCCTCCCTTGATACTATTCCTCACAGGAATCCAGGGAGAGTGAAAGTCCACTGAGGAAAATGCCCTAGAAGGGCGATGTTAAATCCCCCCTTACACCACATACATATGCGGGGGGAGACCCTTTACACCTACAAGATTACCATTATATGACATACCCCTCACATAAATATATGGTCTACGGTAAGGTCTAAAAAAAAATAAGTCAGCATATTCGGCCGTAGTAATTGTGAGGGTGACATTTTGGGCCAATACCGCTGTGTAATATCCACCAGGAAACTCTAAAGCATTTAACATTGTTCTGTCCGAATCTGAGAACCCTGAGAACGCTACACCTGTGTAACTGCATGAATGCAACATTTGGATCTGATGCAGAGGCGTGATGGGAGGCTTTATATGGGGGAGCAAACGGCAGATTGATTCACTCACTTTAAAACTTTTCTAGAAGTGAAAGAAATATAAAGAGCTTGAACACTTGACATGGATCTGTGGCTAATTCTCAACCAAGGAGAGATTAGAGACGATTGGGCACTCTCTTGTCTTTTATCGTTAATGATCGCTGCGATTTGCTAGATAACTGCTTCTTTTCAGCGCTTGTCTTCCCTCCCCATCTTCTTTATCTCTTTTTTTAATCATTTTTATTTTTATTTTCGTTACACTCCATTTAATGGGAGCATATGTTTTAAGGCTGGTAACATTTTGTAATAAACTATTTCCAAAAAAAACAACGAAAATTCCAAACACTTAATTTACGGAAACAATTGATATAAATGTCACATTAAAATGGAAAACCTCATAATAATTCCTAAAATGGGTGATATCCCATCCCTCACCCCGACACGTTGCTTGATTGCCATACCCCATCCCCTAACCACACCCTCCAAAAATGTAAACATACCTTGATCTTAAAACTTCCTCTTTTATTCTCTGATCCCTTGTAAATGGCATCTGGAGAAGTAATTATTCAAATGAATAAACTTTCCTTTAATGTTATTGGAAAAAAATAAGTGCTACCCGAAATTATATTAATCCATACACAGTCACACTGCGCCAGTTATAACAATTGTGCTGGTGCTTAAGTGGCACCATTTAGTTTATTAATCTTGAGTAATATGACAAAACAGCCTGACACGTGTTTCGAGCAATACCTAGCTCTTCCTCAGAGGCTTTTGCGTAATTTCCAAAGTTCCAACTGATCGATAATTACCAGACTGACAACAGTTAGCCAGCTGGTGTCCGGTAGGATAACTGATCTACTCTAATCCTTCTCTGTTGCGTTTAATGGCTCTGGAAACTGCTCTTTGCTGTTCAATTCAGGATCCCCGAAATTATAGTTTTGGGAAACGTCAGAGGTTTCTTAACACCTTGACAAACTGCTTTTAAAATAATTGCCATATTTTTTAATACAAGTTTTAAAAATAAATGATTGACATAATGAAACCTTTTTCAAATCTCCACTGCTTCTTTTAAACTTTACATGTAATATTACATGACTAAATACCTCTTTAGCATACGTCATGAAGTAGCACCAAGCCAGGGTGCCAGTTATAACAGCAGCCCATGCTGGGGTGTTATAGCGCAGGGCTGAGGTGGGAGTTAAAAGGGCAGGCCGGGCTGGAGTGCTAACGCACCGGGCTGGGATGGGAGTTGTGGAAGCAGACCATTCTTAGGCGATATAGCAACGGTGTGACAGAGTGTTAACACTGCAGGTGAGCTAATGTGCTACGGCGGCAGGCTGGAGTAAAGTGTTATTGTAGTAGGAGCGGCTGGGTGTTGCATCAGCAGACCTGCATTGAGTGTATTGCAACACGCTGGCTGGAGTATTATAGCTGCAGGCCTGGATGGTAGTCAGAGCAGCAGGCTGGTGTGCTATAGCAGTATACCTGGCTGTGCTATAGCAGCATACCTGGATGGTAGTCATAGCAGCAGGTTGGTGTGCTATAGCAGCATGCCTGGATAGTGGTTACAGCAGAATCTGGAGTATTCTAACAGCAGGCCTGGATGGTGGTCATAGCAGCAGAATGGCGTGCTAGCATCCCTGGATGGTAGTCATGGCAACAGGTTGGTGTGCTATAGCAGCATGCCTGGATGGTGGTTATAGCAGCAGGCTGGTGTGCTAGCATGCCTGGATGGTAGTCATAGCAGCAGGATGGAGTGCTAGCATGCCTGGATGGTAGTCATAGCAGCAGGATGGAGTGCTAGCATGCCTGGATGGTAGTCATAGCAGCAGGGTGGTATGCTAGCATGCCTGGATGGTAGTCATAGCAGCAGGCTGGTGTGCTATAGCAGTATACCTGGCTGTGCTATAGCAGCATACCTGGATGGTAGTCATAGCAGCAGGTTGGTGTGCTATAGCAGCATGCCTGGATAGTGGTTACAGCAGAATCTGGAGTATTATAACAGCAGGCCTGGATGGTAGTCATAGCAGCAGAATGGTGTGCTAGCATCCCTGGATGGTAGTCATAGCAGCAGGTTGGTGTGCTATAGCAGCATGCCTGGATGGTGGTTATAGCAGCAGGCTGGAGTATTATAACAGCTTTCCTGGATGGTAGTCATAGCAGCAGGCTGGTGTGCTAGCATACCTGGATGGTAGTCATGGCAGCAGGTTGGTGTGCTATAGCCGCATGCCTGGATGGTGGTTATAGCAGCAGGTTGGCGTATTACAACAGCGGGCCTGGATGGTAGTCATAGCAGCAGGCTGGTGTGCTAGCATACCTGGATGGTAGTCATAGCAGCAGGTTGTTGTGCTATAGCCGCATGCCTGGATGGTGGTTATAGCAGCAGGTTGGCGTATTACAACAGCGGGCATGGATGGTAGTCAAACCAGCAGGCTGGTGTGCTGTAGCAGCATGCCTGGATGGTGGTTATAGCAGCAGGCTCAAGTATTACAACAGCAGGCCTGGATGGTAGTCATCGCAGCAGACTGGTGTGCTATAACAGCAGGGCTGGATGGCAGTCATAACAGCAGGCTGGTGTGCTAGCATGCCTGGATGGTAGTCATAGCAGCAGGTTGGTCCACATGCCTGGATGGCAGTCATAGCAGGAGGTTGATGAGCTAAAGCAGCATTCCTTAATGGTGGCTATAACAGCAGGCAGGAGTATTACAACAGCAGGCCTGGATGGTAGTCATATCATCAGGCTGGTGCGCTAGCATGCCTGGATGGTAGTCATAGCAGCAGGCTGGTGTGCTATAGCAGCATGCCTGGATAGTGGTTACAGCAGTAGGCTGGAGTATTATAACAGCAGGCCTGGATGGTAGTCATAACAGCAGGCTGGTGTGCTAGCATGCCTGGATGGTAGTTATAGCTGCAGGCTGGTGTGCTAGCATGCCTGGATGGTAGTCATAGCAGCAGGTTGGTGTTCTATAGCAGCATGCCTGGATGGTGGTTATAGCAGCAGGCTCAAGTATTACAACAGCAGGCCTGGATGGTAGTCATCGCAGCAGACTGGTGTGCTATAACAGCAGGGCTGGATGGCAGTCATAACAGCAGGCTGGTGTGCTAGCATGCCTGGATGGTAGTCATAGCAGCAGGTTGGTCCACATGCCTGGATGGCAGTCATAGCAGGAGGTTGATGAGCTAAAGCAGCATTCCTTAATGGTGGCTATAACAGCAGGCAGGAGTATTACAACAGCAGGCCTGGATGGTAGTCATATCATCAGGCTGGTGCGCTAGCATGCCTGGATGGTAGTCATAGCAGCAGGCTGGTGTGCTATAGCAGCATGCCTGGATAGTGGTTACAGCAGTAGGCTGGAGTATTATAACAGCAGGCCTGGATGGTAGTCATAACAGCAGGCTGGTGTGCTAGCATGCCTGGATGGTAGTTATAGCTGCAGGCTGGTGTGCTAGCATGCCTGGATGGTAGTCATAGCAGCAGGTTGGTGTTCTATAGCAGCATGCCTGGATGGTAGTCATAGCAGTTGATTGGTGTGCTATAGCAGCATGCCTGGATGGTAGTTATAGAAGCAGGCTGGAGTATTATAACAGCAGGCCTGGATGCTAGGCATAGCAGCAGGCTGGTGTGCTAGCATTCCTGGATGGTAGTCATAGCAGCAGGCTGGTGTGCTAACCTGCCTGGATGGTAGTCATAGCAGCAGGTTGGTGTGCTATAGCAGCATGCCTGGATGGTAGCCATATCTGCAGGTTGGTGTGCTATAGCAGCATGCCTGGATGGGGATTATAGCAGCAGGCTGGAGTATTATAACAGCAGGCCTGTATGGTAGCCATAGCAGCAGGCTGGTGTGCTATAGCAGTATACCTGGCTGTGCTATAGCAGCATGCCTGGATAGTGGTTACAGCAGAATCTGGAGTATTATAACAGCAGGCCTGGATGGTAGTCATAGCAGCAGAATGGTGTGCTAGCATGCCTGGATGGTAGTCATAGCAGTAGGTTGGTGTGCTATAACAGCATGCCTGGATGGCGGTTATAGCAGCAGGCTGTAGTATTATAACAGCAGGCCTGGATGGCAGAGATAGCAACAGGCTGGCGTGCTAGCATGCCTGGATGGTAGTCATAACAGCAGGCTGCTGTGCTAGCATGCCTGAAGGGTAGTCAGAGCAGCAGGTTGGTGTGCTGTAGCAGCATGCCTGGATGGTAGCCATATCTGCAGCTTGGTGTGCTATAGCAGCATGCCTGGATGGGGATTATAGTAGCAGGTTTGAGTATTATAACAGAAGGCCTGGATGATAGTCATAGCAGCAGGCTGCTGTGCTAGCATGCCTGAATGGTAGTCATAGCAGCAGGTTGGTGTGCTATAGCAGCATGCCTGGATGGTGGTTATAGCAGTAGGCTAGAGTATTACAGCAGCAGGCCTGGATGGTAGTCATAGCAGCAGGTTGGTGTGCTATAGCAGTGTGCCTGGATGGTGGTTATAGCAGCAGGCTGGAGTATTATAACAGCAGGCCTGGATGGTAGTCATAGCAGCAGGATGGTGTGCTAGCATGCCTGGATGGTAGTCATAGCAGTAGGTTGGTGTGCTATAACAGCATGCCTGGATGGCGGTTATAGCAGCAGGCTGTAGTATTATAACAGCAGGCATGGATGGCAGAGATAGCAGCAGGCTGGCGTGCTAGCATGCCTGGATGGTAGTCATAGCAGCAGGCTGCTGTGCTAGCATGCCTGAAGGGTAGTCAGAGCAGCAGGTTGGTGTGCTGTAGCAGCATGCCTGGATGGTAGCCATATATGCAGCTTGGTGTGCTATAGCAGCATGCCTGGATGGGGATTATAGTAGCAGGTTGGAGTATTATAACAGAAGGCCTGGATGGTAGTCATAGCAGCAGGCTGGTGCGCTAGCATGCCTGGATGGTAGTCATAGCAGCAGGTTGGTGTGCTATAGCAGTGTGCCTGGATGGTGGTTATAGCAGCAGGTTGGAGTATTATAACAGAAGGCCTGGATGGTAGTCATAGCAGCAGGCTGGTGCGCTAGCATGCCTGGATGGTAGTCAAAGCAGCAGGTTGGTGTGCTATAGCAGTGTGCCTGGATGGTGGTTATAGCAGCAGGCTGGAGTATTATAACAGCAGGCCTGGATGGTAGTCATAGCAGCAGGCTGGTGTGCTAGCATGCCTGAATGGTAGTCCTAGCAGTAGGTTGCTGTGCTATAACAGCATGCCTGGATGGCGGTTATAGCACCAGGCTGTAGTATTATAACAGCAGGCCTGGATGGCAGTGATAGCAGCAGGCTGGCGTGCTAGCATGCCTGGATGGTAGTCATAGCAGCAGGCTGCTGTGCTAGCATGCCTGAATGGTAGTCATAGCAGCAGGTTGGTGTGCTATAGCAGCATGCCTGGATGGTGGTTATAGCAGCAGGCTAGAGTATTACAGCAACAGGCCTGGATGGTAGTCATAGCAGCAGGCTGGTGTGCTAGCATGCCTAGATGGAAGTCATAGCTGCAGTCTGGTGTGCTATAGCAGCATGCCTGGATGGTGGGTATAGCAGCAGGTTGGAGTATTATAACAGCAGGCCTGGATGGCAGTTGTAGCAGCAGGCTGGTGTGCTAGCATGCCTGTATGGTAGTCATAGCAGCAGGTTGGTGTGCTATAGCAGCATCCCTGGATGGTGGTTATAGCAGCAGGCTGGAGTATTATAATAGCAGGCCTGGATGGCAGTCATAGCAGCAGGCTGGTGTGTTAGCATGCCTGGATGATAGTCATAGCAGCAGGGTGGTATGCTAGCATGCCTGGATGGTAGTCATAGCAGCAGGCTGGTGTGCTAGCATGCCTGGGTTGTAGTCATAGCAGCAGGTTGGTGTGCTATAGCATTATTCCTGGATGGTAGCCATAGCAGCAGGTTGGTGTGCTATAGCAGCATGCCTGGATGGAGGATATAGCAGCAGGCTGGAGTATTATAACAGCAGGCCTGTATGGTAGACATAGCAGCAGGCTGGTGTGCTAGCATTCCTGGATGGTAGTCATAGAAGCAGGTTGGTGTGCTATAGCAACATTCCTGGTTGTTGGTTATAGCAGCAGGTTGCAGTATTATAACAGCAGGGCTGGATGGTAGTCATAGCAACAGGTTGGTGTGCTATATCAGCATGCCTGCATGGTGGTTATAGCAGCAGGCCTGGATGGTAGTCATAGCAGCAGGCTGGTGTGCTAGCATGCCTGGATGGTAGTTATAGCAGCAGGCTGGTGTGCTATAGCAACATGCCTGGATGGTGGTTATAGCAGCAGGTTGGATTATTACAACAGCAGGCCTGGATGGTAGTCATAGCAGCAGGCTGGTGTGGTAGCTTGCCTGGATGGTAGACATAGCAGCAGGTTGGTGTGTTATAGCAGCATGCCTGGATGGCGGTTATAGCAGTAGGCTGGACTATTACAACATCAGGCCTGGATGGAAGTGATAGCAGCAGGCTGGTGTTCTAGCATGCCTGGATGGTAGTTATAGCGGCAGGCTGGTGTGCTAGCATGCCTGAATGGTAGTCATAGCAGCAGGTTGGTGTGCTATAGCAGCATGCCTGGATGGTGGTTATAGCAGCAGGCTGGAGTATTACATCAGCAGGCCTGGATGGTAGTCATAGCATTTGATACATGGGAACAGTGGGACATCCAAACCATACAGAACAAAGATCCCATGTCATGAATGTTGCTCATTTTCAAGGCCGTCAGCAATTAAAGAAAGAATCTTTTACTAAAAAGTTATCTATTTCATAATCATTTAAAATTAGATCCAACATGTGCAAAAAACTGTGCAAAAGTGTATAAGATGGTTTCACTCCAGTAAACGATAAGTTCTTCAAGAACCTTTTTCATCCTGCTACCACGTTATTCTCAAACAACCCACATCATCTGCATACAAACCCAAACATTCATCCATACACAAAGCACCTTATTTAGTGCAAATCAAGCCATTTGTGCAAAATATGCAATGTACATTGTACATCAACTTGACTGGTATCTAATACCATCTGGCACTGTAAACCGTTACAACCTGATGCCACTAAACAAAATTGTCTGTTTATTGTATCCCTTGCTCGCTGCACCATAAGTTACCAGTCTGCACCTCACTGAGGAGGCCCATCAAGGCCAAAACATGTCCAGCGTTTCTTGTGTTTCGGTGCAGAGCGGACCTGACCTAGCAGTTCAGGTTGGGCTGCTCCCATTTGTGGCAGTACCTGACTGCTTTGCATATGGCACAGGACCCCAATTGCAATGGCGCAGACGGGCTAAAAAACGGTGGTGTGGAAGGCTGCCCAGAGCAATGCCAGTGGTTCAGATTAATTCGAAAGCTTACACCCATCACTTTTTTTTATTTTAGTTTGTCTCCCTATGTGAGAGAGGGTATGCCCCGACGTGGGTCCCTTGCTCGCTGCGCCATAGGGAACCAAGCTGTATCTCACTGAAGAGGCCCAACAAGGCTGGAACGTGTCTAGGGTTTCTTGTGTTTCAGTGCCGACAGGACCAGGGCTAGCAGTTTAGGCAGGGCTGCTCGCATTGGTGGCAGTACCCGACTGATTCACATATGGCTGGACCCTATTTGCAATGGCTAAAACGGGATACAAAATGGAGGTGTGGAAGGTTTCCCAGAGCAATGCCAGTGGTTCAGATTAATTTGAAGCCTTCCACCCATCACTTTTTTGGGTTTAGTTTGTCTCACTCTGTGAGAGAGGGTATGCCCAGATGTGGGTCCCTTGTTGCTCACTGCACCATAGGGAATCAAGCTGCTCCTAACTGAGGAGGCCCAACAAGGCTGAAACATGTCTGGGGTTTCTTGTGTTTCCGTGCACAGAGGGGACTTGGTCTAGCAGTTTGCACAGGGCTGCACCCATTGGTGGAAGTACCTGACCGATTTGCACATGGCTGGATGCCTTTTCCAATGGCGCATATGGGCCAAAAAACTGGTGGTGTGGAAGGTTGCCCAGAGCAATGCCAGTGGTTCAGATTAATTCCAAAACCTTCCACCCATCACTTTTGTGGTTTTAGTTTTTCTCCCTATGTGAGAGAGCGTATGTCCAGACGTGGGTCTCTTGCTTGCTGTGCCCTTAGGTTTCAAGCTGAACCTCACTGAGGAGGCCCAACAAGGCCAAAACATGTCTGGGGTTGCTTGTGTTTCTGTGCAGAGAGTTCCTTGCCTAGCAGTTTGGGCAGGGCTGCTCTCATTGGTGGCAGTACTTGACTGATTTGCATAAGGCAGGACCTCTTTTGCAATGGCACAGACAGCCTAAAAAACAGTGGTGTGAAAGGTTGCGAAGAGCAATGCCAGTGGTTCAGATTAATTCGAAACCTTCCACCTATCACTTTTTTGGTTTTCGTTGATTGGTTAATGACATCTATGGCTAATCTAGGACTGTAAACACTTTATCTGGAAGTCCACAAAAAATCCTCTTTCCCAACTCAAGTTTTGCTTTAACGGGTTGAGGAATTGGAGTAACACAGCCTTTTTCAGGGCAAAAACATGCTTGACATCTCTTGTAGTTGATTGAATAAGTATCAATCCATGAAGGTTTGATAGTGCAGCAAATTCACCACCAGCGTCCCCAGAAGCCTCTCTGGAGTGATTAGATGAAAGCAGAGAAGCTTGTTTGGGTCAGGAAAATCCACTTTACATGTACAAGGTATGTTTGCCTCTAGTTCTGCCACCTCTTTGACAAGACGTTTATCTCTCGTTGACCCTCTGCAAGTAGAATCAGAAGCTGGGTCGGATGCCCAAGTCCCTTTGACCCCATCTTCCCCTTAAGGTTGCTAACTAGCTAAACCCTGTGTAAAATATATCGACCTAGCACTATTTTATTCTCTCTCTGCCCCCCTCTCTCTCTTTTCCAAACACAGAAACCCACACTCAATCTTATTATCTCATCCTCTGACTCTGCTTTAGTGCAAGCCTAACTGAGCTCCCATCCTCGCCTATCGTTTCCTCCATGAGCGTAATTCTAGAGGGGCATACGTGTGTCCCACCAACACAGTTACTCCTCTTTTCTCCTCTTATCCCCTCCCCTCCCATCCCCTCTCCTCTCCCTGAAAGTATCGTGGGATGCCAGGTAGGGATGGGCTGGGCATCAGAGTGGGGCTGTAGCTGGCCAGAGTGCCTTGCTGTGTTTTATAAATCATTTATGGTGTGGAATGAGAGGAAAGGAGTCTTGCTGACTTTTTATAAAGGAAGGACTGAGGGGCAATTACCTAGCTGTATAATGTAAGCTTCTCTGCAAATGAGCAGAGCATCTCTTGAGCAGGTACGATGATCTTTATTCTCTAAATCGGAGATGGAAACCAGCTCTCAGGCTGTTCATCATGTCCCCTCCGACCCTTCTAGAATACGTGAGAAACATTCCAAGGTATGAGGATTCCTGGGGAGGAAAATATGAAAAGGAAAAGCATGAGGGAGGGAAAGGAATAGGGGAGAAAGACATAGGGAGAAGGGAGGGGAATAGAATGGAAACCCAACTGAATAGAGGGTCTTCAAACCCTCTTCTGGTCTTGGCACCCAGGAAGCAGGAAAGGGACTCTGAAGCACATCAAGACACCCACACTGGACTTCAAAATACATCAGGTTTATTGTTTTCTGCAAGGCAGGACACAGCTTACAGCACACCGAAGACATCTCTGCAACTCCTAAAAACTCTGGGCTCTCCCTCCCTTATATACAATCTAGAGAGGTGAGGTAATGACATGATCAATGTACAACCCCTTTTCCTGCCTGTGATTAGTCAGCGGTAATGGCATGATCAATGTACAACCCCTCTTCCTGCCTGTGATTCATTGGGCCTACCTGCCAATCAGAACTAGTCTAAACAGGTTTTACTTAGCTCATTCTTCATCAGTGGACTCTGTATGAACTTTTATAAAAAAAAGTTATCCATTGATGTCATCATGATTTAGCACAAATCCACCATCTTAGAAATTGCCTGACCATGCCTGACGCATGCCTGCATCACCCTATTCCTGATCAGCATTTGATAGCTGCTCCGAATTGAATCTAGTTTTTCAATAATTTATAATAAGCATATACTACTTAACATACTTTCTATCGCACAAAACATTCTGGCCCCAAAAAATAGATCGCCCTTCAAAGCGCCTTTCCTGAAAGGCACTACATTTCTGATTTTTACAACATGTAGAGTCATTAATCAACCCGATAAGTTATCTGCATTCGGTTTGAGGGGGAAGGGGTCTACCTTCTATACATTAAGTTTAAAGAGGGGGCGGGGACCTCCTGTACAATTTTCAGTGTACCTACACATCTCTGACCTAATCACCCTTTACTATAAAACAATTTTATTTCAATCTGAGAGGTTTTCCTAAAACATTTCTACAAAGTCAGTACTAACACATTATACTCTTCTAATCTAAACATGTATACATCCATAAGGAATACCTTTATTTGCTTTTATTTGAGTCCCACCTCCATTACTCAGTTTATATTTATACTAATTATACATTAGTTCATTTACGGCCACTATGAGAATCAAAAAGTTGGTATGTCATTTGAGTAAACCCATTAATCACAACTGAAGTGATCAGGTTAGCACATTCTGTCTTAACCCATTACAGTTTTAACACAGCACAGACAGAACAATTTATTTATCAAACTATTCCTCATGGAGCATCCGTTCAACTTCTTACTCAATTGGAGTAAGAAGTTAAATGGATGTTCAGTTATAAAATCAAACAAGATAACCAAGCATCCTCACGAAGTACAACTTACCCGTCAAAATTGGGATATCTACCCAGAACACAACTATAGGGGTTGTGGGGAACAAGAGAGTTCTTCCTAAGGATCTCTGATGACACAGGGATTATACCATCGACATACAGGGATGAGATGGATTGAAAAAGAAAATTGAGACATCCCTCAACTCAACCAAGATGCCCTCCCCTAACAAGAGAGATGGAGTACGAGACAACAAATTAGAACATTGGCATTTTTAACTTTCTACTGTGGCTACAATTGCCACAGCCCAAGTCCTGGAGAAAGCGGAGACCTGGATCTATTCCACTGAAACCGGTTGACTAGTAGAGGGTCATGCTGATTACCTGACTCCCTTGACTCAGCAAAATTGAGATTGAGCTTGGCTGAATCACATTTAGATTTTAATTAGTAATGAAAAGTGAACATCAATAGACATATGGGGTGATTTAACTAGTCCATATGTTCTGCCTTCTGTGTTTTTTAATAAGTTGATAAGTCACGCATATTTGGAAGCAATACAAATAAAAATAGAAGGATTTGACTTCCAAAAGTGTGCTCCTAGTTTCTTAGTGGATAAGGAAAGTAGTGAGAGAGGATAGGAAACGTTTTCTCGTTCATCCCTTAACCTTGATAGGCGATACATCAGCGCACTACCAGGGTTAGCTACACACACCCACATATAGAAAGTGTCTTTGTAGGGACATTTAGTAATCTATATGGAACTAAGTTTGAGGAATAACTTAAATTTGAGGAAACCCACGAGCCCATTTTCATAAATTTAATTACGTGTGATTTTACTACACACTTCTGTATCACTCCCACCCCATAACGACATCCGGTGCCTTGTTTCTTCATTGTCCAACCCATACATATTCTTATTTTTTCTCATCATCAGTACAGTTTCCAATACCACGTCTTCCACCCGATTCATCTTAGTTTGGTATCGTTCATGTCCACAGATCATTTTCCTGATCGGTTAATTTTTTGTTGTCCTTTGAGCTGCTTTGCAGCAAGTCTCCAAGGCCCTTTCAATGCCTTGGCCAGAAGTCTGTTGACTTTATATGACAGCAATATGTTTGATTCATATCACCAAAAAACAGTCGATCAGAACAGCAGTTGTTTGTTTTTTCTGGGGGAAACAAGGATTGGGGAGCCTTTGCAGAAAAAGTTCTTTCCGACATAGGTAAATTCCAACTGGGAATTTTTTGTTTGGGTTCGTCAACCAGTCCTTTTGGCTCATAGGATCATGTGTCATCAATCTACCAATGTATACGCCTCCTCTTTCATAAAAAAACGGAATGAGTTTCCTTTGAAAAATAAGCATGTCTCTATAATCAACATTTTTTCACCCAACCCTTTATTAAAAATCTACTCTTAATATCTGTCACACACTCCTGCCTCCTAAAAAACTACAACAAACAACACTTTTAAACATTCCTGCCTCCTAAAAAAAACTTCATCAAATATTTTAGTTCCTTATATACCAAAGATACTAATCCCCTTCCTCTTTCGTACATATTTACCTTTTCTTACTGTAGGTTTGTCTAATGCTGTGACCTGGTTTGTTTACAATAAACATATTCATTTGCTTTTAGTTTTTTAGGCAATAAATACATCTGCCTGTCTTGTCTTCTGCCCTTATATCTTATGGGCTTGTTTTTATACTCATTATGTGTCCCTTTAGGGGGCTTTTTCATTTTCCCTCTAGATCGACATTCTCAGATGTCGAGGTGCTCAAAATATTTTAACACATTTAAACAACAACAATTTAAAAAGGCATGTCGTTGTCTTTGTCATGATTCCTACCCCCGGGTATCCGGACCAGGTCCATCTGTCCCGGGAGCAGGCATCCAGATACTTGGGAAAAAACTAGCAGCCCGGCTAGCGGCTATCTGGGTACAGTCCTGGCACACTAGGCGCCAGGCTCATAGAAGTGGTCAGTCCTGGAGCCATAGGCACCAGGCTCATTTGCTTTCACTTACCTCATGCAGACCATGCTGCTCAGCATTCAAGCCAATGTGAAGTCTGAAGGGGGACTACTTTATTTCAGGGACTATTTTCTTACTCGGGTGTGGTCTTGGGAACTTCTTACCTGGGACTACTTTGAAGGCTATTTAAACCACGCCCGAAGAGCAGCTCACGCTTCGCATTATACTGCATTCTGCAGCGTAACGCTCACCGTGCCTGCAAGCCAGTCTTCTGCCACGCCCGCCTCGAGTCTGGAGCTCCTAGAAAAAAGGGAGAAAGAAGGAAAAAGGTTAGAACAAGAACAATACTTTATTCCTCACCTGATTCTGGATCCATCGCGCCTTCGAATAGGAAGAAAGACGTTATTTGATGCACGTTGCATCACCTGCTGCAGCGCTGCGCTATACTCACCAGCCTTCGCAGCACCTCCACGATCCACCTCTGTCTTCATCATTTCTTCGCCAAACTCAGGCACCTAAGGGGAATAAAATAACAGCAAGGTGAGCCGAGAGAATAAATAAGGCAATATTAGTCACCACAACAGACTTACCTGATTTTACCGCCGGAGGCATTCTTCATCTCCACGGGCCGGCGCAGCCTCCATTCATCTTCGCAGAACTCTGGCACCTAAGTGGAACAAAGGTACAGCCAGGTGAGCCGAAAGAACAAACCAAGGGAATCTCTTTCACCATGATAGACTTACCTGATTTTACCACGGGAGGTATTATTCCTCAAAACGCCATAATTTCTCACTCTGCACCTGTAATAAGGGAGAAAGCAACAGATTACATACAGGTGTCATTTGCCGGACAGTGTTGGATAATACAGACTCTTACCTGAACTTTACCAGCCGCACAAGGCAATCTTCACTAGGGTCATTCTGCAAGCTGCAAGGAACCGGACAAGAGTGAAAGTCAGACATTTTGAACTCTTACGAACTATATACTTACGGCTCCTCACCAGGAAACTCAGAGTCAATATTGTTCTGGAACTCTCCAATTCCTTCGGACCAGTGAAGTAACTGGTTATCCACACGCCCCTGCATTCTACGCAGGATGGAGAGCTCATCCTTTAAAAACCTAAGGTGAGAATATAAAAAGAGGCATCAGAGGTGATTAGAGGGGAGAACAGTGGGGGGGGGATTATCACTCAAATCCACGGGTGTCTAATTCCCTTTCTCCACTTTCAGGAGAATACTTCTTCAGGTCAAGCAGACGAGATTAGGTGGGCCAGTCCAGTCTGTCATCTCTGCACTATGCGTCACGTGGGTGGAAACCGCAGCTGTCCAGTTACGATCGACACCCCTGTGGGAGCCAGGTGAGCGTAACAGAACGCGAAGCCTTCCCACAAATTCCCACCCGGGCGCTATGGAGACCTCAGAAACTGCCCAACTGGCCCAATTACTAGGGGAACTAAGGGCTGAAGTACATTCTGCCCTCCAAGAAACTAATGCACTCAGGAGAGAACTGATTTTGTCAAAGGAGCGAACTGATGACCTTGCTAGGCAATTGCTGCAAAGCCAGGCTGGACAAACACCCCTGCCTGGACTAGGGGGAAACCCAACTCCTGTTTCATCAAGCAACCCTGTGCAAGTAATCCTACCAGGAACTATTCCTTTAGCTCCTCCCGAACGCTTTGATGGAGACCCCAAAAGGTTCGCCGTATTTATGAATCAATGCCGCCTGCACTTTTTATGCAGTCCTGGAGCTTTTCCAAATGATCAAGCCAAAGTAGCCTTTGTACTATCATATCTCAGTGGTAGCGCAGCCGATTGGTCGATTCCTCTAGTCAACCAGGACGACCCTCTTCTTCGTGACTTTCAGGGTTTTCAATTGAGCATGGAAAGACTATTCGCCCGACATTCACAGGGACAGGCCCTGGATAACAAACTTTTGTCCCTGCAACAGGGTAACCAGGATCTACTAACCTATATCGCTACCTTCAATAGGTTGGTGGTGGAAACAGGATGGCCCGAGGTAAAGTGAATTACATTATTCCATCGTGGACTGCGAGGAGAACTCAAAGATGTTTTGGCTCAAGTTGTGAACCCACCTCAGGGTTGTGCTGAATATATAGACTTAGTGGTCCAGATAGATCACTGACTTCAGAATAGAAAGGCGGATCGAGCTAAGTTCGAGAATCGAATGTTGGTTAAACCCAATGTTTTCCCCAAAGGAACGGATGCACCGAAACCCATACAGATCGTGGGGGTTAGAGGACCTTTAACTCAGAAGGAAAGAGAAAAGAGACGACAGTTGCACTTGTGTCTGTACTGTGGAACCTCTGGATATTTTCTATGGGATTGCCCAGTAAAACCACCCAAAAAGGTGGTAGGAGCTGCAGACAAGAGTCAAACAGAGTCTGATCCGGGGAACGACCACGCCCGACAAGCGTAGAGGTCTGCTTGCCGAGCTTAAAGAAGGACATTCAGACCTCGCACCTAATAGTGCCAATGGTCCTCATTGAACCTAGGCAGCCATCACATATGCACGCAGTAAGAGCGTACATAGATAGCTGGGCCATAGGAAACTATATGGATCAAGAACTGGCTTCAAGGATGAACCTATCTCTTTACAAAAGAACCACTACAGATGTCATCACTACCGTCGATGGAACTGAAATTGCCTCTGGGCCAGTAACTCATTCCACTACAGAGATGACACTGTTGGGTCAAGATGGGCATAGAGAAAGCATTGTGTTTGACTTAATCAAGGCTCCACAATTCCAAATAATTCTGGGAATGCCATGGTTGGAAACACATAATCCTTGTATAGAATGGCGACAGAAGAGAATGACCTTCCCAGATTGTACACACACGTGTTACCAAAAAAAAACCTTGAACAAGGGCCTGGCCACAGTCACTAACCCACCTGTTCAGTTACCTCAGGAATATCAGGAATATCTGAATGTTTTTCAGAAAATACAGGCAAACACTTTACCACCTCACAGATCTTACGATTGTCAGATCGATCTTGTACCCGGTGCACAACCCCCATGCAGCAGGAACTACGCCCTTACGGAGCCTGAAAACCTTCACCTACGACAATACCTGGATCAATACCGTGCTAATGGCTTCATTCGCCCATCCAAGTCTCCTGCATCCTCAGCTCTGTTCTTCGTACCTAAAAAGGAAGGTGACCTTAGAACATGTATAGATTACCATGCATTAAACCAAATTACGGTAAAAAACCGATACCCTTTGCCTCTGATCTCCGAATTACTGGACCAAGTTAAGGATGCTTGTATCTATACTAAGTTAGATCTCCGAGGGGTATATCATCTGGTACGCGTGAAGAAAGACGATGAATGGAAAACTGCGTTTCACACCAAGTACGGATTATTCGAATATCAGGTGATGCCTTTTGGGTTGTGCAATGCACCAGCAGCCTTCCAGTATTTTATGAATGATGTTTTTCGCGAACTCATTGACATCTGTCTTGTTGTTTACATAGACGACATTCTAGTGTACGCCTCCTCAAGATCAGACCATGTTAAGCACGTTTGAGCAGTCCTTGAAAAATTACGCCAACAAAAGTTGTATGCAAAGCTGGAAAAATGTGTCTTTCATTCCACAAAAGTTGAATTTCTAGAATTTATTCTGACCCCAAAAGGAGTTCGAATGGACTCTCAAAGTGGATGCCATTCTCAAATGGCCATCACCCAGTTCAGTTAAAGGAGTTCAAAGCATGCTTGGCTTCACTAATTTCTACCAAAGATTTATCCCTGAATTCTCTCATATTGTACATCCCATCACAGCACTTTTGAAAAAGAACAAGTGCTTCTTGTGGACTGAAGAAGCTGAAAAAGCCTTCTAAGATCTAAAACTGAAATTCATGTCTGCACCTGTTTTAAAGCATCCTTGCCCCAAGCTTCCATACATAGTTGAAACGGATGCACCCAGTTTAGCCATAGGAGCTCTCCTGCCTGTCTCAGAAGGATCCGGAAACAAGCCAACTTCATCCATGAGCATTCTGGTCAAGAAAATTCTCGGCACCCGAATTAAACTATGCGGTTCCCGATAAAGAGTTATTGGCCATCAAATCTGCTTTCAAGGCTTGGCGGTATTATCTTCTCGGCACCAGGCATACCATCACTGTAATCACCGATCACAGGAATTTGCAATATTTGAAGCCAGCCAAGGCCCAATCATCACGTCAATTTAGGTGGGCATTTTTCTTTGCAGAATTCAATTTTGTGATCACTTACCGACCAGGTTGTAAAAATGGCAAAGCCGATACCCTATCCCGAATAGGAATGGGAGAAGCATACTCGAACCCGGAACCAGTACCTATAATTTCAGAAGAAAGAATCCTTGGCATAACTACTCTACAAACTCTAGAAGACATTCATTCAAAAATCAAGCAATGTTTTAATCCAGCAGCCCTACAGGACTGGGTAAAGAAAGGCCAAGATTATTCAGTTATCAATGATCTACCATACTATCAAGGTCGTCTATTCATACCACACAAGGAGCTACAGGAATTAGTCATCTCCAACTATCATGATGCGCTGATTGAAGGACATCCAGGGGTCGCAAAAACTGAAGCTAAAATTAAGAGGCAATTTTGGTGGCACACCTGGCAAAAAGACGTTAAATCATTTGTGCTATCTTGTGGAATCTGTGCCAAAAACAAAAGCCAGAAGAAGAAACCAGCTGGTCTTTTACAACCTTTGGATGTTCCACCTACGCCATGGCACACTTTGTCTCTTGACTTCATTACTGATCTGCCTCCAAGTAGTGGATTTAACACCATTCTAGTTGTAGTAGATCTTTTTTCCAAGATGGCCCACTTTATTCCTTTAAAGGGATTACCGTCCGCTGCAATTTTAGCCAAGGAATTTCGTGAAAATATTGTTCGACTACATGGATTCCCTTCCGTATTGGTCTCAGACCGAGCTAGCCAATTCATCTCACAATTCTCGAAAAAATGCTGCCAACTGGCGCAAATGGACGTGAGGTTATCTACCAGTCACCATCCCCAGACCGATAGTCAAACAGAGAGGACTAACCAGACTCTTGAACAATACCTACGTTGCATGCTACACCAAACCGAAGGAAGTTGGAAGGATATTTTGTGGATTTCTGAATACGCATACAACAATTCTGTACACTCAGGAACTGGACAAAGCCCCTTTTTTACCATGTATGGGCATCACCCTCGAACCTCTGAACTCGATTTGCCCCAACACCTAGAAATGCCCGTGGTGAATCATTTGCACTCTACTATTACACAAGCCTTCAAGGAAGCAATAGAGTTTTTTTTAAAAAGGGCAAAAGAGAAATAAAAAAAAAATGCTGACCAACATAGGAGTACCTATGTTGGTCACAATACCAACAATACCAGATTGGGGATCAAGTCTGGCTGGCTACTAAACACATACCCCTGAAAGGAACTCTGACCTTTAACCCTAGATATTTGGGACCTTACACCATTAAGGTCATCATCAACCCGGTGGCCGTTAAATTGGAACTACCTTCTAACATGCAAATTCACCCCGTCTTTCATGTTTCACTCCTGAAACCAGTCCAACCCGGGACAAGATTAACCAATCCACCTGATCCTATCCTAATTGATGGGGAACCCGAATTTGAAGTTAAAAATATCCTGGACTCTAAGATAGTTAACTCAAGACTTTTTTATTTAATTGACTGGAAAGGTTACGGACCACAAGAAAGATCCTGGGAACCTAGTGACCATGTTCATGCACCCCGACTGGTGAAAGAATTCCATCAGGACTTCCCAGAAAAACCAGGGCCAAGAGGAAGAACGACCTTGGGAGGGGCCTTGGGGGGGAGTGCTGTCATGATTCCTACCCCCGGGCATCCGGACCAGGTCCATCTGTCCCGGGAGCAGGCATCCAGATACTTGGGCAAAAACCAGCAGCCCCGGCTAGGGGCTATCTGGGTACAGTCCTAGCGCCGTAGGTGCCAGGCTCATAGAAGGGGTCAGTCCTTGCGCCATAGGCGCCAGGCTCATTTGCTTTCACTTACCTCATGCAGACCATGCTGCTCAGCATTCAAGCCAATGTGAAGTCTGAAATGGGACTACTTTATTTCAGGGACTATTTTCTTACTCGGGTGTGGTCTTGGGAACTTCTTACCTGGGACTACTTTGAAGGCTATTTAAACCACGCCCGAAGAGCAGCTCATGCTTCGTGTTATTCTGCATCCTGCAGCGTAACGCTTGCCGTGCCTGCAAGCGAGCATCCAGTCTTCTGCCACGCCCGCCTCGAGTCTGGAGCTCCTAGAAAAAAGGGAGAAAGAAGCAAAAAGGTTAGAACAAGAACAATATTTTATTCCTCACCTGATTCTGGATCCATCGCGCCTTCGAATAGGAAGAAAGAGGTTATTTGATGCGCGTTGCATTGCCTGCTGCAGCGCCGCGCTATACTCACCAGCCTTCGCAGCACCTCCACGATCCACCTCTGTCTTCATCATTTCTTTGCCAAACTCCAGCACCTAAGGGGAATAAAAGAACCGCAAGGTGAGCCGAGAGACTAAATAAGGCAATATTAGTCACCACAACAGACTTACCTAATTTTACCGCCGGAGGCATTCTTCATCTCCACGGGCCGGCGCAGTCTCCATTCATCTTCGCCGAACTCCGGCACCTAAGGGGAACAAGAGTACAGCCAGGTGAGCCGAAAGAACAAACCAAGGGAATCTTTTTCACCATGATAGACTTACCTGATTTTACCACGGGAGGTATTATTCCTCAAAACGCCATAATTTCTCACTCTGCACCTGTAATAAGGGAGAAAGCAACAGATTACATACAGGTGTCATTTGCTGGACATTGTTGGATAATACAGACTCTTACCTGAACTTTACCATCGCACGAGGCAATCTTCTCTAGGGTCAAGCTGCAAGCTGCAAGGAATCGGACAAGAGTGAAAGTCAGACATTTTGAACTCTTACGAACTATATACTTACGGCTCCTCGCCAGGAACCTCAGAGTCAATATTGTTCTGTAACTCTCCAATTCCTTCGGACCAGTGAAGTAACTGGTTATTCCCGCGTCCCTGCATTCTACGCAAGATGGAGAGCTCATCCTTTAAAAACCTAGGGTGAGAATATAAATACAGACATCGGAGGTGATTAGAGGGGAGAACAGTGGGGGGGGGGGGTTATCACTCAAATCCACGGGTGGCTAATTCCCTTTCTCCACTTTCAGGAGAATACTTCTTCGGGTCAAACAGACGAGATTAGGTGGGCCAGTCCAGTCTGTCATCTCTGCACTACGCGTCACGTGGGTGGAAACCGCAGCTGTCCAGTTCCGATCGACGCCCCTGTGGGAGCCAGGTGAGCGTAACAGTCTTCTCCATCTGCTAGGCGCATCCGTAGCAGAAGAAGGCGGTATTGGCAGGGATCCCTGTTCTCTGTTGAAAATTGAAACAGAGACAAAAGTCATTCGGGTACTAGCAAGGGGGTCAAGTTTCTTCCTGACCTAAACTTATTTCTCCTTTCTGCTAATGAAAAATGTATACTAGAATCGTTTCTGGCTTTTTTCAGCCCATTTGACTTAAAGGCTTCGCCGGACTAGTTGGTGCACATACGAATTTCAATAATTTATCTTTAGGCCTGTACACTATTTGAACCTGTTCTTGGTTTTTTCTCAGCTCAGCTGAACAGTCTTCATCTGCTCTGCTGTAAATACTTCATTCTGCTTTGCTGCATGTTCTTCATCAGCTTTTCTGTAAATGCTTCACCTTCCCTTCGTCATCTTCCTTTCGATCGCGTTGGACCGTGGTCATTTCCCTTCTGTGCTGTACTTTCATCCTGTTTGAGAAAAAATAAAACGTTTCGCTGCACATTATCTCCTCCTTACCCACTACACTAATCTAGCCTTTCCCTTTTTTTCTAGACTATGGCACCAATTCTTACTATGTGCCTTCTCATTTTATCATAGAACTACATTGTTTATATATTTTACCTTTGTTGGTATTCTGCCAACTATCAAAAAATTAAAAAAGGGTTACTTACCTGTTATTTGACGTCTTCTAGGTCCTGCGTTGTCTGAGGTGGCCATGCTTGCTTCTCTGTGCTACTCTATCCACATCTATTTGTACCTATCTTGGGAAAAATTGCTATATAATTGAAGACACTGTGTCTCTATCTGCCTCTGTTTCTGTTACTCACCTGGGTCCTCTTACTTAATAATGATATGATCATCAGTGTGTTCACACCCTGTGGGGTGAACCAGTACTTACCTCTCTTTTTTCTTTTCTTTTCTCCCTATTTACTAATACTTACCTGTGTCCTAATATATTGTCTCTTCCCCTATTTAAGGCCAGGCAGACATTCCTTCAATGTTCACTGGAGGTCCATAGTTTTCATCTATAACATAAACCAACATTGTTACATACACTCAAAAAATGATATTTTACTTATCATTTGTATGTTCTCTTGAATTGGCTCTGTACAAAATTTTCCTTGTCCGGTTAACCCAATTTTGGTCAACCATACCCATTTCTAGTTCTCCATTAATCCCATAATTCTTGTTTATTGCACTGCACAACTTTTTCAATTTTGGCATTCAGTCTTCGTTGATGCTGTTTATTTTTAAAATTCACATTTTTGCTTCTTTTTATGCTCCCTTTTAACGTTCATTCCTTCATTCATCCAATAATTTCTTCATTCATTTTTCCTTTCCTTCATTTTTTATTTATTTATTTCATCCAAATAACGTCCATTATTCAAACTGAGCTCTTTATTGCTGTACTGTTTAAAGTAAATTATTTATTTGTATCTTCTCTTAATTCATTTTTCTGGACCTATGCAAAAAGGGCGCAAAGTCCACCTAACAATTTGGTACTCTCTCTAAATATTTAGAAACCTACACTAAATGCTACTACATTATTGCCATATGTAATAAAATGTTTCCTTTCCCTTCTTTTTAGTATTTGATGTTCCTAAAGAAAACACCACTTCATCCTTCTATAGACCCTATCTAAATATATCGTTATTAGTGACTTTATTTAACCTACACCTTTTCTTGAGAACTATTACTATCCTCCATGATCCATTTTTATTATTCACTCCTTGATCATTTGCCATGTTTCCTTACACTATGGCTGTTTTTAACTTTATGGGGCTCATCTGTCCTCCTTTTTTGTTCATAAATATCTGTGGTCTGAGACTAATTCATCAAATTCTCTCACCACTTTTCCACTAGGTCACACAGCTATCTGCAATACTCCGCTTTCATTACAACAATAAAACCCTTTGGTTTCTACCAGAAACGTCTCATCTTGACCTGTGCATGCCACTTTGAACTCACCCATATGCAAATGGTGCATTCCTAAAAAAACCAACGCACTTTCCCTTAATCACCTAAACAAAATCATCATGTTTAGGCTTGTATCATACACTCCTATCCTTAAAACATTAAGAGGTGCCTGTTGCGAATATAACAATAATTTGTCTTAACACACTCTCCTCCAGAGACTACTAATTCCTCACTAGACAAAAACAACTTCATTTATAGTCTTCAACAAACACTCTACATTTTCTAATATTCATTCACCACCTTTCTGTCTTTGCTGCATGGACATACAGTCCCGATGTCTACCACTAGAACACAAATTGTACTTCTTTTGCCATATTAATTCTCTGCACTCCTTCAGGCTTAGTGCCACAACCAATTCCGAACACACCAAGTCACGCTATGAGGCTGTAGAACTGTGGATGCATGTATTCCTCTGTTTTTGTGGAAGCATTTCTTCTTTTTATAATAACACATTTACTCCTGTGTTTCACTATTTATTCCATGTGTGCATATTGCTGAGTCTGCATGTGGGCTCACTTACTTGCCCTCTGCAGGAAACCTGTTTTGCACCTTTCCTAAGTTTCTGTACATGCTGCACACCAGCGCTTATGTCTGATACACTGTCTGATCTCGGGCAAAACCCCTTCCTTGACTTGTGAACTACACGCTAACGGGTGGACTGTCCCCCCTCTCGAGAATTGCCCATTTCTGCACAAATCCTTGGCTTCTCCACATGCGTGGATAGTGCCCTGACATATTGCATGTCCGACATACAGGAGGTCCCCTACTTTACCCCTCCTGCATGTTTTGACTATCATTCTGCGTGCTTTGAAACCCACATTGGTTACTCTGGAAATTTCCCTAATTATTCAGGAAGCCTCTACCTTGTGGTATGAATCCATTATTACTTTTTATCAAACTGCCTTTGGTTATTCACCTGCGGCATGTTTGCTGTTTGCTGCAAATCGGATCCTTCCCCACTAGCCAACATCGCCCCTTTCATGGCATATACTTTGATGATTTTTTCTGCACTCATTTTGCCTCTTCATCTTACGGGCATACTTTTTCTGTTCATTCTTCCCCTTCAATAATCTGAATTTCTGACCATGCATTAGCTTCTAGGCCCACAAATCTCTTGAGCTGCTTCTGTATTATCTCTGGCAACCCTTGACATCATCATAGCTTCCAGATTTGGCGTGTTCAGATACAGCACTCTGTAAGGCAGAATTCTCCAGAATGGCTAATTTCCCTTACCTACTGAGTCCCTCAGCAGCTTTGCTGGATTTCTAGGATTTTTTTTTTCACCTGGTAAGAGTGCGAGACTTTTTTCCCACTCTTACATGTGTTTTGCTGTGTGTGTTTAACATTTTGTGTTCATAGACTGTGGAGCCTCACCTACTCCACAGGCATCATCTTTTTACTGTGTTACACAGCACCTTCAGTGCAGTGACACAGAGTTGTCTTTTAGGCTTCCCAACTCAGACTCCGTTTTCTGGGACTAACTACTGTCTCCCAGAACATATAAAGTTGCCATTAACTTTATAAGCCTCTGTAAAACCACAGACCCAGTACAACCATCTTATGTGGAGTAATGGAACGGGTTCATATTTATCCCTTTTTGTCTGTTTCTCTTGGAGCATTGTTTTGCTCCCTTTTCATAAGACTTGGCTGGTGGTAGTGGTAACTACCCTATTTTTCCTACTGCGGTTATCTTAAATAACCTTGGTATTGTTTTAGGCTATCTTGGTAGCCTCGAACTTAAACCCGCTAGGCCATATAAGTTTTATTACGGTTCTGGCTGGGTTTATTCGCCATTTCTTTTTGTAAAAGTCTTTCTCGTGTTTTACTCTGCGCGCCACACCAGGTTTGATTCCTTTGTTCACCGTCTTTTCGCGGGCCTCTACGCAGAAGCCCTCCTTAGGCGACTCTATGTCTGGGGGGGGTAGGATGTGAGGGAGGGGTTTAGGACTCCCTGCACAGGGTCTCCTTGGAGAGCCATGTCGCATTCTGAAATAATAATAATTTTGCATTTGGCCAAATTATTTGCTGTGGTGACTGCACCGGCGGGGCAGCCACCCTGCTGTGTGATTGACAGCCAGGCTGTGTGAATGGGGGAACACTGCATAAAAAGCAGTTCTGTGGGACTGGAAAGACAGAGTCGCCACTGGAACAAAAGAACTGACAAGGAGCTGAGAGAAGAGGACCCCTACCACGACTGAACCGCCTGGTGAAGACCTGCTGCAGGTCTGAATCCTCAAACTCCAACGAAGAAGAGGTTGGTCTCACCAGCTCAGGGGAAGAAGATCCTCCAAGAATCTTCTTCCCCTGAGCTGGTGAGACCAACCAGTTTGACCAAACTGCAAGCCAGGACTCCCTCCTCTGGTCGAATTCGCTGTACAGAGCTACAGTGGGCTGGACAGCCAGGAATGTCGGACCCTGCTTGGGTTTTAAGGAGCGCACCTTTTATTTGTTGCTTTGCTCTGCTGCTGGTTTCTTCCCTGGGTAGTACAGGACCCTCCAGTCTTCCTACTTTGTGTCAATCTGACAGTCGCTTCAGGAACCGTGAGCCTGCAGGAACTACAAGGATCGTCCGCCTCAGCCACAGCTTCTTCTCCATTGAAAGGTACTGTTCAAATCCGGTTGTTCGTTTCGTTCAGCCGTGTTGAAAGTGTGTGAAATCTTTCTCCAATCCGAGGGCTTGTCTTTCTCTACACTTTAACCTAACTTTTCTACCGACCAACTTCATCCGGAACTCTTGGCAAAGACTTAACCGCAAACTACCCTGAACTGTGTGATCCTGAGCAAAAGACTTTTGTCCTATTGACTTTGGCCCTAAGCCTTTTTGATTTGATTGCATCACTGTAGTTCCTCTTTCTAGATAGCCCTGCTTACTTACCTGTTGGTGCTGTTCAATTTCTACCTAACTTTGTCTTTCCCTCCCTTTTAAATATCTGGAGTGCCATTTTGCTCCCACTTCATTTTGTGAGTTAAACCTGTCTGGAACCTATTGGTAGTGGTGTTGTGTATTAAGAGTGTGATTTTTAAACTGCTTTACTTTAGTGAAATGTTATACAACTGATGTGTAAATAAATGTATATTCTTTTACCCAGAAACCTTGAGTCAGTGTTTGTTCGAATCGTAGTAATTGCTGTCCTTTGTGTAACTATTGATACTGCTCACTTGCTCTTGAGATAAGTCTGGCTGCTCAGCCTTCGCTACCGCTTTTACTGTGTAGTTCACGCTTGTACCAAAGGTGAATTTGTACTGTCACTTGTAGTCTTAATTGTGTGTGGTGTTCCCAAAGGGTACTGCATATAATTCTCCCTAACACACTCTAAGCACTTTCCAGACTGCTGCCCTACAATTTTTAAATCGTGCTCCATCATGAGCGATGCTCAAAGCGGTAATACTAAAATATCCTGCCCCTGACCAAATGTCATCAGTCCTTTCCCCAAGAATAGCGGCTAGAAGACCTTTTATGTCTTCTGTAGCAAATGTGCCTCTTCCTGTCATTTTTACTAACTCATGTATCAATTTCCAAGCGTCAAAAAATTGGACTCAGGATTTTACACCTAAGATTCTTATCTGTCTGTGGTTAAGGTATATCCTGTGACCTCGCTCCTCCCTTCTCTAACAAAGAAAACTGTAAGATCCCAAATTCGCATTTGTTCCTCATCGTCTGGCTTGTTCATAGCAGGGACAATGGTTCCACACCGCCTTCTACCGGGCAGTGACCTTAGCCTGCTCACATATGGTGGGGAGTCCCCCCTCTTAACCATGGGATCACTCTTTAGGTCGATTTTAGCAGCGTCAATGGTTCTGACGCCCGAGATATAGGGAGCTCTAAATCCGACCATCTTATTTTCCTTATCCATTGAAAAAACACCCTTTAGGGCCATATGTGTCACCTTCCTCCTCTTCACAGAACGTTGCTCTGTCCTCACCTGATATATCCTGTCCCAACTCATGTGACTCTCACCTATTATAGTCTCTTTTTTTTAAATCAACCTGTCCATAGACAAGGCTCTAGGCTGGAGGCAAAACAAGCCTCTCATATTTTTTTATTTGCCCATTTTTTTACACTACAACGTGCGCTCTGTCATATCTGCATGGGTGCAAGCTGTTGATTCCAAAGCCTGCTTAATACTTAATTATTTGCCAGCGATGCACTTATTTGTTTGTGATTTGTAACTTTCCCCATTACTCCTGAACATTTTATATTTTCTCTTTTTAATCAGCTTTGACCTTTGCAAGATTTTCCTCGAGCCAGCACAGAATGTGCAATATCTGCCACATTCCTTTCTTGGTGAACTCACTGCTACTCCCACGTGTTCCCAAACTGCTTTCATATCTACTTCAAACAGTCTTTGCTTACGAGGGCAGTAAAATATAATTACTGTTCCTGCTCTCTTATTTCATTTTTGGATGCCTGCCCTTGGCGATAAAGCCTGCTAGCATTTTCTTCAATGCTTTACCGCTTTTATTTTTTAACTACATTCAATATTAATTCCAATTTTGTCATTCATCTTTAAAATGTAGTGAAAACAATATTTTTTCTCCTTCATTTCTGTCATTTTCCATTACTATTTACTGTGCCTAGTTCCAACATCATCTACTTAACACATTGATCTGCTTTTTGCCATTTATTGCACACCAAAACACAATTTGAATCTCACCTACACTCCTCTCAACTTGTGTGATCCTAGACACATTTATTCCTGATTTATGTCTGCAAATGTCCTTAAAATTCTCAGACAAACACTGGGGAAATTTCCACCTTGCTTGACACCTGTATAGTGTATTCCAAATTTATTTAGTGCAAGTTTATAGATTTTCATATATGTGCACATCATGCTATCATTGCATGGCAATATTTCTCTTATAACCAACTCCCAATCATAACATAAGAAAGAAATCTATTTCATTTAAAAGAATGAATGCCTCATTTTCTTCTTATTTACTAAGTTATTTGCCATACATAAAACCAGATAACTTATGGGCATTTTTCAAAATGCACCCTATTCAAAAAGCATTCATTGCCAGTTAGCTAACATAATCAAAATAAGTCTCTGATACTGAGACACAGCTCACACATTTCAAAAAAGTGTGTCCAAAAATACAAGACAAAACCGGGCTTTTCAGCCCTTCAATTTAGGACATCAGCTTTTCCAAGATCTTGGTCACTACAGAGTTGACTTTCTCCGTACACACTCAAGGATCTTTTTCCTTCCTTTTTTTATTATTTGTCATTTGTCATGTCTTCTGCACAAACAGCCTGAATTTCATTTAGCTCAGGAGAACTTTTTAATGTGAACATAAATTAACTCATCTAGCTGCGTGCATCTAGCTGTGATCTATTTAAACAAACAGTATCCTTTTAGCAGCACGCACGGTTTTATCTTGGCAATCTGTCAAGCTACGCACTTTCAAAAATAAATCTTTTTTTTCTGCACAAGTTACTTTTTAAGCCCTGTGCGTATCTCAGCTCCAGTCTTCATGCAAAAAAGAAATGTCCTGGCATATTTATAGCTTTCTGCTCTGTAGTAAATCAAGACACAATTTTTCAAATCTTATCAAGTTGTATCTGCTTTCGTTTCTAACAAACCTTGTGCGGTTTCATGTGGTGTGAGGTTAATTAAGTAGCTTAACCTGACTATTTTTTGGAAAATACAAGAATTAACTCTGTATTTACTGTATTGTAATATTTACAAGGGTTCAAAAAGTGACTACTTTTTCACTTTATTCTGCATTTTCTCACCTAATATTTTGTTTACTATAGTTTAAACAATGCCCAGATGTGCATTATTTTTCCTAGCTCATATTTTCATCCCCTTTTTCCCTATTATTGAACATTGAAATTCTGGCTTGATGTCAATTTTTCTCAATAAAAAAAATGCATGTTCTCAATTCTTCAATGTAAACAAATGTACAGTGCACACATATAACCCACAATACAACACATAAATACAATTTTTGACAAACATAACAGACTGGCCGGCCACATAAATCTCTCACAGTCTTCTCACTAAGACCTGTCTTACCTTCTAAAATACTCCTACAGAGTTTGAACAGCCCCCCTTAAACCAGTCTTTAACCAGGTTCATCTCCTACGGCTTACTCTATGGGATTTTAGGTGCTGTTCCTTCTGACTGTTCTTTAAAACGCAGGTATCTAGGGCATACTCTTTTATCGTGGACTCCCCTCACAGAGTGGTTAAATAATTAATGAAATAATTTTTTCTGAATACCCCCAAAAAATAACCCAATTTAAATATTTCTTGGAAGATTTCCAAAAATAATTTTGAAATCATTTTTCTTGGAAAACTGCCAAAAAATAGCCCTCTCCAACCCCAAGTGCCAAGGCACCCTCCCATCCTATCAGGTGTGTGAGGCCCTAACTCCCTTCTCTTTAGTGATGTGTGGGCAACTGCAGTTTGCCCCCCCATTTGTCTGCCTCTCTCCCTGTCTCTCCCCCTCTCTCAGACCTAATAGCATGTTACCTGTTCTTCCAGATTCATTGGTCTTGAAGAAATATCATCTTAAAACTCCCGGGTGGCTTGCCAAGTGAATAGAGGGTCTTCACACCCTCTTCTGGTCTTGGCACTCGGGAAGCAGGAAAGGGACTCTGAAGCACATCAAGAAACCCAGACTGGACTTCAATAGACATCAGGTTTATTGTTTTCAGCAAGACAGGACACAGTTTACAGCACACCAAAGACATCTCGGCAACTCCTAAAAACTCTGGGCTCTCCCTCCCTTATATACAATCTAGAGAGGTGAGGTAATGACATGATCAATGTACAACCCCTTTTCCTGCCTGTGATTAATCGGTGGTAATGGCACGATCAATGTACAACCCCTCTTCCTGCCTGTGATTCGTTGGCCTACCTGCCACTCAGAACTAGTCTAAACAGGTTTTACTTAGTTCATTCTTCATCAGTGGACTCTGTATGAGCTTTTATAAAAACATTATCCATTGATGTCATGATGATTTAGCAGGATGCACCATCTTAGAAATTGCCTGACCATGCCTGGCTTATCACAAAATGGTGGATCACCCTATTCTTGATCAGCATTTGATACCTGCTCCGAGTTGAATCTAGTTTTTGAATAATTTATAATAAGTATATACTACTTAACATACTTTCTATCACACAAAACATTCTGACCCCAAAAAATAGATCGCCCTTCAAAGCGCTTTTCCTGAAAGGCACTATATTTCAGATTTTTGCAACATTTAGAGTAATTAATCAACTTGATAAGTTATCTGCATTTGGTTTGAGGGGGTACGGGTCTACCTCCTATACATTCAGTTTAAAAAGCAGTAGGGGTGACCTCCTGTACACAACACTGTACATGCAGGGTGGCAGACTTTCACAATCAAAGAGCGCAGAGGCCACCAACATGAAAGTAGGATGCAATTTGCCAGAAGATCCGACACAAAAGTAGGAGTACAATTCAGTAGAAGTGACTCTGGATTACTTCTCTGAGTCTTTGAGTCTCTGAGTCTCAATTCTGAGTCGCTGAGTCTCAATTGAGTAGAGCAGACTTTGTTCTCTTGTTGGTAATGTTAAAGCTTTGGCAGTGATTACGTCCCTTGGAATGTTCATCAAGGTCATCTGAACTCCCCAAAAGTATTTGCCCCACTGGAAGTCATGCCACTAAATCATTCCTACAGGGCCCAGAATTGTTTGTTGCTACATCAGTCCTATTACTTCTGCCATCACAACAAGGACGCATTGTTTATGTGGTGGGGAGCATGAGGCGGACATGGATAGGATCTGCGGTTATTGCATGTGGGCTTTGAGCCATGTTCTATAAGGGACCAGAGGACCAGGATGCAAGGCCTACAAGTGTGATTTTTATTTTCAGGTTTTTTGGGAATTAGTGTTACTTGCTCCAGCTACTGCTGACAACAGAGTGACCAGAGAAAAAAACACAGACATCTTAAAGAAGGTGGGGCTCTGTTTATTAGGGTTACAATAAGAATGAGAGCAGCAGCCTTCCCTGAGGTGGTTCCAGCATAAATATTGGCATAGAAGCAGACAGGCTGGACTGATTTGAATTGGTAGCGATTCTGCATATTGTAATACATTCACTAGCAACCAATCATTTGCCAACATGCACAAACATTTCACTGCTGTTCGTAGAAGAAACAATTAATTGGTTTTACTCTGAATGTAATTATTTAACTGTACCTACGTTGCAAGCAGCCTCTTTTTAAAATTGTATAATGTTCATTTCTAATCATCTTTAGTGCATCTTGTAGGCATAATAAGAATGTTAAAGATGTTGCAATGAGCAAATCATATAAATGTCCTACTTTGCTCTTTCTAGATAACTCCCATGAGAAGTGGGAAGCGGATAAATAGCACCAATGAAGGTTCCTGGCAGCTTTGCACAAAATCAAAGAGACCTTTGGTAACATATTAATAACCACATATCTTTACATTTGACAAAATGTCTGAGACAAAGAGGGCAGCATGATTGAATCATTGAATACATTTTGCATACTCAGCTTGATGCTCATTTCACTTTTCACAACATTCACCCTAACATTAAACCGTTTCTAACCATGAACCATACATAGAACCTCATTACGACCCAGGCGGTAAGGGGTTTACGGCAGCGTTAACAGCGCCGACCCTTACCGCCTGATTACGAGGTCCCCTAGCGCCATGGTGCTTTTAACACCTGCTTTTAGCAGGTGTTAAAATCCATGGCGCTAAGGGACCATGGTGCTAATTACGCCACCGTAATTTACGGTGGCGTAATTAACGCCTTCCCCACTCCCATTATGCCCTATGGGGCAAAAATGGGAATGGGGAAGGGTAAATGGGGATTGGGGACTTACCGCCCCGCCAAGGTCGGAATGGGGCGGTAAGTCCGCCAACCACCATGGCGTAAACGTAGTTTACGCCATGGTGGTAAAGTCACGGCCCAGGCGGTAACTTACCGCCAGGGTCGTAATGAGGCCCATAGTCATTTGAACACTCTAAGAATTTGTATGTAAGTTTAAAATGAGTGTGACATTTGTGGTTGCTGCACTTTCTAGGAAAGAGGTAAGCTATTCCTCAGGGGATATCCATTTAAAGCCCCTCTGTAGTCCTAATACTTTGATTTGCTGAATATTGATATTTTACTGTTTACTGCACGTCATGCCTTTTTCTATTGTGATACTTGATTTTACTGGCATTACTGTTCCAAGGACGCTGGTTCGTGGTCTGTCCTGTTTCTTTGTCCACATGTGGGCTTGACTTCGCCTCACTTCCATCCCGCTACACAGATTTATGTGCAGAAGTGCTGGCCCGCGCCGCGGTCGGGCAAAGCGGGCCCGCCGACAGCGTGCAAAGATGCGCTTAAGGCAAGCCTGACTGTGTCGGACCGTGCTAAAACCGGGCTGGATGGGCACATGCATTATTCCCGGGCTGATCCTCCTGCTTTGGCTCCCCCCAGTACATATTTTCCTGTTGGCTGGGTTGACTTATCTACTCGTGGTCCTAAAAATGATTATCAACTGCCCTCCTTGCAACCTTCAGGTATAGGTGATCTTACACTGTTGTTACTTAATGCACGCTCTTTGCCTGTTCACGCGGATAATATCTATCAGGTTTTATCTGATTGCCTTCCTGATTTACTTTTTCTTACTGAAACCTGGCTACAGGAGTCTTCGGCTCCCTCTTTGATTCAAGCTATACCTGATGGTTTTTCTACCATTCATGTTGATCGCCCCTCTCTGCAAATGGGAGGTGGTATTGCAGTGATTTTCAAAGACACCTTAATGGTTTCTCAATTGGATTTCCCCCATACTCTGGCTATGGAAGCTCTCCTGCCTCGCTGTGCTCCATCTCCATCTTTTGTATGTCATTTTTTGCTTGTTTATCGCCCGCCCAGGTCCTACTCTGGCCTTCTTGAGCCCCTACTGGACTCTGTGGCTGACCTACATACACAATTCTCCCATCTTGTTGTGCTAGGAGACCCTCATTTAAAATGTAATAAACCTCAAACCGCTACACTAAGTTCCTTCTTTGACTGTATGACTGATTTGTGTCTTACCCAACTAGTCCTTTCACCTACCCATGAATTGGGCAATACTCTTGATCTGGTTCTGGCAAATGAAGATCTGTTGAACATCATCTCTCTGGAACCAGTACTTTGGTCTGGCCATTATCTGGTATCCTGCCTACTTAAGGGGGTTTGTATACATAAAAAGACAATGCCTTTGAAAAGATGGCAATGTGGCTGGCGCTCAGTTGACCTTTCTAATCTGATATCTACAGTCATAAGTAAAGGTTGTGAGGCATCTGCAACTACATTATCAAGACTCACTAATGCATTACGTGCTGCTGCAGATCTGGTAGCTCCATTACGGTTTATTCAGCCTAGGAGACTTCCTTCAGAGCCTTAGTTCACAGAGAATCTAAAACGTCTTCGACTTATCCTGAGGCAAGCCGAACATAAGTGGCGGATAGCATATGATTCCAATCTAAAACTACGCTACAAACTATGTGCCACTGCTTACTCTGTAGCTATCCTGGCAGCAAAAAGAGCTTTTTTGCCCAGAAAATTGAATCTGCTATCTGCCAACCAAAATCACTTTTTGCAGTGGTGAGATCTCTCTCATCAGCAGCCAGACTGACCCCCTCAATTACCCCCATTCAGGACATTTGTGATCTTTTGCCCCAATCTTTTATCACTAAGATTGAGACAATACACACTAATATAGATGAGGCCAGACCTACTACTATCATTGCTCCCAATATTGTGACTAAAACACACACTCTTATGAGCCAGTCAGTCTCTGAGGGCTGGTCTACGTTTCCTCTGTTCACAGAGTCAGACGTTTGTACTGCTATTCATCGTAGTAAGTCTGGGACCCCATCAGATGCCATTCCCCTGGCTATCATGAAAGATATTTCCTCTGAACTGCTTTGTGAGATCACTGGTGCAGTTAACAATTCATGTCAAACTGGCACTATCCCCTCGGAACTCAAGGCCGCCACAGTGATTCCTCTACTTAAGAAACCCTCACTCGATCATTTGATGCCTGCGAACTATCGTCCCATTTCACGACTCCCGTTTCTTATGAAACTTCTTGAGTCTCTTGTCTCCCCCATGCTTTCATCCTACATGGAGACCACAGGGATTTTTGACCCTGCCCAATCTGGTTTTAGGCCGGCTCGGGGGACAGAGAGTGTCCTGGTCTAGGTTCTTGACGGCATGGCCAGATTGATTGATACAGGAGGGGAGGGTGGCCTGATTTTATTAGACCTGTCAGCGCCTTTTGACACCATCGACCACCCCATCCTACTTAACCGCCTGACCCAAGTGGGAATCTCGGGCCAGATTCACACCTGGTTTACCTCATTCCTGGCCGAGAGAACTCAGACTCTTTAACTTTCTCAGTTTTTCTCTACCATTTTTTCACTTCTCACCGGTGTCCCTCAAGGCTCTGCCTTGTCCCCTATTCTCTTCAATATTTACATCTGGCCACTTGTGTGTCTCATCCGCTCCTTCGGCGTCAGGTGCTATTTGTATGCCGACGACACTCAGATTCTGATCCGTTTAGATCTTGATCAGGCTGAGCTGACTTTGTGCCTCCGGGGGTGCCTGGCGTCCGTTGGAGATTGGATGAACAACAACTGGCTGAAGTTGAATGGAAACAAGACGGAGATGCTGGTGGTGGGTTCTCCTCCTGATCCTTCACTTTAGGGGTCTTCCTTCTGGCCTTCTTCTCTGGACCCCCTGCCTGTTACGGCCAAAAGGTGAGGAATTTGGGGGTAATCGTCTCGGCCTCACTCTCTATGGAGTCACAGGTTGCTGCTGTCTGTAAAGCAGGGCATTTTCATCTTGGAATTCTGAGGAAGATTCTTCCTATGCTGCCCTCGCGTTTACATTCTCCGGTAGTGGCTGCCCTTGTGCTCAGTCGCCTAGACTATTCTAATTCTCTGTATCTACCACAACCTAAGGGACTTATACAGAGGCTTCAACGTTTGCAAAAAATGGCTGCTCGGGTTGGTACGGGCTCCCTGTATGTTGCCCATATATCTCCTGTGCTACGTTCCCTCCATTGGTTGCCGGTTGCCCAGCGCATTGCTTTTAAAGCACTCTGTCTGATACACCGTGCCTTGTATGCCCATGGTGCAGAATTCCTGTGAAAGGTTTTCCCGCTATCTTCCTACGCTGACTTTTCGCTCTGCTACAGCTGGTTTACTTGTTGTTCCTCTGTTTTGATGCTCCCGTTGTGGTGGCTGTGACTTTTCTGTTGCCGCAGCTCGGCTATGGAATAGTCTTCTGTTGTTTCTGAAAAACTCGGTAAATCACCTTTCCTTTAGAAAGGCATTGAAAACGTATCTGTTTTAGGATCACGACTGAAGGAATGCTGCTCTCCCCCCTGATCTCAGCGCCATGATACTCTCGGGTGAACGAGCGCTTAACAAATGGCCCTAACATAACATAACATAACATAACATAACATAACATAACATTTGTCACTCAATTTCGGTTGTAGGGCCGTCCTCCTTTCCTATGCCATAGAAAATGACTCTTCTCCGCAAAACGGGGAGCCTAGCATCAGTTTAGAAGAGGTGGACAGAGATGGGAAGCTGGGTCTCAGGGTAGGTTTGGCTGTGTGCATGCCCAGTCCCAAATGCAGCGTTGCATTCTAGCATGATATGACTTTCAGTATGACTCTCTTGTGTTTGTGAAAAATGGTTGATGAGTCCCTCAGTCTTTGGGTAAAACTGTCCATTAAAAAGATCTCCCTTCCCATAGAAACACGGTTAATTCCTGGCTCTCTGGGGTCAAGTGTAGACTCCAGAATCCTTTAGCTACTGTACCTGAACAACATTTGTAAATATCGCTTTTTTTTTCAACCAAAACTGCCATCTCACCAACTTATCTCGCCCCTATTTTGACCCTCTTTGTTCTTCTATATAGGCGAGAGCTTTTATTTTCTTGCCCATTTACAAAGCACACCCAAGTCAGTCATCCACCCCCAACTTCAAGTCCGAGAACAGGAAAAACACGGTTTGCCTAGAGTCACCCGGAAGATGTTACCCTACGTTTCTCTCTCATACACACACAGTGGCTTAATGCATGCTATACAGGCATTTACAATAACCCCCAGAGATGGTTGAAGAAGCAGGGCTGCTACAACAGTAGGCTGCTTGGGGGGCTATAGTAGCAAGGCGTCCTGTGTGGTGTAGAAGCAGACAGGCTGGACTGATGTTGCAGCAAACAATGCTGGGCGTTGTAGCAGCAGACTGCCTGGAGGGCTACAGTAACAGGCCTGTGTAGCAGTAACAGCAGCAGGCTGAGTAAGTTGTCTTAGCAGTAGGCTTGTGTAAGTGTTAGGGCTAGACTGCTACAGCAAAACGTGTCTCTGGGCGTTACAGCAGCAAGACGTCCTGGGTGTTATAGCAGCAGAACGACTTAAGTGTTATAATACCAAGTCAGGATGGATGTTATAACATCAGGTTGACTGGAGCCTGATAGCACCCGCTGCACTCTATGACCGCAGTATTAGTTAATCTGAACACCCACAGTTCTTCCGAGTCAAAATTGGTCTAATTTATTCACATGTATTTGATCATTCTTCAATAGGTGAACATTCTTCAACGGTATGAGTCCTGGGCCTAATCTAGACGTGCACCGTTTCGCGATTGCCTGTTCATCAGGTGCTCTAGGACAAACTTATTCAAAATACTACTTCATAACTTCATACATTTACGCTCAAACACAAGAATGCAACATTCAAAATACAACATTTAATTGGATCACAGCATTCCCAAATACTTGTAGGACTCTGGCTGGGCGTAAATTATTTCCTATCTGGTGAACATCTAGAGTAGGGGCTGCAGACTTTGAGCATCATTACGGCCTTGGCGGTAACCTGGCGGTAATACTGCCAACGCAAATAGCGTTACCGCTACTCGGTCCAGTGCGATTTGCACTGGATCATGAGTAGCAGTAAGGCTGTTAAGCCCCATTTCCCATTGGGTCCATGGCCCAATGGGGTTTTTCGGCACCATTAGTGCCAGGGCAACTCGCGCCATTCTAATAACGCCAACGAAAAATATAACTCATGATTGGGCCAACTCTTAAATGTGGTGGTAATAGCGTGACCGCCGCATTTAAGGGCTATCGCCCTACTCGTGATGAGGCCCTTTGGCTCTCCAAATGCTTTGGAGCACAACTACTATCAGTCCTCGTCAGCACAGTCAGTGGTGAGGGATCGTGGGAGTCATGGTTGAAATCATCTGGAGAGCCTCAGTTTGCAGACCTCTTGGACTGATATAATGCATGAAGGTCATTGGTTGTAGTCATGCTCAGGGTGCATCGAATTATAAAGCGGGACAATTCTAGTAGGCCAACTAGAGGGCCACTGGCAGAGGACTGTGAAGGGGCACTGCATTGACTTCACAAACAGCACATTGACTTTCATGACAGAGGAGGGGTTGGCCCCACAATATCACTTTGATTGGAAAGGTATAGAACCTTGCAGCACCTCTAGCAGGACATCTCCATAGCACAGATAAGCTAACCTTTTAAAGAACATGTTGTTGAATGTAAGAAGATGTATATCTCCTCTATGAGTCACAGTCACTCCTTATCTTAAAAATCACATTTTCACTGTAACAAACAGTGGTTATAATTATTGTAGCATCAGATGAGACCCGCAGATTGCTTGGCCAATGGCCTGGCATCAATGTAAAGGACAAGGGTGTCTATAATATGTCTTTATTGAAAGTTTGATGATAACATTAACTCCTCATTCTGTTTTTAGGTTTGGCAGCACGATTGATTTTCTTGATGATTGTCTCTTTTATTTGTTTGCCTGTTTGGGTTAATTTTGTAATGACTGCTCAGCTGTTGGGTTCACACAATATATAACCCACGGCAGTATAAATACGGATCTATCTCACCATCTTATGGACACTCACTAGCATAGTGTTGGCATTGAGCAGAAACGTTTCAACTAGACCTGTACATAGTTTCAGGACTTTGACTTCAGACACTTTGTGAAGTTTACAGCAAAACGTACCAAACTTGCCAACATTGTGAAGATTTTCGGAGTGCATTAAATACCTGCAAATTAGGGTTTGAGGGTATTTAAGCATCCACATACTGATAAATGTCAGCATGATAAATGAAGCTCAAGAACGGACACATGTGTTTCTACTCGGCCATCAGCTGGAACTGAAGAACACATTCTCTTAAGGTGTACCTGCCAAATTAAGGAAGAGGGTTTCGTGAAATATTCTTCCAAAACCGTTTACTCAGATTATTTCTCAAAAGCAATTACTTCCAGGTAAAAGGGATTATAGAGATGAGTCAAGATATAGTGCAGGCAGCAAGTGGGATAGACAGTATACTACTGCCACTTCCTGTTTTTTTCTCATGTGACTACCCTGTACTGAAGATTGACAATATCCTCCAGAACGCAAGAATCTCAACACACTCAGTTATGTTTCATCCTCATAGTGTTCACACTTAAACACAGGTCATTATCTAACTATTAGTAAACCTTCTTAAAAGAATTGTAACATTTTCGACAGAACCGCGGAAGAACATGGAGAAATACAAATGTTCATTTCATTTTGTCTTCTATTTGCAACATACTACACACAGAACATCCGAGTAGACAGAGGAAGGGGGACAATGTCAAGCACGGTCTAGGACCCAGGGTTGAGTGGTGGGGAAAGGGTTCATTGACTTGACCTGCTGGAACTGGGTAACATTTTATTTACTCACTCTTCTTTTTTTTGTTCAGTGAGCTGGCTGGCTCCGCTGCCAGGCCCTTTGTTTTCAATTTGAAAGGATAGAGAGGCCTAAGGACTCGAAATTCAAGTATAAAATAATGTAAAATGATTAGCTGCATAAATGTTAAACATGAATAATACATTTTCCTACCTTTTTATAATTGTTCCAGTTATTTAGGTACAGAAATGCAAATGATTTACTTTTAGTATTTTAATTTTGTGTTTCTAACACTATATATAACACATTTGATGTTTAACATTGTTCTTTTTTTTGTAGTTTCACTTTCAATGAGTTGGTGTGTTTTAGTGGACATCCGAATCATTCTTGTATTGTATTTCATATTTGTCATTACTGATTTATTTGTAAAACATATTTTTATGAATATTACTTTTAGTACTTGGTAATATTTTATTTTTCATGTATTACAATTTGTTTATTGGTTTTAATAAATGCTATTATTATGATCAATATTATTTTGATTTTTATCACAATTGTACTTTTCATTAATTACAATTTTTTATTAACCTTGTTTATTATTTCTGATCAGTGTAACATTTTTTCCTGCTATTGTATTTTATATGCATTATTACAATTTTTGATTATTCATGATTATTATTTCTAATCAGTATTAATTTTATTTTGTATTACTGTTGTATTTTTGTTTTCAATTATTTATTTATATTTATTATTTGGTGAATATTAATTGCATGTTTACTACTATTGTATTTTACATTCATTATTACAATTTCAATGACTCTTCATTATTTTGTATGATCAATATTAGTTTGATTTTGTATTAGAAGTCTATTTTCCATTATATTTGTATTAATCTCTTATCATTGTTTCTGATTTATTACTTTTATTTTGAATTGATATTATATTTTTCAATTATTTCTTTTAAAAATAATGGTTGCATTTTGTTGACTGGAGTAGACATAGTATAAGCGATCACAAGTAGGGATGGGCGAAATTACTCAATTCCGTTCTGCTAGAAAATTGGCAGATACCGGTGAGAATGAGAATTTGCCCAAATGGCCAATTACGCCTGTGGAGTCTGGCAGTCTGTGGCCTTTTCCCATCTACAATTTTGTTTTTCAATATTTAATTTTCCCAGAAACTACATTTCGGGTGATTTGCCTCCACCAATTTAGTTGTATCACAACATTGCATTTTGTTTTTGTGTTTTGGACCCTTAAAAAAGAAATATAGTGGAGAAAAATGAAATTCCAGCAAAAACAAGTTGCCAAAAGCTGTGGTGGAAAAGTTAGAAAACTGCACACCGACATATCTGAATTGTTGGAAAATCTCCATAGAAGCAAGCTGGAGCAAGCAAGAAAGTGTTGACCTCAGAGATAAGCAATAGAGTGGCTCAGTGTGGGATTACACATAATCAAGGTAGGGGTGGCACTCACAGGTATATTGTAAATTTAGAGTGTTTTAGCCCCAGGTTGGGGATTCGTTAGGATCGAAGAACTTGTAGCTGGTGCGATGACAGACAAGTAACCAAATCCCTCAAACATCTCACTATTTATTGTATTCCTTTTGAGGACACAGAGAAAACCCTGTTAGGCGGCAATGTTTTCTTGATTTGAGCTCCTTGCAGGTTCATAAGAAACCTTTTTGATATGTGACATGCAAATATCTTATGGTAGAATCTATGTGATATACATAACTTTATAATTGCTGTGATATTTTAGAGCTGAACGTTGCATATTTTTCTAACACATAGGAAAATAATAATATGAGTATGATTTCCTATTGAACATGATTCTGCTTATTTCAAAATACATATATTGGCTATAATACATTTTTATTGGACTAATTTGTTTATAACTTGATAAGCTAACTCAATTTATATCACATGACAGGATGTTGCTTACGTTTTTGTATTAGTTATTGGTAATTGTGAAAGGTTTAATTGTATGTAACCAATGAACAATTTTAAAAAAAGTATTCCCTTTGATGAAATTGGTACAGTGCTGACAGGAGAGGCAGGGAAACGTACCTCTCTGTCTAACATTCAACAACATTTTATTAATACCAGAATCATCTGCATTCACCAATACACTCCACATGGAGCCATGATTCCTGTATGCAAATCTGGGTGGCCTTGAAAAAGGTTGGTTCAATAATTCATTCTGAGCATATATTTTCCAGTGTTTACAAATAATTGATTTAAAACTAGGACCCTGCTTAGAGTATGTAGCTACAAGCATGAGTGAAGGAAACAATCTTTTAGATCTCAGTAGTAATAACTCTACCTTTCGATAGTTGTGTTAACTTCTCAGTTGATTTTAATAAAGTATCCTCATCAAAAGAGCAGGCTCCAAATGTTTCAAGGAACACATGTTGTTGATGTGCTATCTCATTCTGGTCAGAAACTATGAGTTTAATCCTTAATAACTGACTATATGGTAATACATTGAGAGATGATTTTGGATGAAAGGTCTGCGCATGAAACAAATTGTTTCTATCGGTTGATTTAGACAAAACAGTGGTGAAAATCCCACCCCTTGTAAACATGAAATTTACATCAAGCAAATGTACATATTCTCTGGTGTATAAAAATGTCAATTTAATTATGTCACTCACATTATTGATGTAATTAAAAAAAAACTGTTCACTTTCTAATCCGCCCCATACATTGAAAATAACGCTGATACCCATCTTGTAAATTTTTGAAGATTGCACCCATTGATCTTGAGAAAGTATTTGTAATGTTTCAAAATAATATATGAATACATTGGCATACATTGGTGCCATGGTTGAAGCTATAAATATTCCTGAGATGTGTTGATAAAATTGTTCTTAAAATCTTAAGCCATTATTGTTCAAAGCCAACTTAAGTAATGTCAAGATGGATATTTTGTTGGCCTTTTTATTGTTTTCCGCCAATAAAAGCCATTCCATGCAGTTAATTGTTCCTCATGGGAATAAAATGAGTAAAGGCTTGCAGCGTTCAATGTGAAAAGAATATTGGATTACTTAGCTCTAGGATGCCTCCTGCGTCCTGCTTCTTCTAAGTAAGTACTGGTCTTTTGTATTAGTCTGGGATTAAACCGTCCCACAACAGTCATTATTGGTTGCACCTGGGGCATTCACTCGCAGGAAGTGCTGCTGAGCCATAGGCCATTTCTGCAGAGGAAAAGGCCTAAGAAAGCCATTCCCAACCATCACCCTTTTCAGGCAGTTTTGACAATAACCTTCTGTTCCTGTCTCCAGGCTATGCTAAAAGGAGCATGCCCTCCACCTGCATAGGAAGCTGGCATAAAGATTCTTTTCACCAAGGATACAAAGTACCACACGCCTTGTTGTGCTTTTATAATAGGAAGCTGTCCTAAATGTTGACACCAAAGAATTCTCAGAATTTGTTCAAGGTGTTTGTCCAAAATATTAGGTACCAACATGGACGCATTCTTTATGCTCTTCACATAACACTTTTAGTGGCGATTAGAAAAGCACTGATAGATTGAGTGACGCACACCATTCATGTGAGCAGGCACGGTTGGACCAGTGGACAGGCAACAGGCTTTATCTGCATCACTGCCAATTGGGTTTCTTTTTTGAAACTGCATAATAGCCACACCAAAACAATGTGTAGGCAATCCAAAGCAAACATGCTGGCAACATTCAATTCCAAGATTTTGCATTTGTTTAGACCAAAAAGATTGACTGTTGGTTTTGTTGTGAGTGGCAATGGTAGCAGCATTGTGGGTGAAATGGTAGATGGCAATTGTTATTGTTTACCCTGTTTTGTGAACTGCTTGAACCTCATAGTACAGAACTTCTTAAGAAAGAGACAGATGTTGCCAATGTGATGGGCATATTTCACAAACCTTCTGGGCATTTCAGGAATTTAGTCAAAGCCCGGAAGACATTGAGAAGATTACAAACCGTAAATTACCTTCCCCAGCTCATCGTCATATGGGAGGATTCAACCTTCGATCTTTGAATGATATGAGGCATTCAGTGAGTATGTGATGTAATCGAAAGGTGAAGTTGGTCATCCATGTCTGACTTATAAGCAACGGAGCCTCCTGAAACAGCATGTTCAGTGTCTAGCATATTTTAAATATGCTATGCAGGTATTCAGCAATGCCCCTGGTTTCCTTGACACGTACTCCAGACGTAGTCACTGTGTTTCACATGGCTGAAGGAGGCAGCGTTAGAGGGGTCTCCATCAAATTGAATTGACAAGTCACTGGACATGAATCAGAAGGTACATTGGGTGATCCGAAGAGGATATAAAATCAATTGCTCTATGCAGCCCTGCTGGGAGCTACCACTAGTGGATGGTTGCTGAGAGCGCATGAAGACTCATCCCCAAATCAGCAGGATTTACAGCTGAAACATAAGGTCTTACGTAGACTCACCGCTATTGAATATATGCATAAATTGCTCATATCCATATCAGAACCATTATGTATGTTCTTTGCGTTTAACATGTGTTTCAAATGCACACCATTTAATGTTAAACCCAACGTGTAGCCCTGCTGGGACTGTGTTGGGTTAGTGTTTTTTGTCTAGAATTTGTTTGTCATGTTTTGTTTTTGTCACAAATTGTAATGATATTTTCTAGTGTTTCATATGCGCTCTTTTGTATGTGTTAGTCTGCATGTTTTACAAACACTTTTCTAAATTTGAAAACCTTTGTTTGTCATCCTTTCACCGTAGGATTTGTAAGCATGTATTAAACGTATTGTTGAGTATTGCATTTAAGACATGAGTAGATGTATTTGTTCTGAACCCATTGAATGTTGCAATAATTTGTATAAACAAATATTCGAATATTCATATTACCTATGCAGACAAAAAATATATGACATTTTAGCCAAAGCTATGTCATTTAAATGAAATCTTATTAGAGGATGTCTTCAGCCTGACAGGTTTGTTTTTTTGTAACAGCAATGATAACACTACCATCAGTCATCTGATCTGTCTGGTTGTTGTGCTCAAAGAACAGATTGTGACGATAGGGCAGAAACTTTGGGAAGAAGAGGATTTTGAAGCTTTGATTCTCAGCAAAGACATACACAAGTGCCTATATCTATGTTTGTTGCCTATATCTATGTTTGTGATTATCTCTCGTATAAGGTGCTAGAAACCAAAAGCATAAAAGCGCCTTTGCACAAGGGAAGTGGAAGAAACTGAGAAGGGTCCTGTTAACGAGAAATTTCATTTCTGTGACCTTTTAACCTTAGAGACACCCAGCTCTTTTGCTGGACTCAGGGCTTTTTAATTTTTACTCATGAGTGAGTGGGACTTTTTCCTCATGTTCTGATGTGTTTTTTTTCTGACTAGAATTGTGTGTTTCTTACTGTTTAATGGAGTCTGGTAAACTCCAAAGGCATCTTCTTTTTGCACCTTTGGTGCAATGCCACTGAGGGACTTCTCTTAATGTTTAAATACATGTTCTTGGATTAACTACTTTTCCCAAGAATGGTAAGATGACTTTTGTCTTACTTACCTTTCCTTTAGTGGGTCCAGCACACACCACCCTATGCTGTGGGGTTGCATAATAACTCCTTTATCTCACTTCTCATATAACATTCTGTTACACTAATTGACTTGAATGGCTGGTGGCAGTGGTTTCTTTTATACTACCTTTGTATCATATATCTGCAGGCTGATTTCAAAGCCGCAGTACAGCACCAAGGGTGACCTTTTTTCCAAAATAACCCCTGTCTTTTTATTTTGCCATTTCTTATCAGTTTGCTCCTTCTGGGCTTTTACTCTGTTGTTTGAATCAGGTTTCAGTCCTTTGTGCATTTTGCCTTTGGCAGGCTTTAGCCCTGAACCCACGGAGGCTCCAGTGTGTCTGGAAAGGCAGGAAGTGAGGGAGGGTCCTGAAACTTCCCTGCCCTTTGTCTCTAGGCGTGCCTGAGTGAAACCAGTTCTGATTGGCCGGCTTGCTCTCCCGGAGAACAGCCCCCCTCCTGGGTGATTGCCAGCTTCGGGCTGTGAATAAATGGGAACTTGCTTAAAAGGTGAGGTTTTTCTGACTGGAGGCAGAGTAGACTACTGGAGGACAACATCCGATGAAGAAGATGTGAAGAGATACCAGCAGCAACCACCTGGACGCGAAGAGCCCGGTTAAGCTGTGCTGACCCCGTTTTTATTTCGACTGGGAAGACCTGCAAGGGACGACTTCCACCCTTGGGCTGATGGGATCAACTAGCCTTGAGACAAGCAACATTTTGGCACAAGCCCCAAATCGCCGTGAGTTTCCAAGACTCAGGGACACCTGACCAACCTCAAGTGCATTGACTTTGGAAGTACGAATCCAGTTAACACTTTGTGGGCACCCAGAGGACCCTACAGAAGTAGGAAATCTTCATCCAGAGTCCCCTCACCAGAGTCCAGGACCAAGGGATCAAGTAAGTTCCAACTGGAGCTGTTCTTTCTTCTTTGGTGCTGAGAAAAGGTACTGAAGCCACAAAAGGCCACTGAAGTCCCTCTCTCGAGTGCTGCCACAGAAGCCCACCAGATATCCTCCCTTTTGTAACCACAACCAAGGACCAGGAACAAGGGCCTGCCACGCTGAAGCAGGAAGGCATCCAGCTGGAACCAATTCTTCAATTCTGAGGTACTGTGGGGGCTTTGAATACATCTACATTTTGCCAATTGTGATGCTTCCTAGCTTGGGGAGTACTACTGCACTGGCCTCACAGCTTGTGCTTCTTCAAGGTGGCTCCTCTTGAGCATTTGTGATTTTCTACTGAACTACTGACTATTTGAAAACATTTTCTAAGAAGAGCGCATCAGAACTTTGAAGTGGCACATTGACTTTGGCTGTCTTGGCTCCCTAAAGCCCCCCTTCTGAACATATTGGCTTTGGCAGTGCTTGTTCCCTTACAGGTTTTAATTGTTGAACACTACTATTGCTGGGATAAAAGACTGCTTACATTCCTCTGTGAGAATCTAACAGTTTTTCCGCTTACACTGTATGTTCTGATCTGACTTTAATAACATTTTCCCTCTTTAAAACTCAACATTGTAATTGTGATCACAAATAAGTGTTATTACTGACCTCAAATGACATCACTCAGTGTGCTGGAATATGTATAACATAAGAAAAGTGTACTCACATAGTTTATTGCTCTTTCATTTTAACTGAATCCTAACTTTGGGATTAATGTTACTATTAGTTGCTGCTTATTAAAGATTGTCTAATTATCCTTGTGTATATATAAATAAATGCCGCAGATTGAATGACAGGTAACATGCAGGTCCCTTGTTGATTTGTTTTTTGAATTACTGCCTGTTTTTCGTTGCCAATTGTTAGAGGGAGCCTTGAACTTTGATTCCTTGTGATAAGGAGTCTTTGACATCTGAAGTTTGCAACAAGGCAAGGATTGTTCAGATTAAAGCTCCGGTCTTTCAGGCTACTTTTAAACCATCAGATGGACGGGCAATTAGCCTTTCACGGTTTATTTAACTGGCCTGTGCTTTTTAGAGCTGGGAGAACGGGTCAGCCATAAACGGTGGTTTATAGCCATCCATTTGTTTGCTTTGGGGCTAATTGGAGAGCGTGCAACTGGTAGACGGCCAAATCTATGGCAGTGTTTTGCTGCTTTATTTATTTTCTCATGTTAGTCAGACCATGCAGTTGGGTGAGTTGCACTGGCACTTTTAAGACCTATTCGCCTGTTTACTCTGGAATCATCTTATATTGTGGAACCCTGCTATGATCATAGAAACAGTATCTATCCATTTATTTATTCATTTACTCATCTATGCATATTCGTTTTAACAGGTTCGCTTTTGGCCAACTGGGAACTTACAAGCCCTGTGGACCATGGGATCCAGTGCTCTTATTGAGACTACTACTATACTGGAATTTTGAATTCTACCTACGTTGTCTTTTTGCACGCTACGCTCTTAAAGTTTTGAACACACACATTGGGTCATTCTGGTGAGCCACCTAATTCTAGTTTCTAATTTTGAGCTCCAGCTCATATACATTTGATGTACAAGTGGTTTCCATTTGGACAACCAACCCATCTTCAATAACCCTAGGATCTGGTATTTCTTCAGTCACCTATAGATTCAGTGATTGCCTTAGCCCCCATTTCCTATTATCATCAATTGTTCTTTACATTGTAGTTTAGATTGTTTTTTCCGATTCCATTCCCTTTGGGCCCTTTGCACCTGGAACCTGGAACAACCGGACAGCATGAATTTACCTGATTTCTTTGGCTCATTTGTTCTCTGGAGGAATTTCTTGACAACTCAGTAATTTTATTACTATGTACTTTATAAGATAATTGAAAATTCTAACTGTACATTTATACCTTGCATTGTAGATCCAATTTGTTTGAGATCTCTTTTTGGTGCGGCTGCACAGTTACCTCCTGGACTTACTGACAGGATTGCGGAATCATCCCCCACACAGGGTTGAGATTATGGTAATTACCTTTTCTCCCCCTCTTTCCATCGAATGTCACATGACTTGTTGAAACCAATTGACATGGGAGAGGTCCCGCTTGCTGCGGTTACAGATCATCTATTTTTTAACCAGTATGTAATTGTTATTTATGATGCGTTTCTTTTTTTCCTTCTTTTTTTTCTCTTCTACACCTCGTTTTAGGTGAAAAATATGTTTATTTTCAAAAATGTGTAAACATATAGAAGGTAAAAAAATGTTTCACTACATCTGGGCACGTTCAGAAAAAAACACAGATGAACGATCCAGAATCTGTGAAATTCAAGGGAATGCTATGTCCTAACGAAGATGGACATCACCTGCATGTCTTGTTAGATGTGTTATTTCCATCGAAACTACTATTTTTCAATGGTGCCATGTTATTCATATTTATTATTTGTTTTTTCCTTTTTCATGACACCCTAGTAGTTGACGCACAGCATCCCATAATTAGATTTTAGTGTGTGTGCTTTACTGTTTTTTGTTTGGAATTTGATACAATTTCTTTCCATAGTTTTGTTTTTTTGTGTTTCTGATTTGATTATTGAAATGAAACCTTCTTTGTTTGGTTTTCTGGACTCAATATTATTTTGACTGCGTTTTTGATATTCATTTGATTGTTCATATATTTAGTCTGGTCAGAGCTTCTGGGGTCACCCACTTGAGTGATTCCCTTCACTCGCTTGGGGCACCACCCACGGCATGCCCAGATTAATTCTTAGGTTCCATGTGATCAACTGGCTTGCGACCTTTCGCAGCAGTCATTATTTGATACTAGTATTTCAAACAGTATGCACCTTTTTAGTCAACTGTAAGATATAATGCTGTATATTGCACTAGAGCTTTAGACAACTTAATACTTTTTTAAGACTCTATTTGTATCAAATAAATATAATATCCCAAATGTATTGTTTGTTTTATGTATGATGATCTGTTGGGCAGCTGGGGGAGCCCCTTTCCATGTCTACATGTTGGAATGATGTCCTTTGAGTGAACTTTTTGGCCTTTCCGTTGGCTTGACTTCTATGTAGTATTGTTTGTTGCTTCCCTCCAGCCAGCGAAGTAGGGGAAACCCATCGTTTGTTTTGCTATATATAAATAAATATTCATACTATAGCTTTAAGTGTGTAAGTGTTTACTTGGGTACCTGTATTTACTAATTTCATTGAACAGCTCCACAGCTCACATTACTCCTCTTAAGATAAGCCTCACTGCTCAGTCACACTACCAACTTGTGTAGTACAGGCCTATTATAAAAGGTGGGTTACCTAATACCAAGAGTTACGTCTCGTAAAGTCCCACACCAGTTGGACTCTACAAATTCTTACCTAACAAACTTCGCTGGCATTATAATAGATGGACTTTACCAAAAAGGTAGTTTTAAAGTTCACTCCTGAATTTTGGGAGGTGTAGTAAAGATCTCACACAGAGCAGAAGGGAGTTCCAGACCGTAGCTCCTTGTCCTGAAAAACCTTTTCCACTTGCTGATTTCATGATTTCATTATGAGTCATGGAACCGTGTTAAGATGTTGATGAGTTCACCAAAGCAATTTATTTTGGTTTAATGGTTTGTAAAAACAAGGTCTAGGTGCCAGATATATTGGTGCCATTACTATTGTGCATTTAAGGACCAGCATGGCGGTTTTGAATAGAATCCTTGCCTTGACAGGCAACCATTGAATGTGCTGCAAAATACAGGTAAAATGTAAACGATATTGAGTAGCAATTTTGAAAGCACAATTTTGTATTGATTGAAATCTTTGGATAAGATATTTTTGAGCTCCCATATGAAGGGAGTTAGTGTTGTCTAGTTGTGGTTCCACAATGGGTCAAGCTACGGTATGCGAGTGCGATTCCTCAAAACAAGGTTGAATTTGGCAGAATCATCTATGGCATTAGCTGTAATGAATTAAGGGTCTTGATTTCAAATTGAGAAGGAAGGAGAGGGCATCAAGCTAGAAAGTAGACAATTGATTTGAGGTGGATTTTGCACACGTGCTGGCTGACACCAGGAAAAACTTGGTTTTGTTACTGTTTGGAAAAAACCTATTTTCTTTCATTCTGGCTTGAATGACGATAAGGATCTTTTTAAAGACTTAGGGCCTGATTACGAGTTGAATGTATTACCTGTGGTAATACTTAAACTGGTTCACTGTCACTGCATGCAGTAATTACTGTGTGGCCTGTTAGCTCTGCAAGATTACAAGTCATGCTGAGCTGTCCATTATTCCCCATGTCGGAATCCCATTGGACTCCATGCGGTCCTGTAATTACTACATGTCGGTAATTACTGCATTTAGTACTGCTTTAGAGTGGCATGAAAATCTGCCAAACAAAAGCAGATGTAAAAAGAGTACATAGAGACCCTAGGTACTCCTCAAAGACAATACCCAGTGAGGGTGAAATATATATGGGATTGTTTGTGGTCTTGTGAATAAGGGGTGTGACTCAGCAGTCCACGTTGGTCTGTTGCTTTTGGGGACGTTGGTCTGTTGCTTTTGGGGAAGGACAAAACTTCATTTGCGCCTGCTCTTTCCTTTTCTGTGTTGGCATGTCTGGCTGAAGAACTACAATCTGCTGGGTTGCCCAGAGAGAACCAAAGGTTCTGATTAATTAAAAACCCTGCAGCCATCAATTAGCAACCTTGAGTTTTGCAGATTTGCCAAATACCTCCTGTTTTAGTGCTAACCTCATGTTTGGCATGGAAGTATTTACCTCCAGTGGTATTCACAGAGAATACCACTCGAGGTAAATCGCAATGTATCACAAGGTGATGTTTCACCTTGAACATTCTCCTTTTTATTCCACTATCCCAGAAGTTTGTTTCGAAGTGTGCTTGCTGTACAGGAAGGAAGCATAAATATTACCCTGCAATACAGGGAACAATCATTTTGGATGGTGATGCTGGAACTGGTATCTCTGTAGCCTCCCTTCTCACCACCTATCCCATTTAATTTGAAAAAGTGTTAGATTCGACCCTTCGTGCATAAGTGCATATTTACATTAGTGCTATGGTCCAATATTGTACTCTATCCATTTGAGGTTGGAAAAGTGCGGAACATTTAAAGAAAAATAGAAATTGATCTTCTGGAAGACCACTGTGCAGTAGCACTTTTTGGGGCGTTTCTATGCGCAGAATGGAATTACCATAACAAATCATCTTGGTCCCAAATAACCAGACAGACTCAAAGAATATGACAAAGTACTACTTTATTAGCAGTTTAATAAAGTAGGGAAATCTGGCGAACAACAGATTGTAGTCCACTCACTCTCAGTTACATTTCATGTACACAAAGGCTTTATACCTTGATGTGCCTCAGCTATGATGTCATCTACATGGCAAATCAAACCTATTGAATGGAGGAATTGGTTAGGGGAACATATCTACTTATAGGGTCTATAAGTGTTAGTAACCTTATTTGCTGCCCCTTCTCTGGCAGGCACGCCTCAGATTTTCCTCTAATGAAGTATAATACAGATTATAGCAGCATAACAGCAATGGATTGGCTTCTGCAACAATGTATGCTCACCATTGCATAGGCCTTTTGATTGGATGGGATTATCTCCCAACCTTGGACACTAGGCTCACTAGCAACACGTAAGCAAAATGAAACCCAGGTGCAGCGAACAACGTCAGACTACTGCCCATTTGCCCCATTAGTCTACCATCTCTCATTGGCCAAGCCTTCAGCCAAGGCTTCTTGACCTTGTTGGATGTTCTCTTCTCTGGAATTTTAAGGGAGTTAAGGTTCATTGCTATCTTCAACTGAAGCCCATTAATAGGCCTTGTTTTCTGGTCTTACACCAAGTGTAAAGAGACCATGATTCTGTCCATTTTGCCTTTTATTTAGTGCTATTTGATTCAAATATGTCAAGTATCATTACCCTCTTTTGGCCTTTATAGACTTGGTTGCTCTGTCTCATATATGCTTTTCTGCATCGTCAGTTGTTAATATTAGGCATTCGCAAATGTTCACTCATTTACATAATCTAAGAGATATATGTCATGCATACATTGCTTATCCTCGTTAACTCCCCCTGTACTCTTGGGTTGATGTTTGCTGTGGCATCCTTGATCTCTTGCCAACAGCTATTCTTTGTTCATGCACACATTTGTATTTCCAGCTTCTGTCAGCTCATCAGCCCTGGTCTTTCTCCTTCAAACTCTATGCTTATTAACATTGAGAGTCGGTGTCCATCTTTCCAACATGGCTGCTTTATCCATGTTATATTTTATACTGTAGCAAGCTTCAAGTGACCCATCTACCTTGGGTTTCTGCCTATATACATTCTCTACTCATCTGGTTACTTATCTTCTTTGTTTATATATATAGATGGTTTCTTCTCACTTGTCTGTATGCTTACTCTTGTTTCTTCAGTTACATCTTCATTCTTTAAGTATTCTCATATTATTTTGGTGCATCATTGTATCTTCTCCTTATGACATCACTTTGCACCTGTGAGATTTTCTTTACAACTCTTTGATATTTAGTGGTGTCTGCAAATCTCCTGCTACGACCTCAGTGCGCGGGTACATTTGGTACGTTATTCTGAGTGCATAACGCCTCTCACATACTTGATGAGGTATTGGAATTATACCAGGTGTCATGTACAGTGGCTTCTTGTTATTCATCTAACAGGTCAGAGGTGAGGCGTGGGGTCTATCAGTGATGTGCACGTCTCCTCCTTTACACAACCACTGATGGTATACCAGGAAAAACCTTTCTATTCCCAGTGCACTCATGGTAATTTTATAATTGAGTCTAACTTCATGGATTAGCACCGATGGTAGTTCTATTTTGCTCTGGAGAATTTTCCACAGGCAATATCTCTCAGGCTGTAATGCAAACTTCAATCTGTACATTGCAAAAGTACACATTTTCCTTCATCTAAGATTGATTCTGCATCATTACGTTTCGATAGTAGCATTTCATAGAACTAAACATCTTTGCTAATCTTTCATGTTCATCATATACTGACATCTCCTCAAGAGGCATTGATTCAGCCATTAGTTATATAGGAAGTTCTGCGATGAATCAATACATCTAGTGGTTTCTAATTTATCTAAAAGAGACCAAGTCTGACCTTAGCTCAGAGCTTCTTGGTATATCACTTGAGAACGACACGAGTTCAAATGTATCCTCTTAGCAGGACATAAAGTCAGCCCCCTTTTTAGCTTTGAAAAAGACTGCAATCAGACCAACCCAAAAAAGAACCTCTGGACGAAATGCTCCCTGGCAGGACTTTCTGTTTAAAAGCATTCTCACCTTCGATTTTAGGAGCCGGTCTACTTGACTACTTGCATGAGACGTTCATCACTATAAGGGGGGCATCACACGTTTTGCAAACCCCTGAAGACCCACTTTTTCAACAAAGTTCTCGAAATCCTTATCAAATACCCACCCACCTCCTCCCACAGCACTGAGTGAGAAGTTTATTGAGTGAGGATGTTTCTTTATCGCCTTTTGGAAAGTAACTTGCCTCTAAGCCCTGTTCTTAATTGTTGTTTTCGGAGCTACTTGCTGCCTATTGTGAAGATGAGTAGATGTGCTCAGGCACATACTGATTTAAGCCCTTCCAGGATCTTATGATTGAAGGAGAGTCGCACAGATGGAGGTGAAGATTCTTATAAGCATTTGTCACCCAGACTGCAAATTTCCTACCCACCATCATGATGTATTTTGCTTTCGCAACTCTCACAAATCGTCGCTCCTAGAATGTTAGTGTCATTCCTGGAGTGTTTCACTCAAAGACAGGGTAGAGGTAGGTTGTTGGGGTACCCTCGGCAAGGTATCTGGGTATTTGAGTCTGGTCTTTGAAGGCAGATGTTCATATTGGCAGAGATGTGCACATGATTCTTCAACCGCCTGCGACCCTCAGCATAGTGTTTTGTGCTTAAAAAAGTTCTTGACCACCTTTGTTCACGGCGCTGCAATATTTCGAGCAGTAATTGACAAGGGCTGCCACTCCCCTCCTTCTGACTTTCCTGATAATGAAAAAGCAATTTCTAATTACTGTGATAATTTGTGGGGTGAGGGTAAGATCCTGCTGAAGGCAGTTGACCGTGCCATGAGGGCTGATTATTCCACTAAAATTAAGAGTGGGTGGGGGTATGATAGAAATATTGCCCTTTGGCTCATACCCTGGGTGTATGATATTCATCTGCGTTCCAATGTCCCTCATTCCTTGTTGGAAAGCTCCAGCCATTGAGCCAGCCCTATTGAATGTAACTGGGGGTCATCGTCATGAGGGTATGCAGTGATTTTGATGAATACAAAACAAGAAATGGAATTTTTTAACGAGTCAAAAACGTCTAAAAAAAACCAACACATTTTTGAAAACTATATTTTTGTAGTTGGGAATGAGAATAGTAGTGTTGGGGTTGGGGGAAAGTAGGAATACAAAAAAAAGGGAGGTTTATAGAGGAACACCCCCAAAAACAACAAAAACAAATTAGTTATTTTTTTAGACTATTTTGCTTCGTTGAAAATGCATGAGTTGTTTTGTGATTCGTTACAATCACATGTAACCGTCATGAGATCCCACAATGAATCTATCATTTTGGATTAGACCAATCAGGGCAGCAATAGAGATGCTGAATCGAACTGGAGCAAGATACGCAGTGTAGGACAGCACATTCTGCTGTTCTGTAGCTAGACCAGCATCAGCAAGTGGGAGACCCAGTTCATGGCATTACCCCAGATCCTTTCTTATTGATGATGACTGTTCGATTAACAACCGGTAATCAACAGTTTTGTCTAAAGACAGGTCCAGTGAAAACACAGAGATTTAGTGAATCCACATGTTACTGTAGTTTATTTTGTCCATCTTTGTACCATTTTTTGGGATGAAACACAATATTGAAACTGGTGTCAGGTTTTAATTAAGGGCTAAAACTGTCTCTGAAAATATTATACACTGCCACGTTGGCAGTGGACAAGATGGCCGCCGCTACATAAGAGAGCCGTAAGCCGGAGGCCGTGCAGCGCCGTTTTTTTGACACGCGCAGCTAGTGACAAGAATGAGGTAAGAAGCCACATATAGGTAAACACTCCACAACACACATTGTGAATTTAGCTCGATTGGGCAGCAGTGCCCGTCTTTATCATATTATCGATGAGACATCTAGCAATGTAATAGCATGCCAGAATATGGCAGGGGTGCCTGCTATATTGAACCACTGCAGATTAGAATCCGCACAGTATTTTGAACACGTCGAACCTGGTTTATCTAGTAGATATTTTAAACAATATCTGACACTTTAAGCGGACATTAATGGTGTCATCTCTCTGTCAACAGACGAGATGAACACAACCGGATAGTGCCTTATAGTTCTCGTAGAGACGAAGATATCTAGGATCTGTCCCCGACTGAGTCTTCCAAATGCAAAGAGAGGATAAGATCATCCATTTGTCCATTTGTGCACATGGGGTTAGTAGCACTGATTGTAAGTCACCATTTTCGGTCTGTTTTGCAGTCCAGATGCCAATAATCAACGCTGTGATCCCCGCTTGCATAACACGGTAAGATCATGGCTGGATCTCAATAACGAGACCTTGTTCCAATTCAGTAATGCATTAATTGCCTTTGATAAATAATATAATGTTTTTATCGACAACCCTGCATACACTTCTGACACACGTCTCCGTCCATTTTTTGACAGAGCCAACAGGACCCTCCCACCACAATTTGTCTCGTCCTGATGAAGGCCTACATAACAGCTAGATAGTACAGCTAGAAATGGCCGAAACGCAGTCGTGTTGACTCTTTGTCCCAGTGTCTAACCCCTACGCTGTCAGAAAGCGTGTAATTAAGCACACCTCAATGAATTTGTACATTTGTCCCCATGTTATCCTTCACGGATTGAAGGGTATGTATATGTTTTGTATCGTGATCCAAGGTATTTGTCTTGGGTGAGCACTAATGTATCATGAGTAGATACCTTCTGTGAATTGATGAGTGTCCTGGAAATATGTTTTCAGTTGGATACAATTTATGTTGTGTATTACATTTTCTGAAAAAGTAATACAAACAAGTCTTTGGTGTGAAAACAAATACAAGTGTATACATTGGGTTTAGTGACACTATGCATTCGTTTTTTCAAGTGTTAACCCACCTGGGTAGAGCAGCGACATAACCAGGAGCCCCCTTTGTTTTGATAGGTTTTCTGTTGCCCACTTGTTTTCAAAGATGTGCAATGGATTACTGTTCCACAAGGAAAGTGACATAATTAATCATCACTGGTTTGTCCTGGGATGCGCTACATTGTAGCTCCTTTCACTGCTGGCTGTCGCACTGCGTTATGTGTGCAAGAAGTGTGAGGGGGACAGTCTTACGTGTGACGAGGGTGGGCGTCGGTATTGAGGGAGTGGAAAACCCAGTGTGGGAGCAACAGAGAGTGCGCAAGGTAAGGAGGAGGACTGGGTGGTGGTGGGGGACTGAGGGGTTCTTCCCTGCACAATGCAAGAAACATGAAAGTGGAAGCTGGTGTGGGATGCGGGGGTGTTCTCCACACATGGAGAACTCAGGAGAGCAGGGGAGATGGACGTTGAGGTGGCAAGGTTTACAGGGGTGTACCTCCCAAATACTGGGAGAAAAGTGGGAGAGGAGGGGGGTCATGGGTGGGCTTTGCAGGCAACAAAGAGCAAAGAAAAGTGGAGGAAGTGACAGGAATCTTCAGAGAAAAGACAGATTTGCAACGACACTGTAAAGATGGACAGTGCACGTAAGAAATGTGCAACTATGACTATTTGGATTCGAAAATAATGTAGCACTGTTTTGAATTGTGAAACACAATTTTTCCATGATTTTAACCAAATTGGAAATCCCAGCTATACGTTTGAAATCAGAAAGCTCTTAAACGTATAGGTGTCTCTTTTTCAGTAGGGGACTCATCCTGAACATTTTAGGTGAGTTTGGAAACATCCCCTCTTTTGAACAGGTCCAAATTAGGAAGAAAGAAGTCTGCCCGTAGCTTGGTAAAGGTGACCAGCACCCAACTGGGAATGGAATCCACCACTGTAGCAGTAGTGTTTACGTATTTCAACAAGACAGTAGTGTCTCGTTTCGTTGATTTTATTAACTCTGATAACCATGGTAGAAGGGGCAGAGACAGGGTTGCCACTTTACCTGGCCGGCAGGCATCGGGACCCTGCAGCTGGGTCATGCGCTGCCGGACCCCCTAAAGCATCCTTCATCACCTACGTTTGGAAAGCCATCCATGTTTCAAGAACTTTCATCCGAGTCCTCCAAGCATATCTCGGACCATCAAAGGGGGTGCTTGAGCAGAAGGCAGTCCCATCCATGGCTCCTCCTGGCCAGGGGTCAGACCCTTTGATCAACCCATTTTAACTCCCCGAGGCAAAAACATGTCTGCCCTGTTTTATGCTGGTGCTGGAAGTAAAATTGATCATCTCTCCATCCATTCAGCAATGATCCTTGATTGATCTACACATATTTGGGATTCATATGATGACTTTCATATGGCCCATCTTCAATTCATTGGCCCCTGTATTTATTTATTTATTTATTTATTTATGATATGTATTGCGTAACCTAAAAAACAAGTTAGTTATCAATGCTCCAAGAAAGACAGAGAATTGGGGGCAAGACATTGAGGTGAAATGGGAAAATGTATCATTTACAGGTCATCGTATATTGAAATCAGAGTAAGTGCTTAGGAGTGGGGGAGTTCAATGCAAACCAAGGACTATGAGAAAAGTAGAAATGAAGGTATTAAGTACCACTACATTGCATGAAACAGGCGATTTTAAGGTGACGGACAACATAAACGTGGATAGGCGTGAAGTCCATGTGTCATGTACTACAGGTGCATTGGAGGCAGTGCTGTGAGGGAAATGGGAAGCCCCAGGCAAATTCCAGGGGGCAATCTAGGTGGAGGTTAAGACTTTCTATTTTTTTAAAAAATTATTATTTGTATTCGGTTTATTATAAACCTTTACAAAATGTATAAGATTTACATGCATATTTAGAATTCTTCTCCCTTATTATTCATAAAATCTTACATCTTTCAAAGTTATTTTAAATTAAGAAATCGTATAAAATTTACGATTGCAATCTGACCCCTCCTGTTTTTCGTCAAAAGAACCAACTTCCATAATTCCTGTGGCGTAGTTATGACACAATTCTTTTTTTTTTTTTTTTTTTTTTTTATTGATTAGAGTTGTATTACAACAACTTTTTCAATTTTATACATATTACAAAAAATCCATTCTTTCAAGAGTAAACGCAATGAATCAATAAAACAAGCATTTACAATTACAATTACAACCATCTTCCAAGTCAAATTTCACAATTTAAAAGTGTTGGCTTACATAATGTATATCAATCATTCCAGATTTAGAGCTTTTAAAAAATTGATAGTAGCAATCCTTATACCCATACATTCAGATGCAGCCAGAGCGATCCATCTATTGCTTGGATCTATTTGTGCAAAATACCCAAAATATCTAGAAAAGTGTATATTTCGTAAACTCAAAAGTTTAGGGGCTGTGCACTCTAATAATAAATGTTGCAAGGTTTCAACAATTGTTGTGTTTTGACAAAACCTACACCATTTTAAATCTGATGAGATTTGTTTCCTTCTTACTTTAATTTCCCTAGTGGGCCAGATATTAAATCGCAGCCTTAGGATGTCATATCTAATAGCAGAAGAAGGAGATAGGCACAAATACGAAGGGATGACTTTATAAGCTTTGGGTCCAAATATTGTAGGATCAAAATCTCTATAGGTTAAACACTTTACTCGAGTCTCGATCCAGTCCATCATATGGACTTTCTTCTTTGCTCTCTCTGGTTGATCTAATAAAAGGGTCAATGAAATATCGGCCTTTACCATAATAGAGAGAACATTTGAGGACCACTGTTTCGGAAACATTTCTGCTGAGGTTAATATATAACTAGAGATAGCCGACAAGGCAGAATTATCCTGTGTGGAAAGCAAGCATTTATGAAATTGAGCGCATAAGCGCCAATTATGTTGGGCACTTAATGAGATTAAGCCTAATTCATAACGCATCATCGCTCCAGGAATGCATTGCGGTAAATGCAAAATGGCTCGCCAAAATTTGGATTCTAAATGATTAAGAAATCCAATTGGTAAGATTTGCGTTTCCATACCATAAAGAATAGTTGGAACAACATTTTGATTCCAAAACAAAATGGCTGCTTTAAGTGTAAATTTGCCATACTTGGATATAATTATTCGGGTCTGACAAATTGCCATAGTTAGCTTCTGTTTAATTTTATTCAGCTGTGAGTGTAGTGTAGGACAACCATCAAAAATAACTCCCAGATAAACATAATTTAAAACTATCTTTATGGGGATTGTCTCAATTTGCCACTTTAACAAATGCTTGCGTGAACCTTTAGGGATAAACGTAACAATCTGCGTTTTGGCAGTATTTACAAGTAATTCATTTTCTTTGAAATAGCTGCAAAGTGCTGACAGAAGATTACGAAGGCCACTAGATGTTTTTGACACTAGAACAAGATCATCTGCATACCATAATGCACTAATTTTAATACCATTTAGCATGGGGGAGTCAGCCACGATTTTAGTAAAAATCCAACGAACGTCATTAATAAAAAAGTTAAACAAGGCTGACGCTAGGCTACATCCCTGTTTTAACCCTCTATACGTATAAACAGGGGATGATAGAAGACCTTCAGTATTTAATCTTACAAAGATCTTAGTTTTGGAATGTAATGCAAAGATTATGTCTATAAGAGTGGAGGGACACTCCGCTTTGATTAGCTTGTTAATAAGTTTAGGTCTTGAAACCGAATCAAAGGCGGAATGTAAATCCACAAATGCAAAGTATGTAGGCTGTCTCTTACACTGAGCTTGTTGTCGGATAGCGTTTAAAGTAAGCAAATTAACACTAGTACCCAAACCAGCAACAAAACCAGTTTGGGCTGGGTCACATTGACAGGCTGCAGATGTCCAGAGATTAAAATCTCTTAATACTAACTTGGTAAACAACTTCCCAGGAGCATCCAATAACGCTATCGGACGATAGCTTTTAGCGTCTAAGCGATCACCCTTCTTATAAATCGGGATGATTACGGACGAACGCCAAGAATCTGGTAAACATTTAGTTTGTAAAATGTGATGAAATGCATTGTTAAGGATTAAGGCCCATTCATTTATATTTTGTTTGAACATCCAGTTGCTGAGTCCGTCAGGGCCTGCTGCTCTTGACGAGGATGCTGTTTTAATGAGGGACAAAATGGTAGTTTCAGAGCATTGCAGCTCCCAACATCTTGAGGCACTACCATTATAAATGTAGCTACCCATCTTGGGATCCTCATATAAAGTGTTAAAGTGTTTAATCCACACAGCTTCATGAACACCATTAAGTTGGAAATGCGCTTGAGGAACTGTGCCACATTTATTTAGCAGTGCCCAGATCAAACCAGAGTTTTTATTACAACATGTTTGTAAAAGCTCTTCACTATCTATTTGGTATAGTATCGCTTTCCTTGATCGTACCCAATTGCGATATTTTGTGTTGACGGACCTGACCGCTTTAATTTGTTCAGGTAATGGTAATTTTCGAAGTTTTCTGATCTCTTTACGATGGGCTTTTTTTCTCTCATGGAGAGCCATATCAAACCCATGAGCATGACTTCTCAGGGGTCTATTAGAAACGGGCTGGATATTTGCAAAGGTGCTTAAAACATCTATATAAGACGTAGCCCCTTGTGCTCTTTGATTATTTAATAAAATTGCTTAGTTAAAAGCCAACAATTTGTTCGTGGACCACTTGAATCGGTTTTTACCATTATTTAGTGTCAAATTTTGTTTATAATAACGTGCATTTTTTGGGCTATTTGGTGCAGAGACCGACCAAGATAGAGCTAACAAATGGTGATCGCTGGTTGTTTGTTTAACGACAACAAATTTAGAGGCATTCTCAAAAATGGTGTTAGATATAAATACATAGTCAATTGTAGATTGCGAATTGCCTCGCTCCCAGGTGTTCATTGAGGGGATATCTCCTATAATTGTGCCATTTGCCATTTTTAAGTCTAGATCTTTCATGAAAGACATCCACCGTACACCATTGTGATTTTTACTCGTTGGGTTATGTTCAACGCATGTAAAGTTTAAATCACCCATTACAAGAGTTCCAGATATATTACCCTGAACAGAAATCAATTCAAAAAGAGACGACAAGGCTATATAGAAATTTTCATCAGTAATGCCTACAGGGTTTCTGTACACATTAATAAGGGCATATGTGTGCTTCTGAAAGGAAATTTTAACCAATTGCATATATTTATTTGGTGTACGCCAGGGAGAGATTTTAAAACCCTTGCTTACTTTCACCGCAACTAATAAGCCGGCAGTCGGTCTACCTTTGCCGCTATGTTCAGCTGGAAGGAGACTGAGCTCATGGTCATCCCAAACAGGCGACTTTAATAACCATGTTTCTTGCAATGCAACAATATCATATGTATTCAGTTGGTTATTTGATGACCATTGCAAATGCGAAGAGCCTCGAGTATTCCAACAAGCTAGTGTGATTTCAGTAGAAGGCAAATTTGTTAGTGGTTATAAATTATGATTGACTGAAGCCGGCATGCCTGTGCGTAAATCACTGGTACAGAAGTTACAACCACATTCTAATTGAGATTTAAATTTTAAAGAATCTTTATTGCTTAGCTCATTAATAGGTTGGCGTGCTGGATCTTGAGCCAATAAGAAACCAAGATTAAATAATTCCATTCTTGCATTCCAAAGAGTGTTACGAACTAATCCAGATTTAATCCATAGTCTTACTACGGAGAGATTCTTATCACACAAAAACTCTATTTGATTTATGTCGGAGGAAGCAATGGCTTCCAACCCTTCAACATCTCCAAAGATATTGAGGACACTAGTCCGACATAAATCATATTTTGGGTAGGACCCATCGCGACACTTCAAAATTAAGGTATGAAATAAGCTGAACTTCTTTGACAATGCAGTACCAACGTCAACCACGTGATTATTGTTAATAGCTTTGCCAGTTTCTGAGTTCATTCTAATATTTCCTTTTGCAGTATCTTGTTTACAACAACTATTTCCTAGAAGTGGAATCTAATTTAGACTAATACCTGATCCATTATTACAGGAGGATACTTCAATAACACTATCATTAAGTGGTTTGTGTATCTGAGACGGTGGGGCTCTACCAGTTGATATTTCTGGCAAAGCCTCTAAGATTTTTTTTGATAGATATGAGTCTACCGCAACTCTTAATGAGGTTAATCGATCGGTACAACCTGTTAATGGATCAACTGTTTGAGCATGCATAACTTCCCTGCTTAAAGCTGGATGTAAATGAGCTGAAGAAAACCTCGGCACAACAGGCAGGGGTTGTGTCTTATTGGAAGATGTTAACAATAAGTTTACCAACTCATTCAGAGGATCATGTTCCACAGGCAATACCAAAGCCTCCTTAGGGGCCACTTGTGGAATTAAAGAGGTACATGACGTAGCATTGGTAACTGTGGGTACACTCACGATATTGTCTGGTTTAGCCTGAGTAGTATCAGTGCCACTATCTATGGATATAATTGGAATACAAGAATTAGTTTTTTGGACTTCTACCAGGAGACGCTTTTGAGGTCGTTTTTTGGGGCCAATCTTTGTGGTTACAACTTTTGATTTTTTGTTGTTCGCCATTAAGCAACTATTCCCTTGAGGATTAGACTTATGACAACCATTTGTATTAGTGTGATCAATATGTTGAACAACATTCATAGCTGGAGAATCTAAGCTAATCCAAGATTCATTACTTTTTGCAGTTCTGATATCTTCCGCACATTCAATTGGTCGAATAACATTAGAAAATGTTGGTAGTGCAGAGGTTAAGGTCAGGGATACTGCACTAGCGACGTCCAAAGTGCGATTACGTTGCATAGTAGATACACCAGGATTTTCAAGCAGAGCTTGCTGAGATGAAACATATGTTTCAAGGAGAGAAATTCTTTGTTCCAAGTTCCCTACAGACAGATTTAAATTGCATTTCCCTGAGCTCACTTTCATCCATTCACTAATGGTGTTTAACTTATCTGTTTGAGCAGTTATTTTATGTTCCAAGGAATCAAAAAGCTTAAATAAGCTATAAATCGTGGTATTGATTGCCCCCAGCGTAACCTCTAAAAGGGCCGAATTTGTGGCTATTGGACTGCCTTGTTTTTTCCTATCGGAAGCTAGACAGCGACGCGGTGTTGGATTTAGATAAGACTCCTCGTCCACTCTGGTTGAATCCATAGAGCAGGGTTGGGCATAATCGATCTTAGTTGAAGCCCTCGAGCTTTCTAAATCCCTGCAAACAATGGGATCTGAGTGGGAAGGAGAAGAAGATTTAACGGGACTAACGTGTCCCACCGTTTCAATAATTACAGAAGGCATCGAATCATTCAGGGTTGATGTTTCGTGTACTACAATAGAATTCAAGTTTAATTGGTCTTCACTCTCATGCATTGATTCTTCTACAACTGTAGCAAAAATTGAAATGGGTTTCAAAGTTCTTGTAGGAGAGTGTGATGCAGTTAATAATGTCTGATCTGAAATGGTAGTCCTTAGAATGGAAACAGGAATAACACCGTTTGAGGGAGTTACAAGCTGATTCACATCGGTTGTAACTGAATCTGGTAAACCCGCTTTTGGCGTTTTGGCCACCGGAAGAAACAGGTTCGTTGGCTCAGTCAAGGAACTCCCACTTTGAACGTTTTCATAAAATTTCCGTATATCATTATGATTAGGGTTATTAATAATTGGAGTCAAGATGATATTTTTTTTTGACACCCGTGTTCCACTTTTAGACTTCTCCTGTATATTTGGAGTATTCTTATTGGAAGGCGTCTGGAGGGGAGATGCTTGAGCCAATGTACCCTGCACTTCACTGGACCGCAACACCATCGAATCTCTAGTATTATCAGAGGGCATACCTGACTTCAGGGTGAACATTTGAAAAAAAATAAAAAGACCAACAATTAATATACGATACCTATAAACTACAATGTTGTGAGATACTAGGTAGATGGCTTAGAATCAATTTAAATTAAATCCTGACTATGATTAAGAAAATGTAATTCGACTAAATGTACCAAGCATTAGCCGGATCACCACGCCACCATCCACATAACAGCCACACAACAGCAGCTGGGCTTTACACCACCGGGCTTAACGCCGCAAGGGTGGCTGTAGTCCGATTAAGTTTGCAATCTATGTCACGGGATTGCACACGTGATCAGGAAGGGACCAGCCTCCTCCAGGAAGCGAGTCCTCGCACAACAAGAGCGTCACAGGCTCGCAGTGTTGTGTGGCGGCGTCTGAAGAGAGATATAACAAGGTCCTCCAAGCCTTGTAGCAGTAAAACAAAAGACACAATTCTCATACAGATGTTTAAAGTAAAAAGTCCTCATACTCCTCAGCTTAGGACACTCGCTTATTAGATGTTGAAGCGATTCTATTGCCATAACGTCACAGTTATATATAAAGCTGCTTTCTTCGATGTTAATTTGTTTACGTCACACTTTAATTTCACTTACAATTTAGACAAAATCGTAAAATAGTCTGTCTGTAGTCGGCACTGGGGGATTTAAGCAGATAACCTTCAGTAGTTTTAAATGTTTTGTCAATGAATATAGCAATGTGTCCACATTTGTAGTTTTTTGCTTGGTTTATAGTAGTAATCCAATCGCACAAGGGAATCTTATTGTTTGCACGTGTAGGGTTTGTAAGAAGAGTTTCTTCATTTGTGTCAGCTTCATCTAGGAGCTGCTTTATTATTTTCCTCCAGTTGGGAGCAAATAACGGGTACGTTTTTTTCATGTGCTCGGCAAGGATAGTAAGAACGGAAAAGCATAATTCAGGCTGCATAAACCTCATATGCGTCGAGCAGATCCTCCATTCATACAATCCATACAGAGATGGTAAACCGAGTTTGTATCGTAATTGAGCTATAGGAACAGAATTCGGGATGTTTAATGTACCCTTCCAGTAACGACTTTCGATTTCTAGCCATTGTTCTTGATGAACCAATTTGCTCTCTGATCCATATAGAACTGTTGGAACCATTTTCTGTAAATAAAAAATGATTGCTGGTTCGATAGAAAATGTTCCGTATTTATACAGTAAAAGTTTTGTTTGGGATATAGCATGATTTACTTTCGCTCTAATGCCCTCCTGATAGGTTTGATCTTTGCTGCAACTACTGATGTTAACTCCCAAATACTTATAAACCTCCACCTCTTCCAGTGGGTTAGTGTCTAAATACCATTTATTGTTTTTCTCTTTTCTTAGCGTCTTAGTCAAATGTATCGACAGTATTTTGGTTTTCTGTGTGTTTATAACCAAATTGTTTCTTTGTGTATAATTTTCTAGAGTGTTGAGTAATTTTTGTAACCCGACTGGCGTTTTGGACATTAGAATTAAGCCATTGGCATAGAACAAAGCCCTTATTTTGGCAGTGCCTAATCAGGGAGCATCAGCTTCTGTGTTCTCGAACGCCTTGGTCATGACGGAGATGAAAAAGCTGGACCAAGGATCTGCCATCAAACAACCTTGTTTTAGTCCTCGATTCCATCAAACAATCTCGTTTTGGTCCTCGATTTCTGGTGATCGAGTCTGTTAGTTGTCCATCCTGAGTTAATATCATTTGAATTGTGGTATGTTGGTGCAACTAATGTATGTAATAAGACTTTCTATCCATGTCAGTAGGGGGGCCTTCGGGGCATCCTTTCCTCAGACAAGTTGTGCTTCTGTCTGCCAATGCTGAGGTTGTCACCACTTTTCAGGCAGTGAATGATTTAATACAGGATGTGGGGCAGTTGCTAGTTACCAGCCCGAGCAAATTGACACCTATTGAGTCACAGCCTAAGCGAGCTGTGAACATCACTGGACCTTTCCCAAAAAAGGCTCAGAAATCCAGTCCCTGCTTGTTTGTATACATTACGTCTGCCATGGGTCGCACTCTCCAATATAAAAGAATGTTTGTGGGCCAATTTGTTTGCACCACTGTTTGCTATTGAACGTGTATCACAAGAATGTTCACTCTCAAAGAACACTGCCTGTTGAAATGCTTATTATATGGGGGACGTTGCTGACAAGGCTGCCTTAAACTGATCAAGCGCCAGAGCAATGCCCCTTACACTGCCTTGTGAAACCTAAAGTTGGAATAACTAGATAGAAATTACAGATGTGCTAAAACGAACTCGAGACGATATAACTCTAATACAGAGGCACTGACATTGCCTCTCTCTTGCTGCTATCAATTCTAACAGCGCCACTGGATTCTTTCCACCTGGTGATACTAATAGCATGTTAATGTAATTCTTCATATCACCACACCAAGCTGTCTACTGTCCTCTATGAAACCCCTCCAAAGTCTTATTAACAAGACCTTTCATTGATTAGGAGTGTAAAGGGTTTGTGTTTTCTATAATATATAGTACATTTTGCGTTTCTGTCTTTCACACCTGATCATTGTAGAGTAGGCAGTTTTATACGATCAAACACACTCTTCGGCTTAAAGAGATCGCTAAATCCAGCTTGCGATGGAAATCAGTGCTCGCCCACCTCGATTGATAAACCTTTAAAATCATTTATTTGTTTTGACCTCGATTTCCCCTGTGACCAAGCACTGGATGACCAGGATGGCGAGTCCCCTTGGCACTGATGTTTCACCAATCTTACCATATCTATGGCCAACCCTTGGATCTTTATCTATAACAGGGCCTGCCCGTGTAGATCATGAAAAATACCCAGTGTGATTGCATCTGCTCCCAGTGGGCAGGCCCACACTCTAAAACCTTTATTTAACCTACATTTTCAACTGTGTCCATTAACACCCCTGTTGTGTCTTCTGTTTTGTTCGCTACTTTATCTTTAGCTGCCTCTGGTCTAGATTCTGGGTTCTGACAACAAGATGGTCCCATGTTTTCCAGCTTTCATATGTTTTATGTTAGCACATAGAGATCGTTATTGGCCACCTCTCAGCCAATCAAAATGTTCAGAGTGCAGTCAATAACTACTCGTAGTGACTGCATTCTGAACATTCTGTCTTCAAAAGCAAACAGGGTAACAGCAATGCAATTAGAGAATTATTTTGCTGAAACATTATATATTTTTTTTAAAACAAAGCGAAAACTAAAACATTGGAAAATGTGCTCACTTTCTTAACTCCAAAACATGTATTGCTGTTACCACCATGTGCTAATAGCCAGACTTAGGGAGCGGTAATTACCACTTGGGAAAATGACCACAACTAAGATATGGCCGAGGCAAATGAGCCCTCCCTCGGTATATAAGGCTATAATAGAAATATTAATAATAATATATTCATATAGCATTTTGCTAAAGCTTTGTACAGAGAATATTTTCGTATACAATTATTGTTACCCAAACAATATTTGTAGTCATTTAATGATCTTGGAGGGATGAAAGGCTGAGTTAACCTTGCCGGCATTTATCATACAGAGCTCAGACGCGAACATCAGCAGCGATTGCTTAACTCCCTGAGATACCGTACCGGCATTGTGCCACATGCAGGGCCACTTTACAGTGCTAGGGCCAAAAAGGGTGGCGGGGTGTTACAGAAGGGGCTAGAGGGGCTGGAATGAGGAGGGGGACACATTTCTATGTGTGCTACGCAAGAGTGTATGTATTCTTAGAGCAAAGCACCATATACAATAGTTATTCCAAGTGAAATGTTTTGTTGAGCGCTGCAACAAGCAAAATACTGGCAATCTGAGATCATCCAACATTCACAGGCAGGCCGGGCCGCCCCAGCGGGTAAAGTCAGTCGGTGTTGGGCCTGATGCCCGACCCCCAACTGTGGGGGGAAGTGCTTGACATTAAGTTGTCGCCAGATTGGAGTAGCAGACCCTTTAAAAAGTTCGACCTGTTCAACTGAACGACCACTTAGTGACAAGCAGTGACCCAAAAATCCAAGGACAAGGAGGGGGCTGGGGTGGAAGCGAGTGGGAGAATGCATGCTGGGGGATTTGCATGTAAGGTGAGGAAGGGGCTGGGTGAGGGTTTGGCAGGGCACATGGAGTGTCCAGGGGGAAAGGATGGGGAACAGAAGGTGGGGCAGGATGTAACACCCATCCCTGTAGGCGAACTGAGAGGGTGGAGGCAGGGCAAATGGCAGGGCAGAGTGGGGACGAGTGTTATAAGAGGTGGGTAACTAACAGGGTAAGGCGGGGAATGATAGTATATGATAGTATATGATAGGTTATTTATAACGCGCTTAATACCCAGAGGTTTCTAAGCGCGACCCGGGGGTGGAACCTGTGTTGCTCCATGTTGTCTTGCTTCCAAGGCGAGCACGTTGCCGCTGTGCTATCCTCTTGCTAACTCTTGCCTTTCTCCTACTGTGTTTCCCTCTCTCTTTAAACACACCTCGAGTCTTCCCATTCTAAAAAAGCCTTCTTAGGACCTTTCCTCTCCTGCAACCTATCAGCCTAATTCTCTTATGCCTTTTCTATCTAAACTTCTCAAACGCATAGTTTATTCATAGATTGCCTCTCATGGTCTCTCTAACTGTCTTCTTCCCCCCTCACCAATCTGGCTTGCAACCTTCAGACTCCACCAAAATGGCTCTTCTCGCGGTCTCTAGTTCCCTTTTTACTGCCTGATATTCTTGTTCTTCTTGATCTCTCAGTGGCTTTTGACTCTGTGGACCACTCCATCCTGCTCTCTTCTCTTGATAATCTTGGTTCTGGACTGATTCTCTTCTCATCTGTTATCCTGTACATTCTCTGTTTCCTGGCTCAATTAATCTACCCCTGTTCAATCGCTCTCCTATGCCATTCCCCACGGCTCAGTTCTTGGCCCTCTTCTGTTTTCCTTATACACCAGCCTCCTTGCCTCTATTATTTCTTCATTTGGATTCCCCATCCCCTTTATTCTGATGACTTCCTAATTGTTCTTTCCTTTTCCTCCTTTTCCTCTGAAATCCATTCTAACCTCTCTGCTTATCTACTTGCCATCCAGTCTTGGATGTCTTCTCACTTTCTTCACCTCAATCCATCAAACACTGTGGTGATTTTCATTTTGCTTCCACTGTTCCTCCCCCCATTTGTCCTCCTTATAGAACCCCCCGCCCCCTTCTTCTAGAGTGCTCAAGAGGATAGCTCACACGGAGCACCACAGGTTCGATACCCAGGTCTGTGCTTAGAAACCTCTGGGTATTAAGCATGTTATAAATAACCAATTATATCATATCGCTCACTCTTCTATAGCCTGTAATCTGGGCATTGTCTTCGACTCCTCTCTCTCCTTTACTTTCCAAATATCTTCGATTTCTCGTTCATGTTTGAATCTGCTGTACAATATGCTCAAGGCACGCCCATTTCTTGCCACTAAACTACTTCTCTCTTCATTGGTCTAAGCCCCCCTTATATTCTACTACTCTTCTATCCTCTTTGGCTCCCTGCTTACAAACTTGCCCCACTCCGCTCAATATATAACTCTTCTATTCATCTCATTTTGGTCTCGCCCGCTCTGTCTTCTCTACATTAGTTTTCCTTTTAATTTGTTTATTGTTTAATTTTCTCTGTATGGTTTTTAAATATCTGAACCACCTTGACCCTCCTTATCTTGCTCCTCTTGTTAATTTCTACTCCCCTGCTCGCTCTCTTTGTTCTCAATCTCAATTTCTTCTATCAGGTCCCGTCCTCCACGCGCGCCCTGTCGCTTCCGTTCTTCTCTGCTTGCTCCAAAATTCGGGAACACTTTGTCCCTTTCAATTCGCTCTACCCTATCCCCGTTCAAAACCCTCCTCAAAGGCCATCTTCTATGTTCCTGAGCTGACTTTCCACCCTGATTGTAAGTTTTCTGGTATTGTAGTGCTTATTGTTTTATCCAGCGCTTTGGTGGAAAGCGCTTTATGAGTCAAATAAATGCAAACACAAATACACCCAGTCCAAATGAAACCAGAATGGTCATCATCATAGAGTGGGATACGAATTATGAAAAAAAGAATAAAGATTATATTTTGGGTGGGAAACATGCTGCGTGAAAAGCCTGCATGATACCAACTGCACTTGTTTTGTATGCTGAGAGGCCTGCCTCTGGCAAACTCTTGACGCATTTCATTAGTAAAATACCATGCAGGCTGATACAGGAGATCGCCTAGGCATGTGCCATGTCATGTAAAGTATTACAGTGTGGATCGCAGCCGTAAAGCATGACTGTCCACTCCAGAAGAGACGGGACCGCAGGGATGATCTCAAAGTGCGAGAGTCGAGCGCCGTGCATTAAAGAAATGCATTCTAACACGTTAGTGAACAGAAGCCTAAGGGGAATGACAATCTTTGGCACACATCCAGATTCTAACTCTAACGGCATGCAGCAACTGAGCTGGAAACACCAAGCTGGCATTTCTGTGTGTGGGGAATGAGCATCCGTACTATCAGCCGAACAGAAAACCGGAAAAGCCGTGCAGAGGAAGTGACAAGGTGGCGACCTAGCCGCCATGTTCTTTCATGAAATGTCCGTCTGTCTGGAAGATGTTCTGCACAGGTGTACGAAGAAGGTGCTGGGATGTCATTTAGGGGTCGCCGGAGGTCGCAACTGCGACCTCTGAGGTCTCCCTTGCGACTTTTAAAAAAAAAATGTTTTTAATTTTTTTTGTAATGCAAGCTCCTGGGCTGTGGGCAGCACCATGTGGCTCTTTAGTTCTGGAGTGGCTGGCTTGCTTGTTCAGGCCCCTTAAAAAAAAGAAAAAAAAGAAGAACAGGAGTGTCACAAGTCTAACACTTTCAGCACTGACCCTAAATAAGAAAGAATAGGAATACCAAATAATGAGTCTTTCTGGAATTCTATACAATAATTACTAGACTAATTAAAGGTTTATTTCAGGCACACTTCAGTGGGTGAGTCACTGATTTAGTCTGTTCTTAAACGCCTCAACTCAGCCTTTTCATCCTTCTGAGGTCAATAAATGAGTACCAACACAGGTTGGGTGATATTGGGTGTATATTTCTTCTATGTAAAGCGTTTAAGCGTAAGTGCTATATAATAACACATCATTATCATTTGGTCATGGACATCTGCTTCCATTCACAGTTATTTGGTAATATGGGCCTATACACACTGATCTTAACGATACATATGGAGATCCATTCTTCTATGAAATGTACATCACATTACAGTGATATTGTAACCATATTTTATCGTAGTGTAGAATGCTATGTGATGCCACTTCCTTTTTTGTCAATGGGTGAAAAGTCATGTTCCATCACTTCCCGCGATAGCACTTCGGGTGGGGTCAAATGACATCACTTCCTGTGATGTCATCAGAGGGTCAAGGGTTGTGTGATGTCACTTCCGCTTCCCCTGGCATTTTGGTGACATAATGTCCCTGAGAAGGTGTTTGCTGTCCCTGTACAGGCTCAAGATCTAGACACAAAAGTGAACAAATCAAAACCTAACAGGCAACAGCAAAAGTGTCTGGTGCCGTAAACACAGCCTTTGTTGACAGAACTGAGACAAGACATAGCAACAATAGCAAGTGAAGACTGACGTGGAAAGAAAGTGAAAAGCAGGACTAAGAAACAACGGGTGGTGGTTGGCACTGTGAAGCGTATGGTGTTGTGCTTTATGTACATGTTTGGGGGAGGAAGTCTTTAAATTCCAAGCCTAAAAATCTACATTTTTTGGAGAGTCAAAATACTTACAGCCTTAAGATTGTGGGAGGAAATGACTACTGTGACAAAAGAAAATGCAATTAGTTAACCAAAAATTACGAGCAGTTGCCTGCCTCCTGCTATTCATGTCTGAGAAGACACAAGTAGACAAAGAGAATGGACTTGTGCATTTCCACATCTGGCCAGAAGGAGTGGCGGGGGAGAAGCCCAACAGTCCAGGACAAAGAATCAGGTTTAGGAAAGGTTCTAAGGCTCCACAACTGGATGAACTCAATGCAATCTCTGGGAGCCTCAGAACCTTTCCTAGGCCATGATATGAAGATATTTGGTTTTTTCTGCACTTGCAAACAAGGGTGATGGTCTTGAACATGAGGAGCCCGTTGAGGCCAGATAATGGCTAATAAGGGGGTTCCAATGCTTCTAGTACAGAGATGAACCAGCGAGTGGAGGGTAGCATAACGGGTTAAGATTTTAAGCAGCACGTTAGGTTGACCTCAGGTTGTTCCTACTAAATGCTGATTTGACCAAGCGCAATGGTGTTGGATGAGGAAAGGCCTGCTGTGTCTAAATGACAGGCAAAGGATGGATTGGGCTTCAGGGCAGGTAGATAAGCAGCAAGCAGTAGGATGTATTCTTGTGTAAAGGTACTCCATGCAGAGGAATGTTAAGGTGATGAAAGTGTTACATTCAAGCCTTTTTATGCACATGTCTGGATGAAGGCAGTACTTCCAGTGGCGGGGGTTCACTCTGTCAGCATGCCTGCTGCTGTAGTGAGGCAACACCAAAGACAAAAAGTGCTGCCTTATATCTGGCATGACCTCTGATTCTATGATGCATAAAAGGTGCTGCCAAATCAGGACAATGGCCCTCATTATAAGTTTGGCGGTCTGGAAAAAAGCACTGGCTACAATGGTTACTGGCAACTTTTCCGGATCGGCAAAGTAAAAGTCTGCCGGTAGGGGCAGTGAACTACCGGCATGCCTGACCTGCTGGAAGTTCAAGCCCCTTACCAGCAGATTTTTCCACTGAAGCACCAGCACTGTAACTAACAGTGTGGTTGCTTCAGTGTTCGCATTCCCATGGAGTCCTATTGGACTCCTATTGGGCTCCATGGGAATGGGAATTTACTGGCTCGCCACCACCTGGTATATCCCGGTATTACCGTGATATTGGGTGGCAGGAACTGTAAGCTGAGTCTGCTGGTAACCCGCTCGTACTGGCAGACTCATAATGAGGACCTATACGTAGTAAATTTGTTGTTTAAGCAGACCAGACTTTTATCCGAATTGTGTGCCCAACATTTTCGGATGCTGTAGGGAGGCAACACGAAAGCCAAAAAGTGGTGGGTTATATCTGGCATGACCTCTGATTCTATGATGCATAAAAGGAGGTGCCAAATCAGGACTATGGCCTTCATTACATGTTTGCCGGTCCAGAAAAAAGTGCTGGTAACAACGGTTACCGGCACCGTTTCTGGACCGGCAAACTACAAGTCTACCGGTAGGGGCAGTGAACTACTGGCAGGCCTGACCTGCAAGCAGTTCAAACCCCTTACCGGCATATTTTCACTGAAGCACTGGCACAGTTACTGGCGGTGCTGGTGCTTCTGTGTTCCCATTTCCATTCTCAAGACTCCATGGGAATGGGAAGTTACCGGCTTGCTGTCGCCGCCCGTAATATCCCAGTATTACCGGGATATCATGCGGCAGAAACGGTAAGGTGAGTCTGCCAGTAACCTACCAGCAGTCTCATAATAAGGGCCTTTGCATAGTAGATTTGTTGTTTAAGCAGACCAGTGTTTTATTTATTTCTGAATTTTTTGTGTTTAAAGTGTGCCACAAACTCAAGTGCACTAGAAAGGCCACAAATATAGTATTTGACCCATCTGCGACTTATTCTGATTAGTCTGATCGACAAATCTGTGTCAATTTCGGATATCCAGTTGCGACAGTACCTGTGGTCCAAAGCTCCACACTTCAATCATTTGAAGGTACTCTATTTAGGAGAGAGAGTTTTCAATCAGGATGCATGCCAGGGCATTAGGCATTGACTTCTGTAAGATAAGTAGCTGCCTAGAACAATTTTAATCCAGCATGAATGCCACAATAATGTTGATATGCGTGCTGCAATATTTGCTTTTTCTTGATGCAATATTTGGACATCGAAGCTGCAGTATCCTCGTGGCTCTGAGTAATAGGAGGTGTAGTTCAGGCTTCTGTCATTTTAGAAAGATGGGTGAGGTTTGTGGGTGGGAGGGGGCGCTTAGGCTAAGAGGCATGTAGTTGTGATGGGCAGTTGCATTCCTTCTTCGGCAGCAGGGTTTCCCTGTGAGCTGCCAACAGACATATGAGGAATCAGTCGATGGTAGATGGGGCTGGAGAAAAGAATGAACCATTTGGAGGGTTAACCTGGAGACCACATGTTGGAAAGACAATAGGGGATGAAGGCTACCAATCCAAGCCCCAGTGAAGGGGAATCATAGTGTATTGTATTGGTCATTTATATAGCTCCCTTTTCCCCATTTTTATGTCATCAATGCGCTTTGTGGTTGGAACGCCATCAGGGACCATAGTCCATGTGTGGGAGATTCTAAGAGTTGATTTATAAGATGCGTGTGTGCATTTTGCCAGGTTAGGATTTAGGTGGGCTGGCCAAGCTGCAGTATTCTTGTGCTTAGGGTAAGTTGTGTGTTATTTTAAATATGACTCCGTGTGTGGTATGCCCTACTGAATGGCCAATTTACTATCAAATTATGAAGATGACACAGGGGAGCATTTCAAGACTAATGGCCAGTTTCAGCACCCAACACCAATATAAGATGGCTGCCTTCTTTAGGACTCCAAGGTTTCTTTGTCCTTCCTTTATGTCTGTTAAGGCATAGTCCAGTGTCTGCAACAGTTTCTTTCCTTTTCTTGTGTATGGTGCACAGTAGCCTCTATTGACTGCAGTGTTGCCTACTGGTTTTGAGTGAATGCTGGTGTTGCTGCCAAGTTGTCGTTGGGCCTATAATGGGGTATACAATGCTGTGCAGATTGGAAGTCTCAAGAGGTGGGTAAGTTGCAGGGCCATGATGCAGACAGAGAAGAGAATAGCAAATGTTAGTGCAGGGGAGAGGAGACATGCAAATAATGGCAGGGAGAAAGAGCTAAAGTTTCAGAAGCTAGAAAAGCAGGATGTCGTCTTGTAGCTCCTGTGCTGGTGGCCATTTTGCATCCAATGATTGTATTGGTTAGAAGGTCTTAAAGTGTAGCAGGGTACAATGGAATCACCTATATGCATTTGGCTGATCAGGCTAGCCACGGGGTGGGTCATGTGGTGGGCCATGGGGTGGGTGGTTCCAAATCCAAGAGGTGGTTCTTGAGATGCGTTCTGGCCTACAAGGAGCTGGTTCCTGATTTCAGTGGTTGTGGGTGATACGTTCACATGAGACATTTTTCTTGTTCTTTTATCTGAATGGACGAGATCATTTTACATCCAATATGTAAAGCCAAGGCTGTGGGCTTACACTTCAATGACAGGTTAGTTTAGCACTTACCTAATAAATGGCACAGGAACTTAATAGGAACAGTTAGATATTACAGATTAGTTGTTGCGTTTATTGAACTTCAATCCAGTGGCCTCATTATTTAAACTGGGTCCTCATGCCGGGCTTGAGGACTGTTTATTTTGCGATATATGCACACAGCAACAGGAGTAATAGCAGTGACAAACACCGCCCAGTACTTTGGGACTGCTTTCCTTCTTAATTCTATACTAGATGCAGGCTTCTGGGATATTACTTGCACCTTTGTTCCTCATTTATTTCTGATTGCATAAGGCTTAGATTGGAGCCTTTCTCAAAGCTTTGCATGGTGAAATAATTTGATGGTGTTCTTTCCATGTATGGATCCTCGTGTTCACACAGCTGCACCCATCATCGGGGACCCTCCCTGGAAATACTTCGCGTTTGGCAGAGGAGGTCTTTGCGAGACTACAAAACTTGTTGTGGAACCAGTTGCTTATTATGAACTGCCACTTTGAGATGGCTTTTGTGACCAGGAGATGCAAAGAAATGGATCCAGGAAACCCGAAAGAAGGTATCCATATTTGGTGAAGATGGATTACTGGTGGCTACTATGTTCAGCGCTAAGGCGTCAAGCGCTATAGAACTTTTTCAAAAATACAAATAGTTTTTTCTGGCAGAGAGCTATGAGAGAGAGAGTGAGAAAGAGAAAAAGAGATAAAAAGAAAGAGAGAAATAAAAAAAGAGAGAAAGTGAAAAATAGAAAGAGAAAGAGAAGGGCAATAGAGAGAAATAGAGAAAAAGAAAGTGTGAAAGAGAAAGAAAAAGAGAGAGAAAAAAAATTAGGTGATCAAATAAGGAGACTTTCATGTTGTTATGACTTGTTTTCTATACTCTGACCTGGTGGACAGATGTATAGGAGATGACAGGGGCAACTCTGGGAGCTATAGCCAAACCAGTTCAAGGTAGCAAGGTGAGCAGTCAAGGCTAAGGACCTCATTATAAGTATGCTGGTCCGGCAAAAATGCTGGTGAAACAGCTGGTAATAATGGGTCTGGCATTGTTCCCGGACCCGCATACTCCAATTTTGCTGGTAGGGGCAGTGAACTACTACCTGACCTGCCAGGAGTTCAGGCCCCTACTGACAAAGAATTGCCCCTATCACTGGCACCGTTACTACCGGTGCCGGTGATAGAGGTAAACCCATTCCATGGAGTCCAGTAGGCACCCTATAGGACTCCATGGAGTCTGTTGCCAGCACCCATAATATGCCAATAACACCGGTATATCGGGTGTCAGTAACGCTAGTTAGTAAGGCTAGTCTGTAATTTGCCCATAGCACCGTAGCACCGGTGGGTTACCAGCAGACTCGTAATGTGGGCCTAAGTCTCAGAAAGGGTGAGCTTGGTAAGGGGTCTACAATGAGTCCAAAGGGTAAGTAGACAAAAATAACCCTTAGACAATCAGTTAGAAAAATACCATTTATTATATGACTAAACACACACAATGAAAAAGGACTATAAGTAGGTAGTTACTATCACACAAACGAATATAAAACACAAATATACAGCCACATAGAAAGTGCCAGAGAAAAGGAATACTACGCAACTCCTGAAAGGGAAGGTAGGAAAGTCATATAACAATTAATCCAAGAAATCACAAAACCCTAACTTCAGAAGTCCAGCCCTATGTTGTATGGGGCCTTAAGCCCAAATGTTCAGCAAAGTTCCACAGAAGTTTGAGAAGCGAGAAACAATTAGAATAGAAGTCTTGGAGACCTGGGAATGGTCCCAAGAGTTAAAAGACACTATGTTGCAGTCAACAAAACCGTTCCCGACTTTCGGAATACTTGTACGAGTAAGCAATGGCAAAGCCAAAGTGTTGTAAAAGTTTCTAAAAAGCTACCAAACTTTCAACAGGAAGCGATAGGGGTCAGGTAACTACTACTGTAACTCACCAAAGGTGTTGGTAATGGAATTACTGGCACTTTTTTTTTACCACACTGCCAATCATGTAATAAGGCCCAGTAACTAGTAAAAATATCAACAGAAATAAAGACTAGAGGTAGAAATAACAAAATATAGACTAAATACAATTATTGCGTGTTATTTTTGAGGTTGGCCGTAAGGCTGTGCAAAATGGCTGAAATTCACTCTGTGGGAAAATGTGTGAATTCTGGTGAAAATGCCCACATTTTAGGAATTTCGCCAATTACGCCCACAAACTCTGGAAAAAATACAATTTTGGATGTTTTTCCACCTGACATTTCAGGTTTTCTCAGAATTTGTGAAATGTTTCAGGCATAACATAATTGTTTTTTAAAAGAAAATTTCTTAGAAAATCTAAATTCACCTAAATATGGATAAATGGATGCAAATCTTCCACGTTAGCGAAACAGAATTGGAAACAAATGTCAATTTCATTTTTCCGGTGGTAATTTTGCCCTAGAAGGCTTGATGTTTTCTACAGGGGCGGAGCCAGCCTCAACATTTTGGGAGGGCTGGATGGCAATTTTGAAAGTTGGTATTGAGAGGGGCCATTAAACCTATTGTGCTATTGACCACCCATTTCCGCCCCCTAATTCCCCTTGAGCCCAGAAGGCTGAGTAGATATTACGCCTTTCGTTGGCCTAACAGATGAATCTTTCACCCCAAATCACCAGCGGCGTATCCAGGGTTGTGTAACAAGTGGGGCCTACATCTAATGTGGTAGGGCACATCCTCTGCCCCCCGGTCAAATGTGCAGGAGTGACCAAGCATAGAGAGTGAGCGCAAAGCAATCAAAGGAGTTCTGGGGGTTCTCCCCCTGAGAACATTTTAAAAATAGTGGGTTAAAATGGTGCATTTTACAGTACACTTTCTGTGATAAATTAAGTAACAACCCACCCAGTTTTCAACCAGTGTTGTGGGGTAAGACATGAAAAGAATTCTTTAGATTTCAAGCCATGGACAATGCACAGGAGCATTTTGCAAGGCATTTTTACAATGCCTTTGCCCGCTATGTGCTAGTACTCTGCCAGTGTAAAAGAACATTTTCATATTGATTTTTCCCACACATGTTTATTCTGGTGCACCTACACATGGCAGTATTCCCACGTGAGAACATACTCATGTTTGTTTTCCCCTTAATGCCAATAATGATTCTATAACAAAACATGCTCCTGCTGGCTCTGCCAATATATGTCAGTATCCCCACATAAGAACATACTCCTGCTGGCTCTGCCAATATATGTCAGTATCCCCACATAAGAACATGCTCCTGTTGGCTCTGCCAATATATGTCAGTATCCCCACATAAGAACATACTCCTGCTGGCTCTGCCAATATATGTCAGTATCCCTACATAAGAACATGCTCCTGCTGGCTCTGCCGATATATGTCAGTATCCCCACATAAGAACATGCTCCTGCTGGCTCTGCTTTAATGCCAGTAAAAACAACAAATCGATGGTACAGTAAGAAAGCATGTCTTTGAGGGTTAGCTGGTGAAATAGTTCAGCGGGTTGAGGGCTTGCTGTTGCGATCTGAGTGGGATCTGCAGGTCACAGATTCAAATCCTGGCAAGGGCAACTCAGCCTTGATAAATAAGTGCCAACTTTGGTTCTGTGATAATTGCATGTACGTATGTTCTCTGGACAGCACTTTGGCCAAAGGGCTATATAAGTATCATATCATTATACACATATAGGAACACTCATCACGTTGTAATAACCCCCAACGCCAGTAAAAATAGCATGCCCCCATGTAAGGACACTTATTTTGTCACTGTCATTTCTCTTTGACCTTGACACCAGTAAATAAAATGCCATGCCACAGTTAGGAAACATGCCCTCCCCATGCTAGAACACTCAACACGTTGCCTTTGCTCTTAATACAAGCCCAAAATGTCCAGCCAGTCTAATTGCAGTACCATCCCCCCGCTCCAACCCCTTCTTCACATAATAACACTCAAGTTGCCTTTGCTTTGCCCAAAAAAACGCCAGTAAAACATGCCATGCTCCTGTCAAAATATGTTCATGCTCCAATGCCCTGCCCCAGGCCCCATCCACATATACGCACATACACAGATACACTCACACACCTATACACACACAGATTCACATGTATACAGATGCGCACACACACATATATATATATATACACACACACATTCATACACATTCACCCACCAGTCCTGCACCCATACATCTTATCAGCCATTCACACGAGCAACCAAAATCCTTCACACTGCACTGTCTTTCACATGAGCATTAGCACCCATGTACAACATTCCACTGCATTCATTCATATGCATGCACTTCCAGACATCCCCTTCAGATAAACATACACAACCTTACACATTCCCTTGCATGCAGGCACACATACATGCATATAAACCTTGCATGTACACAAACAATGTTTTAGTTTGGGCTATAACGTGCAGAGACACCTGTAAGCCGAAACGATTGCATTGGAGTACAGATAGGGAAAAATGGCATATGAGATGTGCACTAAGGTTGAAGGTGTTTGGTTGTTTGCCCACCCATGGCCATGCTAATCCCTATGGCCATTCCCACCCAGTTCTTGTCCCTCCCTGCCCTAAACAGCTCCTCATGGGAACTCTTTGTGCTTGCTTTAATCAAGTGCCAACGTTTTTTCAAAGCAGTCTTCTGATATTTAATGGCTTAATTGTAGCTGTGAACACAATGCTGTTGTAATACAAATGTTTTATCTGGGTCTGCATTCAGCCACTTGATTTATTAGCACTGTGAGTGTCCTTCACTGAAAACCTGTTAAGAAAAGCACTTGCAAAGCCAACAGTTTTGCATTGTGTACAAGTATTAGGCATTTGCCAGGCACAGTTATTAGATGCCCATGTACTCACATCATTTTGCACTAGCTACCATCAATGCCCAGTTAATACCGCTACGGCAGTGCCTGGCAAGTGCCTTTCCCATGACTACACAAAAGGCCAAACTGTTGGCATTACCCATGCTTGTTTTCTTACCTGTTTCCTTCTGGATTGATCACTGAGGCCCTACCCTATCTATGCCTCTGGAACTCACAGGATATTTCGTCAATGCTAATTATTTGGGGCGTGAGCCATCTAAAAACTGGGATCAGCAGTAAAGCCTTTAACTTCAACATTTCAACAAAGGGGGTCGATTGATATCCCCTGGGCAGGCTTTTGTCCTCTGCCTCTGTTCGTTTTCTGCTGCCACAATCACCTTAATGACACTTTTCACACTTCAGAGAGAGATGCATTTGTTTATTTTTAAAGTAGGTGGGACATTTGACAGGTTCTTGCTGTCTGAGCCCCTGGCTGGAAGTTAGAGCAGAGTGATGTCTGCTGCTTCCATTGGGAGGGCTTTAGTCCTCCCAAGTCCAAGCCTGGCGGCGCCCATGGTATTCCAGGAGGTGCATCCACCCCGTTCCACTCCAGTATCAAGTGGTGGAGGTAGGGGTAAGTGGAAGGGCTACCTAGTCCCACTGTACAGCAGTCGAGGAGGGACTATGTGCATGCTATGTTGTGATACTGTGTCAGCCGGTGGTCGGTCATTTTTTCGGAAAAAAAATGTAGAATGTCAATAATGTCCAAAAAATAATGTCGAAAAAAAAAAAGTTGAATTTCTTTTTTTTAAATTATATATTTATTTTGGGGTCTGGGAATTAAAAAAAATGGGTAAAACCAAAAAAAAGAATAATAAAAGGGGGGTTGGCAGGGGAAAACACCCATTTCGAATAAAAAATGTAATAAAAAAAATTTGACTTTTTTCGACATTATTTTTTTGAAAAAATGACTCGACATTTTTGTATTCGAAAAAATGACTATAAACCGTGTCAGCCTATAGCACGGCTTCTGGCATTTGCATGGCTTCATTGCACTTTGGGCCCAGTGAGGAACAAGGGTTGGGGTGCGAGTGCGTTTTTGGGATCAGAAAGAGAACAGAGCAATGATTGGTATTTGATTGGCTGTGCATGGTGTGCTGGCAGTTACTGTTGCCAACGTGCAGGTGATCCTGTGCTGTGTTTGTGTCTTGGGTTCGAGCTTTTCTGGGTCAGCATACACGGGCATTAGTATGAGTGGTATGAGGTTCTTGGTAGGTGGCGATCTGATATCTCACTTATAACGCGCCTAAACGCAAGTGTTTCAAGGCGCAACAAGACAAGGTAGGGAAAACAGAGGGAGGACAAGACAAACGATCTTACTAGGCCTTGTGTCATTCCGATCGTGCAAGTGCGACAGCGCAAAGTGCAGGCGGGAAGGGAGAGGAGGAAGTGCTAGGGAGAGGGAAGTGGGAAGTACAATCAGGGCAGCAATTGCTCTGAGTAGGTACAGCCCAATCAGCACAGCCCTGGGTAAGAGCAAAGAAGAGAGAGGTAATTGGTGAGTGGGTTCTTAAATTGTGTGTAGATGAAAAGACAGTTGATAGATGCTGGTCAGTGCTGGAAATGGATTATTAACTGCGGGCTCCCACCAGCGACGGTGAGAGCGGAGCAGGAATGGGGGGGTTAGGGTGGGAGATAAATGGTGCAAATTATAGAAGGTGTACATATTTTCAACGTACAAAGTCTCGAGAGGATAGATCAGGGGCACAGTGCTCGCCTTGGAAACAAGAGGACATGGAGCAACACAGGTTCGATCCCCGGCATGGAGACTCACAGGTTCGATCCCTGGTTACCCGCTTAGAAACCTCTGGGTATTAAGCGTTATAAATAACCAATAAATATAAATAAAGAGCGCTGTACCTAAACATTTTCTGCAGTGTGAGATATTAACATACATATTCAGAAGTTTTCCATATCAGACATTCCAGTGGTCTAGTGGGCAGGCCTCTTGATTTTGGTCCTGAGTTGGAGTGCTGGCTTTGGCAACAAAAGCAGATCATTTTCATGAAAGGGTACAAATAGATTTCCCCGAGATCTGGTGGGACATTTTTTGCCGGATCCAGGAGAATCCATCCCACTGGCCATCACTGGTGCTAGTGTAGAGTAGTGTGGGTGTCGGTTTGATGTGCTGTGCTATTTGGAGTTAGATGGCAGTCACGCTCCTAACATCGCTAACAGGGCCCTAAGCAGCCTATTTGGCCCAGTTTTCACATCCAGACAACACAGAAATGCATAGCTGATCATAGCATGGCATGTCATGTCAGATAACAGTACCACACTGCATGTGGCATTCATAATACAGAACGTGTGCCATTTACATGGCATCTTGCTACTGGCGAAATTCAGGGTATAGTGCTGTCACCTGGTTGAAGGTTTCCCTATGGAGTCGGCCCAATAGGGGTGGTTTGGCCTTGCCAGCTGTCCCAACACCCATAATTGCTAAACAGTGGCATGCGTGGGGGAGGGGTGCATGGATGACATGTGGTGCAAGGTGGAATCCCAAAAATCCTCCGTTTAAAAAAATAAATCTCTAAGTGAAAATGATAGCACATATTTTTGCTGCGGCCTCTATTGATGATGTCATCATTTTTGCTCACTGTATTTTCTCCTAGAATCAGGATGCGTTTCATCGTCACAGGGAATGCAAACTGTTTGTGATCACTACTCCTTCTGGGTACCATTGGGCCGAATATATGCTCGGCGGTATTAGCAGTCCTAATACTGCATGAGTGTTCCCGTGTTAATGGTAATTCCTCACCTGATCCCGGGTGTTTGAAGTCCCATAAATCTTTCATGGGGAGTGCCATCATTACTGCATGTGATAATACTGCCAGCACCACTGCCGCCATGTTTAGCGGTGGTAATAGCTACACTCACAATCCCGGTTTATCCATTGACACACAGCCCGATCTTCAAGAACTGCACTTTTTTTCCAGCTGGCAAAAGGACACAAGGCAGCCGCGTAGTCAGAGTGGCATTTTGTGGTAAACTCTGGCCGCTGTTCTTTGAAGCAGCCATTTTGAACGTGTTCCCTGATCTGCGCCATCATTCTCAGCGTACTGCGCCTGCCGTGTGCTTCTACTGCTTTCGCATTGTAATTAAAAACGTGTAAATTGCTCTTCTCGGAGGTTTGACCTATCTTTCACTTTGTATATCGAGAGGGAATGCTTTCACGCTTCCGCTGGCAGGCAACGGCTGCACCTGCTGCATTCTTCGGCGCACTGCAGTTCACTTGTGCACGTGACTGTGGTATGCCGGTGCCCCCCTACCCCGCCGCCACCTCCGGCAAGGTGTTGTGCTTCCATACTGCTCCTATAACGCCATCCAGCACACACTGCTTAATTATGCAATCTACAACAAACCAAACAGAAGTTGCACACTTTGCCAAGAGCGAATTGCAGAGGCGACCGTCCTCGGCTTATGACAACATTACTGGCGCAACGCCACTTTTTAACTCTTTCATGACCAGTGTGATGATGTGAGACCAACAGGACACAGTTGACACAAACAGTATAATCGAATACCTTCATTAAACAACAGGTTGGAGAGGGAGGAACAGGCGAAGACCTGGCAACAACGAAACAGAACACCCTCTCTGGTTAGAGTGACTCAACTAGGAATAACTAATACAGATTTCTGGATTAAAGATGCAGGACCTGCACACTTCACTGGCAGTACCACTATACAGACCCAGCGCGTGTAATTCCCGCACCCTACCAGGGCTGAACTATCCTGGATTCAGGCTGTTGTCATGCTTACAGGACCAGGGGGCTTCAGCTAGAACTCAAACTGGAAAACACCGGATTTGAAGGTGTCAAGATGGAGACCACAAGCCATGCTGGGGCCTACTCTAAAGGGCATCATGTCCTTCCCAGGAATTCTTATTTTTCATACAATGTACCAGGGATATTTCTCCCAGCTGTGTCCCAGAGATGTAGCACCCAACATGCCGCTGTGCGACAAATCAGTGCCCCAAGGGTATGGCACCCAGCACGCTTCTCTGCTACAGAGTAATGTCCCCAGGATATAGCGCCCAGCACGCTTCTCTGCTACAGAGTAATGTCCCCAGCATATTGCGTCCAGCACGCTTCTCTGCTACCAAGCAGTGTCCCTGGGATACTGCGCTCTGCATGCTTCTCTACTTCAATCAATGTCCCTACTCTACTGCTGTACAACAATGTCCCAAGCATCTGGCGCCCAGCATGCTTCTATGCTACAGAATAATGCCCCCAGCATATAGCGCCCAGCACGTTTCTCTGCTACAGAATAATGCCCCCAGCATATAGCGCCCAGAACGCTTCTCTGCTACAGAATAATGTCCGCAGGATATAGTGCTCAGTACGCTTCTCTACTACCAGGGGAGCCGACTTATGAATTTCCCGGGGGTCGGAGGTGCCCAAATACAGGAAGTGACATCACTGGCAGTTATAGGACCACAAATTTGGATGTAGTCGGCAACTTGGTGCAACGGCGCGCGGGGCGGGGGGATGGAGGCGTGCGCAGCACAGAACAGTGGAAACATTGGCTAGCATGTAGTGCATATACTAAAGTCAAGTAAGAAGGAGATTTAAGCCTTCGAGTTGCATTCCAGTAGGCCATCACTGCCCCTACTCCACCCCTCTATAATCATCCAGGTTGTAGTAGCCCTCAAAAGGCAGAGCAACACAACTAGGATGGGAGAACGAAATGCCGTCCCAGCCTGTGAGTGTGTCAAACATCAGAGCAAAGACTGTGCAGGTGCCTCCTACCTTGGAGCACAATCTCACTAATTTGGTGCAAATCTCGGAAGTGGGAGCGTGGGAATCCCCCGCGTGTGTGTGGGCTGCAGCCCCCGGATCACATCCTCACTTCTTGAAACTCTGGCCAAGGCTCTTTGGGCAAGCGTTCAGGATGGGTCTCACACCTATAAACAGAGTGATATATTGAGCGGGCACCTCACTCCTTGGAGCATAGTGTACCCGTTGCTGGTAATCTCACAACTGAATGTACAGGTTCCCTCTTGCTCATCTCAGTGACCCCACGTATATTAATGGAGTCAGTCTCCCATCTGGGAAGACAATTATATTTCTGTTAAAACACTCTGAATTGTCACTCCAGTTTTCTCGATCTATAGATCCATACCATATTCATTCAATGTGTGTGCAGGGGTGATAACTTGTGTCTGAGAGAGCTCATTCCCCTGTATGTGGGATCAGGCTCATTTTGCCCCATGGCCCCTCCAGAAGGAGTGAGCAGGTTTTAACACCCTGCTGATTCTGCTATCCGACAGGCTCGAGCCTTCTATCCCTTGCCACATCGCGGCATCACGGCTCCCAACATCCTGAGCGGCAGCTTATGGACAGCAGGAAGCTCCGGACATGCCTGTTGCCAATTGAATGTAGACAGATCTACTATTAAGACACTGGGAGAGAGCCATGAATCCACATTGGTGGTGAAGAAGCACTCAACATACAGAACACATTGGTATAGTGTTGCAGTCCTGCTGAGAAATGACAATTCTGAGCATGTGAGCAGTAGGCTGGATCAGTGCTGCCCCATAAAAGGTGTGGAAGCCTCTGTGAGAAGTGGCAGTACTGTCCCAACAGTGAGAAGTGTAGTATTTTCACATTAACTATGCTTAAGAACTTTGGGTTATTGAATAGTGCTGCTAGATTCTGAGTAATTCCATCCCTTTAAATATATGAGCTCTTGTATAACCACGACAGTGTTGAGTTATTCTGATGATGACATACTTGCTCAATAGTTCTGGTTCTGTATCATTAAATGTACTTCAGATCTTTAGAGTATCGGAAGGATAGCTCAGGGGCAACATGCTAGCCTTGGAAGCAAGACGACACAGAGCAACACAGGTTCGATCCCTCGGTCCGCACAACACAGGTTCGCTCCCTCGGTCCACGCAACACAGGTTCGCTCCCTTGGTTCGCGCTTAGAAACCTCCGGATAGTACACGCATTATAAATAACCAATTAAAATAAAAAGAAATACATCTGTTGAGAAGTGCTGGGGCCTTGTCAATAAGAGTGTAGCAGCTCAACTGAGAGGTGCTGATGTTGTCCTATCAAAAGTATAGCAGCCCCACTAAGATGAACTAGCATTGCCTCAACAAAAGCATAGTATTATCGCTGAGAAGATTCAACAATTATAGAAGCCCTGTTACAGCAGTACTATCCCATCAAGAGTATAGCGAGCTAACTGAGGAGTACCAGCATTGCCCCATTTCAAATATGGCAGCTCTACTAGAAAGTGCTGGCTCATAGGCCTCCACTCCCCACCCATAGGATTCACCCTCACCACGTGCACACTCAGAGACATGCAAACAGTCTCATTTGCCCTCTCCCTGCCCCCTCCCTGGCTTTGAATCTGTACCTCCATTATTAAAAATCCTTCTGGGTTGGGTGTACCTCTACATCTGTTCAGATGTACAAATACACCCAACCCAAAACGAGTTTTAGAAATTGAGGGACAGACTTGTTTTGCATCTGTGCCTCCATTTCTAAAAATCGTTTCGGGTTGGGTGTACCTCTACATCTGCAGATGCACAAGTATACCCAACCCAAAACGATTTTTTGAAATTGAGGGATAGATGCAAAGCAAAAGCCTCTTCTCTCCGGCGGGGGAAAAGGGGTGTGGATGGTGGCTCAGCCCCCTGTACTCGGCGCCCCTGTCTAGTGCAGAATAATGTCCCCAGGATAAAGCGCCCAGCACACTTCTCTGCTACAGACTAATATCCCCAGGATATAGCGCCCAGCACGCTACTCTGCTGTAACCCAGTGTCCCTGGGATACAGCGCTCTGCATGCTTCTCTACTTCAATCAATGTCCTGGGGATATAGCACCAAGGTCTCTACTCTGCTGTACAACAGCTTCTCTGCTACAGAATAATGTCCCCAGCATATGGCGCCCAGCACGCTTCTCTGCTACAGAATAATGTCCCCAGCATATGGCGCCCAGCACGCTTCTCTGCTACAAAATAATCTCCCCAGCATATGGCGCCCAGCACGCTTCTCTGCTACAAAATAATGTCCTCAGCCTATGGCGCCCAGGACGCTTCTCTGCTACAAAATAATGTCCCCAGCATATGGCGCCCAGCACGCTTCTCTGCTACAGAATAATGTCCCCAGCATATGGCGCCCAGCACGCTTCTCTGCTACAGAATAATGTCCCCAGCATATGGCGCCCAGCACGCTTCTCTGCTACAGAATAATGTCCTCAGCCTATGGCGCCCAGCACGCTTCTCTGCTACAGAATAATGTCCCCAGCATATGGCGCCCAGCACGCTTTTCTGCTACCAAGCAGTGTCCCTGGGATACAGCGCTCTGCATGCTTCTCTTCTTCAATCAATTGCCCAGGAATAAAGTACAGAGGTCTATATTATGCTGCACAACAATGTCCCCAGGAAATAGCACCCAGCACTCTTCTCTGCTACAAAGCAGTGTCCCTGCGATACAGCGCTCTGCATGCTTCTCTACTTCAATCAATGTTCCTACTCTACTGCTGTACAACAGTGCCCCAAGCATATGGCGCCCAGCACGCTTCTCTGCTACAGAATAATGCCCCCAGCATATAGCGCTCAGCATGCTTCTCTGCTGCAACGCAGTGTCCCCGGGATATAGCACTCAGCTCACTTCTCTACTTCAATCAATGTCCTGGGGATATAGCACCAAGGTCTCTACTCTGCTGTACAACAATGTCCTCAGCATATAGCGGCCAGCACGCTTCTCTGCTACAGAATAATGTCCCCAGAATATAGCGCCCAGTAGGCTTATCTGCTACAGAATAATGTCCCCAGCATATAGCGCCCAGCACACTTCTCTACTACAGAATAATGTCCCCAGCATATAGCGCTCAGCTCACTTCTCTACTTCAATCAATGTCCCAGGGATAAAGTACAGAGGTCTATATTATGCTGCACAACAATGTCCCCAGAAAATAGCACCCAGCACTCTTCTCTGCTACAAAACAGTGTCCCCAGGAAATAGCACCCAGCACTCTTCTCTGCTACAAAACAGTGTCCCAGGGATATGGCGCCCAGCTCGCTTCTCTACGACAAAGCAATGCCCATGGCATAGAGCGCCCAGCTCACTTCTCTACTTCTTCAATGCCCCGGGTTATAGCATCAAAGTCTCTATTCTGTTGCACCGCATTGTTCCTAGAGTATGGAACCATCAATGCTTCTCTGCTACTAAACAATGTCCCTGGCATTCATCCCCCAGCTGACTTCCCTACTTCAATCATTGCCCCAGGGATATAACACCAAGGTTGCTACTACGGTGCCAGGGATAAAGTACACAGCACACTTCTCTGCTACAAAATAATGTACAGGGACTATAGCACCTAGCTCATCTGTCTGCTGCACTACATTGTCCCAGGGATATAGCTCCCACCATGCGTATCTGCTTCAAAACAATCATGTGATATAGTGCCCAGCTCATGTCTCTAATGTAGATATATACCAGAGATAAAGCAGCAAGCTCGCTACTTTGCTGAAGAACATTGACGCAGAGGTATGGCACGCATCCTGCTTCTTCCCCATGAATATACTACTAGCAGATATTCCCCTCTTCTCACTGGGCCTTGTGTTTCACCTGAACGACCTGAGCCCAGCATGAAGCAGGCCTACTAGGCCAGGCTCTTCACAGGTGACGAGTCTGCGGTTCCCAGGCGCGTCTCTCTGGCCTGGGAACCAAATCCTCCAGCCAAGGTTTCCACAGTATGGGGCTGCTCTTGAAATATTAATGACATTTCAAGGCATGGTCCAACCTGCAGTCCTTCCATTAATGCCAACATGCCTCCAGACCCCCTTTTGTCTCACCTGGGGCAGCCCCAGGTGTTACATTTTGTAGATTCCTCCGATTCTGCAACCTCTTCCTTGGCTGTAACACTGGTCCAAGCATTTGGCCTCTGTATCTTGTTACTGCCTCCACTAGAGCCTGAGCTATCACGGCCAGCAGAGCCTGAACACTCTGCCATGATCTCGTCTCCCTTCCAAGGCCTGCCAAAACTCAATCCTGATCTCCCGTTTGCCCTCTTCTGGCCTGCACCCAACCAAAGGGGATCCCTGTAGTCTTAAAGACAGATAATCCACCATCTGCCCTAGTCCCCATTGCTGGGGAGGAAAGACTCCAGAATGTGACTTTGCCACAGCATTGAATCCTCAACATTCCTCCTGGATTTCGCTGGAGCTTGGGGAGCACGTGACACTGCCCCCATTCAGGATTTATATATGTTTATTTTACCGATATAGTTTCTAGAGCATGGACCAGGCCAAGCAAGGTACTTTAAAATGAGGTCACGTCAGAATTTTAGGGAGGCGTCAACTGCAATGATACAGATAATGTGAGGGCCAGAGATTATTAAAGATGCACAAAGTCTCGCCAGCTGCGTCTAAACCAGGTTTCCCCGACCTTGTGTGGTTAATGAGCAACAGTTGCCTATTAAATGAAACAGTGAACAACACCCATTGCTCCATGAAAGATATCAGCATTGATGGCAAAAAACTGTCAGCATAAATTACTACTGAAATGAACTAAATAGCACACATAGAACATGTCAATGTTGAAAAAATAACAGTGAACCAGTCCAGGTGGACATTTAGTCAATTTCTTTTAAAACTACAATAAACAATAAGTTGGTGTTTGCAATGAATGCTAATGAAATGGGAAATTACATGTTTTTCAAGACACCTGAGACCTGTAAAACCTATCATAGTGGGTTTGGTCATTCTCCATTAAGAAGTGTTCAGAATGTTCATGCGGCCATTTTAAATATCCCCGGCTTTTCTGGAATTGTTTTGGTATTGGCGGACCATGTTTGCCCTATTAGTTGAAACCCTTTACGTCGATTCTAATGGCCTCTGCCTGCTTTTTCCAGTTTAAAAAAACATGCTGGTTCCTTTAGCATTCACAGCATCTGTGCCCTCGATGCATGCACCACTCAAATAAAGGAAAATGGCACAGAGAGGAAAAACAGGCAGACCTTTTCCGCATGATTTTCCGTCTCTGTGCACAAGGACAACACATTGCAAAAGGTTCTCCTAAGTAGCAAATCGTGTATTTTAAACAGGTGTGGACAGTGACATTGGTCACAAGTGGAAGCCTTTGCCTGTCCCACAGGAATTTTCAGGATATGTATTTGCAATTGGAGTATTTGTCGGCACACAAGAGCAGAGACGGTGGTCAAAACATGGAAGGATCCTGGAAACTGTAGCGGCAAATAGTGCATTGCATGACACACATGTCCAGTTATATGGTCGCTGTGAAGTGGAAAGCCATGTATCCACCTGCCTACGTTGAGCAATAACCTGCTGTCTGTGTTCTAGTCTATCCACCCCTGCCTTGCAGCTCCCACAAGAATGCTCTGATAACTTACCGATAATCTTCATTACTCCTTGTCCTACTCTTCCTCAGCACAGTACTTACCTCATGAGGCCCCTGCCTCTGACACAGGACCTCCTTTAATTTCTTTTTATTGCTATAACTCCTCCCCCACACCCATGTCACTCAGTTTCATATTACCAATCCGTAGCATGAGACCTTCCCCACAAGGAGGATGAGGAGGGTCGTCAGAACTATGAGGAGGAAGGGTAGGACTAGGAGTAATGATGATTACCAGTAAGTAATCAGAGCATTACCCCCACGTCCACTCTTCCTCGCCCCAGTACTTACCTCATGAGGTATACCAAAGCAGCAATGGGGAAAAGGTCCCAATGAGACACAGAGCCAAAACAGTGCAGAAACACACACCTTTAATAACTCCAAATTCACATCCCCACAGACAAAACTCCAACCCCGAAGGAACCAACGCCAGAGTGGGAGACATTCAACCTATAGTTGTAGATGAAGGTGCTCTGATCAGCCCAAGTAGAAGCCCTACAAATATACTGCAGAGAAACCCCCCTTGCATCGGCCCATGAGGCCGCAGAACCTCTGGTGGACCGCCCATGAACGTGCGCAGGCAGGCCAGAAGCCACATAGGCCATGGAGACCAAAACACAGCTCCACCGGCTAATGGACACCACAGATGCCTTACGCCCAGCCCCAGCCGGGCCAAAAGTAATCAGAAGACTGTCAGAGTGGCGGAAAGAGGAAGTCCTAGCCAAATACTCCAAAACCGCCCGCCGCACATCAATGTTATGCCAAGCCACTTCCTCTGGCGATTGCAGATTCTGAAAAAAAGACAGGGAGAACCAGATCCTGAGAGGTGTGAAACCGAGAAACAACTTTAGGGAGAAACCTTGGATCACACCTCAGCACCACCGATTCCGGCAAAACCCTCAGGAAAGGGGGGTGACATAACATAGCCCCAATCTCCCCAAGCCTATGGGCAGATGTTATGGCAATAAGAAAGGCAGTCTTCAGTGTCAGGTGTTTTATATCAATCTCAGAAATGGGCTCAAAGGGAGGCCCTTGAAGGAACCTTAAGACAAGAGGGAGATCCCAAGGTGGAAGCCCCTTTTAAGTACAAGGATGGGAAGAAGAAAAACCCCAGAGCAACTTTCCCACCAACACCTCCCCATTCAAGTGCCCATCTGAGTCCCCCAAAAGGAATTTTATGGAGGCCCACTCAGAGCGAAGCGTGGAAACTGCCAGGCCCTTGTCAAACCCATCCCAGAGGAATTGAAGGATAGCAGGGAGGCCAGAACGTAGGGGAGGGATCCAAAACTGCACACACCAGTCCCGGAAATGGCCCCAATGCGTGCCGTAAGCCTTCAGAGTGGAGGGTCTAAGAGCATTCATTATGGACTTTACCACAGGACCAGAGAACCCCTGAGATATCAGCCTAGCCCGCGCAATAGCCACACTGCCCATTGAATCTGGCGGACCCCCAACTGCAGATCCCCTAGAAGGGGACAAGGCCACTTCGGAACAAACCAAGGCTCCTGGGACCGCAGCTCCAACAGAGAGAGGAACCAATTCCGGTGGGGCCACAATGGAGTCAACAACAATATAGTCACCATGGACACTCTTATGCGCTGAACCTCCCTAGGCAGAAGGGGAATAGGTCGAAACACACAAAGCAGACCCTGAGGCCACTTCACAGAGCGGGCGTCCACCCCCCAAGCTCCCTCGGCCTGAAAACGAGAGCAGAAGAGGGGAACTTTCGCTGAGGCCAGAGATGCAAACAGGTCCAGAATAGAGGTCCCGAACCTGACACAGATCTCTGCAAAGACCTGGGCCGACAGGACCAGTTCCACAGAGGAGGGAAACCGGCAGCTGAGAAGACCTGCTCGAACATTGTCCACCCCATGATATGTGAAGCCACCAGGGACACTGCAACTAAGGGAGACTGGAGGTACTTTTTTACCGACCACTTATAAACAGCCCTCCATTGGACTTTGGTTTGAACAATACATCATGTTTAAAGGGTCACTTGCTTCCCCACTATCCCTTCTTGGTTATTCCTCTCGTATATGCTTTTTGATCATTATATTGTCATATATCACACCAAAATTTTATCAAAAATAGTAATTTATTATTCTTTCAAAAAATACATCATATAAAACACTTTTCAACACTCTTCTTTTTTTCTTTTTGTTCAATTGTAGGAAAAATCAATACAATTGGTTGACAAACAAACGTATATGTCAATAATTTTCAATTTCACTGTGCACATCAAATAATTTGTAGTAATGCTTTCTTTGACAATTTTTTCAAGATAAAAATATCATAAGGATCTGTTGTTTGCTCCCCTCTCATAGAGAAGTGCCTCCCAGTCCAAAGACTATTTTACTCTGTATCGCTATCACCCATGCTTATTTTCATACTGCATTCAAACCAAGCCACCAGGGACACCAGATGTGATCCCCCTATGCCCCTATCTGAGCTGCTAGGGCATTCAAGGAGCGGTCGGAACCCCCTTGGGGCTTGACGTATGCCAAAGCTGTCGTATTGTCCGTTTGACCAAAACCGCCCGGCCTTCCAGCAACCTCCTGAAGTACACCAGAGCCCGGAGAATGGGACACGACTCTCACCAATTTGATATTTGATGGCTCTCTTCTGGATCCCACAACCCCTGAGCAGAGAGGACCATCAAACGTAGCCCCCAACCCCTTCCGCTGGCATCGCTAGTAAGTTTGGTCACAGGAGGAATGATCAGGGACACCCCAGCCTGCAGATTTGGAACCCCCAATCACCACTGCAGGGAGAACCGCAGAACTGGGGACACAGGAATCAAAGCCTCGAATGCTTGAGACGTCGGGATCCAGTGAGAGAGAAGGTAGGATACCATGGGGCGTAAATGAAGACGGGCCCAGGGAACTAGAAACACACAAGAAGCCATGTGCCCCTGCAACTTCAGCAATAGGTGAGCCGGGACATACTGCCTCCTGAGAACCCTGCCCAGAACAGCCTGCAAGTGACGGACCCTCTCCAGGGACAGGAACACCCTCCCCATCCTGGTGCAAACCTGTGCACAAATGAAAACTAGATCTTGAGAAGCCTCCAGTTGAGACTTCTGACAGTTCACCAGGAAACCCCAGTCCTGCAATGCCTGGCAGACCAATCGGAGATGAGACATGACAGTCTGCCGGCAGGATGCTGTGATCAACCCATCGTCCAGGTAGGGAAAAATCTGAATGCCCCGCAGAGGTAAATGCGCCACCAGGAGAGCCACCAGCTTGGTGAACACTCTGGGGGCTGATCGCAGTCCGAATGGGAATACTCTGAACTGAAAATCTCGGGATCCCACTGCAAAGCAGAAGAACTTCATGTGCCAGGCACGGAGAGCCACGTGGTAATAAGCATCCTGGAGATCCAGAGATGTCATCCAATCGCCCGTGAATAATATTGGAAGAATGTTCTGTAAAGACTCCATTCTGAAGTGTTCCTTCTGGACAAAGTAGTTCAGGGCTTTGAAGTCCAGAATTAGACGATACTTCCCTCAAGGTTTGGGGAGCAGCAACACCGCGAGTGGAAACCTTGAGCCTGAACAGGGAGAGGAACAGGCATGATGGACACCTTTAACACTAATTCGGAGAGAGCAGCGTCCATGGCCAACCTCTTGAGCCGACACCCGGGAACCACAGTCCGAACTATGCAATGCTGGACAGGAGGAGACAGGAAATGCACTTGATAACCCCTTTGCACTGTGTCTAGAACCCATGAGTTGGAACACCACCTTTCCCATACTAGAAAAAAACTGCCGGAGCCGCCTGCCCACTGGCAATTCCAAATCGTCAGGATTTAGGTGCTGGCCCTGGACGCGAAGAGTGTGGAGGACCCGTACCCCCCTAGCTCTCGGATCTCGGAAAAGAATGTGATGAGGAGCCAGGGAAAGACCTGCTGGTCACTGGACCAGTACCAGAGGAAGACTTCTTGGCCATTGAAGGAGGCTTGCGTCGAAGTTTGTCAGCATGTTTGTCCGCCCTAAAAACATTGTGCACCTTATCCTCAAGGGACTCTCCAAAAAGCCTGGAACCAGTGAAAGGAAGTTTCAGGGCAGCCGCCTTCTGAGACCCATCAGTCTTCCAGTCTCTCAGGTGCAAATGCCTCCGGGCAGATACACCAGCCCCCATGGCCATGACTGAACCATGCACCCCATCAAATGCCAGATCGGCCAAAAGTTTAACCTGTCTCTGCATGTCTGTAAGCAAAGGGGCACAATCAGAACCTTCATTGACAGCTTTCTTCAACTTCCTGAAACCATTTAGCACTGTTTCAGCCGTGTAGGAACCGTAGATATTCTCTCAAAGGGCCATATGGGCCCCTGCATGAACCTTCTTAAGGCTGGAATTAACTCGGCGGTCCACTGGATCAGGGACGGCTGCCTCCTCGGCCGACATAGAGGAGCACCCCACCAGGCTGGCGAGGATATCATCGACCTCAACTGGATCAGACAGCAAAGTCTCACCCTTTAATGGGTAAAGTTTGGACATGAAGCGGGGCATTGCAATCTTCTCTGGGTCATGCCATTCCCGAAGGATTTTGTCCCGGATATCGGAAACCAATGGCAACCCCATCCTAGGGGTATGCCTATACTGACGAATCGAAGGGCCGGCCCTCTCCACTGGTACCAGGGGCTCTAAAAATCCCATGCAATCCCCAACTTGAGCCAGCAGCTCCCCCACTCCCTCTCTGTCCAGATACTTCCCTTCTGCATCAGCCGATGATGCACATGAAGAGGCTGATGACTCAGTGCCAGAGGAAGAAGAGGAGGAAGAGGAAGACAGACGCCTGCACTTGTGTCCATGAGTATGTGTGTGACTCCCTCTATGATGCTTAAGTGGCTTCTTCAACTGCTTTCTGGTCAGGGAACTACGCGTAGCCTGCTTATTTCTCTTTCTGTATAACTCAGGAGAAGAGGAAGATGAGGAAGAAGAAGAAGACTGGACCAGATGCCTGCTCTTTGCAGATTGTTTACCCATGTCGAGTATTTCCAAACACAGTGACCAAAGGAAGCCTGCTTCACCACGAAAGCCCTCTGTACACTGAGCCAAGGCTCCACATTCAATGACATGCCTCTCCTACATTCAAATAGAGGACAGAAAGACCAACAACCAATAGGAATAATCACAATCAATTCCTATGGCAACACTGCTTGCAATACCAGAGGCGGAGCCCACCCGCTTCCGGAGCAACGTAGGGAGAGAGAGAACAAACAAACAAAAGGAGCCGACAAGCCACACACAGCCGCCAGTGTAAGTACGGCCATGCGTCAGGAACACATGCCCCCAACTCCTTACCTTAACCCAGGTCTGTTTTCCCCAAGGACCCGGGCCTCGATGCCCTGCTCTGGCCGTAGCCCAGCAGAAACCAGGCAAGGCAACCTGACTCGACCGGGTCCCGAGCCCCGCAGGGAACCCAGGAGTCTTGCCACACCTGAGGAAGCTGAAGGCCCCGCCACACACCCCCACCAGGAGGCCAGCAATCGGAGTTCCCCAGCGCCCTGCTCCGGGAAGAAAACAAGCCCAACCTGCCAGAGGCAGGAAAAATTAAACTGAGTGACGTAGGTGTGGGGGAGGAGTTATAGGAATAAAAAGAAATAAAAGAAGATCCTGTGTCGGAGGAAGGGACCTCATGAGGCAAGTACTGGGACGAGGAAGAGTGGACGTGGAGGTAATGCTACTTGATGACTCTCTGCCAGCACTTTCTTTACCACACTAGCCTTTCTCAGGCTGCACTGCCATCCCAGTCTCATACCTTCTAATTCGTAACATCTACACCTCGGAACAGAGAAACTAGAAGCATCATTTTAGGGTGCAGAGGTCATCATGTTTCCCATGAGCTACACATGCTTTTCTAAGCTTACTAAACAACATGTGAGGGGAAGAAAACATGGTGGAAACAGCCATAACACTATAAAAATCTAAAGCCATTTGGATAAGCAAGATTGAGGCGCTTGCTTATGTCTTAAACATTGTACATGCAAAGGCAGTGTTGACAGGGAGGATAGCTTAGAGGCAACGCACTCACGTCAGAAGCAAGACAATGCGGAACGGTCTGCGCTTAGAAACCTCTGGTATTAAGCGCCTTATAAATAACCAGTTATAATTATAAAATAGACAATTAAAAATGAACCACTGTACTTGGGGAAAGCTAAGAAGTTGGAGCATCTCATTAAAAATGCCAGTGCAATGATTATGTAATGTGGATCTGAATACTGAGGAGGTGAATTTGGGGTTGAAAGTTTAAGATGAAAGGATTCAAGAATATTACAGAAAGGTATTTAATGTTTAGCCCACTACTTTTGAGCAATTATGTGGAATGAAATGTCCAGTCTAAATGGAATTACAACTGTTCTTTCACTATCGTAATACAAGACAAATGCTGGTGCAAAACGTGTAAGCACAAGGACTTCCTCAACTTAAAGGTGTTACACTGTACACGCAGGGCACTCATCACTAAAGTTAAAGCTGCATGTACGTTACTCCATGATTATCATGGAAGCCGCTAACAGTATTAAAGGCCTCTTTGCGACAGTCAAACACTGCCCCAACCCACGGTCCGACCCAATAATCCCTGAGTCCACAGAACAATGTACCAAAATAAACACATTCTTCATCTCCATGATAGATACAATCAGATAATATGTCAATGTGTCAAAACTGATGATCCCATCTCACACAACACAAAGCGGGACAACCTTCCTACCCATAACCCACAATGACCTTGCTGATACCCATGCAATACTAACACCCTACCTCATACACGGATAACAGCCTTCCCTACACCATCATAAAACACTTCCCAGCTGCCCTAACCCCTCCCTCCATCCTTCAAACAGTGAATGCCTTGCTTGATCAGGGCGTCTTCCCAAGTACCATAAAAAAAGCATTAATCTGCTCACTCCTAAAAAAACCTCTAAACTCAGACGACCCTGCTTACTAGCATCCGGTCACTAGCCTTCCATGTGAATGCCTTGCTTGATCAGGGCATCTTCCCAAGTACCATAATAAAAGGATTCATCTGCCGACTCCTAAAAACAAAAACCTCGAGACTCAGACAACCTTGCTAACTACCATCCGGTCACTAGCCTTCCATGTGAATGCTTTGCTTGATCAGGGCATCTTCCCAAGTACCATAAAACAAGGATTCTTGGGAACTACTTTATTGTATTGTCAGCCAACATGGAGGCATCCACATAGCTTGGGTCCTAGGAACCAATCTATGCGGTCTAGTGTTTTGGGTGTGGCAGGCCTGGAACTACTTTCCTGGTACTACTTTACCTGGGCTATATAAACCACACCCTGACTGCAGAACATGCTTCGTGTTACTTTGCAGCTTGCAACGTGACGCTCACCGTGTCCAGCTATTCCCTCGGAGAAGCAGAACCTGCAAGGAGACAAAAGGAACATCATTAGAAGCAGCATCTTACCTGCAGTCTTCATCTTTAAACACTCGCAGCTACTGAGAACAGCTTCCTCGAATCTGCACGCCTCCTGGACAGAACGACCTGAAAGAGGAAGATAGAGGCAACATTAAAGAAAGCTGTAGAGACATTTACAAATTACGAACTGCTCAAAAGGCTTACCTGGCTGGTTGCTTCTCGGCTGGCCCCACTCCGGACATTCCACTCGCGCTGAAGAACACCGTGAACTACAAGTGCTAGGGGTAAAGAAAGTTTTTATCTAAAAATAGGGCAAACAGAATCTACTCTGCTCACGCAGAGAGCGCGTTGCAGAAAACATGTTACATCTTGTTTTTATACAGATTCTTTGTCATCCAGGAGAGGGGAGGACTAGGGGGCACAGAGTCAATCTGGATTGGACACTAAGGGGGTCATTACGAGGTGGGCGGTAAGGGATTACCGGTAAGGGCACCGGTGCCGGTAATCCCTTACCGCCCTACTACGAGGTCCCTTATCGGGTCCCTTCCTTAACACCTGGTTTTCCCAGGCGTTATGGAAGGGACCCATTAAGGGACTTCAGAGCTAATAACGGGCCCGTTATTAACTCCATCCCCATTCCCATTGAGCCCTATGGGGGCTCAAATGGGAATGGGGAATGGTTCCCGGAATGGGGACTTACCGGGTCCTCCAAGGAATGACACGGTAAGTCCCTATTCTGGGAACATGGACCCGGAATACGGTAAGGGGGTAGATAATAGCGCCATGGCTACTTCCAACCTCACAATGACCCCCTAAAAGTGGTAACCTATAGGTACCATAGGGTGCAGCGAACTTGGTTGGTGTAAAGGCATGTGGTGAGATGACGTGGTGTCCTGGGTCAATCGGTCAGCTGGGCTCATCAGGCTGGCATGATGTATCGAGGTTTGAATTCCTTGTATCGTTGATATTATGTAACATTTCCCCTTGTGGCCACACATTCTCATCCATTCACTACCATGATTTGTTCATCCGGTGACCTCAGAGGCCTGTATCTTAATACTTGCAAAACATGGTTCGAGGATACATTATTTATTACTGGTCATTGATTCGATTTCACTTGTCAAACGCTGTGCATGATCTGTTTAGACAATTCAGGATATACTGACTAAAGGGTAGAGTCCTTGGGGTTATTGCAGGGTTTAGGGTGTCCACCTGATAACAATGAAGGAGGTACTGGATATATGACTGAAAGGGCTGGGTCACAAAAGGCACATATCATTGTGGATCTAACATTTTCATTGCGGGTTCAATGATCAAGTGTCCAAATACCTTTAGCTCGTTTGCTGACCTCATTTGACACCCTGATGGCATGGGAGAGTCGAGGCTTTCTTGTGAACTAATTTTCCTAATACATTATATAATGTGGCTCTTTAAAACACGATTGTACATTCAGACTTTTTAAGTGTGGCTTGCTGAGTTGCACTTAAGTCATACTAGATTAAAGCATACTATGTCACTCATTTGGCTCAACGTACTTATCATTGTACAAAGAAACATTAAAGTTTAAAAACACAAACTTAATTCAGTGTTCATCTTCTGTAGGTACAAGAGATCAGAATGGCTCGCTACTTGTGGCCTGCGTGTGCACCTCTTACACAGACTAAGGCTTATTAGATAAACTTGCCACTACATTATTCTTGTAAACTATGACACAAATATATTTACACTTAAAACTCATAGGTTACTGGACCCGAGGTAGCTCTGAATGGCATGCATAAAATCATATTGGTGCGCATTTCATTAACATACATTATTTCAATGAGTACTCTTATATCCTGTATTAGTGTATGTTATACATTCGTTATTAAGGTTTCACACAAACATTTCTGGTTATACACGCATATTGTATTGGTTACTCATATACACGTTGGCCCATGTTAAATTTACATACTTATGTTCGCGGAAAGTGTACTGGCCCTGTTTATGTTACAATCGTAATGGATCAAAGCCTCAGGGGTCATTATTGTCTGTTGACTCTATCCAGGGGCATCATGTTTTTATGGCCAGGGTCTATGGGGGTGTCAGTCAAGTTTATGGAGACAAATAACGTCTGCCCTGGCCCCTGCTCAGGGCTCTATCTGGGTTAGTGAAGTAAGACGGAAGGCAGAAGATACAGTGTGTATTTTGTTGTATTCTCGCAGACAGTCTTCTCATGAGAACTGAACAGTTGCAGGGATGGTGAACTGGGGGAAGAGGTGGGGGGAGGCACTCGCTCACTGTGTGTGCCTGACTGGGAGAGCTGTAGGCTTGCATTGGAATCACACAATTGTTTTAGAATTACAAAATGGAGTTGGTGCTTTACAAAAATGGAGTCCTGTCCACCTCTAGTTCTATGTTACCATGGGGGACGTTACAAGGGGGGAGGCTGTTCCAAGGGTATTTCCGCACGATGTGCCCTGGGGCTGGGGCCCTGGACCCAAAGCAGCCATGACTGGGCCTACTGAGGAAGTGCAGGAATAGGGGAGGGGGTCTAAAATATCCCCTCCTTCCACTCATTCCCCCCTTTCGTTACTTAAGTAACGAATAATGTAATTGTCCCAATCTCTTACATTCCTCCTCTTCCACCACTGCTTCGTCCCATGCAGGTGTTCCCTTTATTGGCATCCATGCCCTACATACCGCTCTGAGACAGTGTCCCTTTCTGGCATACTCATCTGGGGTGCAGCTCATATAGATACGCCTCCATCACCTTCCAGATCTAACCATATTTCCTTGTACCATTCTAATTATCTGGAATCCTTTATGGTTGTGTGATATATACTATCCACTAATTGCCCCGTATAGCGGTCATCCTATACTTGGGTTCTGAGTTCTCCCCTGTTTGTACTTCTGCCTCGTGCTTTATTTGTGCCACACCATTTGCACGACCCATTGTCACCATCATCATCGCACTATTTGGCACCGCATTTGCGCAACATCTGAGTCCCAATTGATACACACAAAAAATGAGGAGTAAAAAGACGATCAGTGGTACGAGGAGTTTTACCGTCATTCCTAGCCAAGACGGTACCCTTGAAAAAAGATTGTTGAACCAAGCGCTGGGCTGTGCCCCTCCCTCGTCCTTCATCCGTTCTCCGAGATCGTATACTGCTGTTATTGCGTGGGAGAGGGAACCGTTTTCGGCATCTGCAGAAGGTACAAATGTGCAACATGTGCTCCCGATTCTTCAGCAAACACCTCCCTCGATTGCTGTTAACAGATCCAGAATATATCTATTTGCATTATCATTAACGGCAGGGCTCTGAGTTCGACCTTGATGGTGTTAAACCCTTCTTCAGTGTCGTTGGCCAGCTGTATGTGCTCCCACCTGGTTACTTGTAACCATTTTGCATTCGCTCTCACCTGGATGCTGGGAACGAGGGATGCAAAGAAAGTTTCTACAGAGCTGAACAATCGGAACCTGTTTGGTATTTGGGCCAGGAGCTATGAGGATTTGGCCGAAATATAGTTTGAGGATCTCTTCCTTCTTTGGCGGGTTTCTTGCACACCTTCCTCGTCTACGGTGTACACAGGACTTCCTTCAGGCGATGTTGGTGATGGTTCTTCTGTGGCTGCTTCGTGTGTGCTCTTGCTGCGAATATGGCTGGCTGAGATCACAATCAGTGCAGAGTGCATGTTGCCAGAGATCATGTTCCTCTCCATGATTGCGGGAGATGCAGGTACGCCATCTTTCTGCAAACCCAATATGTATCCATCACCTTTCTTCATGTCAAGAATTATGAGCGTTTTACTGCAATTTATGTTCTCCCCCATGTCCCTTTTCCCTTTTCCATGAATGCATAGTTCATAACTGATGTTTCTTTGTAACTTGAAGGGTTTCTCGATGGCGGTAACCCAAGTGAGTTTAGTTACATGTTCAGTCCATATGGGAGCGCATGTTTTTCTGTACCCATGTGAGTTTTTCTTCGGCCAATCCTCGTAATGCTTCTGTTTTGCACAGTATTTCCTCTTTCTGCCATTTATTGTCTGTGTGCAGTGTTCCTTTGATCACCAGGAAGGGTTCTTTCACACAGGTTACTCCTTGCGCCCAGGAGTAGCATGTTCGCTCGTTCTGCAAGAGTTCAAATGAAACTGTGTGTGCCTGAAAAGTGCTTTTTATGCGGCATAGTGCGAGATGCAGGAGACACTGGGCCTCTGCGAGTGGAATTTATTGCGGCAGTAACACCTTAGGCGTGCCTGAGGCATGGGGTATTAAGAAGCACACATAACAACTCTCATTAGTTGTTTGTTTAGCTGTGTTGCTCATATCTGCATACCACTCATTTGATTGGTGGGGGTGTTGAGGGTCTTCAACTGTATCAAGGCCAATTTTGTAATGTCCAGTCTGTGCTCCCATGGGCTTTTCGAACATCTGTCAAGTGTATCCAGTACCTTTAGCCCTTAACCTTAACTGCGGTTGGCGTGCAGTATATTACTTTATATGGACCGTGGAACCTTGGCCCATTCCATCTTCGTACAAAGCTCCTCACATACACCATGTCGCATGTCATCAGCTGGCAGTTTGGGCTATCTACGGCTGGAGTTACTGTGTCAGTAGCACTTTCCTGTGGGAATGGGGGTGCTAGTTGTCTTGCTATAGCTCAGGCCGCTCTTGTCAAATTTCTAAGGTACTCATGGAATTCTTCTCCTAGAACTGTTGCACTTTTGTGTTCATCTGATTGCCTGCGCAGGGGAGAAAGGGCTGTATGCATCCTCCTTCCTGTCACAATCTCATGGGGTGACAGGTGGTGGTCCTTACTGGGTTGGTTTATCATCTCAAAGAGTGCCAGGGGCAAACAATACACCCAGTCTTTCTCGAGGATGTGGCATAGTTTTGACAACCTACTCTTGAGTAGTCTGTTAATTTTTTCCACAATTCCATTTGATTGCGGATGATAAATCGTGCAGAGCTTGTGTATTATCCCTAACATCGCAGTGATGTGTTTGAACATGTCATTTACAAAATGAGTTCCGTTATCGGATCGTATGACATCACAGATACCCCAGCGGGGAAACACCTCTCTGACTAAGAACTTGGCAGCGCACCGTGCGTCTGGGTGAGTGCAGGGGCCGGCCTCCACCCACTGAGAAAAGGGGCACACAACAACAATCAAATATCGAGCCCTGTTACAGCGGTCTCCCATATCTGCATAGTCTATGTGCAGTTCTCTAAAGAGTCCTTCGGGTTTTGGCAATGTTCCCCTCAGGGTTCGTAACGTCATGCCAGAGTTGTACGTTTGGCAGGTGATACATTCTATTATCAACTTACTTACCTGTTCCTGCAACCCAGGGGCAAACCAATTTTCTTGAATGTCTGCTATGATGTGCTGCTTGGCATTGTGGGTGGGGAAGTGCAACCGTTTGAATGCAACTTCTAACAATTTTGCCGGCATCACTACCTTGCCTGTATTATTCTGTCTCCATAGTAGGTCTGTGGCTGACTGACTACACCCTCTCTTTACCCACATTTCCTTTTCTTCATTTGATGCATCTTGTTGAAGCTCTATGATTTGAGACAGCGGCAATGAGTTAAACCCATCTGGTTGTGCGTCTTCCACTACCTTCTGCAACACATACTCACCTGTTGAGGGCTTTGGCAAATAGGAGGCATCTTTCGTGGCCGCGTCCGCCGCTGCATTTCCCAGTGAGATGATGTCATCACCTCGCGTATGGGCCTGACACTTCACGACTGCTACGAGTGCGGGTTCTTTTAGCGCATCGGTCAATTCCCCTAATAGTATGGCGTGTTAGACTGGGGACCCATCTGCCCTTCTGAATCCTCTTCTCCCCCACCTTGCTAATCCTCCGTGTACTGTTGTCACCATATAGGTGGAATCCTTGTAAACTGTTACCATGCACCCTTTTGTGGTGTGCAGCACTTCTATGAGCACTACCAGGTCTGCTGCTTGGGCGGAAAAATGTGGTGGCAATCTTTTCTGCACAATTACCTCAAACTCCCCATCTTCTACTCTTACTACTGCTGCTCCTACGTGTTCTTCTTCTGTCTCACAATCTATGGAGGCAGACCCATCTATGAAGTAGATTTCCCCTTCTGATAGTGCATTTTTGTGTACCTTGGGTGTGTCAACATCATCATCTCCTGTGTATGTAGCACAATCGTGTTGTTGCATATCATCCTCTGTGCAAGCTACTGTGATGAATGTGGCCGGTTTACGCTCTTACATCTCACTATATGAATGTTTGCACTGGAAATGATCAGTTCGTATTCTGTGGCCCTTTGAGTCATTAATGTACTTTTGGATCTTTCAAGGATAGCAAACAGAGAATGTTCCACATACAATGTAACAGAACATCCCATCACAATGGTGGAACTTTTTTCTATAGTGAATGCGGCGGCTGCGAGAGCTTGCTTGTATGCAAAGTGCCCCTGCATCACTGCATCTAGGGTTCCACTGTAGAACGCCAGGGGTTTGTGACCCAGAGAAGATTTTTGTGTCAGTACGGCCGTCATGAGTGTGCCATTGCAATGTGAGAATAAGTAGAATTCCTGCTCATAATTAGGTGTTGCCAGAACTGGGACCGTGGATATCAGTTCTTTAAGACTGTTGAAAGCAATATGCATTTCTTGCGTCCAGCTAAGGGTTGTGTTTTCCCGCTGCGCGTCCTTGAGCCCCTGTAAAAGGGGCTTTGTGTATGCTGCGTAATCCAGTATCCATGCGCGGCAGTAGTTACACATACTGAGAAACCTCTGCATCTCTTTTACTGTGTTGGGCTTTTTTACTCCTTTTATGGCCGCTGCTCTGTCAGGTATGATTCTTTAACCGTCTTTCAAAATCAATTGGCCTAAATATAATTCCTCTGTTAAGCAATACTGCAGCTTTTGTCTGTCTACTTTGTACCCTTTCTGTGCAAGATGTGTTAACAGGGTAATGGAGTCCTCTCTGCACTCTTTCTCACTTCTCCCGCAGACTAACAAATCGTCTACGCACTGAATTATGGGACTCATTGTGTGTATGTTTCCAAGGTCTTCATGCAATATTCTGTTGAAAATACTAGGGCTTTCACAGTACCCTTGGGGCAGTCTGCAGTGTTCATATCTTTTCCCCCCTAGCGTGAATGCTGTCAAGTACCATGATCCTTGATCAAGTGGAATGGAAAAGAAGGTGTTCTTTAGGTCCACTACTGTGAAGTAAGTGGCTTCTGTCGGGACACTACGTAGAATTGAGGCAGGATTCGGGGCAAGAGGGAACTCTTTTTGTACTACGTCATTGAGGGGGTGTAGGTCTTGGATCATTCTCCACGCCACTCCCTTCGGTTTCTTGATTGGGTAAATGCAAGTGTTGCAGGGTGAGTTAGATGGAACTATTATGCCCTGTACCATTAATGCATATATTGTGTCTTTTATTCCTTCCTCAGCTTCCCTCGATATGGGGTATTGCTTCACCGGGTTAAAATAGCCCCGGCTTTGTGCTTGATATTTACTGGTGTTACCTCATGCAGTAACCCTACATCGTGTGGGCCTGTGGTCCACAGCTGCTGTGGCACTTGGGACATGTCTTCCTCAAAGTATGCTGGTGGAGCTTTGATCACCGCTACGAGGGGTAGTGGCACCTCTCTCCTTTCACAACTAAAATTTGTAATCCTGGAAACAATCATGAGACCACCCAGAGGTGGAAATCTAGAACAAATATTAACACGCAGAGAAATGTTCTGGATTCACAAATTAGATGCCCTGGAACCGAAAGGAATGAATGAGGAATACAGCTTAAGCTCGTTTTTATGAAAAATATGTACAAGAATAGGGCATTGAGTAGCCCTATAAATTACAACTAGAAATGGGGGCGGTACTACAAAAAGTTGGAGAAATAGATAAATGTGTTTGAAAAGAGGAGCAATAAAAATGTACATTACATTGTGATCTGATGGAAAAATGATCCGGAAAATTGGGGAGAAAAGGTAAAATTATCAACTAATGTTACAATAAGTGCACTTGGGGGAAGAGACTCTGCAACATAGGTATAAAAGAGAACTACTCATAAGGACCTCGAGTTCCATGATGCACTATTATGTACAAACAGATTGAACTTCAAAAACTACGATTCCCGTAATTCCATAGAATCATGTGAGTCGATCACGTAAATACGAATGACAATAAGGATTAGCACCATAGATCTTCACGACCCTAGTGTCATGTGTCTTGAGTAAAACTCAACGGAAACAGTCAATACACGCACTTAGAACGTTTATTTCTCCCATAACGCTCACCATTCACCACATTTGAACTCGTATCCCATGTAAACTACGATTCCCATAATTCCAAAGAATCAGGTGACATGATCACATGAGTACAAAGGTACTAGTTGCCAGGCAACCGGGCTAACTTGGAAACAAGAAGAAGCAGTGCGGGGACGGTGGAACAGTCTGTTCAGGTAAAATTAAAACGATTCGGTATCGAAATGTAGACTTATTAAGTGTTAAATGGACGAGATGTTTAAACAATACTAACAGTGAACATCCTCAACAGAGAGAGACATTCAAGGAGACACAGCGAAAGGAGAGAATAGGAGTGTTGAGTAAAGGAACGTTCACGGCGGCATTTTGCTACTGGTTCAGGTAAACAGAGGAAGTTCCTTAAATTAATTATTTTTTGTAACACATGCAAATACGGGCAAGCTAGATAATGTATTGACGAAAATTATGGTTATAACACAGGGAGGAAACGTTCACACACGAAGAGAGAGGGATAAGCACCGTGAAGTCGATATAACATTCAGCAGAATACCAAGCCGGAATTGTGCGAAGAAACATAACTGGCATTTGAAATCTGGGAAGAGGTGTCATCCGTTCCGATAGGAACACACAGGTATGATTGGATATCACACAGTTTGAAGTAGATTTACACAGAATTTGACAATACTAAGGACATTAAGTAACACAAAAACATATCCTATCGTTTACAGATAATCAAACTCGAATTGGGAAACTTAGAAGGATGACGTTTCCATCATTTCACAATGGAATAGTTGTAACGGAAACTGACGAAGGAGTGTTCATTTACTAAAGAGAGATGAAGTTCGCTTTCTATAATCATTATATTAATGTTTGGACATTATCATGAAGAATCAAAAAATGAAAGATTAGAGTCTGAGAAAAAAGTGTTATTGCTCCTGACGAAGAGAGTCAAATCTCTCGAAACGCGTTGAGCTACTTTTTTAATTTTGTGGCATTGGTGAAAACAACTAACTTTTGTTCTTAAATTTGTGGCATTGGTGAAAACAACTAATTTTTGTTTTGTTACTTGTATAACTAAAGTTATTTGAGTAAAGTGAACTCAAAAGTAAATAATAAATGTATGTTAGATATATTTTGAGTATAAATTGAAAAATGTATTAAATATCAAATCATTTGAAAAGTGTAAAAATTGTGGATTGAATTGTTTAGAAACACGTTGATGTTGAATGTGTTTAAAAAAAACTGTCTTTAAGTTTGCATGATAGAATAACTATTTAATAATCACGAAACACTATTAAGATTTGTTTGGAAAACTATCTTTCCATAATTGAATGGTGTGCAGGGGACGGGAGTTCCTATTACCAATGGGAACTACACTTTCCTTTATTCTTTCTTGACTTTTAGATACCAGAGTCATATTTTTTCTCCCCGGCACCCAGAAAAAACTGTCCAGTATAAGAGTTAAAAAACACGAAAATTTTCCACAATAAATCACACAGAAGATAGGGTGTGCTTTCCTCATTCTATTGTTTTCTACCTCTCTCCTTTGGACCATGACATCACAGGGGATTGCAATTTCCATCACTATTTCCCCATCATCTTCGGTATCGCAAAAGAGTTCCTCATCCGTCAGGTCTCGCAGGGCCGTATTGGCATTGATGCACAGCACTGTTCTCCACTGGCATCAATGCATGTCCATTGCTATCACTGATATTTTTTGAGAGGACACCTGGACTACATGTATGTCGAATGATATTATTGAGCCTGGCACTATTTCCGGGTCTGTGACTGGGCGGAAAACAAATTCTGAGGGTACTCTCCATTTTTTACTCCTCAACTCAGGCACTAATCTCGCAAGTATTCTCAGCCCTTGAACAAACATGTCTGGGTTCACTGGTATGCCGCGTGTTTGAGGGAAGTCAGCTTGTGTATATATCACGAGCATTGCACGAACCGCGCATATGCCTGGTGTGGAAAACACGATTCCTCTTTCAGTAAAAGAAATGGTCATGTTGAATTTGTTAAGGAGATCCCTCCCTAGTAAATTCATAGGTGGACCTTTGTAATAGAGCAGGGGTGCACTTACCGTTTTACCCCCCACTGTTATGTCTGCTCTTCAGTGTATGGAACTTCGACCACCGCCCCAGAGAACCCCTGCATTTCCAAGGTCTGATTAGAAAGTGGGAACCTGCCTTCCTTGAGGCATGATTTTTCTGCTCCTGAATCTACCATGAATATGAATTGTTTGTTTCCTATCGCCGCCCCCACCAGTGGTTCCTCTGCTGCGTTACGGGTCGTCGACAGTACTGGACACAAAAGAGCTCTGTGTGGGCTGTCCTATGCTGAATGCCATGGGAGTTCATCCACATCAAAAACATTTCCTGTTACCATTGCTCTTCCTCAACACGGTGTGGTCGGCGCACCATTGGCTGTTGTGGTGGCGTAAGCGTTGTTGCACGCATTGTCATGGCACTGGGTTGTGGTAACATGTTCTGTCTATGCGTTGGGTGCTCGCTAATGTTTCTTGGATCTGGCTGACATTCTCTCATAAAGTGTCCCCACCTCCCACAATTCCAACATTGTCCTTGCCCTCCCCCTCGGTGCCCTCCGTACCCTGTAACTCCTCCTCTCACCCCCTGAATCCGCCTCTGTTGCCCCTCTGTTGCCCCTCCCCCTCTCATTGGCCATTGTGGTCCCTCATACTGATTCTCCCCAAACCATTGTTATGGGCCGTTGCCTGTCCAATTTGCCACCATTTGCATTGGTATTCCTGTCTGCCCGTCTTCCTCCTCTCGCTCCCTCACTGCTGAGCCAGTTGCGGCTACTGCACTGACCTTCAATAGTCTTCTTTGCACTAATTTAGCTTCGTCTGCTAACCGCCGCTGGGCTATCTCCTTTTCCTTCTCTTTGATCCTCTTACAGTGGTGGACTATAATGCTTTGAATTTCAGGCCACCGCTAGGCTTCTATCCCAGCTATTTTATCAAGGGCCTTCTGCACCTCCTTGGGGAGCCCCCTTTTTATAATGAAATAAAACAGGGACATTGATTGGCCCCAGGCCGTACCCGTTTCCGCCCTCCACACATCCTGCACCCAGAGAATGAAGGACATCGCATCTTCCTCATCATTCATTGTGCATTGCATCACTGACTGTAAATCTGAAGTGTCTGGGAATGTTTCTCTCAATGCATCCCACACACGTGCTCGCATGGTGTGGAACGAGGCCCCCTCGTGGCGGTCGCAATCGAATGTTATTTCGGGAAATCCCGCCTTAGACCAGACCCTGTTAGTTTGGTCACCCACTGCAGATACCAGCAGGCTTTTAACATTCCCCACAGCCAAGGGCACTCCTGCTGTGTGTTTTTCAAATGCATATATCCACTTGCTGGCACCTCCTGACAGCGGGGGCAACTGCTTGAGTAAGTTAGACTTGTCCATCTGAGCCCACAGTATGTAATTTGGCCTTCCTGCCCCCCTGTGTATCAGTGGCAACTGTAACCCTTTTTCTTTCTTCGTAGTACTCGCCTTCTTCCCCTTCTTCCCGATCACAGCCATACGCCCTGTTCGGTTCCTTAACCTTCCCCTCCACTCCTCCATAGCAGAAATCCCTCCCTTGACCCAGCCCCACCGGTGGCAATCCGCAAACTCCTTCCCTCTTCTTCCTGTTCTTCTAGGTCACTCCAATATTCTTCCCGATCTGACACCACTCCTCCTTCTTCTACCTCGCGCTCACTCTCGGCTGTGTTTATTTCTATGATTCGTGTTGGGGTGTCATTTATCCGAAATAGTATCTCGCCCTTTTTCCACCCATCTTCCTCTGCCCTTACACTTGGTTGGGGTGTCTCATCACTTTCCGCTCGGGGGTAAGTGACCCCCCTTGCTCACCCATAGCTCTCAAACGAGATAACTCAGCTCGAGCCATCATTAACCGCGAATCTAAATCCTGTGTGAGTTTGTCGATATCGATTCTAGGGGTACTTACCTGTCTGATTGTCCCCTGGCTCTCATAAGGGGGTGGTGCTGTGCTGGATGGTTTAATTATGGGGGCTGCTGTAGGCTGTGCTACGTATTTGGTATCACTATGTACTTCGGCGGGTACAGGTTTTGACAACAAGGGATAAACACGTGTTACCTCTACCATTCCCTCACTCTGCATAGTCGTCCCTTCACTGCCAGCTGTTGTCAGGGGAGATGTGTTATTTTCATTACATTTTTCCGGAGGCACCTCCTCGAACAGGCACAATAAATCCAATATTTCTCTTCTATTCTGTAACTGTTTTCCCTTGTATTTAATAAACAAGCATGTGGCAACCATATCTAATACCGTTTTATCAAAAGACCCTCCTTGTGGCCAAACCTGGGGCAATCCTTCACCTTTCAGCTCCACGACACGCTGGTCGTGGTACTTATTTATTTTGTCAGCATACCCTGGTAGGTTCTTACAAATGTGAGCGAGGGGCGTCTCTGCACTTAATGTATGTTATTTTCAATGTAAATCAATTCCCAATTCTAATATATATATATATATATATATATATATATATATATATATATATATATATATATATATATATATATATTCGTACACCTTTTGTGTAATGAGCTCAACACGCTTATGCAATCCTGCTCACAAATCAAAATGGTTCACTTACTTATTGATACCTTTAGACAGTATCTCTGTCAACACTCCGCGCATCATGCAATGTCAAAACCTCTTCATAAATACTTATCCACACAAACAACACTACTTTTCAAAAAGAACCAACAAATAACGGACTGCACAAACAAGAATAGAAATGACATATACTACACTTTGTCCTCCCAAATGTCCCCATTGTCCCTACTTAGTTGTCCTCTTCCCGATTCCCTACCTCTCCTCTACCTGTTCCAGCCCACCCGGAAGAGAGAAGGGATAGATTAGATACAGTTTAGAAAGAAGCGGTTCTAAGACTACTCCGGGTCCCATATATCCTGTACTAGTCGAGATAGCACTATGCAGCGCCGCCTTCCACCCCTCAATGGAGATAGGATCCCTTAACCCCGTCACACCTTATTTTCCATCACTGCCCTAGAGGCCATATGCGATAGACAAGAAATAGATCGGAATTTAGAGAAAAGAGAAATAACCTCCGACCACTAGACCCTTCTCCCCTATACTCTACGTTTTGCCACCCTTTCCACCAAAAATACATGCTCTGTCCCAAAACCCTCTAATCTGATTCCCCACCCACCTTTCAGTTCCACCCACACTTGATACTCACGTGCCCGTCTTGATCCGAGACCCTCTGGACCCGATCAATCAGTGCGCTGCTCCTCGCTCAAAGACCACGCCCAGCTCCGGCGAGTGGTACGTCTGGGTTTTGTTAAGAGGGATCCCATACCCGCTCACCCTACTGCATGCGCACGTCTAAGTGTACCGGTTGCCGTTGGCAGGTAGCTCTTGAGGGAGCACGCTCTGGGTCAAAGCAGGGGGACCTCTGATGTCAGAAGGACAGAAAATGCTATCTCGTCAGGGTAAACAATGAAAGTGAGAGACCCCCAAAACACAATTAAATCTCCCAATGGAGTCAATAAGGACACCTCCCAAGAGGGAATGAGACCAAGTGCTAGTGGTAAAGAAAGTTTTTATCTAAAAATAGGGCAAGCAGAATCTACTCTGCTCACGCTGAGAGCGCTCTGCAGAAAACATGTTACAACTTGTTTTTATACAGATTCTTCGTCATCCAGGAGAGGGGAGGCCTAGGGAGCACAGAGTCAATCGGGATTGGACACTAAGAGTGGTAACCTATAGGTTCCATAGGGTGCAGTGAACTTGGTTGGTCTAAAGGCACGTGGTGAGATGACTTGGTGTCCTGGGTCAATCGGTCAGCTGGGATCATCAGGCTGGCATGATGTATCGAGGGTTGAATTCCTTGTATCGTTGGTATTATGTAACATTTGCCCTTGTGGCCACACATTCTCATCCATTCACTACCATGATTTGTTCATCCGGTGACCTCAGAGGCCTGTATCTTAATATTTACAAAACATGGTTCGAAGATACATTATTTATTACTAGTCATTGATTCGATTTCACTTGTCAAACGCTGTGCATGATCTGTTTAGACAATTCAGGATATACTGACTAAAGGGTAGAGTCTTTGGGGTCTTTGCAGGGCTTAGGGTGTCCACCTGATGACAATGAAGGAGGTACAGGATATATAACTAAAAGGGCTGGGTCACAAAAGGCACATATCATTGTGGATCTACATTTTCACTGCGGGTTCAATGATCAAGTGTCCAAATACCGTTAGCTTGTTTGCTGGCCTCATTTGACACCCTGAAGGCATAGGAGAGTCGAGGCTTTCTTGTGAACTAATTTTCCTAATGCATTATATAACGTGGCTCTTTAAAACATGATTGTACATTCAGACTTTTTAAGTGTGGCTTGCTGAGTTGCACTTAAGTCATACTAGATTAAAGCATACTATGTCACTCGTTTGGCTCAACGTACTTATCATTGCACAAAGAAATATCAAAGTTTAAAAACACATACTTAATTCAGTGTTCATCTTCTGTACATACAAGAGATCAGAATGGCTAGCTACTTGTGGCCTGCGTGTGCACCACTTACACAGACTAAGGCTTATTAGAAAGACTTGCCACTAAATTATTTTTGTAGACTATGACTCATATATATTTACACTTAAAACTCATAGGTTATTGGACACGAGGTAGCTCTGTGCTGGCATGCATAAAATCATATTGGTGCGCATTTCATTAACATACATTATTTCCATGAGTACCCTTATATCCTGTATTAGTATATGTTATACATTCGTTATTAAGGTTTAACATGAACATTTCTGGTTATACATGCATATTGTATTGGTTACTCATATATACGTTGGCCCATGTTAAATTTACATACTTATGTTCGCGGAAAGTGTACTGGCCCTGTTTATGTTACAATCATAATGGATCAAAGCCTCAGGGGTCATTCTTGTCTGTTGACTCTATCCAGGGGCATCATGTTTTTATGGCCAGTGTCTATGGGGGTGTCAGTCAGGTGTATGGAGGCGAATAACTTCTGCCCTGGCCCCTGCTCAGGGCTGTATCTGGGTTAGTGAAGTAAGGCGGAAGGCAGAAGATACAGTGTGTATTTTGTTGCATTCTCGCAGACAGTCTTCTCATGGGAACTGAACGATTGCAGGGATGGCGAACAGGGGGAGGAGGTGGGGCGAGGCGCTCGCTCGCGGTGTGTGTCTGACTGGGAGAGGTGTAGGCTTGCATTGGAATCACACAATTGTTTTAGAATTATAAAATGGAGTTGGGGCTTTACAAAATGGAGTCCTGTCAACCTCTAGTTCTATGTTACTATGGGGGACATCACAAGGGGGAGGCTGTTCCAAGGGCATTCCCGCGCAAGTGCCTTGGGGCCGGGGCCCTGGACCCAATGCAGCCGATACTGTCCCCACTGAGGAAGTGCAGGAATAGGGGTGGGAGGGTCTAAAATATCCCCTCCTTCCAATCACATGTGAGTGCCTTGCTTGACCAGGGCTTCTTCCCAAGTACCATAAAACAAGAATTCATCTGCCAACTAAAAAAAAACCCTATGGACTCAGAAGACCTTGCTAACTACCATCCGGTCAAGAGACTTCCATGTGAATGCCTTGCTTGATCAGGGAATATTCCCAAGTACCATAAAAAAAGGATTAATCTGCCAACTCCTAAAAAAAGCATCTAGACTCAGATGACCTTGTTAACTACCACCCGGTCACTAGCCTTCCATGTGAAGGCCTTGCTTGATCAGGGCATGTTTCCAAGTACCATAAAAAAAGGATTCATCTGCCGACTCCTAAAAAGAAAAAATCGAGACTCAGACGATCTGGCTAACTACCATCCGGTCACTAGACTTCCATGAATTGGTAAAGTCATTGAGAAGATCACCAACTCTATGTTTGGCTTAACCAAAATGGTCTGCTCCGTTACTGGCAATCTAGTTTTAGAGTCAGATGCAGAACAGAAATTGTCACCATCCAAGTCAGATATGTTACCCTGCAAATAATTGATAATGCTGACTCCTTCCTCTTGGTCCTCTTTGAAATTTCTATCACTGCACAGTTTACCACTTCACATATGCAGCCCTACCCTGGTGTACCCCATACCTTACAGAAAGAAACCAAGTAGATCACATGGGTAACTTTGTATCCGATCATTGCCGGGCCGCCTGCAAAGTCTCAAAACTCTCCCCACAGATCTTCCATCTCTATATGGAGCCAATCCAATCACTTCTCAATGAGCCTTACATTTCACTTTACCAATACTCCAAAAATAATCAATTTATAACTAAAAGTAAATTGTAAAAAAGATATTTAAAACTTAAGGAAATTACTCATCTCCATCCAAGCTTGATTGACAATCACCTCCTTGAAACTCAACTCCTACAAATTAGAGGTTTCCCCATTAGGCCATTCATTTAAGCAGGAGGTCATACAAGGGTGGCAGAAAGGCATGTACCTTGGTGGTGGATTCACACCTCAACTGGACCATGTGCCAAATCACTCAGGTTCATTACTGAAGCAACCTCTGCTATCAGCAACATATCAACAAAGAAGCCCAAACTGTCTGGTATCAACTAGCACTCGCCCCGGAAGATAAAACCCTTCCTCCTAGCTGAGGAATTCAGAGCCATGGTCCAGGCCCAGGTAATCTCGCCCCTCAATGGAAAGAAGGCTCTCCTCACCAGACTACTGATCACACACCCGCCCCACTTTACAGCCATACCAAGCGCTGCTGCACTCCATTTAATGGGAATTAGGAAATGTGGCCACATCTCCACCAACCTAAGAGAATTACACAGCCTGCCCACCCCGGCCAGCTTACTCTTTAAAACTGCCGGCATCACATTCACGTGTAAGGCATCAACCGCCGGAAAACAAACGCCTACGTTGCCACAAAACTCACGGGCTCAGGTGGGACTCACTCCTCTAGGAGGCAGACAATTGCACAACTTGAGACTAAACTGTCATAGAAAACGAAAACCGGGAAACAGGCCGTCTCTTGCTACGCCCCAGCCTACTGGAAGACCATGACAGTCAAAATCATGAACGCACCAACTCTCCCGCAGTTCAGGAAGAAACTCAAGACCCTGACCTTCAGGGAATAACTAGGGTCACTTAGGCCATGATACTCCTAGGTATATGCCAAACCCTGCAATATGGGATATTCAAACGACTAGAACCTGTTACCACCCCTTCCACCGACCTCTGCAAGCCTCCATTTATTTGTACCGCCTTTTGGTGCTTCCTACCTCTGTTTGTGCTCTATTAACCCCAATACAAATGCAGAAAATAATTCACTTTCTGAACATTAATAATCTGCAGCTGTGCAGGATCGCACCTAAATATGTGGTTATCAATTGATATTTCATTGCAATGTAGTTCTCTGTTTTTCATCACACACAAACACACTGTGTTAAAGGTAGTTTATTACTTTAGACTAGTTTTATCTTTCCCTTATTTCTACTTAGCCATGCAGCAATATGGGACAGAATAAAATATAGTACCTGTATACCTACAACTAGAAGTTCAGTACATATAGTTCCCGTATACAACTGAATTCTGTATAGTCACACATCACTGTGTGACAGTCCCGGTTAGTAAATATAACCGGGACTAGTTATATGTACTAACCAGTACATTTTTGTTTTTATTATTTACATGTTTTATTGGTTAAATAGTAAGACATTTCAACCTTTAACATAAACATAAATTCTCTGAAACATAACGAAACATAAGTCCTGATAGGCCACGCTCTACTTTAAGTCTAATATCCTAATCCTTCCATGTTGGAATTAGGGCAGAGGAAGCTGGAGGAGGAGGAGATAGGAAATTTAAAGTCAGATTCATGCCGAGCCGGAAACCGAAAGAAGGCAGAGTCCACTCTGTGACCTTCGATAGGTCTATGACCCTTTAAAGGATATTAGGGAGTAGGATCTGTTCTATGGACTTTAGGGCATCGAGTGTCCTGCCAATTTTTTCCACAGTTGTCAGCCTTTTCCAATATTCCTCCTCCGTATTCACGTCTATTAGACAAACATAGGTTCCCAAGCACTTTCTCTTTTGAGGTAGGAGTTTTGGCCAAGACAATGTCAAATGCCTGGTTGTTTCCAAGATGTTGGAATTTCCACAATATCGACATCCAGCATCAATGAGCGGGATCTGTTTTCTTTGGAATTGTACTTCTTTAGTTGGTAGGATATTTAACCTACACCCCATCAGTAAATCCCTACAGCGGGAGGATGTAAATTTCCTCAGATACGGAGGCAGGACATTCACTGCTTTGCGCTCCCATGTGATGTTGTGGCAAAATTTACTCGCTTGCTTTAGCAGTAAATATTGATGTTGTAATTCCAAACCTGGTAGAATGTTTTGCTGGAATTCCACCTGTGGTAATCACCACTACTGATGGTAATATTCCTGAAACCCCACCCAATTACAACTTTACCAGGAAACCAGACAGGGACGCCATTTCACCAAAATGCCAGGGGTAGCGGATGTGACATCACATGACCCTTGACCCCTGATGACATCACAGGAAGTGATGACATTTGACCCCACCCCGAAGTGATATCGCGGGTAGCGATGGAACAGGACATTTCACCCGTTGACAAAACAGGAAGTGGCATCACATAGCATTGTACACTACGAAAAATATAGTTACGATATCACTATGTTATGTAAATTTCATACAAGAATGGATCACCATATGTATCATTTAGATCAGTGTGTGTAGGCCCATATTACCAAATTACTGTGAATGCATGCAGACGTCCATGACCAAATGATAATGTTGTGTTATTATGTAGCACTTAAGCTTAAGCGCTTTATATAGAAAAAATGCACACTCAATATCACCCAACCTGTGTTGGTACTCATTTATCGATCTCAGAAGGATGAAAGGCTGAGATGAGGCTTTTAAGAACAGACTAAATCAGTGACTCACCCCCTGAAGTGTGCCTGAAATAAACATTTAATGAGCCTAGCAGTTATTGTATACAATTCCAGAAAGACACATTATTTGGTATGCCTATTCTTTCTTATTTAGAGTCAGTGCTGAAATTGTTAGACTTGTGGCACTCCTGTTCTTATTTTTCTTATTTTTTTGAGGGGTCTGAACAAGAAAGCCAGCCACCCCAGAAGTGAAGAGCCACAGGTCAAGATCTTGCATTACAAAAGGTCACAAGGGAGACCACAGAGGTCGAGGAAGTTGCGACCTCTGGCGACGCCTAAATGACGTCCCTGAAACCAGTGGTGGTGGTATTGCAGAAATTCCACTGGGTGTATTTTTATGGGTTTGCTTCTATTTCCTGCCTCATTTTAAAGGTGGAACTGGACAATAGATAGTAGCGGCTCAAAACGGTACTGTACATTCTGCTCACTACCCAACATGGTACATTACTTACTTATTCTTTAGACCAGTCTCTAAGCAACCTGCGTTGGTCTGCTATGTCTTGCCTCCAAGACAAGCGTATTGCCCCTGAACTATTCTCCAGACTTCATTCTGACCCTTTAATGCAAACATGGGGAGGGAAGTGAACGTGTGTCTGTTTTTTTCACCTCTATTCTATGTCCCTATTAAAAAAGCGGTTTCCCTTTAGTGCATGGAGTTAAAAATAAGGTAGTATTTTTAAATGCTGCTTGTTTTACTGTTACCTCAATGCCTTAAATGGGCACTGTTGCCTAGGGATCTAGGCCCAAATGAAGGACGCACACACGGAGAGATAAGAGGAACTTCTTTATTCTTTCACAACCAAACTGGAACTGGCACTCGCAGCGCACGTGCCCCATAACCCCCTTGCCCAGTCAAACTCCGCCTTTCCAACGGAGGGGGCTCACGAGCGTTAACCCCTTGAGTCCCGGGTAACACTACCCCCGGACAATATGTCCAAACATCAACTTGACACGCTGTGTCTCAACAAATAACTCAACACTCTTCAACAAGTCTCATCGGCTTCTTTATGAGCCGTCTCGGCCTCTCACCTCGAGTCCCCAGATCAGGCTCCTCTTCAATCACTTCACTCTGGGCCATGTCCCAGGGGTCCCCTTCCGGGGGAAACCACTCATCATCCCTCGGCATCCGTGGTTCCGGTGAAAGTGCCCTTTGGGTTCCTTCCGTGGGCTCTCTCCTTGTATATGGCCTGAACTGCTGACAGTTTCTGGTGATGGTCCTGTTCTCATCTTCCGCCGTCACCATCGTGCCTTTCATGGCAACAATCCTCATGGGGCTTGGAGCAAACCGCGGGTCTGTCTTCCTGCTTGCCGGCTGCTGTACCAGGACTTCGTCTCCCACCTGGAGCTCCGGCAGCACCGCTCCTCTTCGTGCATCGGTGCGACGCCTCGCAACCTCTTTTGCCACCGCATCTCTCTGGAGCAGATCTTGGTCGGCCGGCTCAGCCTGCACCGTACTCCTCGGGATGCGAGTTCGCACCACATATCTGAACATGAGCTCTGCAGGCGTCTTATTTGTGACCTCGTGAGGAGTGTTCCTGTAGTCTCTTAACAAGCGGCATAGCGCTTGGTGTGTATCAACGGCGTCCAGCCGTGCCCTCTGAATGGTCTTCTTAATCGATCCCATAAATCGCTCCGCCATTCCATTAGCCTGGGGGTGACGTGGTGTGATCTTCATGTGCCTGAACCCCAGGTGCTCTGCCAATGTCCCAAATTCGTGTCCACAGAACGGTGGTCCGTTGTCGGATTTGACCCACTTGGGGATCCCCCACTCACTAAAGACCTCTTCTATCGTTGCCGCAACTTGAGAGAACGCTGTGGAACTGACTCTCTTGGCAATCGGGAATCTTGAGTGTTCATCCACGAAGAGCAGAATGTAGTCGCCCGCTTCAGTGGGCCCGTAAAAATCCATGGCTACTCGTTCCCATGGGTGCTCAGGTATTTGAGTGTGTTGGAGCGGGGGCGGACGTTCTGCAGGGGCTGTGCACTGACAGGCGTGGCAGTTCTTCACCCACTCGTCCACAGCTGCGTCCAGGAAGGGGAACCACACATGGCATCTGAGCTGCTTCTTTGTGTTCTCCGCTCCCCTGTGACCTTCGTGCGCTATGCTGACCACCTCGCTCCTGAGTGTGGCAGGGATGACGATCCTGCACCCTCTGAGCAGAATGTTATCGTCCTTTACCGCCAGTTCACCATGGACCCTGGCTAGCCGTTCGATTTCTTGCTTGTTCACGCCCGGGTGAGCTAGGGTGGCTCTCTGGTGATCTTTCCACTTGTTGGCCGTCGTGAGGCTGATCGCCAGGGCTGTCGTGGGATCGGCTGCCGATGCGGCCGCTACCCTTTCAAGTGATAGTGCCGGGGGCAGCGCCTGAGCCGCCACATATTGCACATACGCAACGTCACCCTTCCGTGCCAGCGGGGCCCCTACTGGGTGTCGGGAGAGGTAGTCAGCGGGGTTAAGGTCGCCCCCCGGGCGGTGTACGATATCGTAATCATATTCCTGGAGGCGGATGCCCCACCTCTCGATCCTCGGTGGCATCTTGGTATGCGGGTTCCCAAACAATGAGAGGAGTGCCTGATGATCGGTGATCAGCGTAAACTTCTTTCCGATTATAAAGTTATGAAAATGCTCACACGCCCAGACGGCTGCCAAGCTCTCCTTCTCGGCTTGGGAGTAGGCTAGTTCAGGTGTTGATAGCGCTCGGCTCGCGTATGCAATCACGTGTCTGGGGTTAACATCCGCGCCACTGGTTTGGGCCAGAATGGCGCCGAGGCCTACGGGGCTGGCGTCGACTACCACCTCGGTGTGCCACTGTGGGTTAAAATATGCGAGGCGATGAGCCTCGGCGAGGGCTTGCTTGATGTCCGCGAAAGCCTGTTGGCAGGCCTGTGTCCATTCAAACGGCGACTCCTTCTGTAGCAGTTTCCTCAGCGGGTCTGTGATGGAGGCATAGTGGGGGATGTACCTCGCACAGTATCCTGCCATGCCAAGGAACGAGCGGACGTCCGCCACTTGTCGGGGCTCGGCGAGGTTGGTGATCGTCTCGACCTTCTCAGGGTCAGGCAGCATGCCGTCCTTGGAGAAGATATGTCCAAAGAACTTGAGTTTTGTTCTGCTGAACCGGCATTTTGATATGTTGAGCGTGAGGCCGGCACTCTGAAGGGCTTCGCATGTGTCGTGTAGAGCCCTGTCATGGGATTCCTTGGACGATCCAAAGACGAGAATGTCGTCGCTGTAATTGAGAGCCCCCTTGATAGGTCGGATGATCTGGCGTATAGTTTCCTGGAAGATCTCAGCGGCAGATGAGATTCCAAAGTTCAGCCTCCGGTATCTAAAGAGCCCATCGTGTGTCGCAAACGTGGTTATGGGCCGGGAATCAGGGTGGAGCTCCAGCTGATGGTATCCCTGATTTAAGTCCAGTTTGGAGAACATTTGGGCACTGTTCAGCAGCACAATCATGTCCTCAATACATGGTCCCGGGTGTCGCTCCCGTTGAATCGCCGTGTTGGCCACCCGCATGTCCACACACAAGCGGATCTTACCCCCTTCCTTGGGTACCACCACAAGGGGGGACACCCACGGCGTCGGCCCCGTCGCCGGTTCAATAATGTCGTCGCGGAGCAGTTGCTGGAGCGCCTCCGAAACTGTCTCCTGAAGGTGGAATCCGACCCTTCTGGGATGTTGCGGCACTGGACGCACGTTGGGGTCAATGTGGAGCCGGATGGGGGGTCCCTGTAGTTTTCCTAGCCCCACGCAGAGCTTGGGGAAGGCCTCCGCGATGTCTTCTTGTGAGACGAGCGATTGAGTTTGATGATAGGCAATCGCATCTACCGTGTTCCCCTGGCCGGGTTTGGCCGCTGCGGCAGTGATCACGTCTCCCGCATTCACGTGAATTTCGATCAGTCCGAGGTGCGACGCCGTGTAGTAGCTAAGGAGGCATCGGCTCTTGGCGAGGGACCGTATCACGTGAATGGTCGCATCGACTTGCCGCCCGTTCAGGAGAAGGCACTGGGTGAATTGACCCACCGTTTGGAGCGGGGTGGCGGCACCCCACTGGAAGATTCTGGAGCGAGACGGACTGAGCTGTGGCGGGCATGGTATCCTGGCGTAGTCTTGTTCACCCATGATGTTCACTGTGGCCCCAGAGTCGATCATAAATTGAAATTGGCAATTCGCCATCTTGAGCGGGATCTGCGGGGCCTCCCTGGCCTCTTTGTTGTCGAGGATGAGGTTCACGAACTCATCCTGGTCGTAGTGGTCCTGCGGCGCGTAGTAGGCCGCCGCCTGGTCGTCTTGGCAGAGGGTTTCCGGCCTGTATTCTGCAGGCGGGTTGTCGTATTCGTCTGTGAAATGTCTGGGCTGTTCGGCCTGGTCATACGGAGGGGCATATCCTGCCGCTAGGTATTCGTCCATCGCACGAACGTAACGCCTCTGGCCGAGGCCCTGTTGATATGGTCTCGGCTGGCTGTATTGCAGGGGTTGCGGGCGGAACGGCATTCTGGGGGCCGCCTGGGGCCGCATCGGTGGAAATGGTACGCCCTCCCTGCAAACGGAGTGAAAGTGTCCTTCTCTCCCGCAGTTGGTACATCGCTGGGACAGGGCTGGGCAAGACCCTGAGTGGGGGAAGGACATCCCGCAGCGGTAGCACTGTCTTTGCAGACGCGGGGTTGACATCGACGGGGCAATCGGTGGTCTATATGGCTGAGGGCCCCTGTCGCCTTGACGGGGGGGCAGTATGGCGGCCACGAATTCCCCTGAGTCCACTTTCGCGTTGTTGGAATGGCCCATGGCTGAGGCCTGCGCATCCACCCTCTCGTGGATGCGGGCGAGTTCACTGACCTCGGGCATGGTGAGCGGTTTCTTGAGGAGCTGTTTCTTGAGTGCGGGGGAGAGGCATCCCTCGATCACCCTCAGCCGGATAGCTTCCTCTAACGAGAACGCATCAAATTGGCAGTTCGCCCCTTTCACCCGTAGACGTGTGATGAATTCGTCGACGGTCTCTTGCGGGAGTTGGGTGCATTGATTGAACAGGTATCTTTCATAGTCCCGATTGACTTCGATGATAAGCAGTTTGTCCAAAGCGCCGATCAGCTTGGGAAAAGTGTCCTGGTCTGTGGGCGGAATGGCCTTGACGACCGTTTTGATCTCTCCCCCTACCAGGTTAAGGAAAATGTCTCTCATATTGGGGGAGTCCCCGTCGCCGGAACCTCTCACGAAGTGTCGAAAATCGTCCATCCAGTCGGTCCATCTGGGGCCTTTGGTGGCCTGAGGAGTCATAGTGAACGGCGGGGGCAGTCGTAGTTGAATCGACTTCGCCACCCGTGGCAGTTGAGGCGAGCCCTGGCTGGACCCCGGGTTGGAGGTGCTCATGGCGCCTGGGAGAGAAGGCCCACGGGTGCGCGGGCGGGGTCGCTTCCGCGGAGGTTCGACGGAGGAGGTCCGGCAAGGCGGATTCGGCGGAGTGCCGTGTTGCGCGGAGGTGGAGCAGGAGGAGGGGGCTCGCTGGATCGGCCACCACAGGCGGACTGCCGTAGGAGGAGGACTCCGGTGCGCGGGAGAGATCCTCGTCGCCAAATGTTGCCTAGGGATCTAGGCCCAAATGAAGGACGCACACACGGAGAGATAAGAGGAACTTCTTTATTCTTTCACAACCAAACTGGAACTGGCACTCGCAGCGCACGTGCCCCATAACCCCCTTGCCCAGTCAAACTCCGCCTTTCCAACGGAGGGGGCTCACGAGCGTTAACCCCTTGAGTCCCGGGTAACAGGCACGATGTGCACATTTAGGATATAGTTGTCCTTCTGTGTTTTTCAATACCTTTATTGGGCACACTGTGCACATTTAGCATCTAGTTGTCCTTCTTCTGTGTTTTTGAATGCCTTCATTGGGCACAATATGCACATTTAGCACATAGTTGTCCTTCTTCTGTGTTTTTTCTTCAAATACAGGCAATCCCCGTGGATGATTAAGATGCATGTGATCCTGATTTGGGAGTCATTTTGTCTCTTTGTTCTATCCTTTTGTGTTTTGTATATCAATTAGAAATATTGGGATGTTTTTACTTACATTCCTATGCTTAACATGTCGTTACAATTTGAGTTACAATTATCCCGGGAAACAGCGGCAAATATTGAATCCTAAAGATTGTTAAGAACATCTGATTTAATTATGACTGCATGCGGCAGAGATTCACTCTTCTGAATGCGTCTATTTGATTTAATCTGGAAGCGATACGCGTGCTCACGCCGCACGCTTCAGTAGTGGAATAAAAGAAATCACGAATAAATAAAGTGGGCGAATCCCACAGTACATTAATCGCAAGCCGAGAAAGGGAAAAGACACCAACAAACTTCCAGCAGCACCATTAACCACCAAAGCCTTATTTAGAGCTTTGTTTGGTGGAGTCTCACCAAAGACTCCAGCCCGTCCATCCTTGTGCTATGAGAGGTCCCTTCCATTCTATCTCTTTCTCTAGGGACCCTGAATTGACTGGACAATGGCTCCCTATGCTCTACATACTTCAAATCCATGGGGAGCGCAAGGACACTATTGAAAACGTTATTGGGTTCACAGTCTGTTGAGCTGCTAAAGTTATTGATAGCAGTGAGGAAGACATTGCTATGTGTAGTTGGTCCAAAACCAAGTGCTTGGAAAATGAGACTTCCTGGTTTTGCTGAACAGTAGAATTCTAGAAGAATGCATCCTCTGCCCTATTCTGCAAGAAAATGCAACACAGAGTAGGGGTTGCAGACTTTTTTTATACTGTGTGCGAGATGGGAAACATTGGACCTTGAAAATGAATCATACATGTGTTGAAAAAACAATATGTAACATTGTGCCTTAAGGGCCTGCAAACATGTTTTAGAGTGGGTGAAGGCATATGATTGGCTGCTCAAACCCACCCCCGGTCCCCTCAGACCTTGCAATTGGTTGGTGTGCCACCTCACAGCACTGTTCGACCCTCTGAAAATCCTGTGGGAATATTGCGAGTAGGTCGAGGGTGCATTGAACCTACCCAGAATAGCTTGACTTTCCCAATGGGCACATTTTGGGAGGTCCGAGCACCCATAGTACAGTGTAAACGCCAGCCGTGTTGCCAGGCAGATGTTGCCACAGTTTATCTCGACTGCCCACAGTGCAGCAACCATGGGCTTGGCATTGTACTATGGCAGAGGGACTAGGCTGCCATGCATATGTCTGCGTTTGTGCAAGTGCTCTTATCATGCACACTTTGGACCTCCTTACAGTTTTGCCGGTCCAGTAAAATTGACGGTAGTTCCGGCACTGGCAAATTTAGTGTGTTTGCCGGTGGGGGCACTGATTTACCTCCAACCAAGAGCTGGAGGGAGAGCAGGTTCCTACCAGCAAATAAATGCCAGAATTACCATCACCGGTATTACCAGTGCCGATAATTCGACAATCCCCTCCATGGAATGGGGATTTACCGCCTTTTCAGCGGAAATGGTAGTGGTAGTTTGCTGGATTCCCGCCGGAATGACCAGCGAAATACTGCCAAACTTTTAATAAGGCCCTTTCCTTTTTGGATAATCTTCCTCGGTTCACTGTGAGTTGTCTTCCTATGCACAACACAATTGTGCAAACATTTTTACTAAACGTGATTTGTTTGAATTCTGTTGGTCTCTATCTTGCTTTATGGAGTCACAGTCCTCCCAGCATAGGATACAGCCCGTGTCCTATATTCAATTTTATGTGGTAGGAACTGCTTGGAAATTCTACCCAGTCGGCTGTGGCACTGCATGACACAACCCAGCACTAGCCCACGTTAATCTATCATCATTAGCAGCATGAAAGTGTACTGCTGTGTGGAAGTTCACAGCCATTATAGTTAAGTTCCTTTAGGCGTTGCATTTACGGCATAGAACCTTTTCATTTGCAAGGATATATAACAATCCGCCCTTGCAGAAAGCATGTCCTCTGAAGGAGACCCGGAATAACAGGATAAATATACTCGCAGATAACAACTTCTACGTTCTATCAAATGAGTCATGGTACGTGAAGGTGTTAGACTGATGTACTCAAGAGAGGGCACACAACATATCATCTCCTTTCATCGTGCCATGTGAGTAGCTGCAAGCCGGTCAAGGCAATTAATGCACTCTCTCTTTCTTTGCCAGTCATCAGTAAATTATCAAGTGGCAGGGAGTTGCCAACTGGCCCATATCACCAGAAGAGCCTTTAAGAAGTGCTAGATTTTTAGCCAGAAGCAACTTCAAGTCCCAGGTTGCATTGCATTGTCGGCTATTTTTCTGCAGCGGGCAGCCTGGAAAATATGTGCAGGAATGGCCCCATATATTTTCTAGAGGTTGATCTCCCATCATTCATTCCTTTTAAATAAACAAAAGACAAAAAGTCAGGCAAGCCCACTCTCCCTGTGCGGGTGGTCGAATTCCTCACACTGGCAGTCTGGAATTCCGCCAGACTTGGAAAAAGGCCGACTGTAGCATTCAACTTCTTGCAGAGCTCAGGCTTGCAGGGCAAGCCTGTAGAAACCAAGCACTTCTGGTGACAAATATGACATGGGGGCACCTGGCAACTCTGTGGGGCACAGTTTGCTGTTCTCTGCAGTAAGAATGTGATACAGATTAGTATCCAATCTATTCTGATTTACATTATGTGCTTTTTCGATAATGCTGTCTGTGCGCTACAGGCATTTTTACTGTAGTGATACAAATGTGTCTTTCTTAACAACTTTCCTGCTTTTAATGTCAGTCAATTATATTAATGTGCTTAGCATTTATTAAGGCAGCTAAAGAATACATGACAAGTTCTATCCTGTAACATTGGACCTTCTTACTCAAGCCACACTACAGTTTTTGGCATCTGTGTGACAGGGGTTCGGCACAAGGACTTACATACGTGTCTATGCCATGTTTGTACAGTGGTCTGTCTGGGGCAAGCACCAATGTACCCTTTTTGGCAAGCTTGAATGTTGTGGCTGTCTCTATAATTAGGGAAATGCTTGTGGTTGGTGTCACTCTATTATAAGTCCTCACCAGAAGTGCCTGGTTTCTACAGGCTTAAGCTGCAAGCCTGAGCTCTGCGGGAAGATGAATGCTGCAGTGGTCCTTATTCCAAGTCTGGCGGAATTCCGGACTGCCAGTGTGAGGAATTCGACCATCTGCACAGGGAGAGTGCACTTGCCGGACTTTTTGTCTTTTGTTTATTTAAAAGGAAAGAATGATAGGAGATCAACCTCTAGAAAATATATGGGGCCATTCCTGCACATATTGTACATATTGCAGAAAAATAGTAATGTACTCTGGTAGGACACAGCTTACCAGTGCCGCCATCCCCTGTCATGTGTATCTGACACCTGACAGCTGTGGGCACATCAAAAGCCTCTGACGTGGGCAACCTGATTAGCAGGTAGTGACAATGGAGACCACTGACCAACACCTCTTTGTAATGCAATGTGTCAACTTGGTAATACCACCCCTCCTTGGTATGAAAGGGCAGTGAATGTTCTGTCTGGAACCACTCCTTTCAGAGCAGTGAAGTATGTGAATTGTAGGAGACGGAAGTCTGCCTGCAACCCCCTACTTCAAAGGAGGCCCATGTTGTGACCAAGCACTGCATAGGGCTCAATTAATTAGGGAGACACTTTGATGTACAGCAGACAGGAAGATGGGTGGGACTTAGAAGTATATGTTGTCATCCTTCCCCTGTCTGTTGCCAAGCGCTCTGATTCTGACCTGAAGCATCACTGAAGATTGTTGGTGGGGACCCAGGATTGGTTCATTAAGGAGGGCTTTGCCTGCACCAATCACAGGGGCCCGTTTGGCTTTAAAAGAGGGCTGAGCCCCTCACTGATTAGATCATCTGAAGACTTCACAAGGGGTAAGAAGAAGGATTCATTTGGACCCGGGCTGAAGGTGCAGTCTTCTTTACATCTTCTTCCAGTAAAGGAAGGCCAGGTGTCCCAGGAGCGAAGCAAGATCCCGCCCCTAAAAATCTCCCAGGGAACAGAGTCAGATACCAGACTCACAGGACCCGTCCAGCAGCTCCAGAACCGGTACCCAGCCAACACTCAGTGTGCCCTGCTAGGTTCTGACAGCAAGCTTCCTAGGTGGGAAGTGCCAGAGTGTCTCTGGACAAAGGACAAGGCTGTTGCCTGCTAACACCCTCCTGAGCTTTTAGCCATCCACCTTGAAAGAACATGAGCCCTGCGAGGAAGCAAAGAGGAGTGCCACACAAGCATCATCCAGCATCCATCTTTTTAAGGACTATTTCGAGACAGTCGAGTCCTCGAACCGCATCCGGCTGCACTGCTGATTGTTGTCACGCCACAGTCACCAGATCCATCCGAGATGCCTGAGCCAGCATTCCAGATCTGCCAACCAGCACAGAGACAACAATACTTGGCCCGATCTGCCGCACTGGACAGCCTGCAGATGTCCGTCCAGCCTTGCTTGCCAAATTGCCTGCCGCCTGGTACCCACAGCTGTCTCCCGCCACTAACTCGGTCTCACGGACTGCAAAGCACCCTGCAACCACCTCAATGCTGTTGAGCACCAAGAACATCTTCAGCACCAGGTACATTGTGGTTCTGCCCCCCTGGTCCTTCTCTGAAGGGCCCTAGAGCATGTTACAGACCTTTGCCCCTTAGGTGTCGAAACTAAATAACCTTGAACAGTAAGACTAACTGCTTTACCAACTACCCCCCTGTCAGAATCCAGAGTACATCCCTTTCCTTTCTGAAACTGTCTGTCCTCTGTGTTCCATTACATTGGGGGTTGTAATTGTAATGTGCAAGAGCTGTCTGTTGTGGTAATAATAAAGAAGATATTTTTATACAACCTTGACTGGACAGTGCCCTTTTATTATTGGGTAATAATTGTGTTTTCGCTGTGTTGTAACTAACCAACTAGCCACGACCTTGTGGAGATAAGTCTGCCGTTCCATACACGTTACCAAAATTGGACAAGGAGGTCTTATAATTAACTTTTTTTCCAATCTGCTCGGATCCCTTCTGGTGTACTGGAGGTGTGGAGTTGATTGATAGTTTATGCTATGTTATGTTAAGACTTCTTGTAAAGCGCGCAGTTGCCCAGAGGCATCATGGCACTAGAGAGAGAGGCAAACCCTAACAGACATCCATCAGCCATCATCCACCCTTTTTTAACAAAAAATAAGTGTTTTTAGGGACTTCCTAAAGGCCAGATGGTTGTGGATCTTTTTCATTTCAGCTGGGAGCTTGTTCCACAGCTGAGCTGCTGCAACAGAAAAGGCATGTTTACCCAGTCGGGAACAGCAAAATGATGGTACACAGAGCAGACCAGCTGACTCAGATCTCAGAGAGTGCCCACGGAGGTGGTGAAAGAATTTACCACGTAAGTATTCCGCTCCCAGACCATGAAGCGTCCCATGCACAATACAAAGTGCATTAAATTCAATACATTGGGGCACTGGCAGCCAATCTAGACGGCGTAGGACTTAAGAAATGTGGACAACATATGGTGATCCCGAGGCTACCCAGGCTGCTAAGTTCTGGATGCGCTGTAGTCGATGGATAAGCACCTTAGGCTGTGCAAGATACAGAGAATTGCAATAATCCAATAAACTGGCAACCATTGCGGACACAACCGGTGGACGCAAGCACGGTGACATAAGATGTAGGATTTGTCAAAGGATTTTCAAATGGAAAAACCCGGTCTGGCAGACAGATAATATCTGAGCTTCCATCGAAAGAGTGGCTGTCATGTTAACTCCTAGATTCTTTACCTTCACTGCAGGCACAGGAAGAGAGCCCAGGGAATAGGGTCAGAAAGTTGAAATCCAAAGTGAAAGGTCCGGAGGGCAACCCACCGCCAGCACCTCCGTTTTGTCCCCATTCAGCTTTAGCCAATTAAGACCCATCCACTCCCCCATGGCCGTCAGTCACCTATGGAGGCACAATGACACCTCAGTCCAATCAAGATCTTACTGGATCAGGATCTGGGTGTCGTCGGCGTACGAATAGCACCTGACGCTGAAGGAGCGGATGAGGCACACTAAGGCCCAGATGTATATGTTAAAGAGAATGGGTGACAGGGCAGAACCCTGAGTGACACCACAAGTGAGACCAGAGGATTTAGAAAGATAGGGAGATATCAGGAGAGATTTGGATCTATCCTTAAGAAAAGAAGAAAACCAGGCTACGACTTGACCAGATATACCGATTTGAACCATTTTGGATAACAGTGTAGGATGGTCGACCGTGTCGAAAGCTGCTGACAGATCTAATAATATCAGGGCTCCGACACCTCCCGCATCCACCAACCTGGCCATGTCGTCCTGTACAGAAACTAGGACTTTCTCGGTAGCCATGGCTGGCCGAAAGCCAGCCTGAGCTTGGTCAAGACAGTCAGACGACTCAAGGAAGGAGGACAGAAGAGGAGAAACCAGTGCTTCCAGATGTTTCATAAAGTCAGGTAGAAGAGATATAGGCTGGAAATTAGCCGGTATGGGGGAATCCAGTGATGGATTTTTTAAGAGTGGAATAACTGTCGCAACCTTTAATTTAGGAGGAATAAACCCTATTTGACAGGAGATGTTAACGGCCTCCGTAATCACCCCTATAAGGTCAGGTGTGATCTCCTTCAGAACTCTTAGTGGCACCACATCCGAGGGAGCACTCAATTTAATCTGGAGAAGGCCTTTAAGAACTGATTCCTCAGTGAAGGAGGGAAAGGATGACCAGCCTGGGATGTCACTCACTGTGTCCGCAGAAATGTTACCGGAAGGTGGGACACTAGCAGCCAGTATAGTATTCACAGAGATGTTAGCGCAAATATTCTCAATTTTTCTTATAAAAAAACTAAGATAAGGAATTGCACAACTCCTGAGTCGGCTTAACTGTGGGACAGCAGTTTGCCAAAGTGGATATGGAATTAACCACTGCAAATAAAGGTTTAGTTTGACCCAATGATGTTTCAATTTTCAAGGCAAAATAAGATTTTTTTGCTGCAGTAATTGCAGCAGAATAAGCCGTAGAGCTAGCTTTAAATACGGTCCTGAACTGCAGATCGTAGTTATGGCGCCATTTGCGTTCAGCTTGTCTAAGCTGTAGTCTGGCCAGCTTCAGCTCTTCTGAAAAGCATGGCTCAGAAGGAAGTCTGTGAGATTGTGTAAGCCGTTTCGGCGCCACTTCATCGGCTGCAGCAACAAGAGAAGCAGCCAAAAGTGACAGCGACAGGGCCAGAGCAGCTTCACATTTAGTTTTAATAGAGGATACAAGGGTTTAAAGGTTCGCCAGACACTAAGGCTGTTGCCAGACTCTAGCAGGAGGCGTTTTAGGCTATTGTTGGATTGACATAAGTGAACAGGTCACTAAATAGTGATCTGTACACAGAATCGGTGCAGTCAATTGAAAATCAAGTCATATTTTATTGGCCAGCACAACATCTAGAGTATTCCCTAGGTCGTGAGTATAGCCTAACACATGCTAATGGAGATCCAAATCCATAAGACTACAAAAGAAAACATCAAGAGCGGGGGCTCTGGGGGTGTTAAACTGAAGATTGAGATCACCTAACACGGTCATATGTTTCTATTTAATATGTAGATCAGCTACAAGATCCACCAATGGGTCTAACAGCCCAGAATATGACCCCGAGTGGGGGGGGGAGGGCGATAGATTAAAAGAAAGTGACAGGAAAAGATTGGAGAGATTGCACACCTCAACAGCAAGACCTCAATAGAGGGAAAAGGAGGACAGCACAATTGAGTTAGAGCAAGATCAGCATTAAAAATAACAGCCAAAAAAACCTGATATTCCTCCCTGGACCAGTGGTGCCCCGGAAGTTGATTCATCACAGCCAGACTATGAGATTGCCTGCATGGGCTGGATCAGGACCGGATCTCCCAGCAGGCCTACCTGTTGGTTGAACCGGCCCCTGCAGGCATCGTTTGCCAGGAAGCACCAGCACCATTCTCAACGGTGCCAGTGCTTCTGTGTCAGCATTCCTGTTGAGTCATATGGGACGCGGACCGCGAAATACTGATTGCAGATCACCAGCGTTTGGGAGGTGCACAAGTAATTCATCGGGATTCGGGACAGAACAAGAAAAATCCTGCTCGACTCTGAGATCCTAATAGATGGGAGTTGCAACAGCTCTATTGGGGCGACCTCCTATTACTGAATACTCAAGATTCAGCCTACTTAACCAGAAGAAATTAGACTGCACACAAACCAAGTGCGAGTCCCTAGCCCTGAAGAAAGTGGTGACACTCATCGCTATACCACTGAAACCGGTCAGCTTTCCTTGTGACCTCAGTAGCTAAATAAAGATCAGGAAGATCCCTACATTAGATTGCTTTTTCGACCTCAACACTGATAAGGGTTCGTCATCTTTTAACGAACTGGGGAACGGAGCCTCTATATAAACAAAATAGATCTCCAAAACTTTTCCCCCCCAATAAATAGGAGTTACCCATGACGACAAGCCATCCTTGACTAGTCAAGGTTGAGGTCTAATACTCCATGCTTTTAACTAGTTGTAAATTCCAAAAAACGCAAATAAAGATTGAACTGTTTATCTGGAAAACAACGCAGAAAATAAACTTCAAACTGTGCGGAACCCTGAAGGCACAAACTCAGCAATTTAAAAACCATGGATTAATTCCTAAAGAGAAGCAATACCAAAATTGATGTGACTCGAATTTCAGTGTGATACAATGATAGGGAAGATTCGAGGTCTCGATTCCCAACCCAGGTTCTAATCTTGTGGATACCGAGTCATATGGGACTCCATGGGAATGAGGAATTATAGTTTTCCGCCGCCTGACATCCAGGCACGTCGCCACCTGTAATATAGTGGTGGCACCGGGATATCAGGCGGCAGAAATGGTTACTGCCGACCTCATATTGAGGCCCAGTGGGACAACATAGTTTCAGGCATTATCAAATAGGGAGCATTGGTATGTTCATAAGGCACCTTATATGTTCCCTAGGGTGATCCTGGGGTACCATAGTCAGGGGTGCACAGGGCATTCGATTCCACACTTTGACTTTCTAATTCCACGTAGCACTTCATGTTTCTGTTGAGGGAGACCGCTCCGTCATGGCATACAGTAAATTACGCTTTCCCTTTCCCTTTATCTGAATAACCTTCACTGTTATCAGCCTATATACCTGTGTAGGGGGACCCAGGTCTTTTTTATGCGGCCTACAAGCCGGTGCACTTGTGTGCGCCTTGATAAGGCTGTCCTAGATTGACCTAGGCTGTCCTAGTTTAATGGAGAACACTCTCACATTTGAACTCATAATTCGTTTAAGGTGCTGTGTATTGTCATCACTGGGGATCAACAGAGAAGCCAAAGTAAATTATGAGTTCACTGTCTCCTTTAATTCTTGACTAAGCATAACATGGGTTAGGACTTCACTATGCCCATGCAATGCGTTTTAGGATTTTAACAAATCATTTAGGCCTTCTACACAATGGCCCGACTTCTGATTGGCTAACAGTCACTCAGTCTCTGGGGGTTATAGGATCTGCCACGTCGTCTTTGTCTTTGCTGGGTCTTTCGTGCTTGTCTTGGATGTCGTGTTGCTCCTCCGGGACATGTAGTTTACCTGGCACCACCACCACTGGTGCACTGCATCATCTTGACGGGAGTCAGGTGCCAGATTCTGATAAATACTTTGGACCCCCGGAGGTTGTTAGACTTCTCTTCTTGGTGGTAATAGACAACCTTGCCTGGCTGGTCATCAAAGTCTGAGGGAGAACCATAGACCTTTCCACCAATGGATGATCTTCTCTAATATTGAGGTCTTAAGGACTGCCTTTCGCTCTCCTCACTGAAATCCTTCCATCTTTTTTTGGTCCCTTTTCCTACCGTTTCTATTTGTCTCTTCTCTCTCTCTTGCTTTCCCCTTGTATCCTCTTCTCCTTTCTCTCGCTCTGTCATGTCAACCCTCCTCTGGATGCTGTCTTCCTCCTCTCCTTCTCTCTACTGTTCTCCTTTGCTTTCCTGTGCCTCCTTCTTTCTCCTCGCTCACTTCTACCTCCCAGCCTCCTTGTCACTCCACCATTCTTCTATCAGTTCTCTCCTCTTCATCCTCTGCTCCTCTCTTTCTCTTCTACTCCGCTTCAGCTCTCTCTCTCCTCTCACTCCTCTCTTCCTTTTCCCTATTGTTGCCTCTTCTCTGCCTACTCTCTGTTCTTTCTCCTCTCCTCCTCTTTACTCTTGTGTGTCTCCGCCACCCCACTAAGCGTCTTCTCTGGTCTCCTCTGCATTTTCATTGCTCTCTTTCCTCCACCTCCTCACTGAATTGCCACTCTACTATCTGTACCTGCACTGCCACACACTGACTAATAACTCCCACTGCTTCCCTTTACTGCATTACTCTGTTACAGATCTGCTGGGCCTTGTCACGCATCTGCCTGACTGCGCTCAGCTCTCTGGGTGGTGTGAGTGTGGCCCAGCAACTGGGTATGACCTGAACATACAACAGATCTCCCAGCTGACATGCTTTGGCCCCACTAGCCGAATTTACAAAATCTCAGTCCACCATCTTCAAATTATTGGGATAGATGCTCATGCCACCCTCAATGCAAGCTACTGCGTCCCCTAGTCCGAATAACTGTAAATTACTATGGACTTAATTCTGGTCTCCACTGGACCCCATGAGTGGTTCATCAAAGAATCAGTGCTTACAGATTTCTGGTTTTCTGATAAATGCGACATACAATGGTACAATCTTTACATCATTTGGAGCATTGTTGGCGCAAATGCCATTCTGATTCTGACTTTTTCATGATGAACTTCTTCTTTTGGCTAAGCTTTCTTTCTATTCTGATCTTCTTTACTCTCAATCATCTTTTCTTTCTGCTTCTGACTTTGCTTCTTATTTTTCTACAAAGGTAGCCACTATTTGTGCTGCTATTGACCCTTCTTCTTCCGATCTTCCTTCCTCTTCTTTTCATTCTTTTGTTTTGTCATCTTCCTTTCCGATCTCTACATCTAATACTACACGTTTGCTAGCCCGTGCACACATTCTACGGCTGTTCCTTCTGATCCAATTCCTACTTCTCTTACACTTAAGGTATGTCCTTCTTTGGTATCTGTCAAGGCTGGGCAATTCTCCCCTCTCCTCTCCAAACCTTTCATTTTGCTTCTGCTTTTTCTCCTCCTCTCCTCTGCTGACCTCCTGGATGTAACCTGAACTGCAATGCCTACCTGGACACCCCCTGATCTCGAGCCCAGGTCCCTACCCCACCAGTGTCTCACTCCTGCACTGCCCACCTGGCAACCCCTGCACTTGAGGACTGTTTCTGTATCCCTAAGCCCCCCTACGATCCCCTGACACCTGATGTCCGCACTTACCCATGCACTTGTCACATGTTGGCCGTTACTTACTTATTGTTATCATCTTGTACTGCACTGTCCCTGACCCCTTCCCATGCACTTGAATGATCTGAATGACACCTGGCCTAGTAGGATCGCTGTCCGTCCTCCCTTTGTTCCCCTCCCTTGCCTCATCGCGCCATGAAGCACTTGTGCATAGGCACGTTATAAATACCATATCATATCATATCCTCCTCCTCAGCTGAGTCTTCCAAGGTTCCTTCATAGACTTCAGAATCCTTCTTTCTCGTAGTTTTCTTAGATCCCTTAGTCTTCTTGTCTTTCTTGTGATGTAAATAAGGTCTAGATCCTTCGGAGACCATCTTGACCTGTCTGGGTACTCAGGTCTCTGGGATCCCCATGGAGCTATCCCCAAAAGAGTCCAGGGAAAAAGCCTTGATGGCAGAAAAAACCCTGTCTTGGTTGAAGACAAATGTTGCTGTAGATGTAACAGTAGGCAAGTCCTCTTGAACCCTGTAGCACTCAACAAGGCAATGCCCCGTGGAATTATGGCACCATAGCACGTAGGAGTCTTTGATGAGGACAGGTCTTAGTAACATCACACCGAAGCGGTATAGTAACAGCAAGATGAAGCTTGTGCTGGTCTGGAAGGCTGGATGCAAGGAAGCAAGAGGTGGAGAGCCGCCAAGAGCAGCGGAAAGGGAAACAGGGTGACACACAGTACCGAGTAAGCAAGCAGAGAGAAGGTACAGTGTTCCAGACTGGACTGAGCAATTAAAAAGGTAAGAGCACGATAGGTAAGTAAACAGAAAGAGGGTTGGGAAAACGGGAAACGTGGTAGAAATCGGGAAACAGTACGCTGCCGGGTGAAGGTGGAATGGAGTAAAGTGAAGTCAGAAAAGTTTGTAGACAAGCTACGAGCAAAACAAAATAGACAGTAGAGTATAGAGACATAGAAGGGCAGTGTGTTACGCTGAGGGTGGAAGAAAGATAGAACGCAATCGCCAAGTGGCGGATTAATAATACAGAGTGAAACCGAAAGACGAAATTAATACAAAAAGACCTATTACCAACCAAGTGTGACAGAGGAGGACAAAAATACTGGAGCGAAATAAATAAGAAAATGGCGGAATCAAGAAATGAATGCTGGTAATATATGAATGCTGGTACGACAGGAGAAAAGTACTAGCGAGCGATAAGCACCAAAAGAAGGATACAACGCGCCGAGAGACAGGAAATGATCAGTAATATAGAGACGGTGGCCATTTTACTGGAAGACTAGACTGCACAACCCAGTTCCTAATCATAGCCTTACTGCCACATCTTCCACTTAATCCAGCCCTTCCACTGCCAGCACATGACAGTATACCCCTTCTTACTTGGCAACCCCTCTGACTTGGCCGGATGGCGCAAATGGAATTGCCAAACCAGTCTGGGAGCGCGGCTGCCAAGGTCTTTCAGATGAAGAATACCCCTTCCAATGCCCGAGGTACTGGAGGACTCCACGCCTGTACCTGGAATATACAAGTCTTGAGACCTCCTATTCTTCTGGATCAGGAGGAGTAACTGTCTTGAGTGGACATGCTTTCCTTTTGTACGGATCATCAGAATAAGCCTTGAGGAGAGAGGTATGAAATACCAGATGCACTCTCTTGAGGTAGTGCAGTAACTTCAATTTGAATGCTACGGGGTTGACCTTAGAAGAAATCAGAAAAGTCCCAATGTAGCGGGGAGAACTTTCCACAGTGCACCCAGCAAGGCAGGAATTTAGTTGACAACCATACCAAAGTGCCTGTCTTCCACTCGGTATTAGTCCTCCTGCCTAGGTCAGCGTTCTTCTTGTCCTCCTTCTGACTCGCATCAAGGGACCCCAGGGCCTTCTTGTGTATGTCTTTGAGATGGGTCAGAAAGCTATCGACCGCAGGAGATCTCGTAGGGGAGAACCCACTCCATGGTAAGGGTTGGGGATGATACCAATAGGTGCACAGGAAAGGACTCATCTTGATAGCATGTGTATAGTGTTCTTATAGGTGATCTGCGCCATGGAGATATAATCCACCCAATCATCCTGTATGACATTGCAAAAGCATCGAAGGTACTGCTCCAGGTAAGCGTTTAGGCGCTCTGTCTGTTAATTCGACTGTGGATGGTAACCTGAAGATAGTGCTCTGTGTATTCCCAGTTGTTCACAAAGAGAGGCCCAAATTTTGGAGGTAAACTGGGTACTACGATCCAATACTATGGTGCGGGGTAATCCATGCAATTTCACTACTTCCCTGAGAAACATAGTGGCTGTTTCAGGTGCAGAAGGGATACCTTGAAGAGCAGTGAAATTAGCCATTTTGCTGTAAGTACCATGACGGCAGTGTAATTCCTGGATGGTGGTAGGTCAACAATAAAATTGGTGGAGACATGCTCCCAAGGTCTGGAGGGCAACCCACCTTGTTGAAGACTTATTTGTTTCTGCCGAGAGACCTTGCTAGAGGCACACACCGGGCAGGAGGCAACGTAAGCCTTCACATCCAAGCTGACAGAAAGCCACCAGAACCTTCTAGAAAGGAGGTCTAGAGTGGCCTTTTGGTCCTTATGGCCAGGCATAGGCAGATCGTGGGACGATTCCAATGCCCGGGTCTGCAGCTTCTTAGAAGGTAAAAAGAGGGCCTTGTTACGGAACAAGAGTCCTCCACTCTGGGTCATTTGATCTAGGGGGAGAAAACCTCACTGACAGATCTTAGTAGAAGTCTGTACCTCGTGGAGAAAAGGGTGTATCAAGACAAGAAACGTCTTATCCTGAAGCATTAGCTCGTTCCCCTGGTAGACCCCAAAGTCATCTCCCAAGCTATGAGACAAGGCATCCGCAACCACATTCTTAGAGCCAGGAATATATGTGATGACAAAATCGAAATGTGAGAAAAGTATGCCAATCTGGCACGCCTTGTATTCCTGCATTCCATTTGCTGGAGAACCTTTAGATTATGATAGTCTGTTCGGACCAGAAAAGGTGAGCAGCTCCTTGGAGTTGGTGTCGCCATTCTTCACAGGCTTGTCGTATAGCTAACAGTTCTTTTTCCAATATGGAATAGTTTCTTTCACTGGAAGTGAGAGTGCGTGAAAAAAAGGCAATTTGGTGTTCGAGACCATTCTTCACTTGAATGATGACTGCTCCTAAAGTCCCTCCTGGTGCATCTGTTTCAAGTATGAAAGGTTGAGACCGGTTGTGTTGAATTAATATCGGAGCAGTGGTGAACAGAGTCTTGAGCTGCTGAAACGCTGCTTGAGTTTTAGAAGTAAAAGCGAATACTCGACCCTTCTTGAGTAAGGCCGCGATGGGCAGTACCACCTCAGAAAAATGGAGGATAAATAGCCTGTAAAAGTTAGCTAGGCCTAGAAACTTCTGCACTTCCTTTCCCTATTGGTTGAGGCCAGTCGAGAACAGCCTTGACCTTCTCGGGATCCATCTTGATCCCCTCCGAGGAGAGCATGAACCCTAAGTAGGATACTGATGACACTTCAAAGAGACACTTGTCTGGCTTGGCATACAACTGCTGTTTCTGGAGATGGTGAAGCACTTCCTTAACCTGTCTTCAGTGTTCTGTAAGTGTGGAGGAGAACACCAGGATGTCATCAAAATAAACCACCATAGATACGAAAAACAGGTAGGAAAGGATCTTGTTCACAAACCTCTGAAAAACTGCAAAGGCATTGACAAGGCCGAAGGGCTTCACCCAGTACTCGAACAGCCCCAATGGTGTCCTGAATGCCGTTTTACATTCATCCCCCTCCTTGATCCTTAGCAGATGGTATGCTCCTCTAAGGTCCAGTTTTGTGAAGAACCTAGACCCCTGAACAGCCTCCAAAATGTCTCGGATGAGGGGCACGGGATAACGATCACAGTTGTTAACGACAGTCATTTGGTTGACCCCTCGGTAGTCGATGCAGGATCTTAACTCTGCCGAACCCTTCTTAGAAATAAAGAACAGAGACACCCTACCTGGAGACTTGGATTCGTTAACTAAGCCATTTTGGAGATTGGCTTTGAGGTATTCCTTGAATGCGTTTCTTTCGGGGATAGGCAGGGGAAGCATCCTACCAAATGGTACTTGAGCGTCTGGCTTAAGGTCAATACTGCAGTCCTCCGGACTATGAGGTGGTAAGAGGCAGACAACTTGTCCTCAAAGACCTCTGAAAAGGCCTGGTACTGGATTGGTACAGACAAGAGTACCTTCTGAGGAAGGCTTACCTACTCCCCTTGCTGAACTGAGACTTCAGATTCCCTCAGGCATCTTTGGTTGCAGTAGAATGAAGCGAAGCGTAATGTATTTGCTCTCTAGTCAATCTTAGGATTATGGCACCGCAGCCATGGAATTCCTAGTATAACCGAAAAATGGGCAGCTCAGATAACATTGAAGACCAGTATCTGCTTATGGCCCCCAAACTCGACCTATACAGAAGGGATCTCCAGAATGATGGGACCTGAGGATAAGGGTGTACCATCCACACCCTCCGCAGGGATCGGCTTCTTTTTTTCTTGCACGGGGATCTTGTTTTCCTTTGCCCAGGTCACGTCAGCAAAGTTGCCTGCTGCACCACAATCCAGCATGGCTAGGGTCAGGAGAGCGAGGTGTTGCCAAAAATGTGATCGGGAACTCCATGAGAGGGCTGTCTTCTTCCCCATCTATTCTCTGGGTGTTTTTGCAGGGGGCTGGATGCATACCCCTGTTACCTCCCCTGCACAGGTATGGGGTTGAGCGTTTCCCCAGAGCCGAAGAGGAACTTCTGGACAAGACTGCAGCAGATGTTTTGCTGAACTGCAGTAGGCACATAACCCCGGCTCTTGTCGCCTTCTTCTTTCCTCAGGTGCTAAAGGGCCTCTGGTGGCACCGATCTGCATACGTTCAGACTGTGACCCCCTTTTCTTGGGACTGAGAGGTAAGGAGGGTAGAGGGGGGTAGTTACCTCTCTTTCTTCTTTCATATCTTCTTTCAGTCAATATTAACTCAATCTGTAGGGCTGCCGTAACCAACTCCTGAAACGAGGTGGGGCGAGGACTCTGTGCCAGTTCGTCCTTTATCTGCTCGTGCAAGCCCCTCCAAAAAAGGTTTTGCTGTGCTGAATCAGGCCATCCTGAATTGGATGATAGTGTTTGGAATTGAGAAACGTAGGACTGGACATCCTGACCCCCTTGACATATGTTAACCATGGCTTCAAACCAGGAATATTGTACTTCAGTGCGGTCAAACCTGCTCCTGAAATTCTGCACGAATTGGGCATAGTTAGTCAGGGAAGGATTGGAATTGGTGACTAATGGGGTTGCCCAGGCAATAGCTTTTCCCACAAGGTTGGCGATCAGGAACCCCACCTTGGACCTGTCAGTCTCATAGGCTCTTTGGCGAAAAGAAAAGTATACTTGACAAGTGTCCAGAAATTATTTGAGGAGTTTCGGATTTCCATCAAACTTCCTGAAGGGAAAAAGGAGAGGAGGAAGGCCACCTGTTGACGGAGAGTGATGTTTTCAGCCTTAAGCATCTGTACTTCAACCCTCAGACCTTATATAGTGTTGACCAGTTCCTGGGAAGCCATGGAGTTCGGTTGGCGTTGTATGCTGTCAATGCTGTCAAGGCTGGGCAATTCCCCCCTCTCCTCCTCCTCGCCTGAGTCTTCCAAAGTTCTTTCGTAGACTTCAGAATCCTTCTTTCTACTAGTTTTCTTAGATCCCTTAGGCTTCTTGTCTTTCTTGTCATGTAAGTAAGGTCTAGCTCCTTTGGAGGCTACCTTGACCTGTCTGGGTACTCGTGGACCTAGCCTCAAAACAGTTTTGTGAAGAACCTAGACCCCTGAACAGCCTCCAAAATGTCTCGGATGAGGGGCACGGGATAACGATCACAGTTGTTAACGACAGTCATTTGGTTGACCCCTCGGTAGTCGATGCAGGATCTTAACTCTGCCGAACCCTTCTTAGAAATAAAGAACAGAGACACCCTACCTGGAGACTTGGATTCCTTAACTAAGCCATTTTGGAGATTGGCTTTGAGGTATTCCTTGAATGCGTTTCTTTCGGGGATAGGCAGGGGAAACATTCTACCAAATGGTACTTGAGCGTCTGGCTTAAGGTCAATACTGCAGTCCTCCGGACTATGAGGTGGTAAGAGGCAGACAACTTGTCCTCAAAGACCTCTGAAAAGGCCTGGTACTGGATTGGTACAGACAAGAGTACCTTCTGAGGAAGGCTTACCTACTCCCCTTGCTGAACTGAGACTTCAGATTCCCTCAGGCATCTTTGGTTGCAGTAGAATGAAGCGAAGCGTAATGTATTTGCTCTCTAGTCAATCTTAGGATTATGGCACCGCAGCCATGGAATTCCTAGTATAACTGAAAAATGGGCAGCTCAGATAACATTGAAGACCAGTATCTGCTTATGGCCCCCAAACTCGACCTATACATGTCCATGGAAAAAGCCTTGATGGCAGAAAAAACACTTTCTTGGTTGAGGACAAATGTTGCTGTAGATGTAACAGTAGGCAAGTCCTCTTTAACCCCATAGCACTCAACAAGGCGATGCCCCGTGGAATTATGGCACCATTGCACGTAGGAGTCTTTGATAAAGACAAGTCTTAGTAAGAGCTCATCGAAGCGGTACGGTAACAGCAAGATGAAGCTTTTGCTGGTCTGGAAGACTAGATGCAAGGAAGCAAGAGGTGGAGAGCCGCCAAGAGCGGCGGAAAAGGAATCAGGGTGACACACAGTAACGAGTAAGCAAGCGGAGAGAAGGTACAGTGTTCCAGACTTGACTGAGCAATAAAAAAGGTAAGAGCACGAAAGGTAAGTAAACAGAAAGGGGGTTGGGAAAACGGGAACCACGAGTAGAAATTGTGAAACAGAACACCGCCGGGAGAAGGCGGAACGGAGTAAAGTCTGAAAAATTCGTAGACAAGCTACGAGCAAAACAAAATAGACAGTAGAGTAAGGAGACAGAGAAGTGCAGTGCGATACGGTGAGGGCGGAAGAAAGATAGAACGGAATCGCCAAGCGGCAGATAAATAATACAGGTGTGAAACCGAAAGACGAAATTAATACAAAAACACCTCTTACCAACCAAGTGTGACAGAGGAGGACAAAAATACTGGAGCGAAATAAATAAGGAAAAGGCTAAATCAAGATATGAATGCTGGTATGACAGGAGCAAAGTACTAGCGAGCGATAAGCACCAAAAGACAGATACAACGTGCCGAGAGACAGCAAATGATCAGTAAAATAGAGACAGCGGCCATTTTAGGGGAAGACTAGACTGCACAACCCAGTTTCTAATCATAGCCTTACTGCCACATCTTCCACTCACTCCAGCGCTTCCTCTTCTGGCGCATGACAGTATCTTATCTTACTTCTCTTTTTAATATCTCTCTTCTTTCTTCTACCTTCCATTAAAGCATGCTTCTATTCTTCCTACCTTGAGAAAGCCTTCTCTAGACCCTTCACTCCTTTTACATTTTAGACCTTGTTCCTTATCTTTTTAAGCTCCAAGAACATCTTGTTTACTCCCAAGTCTCTTCCTACTTGTTTTCAATCTGGTTTCCATCTGATGCACTCTACTGAAATTGCTGTTCTCTCATTCTACGATTTGCTATTGTCGGGTAGCTATTCAAAACATTCTTCTCTTTAAATTTTACTCGATTTATCATCTGCTTTTGACATTGTGGATCATGCTTTACTTTTGTCATCTCTCACGTCTTTTGGGTTCTCAGGTTCTGTTTTATCTTGGTTTTGTTCTTATTTGTCCAAATATACTAATACAATATTTTGGGCTGGGAAATCTTCTAGCACTGTTCCCCTTCTACATGATGTCCCCCCCCCATGGTGGGACCCTTTCTTTTTCCTCTTTATAATTCTCCACTTGCTTCCATTATTTCTTCAGTCGGAATGCCTCATCATTTTTATGCTGATGAAACTCAGCTTTTTTTTCTTTCTCTTCTTTCACTCCTTCTGTAGAGGAGGAGTCAAGTACCCCTACTCCATTTACCCCGCCTACATTACCTGAGAAGTATGATCCAAAGTATGTGACTTACTACACCAATAAGAAAGCAAGAAGAAGAGCAACAACTCTGTGCAGAACCCATAAGAATACCTATACCTAAGAGAATATGTGAAGTAAAGTACCCATTGAGAAAACCATACCTACACTCAAAACAATATGATGGCCATTTGAACGCGATTCCTGATGAAACAAAGAAACTGAATGACCAGGATGAATGGGGACGTCATACAAAACTGAATTGACCCCATATAGAAGATAACCAGACCAGAGAGGCAGACGATTTATGAAGAAAAAGAAGTACTAAGGATAAGTGGCATCTTGGGATCAAGATGAAGAGACCTATGCCATAAGCATGATGAAGTTACCTAACTAGTTTAAACGTGTACAGCTGCAATGAAACGCAAGCAGCAAAGCTAGCCAAATGCTTATAGTGAATGGATTGCGGCAAGCACCAACATATACACATATACCTCATAGATACATATGGATTGAATAATGAATGAATGTTCCACTATGTACATAGCAGTCTTGAGCAACGAGGAAGGCCTCAATTCAGTGTTGCAGTTACAAAAGCTATTGAATTAAACAGAATATATTTCAGCTAAGGAGTTGGGTGAGCCAAGAGAGCCAAGGTCTTATCAGAACTAGAATTGGCTGACATTAGATACAATTAACCTGAAATAACAGAAGCTCCTGTTCAAGAAGGTCAAGTGAAAACAAAAGATGTCATAGGACTAGTGGAGAATACAATCAAATACACAGAAAGGCTAAAATCGTGGTGTCCAGTCACGTGATGGAAGAAAGTTGGACGCATGAGGAGATCACACCTACACACAGAAGCCAGACAGTACCCATACTCCTTAAAAAATCTCAGAGAACAGTACAGACTCAAGGCCAACTTCAAACACTAATGGACACTGAACCATTGAGGTGATGATGGAGTGTACATTTAATTGGTGGGAAGCTGATATTGAGACAAGCTCACCCACACCTGGTTGTATATGTATATGGGGAGAAGATATTGACTTGAGTTTTGCCAAGTAATATATGAGGAAAATAGTCATGAGGTGTAGCCACGCTACAAGGATACGCCCTGTTCCTAGACTTTAAAGAGTGCTAGCAGAAGCCTTAATTCAGAGCCCCCTTTATTAAGGGCATATAGGAGATGAGACAAGTTTAAAGACTTTCTTAAGGGAATTGGCTTAGGTTCCAATCGGAACAAGAATTGTAGCGGGTAAGACGAGTCCTAAAGAAAGGATCGTGAGGGGCGCGTATATGTGACCGGTCAAGTATGTCTGTTTCTTTTTATGTGGTTGAAAAGAGTGATGACATCAGAGTTGAAAAAAGAAATGTTTTAAGTGATAGACAAACGTGAAGTTAAGACGCGAAAAGTGATTATTTTAAGATTAAACTTTAAAAAATTGTATGGTGACAGGATTGGAGCTTGCGACGATTGGTGCTCGCTCATAAGTGTATGTTGATTGAAATGCAAAATTGAAAACTGTAACTAAAGCATAAGCGAAGTGGTAATAAAAGGAGAAGAAAAAGTTACAAATAGAAGAAGTTACGCCATTAGTGCATCTTTGCAAACAGCTACCAAAGCACACGCTTAAACTTAAACAGTTCAGTGCAGAATGGGTTAAAAGGACCGCAGACAAAATCTTTATGCCATGGTCCCAAGGCGGGTCATTATCGAGAACAGTTCTACAGCATATGACAACATATTTGCATGCCGCATACACAGGAAAAAAGTTAGAAGTCTAGAGCTTTGGAAAATTTATGAACACTAAAAGAGGAAGAGCCTCCTTTAGATTGGATACTCAATATATGCAAAGAGGGAGGTGAAGAGCCTTCTGCTCCGCCCACCCCATCTGAAATAAAAGACGAGATTAAGAAAGACGAAGGGTTACCCATTAAGAGAACTTAAAGCAGCAACAGGATATAGCAATCCGTCATACGAGTCACCTATGCAAAATAGTGATGAGGGCCCAGAGACAGACACAGAGAAAGCTATCACCTCCAAAGTCCAGAGGGACAAGGAGAGAAGTGATCAAGCAAGTACATCTCTAGACATGCAGAGAGAAATAAAGAGATGTGAGGGAGATAAGGATTAAACTGATTAGATAGCGCTCGTACAGAACGAGTGGTTGGGAGGTCAGATTTTACTTAAACTCAATGGTAAAGGCATTGAAGATGTTTGACAAAGGGGAGACCAAGACGAACAAGATAGAAAAGAAAAAGAAAGGTAGGAACCATTGAGAGATGAAGGAGCGAGAAGAAAAGATAGACATAGACGAGAACAGTTATATCAAGATAAGCTGAAAAACACGAGAGAGCAGAAGAACAAAGAAAGTGTGATAATAAAAGAAGAACAGCCGATCAAAAGCAAAGACTAAAAGAAAAAAGAATAGAAGCCGATGAACAGGAAAGGGTAAGAGAGAAAAGAAGACAAAGGTGAAGAGTTGATGAAAAGCAAAGGGAAATGTGAAAAAGAAAGAGGAAGCTAGAATAAGAGAAGCGGCGATAAAGCGCAGAGAAGTTGATGATGACATGGAACGCAAAATGAGGCAAAGAGCACACAATCTTGAGTATTTGGAAAGGGAAGTAAGAGATCCCAATCCACGGATAGACTGGGAAGACATAGAAGAATTCTTTCCTGAGTCTGAGCCATTTCCAGGCACGTCTAGAATAAATCTAGAAGATGAATTTGGCTCGCAAAGCATTGGGGAAACAATCGATAAAGTATATCATGAAATGCAAGCGCAAAAAGAAACACAAAAGAAGGGAAAAAATGATCGTCTTGAGAGTCTTCAGTTGTATGACACGGAGGAAGCCTCCTGTAGTACGAGACAGAAGGAGCTGTCTTCAGACAGATTAACATTAAATAGAGATGATGATGAGAGGAGTTGCACGATATGGGCACAAGAAGTATCAGACAAAGAAAGGGAAACCTACTCGAGGGAGGTTAGAAGTTTTATATGTGAGCTAGAAGAACATCTGTCTTTGGATAAAGAAGTAAGATAATCAGATTTAAAGTGACCTATGTCTAAGGCATCAGAGCCACTGACACAGTCAGACCGACATAAGGGGCAACCCCATGGCCAGAGGGGGGAGTCCCCACCCTATGTAAGCAGGTTAAGGTAATTGCCAGGTAGACAGTGATGCGGGAATATTACTCCAGCAGTAGATAGACAAATGATGAGAGATGATAATGAGTTTGGAGAATCACAGTTCCCCTTGTTCGAAAAAGGAGCAGCCAGGCCACAGTGTATACCATGACCCCAGATGGAAAGAGAAAACTTAAAATGTAAACTCCTGAATTTAACTTCGGCACTGGAAAATGGATACATGAGTTAGAAAAAATGGTGGGAGGGAATACATTAGCTATTGGGGATATTAAAGGTCTTCTAATCGCCATACTTGGTGAAAGAGCTGATGATGTATGGACACGGGCAGGTTACCCTGGTGTGACTACAGTCAACACTGCGCACGATGGAGCGCCGTTTAATAACTGTAGAGCAGCGATTTGGAAAGCGATTCGAGTGCTATATCCGGACACATCTGATATGGGAGCTATAATGACAATAAAAATTAAAGGAGAGGATCCCTTGCTTTACATTCAACATTTTCAAGACGCATGGGCGCTTGAAACACGTGAGGCTTGGGGGAAGTCTATACCTGTATTTTATCATATATTATGCCTTGCCAAGAGCTGCCAGGGCACGTGCAGAAACAGCTCAAGAAATCAGTGGGGATGGAAGCAAAACCATGTTCAGAAATTCAGTTGACCATCGCACATTATTGCAGACTCCTGCAGGATAAGAATCGCAAAAAGGACGATGCACGTAAGGGTGAAGAAGCAACGTTAGTTCAGAAAAAGTTATCCAAATATGCCATTGAAGGGGCAATGTTAACTAACGTGGGCGGGTCAAACCCGCAACAAGCAGCACCTATGCTGCAAAAAAAAAGATAACCAAAGATAGTTTGATCAGACAAATAAAGGATATGCTCCAAGAGGAAGGGAATATCGAGGGAGAGGTTGGCAAGGTAATCAAGGGAATTGGCAGAATAATCAGGGAAGTTTTCAGAATAACCAACAAGGGTTTCAGAATATGCAAAATGGTAATCAAAACATGCAAAATGGGCATATAGTAAGACAACCGCTTGTATGTCGGATGTGTGGAATGACAGGGCACATAGCTTGTATGTGTAGGAGCCAAGGGATGGTACAGAATGCTCAGTTTTTAAGACAGGGAATGCCAAATCCACCTGCATATTCGCAGCAGAGCGGAAATGGAGTTGCGCAAGATCAAAGAGTGCAGCGGCAAGCGCCGACAGTGCAGCAAGGTTTGCAATCACAGCAAGTAACAGAAAATCAACTGCAAGGACAATCGCACCAATCTCCTATGCAGCTTCAGAAGACTACAAACACAGAGCAACTTATGACGTGTAGAATAGGAGGTGTCACTGTTGATGGAGGAAATCCATTCACGAGTGACGGGGTGAGGCTATACCTGCAATAGGACAGCTCACTGGGAGACCTGATGTGTTCAATCCTATCTATTATGCCGAATCCTCATGAGGAGCCAAGGGTAGACGTAATTATAGGCAGAAAAGCTTATTCCTTCTTAGTGGACACAGGTGCAACATGCTTGTGTATACGTGAGGGCACATTTTTAATGTCTGCCGATGCAATGAATACTCAGGGTTTTACAGGAGCTACAAATCGAGTTCCTTTTACTTGAAGAATTATCAGTCTCCATAAGAGAATGTTATATGAAGGTGCCACTGCTTTATTCAAGGCAAACACCTGTCAACATATTAGGACGAGATTTAATGGCAAAAATGAATATGACCATTTCATTTACAGATGATGGTATAGTATGCTCAACACCAGGAATGCATTATTTAAACGTGTGCGAAATTATCAGGGCATACGCAGGACAAATAGCACTTAGAGCAATACCATTGGAACCTGAAGTGTTCCATTATGGGATACGCATTCTTTTAACATGGCTGTCAGGTATAGTAGGCAGAACCATGAGAATACCAGAGGAGTTTCTTTTTAGACCACAGATACCTATGGATGAAAAGAGGGGCACATTTTCCCCTTAGCCTTAGAAGCAACTATAGTCCGACGAAATATGGCTTTGCTTGATGCAACTGGTGACAAAGGTAGACGATAGTGCACTATAATTGCCATTGAGGGAGGCCGCAAAGTGACTGACGTCACTGATAAAGATTTGTTTGGAGATGATAAATCTGACGATTTTGTGATATTTGAAATGTGCATTACTTATTGGGTCAAAGCAATTAAGAGAGAGGCCCGCAGAGAATGATGCTAGCAAAGAAGCATCCCGAATATTTTGTTGAAGTTATGGCGAAAGTGGCAAAAGTGACAATTTCATTATGGACCACTAGCCCCTATGACATAGGATTACTGAAAGGAGTTGGGGAAGTGAAGATTAAATTGAAACCAGGAGCAATTGTGCCTCGAGCACAGCAATATCCCATGTCTCAAGAGGCAGATGAACGAATTTTCAAGACGATTTCCGCCATGATGGACCAAGGTATCCTAGTGACGTCAGAGTCAGCATGTAATATGTCAGTTTATCCTATCAAAAAATCTAAGGGAGGGTTGTGGTGTTTAATACAAGATTTACGCCCAAAAAACACATTTTTCTCAATCCCATTGCACAAAGACTCACAAGATTTGACATCATTCACTTTTAGACAAGTACGATTAAAAAGCACACCGCTGCCCCGGGGTACTGTGAGTTCCCATCGATTTTTAACAGAGTCCTGCAGATGGACTTGAGCAATAGTGCTTTGGAAAGCGTTGTGCTGCAATACGTAGATGACATTTTAGTTTACAGCACCACAGAGGAAGAGTGCAGATGCGATTCTGTTTAGTTAATAATTATACTTGCTGACAAAGGATATAAGGTTGACAAGGAAAAGTTACAATATTGTCAACAAGAAGTGTTGTACATAGGCCAATTAATTTCACATGAGGGATAAAAAGTTACTCCTGAAAGAGATGAGGCCATTCTAAAAACAGCTAAGCCACACACGATAAAACAGATGCAGAGTTTTCTAGGACTATGTAATTACGTCAGAGCATGGGTCTTTGACTACAGCTTGTATACCAGGCCGCTCTTACAGGCCTTAAAGAAAGCACAGGCAATGCAAGAGAAAATTGTGTGGACTGAGGCAATGCAAGAAGGGTTTGACAAATCGAAAAAGCCATTTGCACAGATCCCTTTCTAGGGATTCCCAATTATGCAGAGGAATTATTTTTATTCTCGCACACAAGTGGCACTTTTATGACAGTAGTACTCACACAGAGAACTACATTGGGGTACAAACCCTTTGCATATTACAATGGAATTTTGGACCCAGTAATGAGAGGTCACTTTCCATGCGAACAAAATTTAGCACTCGCCATAGAGAACGCCACAAGCATAGTGATGGGATGCTCCATGACATTATTTGTTGAACATGCATTATTTGCAATTTTAGAGAAACCAAAAGGCACATTGACTACTTCTGCCTACGAGGTAATCATATCAACTCCAGCGATTAAAATAGTCTGATGTAAAATAGTGATTCCAGCTATGTTTATAGCTGACCCTCTCACCGAAGGAGAACCTCTACATGATTGTACGAACTATGAAGTGTTCTGTGATGAGCTCCCTAGAGTAAAAGAAAATTCACTAGCAGGGGGAGAGATTTTCTTCATAGTTCTTTGAGAATCGATCAAAATGACGGGCAAAGATATACAGGTGGCGCGGTAGTGAAACATTTGGCAAATGTGAGAAACCAGATAGTATGGAGAAGCCTGGTTTGTTATCATTACAGAATCATTACCCATTGTTAGAGAATCATTACCCATTTAGGGATCCAGTTATCCATCATACATACATGAAGTAGTGACATTAGACTATCCACATATATGTAGCTATTTGCAATTTGCTATAGAATGTGGCCTGTTATATTTGAAGTCCGATGTAGAGACACATGGTATATTTGTAGACACATATAGAGATATGTTGTTATGTATTATGTATGCATTGTAGAGAGCCATGCATTGAGTGTGCACTTAGAATATGCATGAAGTCTGCATTATAGATACCGCTTGGGTTTGCGAGTGAGAGAGTAAGCACTAGAAAAAGCATGAAGCCATTCCATTGAGACACACAGATGCGCCGGGGAGTACAGAATTTGTTATGAGTTAGTGCGTACCAAGAATGCGTAAACAGTTCTCTGGGCAGACAGATAACATCAATCTTGTCCGAATGGAGAAGGCATTGGAGGCCTTATCACTTATCATCCTGGCTGGTGTTTGCAGACAGAGAGAAGGTGGGGGCAGGCAGCTCCATGGAGGGAGATCTTTGCACAGAGAGACATGCACAAGGAGAGAGGGATTTGAATAGAGAAAAAAGAGGAGATGGTAGGATGGTAGGCAGACAGAAGAAGATATGGTATAGATATGAGGACAAATGTCATGATGACCAGAACACGCAGTGATTGAAAAGTACAAGACATGCATCACAGCCTTTTAGGCACTGCTCATATTTAGAAATGCTGATAGACAGAAAGAGAGACATTTTAGCTTAGAGAAACATGTAACCATGGTTATGTATACGTCATTGAACAGTATAATGAGAGGTGAGGCTCTGAGATTTGGGTGGCTGCTCTCTGCTGGTCTGCTCTCTGAGGAGAGAGGGAGTTGGTAGTTAGAGATGCTAGTTGGAGTTGGAGATGACACACTGACACTCTGAGAGATCGAGAGATGACTTGGAGAGGCGTTTGGGAGTGATTGAATGTACTTTGGGAAGCGGTTTTGGCTGATATGGGGATGGGGAAACATTCTGAGAAGAGCTGATGAGATCGATCTGGCAGTGATCTGGCAGAGAGAGGCCTGGCCCTGACTGACTGGCTGGTTGCAGAGTTAGCGGGAGAGGAGAGACAGAGCAACACAGAGAAAAAGGGGAGTGTTGCTGAATAAGACACGTGCTTGGGGAATTAGAACAGACACTCACACAGAGCTATAGATGGGGTAATCAGATAGGGTTTGTCTTAGAGAGGGAGTGTGAAGTATGGTGTGGAATGGAGAGGAATGGTGTGGATTGGAGTTGCTATTAGATTGCTTGCATTAGAAGCCTGTAAGGCTTTTAGTTATTGCATAGCATTGTAGATTTGCACCAAAAGCATATGAGGTGCAAATTCGAGATTTGCATTATAGTAGTGTTTGCATTATGCATTGCAGTGTATGAATAAAAGTGTTTCTATTGTTGAATCGATTCATGTTTTTCTTTGTGTCTTATGTTAGTGTGTCAATAGGAGTAATTTAGGAGTAATCTAGGAGTAACACAGTGCACAAGTGGGGGCATTAGTGATCCACACCCCCCTAGGTAGATTTGTTGCAGTTCCACAAATGGAGAATTTTTAGTGCTCGTGAGTATTCGATTGCCATCACATTATTCAGCGCAAGCTGGAGAATTATTGGCGCTGATACTTGCAGTCGAGAATAACGCAGACTAGGAAGTGACAGTGTACAGCGACTCTGCCTATGTGACGTCGATGGTGCATGCAGGATTAGTGCGCTGCAAAAGGAGGGATTACCTCTGAGCGGATGGCACGCCAGTGCAGCACGCAGCCTTATTGGACATTATAGGCTTATGGGCTCATCAAGGCACTAAAACTCCCAGTGGGCATAGCAGTCATTAAATGCGCAGCTTACACGGAAGGGACAGATTTTATCTTGTGCGGAAATCAAGCAGCAGATGCTGAAGCCAAGCGCATAACAAATGCAGATGCAGAAATGATGAATGTTCAAGCCATTGATGTAAATGAAAGAATGACTGTAATGGCAAGTGTAGACGAGGGATACAATCATATGCCTAAAACACAGACAATAGAGCTCCAAGGGGAGGCAATGCAAGAATAAAAGAACTTATGGAAGCGAAGAGGGTGTTCTTTAAACCCCTCTGAAGCATTGTGGTGACAAGACAGCACTGGTAAACCAGTAATGCCTATAGCCTTATTAAAGATAGCACTAGAACAGTTACACTACCCAGCACATGCAGCTAGGGAGAATCTTGCTGTAACCATTGTTGAGGATTGATTTGTACCGAACCTAATGGAACATGTTGCATTTTTTATGGTAAATTGTATTATTTGCCAGCAATTCACGCCTGGCCATATACTGCGCATAGTGAGGTAGTCATCCCAAGACCCAAAGGCCCTTTACAACACATGCATATCAACTATGTCGGCATGATGCAAGTTTGTAATGGATACAGATACCTGTTAGTTGTAGTATGTCCTTTCTCCAGATGGATAGAGGTAGGTCAATGTACACACCCAGGCTCTAACTGTGCAGCCAAGTTCTTGGTGCGGGAAGTGTTTCCTAGATGGGGAGTATGTGAAGTAATCAGATCAGATATTGGACCTCACTTTATTAACAGAGTTTTCGAGCAGATCACCTTGCTGCTTGGAATAAAACGCAAGTTTTCTTCGGCTTATCATCCGCAAGGAAATGGTATCTGTGAAAAGTTCAATGGTCTGTTAAAGGAAAGAATAGCTAAATTGAAGCTTACTTTGAAAAAAAGGGTGGTGGCACTCCCTACCACTGGCATTGTATGCATTGAGGAACCAATCAGGTTCTGACCACCATCTTACGCCGCACAAGATTGTGACTGGCAGGAGAATGAGAATGCCTTTAATTCCTCCATCCTGAGTTAGAAATGATGCTCAGCCAACATCAGAAGTGTTAGGACTTGAATTGCAAAACTACTTGAACTGTTTAACATCTAGTTTTTCTGTGATTTCAGGACAGTTGGAGAGACAAGGGTGTCGAGCTTTACAGAACACAGAAGGAGATACTTCAACAATCCACACTCTTGAATTTCGAAGATACTGATTCATAATCACACAAGGAAAAAGTGGGACTAGCCCCGCTTTCACGGTCCTTTCATTGTAGAGGACGTCACGCCATCTGCTGTTAAAGTGCAGGGTAGGCGAGCTGGACTGTGGCTTAACTTGGACATTCCCTTTTCAACTATAAATAAAAGGGTAAAAGGACACATTCAAACACTCTGTGCATCCTAGTTGCAGAGTAAAAGAAGATTTGCATTCGTGAAAGCCACAGTAGGTTATTAACTTTGGACTGAGGCATGCTTAAAGCCTTGATAACAAGAAAAGTGAGAAAGGTTTATTAACTTTGGACTGAGGTACACTTAAGCCTTGATAAGAATAAGGATATTCCAAACTTTGATCATGGACACAGCAATTGGAAAAGGATACAGTATCCTGATTCCTTCCATACAGAGCTCTTGTTCAGAGTTACTCATGGTGTTACCCAGTGATGACCTTCCTACGCACATACTTATGTATTTTGAGTTGGTATTAGGTTTGTATCGTCACTGGTGGGGAGAACTTGCCGAATTCCAGATTTTATTTGTAATACTGACAACGAAAAAAATAATTAGAAGATTGCTCATAATCATCACTCAGGAGTTTTTGAAGTTTCCTGAGTTCAGTGAGGAAAACACAATGCCCCTATGCCCGACAAAGCACATAGACTGGTCAGTGTGGTGTTCTTTCGTTTAATTGAAGACTACCCGCATCTCGTTGAAAGACACACGGATGTGGTGACATTTCTTAGGAACCCAAGAAATACTACACATTTAAATGTGATCCTGGAAGGTATCATAATCCAGTTAGCAATCTATTCTGAAAGAAATCATATAGCTGTGTAGAACCTTTCCTCTGAGGGACAGATCGAGGAAGAGGTTAAAATCTAAAACTATGTTCATGCTGACAGGGAAGCTGCAATGTCATTTGGACTGAAGCAAATTCGAGGTATTGATTGGGAACTGGTTAATGTAGCAGAATTTATAGCAGCTCGTAAAAATAATCTTTTTTCACGATAAAGGAACATTTGCTCTGCGACTGGTGGCGAAATTGGTTCCAGAAAGCAGCCAGTTGATCGAGGACGAATGCTGAAGAAGACAACAAGCTTCCAGAAACAATCTAAAATGCATTGGGCCTCATTACGACCCAGGCGGTAAGTTACCGCCTGGGCCGTGACTTTACCACCATGGCGTAAACTATGTTTACGCCATGGTGGTTGGCGGACTTACCGCCCCATTCCGACCTAGGCGGGGCGGTAAGTCCCCAATCCCCATTTACCCTTCCTCATTCCCATTTTTGCCCCATAGGGCATAATGGGAGTGGGGAAGGCGTTAATTACGCCACCGTAAATTACGGTGGCGTAATTAACTCCATGGTCCCTTAGCGCCATGGATTTTAACACCTGCTAAAAGCAGGTGTTAAAAGCACCATGGCGCTAGGGGACCTCGTAATTGGCGGTAAGGGGTCGGCGCAGCTAACGCTGGCGTTAACCCCTTACCGCCAGGGTCGTAATGAGGCCCATTGTCATTAAAGAAGTGTTTTTCCTTCCTTAGCATTAAATGATCGCGATGGGTAATCAGAGTAGTAACTTTGTGTTGCCTCAAGAGCACAGACGAGCAAATTGCCACAGAAGTTAACACATGTATTATATTCATACTGATATTGCTTTCACTGACAGTAGGAACTGCTTTCTATATAGGAGCACATGATGCAAAGGTTCCTATATATGTGTCTGAACAGAAGGAAAAGGTAAACGTGACAACTACAAAGCAACCCAGGCCATTCAGAGTCATTCCCGTCCATAGAAATAATTGATGGAACTTGATTTGTCTCATCATATTTCTATACTTGTATGATCTTGTAAGTTTCATCTCCTTAATATTTCTAGTCCCTTGCCTTTTCTTACCTTCGGAGCAGCTAAGCTCTTAATTTCCTCTCTTATTTTGTCCTGTTTGCTTTATTGTTCTTGTATTCTTTTTGGAATTCCTGTTTCCACGTCTCGGTCCACTTAGTCTATGTTGAACTCAACTGTTCTTCTGTTATGCTCTCTTTCCCCTTGTGATTCTATTTCTTCATCACTTCTCTTGCTTGGATTGTTGTCTTTTCACTCTCGTCTTAAGTTTAATTTTCTCTGTATGGTTTTTAAATCTCTTCATGGTTTTACTCCTTCTTATCTTTCATCTCTGGTCTCTAAATATCTATATCCCTTTGCGATCTCTTTGTTCTCAGTCTCTTTACTCTTTTAACTGTTCCTCATCCCCCCTTGTGATGATTCTCGTTTCTACTCTTTTTTGTTTTTGCTTGCTCCTCTACATTGGAACACCCTACCTATTTCACTTTGTTCTTTGTCTTCTTACTCAATGTTTCAGTCTTCTCTCAAAAACCATCATCTTCCCTCTTGATTCCATGAAATTATACTGATTTTAATTGTAATTCGAAGTGATAACTGTACAGCCCTTTGGCGTACAGCGCTGAATACATGCAAAATAAAATAAAAACATGTCACTAATTGCACTCTGTGGATTGTGGTTGTCTGTGACAGTAAGTCTGCAAGCTGATAGCTTGTTATTCCAGTTTTTTATTATTTCACTGCTGGGCTTATACTTGTCAGATTTCCAGCTAGTGGGACTGATCCCAGCCACGAGACTAGGGGTGGGGTATATGGGAGATCTGTGGGATCCACTGTCTACCTACTTTGGTCGACAACATATAGCGGTAGGAGTTCCCCAGTTCCCATTGTTACCCAATACAAACCCTTAAGCCTCCAGCATGTGACTTAATAGTCATGGTGTACTGTTCCATTATTATGACCTCCCAACATGTAGTTGGAGGCTAGATGGCACGCAGCAAGCTAGATTCCTTCAAAATGCTTCAGATCTCATAGCCTAACTGCCATGTAAGGTATCGGCATTTCATCGAAACGAAATCCCATCTACTGTGTCACTATTTAAATCTTTCAAATATATACAGGGTTAAAATATGAGTTAAAGTACAAGGGCGGCCTTATAGATGTGACATGTAATCTCACAAGTGCCCAGCGGTTGTAAGAGCTGCCAATTACTTACATTCAAAGTGGTCCTTGAGCTACTGGGCTCATGCCGGAGTTTAGGAGGAAGAGGCTACACAGTGGGACATCCCTCATCAAATCCTTTACATACCTTGCGGCAGCTGTTGACAATGGACACTTCCATTGTCACCCCTCCAGCTCCCGCCAATCCACCAACACTTAAAAGCCTTCCAAATACAATAACAAAGAGACATTAATTAAAGGTTGCAGAGACGGGCAAGTCTGACTGGCCCACCCTCTGCCACTCCCTCAGGTCTCTCCACCGCGTCTCTCTGGCATTAAGTCAGAGAGGATGCAGAAGGTTTTTGTCAAGCTCTTGGATCCCATTTTGGGTCACTTTCATCTTCGGATTGCATGTCCTCTGTGGGCTGGTTAAAAGTATATGCTTGAAAGATCCTCTGCTGCCCTGGAGTGTCAGAGGGGAGGCGGACACCACTGGTTCCATGTGTTAATAAACCAGCAAAAATATTGCCAAATAAAAATATTGCCATATTTTTGCGGCAATATTAAGTCATGGACCTGCAGGGGACACTCCCGCAACCCCTGTATTATTTCAACCCCCGCTCCTAATATTATCTCCATCAAAAATATCACCTATGGCCGCTCCCAACGACAATATATACAGCAATATTTTTGGTGGGAATAATATTACCTGATACCGGCACCACCAGCAGAGCTGAAGCTAGCGCAGAATGCATAGAATGCAGCAGCCACCATGAGGCCGGCTAGCTATGTGTGATAGAGGCAGTGGCCACAGCGCCCCCTTCTGGAGTAAAGGATCACTACACTGAATCTGTCCACAGAGAGCTTTCCTGGCCTGGGTGAGATGGGGCAGTTTCCTGGTGCAGTCCAGAGACTGTCCCTCGACCCTCAGCTCCTGGAGGGAGTAATAGGATGCCTGTTTCCATGTGCTTCCCCAACCCTCGGTGCAGTGTACATCCCTGAACTTGCACCTTTAACAGAACTGCTGAATGTCAAAGTAACCTAAAATTGAGGAAAGAAAGTTTCCAACAGGAATGTACTTAATGGGGACATTTGTCTGTGAGTTCTACAGAATCCTGATAGGGACTCTAAACTAATTCATATACAAATGCAGCCATATGGTTGAATGAAGGTATTTGCAAAACGGCTCCTGATCAGCTGAAAAATGTGGCTTTAATTGGGAGCCTTGTTGGTCTTCCTTCTATCGTCTCTGAAGCTGTGCTGTGCCATCCTCAGCTCAGAAGGGCATAGAAGGCCAGATCTGCTCGTCCTTGGAGCTCATGTCCCTCTGCATCCACGGACTACTCGCCCTAGAATATCAGAAAGGCTTGTTACATCCAACAAACATCTTGCCCAACCCACTGACTGCCATTACGGCACTAGCGTCTGCTCTGATTGGTCGAGGCAGATCATGTGATCATGAGATCATGAGTTGGTTTTCCTCCTTCCTCTTCAGAGCCAGGCCACTACATCCTCAGCCCGTTAGGGCATAGGAAGTACCCTTATTTTTAACAAATGCCATCTTGCCTCATTGTAATCTGCATTTTGGTTGTCTCCGGCCCCATGCCCCTATTTTCATGAAAACCCTCTTGCCTACGTTATAATATGCATTTTGGATGGCTGCGGCCCTGTGCTCTTCTTTTTAAAAATGTCATCTTGCTTATTTTGTAATCTGCATTTTCGTCGCCTATGGCCCTGTCTGTCCCCCTATTTTTAGAAACATTCATCTTGCTTTGGTTGTAATCTGCATTTTGGTCACCTCTGGTTCTGTGCCCCTATTTTTAAAACATTTCACATTGCCTATGTCATAATCTGCATTTTGGCCTTGTGTGGCCCTGAACCCCTATTTTAATAATACTGTACCAGCAATGCTTATTCCATATCCTTCTCCTCCTCACGGTTCTTGCCATTTACCACGGCCTCCACCCACTCCCCAGGCTCCTTCTTTCTGTCCTCCCTTACCTATCGTCCTTTCCCCCTTAGAGTTCACTCTAGCCACTCCTCTCTCCCTCATCCCACCCACTCTGACCTCATCATTTATCCCACCTGTCTTCCCGCATCTACTCTCATGACATCCTCCTTGATACCCTTCTGAGATCACACTGAGACTCTGGAATGCCTAATCCCTTTGCAACATCTCCTCTCTTAGTCACCACTTCATCTCTTTGTAGTATAAACCCTCAGTGATGGCAATGACAGAAACCTGGGTTTCCTCCCATTTCACCGTCACACTGGCTGCCCTTCACACCACCTCTGCTTCCTTCTCTCCCTCCCATCAACTCTCAAGATAGGTGTTGGTCCTATGATCAGCAAGAGCTCACAATGAGTCCATCACCCTCTTCTGACTTCACTCCCACCTCCTTTAAACATATCTCTGTTCAACTCCACGTCCCCACCCTTCCCACTATCCTTCTCCTGGAAATCTGATGCAACAAGAAGTCCAAACACTGGGACATACACCGCTGCAGTCCACCATTTTGGAGTTCCAAGATTTCATGTGGTCCGGTAAACACTGCTCGCAGAAATTACCTGGGTCAAGGTCAGCAATCAGTAATCATGAGTAACACTTCAAGGGTGGGTGAGACAGGGCTAGATTGGACAAGGGAAGATGACCAATGTGAGAAGGTGGGGACGTATAAGAAGGGGGACAGGAAACATGAAGGTGTGGGTTATTCAGTAGAGATCAGAGGAGGAGGTGTGGCAGACCCAGGGACTAGCAGGAGAAAGGGTGGTGTATCGGAGTGTGGAGGCAGCATTTCAACAACGTGAGGCATTGGTTCTTTAGAACAAGTGGTATTGTGTATTGAGTGTGCGTGTGAGGTGAGTGAGAGTACTAGGGAATGTTTAGATTTATTTTTTTTATTTGTTTATTTGTATAGCGCCGAACCGCCCGTGGGCATCGGGGCGCTAACATTGAGACAAGGACGGACGGAATGGATACGTGAAGACGGGAGACAGGACAGCACGGAAGATTATTTCTTAGCTGATTCGGAGAGGTCCAGCTGAGGGTTACTTGAAAAGCACAGTTTTGAGTTTTTTACGAAAGACCAAAAGATTGGTCTCTAACCTAAGGAACTTCGGCAGTTTGTTCCAGATGGCTGTTGCTCGGTTAAGGAAGGCTCTGCCCAGACCAAGTGCCTTTTTGTGTTTCAAGGGAGTTATAAGCCCACTGGCTTCTGATCTTAATGCCCTAGGGGGGTGGTAAAGAGTGAGTTTGGACTTCAGGTAGGCTGGTGCCTTGCCATATAGGCACTTATGGGTTAGGCACAACGATTTGAATTGTATGCGATCCTCCATTCTCAGCCAGTGGAGATCCCATCTAGCTTCAGTAATGTGTTCGCTTCTTGCTTTATTTTTTACCATTCTGATCGCATTGTTTTGGACCAGCTGGAATTTTTGGATGTTTTGCTTGCTTGCACCTGACAAGAGCGCATTACCATAGTCCAGACGAGACAGGATGGTAGCTCTAGCTACGGTGGCACATTTCTTCTCACTCAGCAGTGGTCTAATTGCCTTGAGGAGTCTGATGTAATAATTACAGTTTTTGCTAACATACATAGCTTGGGCGTCTGCATTAAGGGAGGCTTCCAACGTCATGCCAAGCGTTTTAACCTTCTCTGCCGCAGTAATGCGGGTTTCTTTGATTTGGAAGGCCTGGTAGTCAGTGGGGAGTTTGGCACGGGCCTGAGTGGAGCCAAAAACCATTAGTTAGGTCTTATTGCCGTTCAGGCACATCCAGTTATTGTCCATCCAATCTTCGATCTTTTTGTAGAGTGTGTTTAAGGTCGTACTGTCCTTAATGTAATCCCCACTCAATTCCAGTTTAGAGAGCCATTGAAAGGTGAGCAGTAGTGTGGAGTGGTAGTAGTTTTGAATGGTAGTAGTAGCATGGAAGAGGATAATAGGAGGATGTAGGAAAACTGCAGAGGAGGGTGCAGTAGTATGGAGGAGGGAATAGTAGTGTGGAAGAGGGATTCGTAGCATTGAAGAGGGAGCAGTAGCATGGAAGGGGAGTAGTAGCATGAGGAGGTTGTAGTGTTGAGCAGGATGTAGTGAGGTCCAACGGGTGGAGGCAGATAGTGGAAAGAGAGAGAGAGAGACCGGAGGGACAGAGGAGAAAGACTTAGGAAGAGGAAGAGGAGATGGTGAGTCGAGTTGATGAAGGAGAGCAGGTCTAGGAATGAACAGTGACAGAGATACAAGGAAAGGAGCATAAGGACATGAAAAGGAGAAGCCTGAGTGGGACCTGAGTATTCGGAAGGGACCCCCACCTCTCTCAGAACTAACCCAGGGCTAGAGTAGGTCACACCTAGGAAGTCACCAAGGACGCCTTGGGTAGATAAGGTGAATTTGCCCTTATGCCCTCACATTAAGACAGCTAGATATTAGGCAGAAGGGGTAACTCACAGTATCTACTAACCCATAATGCACTGATGCAAATTACAAGTAAAGCATCTCTGGGAGTTCAGAGTGTTATATTGGCCACCCGTGACATACTGCAACCAGCTATTACCACTTGCAGAGCTCCTTGCGTGTGTCTGTAATATCCACTACAGAAAAGGAGATATGATATGATAGGTTATTTATAACGCGCTTAATACCTAGAGGTTTCTAAGCACAAACCCGGGGATTGAGTCTGTGTTGCTCCGCCTCATCTTGCTTTCAAGGCGAGCACGTTGCCCCTGAGCTATCCTCCCGTGAATGAAATAGTTTCTGTCATGAAGCTCGGGTTTGAGTGGAGTGGTAAAACACCCGGTATTGGTTACCGGGTCTCCTGCCACTGCTGCCCAACTAATAATCGGGCCCTATGCACATTGTTTCTTATCAAAAAGATTTCCTGCTGTTCAAATGAATGCAACATCTAATAAAGAGGCCGGTATAAACTATGGGGGATATTTCTTTTCATGTCATCACTCTCTCTCAGATTCTTTAATGTGCCTTCCCACTTTCAATTTCATTGCAGTAATTCAAGCCCTTGTGCTTTCTTGTATTGCAAAGTTCAACTCCAGTCCTGCTGGCCTGTCATAATCCTCTTGTGGAATGCCCTGCATTCCGTTGACAAGTTGGTTAGTATGGCTACTGAATTTGAGAGGATAACTCTTATCCTTAGACATCTTCAGTGGTTGAAAGTTGCTTGGCACCCAAGTCTGCACCTGCCTGGAATCCTCGGCACTTGGCTTCTAAATTGGCCATTTCAGGAGATTCACGTGGACTTCAGAGAGACACACATTTGGGATTAGAAGTTCCTTGATTGTGTTGGACTGCTATCTGGGTCGGCATACTTCTACTGAAATCTTCTCCCCCCGCTCTGTGCGTTAACAGTGTGAACTGTAGTCATTCCAGAAAAGTAAAAGCATCGCTCTCATTCCGAGGTTATTGATATGTTCTTAAAATTGTCTCTTCTTTTTTATTAACTCCCCTACCGTTTTATATCTTCTTCTTCTTCTTCTTCTTCTTCTTCTTCTTCTTCTTCTTCTTCTTCTTCTTCTTCTTCTTCTTCTTCTTCTTCTTCTTCCTCTTCTTCTTCTTCTTCTTCTTCCTCTTCTTCTTCTTCTTCTTCTTCTTCCTCTTCTTCTTCTTCTTCCTCTTCTTCTTCTTCTTCTTCTTCTTCTTCTTCTTCTTCTTCTTCTCCTTCTTTCTCTTCTTCTTCTTCTTCTTCTTCTTCTTCTTCTTCTTTCTCTTCTTCTTCTTCTTCTTCTTCTTCTTCTTCTTCTTCTTCTTCTTCTTCTTCTTCTTCTTCTTCTTCTTCTTCTTCTTCTTCTTCTTCTTCTTCCTCTTCTTCTTCCTCTTCTTCTTCTTCTTCTTCTTCTTAGACATATTATGTACTAGGAGTCTGTCCATTACTTTCTTATAGTGGAGAAGTGAGTGAAAACAGAATACATAGTACAGATGGAAAATAAATAAGAAAAGGGGAGATAAAAGGCCAACCAACCACACACATGAGCAAACAAAGTAAAAAGAAGGATGGTACTAAGTTATCATAATATAAATGTACAACACACAAAAAACAGACAAAGGAAAAAGAAAAGAATGAAGAGAACACTCAATATTTAACAAAAGAAATATGTAAATCAAACTGAATCAGCCCAAAATTGCAAAAGGAATGAATGGAAAGCGTGAAGCATAATGGGAAAATCCCAAATGATGAACAAAACAAAAAACAAAATCTGACAGGAATAACATTAAATGAAACATTTAAATGAAAGATAAAACTGACAGCCGTCATCACCAGACTCATCCAAACCCTTGTGCAATTCAGAAAATACATCCAGACCTCCTTTTTCATGTAGACCCTTCTTCACACGCATGAGATACAACCCCAATCCTAGCTAGCCCAATATCCCTCTCGCAACCAGCCGCTACTGCCCACCATACTGTTGCAGCCCCTTCCTCCCTTCCAGCACGGCGACACTTTTCCCCACGATCCGTTAGTGTGAACTCTTCCCTGCTACACTACATGGTATGCTTCATTTATGTATGCCTTTAATCCTTACCGATGGACTTGCGCTCCGTTGCTTATCAAAGGTGGTCTCAAGCTTCATATATGCTACTAAGAAAATATGTAAAATAAAATAATACTCAACTGCAGACCTGTGCAAAAAGTGGGGTTTCAACTTTATTGAATATGGAAACTAGGTCTACAACCCCAAATAATGCAGCACCCGCACATGCACCCTATTTCCTCATTATTTTATTTTATTTTAGTTTAATCTTTGTGTATAATATTTGTGTCATTACTCAGTTTTAGAAAACATCCACAAGATCCTTTTGTTCAAATACGCCTTCCACTTGCCCCGGTTGCCTCCTTCCTGCAGCTTTCGTGCATCGAGAAGCAATTAAGGTGGCACTGTTCATGCATTATAAATATATTACCATACATTAACCTCAATTGAAATCTGCTTTGAAAAGATCTGCCATGTTTGCTACATTCCACAGTTCTCGCCTGATAGTACATGAGTAAAAAGTGCATGTAGAGTAGACACAAACCTACAAGAACTCAATGGCCCTAGGATGGTGTAACTGTTGATTTATATCATCCTATTAGAGACACTAAGCACCAAATGCCTGTTATTTCATCACCTGAAATGTACTTTTGTATCAATAGAGTCAGTTTTATGTATTGTCTCTTGATAACTTTCCTAAAATTAGATAGTTCAGCTTTGGTTGGACAAGGTGGAGAAGGCAGATATCCGTGATTTCACCAAAACCACTTCACCTAACGGAGAAATCATTGAATTCTTTTTTTTCAAATTCTTTTTTAATATGCGGGGGCAGACCCAACGTACCCCCCGCTTCACCCTACCTTATCCAGTACCCTTACCCTACCTCCCATCTATGTTTTCAAATTTACCTACTTACCTAACCAATTAGAAGAAAACAAAGTTTGGTAATTTCTGAGTGGTTTATTGTGATAATTTCGAAAACAAAAATCTCGAAAGTCAAAATATCGAAAAGAATATCGAAAAAAAGTCGCTTTTTTTTTAATTATGTTTTTATTTGAAATGGGGGTTTCCTCCCCAACCCCCCTTTTTTAATTTTTTTTTTAGTTTTACCCATTTTTTTTATTCCCGGGCACCAAAATAAATATATAATAATACTTTCTGAGTAGGTGAAATTGGATTAGGTGAAATCTTCAGTATCGGGAGAAGGCAAAAAGAGCTAGTGTTCTGCCCTGGCACACAGTAAGCAGAACTGGGTGCACGTTTGTTCACAGTTCTTATTCTGCTTTTCGACTAAGTCATCAAAGTCTCAAAGGTATGACACACTCAACTTAGTTTAGAAAAAGTACAAAAACGTTTATTGTTCTTCTCATGCACAGGAACCTTTCTGTTTAATGTGGTCCTCTGACCCCACCCCCTCTTCCAATAGTGTCAGAAACTGTCTTTGTACATCTTCCCTAAATGTAGGAGATCTTGCAACATTGCCTCTTAGTGCCGATTGGAAATCCGCACTATTGGGTGGTATCTTAGAACTTGAATTGAATCAATGATCTTCATGTTTCATCTGGATCCCTCAAGGCCACCGTTTCAGTTCCTCTGGTGTTAAGGAACAGACATTCCGACAGTCAACTCTTCTTTGGTATTATATGTTTAATCAGTTCTCCTGTGCGTGCCAGTGGAGTAAAACGCTCCCAATTACCAACCCAGCACTCCTCCCCAGTTCTCTTGGCTTGGGCAATGTGTAAAGGTGGGTTCCTGGCCAAGCATGACAATGACACCAGTGTAGGACCAGGAAACCTCTTTACTGAGTGCCAGATCCAGGTACAGGGTACAGGAATACATTTAGCACATATCAGGTAAGTTACATTGATAGACTTCCACCAGCATTCTCTCCCAGTCAACCCATCTTCTCAACTGACATTCACAGAACCATTCAGAAAATAGCATTCTCACACACAGCATTCCATGTCAGTCCTTCACAGCATTCCATGTCAGTCACTCACAGCATTCCATGCATACAGGGCAGGGTGCCGTGAAAGACAAGACACAACATATCTTCCCCCTTAAACAACACAAGACACCCCCAGAAGCAACAAGCATACATTCACTCAACAGCCCCACCCATGTACATCTATCATCTTCCATTGCAACACAACCAACACGATTTACCCAACCACGCCCGTCTCTTTTTCTACCAAGCAGGACCCCACATCAGGAAAGCTACCTTAGCAAGGCCTGTCTCCTTTTCCGCTCAGTAAGAGAGAGACCCCCACATCTTACTCCAACATTGCCTCTCTCTATTTCTGATGAGTGAGAGAGAAACACCAAAAGCAAAATCCACAACTATTTTCCTCTCATCACAACAAACACCTGCCCGAACTACCTGGTCAGGCACACAAAAACTGGGCAGCTAAACACACAGAATCAGCAAGCCGCCCACTCCACACACTGCATAAACACAGAGATCAGCCCCTAAAAAACACGTTATCCATTTAAACTGGAGCCAACTGGCTGACACACCACAGCATATGCCCCATAACTAACACAACAGAGTACTCCAAGTACCCCAGGTGTCCGACATACCACAGAAAGAGCACTACAAGTACTCAGGGTGTCGAGACTCCACAACACGCCTGTGCAAATGGAACAACCATCACCCTCACAAAGGAAAACCAATGACCGACCACACACCAGAACAGCAGCAAGCAAACACCAATATGTTGAACAGCACCAGCTGCTTACAGTCCAATTACAGTCGGAAATGATTAAAATCATCAATAGCAGTAAGGTGGGGCTGCTGATGTTGTTAGACTTATCAGCAGCCTTCGACCTTGTAGATCAGGAAATATTACTAAACTGGCAGACTATGGAGGGTGATCTAATGGAGCTATTGACAGGATTAGGTCATTTCTCTCAGAGAGAAGATCCAGAATTGTTTGGGGTGAGGCATGCTCTCAGCCAGAGTTCATCAAATGCGGTGTTCCACAGGGAGCATGTCTCTCCCCGATTCTATTCAATATATTCTGCCACACGTTATGTGATGTTTTTGATGCAATGGGTGTGCGTTTTTCCAACTATGCAGATGACACCTAGTTAATCCTTGAATTGAGCGGTATTTACGAAAAAGACTTGGAGAGTGTAACAAAAGTGTACAAGGCTATACAAGACTGGATGATCACAAATGGTTTATGTCTAAACACAATAAGACTGCTTTTCTTATATTTGGATCTACGTAGTCACGTGCCAGAATCTCCAAGATGTATGAGGGCTTTTCTATAGAAAATCACTATATTAAAATAGTTCCCAAAGTAAAGACCTTGGGAATTACATTGGAAACATGGTTGGACGCGGTAGTCCATGTTAGTAGCATAGTCCAGAAATCACAATATCATCTTAGACTACTCTAGTTAGTAAAGCCCTATTTATCGATAGCTAACTGCATCATACTGATGAGAGCAGTAATTATGCCACGACTGGACTATTGCAATGCTCTTCTGGCCGGAGCAAGCAAGGAATGTGTAAAAAGACTACAGATTCTTCAGAATGATGCGGTTCAGGTTGCCAAGGGGACCAGGAGACAGGATCCAGTATCCGTACATGGAAGAGAGTTACACTGGCTTCCTGTGGAAGCGAGAATATGTTTTAAAATAAAGACTATTGTACACAAGTGTTTATACGGAAAAGCACTGCAATACATCAAAGAAAGATTGAACGTGGAAAACTAAACTAAAGTTACTGGATCTAATGACTCGATGCGCCTGACGCAACCAAGATGTAATCGAGCACGAGGCAACCAACAGGCTTTTGTCTCACAGGCAGGTGTAATGTGGAACATACTGCCTGTGGAGATGCTCCGGGAAGATAACCTGCCTTTTTTTGGGAAAAGCCTCAAGACATTGCTCTTTGTCTAGACTGTCGTCCTCTCTGTTAACTTCGTATTTGTTTCTGTGTCTGCGCCCTGATGCCTGCGGGCTCCGGCGCAATATAAGCCAGTAAACATAAACATCATTCTCAAACTTGCTGCATATAATTAATTATAAAAATCTACACAGAAATTAACCACTAAAAATGGCAACATTTTCTTGCTTTTCTTCAAATTTGCGCTATTACTATGCACTTAAAAAATGTCTTGCTCTAAACTGTAAAGTCCACTAAAAGTAAAAGTCCAACCTGGAAGAGAACTTTTTTTTTGCCTGAGATGGCATTCACTAGCTGGACATTTCCTACTCTTATTCTCAAGTGAAAGCCCTTACTAAACTTTAAAAATGTTCAAATAGTGGAGCAAACATGGTTAAATAGTACTGCATTACAATTGTACTTCCAAACTCTGCACAGAGGCCACGACTTTCAGAAACACACCCAACTGTAGCCGTCACAAGCAGTCACTTGCCACTGTTGCCAAAAGCACACTAACAATTGAGGAAATTACAACAGGCCTCCACATCACAACTATTACCTAAACGCTAAAATGAATAAAACACTGAAACCAAAATCATAATTCTATGGGCCCTTTATGCCTCTCTCTGCCACAAAAGAAATCTCCTTGAAGAACCTTAAAAAATCTGGATCTAATTCCTGGAGTGCTAACAGATTACTTTTTTCTGGCATTTTCAATACGGAACCACAGATCAAACAAAAGCTTGAACAGCACGCCACTTCCTTCTCCATCTCTTCTTCCTGTAGCATCCCTAAACTTTCTTTGCACGTCCCCTCACAGTACCTTTTGGAAATGTGTGAACCACATTGGTTTTCAACTCTGACCTCCTTGGTCACACTAAACTGAATTCCTCCTACATCACTTGAGCGCACCTAGTCCGCTTGAGTGGGGTGTCACATTTTTTAAGTTCTCGTCAATTTCTTTTCACAGCACTGTCATGCACCGGCGTCCCCTGATCCATGGAAACCGCGACGGCCCTCTCCCTGAATTTAGGACAACAGTAGAAGGCACCAGCTCACGTAGAAAAGTTACGTTATGCGAGCGTTCATTAGGACGGATGGCCAACATTTTAGGATGTCATCATTCTACCTCAAACTCCAAAACTAACGGGTCTCCACGTCACGGCCAGTCGCTGTTATCACACTCTGCTGCCCCCGCAGCTGCCTCCATTCAGGTCACACATCATAAATGGGGCACCTCCCGCAGCTTCTTTTCAGCTCCTGCGCTTACGAAGTAACTAACGGAGGTTGACGGTAGCAGACACGGCCGCCACCAGCCTTTGCACTGGAGTCTGCTCCCTCCATCTTGCAGTAAGAATTAATTAATTTCAGCTGTCCCCCGCAAATATACTCCAAAGCCGCAATTCTTGAAATCACCAGATTGCCAAGACCTTTACTGGAAATCCTTCACTCTGTACTTTATTCTTTGACCCCCACTGTAAGAACTTGCCGCCGTTGGCGATGCTCTGACCATCTGCTCTTAGAGCTGCTGCCAAACTTCAGAAGACTGCATCACACCCACTCTTGAAAACAGCACAGCTGGCTCACTCCCTCTTGCCTCGTGCAGTGTCTCTGTCTGCCTCTTGCAGACCCGATGGGCCCCTAGGGCGTGGCATTGCCTCCTCACATCAATGGCTGACCTTCCGTGGCCGCACTGCAGCCCGCAGTCCTCCTACCTCAAGAGAGGATCTTCTCTTGGTTAGACAGAGGGCGAGGGGGGCGGTTGGTTAATGCCCTTCTCCTGATGTCCCTTCCCAGGTGCTGTCCCCCCAGCACAGTCAGCATCCTCGTCGCCAATGTTAAGGTAAATTACATTGATAGACTTCCACGAGCATCCTCTCTCAGTCAACCCATCTTCTCAACTGATATTCACAGAACCATTCAGACACACAGCATTCCATGTCAGTCACGCACAGCATTCCATGCATACAGCGCAGTGCGCAGGGAAAGACACGACACAATGCTCATATGTTGGTTTGTTTGAGTTTTAGAATTGGAAATGCCAATAGACAGGGATTCCCTTGTTCTCCATGCTCCGTTAGTGCCAGTGCAGATCGCTCATGGATCTCAGTTGTTGCCACTACTGAGAGCTCATCATAATCTCATCGATGCCTCTCCGCTACTCTTGCTTTGTGGTAGCACCTCCACATTTCTCTGTGCACTGGGCGTCCTCATTGGACCGCTTTCCATCAGGGATTCTGCACTATGTGAATATCTTTGTGCTTCAGGGGTCTGGGAATCCCTCTGTTTTTCAGCACTGCAGCTGCCTTTCTAGCAGGTATCTCCAACAGCCCCACCATGATTCTCGGCTGGGTGCCTGCCTTGCTCAGAATATGCTCCTCAACTAGCACGTCCTCTTTGTGGACGTCTTCTATTCCTGCGACCCACAGCTCCATTTGCTGGGCCAAGTACTCATAAACTTAGGCATCTATTATTTACAAAACACATTATACCCAGTGCATTAAGTAGGATGCGAAATCGAGGGTGGGGTTCTAAAAACTCACAGCATTTGTATTGGGGGCATGGCCTAAATAGTGCTGCGTGGGGCTTAGCAAATACCCTTGAATTAAAAATAAACTCTCCCAAATAGATAGTTCAAGGTTGCCTGTTATTTATATCAATGTACACAGTTTACAATCTGATCTAAGCAAATAATGCTGTTTGCTTAGCTGCCTAAAAAAGAAATCTTCCTGATGTTGGTCAGACAGCTTGACAGACAACACGCATTACCCAACACTCAGGACCCCAACAGCAAACAAATGACACCGTACTGTGGATTAGAAGCCAAGCCCTGCCGGTGACAGGCCAGTGTCATATTGCACTGTGCTATTCAGTAAGTGCAATGTTTTACTTTTTACATTGAATAGGCAGCTTTCCACTAAGCCCCATTAAGGGCTTTATGTTGCAAGCATTCTATTGAATGAAACAAAAGAAATCCTGCTCCTACGAAATGGCACAGCACTATGCTATTTTGTAGGTGCTGGTTTGCTTGTGTTTTCTTCAATAGACTGTTTGCCACATAAAGCCAGTATCAGACTTTCAAGCAGTCTGTTGAATGAAACAACCAAATTCCAGCATCTTCCAATAGTACAGTGGATTTGATACTCGCTTCTCACCAGGGATTGAGTTGACATAAAAATTGCTGATGGGAGCAGAGGTAGCTCCGGCAGGACCCTGGCTCAACATAAGTTCTAGGAGACTGCTGGGTCTCCGCCCCGGCTACCAGGGCCCACTTAAAGCCCTGGTTGTACCTTTTGTTTTCTCCTCTGATTTACATGTATTTATTCATACATTGGCCCCCTCTAGGCTTGACACAAGGAATGCTATTTGATTGGTTTCTCCTGAATTCACACTCACTCCATGTCAGCTGTCTTCTATGCTGCTGTTACACTAGACTCAAGGATCATACCGTTTCAGCACGTTACCCCATACTGAGAAAACGTATCTGTTTCCCCGTGGAGGCAAAGATTCTTTTTAAGGTCATATGCCTTGAGCACAAGCCTATATACAACAATAACTCAGCAAAGCTCCCTGTCTCAGGTGGAGTGAGGGGTCTCCAGACTCAGGAACAGTTTTGACTTAAAGGTCAGGAGAGACTCGACATTGTGACTGTCCTTCTCAGTGACTGCACTGATTTCCTGGCATCTACACCATCTCTCCATCTGGCAAAACACAGAACCTTTGCATTTAAAAAGTATTAGAAAATCGGTGAAGACCTTGCTTTGAGCTGAGGTATTCCTTTGAGTCTATACTTCTGGTACCATGTCTCTTCGTTCCTATCTGGGATGGGATGTTGTTGTTCATGATTTTGAACATATTTTTCCCTTATTTTATATTATATTTGAAGTGCCTGTATGTCCAATTTCTCTTACGTGCTCCGATGGTGTTTCGATATGCCTTGTGCCCTTCGTTATAATTCTGTTTAATACAATAAAGAAAGAGTGAAGGAAAAGGGACGGATACAAAAGAATAAAGAAGGTACAAGAGAAGGAAGTTAAAAAGGAAGGACACAAGCAAAGAAGCTTTATCTTTTAATATTACAAACAGACCACCCCAATGTCTTAGGAATTTCACTAAACATGTTCTGTAGTTAGTCCTTGCCCGTAGGCGTCTCTCCTCTCCATTGCCACTTTTAGGGAATTTTATGGATTACTGCAATGCTCAAGCCACTTTCATGTAAGCTTACCCAGGAGAACTTTTAGAATTCAAATCTATCTTGATGGAAGACAACATCCTTAAACTTAAATCATCAAAGTGCCCAGGTGTTCCCTGTCCTTCAATTATTATCAAAGAATGTTCAGGTATTTTGATCCCTTTGGTGAACAAGGTTGCGAATGCCTCTCTACAAGATGGCTCAGTCCAAAACATTCCCAAGCAGTCCTATGATTCACCCCTGTACAAATCCCAACTTGGGTCCAAATAACTGTGCCTGTAGTCTTCCCATAACAAACATCCCCTTGCCCCTAACACTACTCAATATAGAAGCATTTGTTCAGTTACAAGCCTATCTAGAAAATGACCATGCTATGGCCTACAGACAATCGGACCTTTGCTCAGGCAGAGTAAGAGAATTGGCACTCTTTGACATTAATCAAGGTCACTCTGGTCTTCTTAAACTGCTTCAGTTATCAGCAGCCTCTGATGCTCTCGATCACGACATCCTTCTTCGCCACTCCCAAGAGACAGCCGGAGGAGCCAGGAGTGCCACCCTTTGGTTATTGCCATTCTTGGGCAGTACACGTCATGTCTTTAAGTTGGTGGCTATACCCATAATGTAGAGCTGGTGTAATGTTGCGTGCCCGAGTGGGATTGCTTCGACCCTATTTTATACCATATATACATGTAGCCACTGCACAATCCTTAACTAGGATCAGGATTACGAGCAGACTTCCAAAATTATGCAAAAGATATCCAAATTATTTTACATCTTCATGGGGACCCTCAATCAACCACAGCCCGGAATCAACTTATTTTTCAATGTGTCGAATGCTGGATGTCAGAGAATTGGCTTGGATTGAACCAGCACAAAACAAAGATGTTGCCTCTTTCTTCGTCTCAATCTCTAAGTAAAATCTCTGAAGCTTAGTCTGATTCCATCATATCTGAGCATACGATTAAAAACTAACCAATGGGGATCGTTCTTAATGCCATACTACCCCAAATGTATACTTTGCTGTGCTCCACTAATTACCATCTTGTATTTATACTTTATTTTATTTCTATAGCGCTTAACACCTAAGCGCTTCACAAGTGACAACGCTCTGCACAAGTGCATCTCAGAGATGCTAGGGACAGCTCTAAATTTGCACCGGACTGTTTGACTAGGGTGTAAGGTAGGGGGTGCAAATCTGAGATGCCCCATTTTCATTTCCTATTTTGTTCCAGTGAAGCCCATCCCCAGTTGCTCAATGTTTAGAGTTGTGCCACCATCCTACTTTCTTTTTAGTACCATGCAAGTCACGCAGACTTTTCTCTTGCACATAAGAAAAGAAAATCACGAGTTAGAGTTCATATGCAAATGTTGTAACACAGATTAAGAAGCTAATTAACATCTGCGCCCCAAACAAAATCTCAGATCAGCTTCATAACACCTACTCATGATGCCACGTTGGAAGCAAGCTCAAGAGCGTGGCAGCCCCGGGCTGAAAATTTGCAACACCTTCCCTCAATTACTCCAGGCAGCAGAGGACCTCTTACGCCTACGGAGTCAGCTAAGAACACATTCTGTGCTTCTTCTTCTTTTTTCTTTAAACTTTTACATGAAAAGTTTTAAGTGAGACACACCATTACATAGACATACATACCCATCAATCATATTAGAAACAACTAAATCCCTCTGGATCTGTGGATGAAAGACCTTCGAATTATCTGCGCTTGGAAGCATGTACTAGTAGAAGATATGATGCAAGATATCGAAGAAAGTGCATGCACCGTAGATGACCGCGTGGATGCCTGATGCCACTCTAGGGTTCTGTTCTCTAAACTGACAGTGGTTCTTGATAATATAGCATTGTTAAAACCTATGCGTTTTTAGTACCAAATGACAACTAAGATGAGGTATATAAGTGATCTAAAACTATTGACCCTTTGGCACAGGAAGACAGAAAATCAATTATGTCAAGCGTATAGGTCAGAGGATAATCAGGCATTCCTGCAAAAGCTTGGACCAGGGGTCTGCAACCTTTGGAGCTTCTGATGTGTTGGTCTACAACTCCCATCAGTCACAGCCAGTATAGTCAATGGTAAGGTATTATGGGAGTTATAGTTTAAAACATCTGGAAAGCCAGACGTTGCAGACCCCTGGCTTAGACACTACAAACAGAGCAGTATAAAGGGAAATAGCCACACATCAGCTCAAGAATCTCTGGTTCCACCAAATGACATGGATGAATTCTTGGATGAAATGAATTTGCAATGTGCTCTGAACCCGTCACAACTTTCTTCACAGCACCCATAATACAACCCCTCCATGCATTTCTACAGCATGTTAGAGAATATCTTAGGGATATCTTTGTTAAAAACAAATCTTTATCAGGAGGAATCCCGAGCAATGGTCATTCGGGACCTTAATCACTTTAATTTTCAAAGGATTTGTTTGTCACTCTGCGTATTGGTGCGCGTTTGTTCGATCACCTCCATTATTGTAAGGGCTCATCAGATGAGGCGCATTCTCTGAGGAGTTTGTCTTCATTGTCCAGACTCCAGGATAATCTCAGGATGAGGCATTTGGCTACGGAAACCGTGTGCATGGTCCAGTAAATCTCTGCCCATATCACTAAATTCCTAATTTGGCAAAGCTGGCAGAGTGAGTGAGCACTTACATGCCAACTTCAGGAGTTTGTGGGAACCAGCAATATGCCAGACCTTAGCACAGGCTGGATTTCTCGCTTGCTAGAACACAAAGCCAATCACAGCTGTAATCTATGAAGACTTTGAAGAGAGGTGAAGGGTGATGGGGTCAGAGCTCATATATTGTTAAACAAAACCTTCCAGATAAAGTGTGCACCTCTGTGCTGTACTCCTGAAAAGCAAAGCAAATACCCCCAGCAAAAACAATGCAAGGATTAACAGATAATGAATGAGGATGATGGACCTGGACGGATGGATAGGGCTGTTCTTACCATATAGGCCTCTGATTACTGTGGAGCTACTGTAGACACACGGTTTGAAACTCCCCTAGGCCTTTTGAGGTCACAAACCGAGTACCAGAATTGTGGGTAATAAATGGTAGTCTATCCTACTTTTGTTTATTCACCAAGGAGCTGTGAAACCACTACTTGTGAGGTATACAAAACACATTTGAATCAAATAACATTTTTAAAAAACCACATTTGTGTAGCCTGAAAGATAAACCCTTCTACCTTTTTATTACCTAAAACATCTTTCGACCTCCAATTTTTAAAATGAGTGAAATACAAGGCACCCTAAACACACCCATAGAGGACATTCTTAGGCTGAAACCGTCTCTGTTCTTGCATCACTTGACTTCTTATCGCCCTTCTCAGAAACATGCATTCCACCAATCAGAACCTCTTGATTGTCCCTTCTCAGAAGCATGCATTCCACCAATCAGAACCTCTTGATTGTCCCTTCTCAGAAACATGCATTCCAACAATCAGAACCTCTTGATTGTCCCTTCTCAGAAACATGCATTCCACCAATCAGAACCTCTTGATTGTCCCTTCTCAGAAACATGCATTCCACCAATCACAACCTCTTGATTGTCCCTTCTCAGAAACATGCATTCCCCCAATCAGAACCTCTTCATTGTTCCTCATCAGAAACATGCATTCCAACAATCATGCATTCCACCAATCAGAACCTCTTGATTGTCCCTTCTCAGAAACATGCATTGCACCAATCATAACCTCATGATTGTCCCTTCTCAGAATCATGCATTCCACCAATCAGAACCTCTTGATTGTCCCTTCTCAGAAACATGCATTCCACCAATCAGAACCTCTTGATTGTTTTTCGTTTTAAGCAAACCCAAACTCGAGGACCTTGTTTGCTGGATTAGATCTGCAAACCATCGAACCCTCTTCCATTTTCACTTCCTAAAGATCCAGCTATTCCCCAATATAGGGAAAGAGTAAATATATTCTTTTTTGTGTTTTAGGGAAACCATTTAGGGAAATAATTAAGACCTAGCACAATCCATCCATTATGGCACGACTTACAAAATATCATATTTGCCAGTACCAGGAGGTCAACAGGTTATATTATGGAATCCTTAGTAAAGGTCACAGCTGCCATTGAGGGACTTCCCAGCATTGTGAGTCTCACATCAAATACTCACACGAAACGTTTCATATGGTTAGCATATAATACGCCTCTGCTGAATACGCAGTGCGCCTAGAAATACTTGTGTACAGACACGTTATAAATGCTATATCATATCATGTCATAACAGATGCATGTCAGACTACTGATCATCTAAATGGGGGAGGCAAAGATTTACAACAAATATCTGAAACCTTTGGCTCTCCAGGACTACATCTCCCATCAGCCCTAGTCAGCAAAGCCAATGTGATTGATCATGGGAGGTGTAGTCCAACAAACATACCAATGAGAATCACAATGGAGACGTCAGACCACTGTGCTGAAAGCTTTTCCTAAGAAAGGCAGGGCCAAGATCTTGAAAGTGTCAGTGAGTTCTGCAAAGAGACTTAAATTCCATTAGTCCCTGGAATGGGAACCAGTGCAGGGAATCGAGGCTCGGAGTGATGTGATCAATGTATTTCAGAAGTAGTAACAGAAATGCGAGGAACATAATTGATTTTGGACACCAAATAAATGTAACCAGCTGGACCTGATGAAGAAAGGAATTAAGAAATGCTTTTAAGTCCCAGCAGAAATTTTAGAAAGAGTGAAACACATCCCCTGCTAACCCAGATTTTGAAATATATTTATTTAATTATTTTCGTACAGCACTAATCATACCCGGAAATAAGAAGCACAGAACAAAGGAAAAACACATAATTTAGCAATACTGTTATAATTAACACAGCAAACTAAGAAAATACAATGGGGCTCATTACGAGTCCGGCGGGAACCGTGCTGGTACTACTGGCAGATTGCCCGCCGGACCCGTAATGATTTATCATTCCCTGACTTGCCGGTAACAGCAGGGGATTACAACCCCAGCGTTCCGGAGACTCAGGCACCGGTAAATTGTAATTACCCATTACCATAAGATTCTATGGGAATGGGGAACACGGAAGCGTAGCAATGGTGCCGGTGCTTCCATGATGGTCTGCTTATCATGGCCGCTGTGTCCGGCAGGGTCTGTCGGGTACAGCGGTTCCGGCAGGCAGACTCTTAGTATGCCGGTCCGGAAACAACAGTGCCAGTAAGCTTACCAGCACTGTTGTTTCTAGACCGGCATGCTTGGTATGAGCTCCAATGTTTTTAACTTCTTTCTAAATGCCAAGAAAGAGGGGCACTCTTAGGTTACTCGGCAGACGGTTTTAAAAACCGGGAAGGTAAGAAGAGCAGGCCAAGTTAGGGTTCTAGTGCCATTGGACTCGGCAATATTGAGGCATCGAATTTCTTTACTTCTGGAAGCTGTAATGACACCTGAAGCCTGAAACATCTCAGCTAAATATGGAGGGTAAAGAAGTACACTTGCTTTGAAGGCCAGACATCGGATCTTTAAGTGAACGCTAGCATCCAAGGGAAGCCAACAGAGCTTGTACGGACTGTCTGAAACAGGGATTTTAATATATTAATTTATTTGAACATTTCTATAGCGCACAAAATCCAGAGGTATCTAGGAATTAACCTTCTTTTGCCTACTTGAAGTCTTGCCTCCACATAATAAGAGGATTTAAGAGGACACAGGGCAGAGCGAGAGACACCTTAAAACAAGTGCGGTACCTTATCAAGGCGGGATAGCACTAAGTCCTGCACCACGGTACACAAGAGCCGACTGTCGGTGAGCAAAAGGCTAGTTCCCTGGGCCAGGTCTCCAATGCAAAACTACTGTCATTGCTCTGGACAACCCTCCACCCCAACATGTCCAGTCTGCCATGCCATTGCAGAAGCAGGAAGCCCATATGCAAATCAGACTTGGTCCCACCCCAAATGGGACTGTCCAGCTGGAACTGCTAGGTATTTCTGCACGAGACAACATGCACACCTAGACAAACTGTAGCCTGATTGGGCATCCCCTTGAGGTGTGACGTGCATCTTTAGGCACAGAAAGCTCAGGCAAATCCATCCTATTCGGTAAAACTGGAGAATGATGGCTGGTAGGTTGCAGATTTCAGCTGGACAGGCTTCAGCTGAGGCCCCAACAATTATTTGTTTAGTCTTTGTGTCATTCATTTCTGGTTAAGTCCTCTACATCCTAACAGAGAAATGCTCAATCTTTAAATTAAAATATGCCTGCAAATACAGAACACAGAAACATGAGTTTCAGTTGCTGGAAATTAGTAAAGCATGGGGCTGTTCCTCTGCATTACAAAACGACATCAACTGATTGTGATATGTTATACAGCTATTATATACTTCTCCCTGATGGGGGGGGGGTGGGTTGCAGATCTCTCTGGCATTGATAAACCAGTGCCAATCAGTAGGGTCTGCGTGATCTGTCATGCTAATCCAGACTGCCACCCACTGCAAACAGTCTGCTGAGAGTTAATGGCTTAATTGCATCCTTAAATGTGCAAATATCGTTATACAAATCTCTTAACTAAGTGTATCTTCAGCCCCTAAATGTACAAGAATGCATGCTATCATATGCCCAGGTCAACAGACCGCTGTTCACCTGTTGCTATCTAATGGCCAGGTAGTGCCTTTATGGCAGGGCCTGGCAAATGCCGATTCCATGACTACACAAAAGCCCAAACTGTTGGCTTTGCCAATGCTTGCCATTACTGTATGCTCTCTACATACATTTTGGAAATAAATATTTGCTCTCAGTGTTTAAGAGTCAGACGTATCACATCTGTGGAAATGCATTGCCTTAGCTGCTGGCTTTAGTAAATACAACTGTTGCACTACCTGCATACAATGCACCGAGAAAAGAAAATGCACTATCCATTGCATACAATGCATCAAGAACATGCAGTATCCATTTCAGGCAAAGCATCACGAACATGCGCTATCCATTACAGGCAATGCACCAAGAACATGCTCTATCCATTACATGCAATGCATCAAGAACATGCGCTATCCATTACAGGCAATGCACTGAGAACATGTTCTATCCATTACATGCAATGCACCAAAAACATGCGCTTTTCAATTACATACAATGCATCAAGAACATGCGCTATCCATTACAGGCAATACACCGAGAACATGCTCTATCCATTGCATACAATGCATCAAGAACATGCTCTATCCATTACAGGCATTGCACCAAGAACATGTGCTATCCATTACATGCAATGCACGAAGAACATGCGCTATCAATTACATACGATGCATCAAGAACATGCGCTATCCATTGCAGACATTGCACCGAGAACATGTGCTATCCATTACATGCAATGCACCCAGAACATGCCCTATCAATTACATGCAATGCACCAAGAACATGCGCTATCCATTGCATGCAATGCACTGAGAACATGTTCTATCCATTGCCTACAATGCATCAAGAACATGCGCTATCCATTACAGGTATTGCACCGAGAACATGTGCTATCCATTGCATGCAATGCACAAAGAACATGTGCTATCAATTACATACAATGCATCAAGAACATGTGCTATCCATTACAGACAATGCACCGAGAACATGCTCTATCCATTGCATACAATGCATCAAAAACATGCTCTATCCATTACATGCAATGCACGAAGAACATGCGCTACCAATTACATACAATGCATCAAGAACATGATCTATCCATTACAGACATTTCACCGAGGGCATGCACAATCCATTACATGCAATGCACCGAGAACATGCGCTATTCATTAGGAGCAAAAATGTGTATCTTAAATTCTGCATTTCACACATAGTGCTTCGTACTGATTATTTGGTATGTCTCTTAATGTTTGAATCAAGTGCTTTTATAATGTATGGCCTAGTATTTGAATTAATGTGCTTTTTGCTTATTTTGCAATATGCATGTTTATAGCTTATTTTGGAGTCGTTTTTAAATAGTCATATCATTGTAATCTTTCAAGGGAATGGTTCAAAGACTCCAAAATAAAGACCTATTTGACTTGGATATGGGCCTATAGTTCATTGTAATCTGACAACCTTAGTCCATCTTGAGGTTCCTATTGGAAGATGATACACACCCTTTTTATGAGCCTTCACAGTGCTGGGGCCTTTCTCGCTTCTAAGAATCATATTGCTTTCAATACTGACCCTTCAGGTATTTGCACCTTTGGAATGGCTGGTACCACAGTGAAAAGGTAGCAATTTAGGTCTTCTGATACTACGCTGCATGACCGCCTTGACGCCCTATTAGTTGAAGGGATGCTGGTTTGTTTGCCTTGTTTTCAGGGAGAACCTGGTATTAGCTGAGTAGAGATCCTAGTTCTCCATGTGATTGGGAGACGAGAGTTTGGCAGTCATATGGAAGCTGTTATGCCCGCAGGGTGCACAAGTGCGGCCCAGCAGTAGAGACCTTGCATGTGGTCTGTGATTTAAATTGAAGAATTCTTTGCACATGGCCGAGTTAAGGGGCTCTCCAAATACCAGCAGGCCCTTCACATGAGACTAAATGATGTGGGGGGAGAAGAAAGGGAACTCCTTACCTTTAGAGTAGTCTTCAAACGTTCTGGGCATGTTTGCTGTTGATTATATTGTATTATGCTCCATCACTGGTCTTGGAACCGCATTTCCTGGACCACCCCGAAAAGAGGTCACTCAGGAAACTCTGGCCAAAGAAGACTGCAATAGAAGAAGAAGAGGTGGGCTGGCGGGCCACAGACTGAAGCGGGCCCAGAAGACAGACATCCAGGGAGTCTGAGCAGTTCATGTGGCGAGTGGAGTCATCTGGGTAGGTGGGAGGCTTGGAGGTGAGTGGGGTCGTAAGATGGAGGGGTCAGGATTGGCGGGGTGGGGCGAGGGTGTGAAGCTTTGAAGTGAACAAAACGCAGTTGGGGAATTGGGGTGAGGCCGCTTTGCATGAGGAATTTCCATAGGCTTAATCTCCCCGATTGATGAATAATGCATCCAATTGAGGCCACACAAAAGTGTTAAAAAGGTGGCCTTTTTAGGGAGCCACCTCAAACGAGGGGGCTATTAAAATATAACCATATGTGCCATAGGGTGAAGATATTCCATATCTGGTGCCTGACAGGCAGTCTTGCAAAAGCCATATAAATATAAGCACCCTGCGGGTTGGGAGCTGGCCAATCAGGTGGCAGGAAACACTGACTGATGCTCCCGATCAAGCCCATGTTCCAAGCCGCCTAATGGCTGGCTCCGCAGCCCAACATCTTCCCCCTCACCATCCGTTCCACCCTTTTTGTATGATCCTACCTGACTTTGGCGGCAGTGCACCTCCCATGCCTCTTCCTTTTCCATCCGCCATGGTAGTAGATGAGGGGCTCCGTATGGAGCCCTGCCTTCTACTACCATGGTGGCCATCTTGGGAAAGCATTTTCATTCATTGAATGGGACGCGTGCAGCGTTCCGTTCAATGAGTAAAAATGCTTTTTCTTTAACACCCTGGGTTACCAGTTTGGTAACCTGGGGTGCTAATGGCGTTCTTAACCTGTGCCACGGGCCATACCAAGGGTAACGCCCCGCTGTCCTCGTTAACTGCACTTGCTTCACCCGGCATGGCTCATGGAACAGGTTAAGAACACCTTAGTATGAACTATCCTGCATGGCAAAGTTCTATGTATCTACCACGATATGTTTGACCAGTAAGTGACTGGATTAAAGCATTCATATGGTGTAGATTTGAGAAGTAAACTTGCCGCAAGATGCATCTGTTTGTAGGAGGTGATTTCCTTTTCCGGATGGTCAGATTTGATGGAGATAGGCTTAGGAAGTGCATTCAAAAGCCGGAGTACCTGGACAGCAATGCTTCTACCTTCTTTTTTGAGCTGCAGTCTTTTTGACACTTAAGTGTAACTGCATGATCATTTCATTAAACCGTCCCAGTGGTTCAGACTTGTAGCGGGCTTCAGGGAGATCCTTGTCTCAGGTCACCCCAAAAGATAGTTTGCTGCATGACCGTTGCATGGCTTACTACATTCTTAATGTTGACAGTGGTGTTGATGTACATGCTTTCTCTACGAGGCGCATAAGAAAATATTTGCCAGCAGATGCAGCAAGCGTGTCTGCCCAGTTTAAAATGATTTCCTAGAATTTAAACATACTAATGTGAGGATCAGGAGAGGATTGCAATAATGCATGCTTTTCATTAGGTACATGAAGGAAAATTGGCAGAACAGTGAGATGGACGGTGTGGGTGGTTACAGATTGTGTGAGCAGGTGGGTGGCAGTAGATGTACATGTTGCTCTCCAGGTGTTTTACACACACACACATGCAAGCACGCGCGCGCGCACGCATGCGCGCACGCGAATCATATCGTTCCTTCAATTCTGCGGCCCGCCATGCTGCATCACCATGCATGCCCCTACTAGCGACTGATGGCACGATGTGGAGTACATGCAGTTGACGAAGAAGCGCAGAGCAGGACGTACGCACCTGCAACGATTTACCAGGTATCGTTGTACGCACGCAGTTATGTATGATCAAAGCATCCGCCTTCAATTCTGCCTCAGGGCCTTCATCTATTACCAGCTCTACAGCTGCGACAAGGGATCTCTATCCCAACACCTGAGGAGCACTTCACGCTGAGATCATTGTACCTTTGCTGACCCTGCTCAGCCTTCATCAGAATGCAGGGAGTCACTCCACCACCACCATTCTTGTAGACCAGACCTGCCTCACCTATTCCATGGCCTCAGTGGAAATCTCAGTTCCACACTTATACTGAAGGCACTGAAGGGCCTGAATTTGCCCTAGAGGGAAAGTCTGCCCTACTTCGGACAATGCGCTAGGTACCGAAGGCCACAGCCTATTTGCTCTCACAGAAAGAGCAAAGAAACCTGATGCATCGGCGCACAGTGATACTTTTGAGGAAGCACCAGCCAGGTTGAAAAGCAGTTTTGGGAAAATCCCCAACATAGTGCTTGAATGCCAAACAGTCTATACCAGAATGCAGTAACCATCAATAGCAATAGACAATTTCATTACTGCCCTCAAGGAACTTGCGAGCATGTGCTCTTTTGGCGACAGAGGACCAGCTAACAAGAGATCAGCTCATCGTTCATTGTCATGATGCCAACACACAGTAGGCGTTGTGCATGAGCAGAGATCCCACACTCGAGCAGGCCATCCCTATAGTAGAAGCAGTGGATCCCTCCCTGCTTTCCATCAAAGAAGTCAAACAAGCTCACACGAAAGAAGAAGTCTATGTTGTAAAATGAGCAACAGATAGAGGAAGATTTACCATGGACCGTAAAACCACCCAAGAGAATGATCACACACGTCCTTCAGACACCTGGAGTAGAGATCGTGAGTGCTTTGGATGTGGTGGCCGCAACCGTATTGCGAGGGACAGATCATCACAGCTATGGGAAAAGAACGCATGGAGTGCCACAAGTTAGGGCACTTTGCAACAATCTACAACACCAGGAAATGGCAAACAGTACAAAGCACAGAGAATGAAAAACCAAGGCACCATGTATCCGAGATGACAAAAATCTTCGCAGAAAAACGTTATTTTACTTTATTTTATTATTTAACCTTTCTGCGACATCAAGATGGATAACATACTCACAAATGTTCAAGCAGATTCTGCGTTTGATTACATCATTCTTCCGCAAGAGAAAATATTTAAGCTGTTCCCACACCACAAAATCCTCCTCCACAGTCCAGATATAGCACGAGGAGCAAATTTTCAACACAGAATTGACCTGCTGGGATACAGGTGAAGCACCGTATCTTTCAAAGAGTGGTCAGCAATACTGTAAGCCTATGTATTAACAAAACGTCCAGCCGTCCTTGGGAGGGACGATCAGAGACGGTTAAGCATGAAATTTGATCCTTGTTCAACAGAACAAGTATTCTCTGGCCAACATACAATTGTCATGGATTTACTCAATCACCATGAGAACGTTTTTCGGTAAGCAACTGGAATAATTAGACAGTAAGTTCATATGGTCATCCACGTCTGAGTGCCTTCTCAGTATTAAGCATAAGGTACGTCCAGTTCCCCTGATGGAGGCCACTGAACTCAAGCAACTACTTGATGAACTACTGAAGCAATACATCATTGAAGCAGTAGAAGCTACAGAATGGTTAACTCCAATTGTACTTATAAAGAAACTTGGAGGCAAGAAACTATGTTTGTGTGTGGACCTCCACAGTCTCAACATGAACATTGTGACTAACTCATCAAACATCGCACAACTGCCTTTTTTGGTACAGGATGCACAAGTCTTCACAAAATCAGACTCGAACAGTGCATATCACCAAGTCTGTTTACATCATGGATCAAACAAATATTCTACCTTCAACATACCCGAAGGCAGGTTTCAGCACACTGCAATGCCCTTTGGTCTGTCCTCTGCAGCAGCTTTGTTCCAATTACTCATTGTGAATCTACACAAGGATGTACCAAATGTTGCCCTCCTTCAAAAGACACTCTAGGCTCTGGTAAAAACAAATAATCACATTGTGTCAACTTGAGCAAAGTCCTGAATTCAGCAGCCTGACACTCAGAAAAGAGAAGTACAAATTGGAGCAGCTGGGGGTTGGGTATACACCCTCTCACTAACATTAATCCGCCCCAAAATATCCCTGTAGAAGCCATATCTAAATCTCCCAGTCACTCAATAAAGAGCAGTTGCGTTCCTTCATGGGACTGTCAGAATATTACACCAAGTTTGTGGAATCCTTCTCGGCAAAGATAGTATCATACCAAGCCTTCCTCAAGAAAGGCATGCCATACAAGTGGCCAACTACTTGTCAAACTGCTTTCTACACAATCAAATCCAACATTCTGAGTGCTGCCATGCTATGTCCATTTGTACCAGACAAACCCACTGCCATTGCAATAGAAAAAAATTGCATATGGCCTAGGCACAATCATTCCCTTGTTGCATTTGCATTTAGAGCACTCACTAACTTGGGGAAGATTGATTCAGTAATAGAAAAATAAATGCTTGTGTGTCCCTGGACAACCAAGCATTTCAGGATCTACATATGAGGTGGACAATTCCCACTTCTGTACGATCACAAACCTCTACTCCACATACTGACACCGGGCGGCAACAAAGTCACATCACACCTAGAATGCATTTTCCAGGCTGGCTGAACACTGAAGCTGATTGTCCAGCAAGACTTCCCCTACCACACAAAAGCTACAATGGATGGGACACAAATGAATGTAGAGAAGGTGTAAAGGGGGACCCTCTACTTCATCAGCATTGACATCTGTGGACTCTGACACTGGAGACAAGGACAGAGGAAGACGGGTACCTGGGAATGTTCACAACCATCTTTAATAAAGGTTCAAAAGAGATTCTGGAAGGCACACTGAGCTGCTTCAATCACCTTGCTTTTATAGTCTTTTGAGAATGACTCAATACTTTATACAATTTCAGAATACATATCTGATTGGTCCCTTCAGCAAAAAATAAACCCCTTCTTGTCTTTGATTGGTTGACTTAACTGCCACTCACCAAGCCCTCATTAGTCACTCTTGGCAACCTCAGGCTGATTGACCCATAATCTCATAAGCCCATTCCAGACTCAGCTAAATATAATTACCTATCTTTCAAATCCTGGCAAGAGACAGTTCTTATCTGCTCTTGAGGTCCTCCCAAATTTAGGTGGCAGCTCATACTGTGAGAAACTTCATGAGCTCATCTTATTTGTTGCTAAGTAAGCAGCTGGCCTGTCTAATTGGTAGCTTTTCCATGCCTTTATCTACTATCAATCACTGTGTACAGGAGGGCAGAGCGACCTCTGACGGGCCCATGGGATCAGAGCTCACCCTCAAGTACTTTAAGAAGAGATAGCTGCACCTTGAGGTGGATGGGATGTGGGATTCTCTTACTCCAACACCAATCAATAAGGACAACTCAATGGTTTGGCAAAGGGAAGTCTGTTTAATGACAAGTCCAAAAACAGGGAAACAATAGGAAATCAACAGTGATGCGATGTCTCGGGTGACGATTGTCTCTTGATACAATTTACAATTCTCTTTCTAGACTATGTAAAAAACAGATTAGACTAATACTTCGGTGAGTCACTTTTACTGTGCATGCTCAAACTAGGTGAGTTCCCAGTCCACCCCCGAATCTGCTTCAGTCCTGAGGACATACTGGTCACTGTGAAGAAATGGGAAAATGGCAATGAAACAACAAAAGGTGAAGTTCTTGTCTCTGCTCCCTCGATCTGTCCCTTGGCGGAAAGATTCACTGGAATCACCTCAGATACTATCTCTGAAAGTTGGACAGTTCCACTTGCAGCATGATACCATGGAGGAGCGTTCTCATCTGTGCGACGTTAGCTCGATCTCTGATGAATGTGAGGACGTCAACCTCAATAGGTCTCCCCACCATTTCCGGAAAGTCAGTGACTAGTCGAAAAAGGACATTATGTGCCAGTCGGCTGTCTTCGGGTGACAGGGACATTTGTCCTGCCTTGCTGGGTTCAGGATTACAGGCCCTTCCCTTGACGTGAACAATGCTTGCACTTTCCTGACGCATGGAGTGCAACTAAGTAGCTACGTTTGTTCCACAGCTGGATCAAATGTTCAGAGTTTGCTGGATCTTGAATAAAAGTTAGTGTGTCTGTGGTTCTTCCGACAATAGCTGGGGACTCCTCGATTATGCGAAAGAAAAGCGTATTGATGAGTTCTTCTATAATTGCCTGTGGTGGAAGCATTTGTGTCCTTATCACTGTATTCAGGTAGTACAATGAAGGCTTCTGCGATGACAGTAAGTAGTTGCCAGATTACTTTCTTGTTGGCAGGATCTTGGATAAAGTCTGTGACACAGTTGATCCTCCCTACCAGCGACGAATATGATACCAATACTAAATGGAAGTAGTTCAGCATGTCCTTTGTGATGTCTCCACTGGGGGACACCATAAGTGCTGCAGAACAAAGTCTTGGTATTGGATGATTCAGGATACTGTATTTTGCTCTTAAAGTAAAAGTCCTTGATCACTGTCTGTTACAGTCTTGTTTCTCAACAATGCTGAAGTGTGGCTTGGTTTATAAGTTTGTGTCAACAAACGTGTTGTGGCTTAAATGCACAATTTTCTTCTTCACCCTGCAACCAGGATGCACCGTTTTATGTCCTTATCCCCTTTTTGCTTAGAGGAAATGTCCAATTTAAGCCACAACTTGCACAAGGGTTATTTTTGTCTTGGCTTTGCTGCTCATGCGTCCTTCTTCCTCGTCATGGATCTCGTCTGCACGTGCTGTGGTTCTTCCCCGCTGTCTATAGTTTCTTCGCGGTGGGGTGCAGCTAGTGGGCTTTCTCCAATATAGGGCTTAATGTCATTGAGAAAAATCCATGCTCTCCTGCCCTGCAGTTTCCCAGCTGAAGGAGTGCAGTCCTCCACGATGAAAGGACCATTGAATCTCAGCTCGTCCGACTTTTTCCTGGTATTGTTTTTCACCAAAACGGCATCTCCAGGGATGATGAGTGGAACACGTAGACCTTGAACTGCGTATGTTTCAGTGTCTCCTGCTGTGCTTTGTGCTGTGCTGAACCCTTTTCGTCGTCGCTGCAGTTGTTTAACGCTTACCTCTGGGGCCCTGCAGGAGTGCCTGGTCCGGTCTGTCGGTGAGTGCTGGTCCGGTCTGTGAACACCTCCTGATGTTGCCCAAAACACTGCCTCCCCTCTGCCCACTGCAGGTTTAATCACCCAGTGGTCAGAGAGGCAGGAGTGATCTGGAAGACTTGATTCTGGAAACAACGTTGTTTGCGTTGCGTCTCCAGGCGTCTTGCACCAAATGTCTTTCCAGTTTTTAGTCACTGGTTCATAGATGTTACAGCCCAGTTTCCTCACTAGGCCCATACCAGTTCAGTTCTGTTTACTCTCCAGTTCCTTCACTGAGGCAAGGTGGATGGCCAGTTGCTTCACTAAGTCAATGGAATGTCCAGGCCTGCTGCGACACCCCTAATCCACCTTTTGTGTTCATGTAGGCACTCTTCTTATAGTGTCCTAATGTCTTTCTGTTTTTTCCCCCAGGAGCGGTATGTCAAGTAGGTCGGTGCAGAGTTTGCAGTGACTTTTCCTGAGCACAGCTGTCTTGGTAAGTGATACGCAGATGGTGGGTGGGATGAGAACAGTTGCAACAAATCTCTGCTTACCCTTGTGTCCTTTTGTGTTTTTTCAGGTGTTGCGGTGCGCGGGGAGCAGAGGCACGGGAAGAATCCAACAGATGACGAAGAAACGGAGCCGGAAGTAGTCTGCGGACTGCATGCTTTCCGGTAAGTATTTACAATGGATCTTGCCTCACGTCGTGTAGCTTCCTGTGGTTACCGCGTAGTGTTGAACTGGTCTTGACGCGTAGAGCAGAGCTGGTTTCCTGGTGTCTTGTCCCGTAGTGCAGAGCTGGTTTCTTGATAACTTGACCCATAGTGCAGAACGAGGGAGCTCCGTGGCAGGCAAGCGTCATGCTGGCAGCCGGAGAAAATGCTAAGTAGTGGGTGTGGCCAAGGGCGGGGCTTATATATCCCTCGGCCTACCCAGCATCACTAGACCACCGGGGAAACTTGTATTATGGCCCTCTAGCGGCCATGTTGAATCATGTTGACTGGTCCAGACCGGGGGCCATTTTGGATGGGGCTACACAGGCAACAGCCTGGGCCTGTGCCAGGCAGCTAGTTTCTCGGCTCAGGTCCTTCCTTGGGCCTTGGGGTTGGCCCAGATCATGACAAGTTGGTCTGAAATTACAGTAAGGTTGGATGTCATGCAGTTCAGATATTTTTGCATTTCGGTTCCCAGGACCTCTTGGGTTGTCTGGGCATTACATCTAGCGCTGTCTCGAGGGGCTAGGGGAGTATTCATTCTCCTTCCTGTGACTATCTCGTGTGGCATAAAATGATGGTCGGAGCCTGGTTGGTTCCCAAGAGCATACAATGCCAATGGAAGGCAGTGCAACCATCCCCTTTTTAGAGTAAGCTTCAACTTGGCTATCCTTTCCTTTAACAATCCGTTGAGCCTCACACAATTACCATTACCTTCCGGATAATACACTGACGAGAACTTGTGCTTTATACGAAGCAACAAGCTAATCTTTTCAAAGACTGCATTTACAAAATGAGCCCAATTATCTGATCTCATCACTTCACACACCCCCCATCTAGGGAACACTTCCCTCACTAGGAATTTGGCCGCACAGGTAGAGTCCGGTGTGTACATGGACCTGCTTCTATCCATCTAGAGAATGGACACACCACTACAATTAAGTATCTGTACCCGTTACACAGTTGAATAATGTCGACATAGGCGATATGTAAGTGCTGAAAAGGCCCATTAGGCCGGGGGATGACTCCTCTCACTACTTTTAATGTGTGTCCTTGGTGAATTGCTGGCAGATTATTGCGTTCACCATAAAGAATTTTGTGTTATTTTTAGTAGGGCTACAGGCATTACTGGTTTACCAGTGCTGATTTGCCACCACAATCCGTCAGAGGGGTTTAAAGAACACCCTTGACATTTCCACAGGTTTTTCTCCTCCTGCGATGCCTTCCCTTGGAGCTCCATTAGTTGCGTTTGCCCGAGATAGCTATAAGCTTCTGGTGTGGTTCGTGCTACCATCATCCTTTCATGGGTGCACGCCACTTCCACTTCCACAATCGTCTCACTTTTGGATGCCATACGCTTGGCTTCTGTGTCTGCTGCGTGGTTTCCGCGTGACACGAAATCTTCCCTTTGGTGTGGGCGGCGAATTTCATGACCGCTATGCCCACTGGGAGCCGGAGTGCCTTAATCAGCCTGTCCAGTAAGGCTGCATGCTGCACTGGAGGTAGCCCCTCCTTTTCCAGCGTGCTAGTCCTGCGTGCACTGTGGACATCACATACGTGGAGTCACTGTACACCGTAACTTGCTGGTCTGCGTGATTCTCAATGGTGAGTATCAACGCCAATAATTCTGCAGCCTGTGCTGAATAATGAGATGGTATTTGTGCACTGACGAGTACTCGAAATTCTCTGTTTGCTATGTGTTTCTTTATGGCAACGCCTGTATATCTTTGTCCGTCTTCTCGAAGATCCGTCAATAAAAATGATCTCTCCTCCCGTCAGGGCATTTTCTTTCACCCTGGGGATTTCATCATAGAATTCTCCATAGTTTGCACAGTCATGTATCGGCTCTCCTTCAGTGACTGGCTCTTATATGAATGTAGCTGGGTTCACTGTTTTACATCAAACTATTTTGATCGATGGATTAGATATAACCACTTCATAGGGAGAGGCTCTTTGAGATGTCAATGTGCACTTTGGTTTCTCCAAAATGGCGAATAATGAGTGCTCGATGTATAACGTCATAGAACATCCCATCACAATGGTTGTCGCTTTCTCTATGGCAAACGCTGCTGCAGCTAAGCTTTGTTTTCATGGGACGTGGCCTCTCATTACTGGGTTCTGGTTCCCACTGTAATATGCCAGGGGCTTGTACCCCAACGAGGTTCTTTGAGCGAGAACTGCCGTCATAACGCTGCCATCTGTGTGCGAGAACAGGTATAATTCCTCTGCATAATTAGGAATCCGGAGAACTGGAGCCGTGCAAATCGCTCTCTTAAGTTCTGCAAACCCCTTTTCCATTGCCTCAGTCCATTCAATCTTTTCCTTTGTCACCTAACCCATGCTCATAATTGCACAGGCCTAAAAAGCTCTGCATTTGCTTTATCGTGAGTGGCTTAGCAGTGTTCATGATGGCTTCCGCCCTTTCTGGGGTCACCTTTTTACCTTCATGTGAAATTAGCTGGCCTATGTACAGCACCTCCTGTTGACAGTATTGTAGCTTTTCCTTGTCAACCTTATATCCTTTCTCAGCCAGTATAGTCAGTAGCTGAACAGAATCGCGCCTGCATTGTTCTTCTGTGGTGCTGCAGATTAAGATGTCGTCCACATATTGCAAGATGACACTTTCTAGTGCAATATTGCTTAGGTCCATCTGTAGGACTCTGTTGAAAATGGACGGGGACTCACAGTACCCCTGTGGCAACCTCGTGCTTTTCAGACGCTTTTGTCTGAATGTGAATGATGTCAGATCTTGAGAGTCACGGTGCAACAGCATTGAGAAAAAGGCATTTTTCAAGTCAGTCACTGTGACATTTTTCACCTCGATGGGTATGTTACATAGGATTGTAAATGGATTAGGGACTAGAGGGAACTCGGCTTCAACAATGTCGTTTAATGCTCTTAAATCTTGGATTAAATGCCAAGACCCTCCGTTTGATTTCTTGACGGGATAAATCACTGTATTACAGGGTGACTCTGATGTCACTATGATGCCCTGGTCCATCATGGCTGAAATTGTCTTCTCGATCCCTTCATCCGCCTCTCTGGACATGGGATATTGTCACGCTCTCAGTAAAATTGCTCCTGGTTTCAGTTTAATTTCACTTCTCTTTGACGTAGGCCTCCCTTCAGGAGGCCTACGTCATATGGTTCTGTAGTCCATACTGAGACAGGCACCTGGGCCATGTCATCATCAAAGTATTCCGAACGTATCAGCGATAACATAATTCTCTGATGCACTTCTCTTTTGATCATTTTTACCCAAAATATGAGACTCACATCCACCCTTGTCTCTTCTGAGTCTGGTTGTTCTTCAAAAAGATTGTCATTGGTGACGTCAGTCACTCGATACCCTTCATCAATGGCTATAATCGCGCACCATTGTCTGCCTTCATCGTTGTATCCGTCGACCAATGCTACTCTCCCTCGCACTGCTGCAGCATGTATCATTAAGAGAAATACTTGTCTCTCATCTTCATGCATAGGTCTTCTCGGTCTGAATAGAAACTCATCAGGGGTTCTCATATTTCTATCTGTGAGGCCTGGTAATCCTGCTTTAAGCACACGCTTGAATAATGCATTCCTGGAGTGGAGCATACTATGCCCTCCTCCGTGAACAAGATCGTCATGTTAAATTTTGGCGTTAAGTCTCGACCCAAAATGTTTACTGGGGTCTGACGTGAATATAATAAAGGTACATTCATCTCGAACTCTCCTATGGAGACTGGGAGTGCGTCTCTAAAGGGAACTCGACTGTGAGCTCCTGTAAAACTCTGAGTATCTATGGCCTCGCCGGACAAGGAAAACTTGCCTTCTCGGATGCACGAGCGTGTTGCACCCATGTCAATTAAGAAGGAATATTCTTTACCCCCTATGACGACATTCACCCTCGGTTCCCTATTAGGGTCTGGTGTCACTGATAGGATAGAGCACATCAGGGTTCCCAGTGAGCTGTCCTAGTTCATATATAAGTTCGGTCCACTGTACACTTGTGCATTCTCTCCATTCCCTGGGTTGCCTCCCTTTCTGGAGTTTGTGCCCTGAGACATTTGCGGTGGTGCCTGTTGAAATTGACCTTGTGGCAAATTCCCCATATTCGGGGGTTGAACCCCTTGTTGCGCACCTTGCTGCTCTCCTGGTGCTTGCTGCTGCACTGTGTGATTCTGTTCACAGCCCTGTAGTGAGATTGCAGGTGGATTTGCCGTGCCTGCTCCCATTCCTTGTCCATTTTGCCATGCGCCTTGACTTCTGCACGTGCGCGCTAAATGCCCTGTCATTCCACACAGCCAACATACTGGCGGTGGTCAGATTATTTGTCCATTTGACGTATCTGGGCTGCCCGTTTGCATGTTTTGAAAGCCTCCTTGATTGCTTTGGAAATCTCCTTGATTACTCTGCCATCTTCTTCCTCTAAATCCTCTTCCCCTTGGGTACTGTCCTACGTTACCCTGGTTGTTCTGCTGTGGGTTCGGCACCTGTTGTATGTTCTGTTCAGCTGGGTTAGTTAGCATGGTTCCTTCAAGAGCATACTTTGATCATTTCCTTTGCACCAGCTCTGCTTCCTCACCCTTTTGAGTTGCCTCCTTTTTTCGATTCTTTTCTTGCAACAATCTACAGTAATGTGCGATAGTTAACTGTATTTCAGCCCAAGGTTTAGCCTGAAACCCTACCAATTTCTTGAGCTGTTTCTGCACTGGTTCTGGCAACCCTTGGCACAATATGTGGTATAACACCGGTATAGATTTCGTCCAAGATTCATGCGTTTCGAGTACCCACGCGTCTTGGAAATTCTGGATATAAATCAACGGATCTTCTGACTCCTTCATTTTTCGAGTCATTATAGCTCCCATATCGGAAGTGTCTGGGTAAAGCACTCATAGCGCTTTCCATACTGCTGCTCTGCAATTATTAAATGGCGCTCCCTCATGTGCAGTGTTAATTATGGTTACACCAGGGTACCCTGCCCATGTCCACACATTGTCTGCTCTCTCACCAAGTATGGAGATCAGGAGACCTTTAATGTCCCCTATAGCTAATGTGACAACCCCTGTCATTTTTTCTAACTCGTGTATCCACTTCCCAGCTCCCGATGTCAGCATTGGGAGCTTGTTTTTCAGGTTTTCTCGATCCATGTGTGGCCACGGAATATATTGCGGTCTTGCTCCCCCATTTTCTAATAGCGGAAATTGGAATGCACAGCCTTATTTCTCTTCTCCCATAGCTCTCCTGTCTATCGCTGGGGTAACATTCTTGCATCGCCGTCTGCCTGGCAATGTCCTCAACCTGTCTACATAGGCGGGTGCTGACACCCCCCTCTTACCATGGGGTGTTCCTTCATGCTGGTCAGACTGCGCAGCAGACTCTGATGTCCTCGGTGCGGACTCACTAGCGCCTGACCATCATATTTGTATTTGTATTTATTTTATTTATAACGCGCAACTCGCAGGCCTGGAGGCATCAGGGTGCAAATGTATACAAGGTTACAAAAATGCATATATACAGGAATAGAAATGCAAGAATTTACAAAAGGAATAGCATTACATGATATGAACAGGACATTAGGTACAAATAATACAGTGGTACCGGAGCCACTAGGTAATAACCGGGGTCGGCAGGTCAGAGTAAGTAAAACAGAGGCGCTGAAAGTGTAAAAAGAGTCTTCAGCTCTGATTGTGGCAGGGAGGGAGTTCCAGAGCTTGGACGCTAGGACCGGGAAGCTTGAACCCCCTGCTTTTTGCAGTTTAAATCTAGGGATGGCTAGAAAGTGGGACTGGGCAGTTCTTAGTGGACGGGAGGTCGAGTGTCGCGACAGTCGACTGCCGAGGTAGATGGGGGCCTTATTAGCCAGGCATTTGTGCGTGATGGCGAGTGCTTTGAGTGAGAACCTTTGCTTGACAGGTAACCACTTTAACTTTGTTCTAGTTTCTGTGATATGGTGGTTACGAGGGATGTTTAAGGCGGCGCAAATGGCATTGTTTTGGGTAGTTTGGAGTTTATTTAGGTTCTCTTGGCTGGTGCCTAGGTAGAGGGCACTGCAGTAGTCGATTTTAGCCATGATGAGGGTTCTCGCTAGTGTGACACTGTTGGAGGTAGTAAGGAAAGGTCTGCAAGCTGCAATGAGTTTGCATGTGTATGCAGACGCAGATCTGACAGCATTCGTTTGTCGGGTTAATGATAAAGTAGCCTCTAGGTAGAACCCTAATGTTTTAGTGTCTTTTGAGACTCGAATGTTATTGCCGTCTATGGTGAATGACTGATATGCCGGTTCTAGTCTGCTTAGGCGTTGTGCAGTGCCCAAGATCAGAAGCTCTGTTTTGTCGTCGTTTAGGCAAAGCTGGTGTTGGGCCTTCCAAGCTTGGATGACCAGGTAGACATCATTGAGGGCCTTGGTGTCAGCTAGATAATCACCAGTGATGGGAATGAGTACATCAAAGACTGGTTTTGTGAAGATGTTATAGAGTGTAGGTGACACACAAGAACCCTGAGGTATGCCACAGTGAATGCAGCGGCTCATTCGGCTTACACGTCCTGCGAGCACAAGCTGCTCGGTAAGTACTATCCGTGTCCATTTGAATATAGGTTTTCCTCCTAAACATCAGCAATAGGGTTACAAGTCTCTATTTATTTATATTATAGATGTATCTGTGTACAGTAGTAAATTTTCGAGGAACTGGCATGACTCAGGTAGGACATGCTTATTCAGATTTTGCGGATACACATAGTATACATTACACAATTAATTAACTAATTGACACTTCTATTTTGTTTTATTTCATCTACTTATGTAAACGGATGTGGCTCGCTCACGGAATGGTATGTGTTTTTGTATTGATTGCACTAAAATGCATTGGTTTAATGTGTTAAATACGTTGAACATCTACTAGATATGAATGAGATATCAGTCATGTGACATCAATTTTGCCTAATACCGCCCTGATGAAGGGTTTATTCCGAAATGCATTGGCACTAGAGTATTACGGGAAAACTGAGATGCAAACCTAGTGTGCGATTTGTAAAGACAAATTATGTTAACAGACATTCCAGGAATGTGCATTAAACATTTCCTGTAATAAATTATCCTGTTTTGAATTTATCACTGATTTATGGCCAAGACTTTTTATGCAAAATTCACAGCAGATAAAATAGCAGCAACCAAATGGGGCCAACTGCGAAGCGCCTTTCCTAACAAAGTAGAGTTACTTTGTTTTCTGGATATCATATGTTTTTAAGCAGAGGGATCACCCAAGCGTCCTTCAGGTTATCCGGGACAATACCGGTTTTGAAGGACGAGTTAATGAAGGCCGTGATGAATGGGGCCAGCTCATGCGCCGAGTCCTTAATAATAGGGGCTGGGCAAGGATCACCTTGGCAGTTGGAGGGTTTAATTCTGAGAATTATGTTTTCTACCTCAACGACGGTGAGCGGTGAGAATGTAAATGGTGTGGTGTTTGCAGCGTCTGGAGTGGGGGCCTTGGCAGGGGAAAGAGCGCGGTTGTCGCGCTTCAGGCTGTCCTGCTTATCTTTAATTTTCACTTGTAGTGTGGAGATTTTATTTAGTAAGGCTGCTTGGATGTTAGCACACCATTTACTATCTTTCAAGCAAGTGTCAGGGGGGGCGACTGGAGTTTCAAGCTCTTTTAGGATTTTGAAGAGTTCCTTAGTGTTCGAGTCAGCTTGCATAATGCGGTTGTTAAAAGATTCCTTTTTTGCAGTGATGATGGCATCTTTATAAGAGAGTGAGGCAAGAAGGAAACCATCTTTGTGCTCGTCAGAGGGATAGCTTTTCCATCGATTTTCGGCACAACGTTTCGCTTTGCGGAGAGTTCTTTACTGTGGGGTGAACCATGAGTTAAGATGAGCTTGTAATTTGGCCTTCCTAAGTTTGATGGGTGCTATAGAGTCAATAGCCGTTAGCATTGTTTGGTTGTACGTGTCTGCTAAGGACGTAGGGTCAGAACAGGTGTTGGTGGCTGCATTAAGGGTTGGGAGTAACAGTGGGAGGAGTTTCTCCTTAGTTATATCTTTTTTGCTTCTAGTCGAGAGTGCTGGGGCTATTGGCGTCGGGATGCGTGGGGTAGCTTCAATGTTAAAGGTTATGACGTGATGGTCAGACCATAAACAGGGGGTGTTGCTGAGAACCTTAATGTTGCAATTGGAGCCAGCTAACCAATCAAGTGTTCTACCTTTGATATGGGTAGGTTCTTGAATGTACAAGGTGAGGCCAAAATCAGTTAGTATGTTCTCCAAGTCCGTTGCCACAGGATCCTTTAGGTCACCAAGACCTAAGTTCAGGTCGCCTAGGATGATTGTTTGTGATTTATTTTTAGTATTGTCCAGGAGGAGGGTGGAGATTTCACTGGCAAAGGACGGTGCCGGTCTCGGAGGCCTGTAGATAAGGTGCAAGGTGGCCGTTTGATTGGAGGTGAGTGCTAATTTGACTTAAAGCAGCTCAGCTGAAGCAAGTTTGGCATCAGGTATCACTCTTAGGTCAAGCGCATTTTTGTGGATGAAGGCTACACCCCCACCTCTAGAGTGGGCAGTGGGGCGGTCACATCGTGTGATGCCGTAGTCAGGCGGTATAGCCAGTGCTAGTAAGGGGCCTGAAGCAGCATGAAGCCAGGTTTCGGATATAGCTAGGAAGTCAAGGTCAGACGTGGTGATGAGGTCAGCTATGTCTAGTGCATGTGCAGTGGGGGATCTGGTATTAATAAGGGCGCCCTTAAACATGGGCAGTTTAACCTCTGTGGTTGTAGATTTGCGAGTGGTAGTGATTGGCGGTGAACCAAGTGGAGGTAGTAGGGTTTGCTTCGAGGCGTTGTTACAGGAGTGACGTAGGCGGAATCTGGTGCCTAGTCTCTTATCTCTGAGAAGGAAGGGGCAAGGTTGGTTAGGTGTGGGTTTCCTAGCGAAGTGTTCCAGCCATAGTGCAGGGTCATTAAGGTATTGGTTGAACTCTCCTCCAGCAAATACAGCCGGGCTCATTCTGGGAGACACCACAATCGTACCCCTTTGTCCCTTTGGAAGCCGCTTTTCGCGCCGTTTCCCTTTGTTATTTGTCTCGCACTCCATCTCCTCTCCTGAGTCGGACATTGATTGTTCCCAATTCATGCAACTCCTTGCGTCATCATCGTTTTTACTAATTTCTAGTCTGTCAGGTGACATCCTCAGTGTCATACAGCTGAGTGCTTTCCAAGCGCTCATCTTCCCTTTCCCTTTGGGATATTTGTTCTAGCCCCATTTCATCATATATTTTATTGATCGTTACCCTGATGCTTCTGGTGTCGAAAAGTCATCTTCAATATTTGCCCCAGTCGTGCCTGGTACTAAGTCGTACGCAGGAAAGAATTCTTCAATGTCTTCCCATTCTACAACAGGATCAGGTTTTTTAACTTCCCATTCCAGATATTCGAGATCACGCGCCCTCTGTCTACGCTTACGTTCAATATCATCATCAAATTCTTTGCACTTCCTCGCCTCTTCTCTGACCTTATCTTCTTCCCTTCACCTTTCATTTCTATGTTCATCTGCCCTTTGAACTTCCTCATCTTTTCGTCTCCTCATCCTTTTTTCACGTACCCTTTGCTCTTCTTCCAACCTTAGCTGTTTCTGTCTGTATTGGTCATAGGCTGCTTTCTGTTTGCGATCGAACTGCTTTTCTTGCTCCTCGCAATATAGCTGTTCTTGCCTCAGCCTATCTTTCCTTCTTATCCTTTCGTCCCTTAACTCCTTTTCCTTCTCCTTCTTCCTTCTTTGTGCCTCATCTGACTTCTCTTTAGGTCTCACATTATCACTTCCTTTACCATCGAGTTTCAACAATATCTGTCCTCCTATCCATTCGTCTTTTGCGAATGCTATCTCATCAGTTCTGCTTTCACTTCGTTTCCATTTCTTTCCCTCTCTCTCTTTATCGAGAGATGCACTAATCTGTGCCTGATCCTTCCTCTCATCATCACGTCTCTCCTTGTCCCTCAGAACTGAGGAGGTAAGATTCTTATCCTGATCCTTCCCTTTATTTTCATCACTACTGTACGTAGGTGACTCATATGCAGGGTTGCTATACCCTGTGGCTGCCTTAAGCTCTCTTAATGGGTAGATTCCCTCATGCTTACTTCCCTTGGTTTCTGGTTCAGGTGGGGCAGGTGGCGCGGTAGGCGTCTCACCCCCCTCTGTGCATACATTTAATATCCAGTCTGCAGGTGGCTCTTCCTCCTTCAACTGTTCGAACATTTTCCAAAGTTCTAGAACAGCAAGGTGTTCTCTAGTTTCTTGCCTGTAAATATGGCATGCAAGTAAGTCGGCATATGCTGTAAGACGGGTTTAGATAAAGACCCATTTTGTGGCCACGGCATAAACATCTTGTGGGCGGTTCCCTTAACCCACTCAGTGCTGTATTTCTTAAGCTTAGGTGCATGTTTTGGCAGTTGTTTACATAAGTGTGCTAATGGAGTAATGTCTTCCATGCTTAAATCTGTTTCTAACAATATTTTCATGCAACTTCAACACTCCCAACAATATGAGCGAGCACCAAATACTGCAAGCTCCAATTCAATTTTCCGCCGAAAGTTTTATAATAACAATTTACTCAAGAACATCAATTTGTGTGCGATTCCCTCTCAACTATAGAATCGCGTAAAAACCCTTCTTAGTTTCAAACAACAAAGAGACAAAATACCTTACATGTGACATACAACAGAACGCGTACAACAGAAACTTGACAGACTAGACAGACACCAGCTGGACACAAATATCTCTGCCTCTAATTCTCACCCCAACATGGAGTTTAAATAAACTCCATTCACAACGTCTTTAAACGTGGTGGTAGCCTAATCGTCCCCTATTATGTGGGCTCTGAGTTCACGTTTCTTCTGACTGCTATATTAAAGCACAGGAATAAGGCATATCCTCTCTCTTTATCTCAGGGGTCCATCCTGGTTTCCTCTCTCTTCTCAGGTGTCTGCCCTGGTAATCTCTGTTTTCTCGGGTGTCTACCCCGGTAACCTCTGTGTATTCAATTATTCTCGAGTCATTATCCCCATATATATATATATATATATATATATATATATATATATATATATATATATATATATATATATATATACAGTCTTCTCTACTTCTGTTTATTTTGTTTTTTCCACCTCCCTCCGTTACCTTTTTCTCTTACTTGTTCTAATGCCTATGACATTTGCCAAAGCATTCAATTTTTGTTTCACTCACCGCTCGCATTGTTCCTCTCTGGACCCTCGGGATCACCACCTCCGTTACCGCCTCCTTCAGTCTTTCGCCTGATCCGCTGCCCGTAGGAATGGAAGGGTTTATGTTTTTTAAAATGGGTCCCTTCAGACCCACTGCAGTTTTGGATAAATTTAAACTATCATTGTCCACGGGAAGCTTCACAGTCTACTCGGCCAAATGGCAAAGGACTTGTGATATTGCTGAAGACCTAGAGTTAGTTTGTGTCAACGGTCAATAGGTGTCTTATTTTAATCAATAATCAATAATTGATGGTCAAAACCATCCTCTCTGCTACCAAGTGTACAGGAGGGCGGGGCAACCTCTGATGGGCCCATGGGATCAGAGCTCACCCTCGAGTACTTTCAGACGAGATAGCTGCACCTTGAGGTGGATGGGGTGCGGGATTCCCTTACTCCAACACCAATCAATAAGGACAACTCAATGGTTTGGCAAACGGAAGTCCGTTTAATGACAAGTACAAAAAACGGGGAAACAATAGGAAATCAACAGTGATGCGATCACCCGTCTCACTTCAACTCCCAAAATCTTCATTCTAACAGCAATACTTATAGGCAAAATTTGTCATCATTGATGTGTAACACTCAAAAGTTTGTCATGCAATTCTATTGGTTGGAAAAGGTAACTTAAGTATAGGTGCTATATCTGCATATGGTAACAGAGTGTGAGAATTCCATAACTCTTATCGGGTGGCCGTCTACGCCCATCCCTCTACATCACTCGTGCTAGACGTCACTAAAAGTACGACGTTTCATTGGTTCTACTAGCTATAGGACCCTTGATTATTTGGTCCATTGTGATTGGGTCGGTTACACCCCTAGGCATACATCTCAACTTTAATTAGCAGATTGCAGAATGGTCACCCAGATGCAGTATGCCTCAAGATTCACCCTGGCAGAGGATGGCTCAGAAACTGTAGCTTCTTATCAGGAAAAGTTATGGCATCCTCTGGTTTTGGGTGACATCAGACGTTGGTACCTCTCTGCGCCTGGCTGGTCACATGTTAGTACACCATGGAGCTGCTTAATTTTCCTTCTATTTGTGTATTTGATTCTCCCTTCGGCCTTGCTACCTGCCTGGGCCTCTTTATCTCGACCTTCACGGGGCAGGCTGTTATGCTCTTAAGTTTCGATTCTTCAAAGTTGCTGCTCTCTTCCCTTCCTTGGGTTGACCTCGAATTCCCAGGCTTGAGCTGCTTCCTGCTAAGTTTCGATTCTGCTCTTTCATCTGGCTTTGTGCTGGTGTATGAATCCTGGCCTGTTTGACCCCTACCATCCTAGGCTTAGTTCTGCTTTTGTAAAATGGATTCGCACTTGTATAATGTGCTTCTTTGAGGTAGATATATAGTTGGCACTTGCGGCTCTATTCTTCTACTAAGCATAGTAAGCCGCACTGTTTTCTTAGTTTCTTGCATTCCAAGCCTATTTACAGGCGTTAGCTAGTTGCATATTTTCATCCTACTTCATGGTTACGTTTCTTTATATTTCAACATCGTTTCTTCTTCTAAGTCCATTACATCATTATTCCTTACATTTCGTCTTTGCGTGTCATATTTTGATTGTCGTTTTGTTCATCTGCACGACTGTCCGGGCCCTTATGTTGTCACCATTCGCCTTCAATTAAGGCCCTTTGGGTTTTTTCGGGGACAGTTTGTAAGTAGTCTTCATTTCGGGTCAGCTGCTGGTATGGTTGTCTCAGTGGGTACCGTGCTGCCCATGGTTGTCTGGTTATTGGCACTTCAACAGGTATTGCTCTTCTGATGGGCACTGGGCAGAGCCCTAATGCTGCTCTCTGTTGTTTTTTTTACTCCTCATATGTCACATATCTCGGTGTACACGTTCCTGGTGCCTCAAGATGTGTGGCTGGAGTGCAGGCCATGTCTGGGACCTCCTCTACAACTGACTGCTTTCTTTGCCAGAATTTCTAAATATATCATACCAAATGTGCTTATCTCACATTGAAATGCTACCAAAGAATATTCCACACCAGAATGAGTCAGCTCTTCTGACACCTGCTTGCAAGACACCATTTTGTATTTGGCATCCATCTTAGAATCCATCTCAGACTGTCCAGCCTAGATGTTCAGCCTTGCTTACCAAAGAGCAAACCAATTTACTTTTGAGCATAACTCATTTTCTACCCAGTTTCTGGAATATATTTTGACAAAAGCATAATACATGAGTAATACTGGAGACACCCTCCACTTCCTGAGTCATTCTGAACCCAAAAATATATGTTGCCCTATATGCACTCTTTTCCTTCAAAAAGCACTCTAATTTTTACAATACTGGAACCATTGATCAGCCTATCATGTTAACTGTATTCAGTTTGAAGGGGTAGGGATCTAGGACCTCTAATACAAAGGAGTCACTCGTGTCAGACAACTGTGCACAGTTTGTATCGAATGAGATGGTGAGTTTTCACAAAAGAAACATCATACAGCATCTTTGTGCAGCTATTTGCCACCCCAGGGTTAACGACAGGTAGAGAGGGAAAAAAGAATGATGAAAGGAGCAATACAACAAGCAAAAGTGAAAGGCTCAGACTGTTCCAAAGCAGTACAAAAAGCACTCTCAGCACGCAGGGTAACGATTAATTCCATGACAGGGATCAGCCCTTGTCAAATGATGAGAGGGCGAAAGGCATGCACAAAGCTTAATCCTTCATGGATACAATCAAATTCAGAAATGCATGGACCAAATCTATCATCGAGCCATGAGGAGGTCTTGGATGCTCAGAAACGACAAAGACAGTGATTTACGAAACCAATGCTGTGGCTACTAGTAGTGTCGACATCAGAGACATTATAAAAATAAACATGCATCCCAAGAATATAGACACCTCTTTGAAATGTAGAGCTCCCATGAGAGTGATAGGGGCGCAGCATCACTCTATTACAACTGAAGGTGGAAAGAAGTGGAACATGTCTAGGGTGGCATTATATGAAAAGAGTAAAAACACAAATATGGAGCAGAGAGAAAAGACCATGGCCCTCATTGTGTGTTTGCCAGTATCCTGCCTGTAAATCTGGTGGGATACCGGCAAACAGTAATACTGTTACCGGTGCCTGATCTGCCGGCAATGGTATGTTAATCCCCATTGCCTGTAGTCCATAGGACTCCATGGGGTGATTGCCGGTAATACCGGTGCCAGTAACACCAGATGTTTTCCGGTGGGTGCCTGACTTACCTCCAGCTTTTATCTGGAGGTAAATCAAGCCACTCCACCAGCAAACTTGCACTCTGATGGTCCGGAAACGCGTTGTTAAATGGAATTACTGGCTCGTTAATTCCAGACCGGAATACCTATAATGAGGCCCCATGACTTCCATAAAACAGACCAACATCCAGAAAGAAGTCAAGAAATGTACACTCCACAAAATAATAGGAGCAAACATTTTTGCCACGTCATCACATACGCCCCTCCCCATGGCAGCCATGGATCACAGAGCAAGAGGCAACAGGCAGCTTTGTCGCTTCTCCACCGGTTAGAGATTTATCGCCGGGTCTCAGTATAAACTGTTACTTGCTTTTACAATATATGTAAAATAAAAGCACCCATCTTCAATTCTTCCTCACGTCACAACCTTCTTATATCTCTCCTCCCCCGACAAACACATACAATTAAGACTCCAAAATGGATGGCCCCTCACAGAAACATTATGCAAGGCGACAGAAATTCCAAAAGGCTGATCTCTCACAAACTCCAGAAAAATGTGTGATTTTTCGAATAATTGTAACGAGTAGAGCCAGGCAGCCGCGTGCTAGGGGATGTCCTAACATGAGCAAGAACTGCTATGGCATTGTGTACACTGTGCTGGATGTTTCTGGCATGAAAAGCACGAGTGATCTCCTCTACACGTGGGAAGTGTGGCAGATGTCGTGCACCATCAACCCTCCATAAACCACAAGCTCAGGAAATGCATGTCTGCATGGTTAACACCCTAGGTTGTTAAAAAGTAGACTTGCAATGGCTGGTTTGCCACCATTCAGTTAACAAGCACCCCCCTCGTTTCACAGACATGGTTACATTTTTTTTTAAAAGGTTCTGGAATAAATGTTTCGCAGCAGCTAGCAAAGCTCCAGACTTTTTAGCATCTCAGTGGTAGTTGCACTTGCAAAAGACCACGTGAAAGTAACACACAGATATTACAATTCTTCACAAATACAAGCACAGGTGGGATGTTAAAGAGTGGTAGATTCTCTTTGTTACATTAGGTGATGAAACAGGGTAGCATCAGTAAAATTTCACAGTCACACTGGGGAATTTCAAATGGTTGCTTTGCTGAGCTAAATGCTGACAGTTTCAATATGCACTAAATCCATGATACTTCTTGCAAAGGTTTGTATATACATGTTCTGAATTGGAGCTGTTGCCTATGCACTTGGCATCCTAAATAAGATCACAGGAGGACAGAGAGGTGTAAAGGCTCCTCTTTATTTCGCTTGAAGGTTTACATCCAATTTCCGTACCTGGAATTTCCTTTCCTCTCTTCTAAAATGGAAAGGTTTCGGATCCATTGAGGTCGGGATCTTGAGTGCAATGGGCTAAGTGCAACTAGGTTAACATTTAAACAAGCATTGTCCAAGCCAACAGTTTTGGATTTTCTGTAGGCATGGAATAGTCATTTGCCAGGCACTGCCATCACAGTATTACCTGCCCATACAGGGGAAACAGGTGGAAAATGGTGTGATTACCTGGACATATGATAACATTGCCTGGCAAATGCCTATCCTGTACCTTTTCACAAACTAAAACTGTTGGCTATATGGTTGTTTGTTTTTAACAGATCTTCTGTGCAAAGAATAGCTATAAATCAAGTGGCTGAAGGCACACTTTGTCAACCCATTATTATTACACCAGTACACTTACAGCTGCAATTAAGCCATTACCTATAGCAGACTACTTAGCAATAGCTCAGGCAGGGCAACATTTGATGTTACTGCCACATAGAGCTATCTGAAAGAGATCCCAGGATGATGTATTTTGGGTGGTATGGGGCAGGTAGTGGGTTTAAATGGCACTAGGGATTAGCATGGCTATGGGCAGTCAAAGTGTGGGTAATTACTCAAACAATAAAACAACACACACAAGCTTTGTGCCCCTCCTTACATATCGTCTCCTTCATAGCTGTACTCTCATGTATTAGTTTCATCTTAGGGTCTGCACTTAACGCCACCTAATGGCCAAAACTAAAAAGTGGTTTGTGGGTAATCGAAAATCTTCAAGTGAGATCCTTATTTGGCCACAAGTCTCCATGTACATTCTATGCAGAAGGTTACTGTTAGGTAACGGAAACCAATTCACAAATACTTCTCTATTTAAAGGTCTGTACACAACTGAACGTGCCAATTGGGCTTCCACACAACAACAATGGGAGAAACCCACTCAGAGGCCTCTGCAGTTTCAATTACGCCCTCACTCTCTAACCTCTTTATCTCCAGGACAACTTCCTTCCTCATAGAAATTGTCACAGTCCTCACCTTTGCCACTGCTGGCTTGGCACCATCCTTCAATCTGATGCGATGGTGGTGTACCTTCAGGCATCCAGAACATTCTCTGAACACTCCCTTATACACTTCTTCCAGTGTAGCTGTCATTTTTTTGATCACCACTGAAATGTCACCTGGAACGCTGGAGTCCACCACAATTCTCATCTTACTTTGCGCATACCACCCCAGCAAACTTTCCACCGTCTATGAGGCATATCCATGGGGTGCATGCATCACCTCAAACAGTGAGGCTGTTTCATGAACAAATAACACTAGATCTGCAATACTATATTACAGTCACTCTCTAGTGGATGTTTTACAAATGTTCTGTGTTCAGGTCAGATATTCTCAGTACAAAAAACATTGAGCGGATCACGTCACAAAGTCAAAAAGAGTAAAAGATTCAGAAAGGGACAAAAGAAGATGGTGGGAAGTGGGAGCATTAATTCAGAATCCTCACTATGATGGAGTGCATGCAATAGCATAAATGTTTAAAACAGAAGACGATTGAGGAAGAATCGAGAACGATGCCTGGCCCAGTGTCAAGGGCCAGGGTAGCTAAGAACTGGTAATCTATCTTCAAGAGATACAAAGAACGTGAAAAGTGAGACAAGTCCCTGTTAAGATGAGAAGGAAAGATGCCATGAGTGGCAAGTTTTATTCATTTAATGCCATTAGATATGAGGAAAAGGAACTCAAACACGTTCTCCTGTCACATGGTCTGGATGAAAAGAGAAAATGGCAAGCTACACCGAGACTTGAAGATAAGAACATGCTCACACTCCCTTCTATTCACTGGAGCAGTGATACTTTGCACGGCCGAGTTCAAAGACAATTCATCTGGCAGAAGGCATGAGTGATGATGGATGTGAGGCTAATTGGGTGGGGAGGCATGGTCAAGCCCACCCACTAACACCTGGGGTCCCAACTTGCATGATACTAGTGAGTGGAATATTCCAGAAGGGTACAAGCATGCCAACCAATTATAGAGGGCCACGTAGCAAAAAAGCCCTATAGTTTGAGAGCCAATGAAACGTTGTGTATTTGATGACAATGAAGATGACTTGCACTAGGGGTGGGCATAGTTGTCCAACTGACTCTAGCGACCCAATTACAATTCTATCCCTCATAGAAAGTATAAATAGATCTTCCCCTTAAGCCAACCACAATACCAAGTAGGTTTTCTTAGTTTGCCACGTAGATTGACATCAATGATGACAAATATTTACTATAAAAATTGCTTTTTTATGAAATGCTCTGAGATATTATGCTGTTTGACATCCATTGATGTCCGTTGTACTCACTGTTTTAGACAATTGATATTAAAACAGATTCGTTCTGCCAACTTCCTGCATCGGTCTTATTATTTGGTGTAAGAGTACATTCTGCATCACCATTCATCTAATAAAGAGCTACTTCACATAAAATGGCCATAACGGTTCACATGGTAGCAGAGATAGTATAGACCCATCGACCAGTAGGTTTCCAGAGTTTCGAACGATCGGAAACCCTCTGCCATCTAGCTGGAAGATTGTGAGGTTTCCTGTGGAGAGCGGCTGACATAGAATACTTGCAAGAAAATTGAGACGGTGGGACGGGTCCCTCTTTGACAAAATCCCTTGGGGTTACGAGAGGAGCTTTGTGGACGGAAGGCGGAAGTGGTCGATTGGAGGAGGGGAGACAATACTGAAGGCCTTGAGCTGAAGAACGAATGGTGAGTAGAATAAGGGGAATGCCAAATTAGGGGGAAGGGATTGTGGTAACATAAAAAAGTAACAGGGGGTTGTTTAGAAAAAACAAACAGTGTTTTTGAGGTAAAGCGAAGAGCGTTTTGTAGGCATGGGATTCCTAACTGAAGGAGTTTAGAAGAACTCATCTCACACCCCATTGGGGGTAAAGTAGGCAGCACATAAACAGGTTTATGTTAGGAGATGAGGTAAACTCCAAATCAGAGTATTTTTAGGGGCTCGATGAAAATTATCATAGTAAAATGTAAAAAGAGCCGACTAGTCTGTCTGTGTGTTTTGTGTTAAAAACAGGGTGTCGAAGAGCGACACAAATAAATTGTGTAAAGGCTGAAACTAAGGAGAAGAGGCTACTTTCTTTGTAGGGTCATACAAAGGAATAAATAAATAAATAAATAAATAAATAAATAAATAAATAAATTGTCAGCGCCGACCCAAAGATAGATTGAGGTTATTGAAAATAGTGGTTTTGAGTGGCGAATGTTGGAGCATGCTCATATTTCTTGTTTTTCTTAAACGTATCTTTGTAAAACGCTGGTAGGCATTGACAGTCAATTGAGACTCATCACAATGGGAGAAGTTACTCCACTGATGCACCTGTGTAAAACACTGCCAAAACATATGTCCAAGCTCAAACAGTATAGTGCAGAATGGGTAAAGGGCACAGCAGATAAAATGTTCATGCCATGGCCACAAGGGGGATTGCTGTCAAAAGCGGTATTGCAACACATGACCACATACTTGTACGCTGCGTACACGGGGAAGAAATTGGAGAAGAGGCTAGCTATTTTAGAGCTGTGGAAAATATACCAGGAGGACAGATAGGATCTGCCTCCTGAGGAATAGACGCTTAGCCATCGTAAATAGGAAGGTGTGAAGCCTTCAGCTCCCCTTAGCTCAGTGGAAATAAATGGCGATAGTACGGAAGCTATTGGGCTGTATCTGTTAAATGAACTAAAGGCGGCCACAGGGGATAGTAATCCAAAATACGAAATGCCTGATTATAGCAGTCACAATAGCCCAGAAGAAACCAAGAGAAAAGAGGAGATCTTTAAGATTTTTCAGGATAACGAGGGGAAAAGTGAGCGATCAAATGTAACTACAGACATGGCGCGAGAGATCAAGAGATGGAAAGGAGAAAAGGATAGAGTTGACGGAATAGCGCTTGTGTAGAATGAATGAATGGGAGGAGAGATATTAGTCAAGCCAAATGGGAAGAGTATAAAGGAAGTTAGACAGAGAGAAGATCAAGATGAACAGGAGAAAAAAGATAGGGAACGAGAGAAGAGATTGAAGGAGGATGAACATAAAAGAAAGAGTATTTTAAAAAAGGTAGAAGGCGCTCCTCTCCAGAAAGAATATGGCATGATAACCTGTTCTGAGATGAGAGTTTGCAGCACACGTTTCTCAGACCCCCCTATGTTTTGCATACCAAGTAACTTTGGGTCTCACCCTAAGTTACCAGGGGAATCCAGATGTGGACCCCTTGCTCACTGCTCTTAGAGAGGCACAGCTTCACCTCACTGATGATGCCCAACCACGCTGGAACATGTGTGTGTGGTTGCTGTGGTACTCTTGTTCAGAGGAGAATTGCCTCGCATTTTGGTGCTGGACTGCCTCTGGGCAGGACAAAGACTGATATGCGGGGACATTTCTTCTCTGTGAAAAGAACAGTGAGCTAAAGACTTGGTTGAGACTCTCCCAGGGGCCATCCACCGAAGAACAAGTCAATGGGCTGTATTCGTGCTGGTAGAGAGTTTCCCAGACCCCCTCTGTTTTAAAAGAAAGAGTAGAGAGCAGTGAGAACAGATGTATCAGGAAGAACAGCAAAGAGAGGAAGAAAGGTAGGAAGAGCAAAGAAAGTATGACAACAGACAGAGAACAAACGAAGAACAGGACAAACAAGAAAGGAAGCAAGAAGAGGAGGAAGCACAGAAATTGAGAGATAAAAGAATGCAGAGATGAAGGGAAGAGGAAAGAGTTAGATGGGAGGCAAGAAAGAGAAGGGAGTTAGATGAAGATTTGGAGCAAAAAAGGAGACAGCGAGAACGCGACATTGAGCCCATTCAAAAATAATTAATCGAACCGAATCCAGTACTACAATGGAGCAATATGAGGAGTTTTCTCCGTTAAAGGGGGGAACGCCAGGTCCATCTAGGGTAGCCCGGGAAGAGAATTCTGACATAGGGAGCATCAGAGATAGGATTGATAAGGGAAGGTAGCAAATCAGGAAGCCAGAGGAAAGGGAGATCAATCCCTGGTCCGCCAACCACGGAGCGGAGAGAGAAACTTATTTAGTCTCGAGAATAGACTTTAGACAGGCTGACATTAAATAAAGGCAAAGGGGATGAGAGTTACAGTAGCTGGGGGCTAGATATGTCAGACGAGGAGAGAGAACCCTTCCGTGGGGAGGAGGGGGAAGCGCATGCAGTCCCGAGGGATGCCTGCAGCCAGACAAGGAAGTAAGATGGTCTGATCCAGAGCAGACTAAAGATAGGACACCAGATCCCATGGAATATCTAGAGCATTCTAAAGGACGATCACACAATGAAAAGGGTGAGTCACCACCATATGTGAGCAGGCTGAGGTCATTGCCAGGTAGAAGGCGATTAGGAACCATTGTTCCCACTATGGATAGGCAGACAATGGGAGCCGATTGTGGATTTGGGTTCATGCAGTTGCCTTTATTGGAGAAAGGAGGGGCCAGACCGCAATATATTCCATGGCCACGGATGGATAAGGACAATTTAAGATGTAAACTCCCCAGTTTAACGCCAGGTGCAGGAAAATGTATCTATGAGCTAGAGAAAATGACAGGGGGAAATACTTTAGCAATAGGGGACATTAAGGGTCTCCTAGCAGCCATTCTTGGGGAAAGAACTGATGACATTTGGACGAGAGCAGGCTATTCAAGTGTCACAGCATAGAACACAACACACAATGGAGCACCATTTAACAATTGTAGAGAATATATCTGTAGAGTTCTCAAGGTGCAGTATCCTGACACATCAGACATTGGTTCAATTATGGCACGTAAGGTGAAAGAAGACGAAGATCCACTTGCTTACATTCAAAGTAATCAAGAACGATGGAGGGTGGAGTATCCTGAGGCATCAGACATTGGTGCAATTATGGCACGTAAGATGAAAGAAGTTGAAGATCCACTTGCTTACATTCAAAGTAATCAAGAACGATGGACTCTTGAAACGCGGGAACTGTGTGGAAAGACAGTGGCAGTATTTTACTACATTTTATGTCAAGGGTTGCCAGAACAGGTACAGAGGCAGCTCAAGCAATTAGTGGAAATGGAAGCGAGACCATGGTCTGAGATACAGTTAACCATAGTGCATCAGTGTAGGCTGTTACAGGAGAAAAACAAGAAGAGGGAGGATGCTAGAAAATGTGAGGAAGTTAAGTTAGTTTAGAAAAAACGGTCAAAATACACCATAGTAGGGGCGGTATTGACAAGCGGAGAGGGACACGGAATACAACAAGCAGTGGGTACATCGCAGGCGCATAATCAGTGCCAAATCGACCATGGAGGGAATGGATTCATGCCGCGAGGCAGAGGAATGAGTTATAGAGGAAGGGGTAGTTTTCAGAAAAATCAATGTGAATTTCAAAATATGCAGAATGATAATCAGAATGTGCAAGGAGGATTTAACCAATGGCGGCTAGTCAGAAGGGCTCCCCTGGTACATTGAACATGTGGGATGACAGGGAACATTGTGCGCATGTGTGGAACACAAGGGTATGTACGGAATGGGCAGTTCTCAATAGGGAGGACAGCTTATCCACCAGCATATAGCTCACAAGCTAGGGATGGGTTCGCCCAGGATCAGACAGTGTATCAGGCACAAGCATTGCAAATGCAACTGGCACAGCAATCACACCAATCACCATTGAATCCACCGAAAGAGCAGTCGCAGCACACACCCATGCAGATACAGCAGCTTGCAAACACGGGGCAGCTATTGAACCCTAGAATAGGGGGTGTCACTGTGGTGGGTTTCACAGGAACGGGGATATGCAAGAATCCACAAAAGGACAGCTCACAGGGTGACTTCATGTGTTCAGTATTATTAGTGACTCCAGACCCCCAAGAGGAACCAAGGGTTGATGTGACGATAGGAGGCAAATCTTTTTCTTTTTTAGTAGGCACTGGAGCTATTGGCTCATATATACGAGAGGAAAAATATCCGAAGTCATGAATTGCCATGAATGCTCAGGGATTCTTTGGAGCTACGAGTAGAGTTCATTTTACTGACGAATAACCAGCCTCTATAGGAGAGTGTGAAATGTCTGTTCCATTATTGTATTCACGGCAGACACCAGTTAACATTCTGGGATGAGATTTAATGACGAAACTTAACATGACGATTTTTTCAACTGATGAAAGCATAGTGTGCTCTAATCCAGGGATGCATTAAATGAATGTGGGCACATTTATATTGGCATTTACAGGGCAAATGGCTCTGTGGGGAGTGCCATTAGAGCCAGAAGTTTTTCTTTATGGGATACAGATTCTGTTAACATGGCTACCCGGCTAAGTGTGAAGGAGTATGAGGATACCTGATGAATTCTTATTCAGGCCACAGATACCTCTGGATGAAGAGGGGGACAGACTATTTCCTTAGAGTTAGATGCAGCCATAGTGCAAGGGGAAATGGCCATGATCGGAGGAACCGATGATGAGGGCAGGGCATGGAAAACAGTGATTGCCATTGAGGAAGGGTATAGACTGACTGATGTCACCGACAATTACATGCTTAGAGATGACATAGCAGATTTATAAGTGATATTTAAAATAAGTATTACATATTGGATCAGAATAGAGAAAAGAGAGGTCCCACAGTGAATGATGATAATGCAGAAGAGTCCAGCATTTTTGGACGAAGATTTAGAAAACGTGCCAAGTTCTCTATGGACTACAGGCCCCTATGAAGTAGGCCTATTGAAGGGGCTAGGGGAGGTTAAAATGAAGCTGAAGCCAGGATCAAGTTTACCTTGAGCAAGACAGTACCCCATGTCTTGAGAGGCAGCTGGGGTATTTTTAAGACTATTTTAGCTCTGATGGAGCAAGGTATTTTAGCGACATCAGAGTCATGGTGCAATACTGCGGTATATCCTATCAAAAAATCGAATGGTTGGTCATGGAGATTTATTCAAGGTATGAGACTGATTAACCACATTGTTGAGGCAGAGTCTCCTTTAGTTCCTAATCCAGTGATGATATTATGTAGCCCATTGCATAAGGACTCCCAAGACTTGACGTCATTTACGTTTCGCCAAACTAGATTGAAAAGCACTTGTTTACCCCAAGGGTGCTGTGATTCTCAATCAATTTTTAATAGGGTCCTCCAGATGGACCTAGGCAATATTAATTTGAAAAGCGTTGTGATACAATATGCAGATGATATTTTATTTTGTAGCACGACAGAAGATGAGTGCAGACAAGAATCCATTCAGTTAATGACTATCCTAGCAGACAAGGGATATAAAGTATACAAGGAGAAGTTGCAATATTGTCAAGAAGAGGTGTTGTACATAGGTCAGTTGATCTCGCATGAGGGAAAGAGGGTCACACCTGAAAGAGCTGAGTCAATTTTGAAAACAGCAACACCACACACAGTAAAACTGATGCAACAGTTTTAGGGATTATGCAACTACATTAGAGCATGGGTGTTTGATTATAGTTCGTATACAAGCCCCCTTTTGCAGGCTGTAAAGAAAGCACAAGTGAATAAGGAAAAAATAGAATGGACTGAGGAAATGGAGGGAGGGTTTGAAGAGTTGAAAAGAGCCATTTGTAAAGCTCAATTTTTAGGGATTCCAACTTATGCTGAGGAGTTCTTTTTTTCACACACGAATGGGACAGTCTTGATAGCAGTGCTTACACAGAGGACTAAACTAGAGTACAAACCTCTGGCATATTACAGTGGGATTCTAGATCCACTTATGAGAGGAAACTTTCCTTGCAAACAGGCGCTGGCAGCAGCCGCATCCCCAATTGAGAAGTCTACCAGTATTGTGATGGGTTGCTCTATGATGCTGTTTATAGAGAATGCTTTGTTTGCCATTTTGGAAAACCTAAGGGTACATTGACATCTCAGAGAGCTTCTGCATATGAGGTGGTTATATTGAATCCAGCAATTAAAATAGTCAGATGTAAAATAGTGAACCATGCCACGTTTGTAGCCGAGCTCGTGGTAGAGGGTGAGCATGTGCATGATTGCGCAAGCTACAAGGAATTCTATGATGACATACTGCACGTAAAGGAAAATGTGCTGTCTGGAGGGGAGATTCTCTTTGTTTATGGGTATTCAAAAATGGATCAAACAGATGGAGAAAGGCATTATGGTTCAGCTGTAGTGTCAAATAGAGAAAATTGTGAATTTGAAGTTGTGGGAAGCATTAGGCTGCCATCTCATTTTTCGGCACAAGCAGCAGAACTGGTGGTGCTTATTGACGTGCTTGAGAAATTCTAAGCACAGGAAGTGACAGTGTACCGTGACTCTGCCTATGTGATGTCAACCGAGCCCGCAGGTCTAGCACGTTGGAAAAGGAGGGCTACCTCTGAGCGGACAGCACTCCAGTGCAATATTAAATGCGCAGCACATACTTAGGGAACTGACTTTATTGCATACAGAAACTAAGCTGCAGACAAAGAGGCCAAAAGGGTTGCAAATTCTTTAGATATCTTGAGTTTCTTAAAGATAGGATCACAAAACTCAAATTTACACTGAAGAAGGAATGACTGTATTGTCTGTCTCTAGCCTTGTATGCATTAAGGAATCAGCCCGGGTCGGACCACCACCTCACGCCACACGAGTGTTAGTGACAGGGAGGTGAATGAGAACATCTTCGTCTCCTCCGTTGAGGAGCCGAAGTGATGCCCAGAAGACTGCCGAAATGTGAGTAAATGAATGATGTGCTTATTTGACCTGTATGACTGCTAGTATCTCTGTCATTTCAGATCAACTCAAGTGCCAGTGGGGTCAGTTTCAGAACACAGATGAAGACCATCCAGCAACCGGACTTTCGAAATTACTACCTGTACCTAGACCTTTTTCTGGTGATGCTATTTAATTAGTAACTTTACGAGAAAGTGGCACGAGCTGCAGTTCTCTGGACCTTACCTCATGGGGAATGTTACTCCCTCAGCAGTAAATGTCCAAGTGAGACGTGCATGGATACATCTTAATGATGTAAAACCATATACTGGTGAGACCACAGCACCCCAAAAATCGATTCAGAAACACGACAAGAAGAAGAAGTTGAGCACGTGCAGACCCGATCGATGACGAGGATGAAGGACGCTAAGGTTGTTGATTAAATAAATGCAAGTGTGCATTTGGACTGTGACTCACCTTGGACACTCCTTAGAGATATTATAGCAGGCATGCAACCTGTGCTGAGAGTCACAGAAATCTTTTGAATTGAACTTTAGAAAGTGTTGACGTACTAAAAATATGCCAAACCTACAGGTCGAATTTGATGACTGGAAACGCGAACAATTTCCAGACTCGTTTCTCACTAAGTTCCTGTTTGGTTGAATCAATGGTTCTGACAGATGTCGATGCCCATAGGCTCTTGCTCGCTGTTTTTGCTTTTATTCTTCAGGCTTATCCTGATCATGTTGGGTGTATTGTTGATATACGCATATTTGTGCATGATCCTAAAAATGGCCCTGCGATATGAAGTTTACTTGTGGCAATAATCAAACAGATCCAGCAGAAACCTGATCATTTAACAGAGCTTCCTGATTAAAAAGGTTTGTCCTTCCTTAAAACAGTATACAGGCAAAATGAAGAATGTTGAAAGTGGTACAGTTCTGGAAAAAGAACAAGATCGACAACATCCAGAAAGTCGTAATTGGTGGGGGTTAATGTACTGGTGTATAATATATGCATGCTTAGCATTTATTCTTGTTCTTTTGGTTCTTATGGTCCACACTCTTTACTTTATTGGTCCAAGCAAAGCAAAAGTCCCTTTAATTCTCCCCACTCCAGTAGCTTGTGTAGAGTTGCCTGTCACGGAGAAGCCAAGACCTTTTGTGTTATCCCTCCACAGCAGAACTGCTTTAGAGTTATTTCCATGGGTTGCTAACAAATTAAGAGGGATACACAAGAGAAGTATGAAGAAAGATAATGATGGGATAAGCACATATTTAGACAGTACAGCACATTTGGGTCGTAACATTTGGTATCAGCACATGAAAAAGGTGGGAGAAAGTACGTCTGAGGAGAGTTGCTATGTTTGTGCTCTCATACCTTATGCTATGAATGCTGCCCAAATTTTTTATTATCAGAGAAATTCCAGAGTATGATGCTAGATGTCTCATTCACATTGCAGCATGCATGAGGCCAATTTCAAGGAAGTTGGGCCACCTTGCGATGGAGATCAAAAGGATTGTTCCCATTTCAGGATGATTATATCAAGACTACGCAAATGGAAAGGGAGCCTGCATGGAAGAGCAAGATGCTGACTTATCCGAGGACAGGACAGGATGAAGTGGTCATAAAGGAAACAAAGAAGATGGACTGTCCTGATAAGGAAGAAAAGCCTTGGGTGCCTGGATTCTGGGAACGGTCTCCGAGGTTAGTCTATGGACAAGTGAAAACCAAGAAAGGATGGGAAGAAGGGCTGATGTCTTGTGCATCTCACTTATTGAAGTCAGAATGTGTGCGAGTAGTGCAAAAACTGAACGATGAGTGCTTGCTGGGCCGACCATGCTAAACTACTGACATGGGTAGAAGATGAATCAGGTCCAATAATGGTGATTCCATTGACGAATGTGACATTGTGTTTCCGAAGAGAAGGAAGAATTTGTGTGGGAACTAATGGAGGTTGCAAAACTACAATTGATGTCTCCAAGATGGGAGCATGAACAGCCGTTCTTATGGATTGATACTGGGTTTGTGGATCCAGATCCTATGTAAAGTTACCCAAGGATTGGTGAGGGACATGCTCCCTAGTGATCATTCATGTTCCAGCATTAGTGATTCCAAAGAGTGACCAGAACATTGGGGTGTTTCCAAAAGCAAATGCTCACTTAAGGAGGAGACGGTCGGTCGAACTTCTCAGTTGAACGAAAAGGGAGAATTACTTTTCAACTAAATCTATAGATGCCTTTGATGCCATTCCATATGAACACAGGTTGTTCAGCAAGACTGCCCCAATATTCACGATTATCTTTATGCCAGGGATTCAGACGATGGCAAGTGCTTAATGGTTACAAATAACCAGATGGTAGCTCCTGCAGACCATTAACACCACAAAAAAGGATTCAACGCTATCAGGGAAGAGTTGAGAGCCATAAGTTTGATGACTCTCCAGAATAGGTATGTCCTTAACATGATTACAGCAATGGAAGGAGGTGTTTGCGCCAGAATAGGGCCATCATGTTGCAAATTCAGACCTTCTCACGATGACGAGAATGGGACCTTGACAGAGGCCATAACGTTGCTGACAAACCTGCACAACAAAATGGAAGATGAAGTAGAAGATATTGCAGATAACAGCTGGTTTGCATCAATTCTTCTCATGGGTTCCAAATGGATGGCGAATATCTTAAAGTTTCTTGGAGCACTAATGGTGATGATCATGTTTGGATCCTGTATGATTGGGATAATAATCACACAGAGTAGACAGCGAAGAAGGCAGTAGGAATGAAGATCATGATCGATGTTGAATCAGGGTTTGGACCCAAGGAATTGAGAGATGAAGAAATCAGAAAATACATAGAAGCCAATATTCAAGCACCTGAAGGAACGAAGTACCTGTATCTGACGCATCACAAGAGGTGTGTGGGTTTACTGTAGCCCAAATGGACAATGTATATCAATATAAACGAAGGTCAGGCCAGCGGAACAAATTATAGACACTCAAAAGGTCGCAATCAGACCACCAAAACGGGGAAGGACCCCCAAGGGTGACAACGCAGATCAATCCACTAAGAACAAAACAGTTGTTAAAAATACTGTATTTATTAGAATTTGTACTTGTTAAAATAAGTATTAAATCATCTGAAATTCTATACAAAATGCGCAAGATAACAACATTAATCTTTGCATTGTGTAAAGTGACTAAATACTAATTTCACTGTTGGCTGTAAGTGAAAAAGTCAGCGAAATAAATCACAGTAGACCTAGATGCTACTAAGTTGGTCCCAGAAAGGGGGTTTCCCGTCCGAGCAAGGAAAATCACTCAATAAGGGAAACCGCGATTGCCTGTTCAGATTTAAAGGCAAGGGCCAAACAGTAAATCAGCAGAGGGCAATCTGGTCACTAATAGATCGTGCAGCCAACCGCAATAATTAGTTACACCACTGCACAATATAATGAACACATCATCATTGAAAAAAATGCTAAAATTAGCCAAGGGATGCTGGACAATGTAGCCACATGACCTGGAGTGTTGATGACCATGTAAAATCAGCAGGATCTCTGAAAGCAGTAATGAAGTTAAGGACTCCAAAGAAAGACTTCTTCAAGAGAGGATGTCTAGATGTGAAGACTGATGGAGGTGTGGTCGATGAATCAACCAGAGGGGGGAGTGTAGAGGTGGAGCCAAATGCCTCTACCTGAAATTCCGCCCCAGTCTTGCCTATATGTTGGGAGCTGGAAATTGTGGAAATTAAAACACCAGTAATGATGCCTATAACACAAAAAGCCTTGGAGACAAGGTATCCATTGAAAAAACCTTTTTCATGTCTCCCAGAGAGCTGCCAGACTCTTAGGGGAGATCCCGGAAGATGCGTAAAGATGAATGAAAGAGAAGATTGGTGACGTCACATGAAGCAAAGATCCCACACCAAGAAGAGATGCCAAGAGAGAAGATGAATAGACCTTATGGAATCTGATGACGAAGTAAAGAATCGAGTAACCTTTCATGTGCGAAATGAATATTGCACATGTGAAGAGCATTGGAGAAAATGCAAACCATTCATAAACTGTACAGATGCTGTAACACAAGTAGACTAAGTAATCATGAAGGCTGGCTATACGTAGTGAATAGACTGCAGGCGGTGCCGCCATTATATAGAATCTGGATGTTCCACGTGGCATTTTAGCAAACCAGGACCTCATGAACAGAAGGGCTGAAAGTGTGGCACAGAGAAAAACAGTTGCCAGGGTAGCCAAGAACTGGTAATCTATCTTCTTGAGATACAAAGAATGTGAGAAACAAGACGAGTCCCTGTTAAGGTGCGAAGGAAAGATGCCATGAGTGCCAAGTTTTATTAATGTAACACCATTAAATATGAGGAAAAGGAGCTCAAACACACTCTCCTGTCACATGGTCTGGATGAAAAGAGAAAATGGGCAAGCTACACCGTGATTTGAAAATAAGAACGTGCTCACACTCCCTTCTAGTCACAGGAGCAGTGATACTTTGCAAGGCCGAGTTCAAAGACAATTAATCTGGCAGAAGGCATGAGTGATTATGGATGTGAGGCTAATTGGGTGTAGAGACATGTTCAAGTCCACCCATTAACAACAGGAGTCCCAGCTTGCGTGCTGCTAGCGAATGGAATATTCCAGAAGGGTACAAGTGTGCCAACCGATTATAGAGGACCACGTAGCAATACGCCCTATAGTTTCAAAGCCAATGAAATGTTGTGTATTTGATGACAATGAAGATTAGTTGAACTAGGGGTGGGCATAGTTGGCCACCTGACTGTAGAGACCCAATCTTATCCCCCATAGAAAGTGTACCTAGATGTTCCCCTTAAGCCAACCACAATCCCAAGTAAGGTTTCTCGGTTTGCCACGTAGTATGACATCAATAATGACAAGTTTTTACTATAAAAATATCTTTTTATGAAATGCTCGGAGAGATTATGCTGTGCGACGTCCGTTGATGTCTGTTGTACTCCCGGTTTTAGACAATTGATATTAAAAAAGATTTGTTTTGCCAATTTCCTCCGTTGGTCTTATTATTTGGTGTAAGAGTAAATTCTGCATCCCCATCCATCTAATAAAGTGCTACTTCACATAAAAGGACCATCACGGTTCACATGGTTTTAGGATTATGTCATTGCTGGATCTCAGTGTTTCCCTCCATGGGGATGGGAGGATCTCTCCTGGGATGAGTGTGGTTCCTTGACCCGGAAGGCCTCGATCGTGATTCTGAGTCCCCTGAAATGGATCCTTTCCTTCACTGGTCACCAGTGGACTGATTTTAGAGATGGAATTATGAGTTCGAGCCTTTGAGTCCCAGAATACGTTTTACCACTGTGCTAGCGATACACTGTCAGCTACCCTTGTACATGCAAGAACTCAACCTCCGCAAAAGATTCATCAGGAACCATGAGAAAACCTGGCGCCGCTATAGGAACGCATCTGGCCTGGCATGTGCAGTCTTGAAATCCACTGCTGCAAAAAGGAAAGGACCAGAAAACAAGCCTTCTCTGCCCATGCCCCAAGACTATGGAACCTCCTCCCTTTCGGCATCAGACTCGCCCCCATGCTCAAGGAGTCTCTCCTCAACACATAGGCCATTATGTCACCCCTAGCACCACATAACTCACTAGACGCCACCTTCCCCTCTCCTCCCTGCCACCCCATACATCTGTTCCCTTCTGTATCCTCTGTATATCTGTTTTGTTGTTATTACTGAAAAGCACTCCGTTATGCATCTGTAATGTTGTACACCTCTGTAAAGTGCTCCGTGATATATCTATATTGGTGTATACCTCTGTAAAGTGCCCCGTTGCTTCTCGAAGCTAAGTCTGCACTCAATAAATACAATAATAATAATAATAATAATAATAATAATAACAACACTGTAATGCAGTGTCTGTTACACCATTAATGCAGGCATTCCATTGCAAATTAACTGCATGTGGGAACACTGATGCAGAAGATCCCCCTTAATAAAGTGCATGTGAGGGCATTAATTCAGCATCTCCACAGTAATACAGTGAACTTGGGATCAAACAAGAATGCAGAATCCCCAATGTAGTATAGAGCATGTTGAAAAACAATTCAGGTGAGGAATTAGTGCAGGATTTTCACTTCAATAGTCTGCATAAGGGAACATAATTGCATAATCCTCGGTGTTTAATAAATCTTAACTGTATCATAGTGCTCATGTAAACTTTACTGTATGAACATGCTTAATGTGAGAACATCAATGCAGAAGTCTGATTTGCATACAGTGAACATAAGAACATTGTTGCTGAATCTAACTGCAACACACTGCATGTACAGGCACACAAGCAACGCCAGAGGCATCTGAGGATAAAGAGGCAGCTGGCCAGTCTGTGAGTGTGACATCCCAGCACACAGGCACCACCACCACAAAGGGGCAGACACAGCACAAATAGGTAGAAGTCACATTAAGCCACTATGCATTGTAGCAGGAGCAGGCCCACACCCCCGTGAAGCCCACCACGAGCACGGCAACCCCAGTCAACAACACATCTGCTACTGTGGACAGCGCCACGGAGGATACACTGCCAAGTCCAGTGACATTGGAGACATAGGCCGACAGCAGCTCTGACTCTCATCATGGGGCAGTGCCACCAACCCATGGCACCGTCTCTGCCAGCAGCCCCCACCACACCGGAGAGCCCTCCACACCACCGCCGCTTGTCAAGGCACTCCTTTGACTCCCCTTTCTCAAGCCCACACTGACAGCGCACCCCCTCACCACCAGTGCAAACAGCTACAATCAGCATGGTGATGCAGAGGCTGGGGGACATAGAACAACGCCAAAGGGAGATGGAGGCCATCAGCCACACCCAATCCAGCCAATTGAAGGCTATTTGTGATGCAATCCCATTGGCAACACGCAGGATGGCACGTGACAATGCGAGGACCAGGAAGGTCACAACCGCCAGTACAGTTGCACTGTCGGCATATGGACAAAGGGTGAAGGAAATGATGGAGGGCATCTCAGCCCTTGCAGATGCCATCCGTCAGAGCTCCAATGGCAACAGCTCCAGTGGGCGGGTTCCATCCCTTCACATTCTACTACGCCAACCGAGGAATCCCAGGAAAGCACTCCTTGGCGCGAGTCCCTGCACCAGCTGCGCAATAGATCACTGGGTGCTGGGAGTCCTATTGGCCTGAATGGCCATACCATGGACTCGTTGGAGGGCGGGGGTAGGAGGAACTGTGTGCTGGGGTGTTGGTGGTGGGTGGGGCAGGGTGGATAATTGGTGCACAAAGTAAGATAACTGTTTGTTGAACATCATTCATGCGTGGACATTCCTGATTGTGTTCATGTGCATTTTAATCACAGTGCTGGAAGTGGACAGAGACAGGCTAACGTACTAGAATTAATTGTCGGTTAGTGCCTTGTGGGCCAGTCTCACTTCCATCACATCATTCCTGGGAGTGGCTGCTCTGGCTCCTGACTCATGCTGTTCATGGCTTCTTTCTCCGGGTGTGGCATGTCGGCATCGGTGGGTAGTGGCACATTTCTCCTCAGGCAAATGTTATGTAGCATAGCACACACCAGCACAATTTTGACCACTTTGTCAGAGTCGTACATATGCTATGCCAGTGCAATCTAGGCACCGGAATCATGCCTTGAGGAGTACAAAGTTGGGCTTGACGCACACACAGGTCCGGCTGCTGGCATGTTTGTAGGCAGTATCGTGTGGTGTTCATGGGTCATGCACAGGGGTCATCAGCCATGCCAGCTGCAGATATCCAGAGTCACCTGCATGGGGTGGCATACAGACATTTGTCACTTGTCTCATACTTGGGTATGTTCTCACACTGTATCAGGACATTGGTCAACGTGTGCATGCATGTGTACATCCCACCCATGCAATGTGTATGTGTGATAGCCGTGCTGCCTTTGTCAATGCCGACATGCATACCTTTGCCTACACTCACTGTGACATTGGTCTGCTGTTGGGTGCTGCAGTGTGGATGTGCGCTGTGCCACATTCATGAGGCATTGAGGTACTTGTGGTCATGTGTGTTTTAATGGCAGGGCTATGTGTACATCAGCGTGTGTGTCGAGGTGTGTCTGACGTGCACATGCTCCCTTGGATGACCTCGGTCATTGGTGCAGGCACAGTCCTGGTGGTGCTAGTGCATCCACTTGTCATGCCATGCTCTCTTGTCAGTGTCACCCCCCATAGCCCAATTTTGGCCTGGTGCTTCACTGTGGATATGTGGCAGAAATTGTACTCACCCACTATTCATATCCATTGTCCTCTGTGCCTCTCCTTGTATCCTGGCAGTGTACTGTTCCATAGGACCATGGAGTAGTGGGTGGAACCTGGATAGCGGGCATAGCAGTGGGTGATAGTGAGGTCAGAGCCGCAAGCCACCTGCTATCAAGATCGTGCCTTACATTGTGGTCAGCAGGCAGATCGGTGAGTTGCTTGTGGCATCCAATCTCCTGGGCAGCCACTTTTGACACAGGATGTCAGTCTAGAAACCTAATTCGAGACCGCAAACGTATTTTGGTGGCCGTGGGCCAACCGTCTCATGCACGATATGACAGAATATAGGTTTTCGAGTGTTCTAATGAACAGCCATTTTGATGTAACAAGAATCGCCATTTTGTTTTCTAACCATTGCTCATTGCTTTCTGTTCCTATTGCTTTGCAGTATATTTTTCGCTTACACTGCTCGACTGAGGAACAATGCTGTCTGTATATGAAAAGGACAAGGCCTCAGGGCCGAGAGGATAACAAGAGTTTCACTGAAACACAAACGTAGGCAGCGCCAGGAAGAATGCCCGGCTCCCTCCTTAATGTAGCCTTGAAGCAGAGCCGCAGGGCATTTAATCATTTCACAGCTGCACGCCAGTCTCGTTATATGGTAGAATATGTTAGAATAATACCGTTAAAGGCTTGAATTATGCTTTTCTAACGGCCCCCCTTCGCTGAGCCTGCTAAGGAGCATGTCAGCTCCCAGGACGCGAATAGCACCTGATAGATAGCAAGGTCCGGAATGTAACCCCCTCTGCATGTAGCTCGCTTCCAAGAACAGAAGCGCCATGTTCTATTCAATAACCGAAAGATGCCTATGCACTCACAAATTGCAAATTGTTACTAGAATAGATGTTTGAAGGTGTCATAGTGGCCGGAGATGTCCATCGTCACACCAAGTTCAAAAAAACCTAATGAAGAGGGGTGTTAACCATGACATAGCTGATTGTTTGATATGCATTTTGTATATATGTAACTGATGTACGGAATTCGCTCTCTTGCGTCCCACGAGGTCTAGAGATACACGTCGCGGAGCGTTGAGACAGAGTTGGCCAACTGAGACTTTTGCTTTGCAATAAAACCCTAGCTTTGGAAATACAACCTCGTGTCTGGCATCTCTATCGTGTGTGGTGACTCGCCTTGTTTCCATAGACATCAGGGTCCCCTAGGGGCCCCTTTCAAGATGGCGCCCGAATAGGGACCCTCTCCCACTTGTTCCTTCGCGTAATGTTGTAATTGAGAAAGGCAGAGAACGGCGAGGATGGGACGATCGAGCCGGGATCAAGAGGTGTTCGGGGCGCCCTGTAAAAGTGATGAGAGACTCCTTTGCAGATCTGCACACATCTGATCCCTGATCGACGTGCCTGGCTAGAGAACAAGGAGGCGAGGGTCCCGAAACGAGGCAGAAGCCGACACAACGTCCTTTGGTGCGTCAGTATACAGACAACTTGATTTATCAGGTGAGTCATTCCCCGATTCATAGCATCCTGATATTGGTTGAGAGTTGACTTTGCAAATTCAAACGCCCTAGGTAAGGTTGATTAACCAAGGGGAAGGTTGAAACATGCCTGGGGTATTGTCCACCTTAGCGAGGTTATTCCGCTGTGGTAGACAATCTTTGGAAAATGGCCAAATTGTACCACCTGGGGGTACGCCGGCGTATGAGATGTATGTGAAGTATGGAGTGGGTGCGATAATATTCTGTGAGACTTGGCATAGGCAAACCAGAAGGCAACAAGACCACCAGTGGCCGATTAATGGTAGTTTTGAGATGGCGAGGATAGAGAACTTGGAAAGGGTGTTGATAAGAAAGAAAGCACGCCTTGCGGCATTTGAAACTATTAAAGACTGGAGAAAGGAAGCAATGCTCCGATTTAAAAGCAGAGCAAAGCATGCGCGCAGGCATAAATCAAAAGGTGAGGTAGCGGAAGAAAAAGAAGAGGAGGAGTGGACTGAGAGTCTAAGAAGGGCAGGCAGGCGTGACCAGTTGAATATAGAAAAGATATACCCACAACGAGAATTACACATGACAGATGAATTGATAGAAAATATATTAACTCATACAAAACAAGGCCCAAGATCAGAAGAGAGACAGATAGGTTAGTAACTATAGCCCAGACCCCGCCCGTAGGTCAAGCTCCCCCTCCGGTAGCTCAAGCCCTCCCACAGCCACAGACCGCGCACGTAACACTTCCTACTAGCCAACCAGGCCCACAACAGACACTCGCTGTTCCCATTGTCCCATCCGCACCTCCCGCCTTAGACACAGACTCGGTACCGTCTGTTCCTCCCGGGGTTGAGGTTGAAGGATAACCCGCAGCGCAATCAGAAAGGAAAGGAAGGTGGAATTGCAGCAACAGGCAGAGATGTATATAGACGGGAATGATGGGACGGCAACATTGCTTCAATATATGACATTCGTAGAAGCAACGAAAGACAGGTAGTGTTGGAAAGCATGGGTGAGTATTTGGTGGAGAGATGGAAACAGCTAATTGGGAAATTACCACCACAGCGATTGTTAGATCTGAATGCATTAGCACGCTGTAGGGAGAGGGATGAAGAAGTAAGAGAACATGTGTATAGATTTTTTGAGTTAAAGGATGAATTAGATAATGACTATGCCGAAATGTTTACTGCACCCGGATATAGGAGTAAAGATATTGGGAGAAATAGAAAGGAAACTGTAGAGCCATATATACAGCGACGACATTCGATGTCATCAGTACAAAGGGGCGACAAGTTAAAAGTATGTATGCGAGAAGCGTCTAGATGGATGTCAGATCATAGTAGTCCCACAATGGAGATACACAAGATATTTGATGAATATTCTATGCCTATGAAAAGAAAAGCGCTACAATCGATGGTTGAACATTTATTAGATAAAGATATAAAAAATGATAAGGCCAGCCCGCCTGAAATAATGGCAGTATATAGAGCATTAGAATGAGGAACAGGAGAAACAGCCCTATCATTGGATCGGGGAATATTGTTGCATCTAAGAGAAGGGGGAGGGACGGTAAGTGGGGCATTCCCTATGAGAGAGGTCCCACCTACCTTTGTGCCCAAAGTGGAGGTTCCCGCAGCGGGCAATGTAGCGGCGCAGGTAACACCAGCCCATTACACTGCCCAATACCTGCATGTCCCCTTTTCCAGACAAGAGGTGAACAACATAAAGCAGACGATTCCGGATATAAGAAAGAATCCTGCAGGGTTTTACAAGGAACTAGAGTCCTGCCTACAGTCATCCGTGCTTACCATGGGTGATATATGCCTAATATTATCGGTGATCCTGCCAGCAGATATATGGAAACAAATAAGGAAGGTAGATGACACAACTGCCTTTGGCGCCACATGGGCGGATTTGATGATAGAGGATTGGAATAAAGCGGTTGGAGGAACACCAGGACCGAACCTGGTGGCATTACCAGCACGTATAGTACAGAAGTTAAAAACAATTGTTCCACAGAAAATAATCCAATGGGACAAACTGACTGCATGTGTACAAGGCAAAGATGAGTTGGCTACAGATTATTTTAATAGATTTGAAGAAATATTCACAGACTTCAGCGGGCAGGATGTGGGTTCAGAAGCAGGGAAGAGGTTATTTGTTGAAAAATATGTGAGGGGGTTAAGACTTCCAATTCAGGATCTAATAATGGCATCAGATAGTGCATGGAAAGCAAAAACGTTGGGCGAAGTACTGCATAAGGCCCAATATTATGAGCGCAGAGTGACTGCAGGAAAAGAAAAAGAAGAGAGGGATAGGGTAAATCTAAAGACACAGGTAGTAATGCAGCAAGTAGTAGGACATAATAGAGGGCGAGGGAACGCACAAGTGAGGAGTAGTTCGAATATGTATGGGGGAACAGTGGGGCCGAATCAGTGTGCATATTGTAAAGAGGAAGGACATTGGCGAATGCAATGCCCGCATTTACAGAACAGAAATGGGTCTGGTCAAAGGAGACAGCATAGAGGACACCCAGGAGCGAATGGACCAAATAGGAATAGTATGCAGCAGCATCATAATAATGGAGGTAATCAAAACCAAGGCCAAAACCAAAATGCCCCAAACCAGAGTCAGGGACAGCAAAATCAACAATATGGAAATCAGAATGGGGGAAATAGAGGGAAGAGTGGAAATGTTTTCGTTACACTGCCAAACACGTACTACAGTAATAGTAATGATTACACATCGGACAATGTGTTATTTCCCCAATAGGTCAGCCCAGGACAGGGGTCGGAACCAGTGTCTATTCCCGTGAATCAGAGAGGACCCTACGTAGAAATGAGAGTCGGGAATGAGGAACACCGCTTTCTTGTATATACAGGAGCACAGAAGTGTTCAATAGACCATCACTTGGTTCCGAATATACCACTGTCAGGGCAAAAAAATATTTCTGTAGGGTTCGCAGGTACACCAGTCCTACACCCAGTGTCCAAACAAGTCCCAGTTACCATAGGACCATTCACTGAACATTGTCCTTTCCTTCTAACAGAAAATTGTGGAGAAAATTTGTTGGGATTGAATTTGTTGAAAATACTAGGTTCTGTTATACATTGCACGGCAGACGGAGTGTTTCTAACGATATGGCCACACGATGCCCCTGTGTCAGAATTCATGTCCGAAGCGTTACCAGGGGAACTAAGTAAAGTACCAACCTGTATATGGGCAATGCATGACAACGATGTGGGATGTTTAAAGATAGAGCCAGTAAAGATTATTTTAAATGAAGGTGTTACCCTACCGCGAATACCCCAATACAAAATTTCGGTTGAAGGTGAGAAAGGATTGAAGAGTATTGTTACCGATTTGCTGAAATTAGGGGTAATAGAGGAAATCACAGGCAGTACATGAAACAGCCCGATCCTTCCGGTTTATAAAAAAGGAGGTAATGAGGTACCATACCGTTTCATAATTGATCTACGCGCATTAAACAAGGTAGTACATCCGCAATTTCCTTTAGTGCCAGACGTCACTACAATATTGACAATGATACCTGTTTCAGCAGAATATTTTAGTGTAATAGATTTGAAGAATGCATTCTTTAGTATTCCAGTCGACAAGGACAGTAGATACTTGTTCGCGTTCACATTAGGAGGATGATCATTTACATTTACACGGATTCCACAAGGTTTCACGGAAAGTCCAAGTATTTACAGTAGAGCATTAAAAGAGCAGCTAGACATGCTGGAATTACCCGTGGGTTGTGTACTTTTGCAATACATAGACGATCTATTACTAGCTGCAGACACAGAGGAGATTTGTAAAGAAAGCACTGTATTACTACTGTCACACGTAGCAGCACATGGCCATAAAGCTAGTTTGAAGAAATTTCAGTATAATCGAAAGGAGGTCGTTTATTTGGGCTACCTACTTTTGAAAGGAGGGAGAAGACTAACGCCAGAACGCATAGAAAGTATTTCTTGTATGCCTATTCCAAAGACACAAAAAGAAGTCAGAGCCATAATAGGCATGGCTTCATATTGCTGACAATGGATTGGTAATTTTGCGTTGATTGTGAAACTATTAGTGAATTTGACTAGAAAGGATGCGGTTATGCCTTTGCAGTGGGATGAGGAATGTCAGAGAGCATTTGATGGATTGAAAACTGCATTATGCTCGGCCCCAGTTTTGGGTACGCCGAACTATAAGAACATTTTCAGACTATTTGTGTGTGAAAGTGAAGGATGTGCATTGGCGGTTTTGACACAGGAACAAGGTGGAAGAAATAGGCCGTGCGGCTATTGTTCATCTGCGCTGGACCCTGTAGCGCGCGCACTACCACGATGTTTGCGACCTGTCGCGGCGGCTGCTGCATCAGTGAAACAAACGGAAGGGATGGTATTGGGGCACACTTTAATTCTGATGGTGCCACATGCCATAGACGTTCTATTAAATAGGACACAGACGCAACACCTCACCTCTGCTAGATTGACAAGATATGAGATTATCTTGTTTGCGCCCCATATCCAAATTATGAGGTGTAGCGCTTTGAATCCTGCAAAATTAATGCCATTAACCATAACAGAAATTGGGAAGAATGAATCACCCCCCCCACGATTGCTTAATGGTCACTGAGGAAGAAACCAAGGGGAGAGTTGATTTAAGTGATATTCCACAGAAAGAGCCGGATGGAGAGTTATTTTGTGACGGCTCATGTTTTAAATTACCAGATGGCGCGACAACTGCCGCATATGCTATCACTACCCTAGAGAGTGTTGTAGAAAGTAAAAGAATCCCCTATAATTCAGCACAAGGTGCGGAAATAATAGCAGTAACCAGAGCCTGCGAGATTTCTGAAAATTTGAACATGAATATATATACTGACAGTCAGTACACGTTTGGAGTGGTTCATAACTTTGGACGACTCTGGGCTGAGAGAGGGTTTCTGACATCACATGGTGCCAGAATTCAACATGGCTTTTTGATTGTACGATTGCTGTCTGCACTCACGTTTCCAAAGCGCCTAGCAATAGTGAAATGTGAGGCACATAAAAAAGTAACATGCAAAATAGGAGAGGGAAACGCGTTTGCAGACAGAATTGCGAAACAAACTGCCACTGATTTAAATACCAAGATGATGACGGTTCAGACAGCGGAAGTACCCTGTATGATAGAAGATGGAGTTGCGACTGTCAAAGAAATGCAGGCCGAGGCTATGGCCAATGAAATACAGGGATGGGCAGAGGGATCTGCTGAGTTGGATTTGGAGGGTTGTTGGGTGGACAAGGGAACTAGAAACTGGATGTTGCCAAATTCATATGTGACTGCAATGGTCAAACTGGCCCACAGTCCTACGCACATCTGTGCCAAGAAAATGATACAGCACCTTTCTACAGTATGGCAGAATGCAAACATAAAAAAGAATGCAGAAAGTTTGGTGCAGAACTGTATCACGTGTTTACAACACAATGTAGGAAAGGGAACAGTGACACCAACAGGAAGTTTTGGCCCGCCCTCCATGCCGTTTGAGGTAGTTCATTTTGATTTCATAGAGATGGAAAGGTGCCAAAACTTAAAATAAGTCTTGGTGGTAATCTGTGCATTCAGTAAATGGGTGGAGGCATATCCTTTAAAAGACTGCACAGCAATGAGTATGGCAAAAGTAATGTTGAAGGAGTATTTTTCCAGATTTGGCTTGCCCCGTGTCCTATGGTCCGATAATGGACCACATTTTGTGGGTGCAGTGGTGTTACAGATATGTGCAGGTCTACAGATTGATAAGAGATTCCACAGTTCAAGGCATCCGAGTTCTGCCGGTCTTGTGGAGAGACACAACGGGATACTGAAATCAAAAATTAGCAAGATTTGTGCGGGAAGCATGTTGAGTTGGGTGGATGCATTACCAATAGCACTATTATGCATGTGTACGTCTGTACAGGCTAAAACTGGGCTCTCCCCATATGAGATCATAATGGGGAGGCCGGCAAATGTATGGTGCGCACCTCAGCCAAAACGACTCAGTGAGATAGAACATCCTGTGCTTAGTACTTATTGTGGCATTTTAATGCAGAAATTACGTTTGATTCATCAGCAGGTGCAGGAGGCATTACCCGTGCGGTATACCGGTCCGGGGCACGCGCTGGAGCCAGGAGACTGGGTGCTGCTAAAAAACTTCGAAAGAAAGTCATCATTAGCACCCAGGTGGCACGGGCCCTATCAAGTACTTTTGGCGACGCAAACGGAAATCCGGGTGGATGGAAGGAAGTCGTGGATCCATGCCACCCATCCCAAGAAGATTCCAACTGCACTGAAAGTCTTGCCTGACACCGATGGCTGGAAAGAGACAGCGGTCGCAGAGACAAAAGAAACTGTTGCCAGTGTGCAGCCACCTGATCTGCCAAAACATGAAGTGAAACTCGAAACAAAGCCTGAGACGATTGCCAAAGAGGGCGAAGGGCAAAGAGTGCCCCAACGTTGCCTAGCAGAATCGACATCACTGCTGACCCACGTGAAATCTGCCTTGCAAATACCAGCAGAAACAAATTGTGTACCCCTTTGGCGCCCACCAGCACTTGCCAGCACGCCAAAGACCGAATCTGCATTATTGGCGCGGCGCACACCAGCACCTGCAGAAGCGCTGCAGGCTGACTTCAAGCCTGAATCTGAAAGTGCACCGGCACTGTTCACGGATCATACAATACCAGGAGCAAGGCGATACAACCTGCGGCCTCGGAAGACAAGGTGATCTGCATTCTTTTTCTTTTGGTGTTTATGTCAACCTCTGGTTCAGCTCATGGACGGAGAAGGAACCAGGGGTGTAGAGGAGAGAAGCGTGAGAATTGTGCAAGTAGGACAATTCAAGACTCGCGGCTCCTCGGCACGATCATAAAAGTACATGTGTCCGGTACCAGAGCGGACAAGCTGGGCACACATGGTACTATGGCAACTGAGATAATTGATTAACAGTACATGTGTCCGGAACCAGAGCGGACAAGCTGGGCGCGCATGATACTGAGGCGAAAACTGATCAAAGGTCCTCTGAGCAGTATAAAAAGGGACAAGTGATCTCGCCTAAAAACGAATAATCGAATCCATCCTAAATAAAAAAAAGGGACAGGCAAAACTGAACTGGGAGAATTTCATTGAACTTATAGACATCAGAGCAAACGCGACGAAGGGAAATATCCACAACGAAATGTGATAAGGAAGAAGAAGGACGACGAGAAACATGCCAGGACCGGTTCCAGCCTCCTCCTGCACCAGCACTGCTGAAAATGAGTCAGTTATAAAGACTATAACTTTAAGAAAAACGCATGGTAAAACAAATTGTATACTGACACTAACGATAATGATGTGCTTTATGAGCGTGGTAGCACCAATATCAACAGCCCTAATATTATGGTGGGTAGAAACAATACACCCATTAGAAATGTTTTTACCAATAATTAATATATCCACTACTGAAAGCCCGGTCCTGGTGATCACTTATACCCTACCCCCAACGGAAGAAAAACACAGGGAAGGTTTTGGGAATAATACATTATTATTAATCATGAACATGACACAGGCAATCCTGAAGAAAACAAACTGCTGGGTATGTGCTCATTTACCACAGCATGCTGGGAAAGGAATAGGGTGGTATGTGCAGCCGTTACCATTAAGTTCTGCATGTAGTACATCTTTAGGTGCAATGTTCTATGGTAAGTGGAATAAGAGTAATACGGGTCAATTAGACAGAACCAACATGAATGAGTTTGAGGAGATAATAATGAAGCCTGTGGGTTGTTCCATTTTCCATAAAACACAAGTAATAGCCCCAGAGCCCACGAGGAAAACCAGACGTAAAATAACACGACAAAATAGACGAGATAGATTGTCCCCGCCAGAAAAAACATCTGTAATGACGTTTCGTGTAAGAACAGAAGGGAACAAAGATGCGATTCCCCCATCTTACACAGTGAATTATAGCCCAAGAACTGTCCCGTTTTGCCTGAAAAAGAAAGGATCTTTTTCGGTCGGAACATATACTGGTTGTATGAATACGGTGGTACTAAAATAGGAAATAGAACCAGTATACGTAGGTGATCCAGTTTATTTTATAGAGAAAGCATACCCTTGGTTACCCTTGGTTGCCCAGAAACTGGGGAGGTACATGTTATCTTGGGCTATTGTTCCCAGGAGTATTCCTCTTGGAAACAGCAGCCATGGCCAAATTATCCAGAACTAGAGTCAAAAGGACTGACAAAGGTGTTTTAATAGCAACTGATGTAGCAAAATCATTCGTTCCATTCTTAGGACAGATAGTGAACTCGTATAATATAAGGCAATTGTCTAGAATCTTAAAGAATACAATAAACACAACAACAGATATATTATTCAACATGACGTTGGAAGAAAGAGGAATCAGGTTAATGACGCTGCAAAATAGAATGACTCTCGATGTAATCCTGGTTGATCGTGGGGGAATTTGCAAAAAAGTGGATCAGCATGTTGCATTTATGTCGATGACTATTCCCCCACGATCGTTGAAGCAATAAAGAAAATGCACGCTCTAAGCTCTGACCTCCCCACGGGAGAAGGGAGCTGGGAAATAGGATCTTGGTTTTGGGGAATACTACGATCTTGGGGATCGAAGCTGATCTCGATACTAGTAGTGGTGTTCGGAATATTCCTAATGTGTTGTTGTTGTATACATTGTTTACCCATAGTTTGTGCAGAGGTAACTGAGGGATGTACGGAAGGATGCATGCAAATGATAACAAAGAAAAATCATACCTCATGATCGAACTAGCCCAGACCCAAAAGAGATGAGAGTAATGAAAGAGTTGATGGCAATAGATATCACTGAAGGCAATGATGACCACGATAGCATGCGAGATTCAGACATAAGTACTTCAGATTCATTATCACTAGAGGAGGTTTCAATAAATAGATGAGACGTTTGGCATACGGCCAAAGGAGGGTTTGTCAGTCTAGAAATCTAATTCGAGACCGCAAACATATTTTGGTGGCCTTGGGCCAACCGTCTCATGCACGATACGACAGAATATAGGATTTCGAGTGTTCTAATGAACAGCCATTTTGATGTAACAAAAATCGCCATTTTATTTTCTAACCATTGCTCATTGCTTTCTGTTCCTATTGCTTCGCAGTATATTTTTCGCTTACACTGCTCGACTGCGGAACAATGCTGTCTGTATATGAAAAGGACAAGGCCACAGGGCCGAGAGGATAACAAGAGTTTCACTGAAACACAAACGTAGGCAGCGCCAGGAAGAATGCCCGGCTCCCTCCTTAATGTAGCCTTGAAGCAGAGCCGCAGGGCATTTAATCATTTCACAGCTGCAAGCCAGTCTCGTTATATGGTAGAATATGTTAGAATAATACCACTAAAGGCTTCAATTATGCTTTTCTAACGGTCCCCCTTTGCTGAGCCTGCTAAGAGTATGTCGGCTCCCAGGACGCGAATAGCACCTGATAGATAGCAAGGTCCGGAATGTTACCCCCTCTGCATGTAGCTCGCTTCCAAGAACAGAAGCGCCATGTTCTATTCAATAACCGAAAGATGCCTACGCACTCACAAATTGAAAATTGTTACTAGAATAGATGTTTGAAGGTGTCATAGTGGCCGGAGATGTCCATCATCACACCAAGTTCAAAGAAACCCAATGAAGAGGGGTGTTAACCATGACATAGCTGATTGTTTGATATGCATTTTGTATATATGTAACTGATGTACGTAATTCGCTCTCTTGCGTCCGACGAGGTCTAGAGATACACGTCGCGGGGTGTTGAGACCGAGTTGGCCAACTGAGACTTTTGCTTTGCAATAAAACCCTAGCTTTGGGAATACAACCTCGTGTCTGGCGTCTCTATCGTGTGTGGTGACTCGCCTTGTTTCCATAGACGTCAGGGTCCCTTAGGGGCCCCTTTCAAGAAGATTGAACTAGGTGCTTGGCTCTACCCAGGGAATGCAGAGACAATCAACGGGAGAAAAACCTGAACCTATGAATCAACAGCCAGGTAGTTCCTTTAGTTTCAGCAGCAGGTAAGATGACACAGATCAAGGTGGTGTTTATAAGGAAGATCCAGGAATGAATGTGGCATACAAGGTGAAAAAACGAGCAAACCAGAGGATCAGGAAAGTCAAGGAAGGAAAACAAGGCAAGGAAAAGGGAAGAAGAGTGGAATATCTCCAGTAGGGCTTACCGGGGACAACAAGCGTTACCACAAAGGAGAGAATTTGCAACACACCAACGCCGGTCAGGAAGCCTTCATATGGAAATGAATGCAGGTTGTTCTGGGTCCGTGACATCACAGCATTTAGTAAATATTTTGACGGTCTTCACTGCCCCCAGTATTTCTGGTATAAGAGGCAGGGGATATTTATCCTTCTTTGATATTTTGTTGAGGCCTCGAGAGTCTATACAGGGACTAAGCTCTGAAGTATCTTCTTTAGATACAAAAAACATAGAAGCCCCGGCAGACAATTTAGATTCAGTTATTAGACCACTGGCAAGATTCTACTGCAAATAAGACCATAACACTTCCTTTTCTTTTGGAGACAGGATGAACATGCGGTTGAAAGGTACCTCCGTATTTGGTAGTAAATCGATAGAATAGTCTTCAGGCCTATGTGGGGGTAATTTCTTGACCTTATCGTTCTCGAAGACTGAGATGAATTCCTGATATTACTTAGGTATTAGGGAATGTATCGATGAAACAGGCATGTCATAGGAGGATGGAATTGAAAAACGTATAGCAGCAGCTTCAGAAGAAAGATTTGATGAAACAAAATTCTCTGAAACCCCAAAACACTGATTGTGCCATCCAATTGATATATGGGTTGTGTTCCTCCAACCAGGGCATACCCAGTATGATAGGATATGTAGGAGTCTGATCAGATCAAAATATTTGAATTCATGATCATGATTTGCAGTCGGTTAGGTTCTGTATTAGCCACTATTGCACACCTTCTAGAGGACGACCGCCAACCCCTAACACAGGGACGGAGATAGGCTTAGCCTGGAATGTTATTCCTCTAGCCTTTGCCCAAGAAAAATCCATGAAAATACCAACAGCCCCGGAATCCACTAAGGCAATGGTATTGATTTGATCTGGGGCAAAACAAGGATAACGTGCACATCCAGTAAGGCAGAGGACCTAGCAGGTTCACTTTTAGCCATGGGATCTTTAGTATACTCCCAAAGCGACATTCCTCCAGGACAAAGACGTAACATATGGTCAGCAGAACCCCAATACATGCATAGACCCTCTGTTCTTCTGCGCATCCTTTCTTTGTCTGTTAAGGTACCCCTCGTAGTAACTATCTGCATAGGTTGCAAAGTCTTGTTTTCTTTTGGAATGGGTAATGGCGGAGCACGAATAGGGTACTTATTATTTCCTCTCTCTGACCTGCGTTCATGCAGTCTAAAGTCAATTTGTAGTGTAATTTTCATGAGCTCATCAGAGGTCTGAGGACATGGTATGCAGGCTATTTCATCCTTAAGGTCTTCATTGAGATCTCTGTGGCACAAGTTAAAACAAGCCTCCTCCGGCCATCTGGTAGTCTGAGTCTGCACAATTTGCGTAAATCAAGTGACATAGGGCCTCATTACGACTCAGGCGGTAAGGGGTTTACGCCGGCGTAAACAGCGCCGACCCTTACCGCCTGAGTACGAGGTCCCTTAGCGCCATGGCGGATTTAACACCTGCTTTTAGCAGGTGTTAAAATCGATGGCGCTAAGGGACCATGGAGTTAATTATGCCACCGTAATTTACGGTGGCGTAATTAACGCCTTCCCCACTCCCATTATGCCCTATGGGGCAAAAATGGGAATGGGGAAGGGTAATGGGGATTGGGGACTTACCGCCCCGCCAACCTCGGAATGGGGCGGTAAGTCCGCCAACCACCATGGCGTAAACATAGTTTACGCCATGGTGGTAAAGTCACGGCCCAGGCGGTAACTTACCGCCTGGGTCGTAATGAGGCCCATAGTCAGTGTATCCATGGAGCCTTGAACAAAATCCAGTAAGGACTCGTGTAAGTCAATTCAGGACGGTCAAATATTGCTCTAAAGACAGCAATAAATCCTCCATAATTATCCAGGAAGGGGGATCACCGGCTACAACAAGATGGGTTACCTAAGCCAAAGCACTGCCGAGAGATGCGATACCACAAATCCGACTTTGGAAAAGCATGTTGGCCAAAGGAGAAGTCCACTAAACGCGCATCCAAGAATTCTTTACGCTTTTCTGGTTCTACCTGATATTTATCCACCATAGACGGGTTAGGTAGGATTTCGGGAGCAGCTTCACAGGACCCAGAAGATTGAACTAGGTGCGTGGCTCTACTCAGGGAATGTGGAGCCAATCAGCGGGAGAAAAAAAACGTTGTTGGGGGAAAAACATGCACCTATGAATCAACAGCCAAGTAGGTCCTTGCAGTTTCAGCAGTAGGTAAGATGACACAGAATAAGGTGGTGTTTGAAGGAGGATCCAGGAAAGAATACGGCATACGAGGTGAAAAACGAACAAGCCAGAGGACCAGGAAAGGTAAGAAAGGAGAATAAGGCAAGGAAAAGGGGAGAAGAGAGGACTAGCTCCAGTAGGGTTTACTGGGGACAACAAGTGTTACTGCAACATAGAGAGGTTGCAACGCACCGAAGCTGGCCAGGAGGCCTTCATATGGAATTGAATCCAGGTTGTTCTGGGTCTGTGATGTCACAGCGTCACGTTACTGAGCGGCCTACGTGTTACTCCATCTTGGAAGGAGTGAATGTGGCACCAACATTGCCATAGTGACCAGTTTTGGATCACCAGGCCGCAGTGAATCATGACACCTGCACATTGAGGGAGTGGTAGTGCTTCTGGTGCCTGTATACAGCCTCATGGACCTGGAGTGCCACCAACGCCACATGGTTACAGTCAATGGCTTCAATGACATTAGGCAGTTGGACGGTGGCATAGAATCTTGCCTTCATGTCATTGACTTGGGCCAGGGTGATGAGCAGTGCAATATGGTGGGTCACGTGCTGCAGGAGGGCATCCAACACCAGGGCCAGGACTGCACAGAATATGGGCTGTGCCATGCAGTGCATCATGGCCACAGAGTGCAGGAAGTTGCCTGTCCCCAGGAACTGCAGGACTGCCACCAGATACACCAGTGGGGACACAGCTGTATGGAAATTGATTCTGCTCTCTATGTCATCCTGGTTTGTGGCAAGTAGCTTGGTGATGGTCTCCCTGTTGAGGATGTAAAGGGTGACCAACTGAGTGTCGCTGAGGTCCAAGGGTGATGTCCTGACCCTGGGGATGGGTGCTCCATTGCTTGGACAGTTCTCCTCCTCCTTCTCCCCCCCACTGTACTGCCTGTGCCCTGGCCTGGTTGTTCAGCATCTCAAGGTCCTGCCGCAGCCAGCTGCCTGTCACAGCTTGCAGCAATGAATGGCAGCATGGTGTTTGAAACAGTGTGTGGGGCTTGTGTGTGTCTTATGTAGCCCTCTGGTGTGCATTGGGTTCATCTGTGGCTTAATTTCTGGCACTTGTGTTCATTTACCTCCAGCTGGAGGCTGGAGGTAATTCCCAGCTGTATTAGCAGCGGTGTTCGGCACTAATACTGTTGTACATGCACTTGTGATACAGCTGTAATTGTGCTTTGTTTTGTCAGCGCTATTTGCGCCGGCTGTGATAGTGCCAACTGTAATAGCGCCGGCTGTAAGAGCGCTGGTGCGATTTATATCTGGCGGTATTTGTGCTGACTTGTAATCCGGCAGAGCAGTATTGGTGCCGCTAATTCCATTACCACCGGATATAAGAACTACCGTCCTACTCCTGATGAGGCCCATTGATGCCAGAGACAACCCATAGCATGATGCATGATGCATGATGCATGTGAGGACATTGGTGCACAATCCACAGTAATACAGTGCAATTGGGATCAATAATGCAGCATACCCCACTACATTATAGTGCATGTGGGGACCTTACTGTATGAGACTCGCTTTATTGCAGTCCACGTGGGAATATTAATGCCAAATCCTGATTGGCTTACAATTAATATGAGAGCATTGCTGCAGTTTGTGACTGTAAGACACTGCATTTATGTACATTAATATAGATCAGCCCTTTTCACTTTGCAGTGGGGTTTTCCATCATGGACCACTGTCAACTGTCTATCTATTCCTGTAAATTCAGTTGTATCCATTAATTTTCCTTGGATACCAAAGTAATGAAAAGCAGCAAAACCCCATTATAAGACAGCCAAAAGACTGTAATTTTACAAGTGGGAGTTTATGGAAACACCAACAATCTAAAGGGGCACCATTGTTAAAAAATGAACACCTGCAAGCATTGCCCAAGCCAAGAGAGAGTAAAACCAAGGCAGATGCAACTTGTTTGACATTTCTAACAACATCAATGGGGATATTGGAATAATCATGAGCAGTGAATCTTGGTGCCCACACTTTGTAGAACATGTGGTGAAAGCTGGTATAAACTCACATTACCTTTCCCAGGGGAAGAGAAGTGAAAGACCCTTTTCTTATCAGCCATTGGTTACATGTGTAGTGGGGAAACAAGAGTGGCAAACAGGCTGCCCTTCTGGGAAAAAAGATCCAGAAGGAGAGGAACATTATTTTCTGAAGAGTATCAAAGAGCACCAATGTAAATCTTATTTTCCCTGAAGAGTTGTTGGGGGTTTTGAAGCTGCAATTTTTCGAATACTGTGAAGTTGTGGTGAACATTTATCATGTGATACTAACTCCAAAAGCACTTGTTGTTGTAAAATGCTGTTCGGGCAGGGGAGTATACCTGGACAGCAAACTGTTGCAGGAGTGTACTGAGCATGGGAGTAAACCAGGTGGAAGTTGAAGAAGTGCTTACAATGGGTACTGATAAATGCAATCTATGTTAATTGTGGTGCTAAAAGTATGTGAGGCAAATCATCCTGAGCAAGACAATACAAAGGCAATCTATGTTGATTGTGGTACTGAAGGTATTTGTGGCAAAACATCCTGACCAAAAGAAGTATTGTTGCTATTGATGAACTGAAAAAGTGTTCAAGGAAGGTAAAGAACCTTCTATTTACTGAGTAGGAACTTTCTGTTGACAAGTTGAAGTTATACCAATTTATGTTGGAACTTTCAGTTGACAAGTTGAAGCTACACCAAACTGAGTTGGAACTTTCTATTGACAAGTTGAAGTGGAAGAGTTCAGTTGTTGAACACTGTTGCAAATCAGGATTTACAAATGTAATCATTAATGTTTGTTTGGAATTGGCATGCATTTCCTTGTTTATTTGTTGTATGCATAAGTGTGAGGGACAGATATCCTTTGTTAGAGTGTTTCCTTTAGTTTATTTTAGTCAGGGAAGTCCTTGTCAGGGTAGGGATGGTAAGGCGTTCATCCAACCTTATATTATAATAATATGGCATTTGTTGAGAAATCTTCACAAAGTTGTCTGCCTCACATGTCTGACCCCTCACAGCTATCTGAACTAATCTTCAGGCTACATAGGTTTGCATAGCCCTCAGATTGTCCAATGAGAACGCTATTTGGTCAATTCAAGGGTTATAATAGCTCATTTATCACAGTAAGTCTTTTTTTGTTGTTATATTTATTTAAAGAGAATTGAGTATAGCATAGGGGGACTTTAAAATAGATTACTCCTTGCGGTACAGTGCACTTGAAACATTTAATTCAGAATTCAGTAGAGTGCATATGGAAACACGCATGCAGAACTTCCAGTTTAATAGAGTGCACAAGCGATCAGGAATTCAAAATTCACACTTTCATAGAATCATCTCTGTACTCCAGTTGGCATGAGATCATTAATACAGGATCAAAACTCTAATACTGTACATATGGAGCGGTAATTGAGAAAAGACACTATAATACTTTGTACCTGAAGACAAGCATGAAGAACACTTGCTGTAAGACAGTGCATGTGAGAACATTAATACAGAATTCCACTCTAAAACATGCAGAAATCCCACAGTACTACAGGGCATGTGAGTACATGAACGCAGACTCACCACCATAATACAGCCTACAAAAAAACATTAAGCATAATACAGAATGTCAACTCGAACACAGTGCATATTGAAACAGTGAGCTACATTGTACATGAGAACAAACACTCAAAATTGCCACTATGATACGGTGCCAATGAGAACATGAATGCAGGAATTCACTCTAAAACAGTATACATGCAAACACGAATACAAACATGTAACTGTACCACAGTGCACAGGCGAACTTTCATTCAGAATGTCCACTATAATGTAGTGCACATGAGAAAATGAGTACAGAATTCCAACTCTAATAGAGTGCACATGGGAGCATGAATGCAGATATTCCACTATCCTACAGATATTCCACTATCCTACAATGTACATGCGAGCATGACTGCAGATATTCCACTATCCTACAGTGCACATGCGAGCATGAATGCAGATATGCCACTATCCTACAGTGCACATGGGAGCATCCACTATCCTACAGTGCACATGGGAGCATGAATGCAGATATTCCACTATCCTACAGTGCACATGGGAGCATGACTGCAGATATTCCTACAGTGCACATGGGAGCATGACTGCAGATATTCCACTATCCTACAGTGTACATGCGAGCATGAATGCAGATATTCCACTATCCTACAGTGCACATGGGAGCATGACTGCAGATATTCCACTATCCTACAGTGTACATGGGAGCATGACTGCAGATATTCCTACAGTGCACATAGGAGCATGACTGCAGATATTCCACTATCCTACAGTGTACATGGGAGCATGACTGCAGATATTCCACTATCCTACAGTGTACATGCGAGCATGACTGCAGATATTCCTACAGTGCACATAGGAGTATGACTGCAGATATTCCACTATCCTACAGTGTACATGGGAGCATGACTGCAGATATTCCACTATCCTACAGTGCACATGGGAGCATGACTGCAGATATTCCACTATCCTACAGTGTACATGGGAGCATGACTGCAGATATTCCACTATCCTACAGTGTACATGGGAGCATGACTGCAGATATTCCTACAGTGCACATAGGAGCATGACTGCAGATATTCCACTATCCTACAGTGTACATGGGAGCATGACTGAAGATATTCCTACAGTGCACATAGGAGCATGACTGCAGATATTCCACTATCCTAAAGTGTACATGGGAGCATGACTGCAGATATTCCACTATCCTACAGTGCACATGGGAGCATGACTGCAGATATTCCACTATCCTACAGTGTACATGGGAGCATGACTGCAGATATTCCTACAGTGCACATAGGAGCATGACTGCAGATATTCCACTATCCTACAGTGCACATGGGAGCATGACTGCAGATATTCCACTATCCTACAATGTGCATGCGAGCATGACTGCAGATATTCCACTATCCTACAGTGCACATGGGAGCATGAATGCAGATATTCCACTATCTTACAGTGCACATGCGAGCATGAATGCAGATATTCCACTATCCTCCAGTGCACATGGGAGCATCCACTATCCTACAGTGCACATGGGAGCATGAATGCAGATATTCCACTATCCTACAGTGCACATGGGTGCATGAATGCAGATATTCCACTATCCTACAGTGTATGTAACAGCATGAATGCAGAATCCCCACTATAATAAAATGTACATGTGAACATTCTTGTAGAATCCCTACTGTAATAGCGTGCACATGAGGACATGAATGCATAACCCCCACTGTAATTCAGTGTTTGAGTGTGTGTGCACATGGGAACATTCATGCAGAATCCCCACTGTAATCAAGTATGCATAAGAACATTAGGGCAGCTCACCAACTCTACCACAGAATCTTCACACTCTGAGAGAAAGCACATGAGAGCATCACTGCAGACTGCACTGTTCTCACATGCAATGCTGACATTGCACATGAAAACATTCATGAAGGATCCCTACTGTAGTACAGCACATGAGAACAAGACTGCAGAATTCCCCACTGTAAAGAAGTGAACCTGTCATTACTGCAGAATCTTCACTCTCTGATAGAAAGCACATGAGAGCATCACTGCAGACTGCACTGTTCTGACATGCAATGCTGACATTGTACATGAGAACATACATGAAGGATCCCTACTGTAGTACAGCACATGAGAACAAGAATGCCGAAATCCCCACTGTAACGAAGTGAACCTGACATTACTGCAGAATCTTCACTCTCTGATAGAAAGCACATGAGAGTAACACTGCAAACTGATCTGTTCTCTCATGCAATGCTGACACTGCACATGAAAACATACGTGCCGGATCCCTACGGTAGAACAGCACAAGAGAACAGGAATGCAGGACTCCCCACTGTAACGAAGTGAACCTGACATTACTGTAGAATCTCACTCTGATATAACATGCATGAGCGCATTAATGTGGACTGCCCACTGTAAAACATGGCACATGAGAACATGTGTGCAGGGTCCCTGTTGCTGCACAGTACGCATGAACACAGGCCTTTAGAAGTCTCACCACATACAGTGCCCGTGATATCACTGCACGATCTTCACTCTGATAGAAAGCACGTGAGAAGACGAGTGCAGACTGCACACTTTAATACATTGCATACACGTGATAACATGTGTGCGGAACCGATACTGTGGTACAGCACATGAGCACTAAACTGCAGAATCCCCACTCTGATAGACTGCGCGTGAGATTACTGCAGAATCTTCACTCTGATGGAAAGCACGTGAGCACATCAATGCCCACTGGAACACATTGTTCCTGAGAGCATTTACCCAGAATCCTCCTGCATTGTTTTGGAAGTACTCTCAGGCTGCTGAAAGGGGACGAAGCATGTCTTTTTTCTTTAAAGTGGTAAACTTGTTTCTTTTCTACTTCTACAGTACTAATCAAGGATGTGGCAGAAAGCAATTAAGATGTTCATATTTAATTAGGATTCTAATGTATGCCATCGCCCTCAGCACTTGTACAGTTCTTGGTTCTCATCAGGATTCGCTTTTAAATGGTTTAATGCTGCCTCTGATTACCAAGTGTTAAAATATGAATCTTCACACCTCTGAGTCATCGCTTTACCCAGACCGCAGCTCACTGAGTCGCTTCAGTGTTAGGCTTGCTGGGCCCACAAACATTATACAAGGCAGAGTAAACTTTACCCGGAGAGAACTCCCCTGTCACCACCACCCCACCCCATCGCCACATTAACCCCCGCCCCCACCACCTCCCACACTCGCCCCCCGCGATCACCCTTAAAAAAAAGAGCATGGCATTGCTCATTTTAGAACCTGACTTTGGTCAATTAGTAGAGTGCTGCAGGCTTTCGAAGCAGCAATTATATATTTATTTGTATTTAGGATTTTTTGTCGAGCACTCACAAGAAACAGCTTCAGATCGCCATTGGTAGAGATAGGATGCCACTACGTCATCATGAGAAACCAGAGTGGGCCTTATTCTTGTCTACAAAGAGCATGTCACTTACCACGACACACACAGATAAACACACGAACGTTTGCTTCGTGTCTATCAACACACACACATGATCATCGTTTCTCCTTGTCTTTCCTATTCTGAGTTTTAGCGGATACCCAGCTACACGCCATTGACATAGTTCCATTCCCAGGACACAGGAGTAAGCCTATGCTAAATCATTCATCCACATCCTGAACCATGCACATTCTCACTGTATTCAGATGCTTCTGGTTCATCTGAGCTTTAAATGTCTTCAGATGACAAATTCAGGTGAAGCTCCTGATAAATTAATTCTGCTAAAATGTTTCCATGCACCGTGGGTTGAAGAGGTCAGAGCAGAGCTTTTCCTGCCAGCACATGCTCAAAGCAAACAAAGGATAAGGTTGATGGAACAAGTCAGAACTTTCCTGCCAGGGATGCCCAGAGAGAACAAAGTGTCTAGACGATGAATGGCCGGCACCTGGCGGTTTCTTCAATGCAGAAGCCACAATTCAATCTTTGTTTGCACCTGACAAATAATGATAATCTTTTTTTTAACATTCTTTTAATTAATTTATTGTGCATTTGGTTAAGAAAATAAAATCTTAAGCACAGTACTTCAAAAAACCATATACCATACATCTTACAAACACTATTAATCACAATAAATTCCAAAACAACACATAACAAAAATTACATATTACAAATTACAACACATTCATCAATAAAACATCAAATGTAATCTAAATTTCACATAATCCATCTGTACCAATTAAAATCTAATCAATCAATCAAAAAGTGTTTTTTCTGCACTTTTTTTGCATTCAGCACACACAATTAATAAAACATATAATTCCATAATTTCATACAAAAATCCAATACGCAGTGATATTAAAAATGTCAAAGTTCATACAGTCGCACAAGTAAAATCAATAGAATAAAAAAGAGATCATGGGTTAGGTCAGGTGACAGATAAAAGCCTCCTACGAAGCCATTCTCGATGGATATATTTGGCAAAAACACATATATAATTCACCGTTACTGTTGATCGATATAAGGCAACCGATTCTGGAATGGTTTTAATGCACACTTTTCGGAACACTGAGATCAAATACATTTTCCTTAAATCATTATAACATTGACAGAATAAGAGAACATGCACAACAGACTCAAGTGCCATGCTAAAAGCTGAACAAATTATAGAGTTGCCACCGCTCCAGCTGCAACTCGCTACCTGTACGGGGCAAGCTCTAAACGCAATAAACAGAGCACGCGCTTAGGCTGGGGTTATTAAATCTATATACCACTCCCCACCTTGTGAAAATTTTGAGGAGAGATAATCCAGCCCTGATTTCAATCTTAAGCATGACCTTGTGAGGCATCACTGGTTAACACATTTAGCAATCAACTTAACAGCTCTTTTTGAACTGTTGGCCATATTGGGTGGATTCTCCCAAAGATCACTGAAGCCAACCAGTCCAAGTTGATGCTTTACGTGGCTTAGCCATGGTAAAGAACAACCTCTGGGATGGCTCTACAAATCTAAGAGAGCTTCTCAATATTTTCCAAGCTCTATGGATCGCCAGAGTCTAATCCAATATAAAACTGGTTTCCAAGCAAGTTGATGCATTATGGGTTCAAGTCCACATTATTTATGTAGTGGTGCACTCGGGAAACTACACGGTAGCCTTAATACCCTTTCTAGAAATGTGTTCTCAGCCACCCCCGAGTTTGCACAATTGCAGTAGCCCCTTATCTGAGCTCTGTACAGTACTACTGATCTCACCTGGATCATATAGATGTTGATAGCAGGTGAGGCTACCTGTTCACTGTGTGATACAAAAAGGTCTTTAAGCCTCCACTGTTCTTTTCCAAGATGGTCTGAGACCTGCAAGTCTGGTTTTCCCATGATCCTGTGTCAGAGAACCTCACCCCGAATAATCATAGTGGGCAACTTGTTCCAAGGTGATAGCTTAAATGTGAAGCCCAACTACCGTAGCCCCTGGCCTCCTTGGTCTGAATACCATCACTTTGGTCTTACTCCTATTGAGAGTCAGACCTAGCTGGGTACATTTAAAAAAGAAACGCTCCAAGCCCTGCTGATCCCCAAAGGAGACATGGACAACAGAACTGAATCAACAGCAAAGAGTAGGGCCGGATAAATGTCACTCCTAGTTTTGTTGGATCAAAGTTCCCCCCTTGACATTTTGCTAACAAATCCAGAATAATCTTGTTAATATAGAGACTAAACAGAAGCAGGGCAAGGACACAGCCTTGCCGCACGCCTTTGTCTACAGGGAACTGATTGTTGGTCTCTCCAGCTGGACCCCACCTCACAGTTGCCATATTTTTAGAACAAAGCTTGGCGTTCAGTGACACCAAGTGACCTGGCACCCCACGCCTCAACAAAACGTGCCGTAGCTGGGCCCCAGGTATGCTATCAAAACAGTCTGGAGGTCGATAAACACTGCAGAAATGCACATCTACTTAAGCACAGTGTATTTCTGCAGAATAATAAATTGGCAGAAGCACTAATCTATGTGCTTAATCCTTGTTGGAACCCAGCCTGAAGGTACAAAATAAGACCCTGAGAGATCAACCGGAATTCTATCCGGGCCACGAGCCTTAAGGCCCTTTGTACTCAATAGGGCACTCTTAACAGCTGCCAGGGTGATGTTCAGATGTGGGCTACTCTGGTTCAGTAGAATCCAATCTATTCCAAGAGAGCCCTCACTAGAGTGGCCTTCGGGAGTGGCCTCTTCCGCATATAGGCCACGAAATCGAGAATACCATTCCTCTGTTGTAATCATGAAATTAAGGTTATTATCATTAGTATCCTTCCGTTCGGAAAGTACGGACCAGAAAGCCTTGCTATCCTTATTAGTAGCTGCTCCTCTAAGCTCATCCCATTTGAATTTGGGGAATTCGGACTTTCACAGCTTCACTATATTCTTGTAGTTGCTCCTCTTATGGTGCAATACCTCCTTGCTCACTTTCCCTTCGTTCCTGCTGGTGATGATATTGGTCGGATTCTGTGTTATCTAACTGCGGAAAAAGCCATAGTGATGAAGATCATGATTGATGTCGAGCCAGGATGGAAGCCCAAGGACCTGACTGATGAACAAATAAGAGACTTTGTGAAAGCCAGCATTTATGCACCAGAAGGAACAAAGTTTTGGTATCCAATGAAACACAGAAATAATGTGGGAAGATGGATCTATTGCAGTGCAAGTGGACAGTGTCAACTTATGACATGGAACAAGGATGAGCACGTAAGAACAGCAGAAAGCTTGAAGGGAGTCCTAAAGATATGGACCCCAAAGAGATATTTCTTCAGACCTCTATGTGTGGACCCAGAGGATGAAATAAAAGTGGATCAAGAGGATGATGTAAAGGTGGATACAAAGGAAAAAGTGAAAGTGGTCAATGAATCACCCAGAGGGGGCAGTGTAGAGGAGGTACCAAACATGATTCGCACTCCAACCAAGCCATTTTGAAGTACCAGGAACATTCACGCCGAAATATGTGACGTATGATGAGCAAATAAACCAGCAGAGAGCCGCAGTGATGCTCTGTCCAGTACCTATCAAAATAACAGCACCTATTGAAGTACTGACACCTAAGAAGACCTGGACAGTAAGGTACCCATTGAGAAAACCATATTGCCACGTGAGACAGAATGACGATTGTCAAAATGCAATACCTGAAGAAGCCAAGAAGATACTAAAAGAAGACGAATGGTGACATCATCAGAACCCGGACTGACTCACATATAGAAGATATAACGACCTGAGAATGATGAAAAGAGATGTAACACCATGGATAAGTGACATCCCGAGCCTAAAGTGAAATAATTGATGTCAAAATGTCAGAAACGTATGCCATGAGCACGATGAAGATATTCAGTTAGTTTAAAAGTGTACATATGCACAGTAACCGCAAGAAGCACATAAATCATGAGGCTTGCTTATGCTTAGTAATAAGATAGATTGCATCAAGCACAACCTATTCATATCTACCTCAAGAGAGCACTTTATATAAGTATACTACCACTATGCACAAGAGCAGAATTAACCAAAGGTTACTAAAGGTCTATAGAGGAGAGCTTTGTAGTAAACAAATTGAGAATGGAAGACAGAGAGAAACTCAGACGAAGATAACCATGCCAAGACGCCAAGGGTATATCGGCTGAAATAGACCAACAGTGGATACAATGAATGAGAAGAAGAACAGAGTATCCCTGTTTAGAAAGGTCAAGATAAGCCACAGATGGCAGACGACTGGCAGAATTAAATCAAATACACGAAATTGCATGAAGAATAAGATGATTTGACGGTGTTGGAATCACGTGACAATGCAAGCACAAGGGATGAGACTTTCACACCTACGCATGGACCCTTGCCATGCCCAGATGCCTTAACTTTCCCAGACCAAGAAGCAGACTCGAGGCCAACCCAAAGAAATAATTGACACATGACCACTGAAGTGATGATTGATTGTAACAATAATTGGAGGGAAGCTGGGGGTGCAGACAAACTCCCTGCACCTCTCCGGCTATTCTGCATGCTGCCAAGAAAGTGGAAAAGTATGAGTGGGGTTGATGCCAACCCAATCATATTGGACCATGTAATCTAGGGTCCTATAGTTAGTAGAAGCAATGGGACGTCATACTTTTAGTGACGTCTACGGTAGCCATTTTGAAGGAAGGTCTTAGTTGCCCCAAATGACATTGTTTATCCAATCCCCTCTCCCCGTTACCATATACAGATATATAGCCTATATTAAAGTTACCTTCTTAGAACCAATCAAGTTGCATGCTAAATTTTAAGAAATTACACATCAGTGGTGATGAGTTTTTGGTATAAATACTATGTTTTTTCTGAAGTTAATTGGAGTTGAGGCGAGAAGGAAGATCGAGCGATTGCTGATATTCATGAACTCCCTGTTCTTTGTACTTGTCATTAAACAAACTCCCTTTGCCAAACTATTGAGTTGTCATTATTGATTTGATGCGAGAGTATTAATCTACATCCCCATCCATCTCCAGGGTGCTGCTACTCATCTGAAAGTGCTGTTTGGAAAACTCCCAGTCCTATGGGCCGGCTGGGGTCCCTACTGCACACTCCTTTTTATACACAGCACCAATTGCTTTTCTACAATTCTCAGGTATCTCGCCAGTGCTTAGTATATGACGAAACCAAAGTGTCAACATCCGTTCCCAATAGCTCGGGTTAGCCTTGTACACCACATTGGGAATAGCATCATGACCCGGTGCTCTGGAAGATTTTAATTTTGAGCATATGGCCCTTTAGGATTGTGCATATGTAATGGATCTGACACACCAGAATAATTCAAAATAAGTCCAAATAACGGAACCAATTTAGGAAGTACTTATTAGCAATAATCTAAAACAGGGAGGTTACAGCGAACATCAATGGACGTACGCTCAGTCTCTCAATGATCTCTAGACAAAATATGTTTTTTATATGGAAAATACGTCAGAGTGACATCATACTATGTGGCAATAATGAAAACACCTATCAATCATCGGGAATGGTTAAGGGAGACATCTAAGTAAGTATGTTTTCTATTGCAGCTAGGATTGTTATTGGTTGTCCATTATCAGGTGGACAACTTATGCCTACCTCTAAAAAACATTTAATTTCAGAAACATTGGATACACAGTTTCTTATTGGTCTTCAAACTATGAAGTCCTTTGTTATATGGACTAATACAATTGGTTGGCATGCTTATGCTACGTCTGGTACATTTGATTCATTTAGCAGCACATAAGCTAAGACCCAGGTGCAGGAAGATAGGAAATGAAGCTACCTAATTACCCAGATGGCCCAACATCTCACCTCGCCCATGCCTTCTGCCTTCTGCCATGAAATTGTCTTTGTACTTGGCCTTGCAGAATATCCTTGTCTTTGAGAATGCACAGGAATGCACAGGAATGCAAGCTCGAGCTCTATTTCCATCCTTGGCTCACGTGACTGGAGACCATGATTTGGTCCATTTTGCAGCTTTTAGATGTTCTAAATGAATTAACGGTTGTCCTCCTTTGTGTTCTATCTTGCACCTTAATGCGAGAAGGTTCATCCTCCGCATATTTGTTCTTCTTCAGAACAGATAGCTGACCTTGCTTCTTGAATCTTGACTCCAGGCCAGGCCCTTATGCTTCATAAGCCTATTATTCTTGATGCAACACAGTTTTCTATTGTAGCTTCATGGGATCAGGTCTACTAAATTCATGATACCAATGTCCAGTTTCTATACAATGGCGGCTTTTCCTGCATTCTATTCACTACTCATAGCCAGCTTTTTTGATGACTTAATCTACCTTGCGTTTCGTGCATGTGTAGTCTTCCTTTTCTATATTGAGAAACTCACTTGAATCTTTACTTCACCATTAGTTTCTTCAGGATCTATACATCGTCATTTTCCAGTATCTCTAGATGTTGTGCACACTTCTTTATGATGTCATCCATTCATTGGTTAGCTGCTTTTCACACTCCTTCAGGTTTTTCCTCCTGCAGGTTATCATCACGTCGAGTCTACATTCACTAGGGCTGTTTCAATGGCTATCTTCTTTCAAACACTCGCTGCAGTATTGATATTATGGCTGGTGTTAGGCATGGCACAATTTTGTGTCTCCAATACAAGGGAGGTGGGGGGGCGAGATCTCCTGCAGATTCACACAGCTGCTCCTCGACAATTTCACTATCACATCATAGATATCATCTTCATCAAAACCTGATATTGGGATGATCGCTTCTTTCAAAATCACTTCTTTGGGGCAGGCCTCATCCTGATCGTAATAAACCGAAATAAGATAGTTTATCCAATCTTCCTAGGATAAAGGATAAAGGTGTCGATTCATGGAATTAATGTGCGCCGAAAATTCCCACGCAGAGGTGCCAAAACGTTTGATTCGCAGTAAAAGTGCGAAAATCGCAGTGCAAGTGCGAAAATCGCAAGGAAACCAGCGCACATCGATTCACGGAAGGCCGCGCGCGAGAAAAATATCGCATGTGCGCTGAAAAAGTGCGCAGCGCACGCCAGCGCATAGGATATCTAACGGCGTGCGCCGCGGCCACAGCGAAATCGCACATAGCGCGGCGCACACAACAAAAGTAGGCGAAACATGGGGCGTAACACTCTGAATGGGGAACAACTCGTCAAAATGTGGGCGTCACGGGGGAAGTACAAGAGGCAAGTGCGCGGAACGCCCACACGCTCGCCTACAACACGTATTCATGGAATCCAATAGGGCAAACCAGCACACAGTCAAATCAGCGCACAGGCCCAAACACGTCCGCCACAAGAAAGCAGGCGGTAGTGTCCCTGCCCCTGAAATAAATGTGCGCCAAAATGTGCACCAACAAAAAGCACCTATATACAGCTATGATGAATGCCACATACTGTGGCCCTCTAAGACAAATGACGTTCAAAGGGGTACGCGACAAACACGGACACCCGCTGTGTGAAAAATAGCGTGTGCGTGCATTCTGTGCTGCGCGGAAAGTCCCACATGCGATTTGCCTGGGTACGTGTATTCCGGGGTGCGCGGGAAGTCCCACATGCGATTGGCTGGGTACGTGTATTCCGGTGTGCGTGGGAAATTCCACATGCAAATTGCCTGGGTCCGTGTATTCCGGGGTGCGCGGGAAGTCCCACACGCGAATTGGCTGGGTCCGTGTATTCCGGAGTGCGCGGGAAGTACCACACGCGATTGGCCTGGGTACGTGTATTCCGGGATGCGCGGGAAGTTCCACACGCTAATTCTGCAGGGTACGTGTATTCCGGGGTGCGTGTGAAGTTCCACACGCTAATTTTGCAGGGTTCGTGGATTCCGGGGTGCGCGGGAAGTTCCACACGCTAATCCTGCAGGGTACGTGTATTCCGGGGTGCGCGTGAAGTTCCACATGCTAATTCTGCAGGGTACATGGATTCTGGGGTGCGCAGGAAGTTCCACACGCTAATCCTGCAGGGTACGTGTATTCCGGGTGCGCGGGAAGTTCCACACGCGATTTCAGGAGGGTACGTGTATTTCGGGGGTGCCGGGTAGTACTACACGTGAATTGACCGTGTGGGTCCTCCCAGGTGTTCCCTCTACACCCTCCACGGCCCCTGCAGGCAGCCCACACCACAGGGGACTACCCTGCACCCCTGCTCATGTCCCACAGGCAGCCCATCCACCATGGCCATGCCCCCCAGCCAACCCACATGTCACCTTCCACTACTGATCACCAACGCATGTCCCCCTGCACCCCCACCCCCCAGCATCCAGGGCACCCTCCACCAGGCCCCCACACATGTCTCCCTTCACCCACAGCAGTCAGGGGCACCCTCCACCAGGCCCCCACTCATGTCCCCCTGCACCCACACCAACCAGCATCCAGGGGCACCCTCCACCAGGCCCCCACACATGTCTCCCATCACCCCCACCCCCCAGCAGTCAGGGGCACCCTCCACCAGGCCCCCACTCATGTCCCCCTGCACTCCCACCCACCAGCATCCAGGGGCACCCTCCACCAGGCCCCCACACATGTCCAACTCATGTCCCCCTGCACCCCCACCCACCAGCATCCAGGAGCACCCTCCACCAGGCCCCCACACATGTCTCCCATCACCCCCACCCCCCAGCAGTCAGGGGCACCCTCCACCAGGTCCCCACTCATGTCCCCCTGGACCTCCACCCACCAGCATCCAGGGGCACCCTCCACCAGGCCCCCACACATGTCTCCCTGCACGCCCAACCCCCAGCAGTCAGGGGCAGCCTCCACCAGGCCCCTACTCAGGTCCAACTCATGTCCCCCTGCACCCCCACCCACCAGCAGTCAGGGGCACCCTCCACCAGGCCCCCACACATGTCTCCCTGCACCCCTACCCCCCAGCAGTCAGGGGCAGCCTCCACCAGGCCCCCACTCATGTCCAACTCATGTCCCCCTGCACCCCCACCCACCAGCATCCAGGAGCACCCTCCACCAGGCCCCCACACATGTCTCCCATCACCCCCACCCCCCAGCAGTCAGGGGCACCCTCCACCAGGTCCCCACTCATGTCCCCCTGGACCTCCACCCACCAGCATCCAGGGGCACCCTCCACCAGGCCCCCACACATGTCTCCCTGCACCCCCACCCCCCAGCAGTCAGGGGCACCATCCACCAGGCCCCCACTCATGTCCCCCTGCACCCCCACCCACCAGCATCCAGGGGCACCCTCCACCAGGCCCCCACACATGTCTCCCACCACCCCCACCCCCCAGCAGTCAGGGGCAGCCTCCACCAGGCTCCCACTCATGTCCAACTCATGTCCCCCTGCACCTCCACCCACCAGCATCCAGGGGCACCCTCCACCAGGCCCCCACACATGTCTCCCATCACCCCCACCCCGCAGCAGTCAGGGGCACCCTCCACCAGGCCCCCACTCATGTCCTCCTGCACACCTACCCACCAGCATCCAGGGGTTCCCTCCACCAGGCCCCCACACATGTCTCCCACTACCCCCACCCCCAGCAGTCAGGGGCACCCTCCACCAGGCCCCCACTCATGTCCAACTCATGTCCCCCTGCACACCTACCCACCAGCATCCAGGGGTACCCTCCACCAGGCCTCCACACATGTCTCCCACCACCCCCACCCCCCAGCAGTCAGGGGCACCCTCCACCAGGCCCCCACTCATGTCCAACTCATGTCCCCCTGCATCCCCACCCAACAACATCCAGGGGCACCCTCCACCAGGCCCCCACACATGTCTCCCATCACCCCCACACCCCAGCAGTCAGGGGCAGCCTCCATCATGTCCCCACTCATGTCCCCCAGCCAACACGTCATCACAATCCAGATCCCAGGCTCCTATGCCCACCCAAATCCCACCCCACGCCACCCCAGTCCAAACACCCAACCAAGCTTTACATCCATTCAAAATGGAAATACCCATTACATGATAGATAAGAAATAAGCAGTATGCGCATGAGTACAAGTCCGTCAGACCTACACAATGGCAACACATGACTGTAAAAACCCACATCCTGACAGGCATGAAACCAATGAGAGAAGTCCACACATTGAAGTAAGAAACAAAAATGTATTACAGTGTAAATGAAGTGAATGAAATATAAACAAACAATAATGGCAACAAAAATCAAAAAGCAGAATGTCCACAAAAATAATAAATAACGAAAATGGGACTCCAAAATAACCGTAAAGAAATTGTGTCCAAAGTCACTGTCCAACAAAGCAAATCCAAAGGGAAAGTAAAGTGAAAATCCATTGCTCCACTGTGAAAAAAATAATAAAAGATGAAGGCCACAAATCCACTGTCAAACTATGTACAAAGAGCAAATCCAGGGTCCATGATCCCAACGATGTAAATGAAACCTACATTAAAACCTACCTAACTAATAACTATATACAAAAAAGTGGGGCATAGTCCAAGCGCCCCAATTTAAAAAAAAGAAATAAAACCTAACACTAATTAACTATGTACAAAGGCGGCGGGCTAGTCCAGCGGCTCACTCCGTGGTGTCCCGGGCCAGGGCATCAACGAACTCCTGTCCGATGTCCCGGAGGCGGTCCTGTTCCATGGCCCCAAGGGTTCGCAGGGACGCCAACATGTCCTCCTCCACTCCCTGCGGATTCCCTCGAGGCACTCGGCCTGCCTCAGGGCCCTCCGCGTGGAGTTCTCCGCTCTAACCACCGTGAGCCGCGCCTCTTCCGCCAGCCGCCGCTCCGCACCTATCTGCTGGCCCAACCGCTGCCAAATGGAAGACACTTCCCCTCCTGGGTCCTCCTGCCCTCCGGCCGATGCCTGCCCCTCCGATGTACATTGCCCCGAGCCATGATGCCTCCCACGTTGACTCTGCTGCTGCCTCTGACGCCACTGCCTCTGCTAGACGACGGCATCCAGGCTGATGGAATCCACCGACGCCGTCGTGCACGTGCCCTGCCCAATGATGCCGGCACATCCTCCATCTGCTGGGGTCCAGTTGCTGTGGTGTCCACCCCTGCTGGACCTCCGACTCCCGACTGTGGCAGGGATGGGATCCCCACCAAGCCGGCTGCGTTGGTCAGGGCAGGTCCACAGGGGGCCCTGGTTGCATCTGGGCCGGAAGACGGCATGGAGAACGACTGGCGTATAGTCTCCACAGAGGAGGAGAGGGCCGCCAGATTGGTCGACACATGTATGAAACCCCCGACCACGGTCGATCCCAACTGGGCCACGTTGGCACGGTGCTCTTTGTGATGACGTGCAAGCTCCTCCCGGGAAGCATGCACGTCATCATGAATGACACCCGTGCGCAACGCAACACCAATCAGGACCCTCTACATACGGCCACGGGTGCCCTCGTCCACAAGTGGAGGGGAGTCAGATGACATGACCCTACCTGCGGACGGGCCTGGGATGGGGCATCCCTGCTGGTGCATGGTGGTGCAGTCACAGTGTCAGGGACAATGACATGCACAGGCCCCTCCACGGCGACCTGTGCTGCCTCCTGCCCCTGCCCCTGGACTGCACCACTTGCACCAGCAGGGATGCCCCCACCAGGCCCCATGTGTGCCTCAGTAGCGGCCTCCTCCTCCTCTGTGGAAACCACCAACCTGGATGGCTCCACACCGTCTTCCGCCGTTGCAAGCCCCTGTGGGGGCTCACCCACCCCTTCCGCTGCAGCCGTGGGGGCATCCCCGCCGCTTTGCTCCACAGCGCCGTCTCCACCCTCTTCTTCACTTGTCGCTGTGTAGAGGGAGACATAGAACACAAGCATCAGGGTACTGTACAATGGTCCCCTAGACAGGAAGCAATAGCAGATGAGTGGCACTGTCAAAGATCACTTCCATCATGTCCCTCCACAAAACATGGGTCAGTGCAGGCAAAACACACGCAGTAACAGGCATGGCACATGCTATGGACATTTGCATACATGTCCAAGGGACTCTTCAAACATACAATGTTGTTATGGAACTCACATGCATCATGGCTCATGCCTATCACATGCACACACATCAATGTAATTTCATCCATCTGGCCTTGTACACCCCGGACACAGTGGATACAAGGATAACTAGGCAGCATCTGTGAATCTGTGCATAGTCACAGACATGTGTCATGCATCCATGGCATTCAAAAGTCACAGACACGCAGGTCAGACACACAGACATGGATACCATCCATGTACATGGCATCAGCACCCATCCCTCACCCCCACCCATGTCCAGGAACAGAGACTAGCATGCTCTCATGTGTCCAGTCCGCATAGGGCTCCCCATGATATATTTAAACACATGCTGGTGCATGTGTGGTTCACACATTACTGGTCTTACATGCATGACCATGATGTCCCTGCACACATACATGCGTACATGGCCTATTTCACACATACTGGCAAGCATCAGACAACCAGCACACTGCAACATGCCCTGTCTCATACAGCAATGCTTGCCCACTTACCGCTCAACTCCAGACGGGTCTGCCTCGCAAGGATCTGGCCGTGGAGCGCTGGGTCTACACGTTCCAGGACCCTCACCTGGATGGTACTCATACGGCCCCGGCCCCCCTCCACGAGGCGCCGGGCCTTCAAGAGGGTCCTGGACCTCAAGTCCTCCCAGCGCTTCTTGACTTTCTGGATGTTGCTGGTTGCCACCCCCTCCGCGTTGATGGTAACCACCAAGTCGTCCCAGATCCTGTTCCGTCCTTCCTTGTTGGAGCGTGACGATCCGAAGAGGGCATCATACTGCCCCAGGACTTGCTCCACCAGGACACCAACTTCGGTGGCAGTGAAGCTGGTGCCCCTCTACCTCTTTGGCCGGGGGTTGCCACTGGTGCCAGATGTTGCAGTGCCCGACATGGCAACCCCAGAGGCAGGAGTGGGTGGGCAACTGGGTCCTGGGGCTGGGCTGTGGAGCAATGGTATAGCAGTCGGGAGTCTTCTGTTCCAGCATGGGTGGACACAGCAACTGGACCCCTGCAGATGGCAGCTGTGCAGGCACAAAATGGCAGGGCACGGTGGCAGTAGGCAGGCAGGCAGCAGCAGATGGCTTGTGGGAGGCTGCTCGGGGCTCTGGGGGGCAGTAATTCGGCCTTCTGGGCAGGAGCGTGGTCTTCCGTGTGCTTACGCGTGGCCAGCTTGATACGGAGTGATTTGGCACGTGAAAATCCTGCACGTAAATGTGAAATTTGAGGAAAGGGCCTCAGCGCGTAAGCGCGTCTGTGACGTGACGCGCGCGGGTGTTTCCCCCATAGCACATGATGACAGAGCACACGTGGAAACACTGCACATCAGAGTATCATTGCGTGTAATTGGATGAAAGTGCGCGTACACGCAATTGCCCTGGGTACGTGTATTGCAGGGGTTCGCGGGAATTCTCACACGCGATTTGCTTGGGTACGTGTATTACAGGGGTGTGCGGGAATTCTCACACGCAATTTGCTTGGGTATGTGTATTACAGGGGTGTGCGGGAATTCTCACACGCGATTTGCTTGGGTATGTGTATTACAGGGGGGCGCGGGAATTCTCACACGCGATTTGCTTGGGTACGTGTATTACAGGGGTGTGCGGGAATTCTCACACGCGATTTTCTTGGGTACGTGTATTACAGGGGTGTGCGGGAATTCTCACGCGCGATTTGCTTGGGTACGTGTATTACAGGAGTGTGCGGGAATTCTCACACGCGATTTGCTTGGGTATGTATATTACAGGGGTGTGCGTGAGGTTTTATACGCCTGCAACAACACGTATCCATGGAATGGGACGGGGCTAAGGCATACGCACAAAAAAACGTGCTAATCCGGAAACACGTACGCCAGCAGGAAGCAGGCATACGTCGACCCGCGCAGCATAACAGTCCGCGCAAACAACAAACAAGCTCAGACGTCAGGATGAATATACCGTTCCTAGCAGCAGTGGCCGTGGGTTACCAAAGGAGGAGGAGGATAGTAAGGGCCCGAATTTTCACTCCCAGAACCAGCCTTTTTGGGATGCCTGATGACCTGGTGTATGGGAGGTACAGGTTTCCACCTCACATAATACTGGACCTGGTGAGTGAGTGGGAGGATGACCTCACATCACCCACCCTGTGCTCCCAAGCACTCAGCCCCCTGGAGAAGGTCCTTAATTTACTGCACTTCTTGGCCACTGGATCATTTCAGCGGACAAGTGCCATAGTGGGTGGGGTGTCACAGGCCACGCAGTCACGCTGCCTACACCAGGTCTTGAACATCATCACTGCACGCCCATCAGTCCGCAGGCACATATACCTGCCCAGGACACCTGCAGAAAGGCAGGCTGCCGCCCTGGATTTCTACGGTGTGGCACAATTCCCCAAAGTGCTAGGTGCAATTGATTGCACCCATGTGGCACTACGTCCCCCCAGGGCATCTGAGCACATCTATAGGAACCGCAAGCACTGGCATTCCATCAACGTGCAGGTAGTATGTAATGCCAAGGGAATCATCACCTCAGTATATGCCAACTATCCAGGGTCCACCCACGACAGCTTCATTTACCGAATGTCTACCCTAAGCCGGGACCTAGAAGCTGGGCGGCATGGCGATACATGGCTGCTTGGTGAGTATGAATGCCACTGCACATGCATGCATGTCAGATGCAGAGTTATGTCACTACCCCACTAATGATACCCATCACCTCCTCACCAGGGGACAGTGCCTACCCTCTGAGCACCCACATGATGACGCCAATTCGGAACCCCATCACGCCTCCCGAGGTAAGATACAACACAGCCCATATTGCAACCTAGGGCATAGTGGAGCACACATTCGGAGTGCTCAAGTCACGCTTTCGCTCCCTTGACCGTTCTGGCGGGCAGCTGTTATATGCACCCCCAGTAGTGTGCAGGATCATAGTGGCAGCATGTGTCCTGCACAATGTTGCAACACGCCGGGGCCTGGCTGTGGACATGGTGGTTCCCCCACATCCCCAACCACATGCACGCCCGCTGCGCATGGGAGGGGAAAGGGCATGGGGTGAGGCAGCCCGTACGCAGCTGGTGGCTAATTACTTCACATAGAAATCACACCCCTGTGGAGTGCACACAGCCCTGGCACATACCATCTGATAACCAATGATGACTCGACCTGACAATTATGATGAACAAAGGGACAGTCAACTGTCAGAACCATAGCAGCCTGAGATTGTTCATGTGGAAGTGTCACAATGTGTGTATCCCTACCTACACAAACACCACCAATGCAGTGTCATCAAAAGACATATTTCCATGCAGCAGAAATGAATACCCACTTGCAAAATACTACATGAGAACAGAGCCATGTCACCCAACCCCTCCCCAGCACGGCCACACAACACACCATGGCATGTCATGCAATGTGAGAGCAAACAAATGAATCCCCACAACATGCCCCAAGTGTCACCAACTACAGTGTCCCTAATGGAAACTGGCCACGCATGAAATGTTCACAGTAATGCAGGACCTACAACACAGATTACCAAATACATACCAAGAATACCAATCACCTACACAACCTCCAACCTACCTTAAACATGACAGTACAGATTTAAAAAATTGGTAGTCTCACTACCTGATAATGCCAGCACTTCAAACACTTCCAAGTATACAGTGTTAGCGCCACGCAAGAGTGTAGGTGCACTGCTTACAACATGGACTCCAGTTCCAAGGTAGACCGCCTTGTGAAGACATGAGAAATGGACCTGCAAATTAGGAGGATGAGATGGATGCAGAAGCACATATCAATACACCATGCAGTGTACAATACAACAACAATATGCACTAGGAATGTATACACAGTATTGACTACAGACTGCCCACACATCAAATGGGAGTCTAACGTCACCATGTACGTCAATGTCACTTGGGCACACCCTTTGCAAGCCCATGGAAACGGGAAGCAGGAGGGGTGTGTGTCACACACACCCAAGCATCTGACCCAAATTCATGACAAGCCTGCATGTGCCCAGCCACAATACAGCGTATGCCCACGGGAGCCACACAAGGCAACACACTGTCCAAAAAAATAAAAATAAATAAAAAATAAAAAAAAATAATCAAAAATGGCCATTTATTGGCCCGGGGGGGGGTGTGGGTGAGGCCACCCAGGAGGTCTGAGGACAGGGTGCACACCAAAACCCACCTGTGTGGATCTTGCGAAAAAAAAACACCTCCATAGGCTCATGGCCTGCACGGCTACCCTATTGTGGGAGAATCGCTGCTGTCGCTCTCCTCACCCTCTGCAGCTGCATCAGGAGGTGGTGGCACTATGGGAGGCAGCCCACGCAAAGCCCTAGTCTGGTCTTCGATGGCAGCAAGCATGCGGGTGTGGAAGGTCTCGTTCTGGAGGATAATTGTGCGTAGGTCCCCATGCAACAACTCACGGGATGCCCGGACCTCCGCCCTGGTTGCCTGCATCTCAGCTGAGAGCGTACGTGTGAGACGCTCCAGCTGCTGTTCTGTCCTTGTGTTTGTTGAAGCCTCAAGCTCAACAAGAGTCGTCACGGAGTTCCACCCTCAGGGCTTCCCTGCGGCTCTGGGACTCTATGGAAATGGCTTCCTGGAGAGTCGCTAGTGCCGCCCGCCTGTCCCTGTCGGACGCCAACATGTCCTCCCTGTGTGACTGGCAGATGGAGTCTGTTGCCTGCTGTAGTCGCTCCATCAGCCTTTCGGGGGGACAATGGAAGTGGCCGCCCTATCCATGGCCTGAGCCATCATCTCTGACGATGCTGCCTGTTGGGTTGCCATACCGTATATGGATTGCTCCCATGCGGTATTGCCAGGTGGCGTACGGCCACCACGTCGGTGGGCACCACACCTGTCTGGGGCAAGGCGAACTGCGCCTTGCTGTGCCAGCACTGCCTGAGGCTGCAGAACTGCATTCCCCCTCTGATCTGCTGGCCCAGGAACAGGATCAGATGTTGCGGAGTGTGACCCTGCATCCGTAACTGCCAACACTGACATCCCCATTGAGGGTTCTAACTCTGGTGCAGGTGGGTCGGAAAGAACAGAATCCCTCCCAGGAACACTCACCTGCGACGGCACATAGGTCTCATCATCCGAATCGACACCTGAATACAGCTCAGGGGAGGTGCAGCCAGAGACACCCCTTGAGAGCACGACCTGCAGCAGTTGTGGGTTCTCACCCACCACCACACCACGCCCCTCACTGGTGGTCGGTCGGCACTGAGACCCCTCCTAGGTCTGCACCATCTCCCCAACCCCAGCAGTATCAAGTGCGTCATCCCCTGAAAAGACATAAAAGAAAAGAAATGGAAACAGGCATTAGCACTATGGAACACAATTAGGGCTGAGAAGCTACAGAAACAGTACTTGATTGACACATGTCCCACATGACTAAAACCCTCCCATGCATGCACCGTGACTGCGTGTGAAGGAGAGGCAGATGGCACACATTGATGACACCAAGATGGAAGATGAACACATTTGCTGCATGCTGCCTAGCAGTGGCATCACACATTGGCCTGTGATTGGCAGGTCAAATACACATGCCATCACACAGATGGCATGTACCCTAGCCATAAAGTGAAGAGGGAGAGGAGGGCACTAATTGTTCATTCAGTCTAGTTTGCACATGAAATTGATTTTTTCATTGAAATGGTTCAAATGTTTAACCTGGAGCTGCCAGTCCAAAATGGTCCTATAGCACAGGGACATGTCTAAACAAATCATATCCAGGAAACAAAGTCAGTCCACTGTACCATAGCCATGTCAGACATGTGACAATAGGACTGAGAAATGCCTAGTAAAAGTGGTGGTATGCAAACAATCTGCCTGAATAAACAGAGAAAAATAAGCAACAATGTTGTGGCAAGATGACACTTCAAGGGCAACTGGCGTGGTGTTGGGCTAGATGTCTAATGTTGGCAGAAGGGATACTGCTATACCCAAATGCTGGTGCGCAGAATGTATTGGATGAGGCACATGGGTGACACAAACCACTCAGGCACACACACCCTCACCTGGCACCCAAACAGAAGCCCTCACACACACACCATGCACATGGATGACACACACCTGCATTTGCACTCACCGGACAATGCCTCATAATCTGCCAGTTCTCCCACGCCTTGGATCTGTTCCTCCGTGACGTAGGTCCCAGCAACATGCTCATGTGGAGTGAGTTCTATGTCCTCTGCTGGAGACCCACCTCCAGTCACTAGAGTAGCGGCATGACTTGAGGCCAGCTTATTCTTTGCCCTGCGCTTCAGGTCATTCCAGCGCTTGTAGCATTCAGTAGCTGTGCGCCTCACGATTCCAAGGGCACTTATGATGTCCGCGATGGTCTGCCAGTGTGCCAGACGTTGTGCAGGTGTGGTCTTGGATCCTGCAACAATCACCATTTCGCGGTCATGTGAGGACACATACACTACAAGTGCATTCAGTTCGGCCTCATTGAAGCTGGGCTTCCTTGACGGGCTGGACTGTGTAGCCGTGTCTGGGGCATCAGCCTCTACTGGACGAGCACTCTTTCTCTTCCGCTTGGAAGGTGGTGGGGATCCTGAGTGTCCTACGCTGCTCTCGACACTAGGGGCAGGAGCCCCGGTGGACTCTGTACTAGGAGTGTTTGGATTGCACACTCAGCATGGGAGTTGGTGCAGGCATTAGCTCAAGTGTGATGGTGTCAGGGGGAATGTCAGCAGGATGGACTTGGACCGACACTGTCCTGGATGGGTGTGTGAGAGGTGGGGTGGATGGAGCCGCAGCTGCCGCTGCAGCCTCCCCAGCCTGCCTACGTGGAGCAGCAGATGACCTAGCTGCCCCTGATCCACGTGGCCTGATGACACCAATGTGCACCGGCGCACGTGGCCTAGACCTGCTGACCTGGAAGTCAGCCATGGAGTCACCCTGTGCCAAGTCTGGTTCCACAGTGGGCTGGTCCAACAAGGGCTGAGCATGGATGGTGTCAGCCACGTTACCCTCAACCGGGGGGGGGGCATGGGTGTCCCTGACTGGTCCTCCACACATGGGGGGCTAGGGGCACCTTGCAAGTCACGGCCACGTCCCCTACCGGATCCACCACGGCCACCACTTGGGGCTCGGCCACCTTTGCCACCCTTACGGCTTGTTCGCCTCCCAGCCATGGCATTGATGTTATTGTGCATATGGGAGTCGCTGTGAACTATTGTCCTGGGCAAATGGGGGTCAAAGGGGTTGGGTACCAGATGGTAACCGTACCCTAGTGCTCTAGCAAGGCTGTATGTCACCCCTGGGGAAAGATGACGGGTCATGCAACGCACAGGCACCCCAAAAAAGGGAAGTAAGGTGCACGCAACCCCGCCTAGACCACGTGTGTGGAAAAATAAACCTGCACTACGCTGTGGCACCCAGAAACACAAGAATGAACGTATGCGTGTCACACGCAGCTTAGAATGACCTCTGAAGGGGTATGCGACACACGGGGCAAGCACAGATGTTAAATACGTGCGCGACTCAACGTCTGCCAGGAACAAAAGCATGAAAAATATGCGCGTGTGCGCGTTGGCAACACCCTCGCCAAAAGAAGAATTGTACGCTGTCTGAGGAGACAGGACAACAGTAGAAGGGAACGCTGTTTGAGGAAACAGGCCCAGGAAAAAGAGGAAAAGAGAAAAAGCTGTCAGAGGTAACAGGGAGTACGAACTTGAAACGCTGTGAAGTAATTCGCGTGTGAACCGACAAGAAGTACAGATTTCACCCACTCGCTCTCCACGAAAAGCACGTACAAGGAAATGGCGTTCTACACATACCTTTTATACACACGTCACAGACGCGCATACGCGATGAGGCCATTTCCACCAATTACATGGTTTGACACTCAGACGTGTATATTTTTTTTACACGCGCCATTCCCTACGGCCATGCGCGTGACATCATAGATGCGCCTGGGGGCCTTTGGGCCAATGAATTAACGTACGTGTGCTGACGCGCTTACGCGCTAAGGGCCTTTCCTCGAATTACATGCAGTCGTGCTGGATTTTCACCTGCCAAATCACTCCGTATCAAGCTGGCCACGCGTAAGCACACGGAAGACCACGCTCCTGCCCAGAAGGCTGAATTACTGCCCCCCAGACCCCTGAGCATGCTCCCACCTGCCATCTGCTGCTGCCTGACTGTCTGCTGCCCACGTGTCCTGCCATTTGCTACCTGCACATCAGCCAGGGGTGCTGTTGCTGTGACCACCCCTGCTGGAACCGAAGACTCCCGACTGAGATACCATCGCTCCACAGCCCAGCCCCAGGACCCAGTTGCCCACCCACTCCTGCCTTTGGGGTTGCCATGTCGGGCACTGCAACATCTGGCACCAGTGGCAACCCCCGGCCAGAGAGGCAGAGGGGCACCAGCTTCACTGCCACCAAAGTTGGTGTCCTGGTGGAGCATGTCCTGGGGCAGTATGATGCCTTCTTTGGAAGGTTACGCGCTGACAAGGAAGGACGGTCTCGGATCTGGACGGACATCGTGGCTGCCATCAACGCGGAGGGGGTGGCAGTCAGACTATTCCATCATGTGAAGAAGCGCTGGGAGGACTTCAGGTCCAGGACCCTCAAGAAGGCCCGGCGTCTCCTGAAAGCAGCGGATGCTAAGGGGCGCCGGGGCCACTTGTCGGAAGATCAGATGAGGGTCCTGGAACGCATATCCCCAGCGCTCCACGTCCAGGTCCTTGAGAGGCAGACCCGTCTGGAGTCGAGCGGTAAGTGTACATGCATACTGATTGTTAGCTGTGCGTGTGGTGGTGTGGCAGGAGTGTGCAGGTTGCACATGTGGTTTTATGTGGCCAAGTATGGGGGGGTACAGGGCCGTGAGGCTGACACATGCGAGGGCTCTCATGTGTGACACATGGATGGTGCTTGTGTGTGTAGGCTTGCATGGCAAAGGATGTGGAAAAATGATTGGCAGGTGTGACATGGATGCTGATCTGAACACTGCGACAGTTGGCGGAGGTGTACACATGCATGCAAGTGTGGTGGTGTGTGTGCATGTGTAGTGCACTCCCTGTGTCACATGTGATGGCTGGCTCACCTTTGCCTGCTCATGCTGTTGTATGTGTATGGATGGTGCTGGCTGTTGCGATATGGCTGTGGTATAGCTCATGTGTGCAAGTTGAAATGACATGTGTGTTGGGGATTGTGATGGCATGTCTGAGGTTTGCCAATGCCACTCATGTACAACTGTCATGTGTTTATGAGTCCATTATACAGTGCCCTGATGCCTGTGTTTTATTTCTCCCTGTCTGCAACCTCAACTGATGAAGAGGGCGGAGAAGGTGCTGTGGAGCACAGCGGCAGGGGTTGCACCACCAGCCGGAGACGCAAGGCCCGGCTCCCTTCCCAGGTTGTGATCTCGTCGGGGAGTGAGGAGTCTGGTGCCGCGTCCGAGGCTGCAGCTGCCGAGGGGAGGTCCAGGAGGCGGAGGTTGGAGTTGGACTCCTCGGCAGCAGAAGGGGCAGCTGGGACCCCACAGGGCCCAACGGAGGAAGATGGCACAGAGTCATCCAGGTTGGTGGGGGGTTTGGTGGAGGAGGAGGCCATGCAAGCAACAGAGGCGGGGTCTGGAGGTGGGGATTCCAGTGGTGCTAGTGGTGCAGTGCAGGACCAGGAACAGGTGGCAGGACAGGACACCGCGGAGGTGCCTTTGTGCAATCCTGTCCCTGCTCCTGTCACTGCATCATCTTGCACCAGCAGGCATGCCTACCTCCAGACCCGTTCTCAGGGAGGGGATTGGCTTACACCAACTGGCCTTCCTCTCCCTGCGGATGTGGCTATCCTGCAACAGGTTGAGCCTGTCCAGGGTGGGGTGGCGTTGCGTCAACAGGCCATGCGAGCTGACCTGCAGTCTTTCCATGATGAGACTGCACGTCTTCTCACATGGCTCGTTGACCGCGTTGACCCACTGGGACAGCTCACCATGGCCGGATTCCTCCGTTTCCTGGACCTTGTTCCAACCCCCTCCTCAACGGAACCCCCTATGCCCCAGTCGTCCTCCATGCCGTCTTCCCACCCATGTATCACCTGGGTGCCCTGTGGAGCTGCCTCTGACCGTGCGGCCAGGCTGGTGGACAACGGATCCCTGCCACAGTCGGGAGTCGGACGTGCAGCAGGGGTGGCCACATCAACAACTGCACCCCAGCTGGAGGAGGATGTGCAGGCACCATCGGACAGGGCACATGGACAGCAGCAGCAGCAGCAGCAGGAGGCTGTAGGTGGGAGCCACGATGGCTCGGGGCCTTCGACATCGGAGGGGCAGGCATCGGCCGGAGGGCAGGAGGACCCAGGTTGGGAAGTGTCTTCTGTGTGGCAGTGGTTGGGCCACGCCATAGATGCGGAGCGGCAGCTGGCAGAAGAGGCACGGCTCACGATGGTCAGGGCGGAGAACTCCATGCGGAGGGCCCTGTGGCGGGCCGAGTGCCTCGAGGCAATCCACAGGGAGTTGGAGGAGAACATGTCGTGGTCCCTGCGGACCCTCGTGGCCATGGAACAGGACCGCCTCCTGGACATTGAGCAGGAGTTCGATGATGCCCTGGCCCGCAACATCCAGAAGTGAGCCGTTGGACTAGCCCGCTGCCATTGTATATAGTTAATTAGTGTTAGGTTTTATTTTTATTTTTTTAATTTGGGGCACTTGGACTATGCCCCACTTTTTTGTATATAGTTATTAGTTAGGTGGGTTTTATTGTAGGTTTCATTTACATAGTTGGGATCATGGACCCTGGATTTGCTCTTTGTACATAGTTTGACAGTGGATTTGTGGCCTTCATCTTTTATTATTTTTTCACCATGGAGCAATGGATTTTCACTTTACTTTCCCTTTGGATTTGCTTTGTTGGACGGTGACTTTGGACACAATTTCTTTACGTTTATTTTGGATTCCCATTTTCATTATTTATTATTTTGGTGGACATGCAGCATTTTGATTTTTGTTCCCATTATTGTTTCTTTTGATTTCATTCACTTCATTTACAATGTAATACATTTTTGTTTCTTACTTCAATGTGTGGACTTCTCTCATTGGTTTCATGCCTGCCACAATGTGGGTTTTCACAGTCATGTGTTGCCATTGTGTGGGTCTGACGGACTTGTACTCATGCGCATACTGCTTATTTGTTATCTATCATGTAATGGGTATTTCCATTTTGAATGGATGTAAAGCTTGGTTGGGTGTTTGGACTGGGGTGGCGTGGGGTGGGATTTGGGTGGGCATAGGAGCCTGGGATCTGGATTGTGATGACGTGTTGGCTGGGGGACATGAGTGGGGGCCTGGTGGAGGGTGCCCTGCACTGATGGGGGGTGGGGGTGATGGGAGACATGAGTTGGACATGAGTGGGGGCCTGGTGGAGGGTGCCCCTGGATGCTGGGGGTTGGGGGTGATGGGAGACATGAGTTGGACATGAGTGGGGGCCTGGTGGAGGCTGCCACTGGATGCTGGGGGGTGGGGGTGCTGGGAAACATGAGTGGGGGCCTGGTGGAGGGTGGCCTGCACTGCTGGGGGATGGGGGTGCTGGGAGACATGGGTTGGACATGAGTGGGGGCCTGGTGGAGGCTGCCCGTGGATGCTAGGGGGTGGGGGTGCTGGGAAACATGAATGGGGGCCGGGTGGAGGGTGCCCTGCACTGCTGGGGGGTGGGGGTGCTGGGAGACATGAGTTGGACATGAGTGGGGGCCTGGTGGAGGCTGCCCCTGGATGCTGGGGGGTGGGGGTGCTGGGAGACATGAGTGGGGGCCTGGTGGAGGGTGCCCTGCACTGCTGGGGGGTGGGGGTGCTGGGAGACATGAGTTGGACATGTGTGGGGGCCTGGTGGAGGGTGCCCAGCACTGCTGGGGGGTGGGGGTGCTGGGAGACATGAGTTGGACATGAGTGGGGGCCTGGTGGAGGGTGCCCCTGGATGCTGGGGGGTGGGGGGGTGATGGGAGGCATGAGTGGGGGCCTGGTGGAGGGTGCCCTGCACCGCTGGGGGGTGGGGGTGGTGGGAGACATGAGTTGGACATGAGTGGGGGCCTGGTGGAGGGTGCCCCTGCACTGCTGGCGGGTGGTGGTGCTGGGAGACATGAGTTGGACATGAGTGGGGGCCTGGTGGAGGGTGCCCTGCACTGCTGGGGGGTGGGGGTGCTGGGAGACATGAGTGGGGGCCTGGTGGAGGGTGCCCTGCACTGCTGGGGGGTGGCGGTAGCGGGAGACATGAGTTGGACATGAGTGGGGGCCTGGTGGAGGGTGCCCTGCACTGCTGGGGGGTGGGGGTGCTGGGAGACATGAGTTGGACATGAGTGGGGGCCTGGTGGAGGGTGCCCCTGGATGCTGGGGGGTGGGGGTGATGGGAGACATGAGTCGGGGCCTGGTGGAGGGTGCCCTGCACTGCTGGGGGGTGGGGGTGCTGGGAGACATGAGTTGGACATGTGTGGGGGCCTGGTGGAGGGTGCCCCTGGATGCTGGGGGCTGGGGGTGCAGGGGGACATGCGTTGGTGGGCAGTAGTGCAAGGTGACATGTGGGTTGGCTGGGGGGCATGGGCATGGTGGATGGGCTGCCTGCGGGACATGTGCAGGGTAGTCCCTTGTGGTGTGGGCCGCCTGCAGGGGCCGTGGAGGTTGTAGAGGGAACACCTGGGAGGACCCGCACGTTCAATTCACGTGTGGTGCTCCCCGCGCACCCCTGGAATACACATACTCTAATGGAATCGCGTGTGATACTTCCCGCGCACCCCTGAAATACACGTACCCTGCTGCATTTGCGTGTGATACTTCCCTGCACCCCTGGAATACACGTACCCTGCTGCTTTTGCGTGTGATACTTCCCGCGCACCGCTGGAATACACGTACCCTGATGGAATCGCGTGTGATACTTCCCGCGCACCCCTGAAATGCACGTACCCTGCTGTTTTTGCGTGTGATACTTCCCACGCACCCCTGGAATACACGTGCCCTGATGGAATCGCGTGTGTTACTTCCCGCGCACCCCCGATGTACACGTACCCTGCTGCTTTTGCGTGTGATACTTCCCGCGCACCCCTGAAATGCACGTACCCTGCTGTTTTTGCATGTGATACTTCCCGCGCACCCCTGGAATATACGTACCCTGATGGAATCGCGTGTGATACTTCCCGCGCACCCCTTAAATGCATGTACCCTGCTGTTTTTGCATGTGATACTTCCCGCGCACCCCTGGAATACACTTGCCCTGATGGAATCGCGTGTGTTACTTCCCATGCACCCCTGATGTACACGTACCCAGGACAATCGCGTGTGAAACTTCCCGAGAACCACCGAAATACACGTTCCCCGCTTGGCGTTTGCTGTTTGGCAGCCCTGTGAACTGGTCCAGGGTTAGCGCAGCTCTTTGCGATGATTTGGGAATTTTGAAGGCTTTTCCTTTCGCGAGGGCGTTCTTGGGGGCGTAACTGGCGCTGCTGCAGGGTCGCTGCGCCACTCTGCGCCATGGCTGGTTTCGGAGGCTAAAATCCATGAATACGCTGTGCGATGAAAAGGATTTTTTCGCATGCGGCTGGCGCAGTGTATCGCACGGGGACACTGTGCGCCAGCCGCGTGCGCCACTTTTGTGCGAATTTCTATGAATTACCCTCTTAATTCCTGTGCAGTATTTCCCGCAAGATAACATCGATAGTATGACCAAAATGTCCCAGTGGTGCCCAATAATCTAAAAAGGTACTTCCAATTAGTACGGTACGCTATTTGAGCTAGAGAGCAGCATTGATTCTTCCCAAAGTATTTGATCATTTTGGGCATTTATCTATTGGCTCACTAAGTTGTACCTGCTGAGTAGTACCATCAGCAAGGGTGTTAATAATGGTGGTTTTCCCAAATTCAGCATCAGTCTCGGGAGGATAGCTCAGGGGCAATGCGTTCACCTTGGAAGCAAGACATTGCGGAGCAACCCAGGTCGAACCCCGGGTCCACACTTAGAAACCTCTGGGTATTAAGCGCAATGTAAATAACCAATTATAATTATAAGGCTCAGTCAAATTTTCCCCACCACAATTGTAACTTAGATGGGCAGGACGGGCACACTTCATATTCAGGTACCTGAGGTTGCAATGTGGTAAAACATTTCATTTGGCAGGGTCGAACTTTTTTTCATGAGTGGCTGGTGCCTGCAATTCCTCAATCTCTTTTTACCTTCCCATCTAATACTGGTTATAGGGTAAATATCAGAATTGCACGTGTCGTCAGCTTCCTTTCCTAATGAATTTACTTGCGTAGTGTAGTCTGCATCTCTAAATTACCACCATCATCCAGTACCTGAACCTCACACCGATCAGTATCATGGTCCAATATATTTGCACATCCGGGTGATCCTGAGTCGAGACAATAACTGGTGACACTTCCTGCTGCACATTAGAGGGCTTTTGTGACACCTCATAAGTTGCCAGTATAGCATCGACCACTCTCTCCAGAATGTATTTTGGTTCTTGTTCTCTTTGGTCACATTTGCACATGAAACAAATAGGGCATCAACTGATGGCGCCACAGCATTCAGCGTGGGACATGAAGTCTCCTTTGATTGCGGAGATCGAGCCGCTTGTACTGAGGTGCCAACATCACTGTCCACCTCCGAGGAGCTTGAAAATCATACTGAAGTTTCCAAATTAAGGGGCGCTGACAATTGGGTACCAATTACGGTGTCCAGTCAGTAATTCGAAAACAAAAGGATCGAATGCAATACAATTGAGTCAAAAGGAGCGAAAAAAAAGACCAAATGTTTTTCTTTAATGTATTTATTGTTTTTTGTTTTGGTATAGGTCAAAATAATGGTTTTTGGCCAAAAAACAGGGTTTTTTTGGGGTGGGGGGAGGACCCCACAAAAATAAAGTGTATTTGATATTTTTACATATGGGCGTTTTTGTTTCGAAAGTATTGTTATTCGAACCTTTGTATTCAAATCTTTGACCCTAAACCACCAATTACATTATTAAAATTATTTGATGAGTTGAATACTCTATCTACTACTCCTAAGGTGTTCCTTTGCAGAACCTTAAAACAAATTCAATAAGGAGTTATCATTATCCATCGCAGGGGACAGCCCCGCTAAGTTTTCCGACCGACATATTCTAATATCTGTACATACATCAATTGGGTGTGAGGTAGTACATTCCCTCGCCTTATTGGTCGTGCCAAATAGCCCGTTATCTTGCCTTCTACATATGGGCTACGGTCATGTTTATCCTTTTTTGGTCATGGAGTCCCATTTAATTGCATTTGGTCAACTAACCGGCTGCGCGACCTTTAACCCGCCCGTACGCTTGCACCGTGGTCGTGCTGCCTTCATGGTTCAAAACAATTTAAGATTATTCAGACAGTGGGCTCACGGCAAACCACAACTACCCTATACAGGCACCAAACCCTCAATTAATGATAAACAGATATGAATTCTGTAAAAATAGATATTCTCTATATATGTAAGCAGAAAACAAGATCTCAAAATGGCTTCAACTGCAAAACCCAGTTTATAGATCTAAACCAGAGATCAAAGGGTAGCATACACTCCCATAAATTGCAGTCACAACAGGTGGCTACTTCACTAAAGCGGCACCCAAATACTGGCCCTCATTACGACCCTGGCGGAAAGTGACTGACCGGACCGCCACAGCGTAAATAGCGTTTCCGCCATTGCACGAAGGAGCAAAGTGCGGCCCATTCCGACCCATCGGGCACGAGCACCACGCCATGGCGGAAGTGTAAAGTCCGCGATGGCGGAAATGACCCCAAAACGGCCCACACCGCCGCCGTACGGCGCCCTAGGTGCAATACCGCCACCCATCTCAGCGGACACCGCAGTGAGCGCCAACCGGAAAGTACGGTGACCGTAAATATACGGAAACGGAAGTAAAAACATGGGCCCGGAACGGGAAACATCCCGCCGTACACATATAAAACCACAAAATCCACACAACCACTAAAAACACTACCCTGAGACACACCCCAACCCGTCATCCACCCTAGCGAAACCGAGAAAAATGGGAAAAGTAGCGAAGAAAGCGTGCGATCGCAAGCGGCAGGTCCACTTCTCCCGTGAGGAACTCACCGTGCTAACAGAGACCCTCCAGGAGAATGCTGCCGTCGTCTTCTCCACGCAAATGACCAGGACGGCACTTGCGAACAAGAAGGCCATATGGGCTCTGGTGGCACAGCGGGTAAGTGCGGTGGGGACCGCACCCCGCAACCCACAGCAATGCAGAAAGCGATGGGACGACCTGCGGATACGCGTCCGTAGCATACTGTCTGCCAACCGCAACATTGCCACAGCCACCGGGGGAGGTCCTGAATCACCCATCAAGTTGACCCCCTGGGAAGAAATCTGTGCCTCCACCATTGGAATGGAGACCATAGAGGGAGTCGGAGGGATGGAGAGAGGAGTGCAGACATCCGAAGATTCAGGTAGGTGGGCCAAATAAAACAATGCTAAATCCACAATGTCCAATCATGTGAAGTACCATCTGTCCACATAGTGCAACAGAAACACATGTCCAGGAGAACGTCCACACACATCGGCCTGATAGCGCACTTTAAAACTCACAATAAATACATAAATAATTAAAAACCCCTAAAACACGCACTACACGTGCAGCAGGCACACCCTAACTGCAGGCTGCCAAACAACTGCACCCTCACTCCACACACAAATGAAAGCACCTCCAAGGCCCCGACCCAAATCACCCTCAGGTACCACCCCAATGCATGTGATACAATGCCATTCCAATTCCCACAGACCCATTATTAACCCTCGCCCTCCTTTACTCCACCACAGGGTCCGATCCAAACGACGAGCATCAGGACACCCCTACCAGCACACCTGCAAAGAGGGCCAAGACCAACGGCCAAAGACCCTCCACCTCAGCTGCACGCATCAAGACACGGCAGCAGCACAAATCAGGTGGCAGCACAGAGGAGGGAACATCAACAGGCACCCCAGCAGCCAGCATGCCCACAACACCACCACCACAGGTCCCCCCAACGGATGCCACAGAAGGCACTGCCTCTGGTGGCAGCAGCACCATAGGTGACACCCCATTGATGGCAGCATGCTCCGACACAGAAGACGGGGATGTCGAAGTCAGATCCATCCATGACATGTCCCAATCCCCCTGTCTGTCCCATCCCGTACAACATGAGGATACCACGCAGGGGCACCCACAAGACGACGACTGGCCATCCCCCACAAGCCCTGTGGCAAGGCAACATGAGGTCACCAGCCCCTCTGTGACACCCCCGCAAATGGCCATGGCCCAGCAGAGGCAACAGTCCCTCGACCAGTTAATCGTGCAACAGCAGCAACTGGCCACGCTCCTCAAGGACCATGCCGATGAATGTGGGGGCACTAAGGCAGACATAGAAACATCAACTGAGACACTGAGGGCAGAAATGGAGAGGAGTACAGAGACACTAAGGGCACAAATGGAGAGTAGCACCGAGAGCCTGAGAGTCCAAATGGAGAGTAGCACCGAGAGCCTGAGAGTCCAAATGGAGAGTAGCACCGAGAGCCTGAGAGTCCAAATGGAGAGAAGCACCGAGAGCCTGAGGGGGGAACTGCATGCGACGTCCAAAGACGTATGTGCCGAACTTGCCGCAGTGCGCCGTGTGCTCACTGAGCTCTCACAAACCCTTAGGGACATGCATGGACGTGAGCAGGCAGAGACATCATCCGTTGCAAGTTCCGTCCAGGGCAGCCCCCAACGTAGATCCGGGAGGAACCTGCGCTCCACAGGCAGGGGTGCCCCTGATACCCGCAGAGGGGGCTTGCAATAGCGACTGCCCACTGACAATGAGCATCTTTGGACACTGGTGTTCGGGGGGGAGGTAGGAGGGTGGAGGGGGTGTTTTGGGCTCACTTGGGTGGCGGGTCGATAGGGTGTTCAACATGATATCACATATGCCATAAACAGTGCACGATCAACCAATGAGATGTGTGGACAATGATCTTTGTGTACTAGGCCATCATAGGCGTACAGTCCATATTGTGCATGTACCAGACACACACAGTGCCACGAGTACCGTGTCCATGTATCAGCCACCAGGCGTGAGTGCTAGAAGCATGCATCAATGAGATGCTGACGAATGTCACGGCCCTCCTGTGCCTCGCAGACTCCTTGAGGTGCTGCCACATCCCCACCCTCATCATGACCATCATCAGGTGCTTGCAGTTCTGCGTCAGGGGGCATGGGCACATTTCTACGTACGCACATGTTGTGGAGCATGACACATGCCATCACCATCTTTGCAACCTTCACATGGCGGTACAGGAGTGCCCCGCCAGACCTGCTGAGGCAGCGGAAACGAGTCTTCAGTAGGCCGAATGCCTGTTCAATGACTACACGGGTACGTGAGTGGGCATGGTTGTAGTCCTCCTCATGCTGGTCCCGTGGGTTCCGGACTGGTGTGAGGAGCCATCTCTTCAGTGGATATCCAGCATCACCTGTATGTGGACGATAAACGTATGATGTGGAATGCCATTGCTACGTACGCACACCCCCCCCCTTCCTGCCAGGTCATTGCCGAATCACATACCCCACATTATCATGCATGTAATGAGACTCACCGAGTAGCCAGGATCTGTTCCCTGCGTGTCGCTCCATGTAGCGTGGTATTGTAGAGTTCCTCAAGACCATAGAATCATGGGTTGATCCAGGGAATCGGGCACAACAATGTGTAATGATCCTGTTGGAGTCACACACCATTTGTACATTCAGGGAATGAAATTGTTTTCGGTTGCGGTACTGGGCCTCCATGGCATGTGGGACGACCAATTCCACATGGGTGCAGTCGATGGCACCAATGCAACCCGGTATGCCGGCAAGTGCATGGAATCCCACTTTTGTGTTGGTAATTTCCTGCTCCGAGCGTGGTAGAGAGATGTAGTCGTCTGCGTGCTGCAGGAGGGCATCGAGCACTTGCAATAGTGTCCGTGAGAACAGTGGCTGAGAAATGCCATGCAACTGTCCGACTGTGTGCTGGTAGGTGCCTGTGGCCAGGAAGTGTAGTACAGACACCACCTTCAGTAGGGGTGGGATGGCGGTTGGGCTATCTATCATGCTGACAAGGTCAGCCTGTGTCATGTCCACAATGGCGGTTATGGTGTCTCGGTCCAAACGGTAGAGGGTGTGGATCTGCTCATCAGTGAGGTTGAACGGATGTGCTCGGAGGCGTGGGATTGCGGGCTGCCTGCGTGGTGGTAGTGGCTGTGCTGGCGGCCCTTGCTGGCCCTGCCTTGGCCTCCTCCTCCTCCTGCGTCCCCTCCGTGCAGCCGGTTGTAGTTGGTGTTCGTCTTCTTCTTGGAGTTGGAGTACTTGCAGTGCTATCAGGTCCCCCAGGGCCAACATCGCGAGTCCTGCCGGTAGCATTTCGGAGTGGGTGTGGTTGTGGGAGGAGACTGGGTGTGCAATTTATGTGTCTTCAGGCTGTATGGCCTCCACCTGTGGTGATTCATTCCACCTGTGCAAGCTGCTCTCCCCTTTGGCCGAGCACGTCCCGCACACAACGCTGCAATTCGAGTAATGGCATCTTGCTATAGCAATCATGTATTTGTACCCGATGGCCGTGTAACATTTGTTGATATGTACATTCGGCTATGGTCCCATTGTTTCACATACAATCTTTGCAGTCGCGAACAGACTTGTGAAGGGTCAGTGGAACGTAGTACTCGAGTAACGGTGGGCCCTCATGCATCACTGTACCGAGTTGCAACGACGGGCGGGGCGTTCCATTTGTGAGTGAAGGCAGTTGCCATTTTCACACACAGCCGCACTAGATGGATTAATTTGTGATTTCAAACGGCCACAGATGCCTTTTCGACGTGATGTTGCAAATGAGGAATTCGAAGGGCGGCGCTTTCGGTTTTCAGCTAGCGGCGAGGAGATGCCCACAGGTCTGACTGCAAATATAACGTTCTATTGTTCAATGTCCTTGAGACAGGGGCCATGGCGAGGATGCAATGATTGATATGAATAGTTTGGGATGCGCAATAGCGACGTGGGCGATGAGGCCGGACGTTCCCAAATACATGTTACTTCACAACACTGGAATTACGGGCTGGGGCACTGTGGATTTTGCCGGCTGCATGACGCACAGACTCAATGGATATTTCTAATGTTATGTGAGTAAATATTCAGGCGTTTTAATCCCGGGATGAGGGAATGATGAATGGATGCATGGGCAGATGATTTGATACAGAGTTTGCCATGTACAGGGCTTCTTGGAATCTATCCGCCTCCCCTGCGCTATGTGATGCAGGGCTGCCATAGTGGGACCATCGTCTATCTGGCCTTGTTGAACCCTCCCTGTCTCGGCGCGCCTTCAGACACTTGTGTCCATGCACGTTACCAATCCCATCTGATGGATTCTGTTTTAACAGACGCATGCACAGGTACACTCGTTTGTGATGGTGTTTGCACCTCGATATAGATGGTTATGAGTCGCAAGTAGTTTTGGGGTGGTGATGATCCTTTGGAGTGGGCTAGCATGCATATGGCTGTGGATTTAGTGTGATCATTGGAGTGAGTTGTTGGAATGTAGTTCTGATGGCCATTCTGTTCTTTTTCTTTTCTTTTGGTTGACAGGTATATCCTCCCCTTTTGCCACTGCCATCTGTATGCCACTCCTGCAGATGGCTTTTACTCCCGACACCTGCTGCTTCGTGTTAATCAGTGGAGCAGCATTACGATTTTATGGGACGATCGCCAATGGGCCACATGCCCTTACGCAGTACTAGTGGCTCGGAGCAACATTTCGGCCTTTCAGCTGGACTAGTGCCTCCCCATTGGGACGGGCCTGCGGTTCTGTGCGCTTCCATGTTGCCTTTTCGTACGTGAATGTGGCTCTGTGTACCATGATGGAACAGGGCGTCACACAAGTAGTAGCTGGTCATTTCTTGCGGATGCAGCCCACAATGGTGAAATGTGTTTTGGAGTTCATGGCCTGATGGCTGTATGGGCTTGGTGATTTTGTTGTGCATTAAATTTCTATTCTGATATGGGCCGTGTAGCGTTCTTCTTTGCGAGTGATGTGGCATATTCCTATTTGGGGAGCGATGTTTTGTGAGGAGACCTGCATTGGGTTCCAGCTTCGGAGTTTAGTTGCATGGTACTGTGCTGGGCGCGTTTGCCTACGTAGCCCAGTGAGGTCAGGGATGGGGGCTGCCAATATGACTGTTTGAATGTTGTCATGCTCAGGGGCGGGGGATTGGGTTTTGTGTGACAGATGCCGGTCAGCCAGGTGGACTGGTGGAATGATGTGATTTTCGGAATATTGCTGGTCACAGGTGCCTGTGTTTGCGTGCGTTTCTTGGGGGGGGACTGTGGTCATGTCCATTGGAATGGCTTCTGTATTCGTGCCATCTGTGCCCTGCAGCTCCCATTGGCCCCTCTTGTGTATCTTTTGTTCGTTGGCATGCATGGGTGACTTGTGCATTTCACTGGTTGCATTGTGACTTCATTGCACCTACGGGGAGTTGTACTATGTGGCCAGGGAGCGGTGTACAGGCACTCAGTGGGGCCGTTTACGGTTGATTCGCGATGCCGTACTTCTCACCATGGCGGAATGGTACTTTCCGCCGTGCTTGATGGCGTTAGGTACATGTCCGCTAGGGTCGGAATTCGCGTACCCTTGCGCCATGGTGGTATTTACGGTTTGGCATGGCGCGCGCGCGCGTACTTGGTGCAGTTAGCGTTGGCGTTCACTACGGTGTCGCTAATGGCTTCGTACTTTGCGGTGACGGGTCATAGTCGCACCGAGCGCTATTCGATGGCGGTATTGCATTTCTGCCATCGTTTTTCGATTTCCGCCAGGGTCGTAATGAGGGCCACTGTGTGAATTTTCTTTTGCAACCAGCCGTGACGGCTGGCCACGTTACAGCACAATCCAACAATAGTTAACAGCTTCGTCATGGTACTCAACAAAGGCTAATGCTCTCTTCCGCCTTACGAACTATAAGTTCTAGGATTGAAGCAGTACAACGCAAACAATCATCGAACGTACTTCCCGGCCCGGTATTATGTTTGTCTTTAGTATTTTAGTTATTTTGTGCTCACCACGTGACATTTACTTGAGCCCAAACAGGCCAGCATACTAAAAGCAGGGTTCAAGTCGAGGGTACACGCTGGTGGACGGAGTCCATCCACTATTTCCAGGAGTCCCCCCACTTTTTCAGAGGGCATCGCAATATGCTAATTTCGGCTGACCCCCTCATTCAATTGGTATGTTAATGAGTTTCCCCATACTATTTTTTAGTACTTGACCAGTGACTAAAAGCCTTGTCAACTGCCTTTACTGCAGTAGGAAATTGTACAAGCTCGAGTGCGCAAAAGCTCAAGTGCGCAGACTGCCCTTTCTTCAAACGTGCTTATCCCCCCACCCCAGGCCTCGCAGCCCACCGGAAAACACAGAGGCAGTGGCAAAGCAGGGGTTAATCAGTAGTTTGGAGCAGGTACGGCAGCCGAGGTTGTGAAAAGCGTGCACTAGCAAGTGTGGGCCAAAAAGTAAGCAGCAGGTGTGCACTTGAGTTACCTATTAGCGGAAAAGAAAACAGGAGCGTGTACAATCACAGCCCCTACTCTCAGGACCTGATTCAGAACTTGGCGCAGTTTAGGTGCTAAAGAGCACGATTCAGGGGGCCAAATGAGGACGCCCAGGCTCCACTAGTATTCTCAAGTGGTCCTGGGCGTCCTCGTAGTGCACAACAGTGCACCGTCTGGATTGCACCTGTTTAAGTTGTAACGGGCGCAATCCAATCTCGGCAGCATTTTTGTAAAATAACGACAGAATCGTTATTTCACAAAAATGCTGCCGAGAACACAGGTGTATATGAACACTTTCCTATACACCAAAGTAAACAGCTTCAACGTTGAAGCTGCTTACTTTGGTGTATAGGAAAGTGTTCATATACACCCATGTAAATGAAAGTGTTTGTTTGTTTATTTATTTGTAGGGCGCACCACACACAAAGGTATCTGGGTGCAGCAGTGATGGTTCCAAGAATACTTTAGGCATGAGATACAGTGAATCTAACAGAAGATACCAAAATTTACAGGCAAAAATTACAAACACAGTTACAAAAGGGCATGAAATTTAACAGTAGTTACAACTGAGCGGTTACAGTAAATGTCATAGCACAAATACAAGTGGCAGGTCCTAGCAGTTATATACAAATGAAGGCAGAGCAGTTAGGTACGGGCCATTATACGTGAAGCGGGGGTTAGTGCCGAAGTACAGGGGACGTTAGGTAATGGGTGTGGGGCTGTGATCTTTGGCTCTGAGCAATTTAAGGGTGTTGTACCTGAATTTTAGGAATGTTTGGACAGCTCTCAAGGACTGGGGGAGGGCCCTCCACATCTGTTCAGCCATGACAGGGAAGCTGCCCCCCCCCCGCATTTTGAGTTTGTGTTTGGGAACTAATAGACAGAAAGAGTTTGCTGTTCTTGTGGGACATTCTGACGTTCTTCTGGTGATTCTATTGGACAGGTAGAGAGGGGCAGCTTTGTTGAGACATTTGTGTGTCTATGAAGCGGTTTTCAACAGGATTTTATCGTTGATGGATAACCAATTGTTTTGTCTCCACAGCTCTGCAATATGTTCTCCCTTGGGAATACCCTGTGCCGCTCCAAGGGCTTTGTTTTGGAGGATTTGGATCTTGTTGATGATGTGCTTGCAGGCACCTAGGTATAGGGCATTGCAATAACCCAGCTTAGAGAGTATCAGGGCTCTAGCTAGAATAGTGCAGCTGTCCTTGGAGAGGAACGGTTTACAGGCTCTAATCAATTTACAGGTGTAAGCGGCATGTTTTGGTGTATATGAAAGTGTTCATATACACTACACAGGTGCATATGAACACTTTCATATAGACCAAACAAGGCTTTTTGTGGCACTCCTCCAGTCTAACAGCACCAAAATGGTACCGTATATGTGCGCTATTTTAGGGCACATATTAAACAGGAGGAGTGCCACAAGAATACCCTTCAAAAAAGCCAGGTTACGAATGTGGCGGTTGCTAGGTTAGTTTCCAACCCATCCTAGCAACCGCCACATGTAATCCGAAAGTGGCGGGTGCATTCCTTCCGACTTCAGAAGAATGCGCCACCTTCAGAATAGGTCTAAAGTACCGAAAAAGGTTGTTAACCCTTTTAACGACTTTTTCGGTACTTAACACCAGGATGAGAATCGGGGCCTCAGAGTGGTTTCAGTCCTGGTTCAATATCGCAGCCGGACGCAACACTGCTCGATTCTACTCAGCTCTGTGCAGCTCACACTCTGCACTCGAGGCAAAGCGAAAGTAATTAAGGAAAGAACTACTCTGTGTGATAGACCGTCAAGTTGCAACACAAAACACAGGCCTCTCCCGACAGATCTCTCACTTTGTAAAAAAAAACAAAAAGCTGTGTTGCAAATATGTGACAAACAGTAATGCAAATCAAAAATGCAGTGAGGATGCATTTTTTATTTGTATTACTTTGAGTAATGCGTAGGCCACCTTATTCACACACTATGTTATAAATATTTTTGGGGTTAAGGTGATGCGATGAACTAGTGCTTTTCATCTCTTTTGCCAACAAAGGCTTTTAGAATAGGCCTCTTACTGTAGGTACTCGACTAAATGATATTCCTGTAATGAACATCAGAGTCTACATCATGAATGCTTGACATGCGACTGGATCTGCCTCAGCCCTACTGGCCTTTCTGAGGTAATTTACGTGCACGCTTGGACTCCCGATGATTAAATAAATATGCTCAGTGATCCTCATGGAAGCAAACTTAGGAGGATGAAACTTAATTTTATTTATTTCTTAAATTTGTAAAGCACGTTTGACCCAGCGATCTACAAGCTGGTTATAGTGGAACATAGTATGGTGTACTATATATGCTATGTACCTGTATCCCCATGTTATCTTTATCACATGTTATCCCATTCTGTCGCTTTATATACGTAAGCTGCTATGTACGCCCCTGTCCTGCTCTCGTGCTTGATCGCAGGCGCTTTACTGATAACCACCATATCACACTACTACGCTTACTCTCTTCTATACACCATCATCCAACTAGAACTCAGCGATACTATGACACATTAGGTCTAGCTGTTCTCATACTAACATGACCTCACAAACAACTCATCATCCTAATAAAACACAGCTAGCTGAGCACATACCGGCTAGCTTAGGCGTCTCCTCAGGCCTAACACAGTCAGAACTCAGTCTGGGTGTCCAGCCTCCAGACTGAACACATCCAACTGATTTCCTCAGCACCACACCTACCGCTAAGAAGCAGCTATCAAGCAACAACCACACCAGCTGCACACATGTCACGCCTTGAAACACCTGTGAATGGGCACGTTATAAATGCTATATCATATCATATCACATCATATCCGGTGCGCCCACGCACCATACGACACTCTCTCTCTCTCTACTGACTTGAACTACGGTTCCCGAGTGCGTTCAACCTACCAACGCTTTGAGATCATACCAATGATACATAAGGCGCTATATAAATGCCAAATAACATAACATAACAATAGAAGAAGTCAATTAACGTGGAATAACAGACAGTTGGTTGAAAAGTCAAGTTTTAAGTTGTTTGCAAAAGGCCCAGTATGAAGGTTCTGAGTGAAGGGAGAGTGGCAGAGAGTTCAAGAGTAAGGGGTCTGTAATCGGGAAAATAGAGCCGCCTGCTCTGTCGCGATTGAATCATGGGTATGAAGAGTCTGTGGCTGCTGGTTGAGAATGAGGGTCTAACATTCACTACCTTTGAGAGCCATTGTGAAAGGTAAGGAGGTGCAGAGTTGGAAAGGCAACGGTGTGTGATGACAAGCACTTTGAATTGTGTGCGATCCCACACTGGGAGCCAGTGTGCGTCTCTTCTGGAGGGGGTGATATGATCTAGTTTCACGAGATCGAGAGCAGGACAGAGATAATTTTTCCAGATGACTTGCAGTTTATTAAGGTTCCATTCTGTGGTGCCAGCAAGGAGAGGGCTGCAATTGTCAAGTTTGGAGCCGATGATGGTACTTGCGATCATGAGAAGGTGGGTGGTCAAGAGAAATGGTTTGTAGGCCTTTAAGAGTTTTATGGTGTGCGCAGCTGAGGAGGCAATAGTATTTACCTGCTGCGTCATGTAGAGGAACGCATCGAGGTAGACACCCAGTGATTTTACAACTGGGGATACTGGAATTGTGAGGCCGTCTATTGAGAAGGAATGGTAGGCAGGATAATGTTTGGTAAGTGAGGCTTGTGTACCAATGATCAAGATCTCAGTTTTATCGTAGTTTGGGCAGAGTAGGTGGGTTGCCAACCAGGCATGGATGGTTTTGTAGATGGCATTGAGAATGGTGTGCCCTGTCAGTAGATACCAGTGAGGAGGATGAGGATTTATGTATCATCTACATTGTTTGTGTAGGAGATACCTAGGGAGTCAAGATGATCGAAGAGGGGTCTTGTGTAAATGTTACAGAGAGTGGGGGCGTCACAGGATCCTTGTGGTATTCCGCGGGAGACTGGGGTTGGGGGTCAGCAGAGTCACGAGAGGAGACTCGGGAGGATCTATCTGCCAGAAAGGAGGCCTTCCATTTTGATGCTTTCGGGTAGGAGTTAGCGGCAGAAGTGAGATGGTGTCATAGAGTTTGATGGTCGACCGGGTCGAAGACGGCGGAGAGATCATGCAGGAGGAGGAGGAGGGCGAGTTTGCCAGAGTGTCGGAGGTCGTCAAGCTGGTTTTCCGATCCAGGAAGGCGGATTCTGTTCCATGGCCGGGTCGGAATCCGGATTGGCAAAGACTGAGGATGTGGTGTTCCAGGTAGGTCTTGATTTGGAGGTAGACGGCTAGGTTGATGATTTTTAGAAGGAAGGGTATGGTGGTAACAGGGCAGTAGTTGGTCAGAGTAGATGGGGTCAAGTAAAGATTTTTTTTGAAATGTTGAGATCGAGGCTTCTTTGAGTGAGGATTGACTGGAGCAGGATGCAAAAAAGTGGTGTTGATGATGGCTGTGATGAGTGGTATAAGGGCCTCTGCACAATCCTTGATTAGTGGGGCTGAGCAGATGTCACCTTTGCCATGTGAGGGTTTGACTCTCTTGCTGAGGCGTACAACATCTACTTCTGAGACTGGATGAAAGTTGAAAGTTGAAAGGTGGATGTGGGGGGGTGTTGGGTGATATGCTGAGGTTTGGCATGGCTGGTCGTTTGTACCCTGTTTTGTAGGCAATTGTGCCTAAGAGTGCAATATGTGCTTTGCCACACCAAGAATCATCTTTGGGGAAGTTTGAAGGTGGGGTAGTTGGGGTCTCCAGTTCATGCAAAAAAATTGAGGTCATGTGAATTGGAGTTAGCGTTGGCAAATCTGGTGTTGTAGCTGGAGGCTTTGGCTTTGGCTGTGTGTATAGCTTGTTTGTATTTCTTAGCGATGGTGGAGCAGCAAGATTTGCTAGTATTGGTTTGGTTATGATGTCATTTTTGCCTTGATGGCTCGTTTTCTTGCACAGATGGATTGGAGGTCAGGGGAGAACCAAGAGTTGTTGTGTGTGATTGGTTTGGTCTTATGCTGTTTAAAGGGGGAGAGGGTGTAGATAGCTTGGGATACCAAATTGTTAAAGATGTTGACTAGAGTAGTGGGGTCCGTTTCTGAGAGGGCTGGTATGGAGTAGTTTGCCAGCAGTGTGAGGAGGCGGTCTTCTGTGAGCTGAGAGAGTTGGTGGGAGAGGGGAAGGTCGTGGGCAGGCTGTTTGGTGGTGGGGAGAGAAAAGGTGACAATGTGATGCTCCGACTGAGGACAAGGCGTGTTAATGTGGATTGGGATATTGCAGTTGAAGTCAACAAGCAAATCTAATGTGCATCCTAGTATGTGGGAGGGGGCCAGAACACACTGGGTGCCGCATAAGCTGTAAAGGGTGTTGGCTAAGAAAGTGTCATTATTGTTGTATCTTTCATTGAAGCCTAGGCTAAGGTCATTGAACAATAGGAGTTTGGAGGTGGATTTGAAGTTAGTGGTGAGTAGATGCGTGAGATCCTCTTCGAAGGTGGTGGTGGGGCCTGAGGAGTGATAGAGAAGGTGAACAGAGATGGTGGAGGTAGGCTGTTGAAAAACCTTTATTCGACAAAAAGTCATCAGGTTCTAACACATCATAAAATGCATATTACATTAATAAAACCTACACAGAAAAACATTAAAAATGAGAGTCCTTTCATATTTCACATTAATCCATTAAAAGCAATATTAACATTCATTAAAAATCATATAGAAACTAATACTAGGAGAGCTATGCTCGCAGCCTAGGACGCTTACTTGTTTTGCAATACTAGTGCAAAATTGGCAGAGGGCATCATCACATTGTCAATATCTTCCTCCTCAGCAGCCCGACTTTATGCAAATAGCGAGCAACAGCCCACATTGCTGATGGAATAAAACATTGACCTAAAAATAGTTGTGCGGGTCTGAGTAAATACCAGCCTCCAAGAGGATAGGTCTCAAATACATCTGCCCTAGCCACAGAGTCGACTTGCAGAGGGAAAGAAAATGTGAAACTGTCTCCTTACCAGCACCACACCTTGGGGATTTATCAGAGTCAGAGCCCTTCCTTGTGTGCATAAAAGCAGTGATGGGCAAAACACCCAGTCTAAACCTTGCATACAGTGATCTTCCGTAAGCCGGTGTAATTACATCTAAGTATGCCTTAAAGCCAACCTCCGGCTCATGTTGCAAGTACTGCAAGCCCAGCTTTAATCTCAAGGCATCAACCAAAACATAGTCCCATGCTCTTAGAAAGATGTTTGAGCCAGGTCAGGCTTGAAGCATGGGGACTCAGTGGATTTTCCCAAAACTCGCTCGCTTTCAGGTTGGTCAATAGCTTTTTCACATGGGATATCCATTTCAACCTTTTGCCTCCATCAAGAACATCATGTGTAGCAGTGCATGCCTACACTGCCTTAGGCAAGGCGGAGTCCATACTCTTACCCTGAAGGATACTGGTCTGAATGAAATGTCTGCACCCAAAGAAGTGGTGTCATATTCTAAATGGACAGGAGTGGTTGGTGCCCTAAAAGGTAATGATACAGATTTCTTCATAAAATAGTTTCCCCTGACAAGCACCCTTTCAACGTTTGCAAACCCCCTTAATTCTGACCCATAAAACGCTGCTGATAAAGCTTGTCTCTGGTATACTTCCAGTGCCGGTGATATAGCACTGCTTCCATGATGGGTGAAGAAGCATAAAATAGAGCCGCTACATTTTTCCAGCGTGAGGGGCGACCCGGCTTGTCTGGCCCACCACTCCTGGACTTGTCTGGAATCTGACTCCAAGGTAGTCAAAGCTGTTAATCTGTTCAATTGGGTCATCCTCTATCGTCAGCTTAATTGAAATATGCTTCCTGGGATTTGTTCTAAAACCATCAAACTGGTTTAAGACATGCTTACAGTAAAACCAAGATCTCTACGCTTCCTCAGAAAAACAGAAAGGGATTGCTTAAGACCCTGGGGTGTGGTAGCAATCAGGACTGTGTCATCCACATAAAACAGGGCCGGGCAATTGGTTGAGGTCAGCTCAGGGCAGTCCTGGCCCCCACTTAATAATGCATCTATGATCTCCTGGACGTAGATGTTTAAAGGAGTGGGGCCAGAAAACATCCTTGCTTGACACCCAAGCCTACTCCAAAAAAGGTTGTCTGTTCACCTCCGGGACCGTATCTAACATAGGTTTCTGTGTCCGAGTAAAGAATAAGGTACTGGATCACCTTTCGCTTCTCCAGTACACTTCACAACTCCACACGAGACACAGAGTCAAATGCAGTCCTCAAGACCAGAAATAACACGTACAGGTGTATTTTACAAAAAACAATACTTCTATACTATGAGGAAAAGCATAAAACATTGGTCCACTGCTCTGTGGCCCTTCTGAAACCCAGCTTGATGCACGCTAATTCCATGATTACTATAGGTCCAGAGTTGTAGATGGTTCAATATGACTTTCCCAAGCAACTTCGCAGCCCTGTCTAAGAAGATAGGTCTATAGTTATCTAGAATGTCCCTTGCACCCTTTTTATACACTGCGACAATAACAGCTTTACGCCAGGTATCGGGAATCCTCCCTTTGGCCAATATAGCATTGAAAGTCTGACAAAGCATAGGTCTGTTGGTATTAGATCCAGCCCTGCAGCCTTGCCATACTTTGCAGCACCGATTGCATCCTCAACTTCCTTAAGGGTAATTTACGGCACAACGATATCTGATGTGCAGTAGATGACTGCTGGGGGGTATAGAGGAGAGACTTTAGAGTACAGATTAGAGAAATGTACCCTCCATTCTTCCTTAAAAATGCCACAAACCAATAGTTGGTCCCCTTTGGGCTCATTATCAGACACCAGTTTCCAAAATAGTACAATGGGCCTCATTATGAGGTAGGAGGTAGCACCATGGCTACCCCCTTACCGCATTCCGGGTCCGGGTTCCCGAAATAGGGACTTACCGGGTCATTCCAACCTTGGAGGACCTGGTAAGTCCCCATTCCGGGAACCATTCCCCATTCCCATTCGAGCCCCCATAGGGCTCAATGGGAATGGGGATGGAGCTAATAACCATACCGCAATTTGCGGTACCGTTATTAGCTCTGAAGTCCCTTAACGTGTCCCTTCCATAACGCCTGGTAAAACCAGGTGTTAAGGAAGGGACCCGCTAAGGGACCTCGGAATAGGGTGGTAAGGGATTTTAATGGATTGTAATGAGGCCCATTATCTCTAGCACAATGGCCATTAAATAACACCTTACATTTTCCTGTCAGAAATTCTGTTTTTATATTTGAGTTTTAGGCGCCTCAACTTAGGTTTGTAAACCCCAATGGGTTTCCAATACATTTTACAATATCTTTTTTTTACAGCTCGACAGACCCCATCTTACCATCCAGCCCTACCCGCAGCTATCATTTATTTGCTATGGCAGGGACTAATACGTGCAGTAAGATGTTACCCTTGTGTTTTTCAAACTCTACCAAGATTGTAGCATCCTTGCTCCCCGGATTGCAAATACATTCTATAATATCCAGGATCGAGGCATACATTTTTTGGAGCAAAGCAATAGGAGGAGTTTCATTGATAGAAGGTTGCATTTGGTGGGAGGGGCTTGAGGTGACTGCTCTGATAGAGATGGAGTCACTGTATATAAGTGCAACGCTGTCATGTTTGCTAGTTAGTCTATCGCTACAGAGGTTAGCGTAGCCCGATAAGCCAAGCCAGGCAGCCAAGTTTCAGTAATGGGGAGTATGCCAAGATTGTTAGCTATGATGAAGTTGTGGATGTCTAGGGGGCGTGCCATGAGGGATCTGGCATCAATCATAGTACAGTTCAGTGTGGTAGAGAGAGTGTTCGTGGGATTGCTTACTATATGGATAATATGGTTGGTAGGGGTGAGTGATATGGTGTGGGAATGACATCTGCTTGGCTGATTGGAAGGGGGAGGTCTCAGTGTTGCCTGGGTTAGGTACATGTGTGATTACGCAGAGGCGCACGTTTCTGATGCTGGGGGAGGAGGGAGAGAGTTGGGAGTCATATGTGTTTGCATGCGGGAGGCGAGGTGGTGGAATCTGTTGGTGCTGAGGTAGCATTGCAGACAAGGATTCATGTGGGTTGTGAGAGGCAGTGGGTGTGTTTGCTGGATATTATGGTAGGATAGTAGGAGAGGTGATAGCGATAGAGGAGGGAAAGGTGGAAAGGGAGAGGTGGGAGGAAGTAGGAGGGTAGAGGTATGAGGTCAGGCGTGTCACAGGATAGTTTGATAGTGGAGTACAGCGTGCAAAAGCAGGCTTACCTAGGAATGGTAGCATGGACTGCAAGTTGGAGTTAAAGGAGCCAGGCATCACAGAAATGGTCAGACAGGGGGTAGAGCGTCAGTCACATCAATGCCCCTCCTTGCCCAGACAAGCCAAGACAGGAGACACAGACTTAGGTGTAGGCATTTGGTAGGGCCCCCATTGAATGCCGGCTCCCGTCGAGCAACTGCATAAGGCCACAGGGCAATGTGAAGGCTCAGAAATGAGAGGCGGACACAAAGGTATAGTTTTCTCAGTTTCTATCCCTATCCTAAGGAGAGTTCCCCTACCTATGAAACTAAAACTAAAGATCAATCTTTGTCAAGTCATTAAACTTATAAACCGTTCTTGTTTCCAAAACATTTGAATCCGGCCCTTACACTCGAAATGAACAACTGAGAGTGTAAGGAAATGTCTCTGAATTAGAGTTAATGATTAAATCGAATCGGAAGGTAATTTCCAGGGTGAAACCCTTTGATCCAGAGAGTGGTTCTCTTCCCCTGGATTTTTAGGCAGAATAGCAAAAGTGTCTCTTACAAACAACAGTTTCTTGATGTTCAGGTGGGGTGGCAAAAGTGTCTCTTACAAGCAACAGTTTCTTGATGTTCAGGTGGGATGGCAAACGTGTCTCTTTCAAACAACAGTTTCTTTGGCTCTTTAAATTAGGTTCATAAAGTTCTTTTGTAAACAATACATTCCATAACATTCAACTCTTTATTGGTTTCTTTGTACTGGACTCACAAAAGGGTTTATTAAGGGTTAAAAGGCGACTGTATTTGAGACCTATCCCGCTGGAAGCCGGTATCTATACACTTGGCCTCGCACAACTATTTCTAAGCCAAAGTTTTTTAATCCTTCCGTAATGTGTTATGTTGCCAGTTATTTGCATGGAGCATGGCTGCATAGGAGGAAGAGGCTAATAATGTGATGAGGCTATATGCTAATTTTGTATTATTATTCTGAAATCACTAAGTGTCTTAGGCTGCGAGCATAGCTTTCAAAGCATTTGTTTTTATTTGACTTTTAAGTTTTGCTAACACTGCTACTTATATACTAATGTGAGATATGGAAAGTCTCTCATTTTTTGATGTTATGATGTTTTGAACCTAATTACATTTTGTTGAATAACGGTTGTTGAACAATAACATATACAATTCTGCTCCTCCTTGATTTCTTTATATGGGAGTTGCAAGAGTCCTTCTTCAGATGAGAAACTCCACACACAAGTTTTTCTTTAACTTCTTTGGTACTATGGCGGATTACCTGATGTACTTCTTCATCAGGAATCCTCGTGTGAGCTCTTCGGATTTCCTGGTGTACACCCCTTCCAGGTATCTTATCCCAAAAAGTATTTATTCAACTTCACAACTTCAAATGCTTGGTGCCTCTTCTCACCAAGACCTCCTTCATGTGCTTTCTAGATTCCCTGGTTTACTTCTCTGCCAGGTATTTTGCAATACGAGTACATTTCCTTTTTTACAACTTGAACGGACCTCCTGGTATACTGCCCTGCCAGGAATCCTTTGGTGGGCTCTTCAGATTCCCTAGTGTACTCTCCTGCCATGTTTCTCATGCATCTGCACACAATTTGAAAGTTGTACTCAATTCCAAAATGCCTGGTATATCTGGTTGCCAGGACTTTCTTTATGACCTTCTTATTCCACTTACAACTTTCTATACTTTTGGTGGATTGCCTGGTATACTCCCCTGCCAGGAATCCTTCTCTGGGATCCTGCAGATCCCCTGGTATACTTATATGCCAGATATCTCCCTGCCCCAAATGTCAACTGCCTGGTGTACTTCTTTTCACTAGGACTTAATTTCGATGTCACTGTCCTTTAAATATGCTTCAATTGTATCACTTCACTGTGTTTTTATTTGCTTGCTTAAGCTAACACTTGCTCCAACTTTCCTCACATTGACATCTCATTCATTGGGTCTTGTCAAGTTTTGTCGCTGTTTTTATCTCATTGGTATGTATCTGCTTAGGGTAACACTAGCTCCAACTTTCCCCACCTTGACATCTAATACATGGGAACTTGTTCAAGTTTTGTCGTTGCACTGGTTGGTATTCAAACGGTCTTAATTAATTTACTTGTGTACATGCCTGTCCGTACACCCCAGGTCCCCAATGCCTCTTGGCAGATTCAACAGTACTTTGCAGCATTTCCAACCTGTGGCGTGTCTCTGCGAGGAGGTTTCCTCTCTGGGTTGGCCTCCTGTACAGTGCAGACCTTCCTACAGCATTCCTTTCAGCTCTGCGCTCTCCCGCCGGCTTCTCACTGTGACCTGGACTGGAGAATGCTGCTTTTAGCCACGGGCGTCTATGCAAGAGCACCTCTGCTGCTCCTGGTACTCTGACGGTCCTCCAAAGGCGCCTGCTTCATCTCTCTTTTATTCTCGCCACGTCGGTATGTGATTATGGGGTTTGCAAGCTGCCTCATATATGTGCCTGTTATCTCAACTTCTTTCGGCGCGGTCCGCTCCCTTTCTGCTTTCCTTTGGAGTGCAGATACCATTTCTAAATGTCCCTTCCACTTGTGATTTAATCAAACAACACTGCACATTCAACTTTTTAGGCCGTCAAAGAGTTTATAGGAGAAAGGGGGAAATACTGCATCCATTCCAATGGAGTCACCACCTCCCTCCTGGCAGTCATCTCCTTCTATACAATCTTCCCTCATATTACCACCCCCAGGGTCAGAATCAGGTAACGGCTGCTGTCCCCTGGCTACATGGGAGGAGGCCACAGCCGGGGAATTAGTGATGACTTCACAGGATTCATCACAGCAGCCAATCAGGGTGCTCCATAAGATGACCTATTTGCAGTGCTGCAAGGAGTTTGCGGCTCAGCTGGAGGGAGGCAGGGGCGGCGCAAACTTGTTGCTGTGGAGCAGATGCTCCATGATAGGTAGCAGCAGCCCAGCTGGGCTTACCTTTTACGGGCAGTGTGGCCTCTCCTGTCGCGGAAGGCAGGGTGTACAGTCCATGTGCAGGACTCTGCACCCCTAATGCATTAATAACTCTTCCCCAGTCCTTTAGGATTTTCAGAAGCCCATGTCTGTTATGAATGCCCTATATCTATCGTAATATTATAAACCTCTAGAATCCTCAGTGTGTCGACCTCTGAATGATGAAAAGCAGATCTAGGCATGCTCAAAATGTGACTGACTCTGCAAGTTCGACATGTATCCTTACAATTCCCCACCTTTAAAGTTATTTTGTGTGTGTTTGTTCACAAGAATCCGCACAAACATGCTCATATTTCTCCCCGATGTTCCCAAAGGTCTCTGGCCCTCAAAGGAGAGACATCTGCAGGAACCTGCAAACCGACCCAAATCTCACTAGAGGATTTGTGGGAGCCTGCGGATCACTTGTCAGAAAGTTTGCCCAGACTTGCACGAGAACCAAAGCAGGAATCCTTCGTGATTGAACCTCATGTAGGCAAATGCACACCAGATGGTCTCTAAACCAATGGTCATCAGTCACTGCACTTATTCATGCAGAGATGCCAGGTTGAGGTCCACCTGTCTAACTATGAGACATGATGAGGTAAAGGACCACAAAGCATCAGATCAAAATGCATGGGTGCAATCAATGGGTTGAGTGTCGAAGACAATAACATCTCTCGTATTGGGACCTATTTAATGTGGTTTACGCACTCTGATCGATCAATTACACAGAGGTATGTGGTTAAACAGGCAGCCGAGCTCCGTTCTTTTGTGAGAAACCTGAGCATCGCATGGGGGTTGTTTGCATATGTGGGAGCTGACAGTATTTCATTTGATATAGGGTCATGGGCGTACATGAGCCATGGACCGATCTAAACCTAAGCCATGTTTTTGGAAGGAGGGATTAGCCACAGGCCTAATTAATGAGGCGATGTGGAATGAATACTGAATACGGATTCGAGCCTTCCCCCCCAAACTCGGAGGAGATCAGATCAGTCGCCTCCTATACGCTGACGACTTAATCCTTCTGGACAACACCCCAATAGGATTGCAACGCCAACTTACAAACTTACAACAATATATGACGGTAAACAACCTGGAAATCAACCAATCAAAAACTAAAATGATGGTTATTGAGAAATCTGCAAAAAAGAAACCCACTCTTCCCCTAAAACTAGGCGCGACAACCGTCGAGAAAGTCTCTAGTTTTAAGTATCTCGGGGTCATCCTAGACAGCTCACAAAGAGACAACGCGATGAAAGAGGCATTACATGGAAAAACCACAAAACTAGCGACACAAGGTAAAGCCATTGACATTAAATTTGGCAGATTCTCAATCATACCAGTACGAGACTTCTATAAAAAGAAAGTTATACCAACCTTGACATACGGTGTAGACGCAATGCCGAACCTCCCCCAAGACCTGTGGCAAAATCTGGAAGCATCTTTTTGGAGAACAGTCCTAGGTCTCCCTAAATCTACCCCAATAATACTGATTAGACGCGAACTTACTCTTTCATCATTAAAAGCAACTATCGACTGTAATAGCGTCTTGCTCTATCGGAAATGCATCCAGAAAGACGCCCCATATGCCTACAAGTTGATAAGTGAAGAACTTCGTCTTGGAACTTGCCGAATGCTTGCTCGCTGGGAAACCAAAATCTTATCCATCCTAGACTCAGTTGCTTGTAGCACGGAGGACCTCACAAGCAACCCAGTCAGAGTCACCAAAAAAATTAAGGAACTGGATTGGATCACCACCATCGATACCGCTACCCGATACAAACTTACCAACCATCTTCCAGTTTTCTGTAAGAAACTGGACTGTGTTCAACCATATCTGAAACTTTTTCCAAACAGATCCGCGCGAAATCATTACTTAAGAATTCGGCTTAATCTCTTGGAAACAAACGAAATCTTAGCGATCAGACACTTATCTGCTACCAGCACCTGCCGGCTTTGCAAATCTACGTCGGCAAAGGAATCCATACGTCATCTGCTTCTGACCTGCCCGTCAACGACAGACATTCGACGCATCTACTTGAAAGACATTTTTACAACCTTTACCTTGTTAGACGAAGAATCGTGCTGGAACAAACTGATAGACGGTGACAAACAGTCATGGCAGCTCGCAACAATAAATATTATGACATACATTTTCAACGTGCTTCTTCCGCTGCAGGCTTCACGAAACGCTCCACCAACCTGATCGCCAAATACGTAGGGCAGTTCCCGTTGCCGTTTCTAGACGACTTAAACGTTCTAGAAGTTTTAAGAGACATCACCTCGAAATCTTTGTTAAAAAAATCTTTTAGATTTAAAAAAACAAAAAAAAAAAAAATACTGATTAGGTGAAATGCACACATGAGCCCATAGGTAGTGCATCTATTATGTCAAGCTCCGTTTAGGGTTTAGAACTGGCCATTATGTCCCAATACTGCCCTGTAACTCTGTGTACATCACTGATGCGAGTTGGATAAACAGCCTGGGACCCTGAACGGGGAAGCATGTGTTCAAAGAGAGTTGAGTCACCTTCCATTATTTTATGTGCAAAGCTGCACTAGAGGGGCGATCTGTACCATGTGGGTACGCAAGCGGAATTGTACAGGTCCCAAATGGCACTGAAAAGCCATGTCATTGTTGAACAACCTTTATTCGACAAAAGGGTCATTAGGTTCAGAACATCATAAAACACATAATGGGCTTTAAAGAAATGAGAGACCTTCTATATCGTCTCGTTGATTCATAAGAAGCCAAAATTTAAAATTCAAATAAAAAACAAATGCTAGGAGAGCTATGCTCGTAGCCTAGGACACTTATTATAATCAGAATAGGACTGCAAAGTTAGGATATAACCTCAGCACATTTTATTAGCATCTTCCTGGTTGGTTTTGCGAAATATGGTGGAAGGGCTGCGCGCGTGCGCGCGTGCAAACACACACACACACACTCTCTCTCTCTCCCTCTCTCTCTCTCTCTCTCCCTCTCCCTCTGTCTCTCTCTCTCTCTGTCTCTCTCTTTCTCTCTCTCTCTATCTCTCTCCCTCGCTCTCCCTCTGTCTCTCTCTCGCTCTCTCTCTCTCTCTCTGTCTCTCTCTCTCTCTCTCTATCTCTCTCCCTCGCTCTCTCTGTCTCTCTCGGGATGAGTATTATAAAGAGGAAACAAAGCATCAGGGAATGTTATCCATATCGGACAGTACATTAAATGCTGGCCTAAGCTACAGTATCGGTAAATCAACCTGCTGTTGAGATCTATCTGTAGACAGCAGGTCGCAGGTTTGAACCTGAGTCAAGCTATTATCTGGGTTTGGGCATGGAGTATAAATGTGATAAATGAATGTGGCATGTTACATGTAATTTGTAGAGAAGTCATGTTCTATTGACATTGCAATTCCCGAGGTGGTCTCGGTGTACAGTCCAGCATGTTTTGGTTTTGGGTGTCCAGGGTACTATGCTCAGACATCGCATCTTAAGTGGCATGGAATAAGACACTGCAGAATGGTAAACATTTCACACATTTATACTTGGCCAATCGAGTTGGCATAATGTTGAATAAACTAGCAGAGTGCATTGTACTATCCCTCACTTGTACTTGACATAATGGTAATGCTGTTATTGTGATGTGTGTTGGTGCTGCATGGTGCATGTTTGGCTGTGCCAGTTGCGAGTGCATCAATCACTCTAGGTCAGGGGTCTGCAAGCTTTGACTCTGAAGATGTTTTGTACCATAACTCCCATCAGCCCTCGGAAGCCGTCAGTGGTGAAGGATCGTGGGAGCCGCAGTCCAAAGCATTTTGAGATCCCTGCTCTAGGCATAGAAATGGTTCATACGTTCATCCTTTTGAAGTTGATACAAAGAATGGATGTGAACAGTATGACTGTGGTATTTTTAAGAGACACCTGCACTTCCTTTGGTATAAGCCAGAATCATTCATTCACTTGTTAGGCATGTCTGAGTCTGACTTTATCCTTTGGACGTGAATATAATTAACACTTTCGAGGTGTGTAATAATGAGTTCCTGGAATACACATGCCTCTTAAAAGCACTCAAACAACAGTGACATGTTAACTGTGCATAATGTAGCCATTCTTCCTGAGGCTGCTTGCATGGGTGCCATTCCAACATTTAATGCTATATTAGGGAGAGTTCATGGCTCGTTGACATTTTTTCTGGAAATACTGAAGACCTACCATTCATCATGACCAGCAACATGATATGCAAATTAACAAGGGGGGTCCTGGGAGTCCCTCTGCCAGACATGAGAGACTTACCCAGGGTCTTTAGCTCACTATCTTTCACAGAGGAGAAATATCCTAAACATATCAGTCGTTGTCCTGCCCTGGGGCAGTTCTGCACCGAAATGCTAGGCAATTCTCCTCTGAACAAGAGTACCAACAGCATCCCCAGACACGTGTTTGGGTTTGGTTGGACCTCATCAGTAGGGAGGAGCTGTGCCTCTCTAAGAGTAGTGAGCAAGGGGTCCACGTCTGGATTCCTCTAGTAATTTAGGGTAAGACCCAAAGTTACTTAAATATGCAAATTAACAAGGGGGGTCCTGGGAGTCCCTCTGCCAGACATTAGTCCTGGTTACGAGAGACTTACCCAGAGTCTTTAGCTCACTATCTTTCACAGAGAAGAAATATCCCAAACATATCAGTCTTTGTCCTGCCCTGGGGCAATCCAGCACCGAAATGCTAGGCAATTCTCTTCTGAACAAGAGTACCAACAGCAACCCCAGACACGTGTTTCGGTCTGGGTGGACCTCATCAGTAGGGAGGAGCTGTGCAGGACAAATTCTGTACTTCCCTATCTTTTCTATTGCTTTTTCTGATCTGCTCCCTTCTATTTATTTCTAATATTTTAGAAAACATTGAACTCATATCAAATAAATTGATGATGAAGACCTAAAAGCACAGCAACAATTATTATTTTATTTTAACATCTTCTTTTAAAGAAATGACTGGAGAGAAGTGCAAAATGGCAAGCACAATTTTTTGGATGACTAGAACATGTTCTCAGAGGGTGGCTCAGGAGTTTAGCACCATGGCAAGAACGTGTTAAGAAAGTGATAAGTAAGCAAGAACCAGGTGAACATCAGTGGTATGAAAGCTGCCGCTGAACCTCTGGGTCACTAACAGATTCCTTTCTAATACAAGTAATACCTTTCAAGATAAATGTGCAGTAGCATTATTGTATGTTATGAAGAATATTTAAACAGTGCTAAACATCGGCCAACAGATTGTTACCTCATTCAGAAAAATGGACCAAATGGGCTTGTGACCACATGGGTCTGCAACCTTTGGCTCTGTAGATGTTTGGGATTACAACTCCTATCAACCCTAGGCAGCATAGTCATCGGAGATGGATCTTGGGAGTCGCAGTCATAGGGCTGGGAGGATAGCTCAGGGGCAGCGCGTTTGTCTTAGAAGCAAGACAACGCATAGCAATACAGGTTCAAATTCCGGTCTCAGCTTAGAAACTGGTCTCTGGGATTAAGCGCGTTATAAAAGAACAATTAGGATTTAAGTTCAAAACATCTGCAGAGCCGCAGGTTGCAGACCCCTGGGCCATATGCAATGTGGGAAAAATACGTCTTTGGCGCTTTTATGAGGTTCAACCCGTCTGATTCACCTGACTATAGTAAAATGAAGGACTTACATAATTATCAGAGGTTGTATGGCACATTTTTATGCCTTAGCTATTTTATGTTATATAAAGAACATGAGCACATACACACGCTATCAGCAATGTAATGCTACCAATATTTTAGATCCAAAATATGATCTGATAGAAACATTTCTGAATCAAAAACCAAAGGACATTTTGGTGATAGCATACAGTTGAAGCTACATCCTAGAAGCTCCATTATCTACCACCCCATATCCAGAAGGTGCTCTAATCAGCCTAAGGTGAAGCCTGCTGCAAAGAGATGGGGAGTTTATGGGGGCTGTACCCAGAGGGTGCTAGGACCCAATGGGCTCTATTTCCTGCCTCCCCCATGTGAAGAATGCACTTTCTTGGGCGCTGCCCGTTGCAGAGGGCTTGAGAGACTTTCTTCAGACACCACACAGCAGCAGCTACAATCCGGGTGCTGTTTTGCCTGTCTCCCTTGTAAAGGGAAGGTGGGGACCTTTTTCCACATCATATGGAAATGTCCGATGGTTCGCTGTTTCTGGCAGAAATGTCTAGAGAGAATACTCTTAGTAACCGGTCTAAACATTACAGTAGAACCAAGAGCATTACTGTTAGGTATTGAGGGGGGACTCAGGATTGACTAGGTCTGATAAACTGTTTGTATCCATAGCAGCTGGACTGGTAAAACAGATCGTTGCAGCACTGTGGGGGGCAGCGGAGCGCCCGAGAGTGACAAAGTGGGCGGGGCAAATGGACTGCTGCATGGCTTTGGAAAAACGAATATATAATGCAAGAGGTTGCCCTGGGAAATGGGAGAGGATTTAGGGGAAGTGGGTGGGGGGGTGGATAAGGGGTTGTGGAAGGCCTGCTCAAGCGCTCTTGCAAATTCCCTATGCTGAGCACTTCCTTGTTTTCTTTTCTGTGTATATATGCAGCAATATACCACAATGTGCCGTGCTTTTACTGTTTGCTCCTGTCGGGCAATGTTTGTATGTTTTTGGAACTCGAAAAAACAATAAAATTTGTTTTTAAAAAAAAATGCTCTTTTCTGATCCTCCAGTGAAGCCAGTGGCAAAGGTTGTAGGGGAGTGTATGCAGTTCTTTGATGAGCGGGTGAGACTGAGACAAATGCCCTCTCTTTCTCCCACTCTGCAACTTGATTGATTCTGGCACTGCAATGAATGGAAAATTGGGAAAAGACTGAAAGACAGAAACCTGCTGACTACCAGCGAAAGATCCTTAAAGGCAAATTTGGGTGGATTTGCTCTTAGGTGTACAGTATATGTGTATGGTGACTAGAGGTTTAAAAGAGCCTCGCTCACTCATGAACAGGATTCCGGCTCACCATAGGGGGCTATCCCCCCAATTTGAAGACCACTTAGGAAAACATAAAGACAGTTGCCAGTCGCCAACTTCAACGCGAGCTGAGGGCTCCCGTTATGCTGTGGTTTATTGTAGGAGCCCTCGATTTATACTTGCCTTGTAAGAAATCAGCCATGGTAGCCGCACTTATCAGTGAGGTGCTAATTAATGGTATAGAAACTCGCCTGAGTTCTTTTTTTCTGTAAACTGAGACGGGCATGGGTGACTCCCTAACTTGCAAGGAGATGAAGGGGGCGAACGAAGACAAGGAAGGAGCTATGGGCTGAAAAAGATGCAGGAAATCAAAACAGGCTCAAAATGTTCTGCCAATCCTGGTTAACTCCTGTATTAGCGTCCATGTCCTGTATCTGGGCTTTGCATCGAAAGCCATTCCATCGAATGAATTTGCATCACATTTTTTACATCCAATTTTTTCCATCTAAAAAATGTGCATCGAATGCATGTTTTTGGGGGTAAAGGGTTCATTTTTGTTTAGGTGGATTTTTAAGGATAAAAAGCACAGGTTTAGGGGGTGAACCTCCCCAAAAAAAAGAATGTGCATCCGATGCAAATTTTTTAGATGGAAAAAATGTGATGCAAATGCACCTTGATGCAAGGGATTCGATGCAATGACCATAAACTCAGCGACTCATTAGCTGTAAAGTTAGAGTGAGGCTTGATGGGAAAGGAACTTTGTCTGCTTCAGTTGGTACAGAAAGAGCTGTTTGTCAGGGGTGTGTACTTGCGCCAGCACTCTTTACCCTCTCCTTGACTGATTTGGGATTAAACCTTTCCAAAGTAAATGCCTTTCTGCCTCGCCTTGGCTCTATTGCAGTTCCGTTCCTTGCCTATGCCGACTATTTAGTAATCCTTGACCAAACGCCAATTGGTCTACAAAGGTCACTTTATTAAACTAAAGTTGACATATATTCATTTTGCGAGACAGATGAGGAGACTACATTGCAAAGTGGGGCCGTGTTCAGTTTCCCCAGTGATTCATTACTATAGAGCTAAGGTGTTACCGGCGTTACTCTACTGAACCGACTTGTTATTTGACTATGATGAGAAAGATTGCAAGCTACCGGCGCAATACAAATTAATAAATTAACTAATTAATTAATGAGATTGCATAATGGACCTCACTTTGTTAATACAGATCAGCTTGTTGCTTGGTATAAAGCACAAGTTTTCTTTGGCTTATCATCTGCAAGGAAATGGGATCTGTGAGAAGCTCTCAAAGGCCTGTTAAAAGAAAGAATATCCAAGTTGAAGCTTACTTTGAAAAAAGGGTGGTTGCATTGCCTACCACTGGCATTATATGCATTGAGGAACCAACCAGGTTCTGACCACCATTTTACGCCTCAGGAAATAGTGATAGGAAGTAAATGAGAACACCCTAATGCCTCCACCCCGAGTTAGAAGTGATGCTCAGCCGACATCAGTAGTTTTAGGATTGGAATTGCAAAACTATTTGAACTGTATGACTTTCAGTTTTTCTGTAATTTCAGGACAGTTGCAGAGACGAGGGTGTAGGGCAGTACAGAACACAGAAGGAGATGCTTCAACAAACAAACCTCTGGAATTTCAACTCCCCACACTTCACCCGGAGATGCAGTCCTAGTTCATAACCACACAAGGAAGAGGTGGGACGAGCCCAGGTTCAACGGTCCTTTTGTCTTTGAGGACGAAACGCCATCTGCTATCAAATTGCAGGGTAGGCGTGCTTGGATCTTCTTGGAAGATATAAATATCTACTCTGGAGAAACCCCTCTGCCTACACCCTTCCAAGAAGAAGCTACAATCATTGGGGAAGAATCACAGCACATGCAGACGAGGTCTATGATGAGGAAGAAGGATGCATAACCTGACAAGTGGAAAGTGTGAAGAACCCTTTAGTAGGACTATGGCTTGATTTTGGACACTCCCTTTTGAGCTATAAATAAAAGGTTAACTGGACACATTCGAACACTCTGTGCATCTTAGTTGCAGGGTTAAGGGAAGATCTGCATTCTTAAAGCCACAGTAGCTTATTGACTTTGGACTGAGGCATACTTAAAGCCTTGATAAGAATAATGGTATGCCAGATTCTGATCGTGGTTGCAGCAATTGAAAGAGGGTACAACCCTGATTCTTCCCACATAGAGGTCTTGTTTGGTTCTACTCATGGTGTTACCCAGTGATGACCTTTCTAGGCATGTACTTACATATTTTGAGTTAGTGTTACGCTCTTATCCATCACTGGTGGGGAGAACTTGCCGCATTCCAGCTTTTATTCAAGATCCTGACAATGAGAAACTCATAAGAAGATTGTTTGTAATCATCACTGAAGAATTTTTGAAGTTGCCTGAGTACAGTGAAGAAAACACAAATGCCCCTATCACCCAACGCAGGACATAGACTGTTCAGTGTGGTGTTCTTTCATCTAAGTGAAAAATATTTGCACCTTGTGGGAAGACACATGGATGTGGTAACCTTTCTGAGAGATCCAAGAAACACTGCATACTTGAATGTAATCCTGGAAGGTATAATCATCCAGGTGAGCATCTGTTCATAAAGAAATCACAGAGCGGTGTAGAAACTTTCCTCTGAGGGACAGATCGAGGAAGTGAATAAAAGACAAAACTTTTTGTTGATGCTGACAGGGAAGCAACATGTCAACTTGAATCAAGCAGATTCGAGGCATTGTTTGGGAGCTGATAAATGAAGCAGAGGTTGTAGAGGCTTGCAGAGGCCATTTTCCTTCATGATAATGGAATATTTGCATCCCGTCTGGTGAAAAAACTGGTTCCAGGGAGAAATATAAAGTCATTTCCTAGCATCCGGAAAGCAGGGAGTTGATCGAGGGGGAATGCTGAAAGAAGACAGCAGCTTCCAGAAAGCAATGTAAAATGCAGAGCCATTCAAGTTTGTTTTTCTTTCCTTAGCCTCAAATGATCAAGATGGGGTATTTCAACAGCATCATTGTGTTGCCCATGAGAACAGACGCACACATTGTCCAAGAAGTAGATGTTGCAGAATCACATACCATTGCATAATATCACATGTATTATATTCGTACTCATATTGCTTTCACTGACAGTGAGAATTGCTTTTTATATAGGAACACACGGGGCCAAGACTCCTGTATATGTTTCTGAGCAGAAGGAAAAGGTGAGCGTGGCAACTACAAGCCAGCCTAGACCCTACATAGTTATTCCTGTCCCCAAGAAAAGATGGGAAGATACCTGAGCTTGAAATGGATGTTGTTAATAATCAATCACACACATCACTTGTTTCAGAAACTGCTTTTAAACGCTGGAGACAGGGTCGGCGGATCATGCAAAGTAAGGGGTTAGAAAGGGTTGGGCCTACACAGATGATGCATGCAGACACACCTGGTCCAGTGACAAGAGGCCCAAGCACAAGTCCCACAGAAAGATCACACGTAGAGATTATAGCAGAATCTTTGTGGTCATTTTTAGCTGTTGCTAGAAAAAGACAGATGGATAAAGACAGACATGTTGAACTTCCGTCTACTCAGGGAACCCGGATGGATGTTCCTGCAAACAAACCAGCCAGAAGACGCTATGTGGATACATTTAGAGACGTAGTCATAGGAAACTACATGAAGAGTTTGAGAACCAAAAGAAGCACCCAAGAAGATAATTATGAACTAAATGAGTATCTGGACAGCACAGCAAATTTGGGAAACAGCATATGGTACCAACACATGAATGAAGTTGGAAGACGGACGTCAGATGAACTATTGAAATAGATGTCCTAACTGCACACTACATAGTGCACCTAGCTTCTTGTAGTACAAGAGGCCAGTTCATGGGTCGAACAGCCTTTCTTAAATGGGCAACTGAATGGACAGATTCAAATGAGGATGACTATGTTCAAGATATAAAGACAAAAAACAATGCCAAAACAAAGAATATTGTGATCAGATACGAGAAACCTGGAGTAAAAGGAAATGGAATAAGAAGAGAATTACATAAAAAACTGAAAGTTCCAGGTCAATCTACCGAAGACATCTGAAGATGGAAAAACAGAGGCCAGATGTAGATTTGGGGAACTGTTCTATAACCAGATGGCTGGGAAGAAGGAGTAGAAATCTGCAGAGAATGGGTAATAATGGGTCACTACCAACAAACAATAGAGAATGCACAAATGCTGTGTAAACCATTATGGCCAAAACTTGCTAAACTACTGACATGGGTCGAAGACAGTGGAGGACCCCTGCAGATAGTACCAATGGAAAGTTCTAAATGATGCGTCAGGAACAATGGTACAAGAAAAATGGGGGATAATCAGAACTGTCAACTGACCTTCGATGCACCAGGAATGAATATCGGAACAGCAGTAATCATGGATCATTATTGGGCTTTTGGGTCCAAGGCCTATATCAGACTGCCTAAAGATTGGGGAGGAATCTGCACATTGGTGAATGTTCATGTTCATGTATTGGTAATCCCTAAAAGTGACCTGAACATTGATAGTTTCCCAAAAGCAGATGCTCATCTGAGGAAGAAGAAATCTGTGGAGCTGATAAATCGAATAAAGAGAGAGAACTACTTCTCTGCTAAATCAATAGAAGCCTTTGATGCTATCCCGTACGAGCATAGACTGTTCAGCCAGACTTCTTCAGTGTTTATGTTGATCTTCATGCCAAGGATCCAGGTTGGAGCAAATACCAAGCGGCTTCAGATGACCAGATGGGAATTGCTACAGATGATTAATACAACCATAAAAGGATTTAATGCAATCAGAGAAGAGATGAGAGCCATAGGACTGACTCTCCAGAACAGATGCGTCCTGGACATGATCACAGCTATGGATGGAGGTGTTTGTGCCAAAATCGAATGTATACCTTCTAATGATGACGAGAATGGAACATTGAGAGAGGCCATAGACATGCTGACGAAACTCCATGGCCAGATGATAGAAGAGGTAGAAGACATTGCTGATGACAGCTGGTTTGGATCACTCTTCTCGTGGGTTCCACAATGGATGACAGATATGTTAAAATTTCTTTGAGCTTTGTTATTATTAGTGATGTTTGAATTCTGTGTGATCAAGATAATAATCTCACAGTATAAAAAGACAGAAAAAAAAGCCATAGGGATGAAGATTATGATTGATGTTGAACCAGGATGGAAGCCTAAAGATCTGACTGATGAAGAAATAAGAGACTTTGTGAAGGCCAGTATCCATGCACCTGAGAGAACAAAGTTCCTGTATCCCAAGGACCATAAGAGGTATGCGGGAAGATGGATCTATTGCAGTCCAAGTGGACAGTGCATGCTCACGACATGGAACAAGAGTGAGCATGTGAAAACAGCTGGATGCTTGAAGAAGTCATAAAAATATGCATCCCTAAGAAGCATTTCTTCAGACCGGGATGTCTAGATGTAGAAGATGATGTGAGAGTGGTCGATAAATCGCCCAGAGGGGCGAGTGTAGAGGAGGAGCCAAGTACCCCACTCCAACTGCCCCGTCTACATTACCTGAAAAGTATTAACCAAAGTATGTGACGTATACTGAACAGGTAAAACAGCAAAGAGAAGAGTGTGGGCTCTGTGCAGTACCCATAAGAATACCTATACCTTAGAGAATATGGGAGGTAAATTACCCATTGAGGAAACCATACCTGCATACAAGACAATATGATGGGCATTTGAACGAGATTCCTGAAGAAGCAGAGAAAATAAATGGCAAAGATGAATGGTGATGTCATACAAATTTGAATCAACACCCATATAGAAGGATAACTGGACCAGAGAGGCAGACGATTAATAAAGCACAAAGAGGTGCCAAGGATAAGTGACATCTTGGGATCAAGATGAAGAGACTTATGCCATAGACCTGATGAAGATACTTAGATAGTTTAAACGTGTACAGATGCAATGAAACGCAAGCAGCAAAGCAATCATGAAGCTAGCTAGATGCTTTTAAATAGATTACACTGAGGCAAGCGCCAACATATACATATATACCTCTATAGATATATAAGTAAAGGATGAATGTTTCCACTATGTATATGAGCAGTCCTGAACGAGGCAAGAAGGCCTCATTTTAGTGTTGCAGGTGAGAAAAGCAATTGAATTAAATCGAGTAAAAGTTCAGCTAAGGAGTTCACTGAGCCAAGAAAGCCAAGGTCTTATCAAACTGGAATTGGCTGACATTGGATACAATTAGCATGAAAGAACAGAAGATTCTGTTGAGAAAGGTTAACCAAAACAAAAGACGTCAGTGGGCGATTGAGAATAAAATCAAATACACGAAAAGGCTCAATTTCATGGTGCCCAGTCACGTGATAGAAGGAAGTTGGAAAAACGAGATGATCACACCTACGCACAGAGGCCGGCTTGTGCCCATACTCCTTAAAAATTCTCAGAGAACAGTACAGACTCAAGGCCAACTTCAAAGTACTAATTGACACTGGACCATTGAGGTGATGATGGATGATATGCTAATTGGTGGGAAGCTTGTGCTAAGAAGAGCTCACCCGCATCTGGTTGTTCAGTCTGCGTGCTGCTAACGTAGGAGGAAAAGTACTGACGGTGGTTAGAAGCCAACCAATTGTAGGGGACCACGTAGTTGGGGGTCCTACAGTTTGTGTAGCCAATGGGACGTCATACATTTAGTGACGTTCATAGTGGCCAATTTGAAGGGAGGGCTTAGTTGCCCCACCTGATGTTAACTATCCAATTATTTCTCTCTGTTACTCTATACAGATATGGAAACTATACTTAGTTATTCACTTAGATCCAATCCCACCTCAGGTTAGGTTTTTGTAGTTTGCCATGTAGGATGACATTGGTAATGATGCAGGTCAAGACATCAGTGATGACCAATTTCGGGTGCAAAAGCCCATGTTTTTTATGAAGTAAGTAGAGTCAGAGTATCGTGGGATTTGCTGATGTTCGTTGTACTCCCAGTTGAAGATACTTGACATTAAAACAGACAAACTTTGCCAACTATTTGTGTCGTCTTGATTATTGATATATGAAAAAAATCTTCATCGCCATCCATCTCCAGGGTACCACTACTCATCTGAAAGGGCTGTTTGGGAACACCCAGCTCAGTCGCATGCAATTGAAAGCGTGTTTTCGAAAGTCTCTGATTGATACAAACAATTTAAAGGCACACAGGAATTACAAAACTTAATGTATTAAATGAAAATATTCAAACCATCGCATCTACCCATATTTCTAATGCTGCATTGCATGACAAATTGAATGAAACAAGGCAAGTTACTTACCTTGAAATCTTTACATATTATGTATGTGCTGAACAGCAGAGAACACTCTTTTTAGAAAACTGCATCATTTGAAATATTGCATTAAAGGAAAACTATTATTTTTAAAGAAATCAAGAGAATGTAAGCTTTCTCTATATAATTCTCAACATTTGATGATATTGCCTAAGGTGAACATAGAACCTTATATTGCAAACTGTTCAAATGTTACAGAACCATTCAATATATCAACAAAGAGGACAATTCATAATTATCATAGTTCAGCCAGCTCCAATGGGTGTTATTTTTCAAAGTGAAGGGAACTTTGTGAAATGAACTGTAAAAGAGGTGAACTTAAAGGATTTTTCAATTGCAGCCAGAACCTTATTTGTGAAACAAAAATCATCAATAAGCATAGGGCCCCAGTGTGGCAAATAACATTAAAGACATCAAGAACCACCCTCTGATGAATATATCACAAAAACTGGAATTGTTTATTTGTCTTGAGGATGGGGACTCAGGATATTTTGTGTTTTGAACTGTATTTTGGAACTTGGGGAAGGGAACCCCGAGTACTGCTTACACTTGTATTATTTTGAAACTTAAGGCAAATCTTATGACTTTTCATAAAAACTGCTTTATACTTGGGGAAGGGAGATGAAAGAACTCTGCAAGCTGAACCAAGTTCTGAACTGTACATAGAACACTATGTTGTTGGTTACTTACATCCCTACATGTTGTATAAAAGTAGTTGTGAGGGCAAGTATAGGTTTTGGACACACATTCTTAAATTGAATTTATTGACTCTGACTTTCCTTAGTTTTGGGTTTGGTAGGGCTGTCCCACTATAGTATAGAGCAAGATTTTTCCATACTGATATTTAAGTTAATAAAAGTTTTTGTTTTGAACTTTGAATCTCTTGTCTGTGTCTTACTCCAAGATGCCCTCACAAAGGCAGATGCAGAAACCTTTAATGTTGATAGATGCAGGTGGGTAGTGCCCCTTACCGGTGTGTTGTTATGAAAAAAAAAAAATGTTTGTGGTTGTTACCGACCGTGCAGATTAGCCATATGGACAGCCGTCGAACTGTGGAGTCCAAACATTTACATGATTTTTGATAGCAGATGGGTAGGGTCTGAATCTATTAAGTACACTGGACCTGCAGGTCATCTGAAGAAGTGTGGGAGGTATGTGGATACAACATTTTAGTAGTGAGGAGATGAGGGTGGAGGAGTGAAGGTGTTGTTTCCTGGATCTTGGTTGCAGATTTCACTCAGCTTAAAGTGCAGACAATTGTTACGCAGCAGAGGTTCTATGAATGAAATTGGTTTCCCCATGATGGAAGTGCAAAGAATTTTTAAAATTGCTTGTCGTAAGTTAGCCCCAAGTTTCTGCTGCACAGTTTTTAGCCAGATCATGAGTGGATCATTTTGATTGGTTTTATTAAAAAAATATTAGTTTGAAGAACCAAATATGCAAACACCTTACGATTTTGACCAGGCATGGCAGCGTGCCTGGAAGATTAAAGGACACAAGCCGTCTCAGCAGATGTATATGATGCTGAGATGGGGAGCTAGTGATGTGTCCACTAGAATGTGGGTACAAGAGTTTTTTTTAAAGAGGCTTCTGGCCCTACCCAGCAGGTCTCCAAACACCACATTACATCTTGATTTCGGCTATTAAAGAATCGCCCATGACAACAAATTAAATATCCTGTTTTATTGGTCCAATATTTGGAGTAACCCTTGGCTAGTGATGTACAGATGCTGATCTATGTACCTGTGTGACTAGGCACAACGTATTAGATCTGGTTGAGGTTTGTGAGAGGTTACTTACAAATATAGAACTGAGTCATCTATGGGAAAATCCTGAATTTATTAACAGCTATTCCTAGGGTGAGATAAAAACAACCATTTAAAGATTGGGCTGATGGAACAAATGGGAGACTGTACACCTGATGGCCTGCTATCTGGTTACTTTAAGGCAATAGTGATCAGAGACTGAGAAGGTTACCGTCATTGCCTGTAGAAGATGGCACCTAGGGTGGTAAGCAGAAGGATTCATAGAAGTGCTTTTCTCTCTTCTTTTCTTGTGCATGGTTTCAACATCCCCCCGGTTCACAAGGATGCCATGGCACTGTGGTAGGCCTAAATGCCTGGCCACAGTTAAACCACAGACATGCTCATGTCTTTAAATATTTTGCAGAAAAGGATAATCCCTGGTGCTCTGAGACTATTATGGTGGAGATGTGGCACAGTACAAAAACTTTGTAACATAAAGAAGAAAAGATTGGCGATCTTTGACATAACGAACCTTGGAAATGCTGCAAATTGTTTCAGGAAGTTGCGAAGGAGGCAAATTGTCATTTCTGACATTCAACCACTTCCAAGACTGTTGTTATTAAAAGGTTTTCCGAGTGTATAAGCTGCCGAGGTCACCATTTCGCTTGCCTGTGTGTCCATTTTGGAGCAAACTCACTTCTGTTTCATGTCAATTCTATGCACGTTCTGGCTGAGGGGACCTTCAGTACTGATCTTTGGGCGCGCTGCTGTTCATGCTGTGGACTTGCAGTCTGAAAGATTACCTCCCTATTCCTCAGTCCTGTGAGGTGGGTTTACAGTGGAATGAAGCACTCTAAAACAAGCAAAAGGTGTCATAACCTTATGGTCAATGCATAGTGACATACCATGAGGGAAGGGTGCCAGCCTTTAACTGCATACAGAAGGGTAGACATCCCGACATTCCCAACCTACACTGTTTGTCGCACATCCAATCTGCCTGCCACATAGTCCAGTGAATATAGCATACATAAGGAGTTCATCACACATTTTCTCATAGTTGGTGTCTACGTATTAATAAACCTTGATAGCCTCCTCCCAAGCAACGCACAACCTTGTCTCAATATGAAATAGAATAATGTATATCATCACATGACACGGAACAAACTCTTAATAATAACCTTTTTCGCATCAAGGAGCCAGACATTTTCAAATGTACCATAATATTTCAATCACCGTCTTCCCTTGCCTTCTGTTACCAGCAACATTCACAATTTGACCTGGGATACAATGCATAGAGATGCTCGGGCAAATAAGCCATCAAACCTCCACTCCAGGATTGCCCGAGCACACTCTCGAACTCTGAATGCAGATGCATCCAACATTACATTGTGTACTCACAGTTCTCCAAATCTGCCTTGGGAATCCAACCCAATTATTATAAAACGTTAGGACTAATCTGTCTCCTCCCTTTTGCAGAGCAGTGGTGCAGCTAACATGACCGACATGTTACGTGTCAGAATGCAGTCTCGGAGACCAAACACCAGACTGCACACATTCAACTGATCTCTCAATACCACCACAGCTAATGTTAGGATGCAGCTACCATCAGGTAATTGCCTCATCTGCTCACATATTGAGTGCACCCAAGCACCCTATGCCACCTTATTCTCTCGACTGACCTGGACTACAGTCCCTGAGGGCGTTCAACCCACAAGCGCTTTGAGGTCATAGCAATGACATAGAGAGTGCTGTATAAATGGCAAATAACATAACATGCACCCATGCTATAAAAGAAAAGTCTTCCCCTGCTGCACGCCGCCTCCCTCCCTGTGTTTGTAGCATCTATTTCATGATTTCCCATCCTCTTATCTTCCCCTTGCTCAATATCTTTTCTCCAGCAGATTAAGGTCTGAATACACCTGGAAAGGGCACATAACATGGCGCCACGGGCACTCCTAGGTGCTCTGAAAGTATTATGGTAGTGATTGGGTGAAGTGTAAAAACATGTTAACGAAACAACATAACTGTATTGAACCTCCTTTTATCATGACATTGTACATATGGCTACGCTTGGGTATTTTACCACTTTCCACTTCTCCATCTGACTAGAATTGGTGTTTTGGTGATTCTTGCCCTTAATTCTCGAATATAAGAGAGAATGAACCTCACTTTCTCTTTCTGTGCCCACTTCATTCAAGAGCATAAAAGTACTGGCTGAGACAAATCATGTGAAATGTAAATGTCTACTCATTGCCGGCTGCACTTTTGGCAGGTAGTTTGACTATGCACTTATTTGTGATTCATGACCATCCAAACACTTGATTTGGGCTCAGAGGTTCCCTATAACATTTGCAATAGTTTGAAGAGCCTCAAGTGAAAACAATTTTGGTCAAAATGGGTCCAGCTTTGTACATATTCCTTGTTTGATGTTATTTTACATTGTCATGATGGCGGGTGCTCAAGGCCTGGTGGTCTTACCATTGTTGGAAATGTACTGCTTGTCATAGTTAGGCATGCCATTTGGGCCATAGACCTATATCTCTGCGTGTGAGATATTATAGTCTTATGGACTGAGGGATAGGTCATTATTGTGTGATAGTGACCTGCCACCAAGTTATGGCCCATGGCGAAGCAGATGGCTATAAGTTGGGTAAAGCCCATTATGCTAAGCAATAATTAACCCTCCTAAGAACTATAAGGCTATTAGCACATGGTGGTAGTAGCAATTTTGGGTATGTTTGGAAGTTTTGGTGGCAAAGTAAAAACTTTTTTTAAGAGTGAGTAAAGTAAACAGACTGAGTTAGTAAATTAAATGTAGTTTTATTTTGCAGTATTCAAATAAAATGCTAGTCTTCATAAGTTAATCATTGTAATTGCAACTTGGTTGAACTGGAACAGGTTTAACATGGGCATGTATTAGGTGTCATGTAAAAGTAAACGGCTTCTCTATAAGAAAGTGTACGTATTTTCTAATGTTTTTGCTTTATCTTTCTTGTGTTAAATAGCATGATGCAGCAAAAAATGGTCCTCCCATAAAGGAAGTGTGTTATTATACAAAAAACGTGTCTGGAAATTGCATTGTTGTTTCCCTGTCTGCTGCTGAAGATAGAATGCTCAGAATGCAGTCAATATCAGTAGTTATTGCCTGCACTCTTTACATTCTGATTTGCTAAGAGGAGGTCAATAAGGATCTCCATGTGCTAATCCAACGTTATAGACTGAGTGTGAGGTCATTATCACCGGCATTAATGATCCCTCCCGAGGTCTATAAGGCTATTAGCACAAACTGGTTATGGCACTATGGATTTTGGAGTTGTGGTGAAGTGAAAACATGGGGGCTCATTACGAGTCCGGTGGTAGCCGCGCCGGTAAAACCATCAGGCTGCCGCCGGGCCCATAGGGAATTACCGGCTCCGGACTTGCCGGACTTACCAGGGCATTACAGCCCCGGTGGTCCAGTAATTCCAGAGCCGGCATTCCGTTACTCCCCATTCCTGTGGAGTATAGGACTCCACAGGAATGGGGGCAGTGGAAACACTGGCACCATGCGGTAATGGTGCTGGTGTTTCCTCGTCCGTGTGCGGCCAGTGGTGTTACGCCCACCAGGTCAGACCTGGCGGGTGTAACACCACACGGCCACATAACTCGGAGTTAGCCTGGCTGGAAAACGGTGCCTGTACAGTTTTACCGGCACCGTTAAATCCGGGCCAGCTAACTCGTAATGAGGCCCACAACGGTTCATAAATGAAATGTAGATGGGTTAAGCAATATTGAAATAACAGGGTTGTTTTTAAAGTGTAATCATTTTAATTGTTAAGTGGCTTTAAGGAGAACAATTTTAACATGAACGTGCCTTAAGTGCAATGTAAAAGAGAATGGTTTCCCTGTATGGTACGAAAGTGAAAACGTTTATTTTTTTTGCTTTTACTTGGGTTTGTAAAATTAGATTGGAGTGTCTGTTTGAAGGAAACATTGGAACTTGGTTGCACTGGAAGAATTTTACGCGAGCATGCTTTAGGTTTCATGTAAAAGTAAAGTTTTCTAAAGAAAGTAAAACATTTCGACATGTTTTAGCTTCCTCTTTGGTGTGGTAAATTGGATGTTGAATTAATAAAAAAGGCGTTGCAGAGTGGGAGTGGCGTGTTAAAAGAAATCTTGTCTGTAGATTTCAATGCTGTGCCTTTGGAGTGAGAATATTCAGAATGCAGTCAATACCAGTAGAAATTGACTCCACTCTGAACATTCTGTATGGCTGAGAGAAGGTTAACAATGGCTTCCATGTGCTAATTACATTCATATTTTATGCAAATATTGTCAATTTTAATTAGCGTTAACATACATGAAATGTTTGGATAGGCACATTTTCTGGCATGTTGATGAAATGTCTTGTAAAGTTTTTAATATTGTGTAGAATCTGTTCTTTCAATTACTTGCTGTTGTAATCCTTCTGAAATTAGTTGGCTGAGTCCTCTCATTGGTTTTTATTGTTGGATGTACTTGTTTGATGAATTGTTTGATCTGAATAAAGAGGCTGTGATGAGGATGACGTCAGGGATGTAGTGGGAGACAGTTCCAGAAGGTGGATCCTTCGTGACGGAGCAATCTTCCTCTATATTGAATGTATTGTGGCTGGTGGCGAACACGGTCTGGAACGCTGATTGAGGAGCAAGGAGGCTGTCCAGAGATGTTGGGTGTCAACAATTGCCACATTCCTGAGTCGTTGGTATAATACTGCTAATGGGGAAACCTGCAGAGTCTGGATGACTGAGAGAGGAGAAAGGAGGCTGCCCAGCAGGAGTGATTGGATGCTGAGAATTGATCCATTCCTGATCTGTTGGCATATTGAGCTGATGGGGAAATCTGTAGAGTCTGGATGTCTGAGGGCCTCATCACGAGTTGTGCGGTATCCCGGCTGTAATACGCCCAACTGTAATAGCGTTAGGGCCAACCTGTCCAGCGCTACAACCGCCGTATCACGGGTTGGGCGTTAACGTTAAATCCCCATTCCACATCTGGTCCTTTGGACCCAATGAGGAATTTTTGGCCCAAATACTGTGTGGCAGTAATTATGGCAAAACATGGCGCTAAATAGGATTTTCACCTTCAGAAAAAAGCTGGAGGTAGAACAGCCCATTTAGGGCCGAACTCGTAATACCATTACCGCCGCTTTTAAGGGCTACCGCCCAACTGATGAAGAGGCACTGAGAGAGGAGAAAGGAGGCTGTCCAGAAGGATAGGTCAGATGCTGAGAATTGAAAGATTCCTGATTAGTTGATAATGAAATCATCTGTACTTTCTGTTCCCATGTAAACCCAACTTATGCACACTTGACATCTTCAAAATAAATACACACCTGTTTTGAAGATTTGTGCAGTGCGGGTGTTTGTTTATTACCAAGTGGTGTCACTACGTAAGTGGTTTTAGCCATATTTGGGGGCAGAACACCCAACACTTTGGGGAAGATCTCTGCTTACGCCAAGATTTTTTGAATAGGTAAGGTGGGTGGAATAAACTTCCATATGTTGTTTGAGAGCTGAATGATGTTATCAAATGCACAATGTTTTGGGAATATCCAATAATATGTGTTATTAGATGTTGAGGTAGAGATTTTAACAACAGGTCAAAACTCAGGATACTGCTTTGCAAAGAAGAGACAACTGGATAGACAATAACAATAATAGTAATAATAAATGGTAATAATAAACAATATTGTCAATAATTTATATACCACTTCTGGGCGGATTCCTCCCACTTCTAGCTGTTTTCATTCCCCAATTTAACAGTGGCAAGCAGTTGGCTCACTTGAGCTTGAACTATGGGTCTCTTTCCTCCAGTTGTCTCACTTGCTCGCTAACATGTGTGTTCGCATGTACTTCTCCTGATGTGCTGTGACCACATTTCTCTAGCAGATGCCACTCCGCCGTTTTGCTATGTGGCATGCAGTGCCACTATGTAACACCATTCACTGCACCATTATTGTGTGAGGTGCCATGAGTTCACCTATGCACATATGTCTTGGATGCCATTCTGCTTTGTTTCACTACTCATTGTAGTGTCACACTGATCACAAACAGGGCCACTTCCAAAATGGCAGGGGCAACCTGGTGTGACATGGCTCGCATGTCAATTGGCCTCGCACACCTCCAGCAGGCCATCCGAGTATGATTTTGAATTCTGAAATGTTTTATTATATATTTGTTTTCAAGTTAGCAGCCAAGGTTGGGGGCACTAGCCAATCAGGGTGCTCAGAACGCAGACTCTATTCCCTGGTATAGATTTCATATCCTAGCAGTCTGATTGCTCACGCCCCCCTCCCCCACCAGTCCACGGTAAAACCCTACTCTGATCCCCCAGCCCGACCAGTCCATTCACTTACCATACGCAGGATTTGAAACCTCTTTCGAACTTTAAAAATTAAACAGAAAACACATCTGTGTTATCTTTGTAGCCTCATCCACCAAACTGTTAAAGTAATCCTTTCCATGTCGATGACTTGATCTTTTTTTCAATTGTTTGGGTTCGGCGGGCGAGGTTAACCATGTCAGACGACCGACCTTAAAATTATGCCCTGCCCCCAGAGGCCTGGTGTATCACCTTATTTTTTTTTTTACCATACCTGAGTTTGGTTACTTAGCGCTGATCGGGGATTCGAACCTCCGATGCTCTGCATGGTTTTGCTTTCAAGACCAGTGCACTGCCCCGGTGCTATCCACCTGTAATTTCTCTGGTTGATTACGCAGCAGCAGTGGTTCAGACCTTTCCTCCACTTACTAATACTTGGCGAAGAGGAAAGCTTTCAGGCTGCTTGCTGAGAAAAACTACAACAAAGGTGAGTTTTCAATTTTTGCTTTATAGTAAATAGGTGGAAAACTCAAATAAGGTTTAGGACTATTTACCTGAGGTTTTCATTTACCTTGTGGAAAGAAACTGGGATATAAACCTTTTCTTCAAACTGATTACTAAAGTTGTCCACTTTTTTACAGATAAAAAAAGCCTTCAAATTATTTGTGTGTGGAATTTCTCTTCAGAAAACTAAGCCAAACAGCTCTACTATAGTTTTCCATTATTCACTGATTGAAAAACCCACAATTCCGTTTTTTTGCAACAGACCATTTCAGCAAATTAAATGAACAATCTTTCCCAGAATTTTTCCATTACTTTGCTGACAGGAAATCCTGCAAACGGGTTTTTATGAGGAATTCATTTGGTGCAAATTTGCCAGAGGCATAATTGGAAAACAATTTAATCACTTACACAATTTTGTGAGGGGATACATTATGAATTTCAGCCAATTAATCCGCTTCAACATCACCCACCTCCAATTTGCATCTTTTTCTGAGGCCTTTTAATTTTCACTGTGGAAGTGCACCCCTTGAAGCATTTAAAATGGTGACAATGGAATGCTTTCCTTCGATACTGCATTTTTAGGAATAGCGAATAGTGGAGAGCCAGACAGTTTCAATGACCTTATTCAAGATGGCTGTGTGAAATGAGGATATAGTCATTACTCCTTTTAATAACCGTGGGTGCCACTGCGTGGTCAGTGAGAATGCCCAGCTACACAATTGGCTGACCCTTTTGAGATCCTGCCATATGCCCCCGTTCCGAGTTTGGTGGTATCCTGCCGGAATCACTGTTCAGACCACCTAATATCCTGGTATTACTGGCATATCATGGGTGGCAGAAACACTGGTTACTCTACATTGCAGCTTTTCTACTGGCAGGTCAGGCCTGGAGGTAGATCCGTGGCCACCACTGGCAAACTTGTGTTTCCCCGGTCCAGTAGAAATGCTGGTGCTGGTATTAACAGCAATTTTACTGTCATTTTTCCTGGACCGGGGAAACTGTAATGTGCCTCTGTGTCGTGAAAGTACAATGTCTCCCTAACCTCCACGGGCCTCTTTATTTAATGCTGAAAATAGATACCATGCGAGGCATCACGACCTTCCAAGTACGTCCAATTCATTAGCTGGGAGTACATCGGTGACTATGCCTCTAAATTGGGCCACTTTATAGCATGATTGCCGCTTGCCACTTGCTGGCTGCACTACCACCTATATTTATTTATTTATTTTACTTTTTTATTTATTCTGTTCTCTCCTCTGTTCCGCATTTTCCACTTTCTCCCCCATCCCATGCACTTTCTCCCTTTTCCCTCTACCATGTACTTGCGCGTTCCTAATGTCACTGGGCCTAGTGAGACCGTTGTTTTTGTTCTATCCTGTTCCCCTCCCTTTGCCTGGTCGCACTCTGAAACACTTGTGTATGAGCGCGATATAAATAAAATATCATACAATATCATATATGATTGAAAGCTGGAAAAAGGAAGAACCAGTTTTCCGAATATTTCAATGACACCTCATTATTTCCCCATTAAGTTCCCTAAATTAGAGGACGGGGCTGTGATTCCGAGCACTGTAGAAGAACTAGCAAACAGAGGAGTAGGTTCATTTTAATCATGGCCATCTGACCCACCCAGTGCATGTGTAGTCAACCCCTCTTTGCCTTATCAGATGTATGAGTTTGCAATGGGGGCAAAGTTATGTACAAACAAACAGAACACATCTTTGGGTATGGTGATGAAGTTCCATGTTTTGGCTGAGTGATGGGATTTGGGTGACTATGGGGGCCATGTGCCTCCACCTGGTCGCGGGCCGAATGAACGGAAAAGGTTACACAACTTGCCAGAAAGGGGGAGGCAGGGAAAGTGCATCAATAACCCTCTCCGTATTGCCTTTTGAAACCCCTAATCTCCCCATTGGAAGGGTGTTATCCCGTATGCCCTTATTACTCGAAAAGCCCCCACAATCCTGTACTTTCACAAATCTTTCAAAACATGGCTTTTTCAACAGCACCTGACCATGGACTAATCCTAATTCATGCACTTAATGCAGCTCATAGTACTGCACTACTGTTAAAGGATTCCAGCCCAAACAGTGACTATCCACACCGTCTACTGTGCTCTGGTCTACGTCCACGCTTTAAACAATAAAATACAAACATTAAATAAATGTTCAAAAATCCAGCTAAGGGGGCTGATCTCACCTCCCAAAATTCCCATATTTGACCTATACGTATGACCCCCCTCACCCTTTTCCATAGAATTCATGTCTCCCAAAACCCTGGTGGACCTGGCTCACTCATCAGAGGAAAGTGGGGTTTTCCATCATCAAGTATGTCATGAGATGTTACCAGGACGTGTTCAATGCATGCTCTCCAGTATCAGCAAAGTACCAACAAGCAATGGAGCAGGAGAACCCAGGGTCCGGCAGCCCTCAATAGGCGAGCATACAACAATGGTTTGCTGTCTGGCTTGCAGAAAGGAAAGTGCTCAACCTTTCTGTGTGGGTTCTTCAGCAGGAGAGAACAGCACCCGCTGTCCTGGAAAAGATCTGGAGACTCGAGTTTGTAGTTGTTGGAGAGAGACCGGTGGAAGAAAACTAGGCAATACAAAATGAAGCACAAGAGTTGGGTCAGTGTATTCATGCTTGGCTGTATGGTCCAACCAGCTGTAGAGCACATTTTACATTTTGAGAAAAATTCACTGTGCTAAGCTTTTTGGGCTATGCAGATGAATGTGGTTTGATGATTGGGGTGGCCTTAAATGTATCCGACAGAACAACCCCCACCTGCTCTTCCATGACTTTTTGTTGAGGGAGAGTAGGGCAGAGTGGGGTTAATTCGGCAGAATTCTCCTTCATCAGGAAGCGGCATCCTCCCGTCTTTGGGTTGGTGGTTAATGGGCCGGCTCATTATAATATAAAGGAATGCCACCCTTTTATTCTGAATTTCTGAATTAGGCAGTTTGCAAAGGTAAGGTGGGAGGAGATAGAGAAAGAAGTGTGAAGAAGATGGGGGGGGGCAGACCAGTAGGAGCAGGGAGTAGGGGCAGACAAAGTGAAAGGAGGGACAAAGAGGGGCCATATATGGTAGAAGAAACAGTAAGAACAGGAAAAGGAGGTAAGCACTAATACCTGAAGAGAGAAATAGATAAGGGACGATAGAAGAGAATAAGAGAGATATAAGAAAACAAAGGTGAGATAAGAAGTGGAGACTGATGGAAATCCCAGAACATCTGGAGAGGCGGTGGTTGGAAAGGAAGTAGTCAACCAGGAGAAGGCAGAAAAAGTAAAGAGAAAAGTGAACGAACTAGAAAGGAAAGGTATTTATGAAAAGGAGGAGGGTAGATGAGAAGGTGTGAAGATGAAAGAGGAAAAGGAAGAACGAGAGATACACAATGAATCAGTGAGGGCCTGAGAGGAGGACATTGGGAGAGAAATATGGAACCAAAGGGAGAAAGAGCAAACAAGGAGGAAGAAAGAAAAATGGTGCAAAGGAGATGAGTACAATGACTACTGTGATAATAACCCTATTTCATATAAAGAAGGTGTGGGATGTTCTGACCCACTAGGCTCTGCCCTGCAACATCACTGTGTGCTGCTTTCATCAGAAACAACAGGATGGCCACCAAAAAGGTCTATGTGCTAAAGATCTCTGAGAAGTGCGCAGGGAAACCTGAAAAATAGGCCGCCAATCCATTTGCCTATGTCAATGGTAGAACAGGAGACCACACTGCCAAAACCTGTCATTGGGCTGCCCACAGAGTGAAATGGAACTATTTGAAAAGGCAGTGTTGCATTGCCAGAAAAACCCAGAAGTGCTTTCAAATCCGTTTTTTCTTGACTGTTGAAAGTGCAAAATCATGGTTCCCAAACATCAGAAAAGATCCAACATCCTTGTTGGGTGGTAAACATCACTTTATTTAAAGAATCCATCTAAGCACAATGTCAGGAGAAGCACATTTCATCACAAGAAAATCCACATTGAAAAAGGTGCATGACTGGAAAAATCTGTCAGATATGGGCGCAGTACCGCTGCTTGCCTGTGTCAGAGCTGTCCTTTACTTTTACTGTTAGTTAAACTTATACATTAAGATCAAATTGTAGAAAAGAAGAGACTTGTCATCAAAAGCAATATAGGCTGCTACAATGCAATTTCTATGTTTTAAAAAGACTGGAATGAAGAGATCTGTGGGTATATTTGTTGAAAATGTAAAGTTTATTTTAGAAAAGACCATTTTAAAACAGTGTTTTAAAAGTGAACTAATGTTAGCCACAGTACTTCAAAGGCATCTTCCCTCTGCTCTCTGCCCAGGAACTGTCATTGAGTTGTTAATGGAGGTGGGAGGATATTTTGGCCTGTTGCTCTGAGGAGAGACAAAAGACTCACTTGATTGAAAAGATATGCAGATTCAACTGTCAACAGAAAACAACTGCCAGCAGGAAGGGAGCCTGAGAGTGCTCTGGCCGAGCCAAACCTTGGGGGCGGGACTGACCCACAAGAAAATATCTTTTTGAAAAAGACTCACAGAGAACTGAACAAAATTGTTAAAAATCTGTAAATATAGTGTTGTTAAAATGAAATTTCTGCTCACAGTTTGAAAATACTCTGAAATCTGTTCAGAGACAGGACTACCAAAATGTTGATGTTGTAGCGATTGTGATAATGCTAGAAATATGAAACTTCACAGGATTATGCCCAGATGTCATGCGCCTGTATGGAGAAAAATGTAGACAGATCTGACACTGGGTACCCTACCAAAAGCGCAAAAAACTGTAAAATTGGAACTAAAGCTCTCACCGAGATGGAACTCGGACAGATACGTGCTGTACTAAATCTGTGATGTGAATATGTATTATTAGCAAGTTGGTGATATTGTAAATATGATTTATGTGAAAAATAGATTTACTTTACTGAAACAAAGGGGAGGTACTCCCTGGATTGTGAAATGCAGCATCACTATGACACTAGATTTCCTTCTCAAATCAGGAGAGGGGAAATCCTTTAACCAATAGGAATCCTAGAGGATGTGCTTAGATGATTCGGCCTACCCACCCCTTTGGGAAATGCATACATAGGGACAGTTTACGACATAGAAACACACACATTCACCCATCAACTGATTGTCGGTGAAGCGCTCTGCAGGAGAAACCAGATCCAAGACTCCAGAACTCTGAAAACAGAAGACCCAATTCCAAAGCTGAACCTTCCTCAGCTGGCCTTTAAAATCTTGAGACCTGATTTTAACCCCAGACTTCCAAGGGGAACACAACAAAACCAATAGAACAGCCGGGCTCTGATGTTTCTGTTTCTTGCCAAGAACACTTGCCAGAACCCAGAGATCCAAACCAGTAGAGCAGAGCTGTAACCCAGAACCCACCCGTCAGATCCAGTTCAGAGGCTGTGCAGAGACCAGAGTTCCATGCTGAGTGCAGAACCGGCTGCCTGAATCCTGTCCGGTGGGCTAGCAGAATTCCAGTCCAAAACCTTTGACCAGATCTTTGACGGGCCTATTCCAAAACCATAGTTGTGAGTATTTAGCATAGAATTGTCCATAGACAGTATCTTATCCTTAAGTAATCCTATCCAACCATTCTATCCTATCCAGAACTGCATTGTAGAATCTCTTTTGTCTTTTCTGAATCTTTCCCTTACCCATATAGTCCTTTGTTAATTGTAGTGATAATATCATCTTTGCGCTAATATATTTGCTGCAGAAAGACAAGTGTCTTGGCGGGCAAAAGTCAGAGCAGAGGCGCCCTGATCTGGTGGCTGTCCGTTGGGTATCTTGTATCTTCATAGACTCTCTAGTGTACAGAAAATTCTTGTTTGTAATTCAAAAGCGCATCTTTTTTTTGAAAATCTTGACTCTTTCTGAGAAAAATTGACCTCTACTAAAACCTCTGTAACTTCCATACCGTACATGCTAGAAACGAAATTTAAGTGTCAAATGTAAGCTACCACCATCAGCTTTCAAACAAACCGCATTATAGTTTTGCCGCAATCGCGTTTCTCGCGCGCTGAAAAGTTTCCCACAAATCTGCATTTGGCTCAATTTCATCACATGTAAAATAGCTATTTCTTGCATCTGACCTCAGAATTCAGTTTCCAATCTGCTAGTCATTCAACCATCATTGCTAGTGTTTACCTAAAGCTATACAATGTGACTCCCACTAGTTTTGAATTCCATTTAGAGAATTACCCCCATTTTTAGCATTTTTCCCATTCATTACAAACCACATTCAAAAGCAATTGACCTGTTTTAAAATCATTCCTGTTTCTCTCTGCTTGCTGGGGGAATTGAGATTGAAACTCTATTGGTTGAGATTGTATATTCCTGAAACCTGTTTTCTCTCTTTCCATCTCTATGTTGCATATTAGGGGGGATTGAGTAGTATCAGGGGGAAAGAGTAACATTGCATTTGATTGCACCCATATCAAGTATTATTCCATGCTGCATTATTTTTCTTATCCATACTCATTCTGATTAAAGAGATTGTTGATCGTAATATCACCCCAATGGTGATCATTGTATATATATGAATAGTGTGATATATATATATTGTTCAAATTCATAAAAATAAATCTTTTAACTTTGCAAAACAGCCTGCTTCCTGGTTCAGTGAGACCGGGGAAGGGGGGTTCAAAGAGAGGGGCATGATATAAGGTTACATCATTCAGAAATAAAGGAACCTATAGACATAAAAATATATAATTAAGGGTTCCAATTGTGCATCACATGCTAGGCATTGACTTAGGTGGAGTTGCAGGTTGAAATCACTTACAAAGGTCAGAAGGGACAAAACAGAAGAAGCTGAAAAAGAAGTCTAGAAGACCAGAGGGGAGGATCAGAAGGACCGAGAAGTGTGGGAAATAAAGGAGTACTTAAGGGAGACATTACTAGGTTGGCAGCAAGCATAGGGACAAAGAGGCCAGGAGACAAAGAAGAAGACCTTGCCAAGAACACCATGCCTGACACAACAATTCATACAAAGACTGTGGCAAAGTCCATTAAAGTACTGGGATATCTTTGCCCTTCTTTTCCCAGGCCTAATGCGGCCTGACACATCTTCACACAAATACAAGTGATGTGAGAGTGAAGAGCTCCTAGAACCCTGAAAGGAGGAGTTACCATTATGGGGGGGGAGGGGCACCATCCTGTCCAACCAACAGCAGAGTGACTACGGAGTCCAAATATAAATGTAGTGCAGGGGACACTTGAACCCCCACAGCTTGTGAGTGACTTTATTTTTGAGTGCCCGGAGGTGGAGGCGAGGGAGGCAGAGGGATGGGCTGATGGACTGTGGCTCCCTATTGTCCCAGATCCAGACCCAGACCACCCAGGGCTTGTGGCACATGTCTGTCATAAAGTTAACCCATCTGGACTAACCTATCCAAGTCTTTGGTTGTCTGTTGATCCCTCTGCTGTGACAATATTCACACTTCCTCGTATTTGATCATATTTCAAAACAGTTTAAAACCCGGCCTCTTCTTATTTTACATCCATTCTCCCAGTCCACCCCACTGTACCGGCCAGCATTAAGAAACTGTTACAGAATTCCTCTTCAGCCCTGCGATGGCACCATATCCCCTTGCTCCCTAGTCACCAGTGGTGCATAGGCTTTTGGTTTATTCAGACACATGTGGATGCAATTAGGAAAAAGGTACAACTTGAACAGCTCCATCTCACTATTCACTTACTTTTTTATTCACATTTGGTTTATTGCAAACCTTAACAAAATACACAAATCCTCAAAAACTATAAAACAAACAATTGAAAACAAGACATACAAAGTTTCTCTTAAAGAAATGTATTTTATACATAAACCTACTTGCACATTTCTTGTGCACCATTATAACAACAGTTATCAGCGGCAGCATCACGCATTGCCGCCTAGTTCTGTCGGGTAATATAAAGCGTCCTGACATAGGGCCTCATTCTAAGTTTGCCGGTCCGGAAACAACAGTGCCGGTCCGGAAACAACAGTGCCGGTAAGCTAACCGGCACCATTGCCAGAACTGCTGTGCCTGACAGGTCTGACCCTGCCGGGCACAGCGGCCACAGCAGGCAAACCCGTCACTGAAGCACCGGCACTGTTAACAAGAGTGCCGATGCTTCTGTGTCCCCACTCCCGTAGAGTCCTATGGGACTCTGGGACTTTATGGGAATGGGAACTTACAATTTGTCGGCAACTGACTTTCCGGGCCGCCGGTGTTGTAATTCCCTGGTGGCACCCGGAGGTCAGCCGCCGGTAAATGTTTATGGGTCCGGCAGCAACCCGCCAGTATCTCCGGCACGGTTACCGCCGGACCCGTAATGTGGCCTGTCGTTCTATTTATGGACACATTCACTGGAGAGCCATCCTAAATTGGATCAGCCCATAATAGAAATCAGAGTGTGAGGGGAATTTGAAAAATATACAAAATTAGACTTAGGAAGGGGCACTTGACCTGATGGAGCCCATTTTCACCATTAAAAAGAAAAAAGAATAGCGCCTTTCGCCATTATCTGTACGAAATGCATCCAATATGGTGCATCTTTATACTGTCTACTCCTTGATGGGCTGAAGGGCCGGAAGGATAGCTCAGGGGGCAATGTGTTTGTCTTGGAGGCAAGACAATGCAGAGCAACCCAGTTTCAAATCGCTGTCAGTGCTTAGAGACTGGCATCTGGCATTATGTGTGTTATAAATGTTTAATTAACTAATTTAATAAATCCTCTCTGTTTCCCGTGGATTAGGATTCAAGAAATACTGGCAAGCATATCGTACAGCATGTTCTTATTAATGTTTAATAAGGACCATGTTCTACATGCAGCACATGTATGTGAAGCCTTGCGTTCCATTATCAGAATTATAGCCTCCATCACTAAGTGCAGAGGCTCGAGTCATTCCAGCACTGTGTTGTACAAGTCAGCCCGTTTGGGTGGCAAAATTATTTCTGATATTTTAAAAGCTGTCATCCTTGGGGCTTTACTGTCTGTCCTATTTTGATTTCTTTTATATGGTATGCTGTGCATACGGAAGCCTGTAGCAATTTTCTGTCTGCATCCATTGCTAAAGATCCGCAGGCTCACAAATAAGTACCCACATTCTCAGTGAAAGGCGGAACCACACAACATTTCATAAATCAGCCTCAATTGATTGGAACAATAAGTACAGCCAATACCTTAAAGTTGTCTTTCACCATCATGACAACTGGTGTTGAAAAGGCCTTTGATAGGGTGATGTGGTCCTTCCTTTGTGAAATCTTGAAAACGAATTACCATATGGGAATACATTTAGAAGGGCAGGATAGGCTATAAACAAACACCTAATCGCATCAATATGGGTAAATGGCGCTTCAACAGTTGCAGTTAATTTAGAGAGCACGACAGACATGTCAGGTTGTCATTTATTCCCTATATTATTTGATCTACTGTATATTTAGAAACCATAGTCAACTAGATCAGAGACTCCCTTGATATCTCAATCTTTGCACATGGCAGAAATTGAAAATACACACAGTTGTTTCAACCTTTCATTTTCAGTTCGTATCCCACCTAAATGTTTGAAGCATTATTCAAGCTTAAGGATACATTCAAACCATTATCAGGGCAAGACAAAAACTCTAAGGAAACTGGAAGAATGCTAATGGCCATGCCAGCCAGAGAATAATCCGGATAATTTACAGGAAGTAGGGCGGGTGCAAGAAACCAATGTGATCATTTCTAAATGGCAAAAATATAGAAACTAGAAAAAATTGAAACATTAAATAAAAAAATGACAAAACGGAAGGATTTTGGATATCCCTCTCTGGAGTCAGGAGAACAGAGGAGCATGTGAAGGGAAGGCCTCATCTACCTCCCTGGAGGAGGCAGACTCCTTGCCTTCTTCTGTGCTGAACTCTTGCAGTCAGGCGTTGCGTTGCCTCTCAGGCCTGACTCTCCTAATTCAGCTTGTATTTGTATTTTGTATTTATTTGATACTTATAGAGCGCCTGTACATATCAACAACAGAAAATGAAAAAAATGACATGAAAAGTTTGAGATCAACCCTGCTGGATAAGATGAGATTTCATCGATTTACGAAACAAGGAGTAGATAGTGGTAGAGCGTAGATATAGCATAGGAGCAAGGTGAGCTAATGTGCGGAAGCGTGAGTGGGAACAGGGTGGGGCTGGTACCACAAGACGAAATTGAGAGCTACAATGAAGAGAGCGGGAGGGAGTATAGAATGAGACAATTGAGGGAAGGTAATCCGGGGTAAGACTCAAGAGTGATTTAAAGACAAGGGATAGAAAGTTGAATTTGAATTGAGTGTAGAAGGGGAGAACAGTAGAAGAGACACGAGAAAAGTAATGAACCTATCAATAGCTTGCTTGCATCAAAAGTCAAGAAAGAGCGACGTTTGCGAATATTGAATAGATGATAGCGACAGGCACAAGAGGAGATTGAAATGTGATGTTTAAAGAATAGAGCAGAGTCAAAGTAGAGTCCCAGATTAGGGGCAGTAGATACAATGGGGAGCTGAGAAGGGGGAAATGATATGGATGAGGGAGGCAGAGGGGGATAGTAATAGAAGGGAAAAAGAGTACCTCGGTTTTTGTAGTGTTAAGAGTGAGATAGTGGGGGGACTTCCGGGGTTTGATGACAAATAAGACAGCTGAGTAAGTATGTCAGTCGAGAAGGAAGAGAAAGAAAGGAAGAGTTGGGTGACGTTGGCATAGAAGTGATGGGATAGGCCATGAGAAGAAATAACTTCAGCTATAGGAGAAGTATAGAGAGAGAATAGGAAAGGTCCCATAACTGATCCTTGTGGGACACCGTGAGCAAGAGGATGGAGGTCTGTAGTTGTTCCACCCCATGAGACAGAGAATGTCCGCTAGGACAAATAGGATTTTAACCAGGAAAGAACAGAGACATAAAGACCAAAGGATGAAGAGAAGCTAGCAAGAGTGAGTGATCATCAGTGTCAAAGGCAGCCAAAAGGTCTAGTAGGATAAGAATAGAAGAGTGCTTAGAGTGCTGCTCTATGAACAATGAGTTTAGGACTGACAACAGAGCAGTTTCCATTGATTGCATAGGATGGAAACCAGATAGAAAGCGAGGGAGAATTGAGTTGTTTGACACGAATGAGGAAATTTGTAAATAGACAAGACGTTCAAGTAGTTTAGAGAGATAGGGAAGAAAAGAAATAGGACGAACGTTTGAAACAAGAGAGGGGTCAGCAGACGTTTTTTTAGAATAGGAATAATAGAAGCGTGTTTGAAATAGGAGGGGAAGTTGATGTTAGGAAACTAATGTTAAAGAAGGATGTGAGATAAGATTTAAGGGAGGGATAACCCTTAGAAATCAGAGCAGATGGGGTATGGTCAGTTGGTGCAGCAGTAGGATGAGCACGGATCATCAGAAGAGAGATGTCTTCATCTCTGATGGAAGAGAAATGAGAAATAGAAATTGTAGAACTGCAAGATGGGAGGGAACGGTAGTGTTAGTGTGGAAGAGGAAGAGGAGTCAATAGCGAGGCGAAGAGGGGCCACCTTGATGGAGAAAAAAGAGGCCTAGTCAGAGGCAGATAGGGAAGAGTTGAGTAATTGGTCCAAAGTCGGAGAGGGAAGAAGACGAGGAAGAGTTCAAAAAAGGCGTTGTGGGTGAGTTGACTGTGCATGGAGGAGATCAGAGAAATATGATCGTTTGGCAGCAAGAAGACAGATTTCATAAAAGATGTGATATGATGAGTATGAATTTAAATCGCCCTCAGATTTGGAATGGAGCAATCGCCTTTCAAGTCGACGTAGAGCATGTTGCATCGACTGAAGTTGGGTAGAGAGTCAAGGCTGAGAGTGTGTACAGGAAGGATGGAAAACAGAAGTAGGATAAAGAGTGCCAAGAGATTGCAACTATTGTACTGAGTTAGTGAAGTGGGAGAATGGGATAACACCCTCCCCCCAATCTCATCCAGACCATGGCCTAGGGGATCACGGCCCAGACACCCCCCACGAGGGGAGTTCATCTACTTACCAGATGACAAAGTACCCTGGTTCAAAAACCTACACATACGAGGACTAAGCCCACCAGCACGCCATGCTCAAACCAACGCCTGTGACATGGATCAGCTCGACTAAAACAACAGCCATGAGTATTCATATCGTTAGAGTTGCCATGACGACATAGCCAACAGACAAGAACACACATTCCACCATGCACACTGGTCACTCACACACCAACCCACAGGAAGAACATAGTCAGTGCTACGACGCAGCACACTGTCACACCCACAGACATGCATCGTTGTTATTTTTCACATAGGCCTTCTACAGCACCGCAGAAATGCAAGATGCCTGAAGAGCTCGTGTACATGCTTGCTGACGCTTTTCTCGCCACGCATCCCTATGAGGACACCACCATGTTTATCTAACGCTGCCTGTGACACTCTGTCGCCCCGTAGGCCGCAAGCAAGAGTCCCCAGGCAAGAAATACAAGTGCTGACCATGCAGAACAAGCCCCTAACGAAAGCCCACAGCCAAGGCCACAATGTTGCAACCCGCAAGCCGTGCACCCAGCGCCAAGGTTAAACCTGCAGGTGCCAAGCCTTCAGAGACAGAATACAAAATCTAATGCTCATAATTCTGCTCCTGCTACGGTCTCCCCACACGTGACCAAGCCGAACTGACAAGATGCCAAGCTTACGAGACGAGAAGCCGCCAGGGTCCCACGTCTGGGACACAGGTTGCAACAACGAAGCAGCAAAGATAGGCACCTACAGTGATGGGAAAGACCTGCTCACCAGCCCATAAGTAGACCTGTCCATTGTCCGCACTAACACATAGTTGCTCATTGTTGCTAATGTCAGGTACACCGCGGGCTGGGAACAGCGATGGTCCCAGGTGTGGGGATTCGGGGGAGAACCAATCAGAATACAGGGGGCTTATTACTGACGCCATTGCTCCTAGCCAATCACTAAGGGTCCCCTTGTAACAATTCAGTAGCAACTGTTAGGGACAGCCCAAGTGTACCACCTGAGGTGTCCTCCACCACTAATATCTCTCCCTATAAGGGACATATACTAACTCTACCACTCGGGGAACCAATCCGAAGTGGTGATAGGTTTTGTGATGATTTTTCCCCAGGTGACGCAAGTAGCGCGTCATACTGCTGTAAAAAGGGCCTGCGAGCCCCACTAACGATGAGAGCTTCTCTGGATGCATACGGACTAAGCGTATCCCTGCCGTTACTCTAATAAACATCAGTCATTGCCTTGCTCCTTGTGTGCGTGTGTCATACTCCTTCTGGAACGCGGGAGGAGTTGGGGCCTCCCCAGCCCGGAAGTTCGTGGATGGCTCTGCCGGCCCCCGGGATAATCACCCCGACAAGTTGGAGGCACTGCTGAGTTTGTGGTCTGTTCCCCTGAGAGCATTATTCCAAGGCCTCTTGCTACGAGTTGACCCGGCAGCGTGGCCCCCTCTGCCGTTGCCCCCTTTTGAGGACTACAGGACCATCGCGGAACTGCAAGAAGACCGGACAGCACAATCCGGATATTGGACCTCGGGAGCAGTATCCCGCCCGGTTGGTGAGTGAGTGTCCAGACGTGGTCCAGACGAGGGGAGGTTGTGAGCCGCTTTGGAGGGATGCACGCAGTAACGTAATTAAGAGAAGCTGCCAGACAACAACTGACGGCCGCTGAGGGGTACTCAAACCCTGCATGCAGTCCCCCCTCATGGGCTGACCCTATCTTCATGTGGGAGCACGCTGTGTCTCAGTAGGGCTCTGCAATCTGCCAGCCAAGGGAGCACAGCCATCTGATGATGGATATACCAAGGATCTGTGATATTAATGACAATTAGGAATCAGGTATCTTCTGTAGGCCAGAGTGATCACCAACAACAATATTATTATTATTATTATTATTTTTCCTGGCAATGATAGTATGTTATATAATATTAATGCTATTATTCCTGCTAATGAGAGAATATTATATAATATGAATATTATTATTGTTGTTCTTCTTCTTCTTCTTCTTCTTCTTCTTTTTCTTCTTCTTCTTCCTCTTCTTCTTCTTCTTCTTCTTCTCCTTCTTCTTCTTCTTCTTCTTCTTCTTCTTCTTCTTCTTCCTCTTCTTCTTCTTCTTCTTCTTCCTCTTCCTCTTCTTCTTCTTCTTCTTCTTCTTCTTCTTCTTCTTCTTCTTCTTCTTCTTCCTCTTCTTCTTCTTCTTCCTCTTCTTCTTCTTCTTCTTCTTCCTCTTCCTCTTCTTCTTCTTCTTCTTCTTCTTCTTCTTCTTCTTCTTCTTCTTCTCCTTCTTCTTCTTCTTCTTCTTCTTCTTCTTCTTCGTCTTCTTCTTCTTCTTATTATTATTATTATTATTAGTGATCACGATGGCTTGCAGCATATACCTGATTTCTGACTGTGTCGCGAGGTAAATGCTGTTGCATAACAAAGGGCGGTGATGGAATAAATCAAATATTGACAGCCTGGCATCTTGAGAATGAGATGTAATTGATAGTTATTTCTTCCCTAGGCATGTTCTATAAGAACGTATCTAATTTCCAAGATCATGCACAAGGCCTGCATTTGCACTGTTTAATCTCGTTATGTAAATCCTCCAGTCATAAGAACAGCTGATGGCCATTTAGCTCTGCACTACCCGCATGTACACTTCCTTCACAATGACATGCACTTTTCATAACTACTACACACCCTGCACCGGGCACTACATACATGATGTCATTAACAACGCATGAATTGCTTTTTGCTTAAAAAAAAATCAGTCATGAAATTGAGACTCAGAAAATTATAATTCAGTTCTGAAACCCAGGCTGAGGGATCTGAACGGTGTGGGGAGGGGCGGGGGGTTGGGGAGGGCATCGGTAAGTGTGAGAAATCGCTCAACCAGACTAATGCGGAGTTCATAGGCACCGCCGTTTGCTGAAGCCATCAGCCGCAACCAAACAGGGAAAAACAAAACGCACATTTTTTCACTTCAGAAGATTGGGTTGTAAAGAGAGCGCGCACTGAAGAAGACGCAAGCTTGGGGAGGAAAGGGACGGCGCTTTTCACTTCGGGGACTCCAGACACATCGGTCCAAAGGACAGGCCTGCGTCTCCGCTGAGAGTCCCAAGACGGATGGCGGCTGCCATCGCAAGAGAACTGGACAATGTTTGGCACGGTGCGCCTGGGCTGAGGGCCTGCCTAGGCGAGTGTGGGGGGGGAGGGTGACGAGCGCTGCAACGCTGTGCAGGTCTTCTCTCAACTCTTGACTGCATAGTTGCAATCATTCAAGGCTTAGGCTGAGCTTTAATTCATATGGACGCACAAGGCAGGATGTAACCATGACTTGGCAGAGGGCAGGGGCTTTACCATATTTTTTAAAGCACTGAATATTACTATAATATTTACAGGATATAACATTTTTTTTTTTTGCAAGCCAAAGACGAACCATATTCTATTGTTTGACAGCCAACGTGTATACTTTGTAGATTGAATACACCCCGTGCCTGAGTCTTATAAAGTTCCGTAAGTATTAAAAGTTCAGAGGAGGTGTTTTTTTAAAAACGTTTGAAACTTTAACAAATGCACAGGACCCATTATTCATAACGATGGCCTGCACAATTTTAGTGCACTGTGTTACCAGTACAAAAGATGTGTTGGCCAGCCCCCTTGCATTCATCAGTGTGAGTAGCTCCACGGCCCCACCACACACGCAAGCGCTGGGAGAGCATTATGCACTGTTTTGATTTTGCAATGTTCTTGAAAGAAAGCAATTCTATCGCTGCTTGGGAGATAGAAGGGAAAGTGAGACAGAAGCTTTACAAACAGCTGCTGTCACACTTCAACTAAAATGCATGACAAAGTCGGAATGACTCAGGGCCTCATCATGCGGCTATAACGGTATTGCCGCCACATTTAAGGGCTGGCCCTATCACGAGTCTGGCTTATTAACCCCCAGCTCTATTTCTGCTCAGTAATTGCACCAAAAATTCTCCATTGGGTGCAATGGACTCAATGAGGAAAGGGGATTAACAGTTAGCGCCCAACCCTTGATCCGGCGGTAATACCGCCAGACCAGTGGGCACTAACGTTAATATGGTTGGGCAGTATGCCAGTCAGGATGATGCCCAAATCGTGATCAGGCCCTCTGTCATGAGGTGCACATCCCTATGGCATGTTTGCAACAGGCGCAGGGGAGTGTGTTTGTTTTCTGCTCATGTCAAGGTGTAGTGCGTTTCTGAAATCGGGGTGCAAATTTCAATGTTCAGAAACCCCCTCTTATTTGCGCACTTGTCCAAAGGGGGAGAAAAAAGGCATTTGAATGTGTGCACCCACAATGTGCACATTTAAATGCCTTTTCTGAATGGGGAACATCTTTTTTTGGCCAAAAAATGTTTTGAACTCTTGACCCAAATGTCTAAACTATGTTTTAGAATGGCAGGGCTCTACATGGGAGGGTAGGGTTTCATGCCTTGTGCAAGAGTTGTTTCTAGATCACTGCACCTTGTGCCCAATTCACCATTATTTACTCTGTCACCAATTATGCGATGTAAGAGCAGAGTTTTACAAAGGCCACCAGGCGCCCATTGACATCCAACATCGACGAATGGGGATCAGCGACCGTGTCCTATGCTGGTTCATGTCCTACCTCGCCAACTGTCAGCCGTGTGTTCAGAAGGACTCCTCCAGTTTGCCAATGCTGTCTGTCACCTGCAGAAATGCAGGACCATAAAAAGCACGATGAACCACACACAGGGCCTTACATTTAATGCGTTTCGTCACAGCAAGCCAGTGCAGTTTGGACAAGATAGGAGAGGCCAAACAAAACCTGGGGGCCCCTACTGCAAGCCAGGCCGTCAAGTTCTGCAGTACATGAAACCAGTGCAGAAGATATGCCGATTGAGCCAAATAGAGTGCATTGCAATAATCCAGCGAGCCAGAGGTAACAGAAGACACCACCAGGGACCGAAAATGAGCAGGGAGAAACGGGAGAACTTTACGCAATACACAAAGATTAAAATGGACTGACTGGAAAACTGCACTGATCTGGCTCTGCATGGAAAGAGAATCTGAGAGCTGTACCCACAGGTTTATAACCACCAGTGAGGTCATGGGCAGGCCAAGGACAGAAGGCCAAAAGGCTGTGGACAATCTGAAAGAGGCCGGGGAGGAACCCTCCACCAGAACCTCTGTCTTATTGCCATTGAGGCGAAGCCAGTTTCTCCTCATTCAGGTGTCGATGGCGAGCAGACAGGAGCGACAATGTTCCACAGAGGCCGGGCAGGAGAGGTCAAGTCTCACCAAAATCTGCTTATCGTTAGCATAGAAGAAATACCAAAACCCAAAAGAGTGAATCAGTTTCACCAAAGGACGGATGTATAGATTGAAGAGATGAGGGGAAAGAGAAGAGCCTTGGGGAACACCACAAGTTAGGGTTTTTGCCACAGAAAGAAAAGAAGGGAGAATGAGCATAATTTTAGGGGGGGCAATGGTGTTTGTCCCCCCCCAACTTTAGTGACACACCATTTTGTCCCCATTCATTTGGCAGGGGTACCTTTCCTTTAGATGTCATGTCCCCCCAACATTTTCAGCAAAGTTACTCCACTGGGAGGGAGGGATTGTGACTGCGAGCGACCCACGAGAAAGGAAGTGAACCAGTCCAATAGTAGCTCAGAGAGGCCGGCTTCAGACAGTCGCTCCAGCATAATTTCATGATCAACAGTGCCGAAAGGAGCAGAGAGGTCTAACAGTATCAAGGTGGTAGAGCCCCCTTGATCCATGATCTGAACCAGATCATCAACCACCGCAACTAAGGCCGACTCCGTACCACGGCCGGGCCAAAGTCCATACTGAAAAGAGTCGAGGGCTCAAGAAAAGAACAGAGAAGGGGAGTAACCAAGCTTCCAAAAGTTTCACATGGAAAGAAAGAAGAGAAATAGGATGGAAATTCAAAAGCGTAGAAGGGTCAAGACCACAGGAATCACACTAGAATGGCATAGCAGTCCACAAGTTCTCGTTCTCCAAACATGTGTCACACCGTTTTAACCAATAATTATGTCACAGAGACAGGTGGCATCCCCCAAAACCAGAGCTTTTCCTTTCCCTATATTTTCTGTATAGTTGAGTCTATACTTACACTCTGTGATCCGCTGAAGCCCCTCGGACACTGACTCTCCCAGAATCTGCCTCTCTGCCATCCGGTCTACTGGGCGTCCCACAGGGAGCAGGCAGGAACTCCTCCCAGGGGGCTACTGATGACCTCTTCACTTATTCCCACGTGAGGTAAGGGGGCCGATCCTAGCAGGTCGCTGCACAGCCCTTCAGGCATGTGGCAGGATGAGGCGGGGTAAGTGCCGAAAGGTCTAAGCAACCATCCCTCAGCTACCACTTTTAAAGGAGCGGCAGAGGATCTCTTAGCAACTACAATGATTACTAGCAAAGAGGGTTCTTGGGCCACAACAAAATCAAAAAGTGGCATGGATCACACTAGAGCAGCATAGCAGTCCACAGGTTCTTATTCTCCAAACGTGTGTCACACCGGTTTAACCATGAATGATATCACAAAGACAGGTGGCATTCCCCAAAACCTATCAGGTATGGGGATTGGTCAGTTTGGGAAAACTACATATGTAATACATAGGGGTTAGTATTACCATTGGGTAGCCATATATGGCGGCTCCTCTTAGGACCACCTCTAAATGTAGCAAATACAAATTTGCAGGTTAACATGGAAATGATTGCCCACTGCAACATAGTGTGCCTTAACGAGAAAGGTAGCTAAGGTTTGGACAGAACGTGTCGTCCCAGTTTTGGGACCTTGGAGAGCTACCAGGGTGAGTGGGATTAATTAAGGCAATGGGAATGATCATGACGGTGCTGTCTTGTCTGTTCTCACATGTTGCCATCTCTGATCACCTAAACCCTGAGAGTGTACATCCAACTCTGACCCTGTGTAGCAATTGCATCTTTCCACCTCTGGTTCGATGGGAGCAGCTTTCCTCCATCTACCTCGAGTGAATAGGCATTATCCTGCTCTCCCAGGCCAAGTGTGTGTGGATCACAAAATGGAGCTCTGCTGTATGTAATTGTAAGGATTTTTGCTTGTATTCTCGTATGTGCTTTATTATCTTGATAGACTGGAAACATTCTGTCTCTGCTCATCCTTGGCAAGTCTGCGCACCATGTCTGTGCAGGAAGCTCTGTCTGTTTGGCTTCAGCGGAACCAGGCTGTCAGCTTCTCTATGTATTTGAAGTCCATCTTGCCTTCCCTATTCAATTCAGTGCACCTATGGCTTCCATCTTTGTTTGTTTGGCCGTCCATGTTAGTCGCAGCTAAGCATGTGCAAGCTGATTGTATGTATTCTTGGCATCTTGCTGTTCCTGCACAGCTTAATTTTTACTGGTGTACGTTTATCAGCCCGCTAACTACCATGAGCCATAAACATTTGTTTTGTGTCTATCTGCAATAAACTAAAAGTGTTCACGTAGTTTCATGCATGGATATCTATATGCTTCATGTCAAAATGCACCTATGTTGTTATGTCAATGGTGAATTCATCAGCTTTCGAAGTTCTAGTCACTTAACTTGTTCGATCAATGACAACTCTTTCTCCTCCATATTGTCATCCGGTTACGGTTTGAATGGCTGTCTGAGCGAGTAACATTTCTCACATCTGCGATACATCCATGATGGTGATGAAGGGCCCAGGAGTGATGTACATCTTGCATTTCTCTGCCTTTGGGCTGCAAGTTGAGTGGGGCTCACGAGGGCCACACTTGGACCTCCATCTTCAATCCCCCCTCTGCTCGACAAGTCAACAACACTCCCCAAATGACCCTCCCTATTCACGTATAGTTTTCGGATGCAAACCTTTGTTACTCCTCCTAGATGCCCATGATACGTTGCATGGTCGTCCAAACTCCAGGACACATAGCTGCAATCACCATCAGGGACACACCAAAACCATTTTCAACAATAGTCACGAGAATTGACAGGAAACTTGAACATCATGCTTTGCGGGATAGAGGACACTGTGTTACATGTTTTTGTGTCCTTGTCTTCTTCTGTCTCTACGTCCAGTAACACTTTCATCCTTATAGCCTTTACAGTAGTCTTCCTGCATTGTGATATTGCTACTCTGATGACACAGAAGGTGAATAACAGTAATATCATTGCAGCTATCAGTACTTTCAATCAGTTGGCCATTCATGATGGTATCCAGGAAAAGATGTATGATAACCAGTTCTCATGCTTTCCTACATTATTTGTCTCTGTCTACATTTTAGCATGCAGGTCTGATCAGGGTCCTCCGTCAGGATCACATTCTCTTCATCATGGGTGCATGGGTGGCTTTGAATGTACAGCATGAAGGCCCTATCTTGGCGAAAGCGCCTCATTCCATGACCATGAGAAAGTCTAAAACGTATTGATTCTGTAGGGCCATTAATTGAACCGCTCTCAATTCTTCTTTGATAGCGTTGAACCCCTTAACAGTTGAGTTTATTGTCTGCATCAGTTCCCATCCTGTGATTGAGAGCCACTTGGCATTCACATTAGCTTGATCCACTCGAACAATAGATGAAAAGAACATCTCGGTCATGCTGAACAGGCTATGTTCTGGTGGCATTTCGTCCAGTGCATCTTCCATATTTGACGATGCATATTTCCCTCTCTTCACTCTTTTCAGCTTTACAGATCTCTTCTTCCTTTGAATGGCATCCATCGTAGGGAACCTGTCTACTTTTATGTCTTTCCGGGGTACTACTAATGCTGGTGTGTTTAGCTGTACGAAAGAGCATATCCTTCTCCAGTCGGGTGGCAACTGCATGTCTGCCTTTGACCCGCAGGCCCAGTAGTGGTCCATTAGCACTGCTGTGCCAATCGTCATGCCTAGTATCTTTGATATCTGCTTGCATCCTTTATTCTCTGTAACCTTCACTGGACCATCATTCATGAAACACAATTAAGCACTCTCCAGCTGTAGAATTGGCATAGGACCTGCTTCATTCTCTACCCATGTGAGAAGTTTTGCACTGGCTTCCCATTCTTTGAGGCAGTTGTCATTTTCTTTTTATACCACTTCTACTGGAACTGTTAGGAGCACATGTGCTTTGCTCCCACCTATTCCCTCTTTTCACCCCTTAACTGTGTAGATTTGTCCATATACTAGTAGTTGTGGTCTTTCCCAGCGTCCTGGAATTCCTCCTATTTCCCTTTGTCCTGTCCTGGTCCTTCTTGGTCCTGTCTTTGTCACTATTCAGGCTTCTCCTTTGTGTGGGTAGTCAGGCATGTACTCTATTGTCTTTTCAGTGCTGCAATAATCATCTAGCGTTTCTTGAGTCTTGATATAGCTGTCTTCATATGGGAACGTCTTCATGGACAACCATCTTAATGTTTCCCATTTTCCTTGAAATCGGCCTCTGATTGTGCAGAGTGACAAGTGCATGAGGCATTGTACTCTGGCAGTTGGAATTTCGGTTGCTACAAATGTTCTGGGTGTACTCATGGCATAGGGGATGAAAGAGCATACATAACAGCTCTCCTTCGTAGTTTCGTTCCCCACCTTGGACATGTGCTTGTACCACATGTTGTTAGAAAAATGGGCCGAAGCAGTTAGATCTGAATTTACCTGCTCAAAGTCTACATCTGCACTGCGTTTAAGCATTTTTACTTTTCGGCAGCATTTGTCATCTGCCCAGATATGGCTTTTGTAAGATCATGGATGAGGGTTGCGTTAGTAGGAGTCAAAGCATGTGCGTGCAAAAATAGAATCCTTCGTAGCGCTAAGAGGGTAAAGAGGTAAAGACAACAGAAGGCACAAAACATCAATACAGCAGTTCGAATTACAGTTCCCATCTTTTGTAGTACCGGATGTCCTCTGTGTTGTTCCGAAAGCCCATAAGAATCACCTGAAAGGCCGAAAAAATGCATGATTATTGGTTTACTGTGTTAGTTAAGCTCGCTACCTAAAAATATTGAGCGGGTGCTCAATAAAACAATCGTTCCCACACTATATGAATCCTAGCACTGCTCAACAGCGTGATGACAGACGGGTCCCTTTGGGTCAAATGTGGGTGAGTTTGTGCCACTGAAAGCAGAAAAGCATGAAAAAACAATCTAGGTGGGATCATAGTTCAGTCTTGCTTTCAATTACAGATCTAATAAAGTGCTCCTCAAAAGTTGTGTGCAGGCACAGAATCATGCCTTTTAAGCAGTCCCTTTTTCACTATGAATACCTAGAGTGAGAAAAGATAGTGTGCCTAGTTTACTTCTGAATTTTGTCCATCCCTAACTCTACTTGCGGATTGAGTCAATCTTTGTTGTGGATCTTCTCTTTTGTCTTGTTCTTCTTGCATCAAATCATCTTCATTCTGGCGGGAAGGGGGTCTCACCTGAGCAGGGCTTGACGTCTCCAATGTGGTTCCAGGCTTTTTTGCCACTCAGCCTTACAGCGCGTTCAGTGATCTTTCTACAAAATAGGGCCCCTCAAACCTAGGTTTGAACCAAGGCCGGACAAAAGTTCACAAGAAAATGGAGTCCCATGGATAAAGTAGTGGTTGCTTTAATAATTTGGAGTTTGTTTCCAGTGTGTTGTCTTCCTCAATCTTTTTCAACCTCCCCTGCAGGGCATGAAGCTGTTGAGAGATAAAAGAGCCACTAGCCGTTATTGAAGCTAGGCAATTATACATCTCATCCCCTAAGACAAGAGGAGAACTGTGGGCATCTGTCAATGCTCTAGTGGGAGGAGCAAGTGGAAGTCTCATGCATCGCCCTGTCACCAGCTCATGAGGGGTTAAGTGTTGGTAGGATCCAGGCTGATTGCACAATGCAAACAAAGCTAAGGGCAGGGAATGAAACCATCCCTTTTTCAATTTGGCTTTGATTTTGGCTATTTTCTCCTTTAACTGACCATTGAGGCACTCGCATATTTCATTCGCTTGCGGGTGATAAGTGCAGGAAGACTTGTGCTTAATCCCCAGTAGAGCTGTTAAATGCTCAAAGGTCTCATTTATGAAATGAGGTCCATTGTTGGAACACCTCTCTAGTGAAGAACTGAGCACCTCTAAGGGCAACAGGTTTGGAACACGGACCAGCTTCGATCCAACAGGAAAAAGGGCATACAACTTCTATCATGTAGTGGTAGTCTTGGATCATGTCTACGTAGTCAACATGGAGATATTGGAAAGGCCCAACGGGCATGGTATCGCTCCTCGTACTATGAACAAAGTGTGACCTGTGTTGAACTTTTTACAGACAGTGCAATTTTCCATGAATGCGGCTATATGATCTGCCATATTTGGGCAAAACCTCTCTTCCCCAATGTGTGCAGCAAGTACGGCCCTACTTAAGTGAGTGGGATGATGTAACTGAATGATTGCAATTTGTAACAATGCTACTGCAATCACTAGTTTACCTGTACTCTCCTGTCCTCTTGAACAACCTATCTCTACCCATAATTCCATCTCCTCTACAGGTGCCTTTCGCTGAAATTCCATTATTTGCTTGGCAGGTAGTGTACTCTGCCCTTCCTTCAGTATCTTATTTTGCATGCCTATCCATGCATTAGATGGATTATCAAACTCATTTTTTTCTGTCACTTCTGTTTCTGCGGCTTCATTGGCACGTGAGACTAAGTCCTCCCCCTTTGTGTGTGCTTGGCCCTTCACGACTGCTATGGCTGATGGGAGTTGTAGCGCGTCTATGAGTCTACCCAATAGGGGCGCGTGCTGCACAGGTGTGACATCAGCATGTCAGAAGCCCTTCCTCTGCCATCATGACAGTCCAGCGTGTACTGTAGACGTCACATAGGCTGAATTGGAATACATTGTAACCTCCTCATTCTTGCTTGCTTCTAATGCTATTATTAAAGCCACTAATCTGCAGCCTCTGCTGAAAAATGTGAGGGTAATCCTGGGCTGGCTACTACTTCAGTTGTTCCGTCTGCCTTCATGTTTACCACTGCTGTCCCAGTATGTCTTTTGGTCTATAGTTAATGACCCTTCAGTACAAATTATTTCTCCCCCTCAAGGTAATTCTCCCCCACTTTAAAGATATCATCATATTGTTTCATATATGTAAATAAGGTCATGCACATAGTCTCCCTCCTCCAACGGTTCAGCTATAAATGTCACTGGGTTCACAATTCTGCATTTCACTACTTTTATCACTGGATTCGAGATAATCACCTCATATCCAGATTCTCTCTGGGTAGTCAAAGTGCTTTTGGGCTTTTCGAGAATCGCAAAGAGGGCATGCTCCACGTAAAGTGTGGCGCTGCAACCCATCATGATACTCGCTGACCTTTCTACTCCAAATTCAGCAGCAGCCAAGGCTTGTTCGCAAGGGTAATGTCCTCTCATGACTGGGTCTAGTCGTCCACTATGGTAGGCCATTGGCTTGTGTCTTAAGGTTGGGTTTTATGTGAGCACTGCAATCATCACTACTCCATTAGAGTGTGAGAACAAATAAAATGTGTTATTGCATTTTGGAATCCCTAACACTGGAGCTGTGAGTAGTGCTTTCTTCAGCTCCTCCAATGCTTCAGTCATTTTTTGTGTCCATGATATGCTACCGCTCCCCTCTGTGCCTCACAGAGCCCGTTTAATAGAGGTTTATTGTATGTGTTGTAATTGAATACCCAAGCTCTGCAATAGTTACAGAGGCCCAAGAATTGTTGCATCTCTCATACCGTCTGTGGCAGCAGAGTTCTGAAGATCGCCTGCGTCCATTCTGGAGTTACCGTTGGGCCTCCTTGTGATATCAAATGTTCAATGTACAACACCTCATCCTGGCAATATTGTAGTTTTTACCTTGTTTACCTTTTAACCTTCTCTGCTAGTACTGTCAACAAGTGCATTGAGTCATTTCGGCACTGCTCTTCAGACCTGCTGCAAATCAAAATCTCGTCTACATAATGAATGACAGTACTTTCCATCTGAAAGTGACTCCGAAGGGACTAGAAGGCATTGCTTGACTAAAGCAGCAATTGTATCATGAAGTCCCTCGTCTGCCTCTCTGGATAAGGGATATTGTCTTGCCCTCGGTAGAATAGCCCCTGGCTTGAGCTTTATTTTAACAGCTCCTATCCCTTTTAACAGGGCTATGTGATATGGACTGCTAGTCCATAGAACACCAGGTACTCGTGGCAAGTTTTCCTCGAGAATTGGTTTTGGCACCTTTTTCAGCATGACCATTTGTTGTGTTACTTCCCTGTAATGTATCCGCACCCAGTGGGTAATGCTCATGGAAAACACTGTCTCGTGATCTGAACCATCATCTTGAAACAATTCCTCATCGGGCAAAACAGTCAGTCTGTGCCCTTCTCCCACCGCGATTACTGTCCTCCATGCTTGTTCTGTGTCCTCAGTCCCATGCAATACTACTCTCTCGTCCTTTACTCTAACCACCTGCACATTCACGCTATGTGACCTATCCATCCAAATAGCCAGCATTGTATTGGACCTCCCATGGGTCTCGCCAGTCCCCCATTAATTCCATCTCCACCCTGTTGCAGCAGGTATCCGAACCTCAGCCCTTTCTTCATCTGCTTCTGTACCTGCTCTGGCAACCCTTGACATAATATATGATAAAATATCTCCACTGTTTTATCCCATGGCTCCCTCATCTCAAGACAGCAATGCTCTTGAATCTCCTGAATGTTTTGGAGTCAGACTTTGTTTTCATCTGCACTATGTGATCTGTCCCTGGGATGCTCCAGTCATCCCTCTGGTTCTCCCTCGTCTCTTCCTGTGTCTTTCCCTTGTCCCCATAATGTGTTTCTGTCAGGGATTCCTTCCTTTTAGCAGCAACGAGGCCTTCCCCTCTCTTCCCTGTGGTCCTAATACTATCGTCGCTGTCTCCTTCTCTTTCATCCTCAAAGCTGAGCCTCCTTAACATCAGTTTCTCCCACTGTCTACCCTTCATCTTGTCTAAAGAATCGCGTTCCCCACTCAATGAGGACCCTATCCTACTCTTGCTTGCCTTCAGGGCAAACAAACTGTCCCTTCAGCTCCTATAGAGCTACCCTATTCTTTATCCCCTCTCCCTTATCGTCATGTAAATGTGTCAAGTCTGTCTTAGTGTCTGCCGTTTTCTTAGATTGTCTCTCTTTGCTTTCATCAGTTTCCCGCTCGCATCCCCCATCCTCCTCTTCCTCTCTGCGTTGGAGGTCATCAACGAGTCGCTCACCTTCCAACCATCTCTTTTCCTTCTTTATTTGCAACTGTCTTTCTTTCTCTTCTTTGGCCTTCCTCATCGCTGCCTTCTATTCTCTCTGATATGATATATGATATGATATGATAGTTTATTTATATAGCGCCTATACACAATGTGTTTCAAAACGCTTCAAGGCAAGGGAGGGAACAAGAGAAAACACAATGACATTCTTACAGGTCATGAACAGTAAGGATGTGAAATTATCTATCGTACTCGGCCTGACGACAATTCAGATAGTGCAAGAACTAAGACATAGATAGGGAAGGGAGGGGGAGAGTGGGAAGCAAACGGAAACAGACAGGCGACTACCGTACTAGGCCTGACGACATTTCTGGTAGAGCCGGAAAAAGGTGAGGGAGAGGGGAGCAGAAAGGTAGGGGAGGAACAAAACAAGCGACTATCATATTAGGCCTGACGACATTTCAGATAGTGCTGGAGGGGGCGGGGGATGGGTGGGGAGGAAAAAACCAGTAAGGGGAGGGAGAGGAGACAGACGAGAGTGCTATCATACCAGGTCCAGGGATAATTCTGATAGAGTAAGTGCATAGAAGAAAGTAAGGGGAGGAGATAGGAAAAGGGAGAAGGGAAAGGAGGAGAGAACAGAGAGTTAGCAGTCAAAAGGAAAGGAAGGCACCAGGTGGGTGGGGCTTGCTAAGTGGTGAAAAAGAGCGGCAAACAGGAAGGCACCAGGTGGGCGGGGCTTGCTAAGTGGTGAAAAAGAGCGACAAACAGGAAGGCACCAGGTGGGCGGGGCTTGCTAAGTAGTGAAAAAGGGCAGCAAACAGGAAGGCACCAGGTGGGCGGGGCTTGCTAAGTGGTGAAAAAGAGCAGCAAACAGGAAGGCACCAGGTGGGCAGGGCTCTCTCCTCTCTTTCCCTTTCTTCTGCTCTCTTCTTAACCTGTTGTATTCCTCCTCCTCTTCCCTTTCTCTTCTCTGTAGGTTCTCCATTATCTCTGCCCATTCTTTGGCTTCTTACTCTGCATCTCTATGACTTGGAGCTTCCTTACCCGTACTAGCCCGCTTGTAGTCTTTCAGTCAAGTTTAAGCAATATCTGTCCGCCTACCCATTCTTTTGTCGAACTGTCGCCTCAGGATTCCCACTATATCCTGTCCGTCCCTCATAGTCTTTTCTCAGTTTTGCTTGCAATTCGCTCTGCTCCTTATGTTTGCCGCTGTTAACTTTAGCTTTTTTATTCACCTGCTTCGCGCCGCCAAGTGTGTCCTTGCTGCTACATGCTGGAGGTGCAAAAATAGGATTCATGTATCCTACTGCTGCTTTTAATTCCCTTAAGGGTAAAATCCCTGTCTTTCTGCCGTTGGGTCTACGTCTGCAGTTTGAGGAGGAGAAGGGGGAGCCGAAGGCGATTCGCCTCCCACATCGCGTTGACTCAACATCCATTGCTTTTGGGTCAGGTGCCCTTCCTTGTCCTGAAACTTTTTCTGTATCTCTAATATAGCCAATCGGTTAATTAATTTTATAAGCTGCATGTGAGTATGTGGTCATATGTTGTTGCACACATTTGGAAAAGCTTCCGTCTTTGGGCCATGGCTTTGCCAATTTGCCCTCTGTATCGCGAGTCCATTCCACGCTATGCTTGTGTATTTTGTCTTGATATCGTGGGAGAGACTTGCATAAATGTTGAATGGGTGTATCCCTCATTTTGACACGTCACTTTGTAATCGTCAATGCTTACTTGACCTCAGATCGGGATTTCAATACTTTCAATTTACAATTTTGTTAAATTGACAGGTTACATAATTAGCATAATTTTTCGAAGGAATTCTCAAAACCATAGCAATCCAAAGAACCTTTTCAAAATCCTCTCTGGCTCACCACCATCAACAAGAGCATGATCTGCGCTCCACCTACAGTGAGTCTTTTGCCTTAAGCCACCAACAACGACTTCATTTATGTGCTCCTCGAGCTCTAACCAAATGGCACAACACTTTTAATCAATTCAAACAACAGTTCACCAAAATGGAATCCACCACATTCTAAGTACCTCAAATTCTACTTAACAACCTCACATGTGACCAACAGCCCCATATTGTATTGTGATATCACAAACTGCCCAGAGGAAAGAAAAATACTTCGACATACGTCTCTGCTTTTAACAACATAAGCACGATAACAAACATAACATAACATAACATAACATAACATAACATAACATAACACACGGCCATCTTCAAGCCTCACAGGGTATCCCAAAATATCATGCGGTCCTTCTTCTATATGGAGGCATATAGGAATACATCTCATTGAGATACGTTAAGAAACCACCTTCCGTTATATAAGCTAGCATCTCTTGCTAAGACCTATACACAGGTAACCATACATAATCATCCATGAACCAAGCTAAGCTGCTTAATAGGTATCTTTTTTTGTATTTTTGTTTTTTTAATCCATAAACTAAGCTAACGTTTTAGTACTGGCAACCTTTTTATATTATTTTTTGTATTTTTCATCTATAGTCTAAACTGACTGCCTAAACTGACCACCTAAAAACAGGTAATCTTCACCTAAAAACACACAAACACAGAAACACAACGCTAAGCAGAACTTTCCCTTCCCATATATTTTCTGTATGGTTGAGTCTATACTTACACTCCATGATCCGCTGAGGCCTCTCAGATACCGACTCACCCAGAATCTGCCACTCTGCCGTCCGGTCTGCTGGGCATTCCACAGGGAGCGGGTAGAAATTCCTCCAAGGCCGCTCCTGATGTCCTCTTCACTTATTTATATGTATGGTAAAGGGGCCGATCTTAGCGGATCACTGCACAGCCCTTCAGGTATGCAGCGGGACAAGACGGGCTTAGTGCCGAAAGGTTTTAGCGACCATCCCTCTGCTACCACTTGTAAAGGACCGGCAGGGACTCTCTTAGCAGCTACCACGATTACCAGGAAGAGGGTTCTTGGGCCCCAACAAAATCCCCACCACAAAAATGGAAGACTCAAAGATAGGACAAAGTTTACTGTCTTTATTATCAAACAAAGTGGCAGGGATCACACTAGAATGGCATAGCAGTCCACAGGTTCTCGTTCTCCAAACGTTTGTCACACGGTTTTAACCATGAATGATGTCACAAAGACAGGTGCCATCAGCCAAAACCTGATGGGGATAGGTCAGTTTAGGAAAACTACATATGTAATACATAGGGTTTAGTATAACCAATGGGTAGCCATATCTGGTGGCTCCTCTTAGGACCACCTCTAAATGTAACAAATACAAATTTGCAGGTTAACATGGAAATTATTGATCACTGTAACATAGTGTGCCTTAACGTGAAAGGTAGCTAAGGATTGGACAGAACATGTCTTCCCAACCATGTGACCTTGGACAACTACCAGGCTGAGTAGAATTACTCAAGGCAATGGGAACGATCATGAAGGTGCTGTCTGTTCCCGCATGTATCCATCTCTGATCGCCTGAGCCCTGAGGGAGCATATATCCAACTTTGAACCTGTGTAGCAATTGTATCTTTCCACCTCTGGTTCGATGGAAACAGCTTTCCTTCATCTGCCTCAAGTGAATAGGCAGTGTCCTGATCTTCCAAGTCACGAGTGTGTGAATCACGAAATGGAGCTCTCCTCTCTGTAATTATGAGGATTGTAGCTTATATTCTTGCAGGTGCTTCTTTGCCCTTCCTTGGAAAGGCTGTGCACTGTGTCTGTGCTGGAAGCTCTGTCTGTCTGGCTTCAGCAGAACCAGGCTGTCAGCTTCTCTATGTATTTGAAGTCTGTCTTGCCTCTCCTATTCACTTCACTGCACCTATGGCTTCCATCATTGTTCTTATGGCCGTCCATGTTAGTCGCAGCTAAGCATGTGGATATTCTTGGCATCTTGCTGTTTCTTTGCCTCAGGAGGATAATTCAGGGGCACTGCGGCACTCACCTTGGAAGCAAGACGATACGGTGCAGCACAGGTTCAAACCGCGCTTAGAAACATCTGGGTATTAAGCATTTTATAAATAACCAATTACAATAGCTTAAGATTTACTGGCGTAAGTTTATCAGTCTTCTAACTACCATGAGACATAAATATTTATTTTGTGTCTATCTACAATAAACTAAATGATTTCATGTAGCTTCATGCATGGATGCATATATGATTCATGTCTAAATGCACCTATGTCGTGATGTCAATAGTAAAAACAAAGAGGTGATGGCTGGAAGGTTTAGACTGAATCTTAACCACTGGCATTGCTCGGGGCAACCCTCCAGACCATCGTTCTTCGCCTGCCAAGCCATTACAGAAGGGGAAAGACCATATGCAAATCAGGCTTGGCCCCACCCCAAAAGGGGCAGTCCAGCCCAAACTACTAGGTCACATCCCTTCTGCACGAGACCACAAGCATCCCCAAACATGTTTCACCCTTGTTGGGGCTCATCAGTGAGGAGTAGCTTGGGTCTCTAGGCCCACCATGTCTGGGGTTGCATGGTTTCCTGTGCAGAGGGGACCTGGCCTAGCAGTTCGGGCTGGGCTGCTACCTTCGGTGGCGGCAGCTGCTGACTTATTTGCACATGGCTGGTCCCCTTTTGCAATGGCGCAGACGGGCTAAAAAACGGTGGTGTGGAAGGTTGGCCCAGAGCAATTGCCAGTGGTTTAGATTCATTCGAAACCTTCCACCCATCACTTTTGTGGTCAGTGATGTCAATAGTGACTTCATCAGCTTTTGAAGTTCTAGTCAGTTGACTTGTTTGATCAATGACAACTCTATCTCCTCCATATTGTCTGTTGGATGTGGTTTGAATGGCTGTCTGAGTGAGTAACGTTTCTCACATCTACAATACATCGACGAAGGTGATATAGGGCCCAGGAGTGATTTACATCTCTCATTTCTCTGCCTTTAGGCTGCAAGTTGAGTGGGGGTCATGCAGGCCACCCATGGACCTCCATCTTCACAACCATGAACCTTGAGGGCTTCACACCTGAGTTCCCCTTCTGCCCCAAGTCCCTCAGGTTCCAGATCGACAAACACCTCTCCTTCAAGACAGACATTGCTAAGAAAACTCAGACAGCTTGGTATCAGCTCTCCCTCCTGCAGAAGGTCAAGCCCTTCCTGCGTATGGACAGCTTTAGATCTACTTTTCAAGCACTGGTCCTATTCAAGCTGGATTGGGGCAATGATTTCCTCAAAGGCCTCCCATCATCCTCCCTTGTGCCCAAAAGAAGTATTCTACACGCGGCTGCATGCCTCATCAAGGATCTACACAGATACGATCACATCATCCTGGCTCACATTGACCTTCACTGGCTCCCATTGCACTCAAGAATCCCCATCAAGTCTTGCTGCATCACCTATAAGGCAGTCGCCCTTAAATCACCCAGCTACCTCGCGGAGAAACTCAGCATCTCTGGCAGACAGCTCACCACCAGATGCCAGGACACATGCAGACTTGAAAGCTGCCACTCCTGCAAAAGGAAAGGAACAGAAACTAAGCCTTCTCTGCCTATGCCCCAAGACTATGGAACCTCTGCCCGATCAGCAACAGACTAGGTCCCATGCTGCTACAATTCAGAAAAGAACTCAAGACCCACCTCCTCAAGGAGTCTCTCCTCAACAGCTAGGCATCACGTCGCCCCCTAAGCCACCTGACTAGCTAGACACTGCCTTCCCCTCTCCGCCCCACCACCCTATGCACCTGTAACCCAGCTCTGTGCCCCTCTGTATCCTACCCCTGCTGTATACCTGTTCTTTTGTTAATGCTGAAAAGTGCTCTGTTATGCATCTGTACTGTTGTATACCTCTGTAAAGTGGTTGCTTGTGTATCTTTATTATTGTATACCTCTGTAAAGCACTCTGTTGCTTCTCAAAAGCTAGGTCTGCGCTCAATAATACCATAATATAATGGTATATAATACACAGTTTCATAATTCAAGGAAATGAAATCTGTACCTTACGCAGACCTGCTTTCTTAGACGGAGAAAGAGATAAGAAAGCGGCAAACTGACTTGGAGTTTCCTGGGAACGGTTCATGGTCTCTGCAGGTTCTATGCCTTAAAGAATTATTCAGAGATGAGTATGAAAATCCCCCATGTAATTAGACATAGGCCTTCTAGAACCTTTTCCTACAGCAGAAACACAACCGTTGGTAGACAAGCGCTTGGGAGAGGGTGTAGTAGGACCGGGCAGAAGGTGGTACAATTAGAGGCTATGGTACCTCTGGAGATGGCATATATAACTATTGCAGTGAATGAGCCAGGTGGTGGGCGGGTAGAAGAGGTAGGGAGTCTTCCCTTTTCCTCCCTCCCATTGTTGAGGAGAGTAGCAACATGCATTTTGGAGAGAGAAAGTATTGGGGGAAGAAAACATTGAGTGAGCCCAAGCCAAGGTGTTTCGAGGTAGTGGGGAAGGCATCTCTGTCTATAGTGAGCATTAATCCAGGTCTCTCAGTGCAGATGAATCCTGAGCATATAGATTCTATCACACTCAGCAGAGAGCCACCAGGTAAAATTCGTTTTCAGACAACCTGCCCCGGGTCGGCAAAGCAGAGGAGACCAATGTAGGGACTGTCAAGCACAAACAGGAGGTTGATTGTCCTATTGAGAGCACCTTAACAGGCATGGAAATGAATGTGGGCCTACGGGGAGGATGTCAGTACGTGGACTAGACTGGCCAGAGTGGAAAACCATGCACTTCGCAATGTCGAGTCTGGATTACACCGAAAATCTCTATCACAAAGTCCTGATGTGCACCAATTTAAGTTTATGCTTTTAAACACTAGATCATTAGTGAAACGTGGGCTGGAAGTAGCAGACTATGTCACCGCTAATGAAAACTACATATGTGTCCTTACAGAGACGTGACTGCACAAAGCGCCTGGTCCGTCGCTCTCATTAGCAATTCCTGATGGCTATGGCCTATTGCTGACCGATAGAGCGAATGGCAAATGTAGTGGAGTAGCTTTCATATATAAATTGGATCTACAGGTCTGGGAAGTAGAAATCGTGGGACGTGAGGGCTGTGAGATTATGCACATTAAAGTTCTTACTGATGCAAACACCACGCTCAACTTAGTTTTGCTCTATAGACCATCTACACCTATGCCTGAGTTCGCAGATCAACTGGCTAATGTGTTACTCCCCCTATTGAAATCTACCTCTAGTTTTATCCTTATATGCGATTTTAATATGTGGTTAGTAGATGCGTGTGATCACACTGCTGTGAGGGACGACTTTCTACTTAAAGAGTTGGGCTTTATGCAGCAGATACATAATGCAATGCATGATAGAGAAATACACTAGATTGGGTTGTAACACTTAATACAGTGATTAGTGTGCCCAATGTGTCCCTTTGCCAAATGGCCCCACCAGTATTTTGTCACTTTTGAAGTAGTGCTGTCTAAGCGATCAACTAGGGAAAAAACAACCATAGCATTGATAACATCAAGACACCTGTGGAAGCAGTCCCCGGAGGCTATGGAAACCTTTTTAGCACTGAATATAATGAATGTCAACTCAGCCAATGGCATAGCTCTTAAGTACCATGATGTTGTATCTAATGCTGTCAACACAATTGCTCCATTCAAGACAAGACTAGTGCCAAAAAAAAGTAAATGTATGGAATACACCAGAACCTCAGAGGTTTAACGCAAATAAGAGGAAACTCTCTGATGCCTGGTCTAAATCAAAAGTAACAGGAGATAAGGAGGCATACTGAAGAGCTGCCAAAATATGCAAAATACAAATATTTGAGGTCAAAAATTCTATGCTTAACACCAGGATCACTAATGCAGAACAAGATGCACAAGAATTGTTCAAAATTCTCAAGGAGTTAGGGAACCCATGACCTAAAAGAACGGGAGGGCTCTGGAGAGATAATGCTTGGTGTGCCTAGATCCAAGGGGCCAAGCTACATAGGGTCAAAGAAACTATTAACAGCAAAAGTGGCCTGCTAGATATGGGAGACGGAAAAGTTCCAGCCACAACAGCAGCGGCCTTCCAGGAGTCAGGTCAGACAGAGTTTAGTTTTAAATCAGTTACAGAGGGTAAGATGGCAGATATTATTAGGAAACAAGCTTACCAGCTGTGCGGGAGATGTCTGCTCTGCGATTACTGTGAAGGCATGTCTCCCCTTACTGATGACCACCATCACTAAATTCGTCAACCTGTCCTTCCAGGAGTGTCACATACCGCACAGTATTAAGGACACATCGATTACACCCCCTTGTTAAAATAAAATAAAAAAAACTGTTCTTGACCCTCTCCTTCTGGCTAATTATTGTCCTATTATGAACATGCCTTTTCTGTTAAAAAATGTGGACAGAGTAGCATCCTTACGAGTTTTGGATCACTCAGAGAGGAATAACGTTCTAAGCAAGTGGCAGTCAGGCTTTAGGCCAGCTTGTGGAACAGATACAGCCTTATTCGACATGAAGTCCAATATTTTATTGTCTTTTGACAGGGGGCAGCTGGTTCTAGATCTGTCCGCAAGGCTTGACCTGGTTCACCATGCCCTGTTGAAGGATATACTTCATATGGTGGCCATTTTTTCCATACCAACAGCCGCATTGGTAAAATCATTTTTTGAGAATCGATCAGGATCAGCAAGGGTATGTAGTGGAACCACAGAGGCAGCACCAGTCAAGGTCTTGTATGGAGTTCCTCAAGGAGCCTGCCTTTCACCATCCCTTTTTAACATCTTTGTCCTTCCATTATTTCAATTGTTGGAGAACAAGGGAGGTCATTTCACAAATTACGCAGATGACACGCAGTGCGTAATTCCCTTATCCAAGGCATATGAAGAGGACTTCAGAAACATCAATAGAGTGTTCACACTGATTCAGTCCTGAATGGTGGAGAATGGGCTGGCCTTGAACAATAAGACCGAACGCATGATTGCAGGCACTGCGGCCAGGTTATGTAAATTAGGCCCTGAATATCAATATTTTGCAATCGCTGGCTGTAGGATTGCTACGCAAGCTAAAATGAAACCGCTGGCGGTCTCCTTGGATCAGAGTATGACGCCCCAAGTTAATTGTCCGGTGTCTACATCAGCATATTATATCGAACTGCTTAAATAGATTTGTCAGTTCTTGTCCAAAACAAACTTTATCACTGTGACCAAAGCAATTATCGGCACGAAAATGGACTACTGTAGTAGTCTCTTAGTAGGCATTAATAAGGTTGATGGCACGAAACTACAGGTGATCCAGAAGAGTGTGGTGAGAGCAGTCACGGGGCTGAAAAGGAGAGATCACGTCTTCCAAACTAGATTAAGCCGCCATTGGCTCCCATTGGCAGCCAGGATCTGGCACTGTCTGATTACCATAACACATAAATGCTTGTTACACGCAAACCCGGAGTATCTGTCTGAGGCTCAGTCTAAAAAAAATTCATAGGCTCTAAGCTCTAATGATACCAATTTGCTTATTGCTCCTAGGACGATTTTGTTTACAGTAGGTAGAAGTGCATTGTATACTGCAGCTCCCAGCGCGTGTAATGCTCTACCTCTTAGATCTTAGAGATACCAAATCATTGGGGATCTTTAGGCAGAGCCTTAAAGCACATCTCTTTTCCTGATTCCATGTAGTTGATGGCTTTGGTGGCTTGTTATTCACCCCGCCCCTCCCGACCCAGGTAGTCAGCCTGGTTTGTGACTGTTTGTATGTCTGTAGCCCCTTGTTGGGTTTAGTGCCCTTATGCCCTCAGGCCCTTCTGTGCTATATAAATAAACAGATTCACATTTCTCTGCTAATTCCCAGGAGTGGGTGGACTGGTAGGGACTAGAGCAGAGGAGTTTAAACTGTGGGCCGCATCCCAGGCGGGGCGCGAGAGCCCAGAATGAAATGTAAAACAAAAAAGTAAAAAATATATTTTTTTTAATTTTATTTTTTAGATTGGAGGAAATGGGCAGGGGCAGCTCACATGGTTGGACTGGAACATAAAACTCTCAGGCACCTATGAAAAAATGGCCCACAGTTGCAAATGGATATTCATTCCTTTAGTCACAGACTGTTTGAATAATACCCTAGGGGGTGTTTTCTGTTAGAATGTAAGCAAATTGTGATATTTAAAGAATATTTATTCAGCAACAATGGTCAAAACTACTAGCTGCATAGTGAAATAACTCATTAAACTGACCCACGTCGGCCAAAAAAATGGCCCATTTTGACTGACCTACACTAGCATTTTGCATTTTTGGTACAGGCTTTGCCCTGTTGCCCTAAAGACCAGTCCGAGCCTGGTGGCTCATCCATAATGGGCAAGGGGGCGTCCACCCATCCAGGCCAGTGAAACACTCAGCACTCCCCCAGCTGCTTTTTCCATCTGAGGGAGTGCTCATGGCTGGTTGAAATGTCCCCTTGACAGTTCAGTTCCCCAGCGGCACAGGGTCACTGAGCCATGCAACGCTGGGGGCGTTTTTCTTCGCCAGCCTTGCATAGCTCATTGGAAATGCTGGCTGAGGCACTGCATGTCTGTATGTGGAAGGGGGAGTTCCTGCGCATCCTCGCACATACGGACAGAGCAACCTGTAGCGGGGCATTTTCGTACAAACACGCAGGCCCCTACAGAAGGTACGTTTATGTTAATTTATTTTTTATTTAAATATGTGTATGGATCCGTGTATACTTGTGTTATGAGTGAGTGTATGGTGATGGGTGCTCGTATGAATGATAGAGTGAATGCTGTGTACATGTATGTGTGTTTGTTTTGGTCTGTTGAGCTGATTTTGGCGAGTGGGGGATGGAGGGAGAAGGAGAGTTGTACAACAAAGGGCATTTTAAAAATGCCTTTGTTGCACAAACCCGCTACCCACCTGCCAAAATCAGCTCTCCTTCTGAGGCACTGTGGAGCCCAGGGGACAGGGATGGTATTTTCTATACTGGATATCTATCAAAGATGTCCAGTCAAAAATACCATGCTTTCCCCCTTTGCCCCTCTGTGCCAATTGCAAACTGTTTGACTTTTTACCCATTTTTTTGGAAAGTATGCTCTTAAAAGCATTATTTTAGGCCAGGTTCACGGGCGGAAGACCCCCACGAAACCCCATTGATTGGTTCGGGCCCCCTTGTTGCGCTCGGTCGCTAAGGCATTTTAGTGGGAAATATTTATACCCCTCCACTTAAAAAATTCACCAGCTCCCACTGGCCCTTGGACTGTTTTGGGAACGGGGCGGTGGGAGAACAGGGACTGTGTGGGAGCAGAATGGGCAGGAGCCATGGGATAGTGGTGGTGGCAGCAGGGCGGTGAGAGCCCAGGGTCTGGGGTGGGGAGAGCCGAAGGGCTGGGCTAGGAGTGGGATGAAGGAGCCCAGCGACTGATGGGAGCAGGTGGGGGAGCCCAGGGACTTTACTGGGAGTAGGGTGTGGTGATAGCGCGCAATAGTTCATAGCCATTTTTACTTACTGTCCACTTGGCATTTTTGGTGGGGACAGCCTGCCCAAATTTTGCTCACGGGCGCCCAGGCCAAACAAGTTTGAAGACCACTGGACTAGAGAGAGCCTATTCCAAATGGAATGCTTGGCCATGTAAAGTGGAAACTGCACTTTGTGTTCTCACTGTATTGAAAACCAAGCTGGATTTAATTAGCATGGGAAAAGATAGCATTTCTGCATAGATAAAAGTGCACCTCTTTGTAAATCCAACTAAATTAAACCCTACAGATTTTCACAGGTGTAGTCTGATACCTGATTTTTGGAAGCATACCTATGTCCACAGCTTCAGAATTGTTTGATAATTTGTGAGCTGTGAAAAACATATATATTTAAAAAGTCAGATTGGGGATGAAAGGGAGCTTGGTTGTGCTTTGGTGCCTCTGTGACGTTTTTAGCACCAAACAAATAAATAAACATAAACATTGATGTGAATGAAGAATGCCATACTCCACCAAGCAGTTGCTACTAGGGATGCTCTGGTCTTGGGTGTGACTGTGGGTGCGTTGGCCTCTGGGAAGTACAATAGCCCCCAGAAGACACTGCAAGAATTCCTGTATGCATGCACAATTCCATTTACATATAGGTAAACAAGGTCATACTCTGTGCACTCAAAAGATATTTGATTTTATTTTTCATATGAACTGGTGAAAATCCTCATAGTGACGACAATACAATTAAAATACATTCTTCTATCTATAATGCCTTCAAAGTGGAACGTTTGTGCTCCCTTTGTTATAATTCTTAAAACTGGTACTAACTGACCAACATTTGTTTCCCACTCCCTAGAAATCGTTATGCGAGTCTAGTGACTGTGCTTCTTCTGGGTCATATACTACCTGTCTCTTGATGTTTCGGATAGTTCGATCTCACCAGCACCCCGGCAGATCATGAATTGACTGTGCTCTGAAGAAGACCATGTGTAAGAAATATATGGTTGAAACAACGTCGACTTCTCCATGTTCCTGAAGGCTTGGCCAATAGATGGTATCTGAAAAAGGTTTTTTTTTTCATTGCCCCGATAGCAATGTCAAGTGCCAGTTATCTTTCTTTTCTGATACTACTGACACAGATTCTGAAGAAACCTAACTTTTTATCCATACTCTTTGGGATTTTGCTATCTGCCAACATGGAGGTAAGACATTTCATCAATGAAGCAGCAAATTGCTCTCTCCCTCCCCACATAGCGCTTCCCTAACTAAAAACCCACTGAGTACATTCAAAAGCAAATTTAATCAGCTATCAAACATCCTGCCAACTTACTGCTTATTTTTTATTTATTTTAATTGGCTGTTTATAACGCTCTTAATACCCAGAGGTTTCTAAGCGCGGACCCGGGGATCGGACCTGTGTTGCTCCACATCATCTTTCTTCCAAGGCGAGCGCGTTGCCCCTGAGCTATCCTCCCGAGACAAGATATGCTTAGAAGGCCACTCCCGCATGATCAAATAAGAGGATGGCCATCACCCTATTCTGGATCAAAGTTTGACTAAAAGATCACACAGACCTCGGCAAAAGGGCCAATAAGCCACCGGGCACATGTCGACACAAGAGTAGAACATCTCCCAAGATATAGGACTTTAAGAGCTCTTTCCACTTCACACAACTCCCTCACTGCATGAGACGATGAGGATGTACACTCTAGATAGGATTTGAAGGAGCTGCACTTGTGCCACAGGGATTTGTCTCCTGTATTGCGCGGCGCACTGAGATGTAAACCGCTGAGATTACGCCAGGTTTCCCAAAGCGGGGAGAAGCTCCAGGCGGTTTTGTTCAACAGTGCTAAACAGCTCTAAATCTGTGCGCACTAATGGAATTAGTGTGAAAGGAAGGGAATCATTCCAGGTTAATAATTAATGGTGTATATCTTTATTTGTCAGAAAGATGTACAGCAATTTATCAGAAGAATTCTTCAGCATAAAGGGAGTGTGTTTGTGAGACCATCGGCAAGTAATGGACGATTTACTGCAGCACAAATTTACAATAATATCATGTTATATAGCGCTTCATGACAGATTTCTCCTGCTTGCGCGTGCTATAATATTTGTTAACATTACCCAATTTAATAGTTCGCTATTATCGACCTCGGAAGGTTGACGCTGCTGTGATTCTGATCTTTACTTGCATGTCGCACACAGGTGGTTTTTGTTTTTACATATGAAGCCATGTTTTTAATTTATTTATGTGCTTAAACTCCATTGTACACCACTTTTCTGAGCTTAAGTTTTTAAAATAGCTTTTTATTCAAGCCAGAGTCTCTCCCGTAGAACTCTTTGCAAGATTTTCTTTTAATTTAATTCTATTTTTTTCTTAATCAGTTCAATTTGACCCTTTGAGAGCAAGTGGGCGAATAATCAAAGAGATTTAGCAGGAATGCTTTTGATGGACCGCTATGCAGTGTTCCACATTTTAAATCTCTTTATGCATATTGTAGCATCCTTGCTCTTATGAAAGATAGGTGTAGAAGCCTATCTATGTTGCCAACCTTCTATGCCTGGAGCGTGACACAGACTCCTGCTGCATCACAGAGAATCAGAACACGGTTTGAAGAACAACAACTGTTATCCGAGGCAGCTCGACGGACACTGACTCCCTCCTTCACATGTTATATCTAACTATATTATATATACAAATAAATGTAATATAAGCTCCCTTAATTGCCCCGTGAACCGTGTTGGGGTAACGTACCTTTCTTTGATGTTGCCTTCGCTCTGTTTGGTTTAAGCTTTTCGCGTATGGAATAAGGCATTCTCTTCGCCGCGGGTGCCACTACTGAACCAACGATCCTCTCTATTTCCTCTTCACAAATACGCGCATGCACGTTTCTCATTGATCTGCTGTGTTCAATTAAAGCCATAGGCGCACTTTAATACTAAGTCAACAACGGACATTGAAGCAACGCGGGTGCAGTGGGATACATGTAATGGATGTTTAAAGCCATACTCACGGATTTAATGTGTATCCAGCCACAGATATTAAATAAGCACTCATGCATCGTATAAGACACATTTAACAAATATTTCACAATGAACAACCTGATAACGTAGGAATCAGGTAAGTGGATGTAAGCTTTATTCTCCAACCCGTACACCGTGAACCTCCATCCCCTCCCAGCTCCTTCCTTTCAAACACCAACCGCCCCACGAGCGTGGAACTCAGAGACATCCCACGCGCCTGGAACCTATGACAAAGACTCGCGGAAGCGCGAGCAACTACAACACATCTCCCCCTGTAAACCTTAAAACAAATGAGAATAGACTCACACATGAACATCAATGAAGGAAAAAATGGGAAAATAGGAAAGGAACAAAGTAACATGCAGAAGGACATAAGATAGAAGATTATTTAAATATCTGCAGTCCAAGAATTAATCATCTGCAAATTCTAAAACAAAATCCTTGTACTTTGCTGGAATCTTCTTCATTCTGGTCGGGCGATTATTCACCTTGTTGGAAGCTTCCGCTAAAGCAGAGCCCTCACATAGTTCCCTTCCATCTGGAACACAAACCGAATTATCCGACACAAACACTGAAGACTCCTCTGCAACCCTTGTCCCCACCTCGGTCGGGCCAAGAGCAAAATTATCAGAATCACACACAGAAGACTCATTCGCCTCCCTTGCAAAAGGTGCTCCATCAAATGGCGCAACACCATCACTCCCCAAGGCAGGCACCTCCACACTTTCATGCCTCACCCGAGTAGCCTGCCCAGGAACTGCCACACCACTACTGGAACCCTTATGGCTATGTATAGGAACCACACACTCAGACGCACACTCGGGACCATCTTCCACTGTAGCACCACCACCCTCACAACACTGGTCCTTAGTATCAGCCAGCTTTCCTTTAACAGGGACCACCCGCCTCAAACTCCATCTGGTACCATCTTGCAGTTTAACGTAACCATGACCTACTTTGGTCACGACACATGGCTTCATAAATTTGGACAAACCCTTAGCTACAAATCTTGGATTTTTCACCACCACAAGATCACCAACTTGCACACGCAGGGGTTTCCTCTTGGCAAGCTGAGATTCCCAAAAGCGGGATTGTTTAATGCGTACCTTGTCAAGAACTTCCTGCATGTTGATGCAACTTTGCACACCACCCCCAAGAGCAGCTACCCTGAGTTTAGAGCCTGGTTTCCTGCCCCTCATTAATTCAAACGGAGACACACCAGTAAACGATGAAGGGGTAACCCTATAAGCCTTTAGTGCCTCAGTCACTACACTGCACCACGGCAAACCATTGGCGAGGGCCAACTGAACCGCCCCTTTCACAAACCGGTTCATCCGCTCTACTAATCCATTGGCCTCTGGATTGTACAAAGCCACCCTATGGTGACGAATCCCTAGTTTGAAGAAGAACTCTTGCATGGCAACCGACACAAATTGGGGACCATTATCGGTGACTACTCCAGCAGGAACTCCCTCCCTGTCAAACACCGCCGACAAGAAGTCAATCACCTTCTCAGTGGTGATCGAGGACAAGGCCGTGGCCTCCACCCACCTAGAGGTGTAGTCAACCAACACTACAAAATATTTGAAACCTCCACCCAAAGTGTCCATGGGACCCATAATGTCTACGGCCACCTTAGACCACACATCTTGGGGCACTTCCACAGGTTGAATGGGTTGGGGCGACGTTGTCCTACTCTTATCACTGATGGAACAAGCCACACAATCCTTAACTACTTTCTCAACCTCCTCATCCATCTTGGGCCACCAATACCCTTCTCTAAACCTTCTTTTTGTCATAGATCTACCGATGTGCCCCTCATGAGCCAACTCCACCAACTTGGCCTTACGAGATTGAGGTGGTATTAACCTGGTACCCCTGGCAATGCCCCACGGACCCACAGACAGTTCAGACCATACTTGACTGAACGATTTATCCAATTCATCCATGCCAGCACCGGTAGCGAGAGCTGCCTTGATGCTGTTTAACACTGGATCCATTGCACACTCTCTACCCCACTCCTGCTCAGTGACGGCCGGAAACACCTTGGCCACCAACACATATTCATCACCCGTCACAGCCTGTGTTGAGTCTTCCACACTTATATCGTGGCGGGGAAAACGAGAGAGACAATCCGCAACCATATTTTTAGTGCCAGGTAAATACTCCACTTTAAAATTATACTCACTCATGTCGGCCATCCAGCGCATCATCCTAGAGGATGCCTGGAACAATCCTTTAGATGTCAATACATGCACCAGGGGTTTATGATCGGTGCGTATAGTGTATTCCACCCCCCACAAGAATGTTCTAAAATGTTTGGATGCCCAGACAGCGGCCAAGGCCTCCCTCTCTATGACAGCATACCTGCGTTCTGCCTCACTAAGAACCCTGGACGCAAAAGCAATAGGGCGGTACGATCCATCAAAACACTGCTCGAGAACAGCCCCTACCCCATACTCACTGGCATCCACTGTCAAAACTGTCTTCCTTGATGGAGAAAAGGAAGCTAAAGATGGAGCCTGGTCCACCTGAGCCTTCAAGCCTTCAAACTCAAGTTGGCACGACTCTGACCACTCAAAACGTACACCCTTTTTGAGCAAGGCTCTCATGGCAACTGTCTTGTCAGAGTACGTGGGAATGAACCTGCTATAATATTCAGCCAATCCCAAAAACGACCGTAATTGGTCCTTACTGGTGGGTGGAGACACTCCACATAACGCCTTCACCAATTCAGCCTTGGGATGTGTCCCTTTGGCATCCAGTGTGTGTCCTAAATAAGTCACACTCTCTACCCCTATTTTACACTTACTCAATTTGACCGTCAACCCACTCTTCTCCAAAATGCCCAAGACTCGTAGAATCCTCTCATCGTGTTCCTCACGTGACCTGCCCCACACCAAGATATCGTCCTGGAAATATTCCACACCATCCACTCCACAAAACAACTTTTGCATAACTCGCTGGAAAACAGCAGAGGCAGATGCCAAACCAAATGGCATGCGCCGGAAACGGAAGGCTCCAAAAGGCGTAATGAACGAAGTAAGAGGGCGTGATTCGACGTGTAGATCCACCTGTTGATAGGCAGAGGACAAATCTAAGGTGGAGAAACAAGATGCCCCTCCCACAAGTGAAAGAATTTCGTGTATATTCGGTAAGGGATGCCTGTCGATCCAGATGCTGGAATTTAAATCTCGTAGATCAACGCACATCCTCATACCACCATCGGATTTGCGTGCCAATACAACCGGGGCTAACCACTCTGAAGATTCTACCTCCTCTATTACACCAGCTTCCATCAGTTTTTTAAGTTCCGTCTGGAGACCCTCACGTGCCATGATAGGTACACGCCTAACTCTGTGCACAACGGGAACGGCACTCCTCTTGAGCACGATCTTATGTGAGAAACCCCGCAACTTGCCCAGGACAGAGGAGAAAACTGACGGAAACCTCTCTTGAAGAGTATTGGCTGTCAACGCACTTCCTTGACTCAAACCACCTTCTCTTCCCTTGCTCACACACAAAACAGGGACAGCTTTGCCAGGGTGAACCTCCATTTCCAGGGCAGCCTGCTCATCCTACCCAATAACTGGATCACCCTTACAAGCTACATAGAGTTTTCCTCTGGTTTTCCGGCCATGAAATTCAATAACAACCCACTCGTATCCCAATACTTTAATCGGAACACGCCCATACGCACATGGATTAATGTCAGACGGATTCAAACTGGATACCTCCTTATGGAACTTGGACTTGTACATCTCAGGAGAATTCATGGTGTAAGGAGAACCCGTGTCGACCAACACACTGAGGGGAACTCCATTCACACTAAGGGTAGCCCACGCACTCTTTTTTGATGGTCCCACACTCAACAGCGCACCTTCCTTTGGAAGCACACCCGCCATAGCAGAGGGACTAACATATCCTACAACCGTTACATTACTATCATCTTCTTCAGGGTCCACCATCCGCACAACTTCCTTCTGTGGAGCAGCCTTACACATGCGGGCAAAATGTCCCCTTCCCTTGCATTTTCTGCATACAACAGCGGAAGCAGGACACTCCCTAGCTCCTGCAACATGACCCCTCCAACCACATTTCTTGCAGAAATCTCTGCTATTCGGCGTCGCTCTTTGATCCTTGTCCCTGACACGGTTTTCTTCATTCTTGCGTGGCTGAACCATGTGTACAATGTCCGCCTTCTCTGTCACTTCCTTGACGCTCTTCCTTGACTCCTCCAGGGCACGAGCTATTTCTATCACTTTCTCCAACGGAGGATCCTTCTCCGTCCATAACCTCTCCCTTACTTTTGAGTCACTAGTCCTCATCATGATCTGGTCACAAATGTATTCATCCACCAGGCCCGTGAACTTACATGTAGAAATGAGGGTGCGCAGAGCCGTCACATACAAATCAATGTTCTCGCCAGGACCCTGTGCCCTTGAAAAGAAATGATACCTCTCCAGCACAATGTTAGCTCTCTTGCCAAAGCGTGTCTCTAGCTTCTTAAGAGCAGATTCAAATGCCAAAATCACTGCCTGCCCCCCCTCACCATCTCCATCGCCTGAAGACAAGGCCAAAACATCCTGGCCCAGAAGATGCCTGAAGACCCTCAAACCCTCCGTACCAAGGCAATTGAGCAGGGTCGCTTCCTTGTCGTCATCAGACATTCTGGAACCACCTGACGCTCTCAGGTATACTTTGAAAGTGTCCACCCAAAGTTCTCACGCAATGGGGGGCTCCCCTAGATTGGGAAGAAAGGCTGGAGGTGGGCGAGCATTGCTGTGCTGCATGGTCAATGGAACCGACATAGCCACTGACTGAGGTCAAGCGCAATGGAACAGATGGAAATGTCTGCACGTGACCAGGACCGACCTCCTTGGAGCACAAGGTGCTATAACGTACACCCTGTCCTAAACAGCAGACTTTTATGACGGATTACTCCATTCAAAACACCTTTAATGGAAGAGAATTTGTGGAATCTGGATTTCGCAATATGGTTACACAGACAGTCACCAGTCACTTCCTCCGCTTTGAACAGAAGTGGCCAACAGGGAGTTGCAATTCCTGCAACGTCCGCACTCAAGGAGTTAACATTCCTCTCCTTGCAGTTGATGTAGTGCAAACACGCCCACCAATGAATCGGAAGCCCTCGGCTCGCTTCCTCAGGGAATGGGCGGAGCCGAACAACGTAACACCCGTGGTCTCTGCGAGCGCCTCCCCGGCTGTGAGGATCCGCAGGGCTGTGCCCCCACCCAGGGTCCACCTCTCACCTGCTGTGCTCCTCAGTCCCCGACTTGCTATAAGCCGCAAGGCAGCAGCTGCACACACTTCCTCGAGCCGCGCTCGACCTCGTCCGGGAGCGCGGCTCGGCCGGATCCTTGATGGCAAGGACAACGGCCGCTCAGCCGGAGACAACGGCTGCACTCTCCGCCTTGTGCCGTGCTCGACCTTGTCCGGGAGCGCGGCTCGGCCGGATCGTTGAAAGTGAAGGATAGCGCTGGCTCAGCTGGAACCAATCACACCGAGGGCCGCGCTCGACCTCGTCCGGGAGCGCAGCTCGGAAGGCCAGCTGAGGCACCAGATGATGATCCATGGCTTGGCAAGGCGCGTGGGTTAGGGTTGAAGAAACCCTCGTCGCCAGTGTAATAACGTAGGAATCAGGTAAGTGGATGTAAGCTTTATTCTCCAACCCGTACACCGTGAACCTCCATCCCCTCCCAGCTCCTTCCTTTCAAAAACCAACCGCCCCACGAGCGTGGAACTCAGAGACATCCCACGCGCCTGGAACCTATGACAAAGACTCGCGGAAGCGCGAGCAACTACAACAAACAACCTGCTATCCAATATTTTTTTTGCAAGTCCACTATTCATCTATACTCAATTTGGATAATACTGAGATAGTACTAACAGTACTTTGCATGTTGAAGTTGGAGCACCTCAACAAGCATATCAACATACGAAATACATTTACACTGATTAAGGAAGTTGAATTATATCACTCATACTATTTCTGAACAATGGCATTCAGCAGTATTCTTCCTCCCATATTCTTTATGCCTGATGCTAATGAACCCAGCATACCATGGAAGAGGTGGAACCGTTCTTTTAAACATTATGCGGGAGTGGTTTGTGGACCAAATTGTGGTGCAGAAAAAAGGAAATCTTTACTGCTGCACTGTTTGGGCCAAGCTGGCCAAGAAAAGTACGAATCATTACCAGAACTCCCAGTAGATGAGGATTTCAATATCAATGAATATGAACGTACAGTCAAAAAGATTGATAAACATTATGAGAAGAAAGTAAGTATTATTTTGGAGAGATATAAGTTTGGCAAGAGGGCACAAGAGGAGGGAGAAAGTGTTGAAAAATGTATTACTGCATTAAGGAAACTTGCCAAACATGCAATTTTAATGATCAACTGGATAACTGGCATGACTAAGAGACCAGTTTATGTTGGAGTGCAGGAGTGCAAAAGTAAGAGAAAGACTTTGGTCAGAGAATGACCCTTTGTTAGATGTTGTACTAAGAGTAGCGAAAGAAGTTGAACACGCTGAAGAATGCGTAAAGGAACTAGAGAACAAAATGAAATCTCTACAAGCAGAAACCAATAACATGAGAGCTGCAAAAGTATTGTGCAATTTTGCTGAAGATAGTGAATCTATATCCATGGTTTATAATGCCTCTGTCAGAAGAAAATCATCTGGTAGACAAAGTAAACCACCACAAATTGACAGAGGAAAGTATAGAAACAATCAGACGGGAGATTCCAATAATTATGCCATTAGAGACAGTCCCAATGAGCAATATATGAATCCAATAAAGAAGCGTGAAGGGAAATGCTATAGGTGTGACAGCATCTATCATTGGGCCGATGACCCAGAATGCCCAGCAATAAAAATCATATGCAGCAGATGCAAAGGTAAGGGTCATTATTCCAGGTGCTGCAGATTCCGCAACACGTCTACTAATTGGAAAGGGGGGAATTCAGACAGTGACCACAGTTATGGAGAGGAATGTGAAGAATGTGTATTTGTTATAACAGATGATGATGACGAGGAAGTTCTGGCGAGCCCTAAAGCTACGGTTTCAGTTGATAGAGTAGAAATGAACATGATGATTGATACTGGTGCAAAATACACACTAATACTGCGACAATAATAATGGAATAGAGAGAAGCATGAGTATTTACACGAAACTGATATCAAACCCAGAGCCTATGGCGGTGTAAAGATTGACACGATAGGCTGGTTCTGGGGCAAGCTAAAATGTAAAGGAAGAAAGGCTAAGGGAAAAGTCTACATTACCAGCGTAGGCAAAATACCCCTTTTGAGCTAGACTCATCAGAGTAAATTACAAATAAGAATAGACTCGGTTGCAGAAGAATCTGTCCTTGCAATCAATAATGATGTAAACAAGTCTGAGAATAGTATCAATGGAATATAAAACGACACCAATGATGGCATGGAGGCCGTATTCCGCGATGGTGTTGGGTGTCTCCGTGGTTATGTGCATGAAATACGATTGAAGTTCAATCATACTCCAGTGGCCCAGAAGTTAAGGAGTGTCCCTCTATCTATGCGTGATGAAGTCAGGAAGGAGATCAAAATGTTGGAAGTTCAAGGAATTATTGAAGGTATAGATGCCAGTGAATGGGTCTCACCATTAGTGGTTCTCAGGAAGAAAACGGGCAACCTCTGAATATGTGTGGATATGCGGGAGCTGAGCAAGTGCGTTGTCCCAGACAGACATCCTCTCCCCAATATACAGGAGTTGATCTCTACGATTGGTCCATTAAGTTTTTTTTCCACTCTCGATTTGACATCGGCCTATCATCAAGTTAAATTACACAAACGCTCCAGACATCTTACTGCTTTTATTATGCCAGATGGTCTATAACAATTCAAGAGGATGCCATTTGTACTGGTGTCTGCGGCATTAGTATTCCAAAAGATAATGCACAATCTCTTCGAGGGGGTTCCTGGAGTGATATGTTTCCAAGATGACATCTTGATATATGCGGACAGTCAAAAGAAACATGATGAAACATTGAAATATGTATGTGAGAAATTATATAAAGCCGGCATGACTCTGAGCAAGGACAAATGCAAAATCAATTGTTCAGAGATTGAATACCTAGGACACAAGATTTCTGCAGATGGCATATCACCTAAGACACTACTAGTAAACACTATAAAAAGGATGCCGAGACCACATAATAAAGAAGAAGTGGGCACATTCATCGGAATGGAAGAATACTATTCTAAATTTCTCCGTGACTTTGCTGTTCACACTGTCCCATTGCTCAATGGAATAATGAGTGCAAAGAAGAATTCAAATTTTTAAAAACAGCAATAGATAAAGCTCCAGCATTGAAAAATGTCAGTAGTGATAATAAAATCATCATAACCACCGATGCCAGCAATATTGGTCTTTGAGCTGTCGTTACACAAGAAAACAAGGGCCGAGAAGTTTTAATTGCATTTGCATCAAGACTACTCAAAGGGGCTGAAAAATCATATGCCGCCATTGAAAAGGAGGCATTGGCAATACAATGGGCGGTGGAAAAGTTCAGGAGCTTCATTTGGGGTGGTGAAGTGGAGTTCCGCACAGATCATAAACCCCTGGCTCATGTCATCATGTCTAAAGGTTTGGACAAAGTATCCAATCGCATCAGGAGGTAGGTGATGCTTCTTCAAGAATATAATTGCACTGTATGTTATGTACCTGGAGTTAAGAACATCACTGCCAACTGTTTATCTCGACTCACTAATATATCTGAAATTGTAGATGAGGATGACAATATGAAAGTTGTTTTGAACATAGAGGCAGCATCTATTTCAAGGATGGAATGGAATAAAGCTGAAAAGGATGACAAAATGCTAGAACGTCTCAAGGAACTAATCAACAGTCAAAGTCCATGTAGTAAATCGCGATTTCAGGAAGCAGATCTTATGGACTATTGGTTTGTTGCTGATGAACTACATGTACACAATAATATCATCATGAGAGGAGACAAAACAATTCCACCTTCAAGTTTACATCGTAGAGTGATTGAACTCGGCCATGAAGGTCACTAGGGAATAGTAACAACTAAGCAGAGGATAAGGAATGACTTCTGGTGGCCTGGATGCGATCTGCAAATAGAACGTTACATCAGCGATTGTATCCTTTGCACTAATGGTGAAAAGAGTTGTGTTGGTGTGAAACAGCCTATGGTTGTTACCGAAATTACGAGTAAAGTATGGAAAGATCTTGGCATGGATGTGTTAGGCCCTGTGAATAGTAATGGAGTACAAAAATTCGGTCTAGTGGTAATTGACCTCCTTACTAGATGAGTTGAGGTGTTAATTGCACCAAACATCATAGGAAAAAATGTAGTTGAATTTATATCTGATATTTGTGAGAGAGAGAGGTATCCAGGAAGTATCATGACTGACAATGGTACCCAATTCAGATCTAAAGAGATGATGGATTTTTGCAGTAAGTACTCTATTATACACAAAGAGAGTGCCATTTACCACCCACAGACGAATGGGACAGTAGACCGCTTTAACAAAGTGTTGAAGCAGACTATCAGGTCCGCATGGTCCAATGGGATACATTGGGAGGAAGCGGTTAAGGAGAGAATAGTAGCACATCGGTTCACACCGCATTCCACCACTTGTCTTTCCCCTTTTGAGTTAAGCAGAGGGAGGAAGGCGAACACAAAACTGGCACCGCTATGGTTAGATAACAAAGATAATGGAGTGGAGAAGGATTTTGAGGCTGTATGTGGTAAGATCAGAACTATTCAATTGAAAAATAAATCTGTTTATGATGAGAAAAGGCCCATGAATAAGTTTGACAAAGATAATGTAGTGGGAAAAATGGTTAGAGTTAATCTTCCCCCCACCCTCAGAGATTGCCCGTGTAAATGGTCAAGACCAATCAAAGTTGTGGAAACATTCAAACACTCTGTCAGAATGGAGGATCGAAGGATTTGGATTGTTGAGAGAGTATGGGTATGTAGTGACAGTAAAAATTTGAATGTCAGTAGTGATCAGGAAGTTGCTGGATGTCTGAGTGAGACCAATGAAAGGGAACTGTGTCAAAGAAAGGTGTCAAGGACGAAGAATGTGCAAAAAGATGTTTCCAACAAATATAAAGGAATTTCCTTGCCAACTTTCATCAGAGACACGACCCACAAGTCTAGGTGGGAAAGAGTATATCGTAGACCAAGACGTATGGAGGATTATGAGTGAACATTCGTCTTTTCCACATTTAGCAGTTTGTTTTTTGTTTCGTTACATTACACAGGAAGGGAGATGTGTAGCATCCGTGCTCTTATGAAGCAAAGGTGTAGAAGCCTATCTATGTTGCCAACCTTCTATGCCTGGAGCGTGACACGGACTCCTGCTGCATCACGGAGAATCAGAACGCGGTTCGAAGAACAACAGCTGTTATCCGAGGCAGCTCGATGGACACTGACTCCCTCCTTCACATGTTATATCTAACTATATTATATATACAAATAAATGTAATATAAGCTCCCTTAATTGCCCCGTTGTCTTCTTCCCCCACCTGCCACAACACTACACATATGAGGCCAACAGCACTATGAAGCAATGAAATCTGTGGTCGCTTGTCCTCCTCTGTGACCTTTATTGAGACTACAATGAGCCTACAAAAGCTCTCCAATAGGTGAATGCATAGGTGTTTGGCCTTCCATAGAATATTAAAGTTCTTTTCATAGGCATTTCTAGTACCAGACTGCACATTGTGCATCCTTTGCGTCCCGGCAAACAGCCATCCACACATGTATTTCTTTTTACCCCATCTCTGATAGGCTTAAAGGATTACTAACTACATCTCTCCAAACTCTCCTGGTTATGGTGCTAGAGACAAGCTTAACAACCCTACCCACATTTGTATCCATGCCCAACATGTCGCTTTATTTACGGTCCTGCAGAAAAGACAATCAAGGCCATCACCAATAAGGTCCTAAACTCACAACAATGTAATGTGCTGAGCTAAATCTTATGTACCAGGTGTCTGCAACGTTACCACTCTCCAGTTTATTTGCACTGTGACCATTGACTATGCTGGCTAGTGCTGATGGGATTTGCACTTCAAAATATCTGTTGAGTTAACAGTAGAAGACTGTTTTGTGCTTGTACAATATTTGTGTGCAAGGTGTTGGTAGTGTACAAGTTCTGTCCTTTGAACACTTGACTTGAAAAAGCAAAAGAACAATGTGAGCTGGGTTCGAATCTCCTTTTCAGTACTTAATTATTTTTATTCTGCTCTGTTACACCTAGAATTGACACATCATGTCATACAATTAAATATATGATGAGTTGTACAAAGTGTAATATTACATTGTAACTAAGGAACACACTATTTATTATTTACTGTCTTTAAAGCACTGTATTGTCCTGTCTCCCTACAATGGCCAACAATGAAAAACACAATGCTTTATTGACATGTTTGATACTGTTTGTCGAGAGATTCTAGTGGAGACCAAACATCAGCACTTTGGCTGGTGGAAGATTTCTCTCTAGCTCTCCAGCGCTGCCCTGCCACCCCCCTTAGCTAGCAAATCCATTTATATCTTGTTAAATCCAGTGCCCTACTCCCACCTAACATGCAAAGATACTTTCATCACTGGTGAGCTGTGTTTTTTACATAGGTCACTGTGGTTCAACATCCGCTCCTCCCTGATAGCAACAGGCCTACAATCAAAATAATAGAATTGGGTTAATACTATGCTAACCGCCCACCCTTGAGTAACTTTTAGATGCGTAAATTCATATAATTTATACTAATGACTTTGTAGCTGCACAGAACCAACATAGACTACTATTTACAGGTAGTTCAATAAATGTAAATATAGCATATAACGGTAGGGTAGTTTTGCCCTAAGTCTTAAATATATTTTTCAACAAACAAAAATGAGATATAGAAAATTATTTAATTGTACATCACTTATTATGCCTTTATTCTTATGCCAACATTAACCAAATGGGGCACTTACAAATGGTTTGCCCACCTAGGGCTTGGCCAAGGAACAAAAAACTTCTTATGCTATCACAATTTCTTCAAATTTCAGTCCAATTTACGTTTCACATTTTCTTCAAATTTCAATCCAATTTACATTACAATTAGAGTTCATAGTACTTTCTAATCACTCATGTACATTGCTTTCAACATTTACATAAGGACCAGTATAAACCTGGTCATGCATATCAAGATACTTTTCATATTTGAGTCCAACTGTTCAAGTACCTTATGTTTATCGAATTGTACTGACATTCCTTAATATTTCCTTTCCCAACAGATTCCTAATGACTTAAACAAACATTTTATAAGCCCTGTCATTGTTAGATTGTAGAGTGTTCCACAGTGAGACAAAAGAGGGGGAAATGAGGTAAGTATTGGGTTTCTAATCATTTTATATATAATAAAGATACATCATGTATATTCATCTTGTCATCTGCCAATGTATCAAATTGTAATGACATTCCTTAATATTTCATTTCCCAACAGATTCCTTATGACTTAAGCAAGCATTTTTATAAGCCCTGTCATTGTTTGATTGTAGAGTGTTCCACAGTGAGACAAAAGAGGGGGGGAAATGAGGTAAATATTGGGTTACTAATCATTTTATATTTAATAAAGATACATCATGTATATTCCTCTTGTTATTATGACTTACAATGGAACTATTTTGCCCTTTGCTTAAACAAGTCCAATTTTAGAATTCAGTCAGTTCTGTAGAGTAATACGTGATATTTTTCCAAGTATTATCTAAAGGAAATATAGAAACCAGTAATCCTGCTTCATATAAAAAAAACATTCCAAATGTCCACAGTAACCTATGGTTATGGATCTTTGGTTACCTGTGTTGTTGCTTCATTCCACACAAACATATATTGGTCCTGGTCTGCTTCGGGCTATATCCTGTTCTATTCTTGATTATTCTCTGGATGATTATCCTCTCCAAATAAGTTTGGAAATTAGTCTATTCACTATTATTGCAAATTAAGCATATTACTAAGCAATCCTTATTGCACATTTCCAGGTCTCTGGACTATACATCTTTTATTACACGTATTTTAAATGTTCATTCAATTTGGCTACACTAATAACCACTTCATTAGCCTATTTTCATTTACTTATGTCTAAAAGTCGTCATATTTGATCTCTAGAATTTGTTATTAGATAATATATTTAAATTATGTCATTTAGTTTGGCCATTCTTATGTCACAGGTTCCCATGAAAGTACATGATATATCGCTGTGGCAATAAGACCCGAGGCGGCGGGCCAATACCGCCCAGGTAATGCCCGGGGGCATAGTTATACGAAGCCCCTGGGCATTACCTGCTACGGTATTGGGCTGCCGCCGAGGGTCTTATTGCCATTAGTACCCTGGCCCGTTGGATCGGGGTGCTAATGGCATTTTTTTCTGTTCCGAAAACACATTTCGGAATAGAAAAAAAAACAGCAAAGAAAATGGCCGCCGCCATGGAAAGGGAAAACGTAGTCCATTTTCCCTTTCCATGGCGGCCATCGGGAGCGGACACGCTGGGAGCAGAAGTGTTCCCAGCGCGTTCGCTTCCAAGACCAGAAGAAAAAAGAAGGTAAGTGGGGTCGGGAGGGCGGAAGGGAGGGGATGGGAAGAAAAATAAAAAAATAACAGACCGCGGTCTCCGGCGGGGGAGGATGGAAGCCTCCAGCCGTGTGGAGGCTTGGAGTGGGGATGGTCCCGCTCCGAGTCTCCACACGGCTGGAGGTTTCCATCATCCCCCGCCAGAGACCGCGGGATAGAATGTAAGTGGGTTGGGTAGGGAGGAGGCAGGAGGAAGGAGGGAGGAAAGGATTGGGGAAAAAAAAATCTTACCTGAGTCCCCGGCGGGGGACGAAGGAAGCCTCCAGCCATGGGGAGGCTCGGAGCAGGGATTGCCCCGTTTCGAGCATCTTCATTGGCTGAGGGGCTGCCACGCCCCTCGCCGGGAACAGAGTAGCCGGCACGCACGGCGTGGACGGGAATACCATGTGGTATCGCTCGGAAATGAGCCAATCACCACACAGTAACCGGTTAGTTATTTATAGGCTGGTTTTATTGAAATGCTTCGGCCATATTATGTCCCTTTAAATTGCATTTATCCTTTCTAATGTTCATTCTTTAAAAGGATCCTGCCATTAATATTCTGACTATATTGTCTGGAAGTTCATTCAATCTTGATGGCAGCGCTCTGCGTGTTTCCGGGAACATCGACATCTTGTTTTTGCTACGTATACAATGCGCATGATGATGTCATGTGTTTTGCGCGGCATGACATCAGAGGTAAACTATTCTCATCCCTGCTGCAAACGGTGGATTTTAATCCTGAAAAGTCCCTTGGACTAACAACTCAAAATGCTGTTATGTTGATTGTCATTTACAGGTCATCTTTCAATTTTTAATTATTTTTATGCTAAGCACAGAATTTATTTTTAAGTTATTAATGTGACTGCAAAAGGTTATCCATACATTTCCCATTTTAATGAGTGCTTTCCCACTCTTCTGTTTCCTTGCTCTAATCCATATAGATCCTTTCATTTATCTAAGAATGATGCTATAACTTATCAGTTCCAGGATATTCTTTTAATATTTCAACATTCAAGAGGGCATTACTCATGCCTAATGGTATTTTGACTTCAATAGCTACAAGGGAGGCTTGATTCCTTTAGATCATATAAGTTAGTAAAACATGGGTATATTCACACTGTATCACCATTCATAAGAAGAATTCCTATTAACTGTATACATTTTTGCCTATTGGTATTTCAAATTCGATGCCTACTAAAGTCGCTTTTGCCTAGCCTTGTTTAGTTATTAGAATTTAGGATCCTGTTTATGATCTGCATTTAGTCCAAGGAAATATTTGTCATAGTACCTCATTTTAACACTTACTAAATATTCTTGCACAATTGTTACGGGTGTGTTTTCTGCACCAAAGACTTGTATTAGGAAGTGCCATGTTCAATGCCAACAATACAGGAGTTGGTGGACTGCAAACATTGTCTATTAAGTCGGACTTTTGGCAATCATAAAGCAAACGGGACATGGGGTTATGTGCTTGTTTTTTACGGGGTGTGAAGAGTGTAATGCTGTATTTTACAAGCTGTGTGGATGACTTTTACGGGTCTTTCTAGGGTAGTGAGAAAGGGTTGTATGTGTGTTTAGTGGAGGTTAGATGTTTATACATTAATGAAGATGTTTGTAAATTATTTGAATAATTATTGAGCAATGCAGGATGCGTGGAAGTATCTACAATGTATGCACATATTGGGTGTAATTTGGTACACTGAGTTGTAGGACTAATAACATGTTTTGGGAGTAATTAGTACACTGCAGGTATGATGTTGCATTTTTAGAGTGTAGTAAGGATTATTGGTGTAGGTATGGGCATAATTCGTACACCATGAAGGTATGTTTTGGATGTAAGGGTGTAAGGGTCTAGGAAGGATAGCTCAGGGGCAACGCTATCACCTTGGAAGCAAAACGACGCGGAGCAACACAGGTTTGATCCCCTGGTCCGTGCTTAGAAATCTCTGGATATTATAAATAACCAATTATAATTAAAAATTAGTACACATCTAATCAGACAGAACATTATTGGAAGAATATACTGCACACCAGTTAAGATGTTCAAACTGTTGGGTGTCCTGACCCACGTTTGAGCTATCATGCTGCAACATTTGGTGCTCTGGGCTTAGAAAATCCAAGATGGCCAAAAAGCCCACATGTAAGCCAGAATAGGAAAACTGTGCAGTACTGGCATGGAAAACATCATGATGGCCAGAACTTCCCAGAAAATGCACAGAGAAATGCATGAAGAATAGGCTGCCACCCATTTTTGCCTGGGTTGTGAGCACAGGAGGGCACTGCCTAAAACCACCATTGGGCTACCCACATAGTAGCCTGAAACCATTGGGAATGGCAATGCTGATTGCCAAAAGCAACCTAGAACTGTGGGGAATTCATTTTCTTAAATCCCAAAAATGGTTGCATTACCAGTACTCACCACTATCAGAAAGCCGGCGTTTTAAAACCACCAGACATTTGTGTAAAACTGAACAAATGAAACAGAACCAGACCAAGGAAAGACTTGCTAAGAGGTGGATACAATGTAAAACTATACTCTGAAATGACTTGAAGGAAGTAATTATTTAATGTGTATGTAAAAATCGTAATAGACTTAAACTGGGGGACAAAAAGTGACATTTAGCTGAAACCTGGCTTAATGAAACTGAATTCTGCCTGAGATCTACCCCCACAGGAGTTAAAACCTGCTCAGCCACTCTTCCCCTTGCCAAAAGGAGTTGTCACCTCTCTGATTAGATTAGGGGTGGGACAGCTACAGGGAGTTGAACAAAGGCCTGTCCTGGGCCCAGGCAGATGGTTTATTGGGGGGATCGTAAAAGTGGCTTCGTCTTGGCAGAAACGGGGAGGGGCAGCCCCTCTGAGGACAGGCTGAGCTTAAAGAAAGTGGATAGACTGGTTTCTACACCATGTGACCTGAAAAGACACACCCCTGTTGGCCAGAATATGATTTTAAGAAAGATGTATAACTCATGGTGCGGACTTGTCAAAATTAGCTAAATGATACCATAATTCTTGTGATTTTTCTGCCCACATTTTAAGAGGTTTTAAGACCCGGTGGTATGATCTGGGGGGTTGCTAGCGGAAAATAGATTCACTCCAAATGTCTGCATGTTAAAAATCTGACACTTCATCAATTAATGTCCACACTCCTTGCGCACATGTGTGTAAATGTGGGTAAATGTCTGATATTGCAAAACCAGTTCAAAAGTGCAAAATGTTGCCATTTCTGAATGCAAGCCCCCAGGAAGAGCAGAGTTTGAACAGAGGATACCTCATGTGATATGTGATGGGTGCATGTAATTTTAAACAACTGTGTATCTGTGCAATATGTATTTGAATCAAATATAGATTTGAGGGCAAACTGACCAGGGGAGGATCCTCTGACCCATAAAACCTACAGCATCACTCTGACTCACATTTCCTTCCCCCAATCATGGGAGAGGGGGGAACTGGGCCAATGACAAGTAGAGAGGGGCAGGCTTAGCTAAGCCTAGGCACACACCCATTTTCAAAAGACATAAAAAGAGCCACTGGAAGCTAGAGAGGGCATTCAAATCCAGCTGCTGCAACGCGCTCTGCCGGACCACACAACATCCAGAAGATACCAGATCCAACACTTAGACTTTAAAACTCCAAAGAACTTGATTCAGAACTCAAAGCAAGGGCCTAAACCCACAAACGGAGAACTCTTCTCAGCAGGCCTCAGCATCCAGCAAACCTAACAGCGGTAGCACCATCCAGGAGCTGTGCAGATCAGCGCTGTGTCCAGAGAAAGCTGTGCAGAAAGATCCAGGAGCTGTGCACAGACGCTGTACCCAGGGATCCAGGAGCCGGGCCAGGAGCAGTGTCAGACCAGACGAGCAGAGCAGAGACCAGACGCTGTGCGCAGAGACCGTCCGGGGCGAAACCATAACCGAAGCCATCTTGACCCGATCCGTGAGACCTAGACCTTCCAAATACATTGTGAGTACAGCTAGGACGGTGTGAAACCAAATCTCTTAGTTTCCAGTGATATTAATCAATCTATTTAATCTAAGTAGAACTGCCTCCTAACTGTCACTTGTCAATTCTGCAGCAGCATAGCTGTCACCTGTCATTTTTAAAAGCTGTCACCTGTCAATTTGAGTTACTTTAAATTCAAAAAACGACCTTTACAAAATCGTTCATATCTCTGGAACCATTTGGGCTAGAAACTCGGTTTAACTTTCCTCTGAAAGCCTGGAATCTTACCTTTTCAAAGAACCTAGAACTGACTTGCTACTCCTTATACTTATGCCGTAATTTTTGCCGTGATTCGCGATTTGGTTAAAAATCCAGCCACGTGTGAAAACAGCAGCTTCCTTGCTTTCCTTTGCCAAAAATTCGTTTAACCTGCTAGTTACTCCTAGAGCATTGTTAAAGTGATCCTGAACTCATATAAAGTAGCTATCACTCACCCTGAACCTCCTAAAGGGAATTAAAACCATTTTCAGCATATTCCTCACTTCATTGCCAGCACATATAAAAGCATTTTGGGCCCGTGTTTCAACTTCTATCCGTAGTTTAAGCTTGCTGGGGTGAACTGAATTACATTTGATTGCATGCCTGAGGACTGTGTGCTACTCTTCATTTCCTTACATTTCATAAGGGGGGGAGTGGATTGCCAGAGAAAAGTGATTACATTGTTTTGTTGAAATCATATTGAGTATTTTCTGTATTGCATTTTCATTCAACATTGCATCCATGTGAACTTATATAAAGCATTCTCTCCCACCTTATTCTTCTGTTCCTATTCACAAGTGTGCTACCTCATCCTTATACTACTCCTGGGTAACCAAATCAGTTTACTAGTAGGACATTATTCACTGTTGATCACTGCTCATGTTTTAAGTGTGATATTAATTATTAATTCATCATAAAAGTGTGATATATATATTTTGTTTAATTTTTCTCAAATAAACCTTTTAAACTTGCAAAACAGAACTACCTCTTGGCTCAGTGGGGTCAGGGGGATTCTAAGACAGGGGTGTTATATAGGGGTAGTCATCCAGAACTCATGAACTGGACATAAAGATATATCAATAAGGGTTTCCATTCAGTATCCCAGACTAGGCATTGACTTAGCTGTAGTGTTGAATTGAATCTTCTTACAAATTGGGGGCTCGTCCGGGACGTCTGGGTTAGATCTATCACTTGTGCAGCTTAATACAGTGTGCTAACTGAAGGGATACATACACCCGGTCGGATCACCACGCTGTTTTACGCTGTAAAGCACTCTTCAAAGGGACACTCTAAGGAAAAGGTCTGTTTTGCAAAAATAAAATACTAATTTCTGTAAGTCAGGACAGAGATCAATCTCTAGAATGACGACCTTGGTAGACATGAAAATAGCGAGGGAGCACCTCTTACATAAGCTATTTGTGAGAGGTGAGTGGATTCACCAGGACCAAACGGTCTGGTTGCAGGCCATCGCGCAACAGGTCACTGAAACAGGGTCAGACATATGGAGAGATCAGGGTACATTACATGTGGCCCTGAGTGAACTATATATGGGTCCTAAAGCCAAAGATGAACATAATAAGATTGCCAGTATAGCGGCATACCTGTACCTATATATGGGAGACATGCAGGATAAATGTACTGAAAGCCAAGATCTGGCGAATAAGCGACAGATGGCGTTAGAGAAGGTCCAATCTGACCTGGTCTCTTCTGAGCAGAGGCTGCAGGGGAGACAGGATTCAGAAAATGATAGTAGGCAGTATATCATTAAAATAAAAGAGGACATGGATAGACTGCAACAGAGAAGGCTGATCAGGATACCAGATTTCTGGCCTTGCAGAAGGAGTACCAAGAAGGGTTGGACTACCTTCTGCAGAGCCAGAAAAAGCTGGAGCAACAACTGGACTTCAACAGGGCATGCACAGAACAGGTAGTCACTCTGCAAATTCGATTAGACAGAGAGAAAGAGGAAAGCAATAAATTGATTCTGAAAGACCTGGATACCCAGGCAGAGTTTGATCAGGAGCACCAGAAAGCTGGTGCCTTCCAAAGGCAAAGGGACGACCTGGAGGCACTGATGCAGGCTCTTAGTCAGGAAAGGGATACCTTAGGCCAGGAAGTCTGCCACTTAAAAAGGAAAATGGAAGAAAATCACCTGGCCCTCCAGGGACTGGGTGACCTCCAAAAAGAACACCAGAACTTGTTAGAGCACACCAGGAGGGTGGAGGAGGCTCTGGCAAGAAAGGAGCAGGCCAGTAGGGAAGGGACTCAGGAGGTAACCCTCCTGCAGCAAAGACTGGCCCAGTACTCCAGGACCAATCAGGAGGCAGAGAGAGAAAATGAGGCTCTCTGTCAGCACAATGATAGGCTCCAGCAACAGGTAGCGATGCAGGAGAGACTGATAGAGTCGAGTAAGGCCTTAACTGAGGAACTGAAAGCGCAGGCTCTTGCATTGCAACAGGGAGCAGGGGCGGATAGAGACCAGGTTCGCTGGGAGAGGGAGACTCCTGAGCATAACCTCAGGAGCCCTAGTACCAGAGGCCTTCATATCTCTCAGTCCCTGGACTCTGCCACCCCCATGTTCCCTCGCGCACATGAGCCCAGGGCCACGGGCTTGGCAGATTACTATCCAACCAGAAGTATGGGGCTCATAGGCCAGTACCTCCCAGGAATGGAGGGGCGGGCATCCGGGTATGGGCACCCAAGCACGGTGCAATTTAGTGGGGAACCCCAGGAGAGTAGGCCCATTAAGGGCATCCTGAAAACTTCTGCCCAGTTAGGTCAGTGGGGGGGGGTACCCATCAAATCCTGGCAGCAAGGAGGAATCTGAAGACTCCTCTGAACGGCGCGGGACACAGGAGACCAGGTCCCCACATTCTGCCAGCCATTCCCAGGCTCGCAGAATCTGGGAAAACCTGGAAGAGCAGACAGGAACCTCTGGGAGCAGTGCCTCTGAGTCAGAGGATGAATGGACCAGGGTTACCCGAACCAAAAAGGCCAATAAGGCAAAAAGGGCCTTGCTTAAGGACCCATTGAAGCAAATAAAGGCAATAAGGACTGTCATCACGCCTTATCATGAGAACGCCAAGTATTCCGTTTGGGAACACTTGGAGCTCTATGAGCAAATGATGGAGACTTTCCATTTGAAGGACAGCAGTAGCTGCATCCAGTACGTCAAATGGACATTCTCCCCAGAATACTCCAGTTTCTTTGCGGGGCTGGAGGACCAAAATCATTTAAGATGGTCCACCTATAAGGCGGCCATCTTGAAACATTTTTCTGTTCACAGAAATCCTCAAGAGGCTCGCAAGGCAGCCTACAATTTGCAATGTGGGGAGGATCAGGCCCCACAAGAGTTTGTGCAAGACTTAAAGCGTGCTTTTGCACAGACCAGGTGGTAAAGGGGGCGCACAGACAGCAAAGAGTTTGTCAATACATTTTTCCATGCTCTCCCTAAATATATAATGACCCAGCTCGTGAGAGATTTTCATGAGAAAATATCTTTAGACTGGGTCATTGAACAGGCTACCCGGATCTATGAGGTGCAGAAGCCTATCGAAAATAAAAATAACACACCGAAAAACCCCAAAACAAACAGCACCCCTGCTGCTGCCAAGGTGGCAGAGGTAAAGGTTGCCCCCGTTTTAGATTTGGAGATGGGGGGGCCGCAAAACCTGCCTGCAGCAAATAATTCACAGCCCAGAAGGCCCTCGGGCCAGTCACCGACAGGGAATCGAGGAGGTAGTCCCACAAATGGGGTCCCCCGCCCCCCTGACTATGTAAGTCCCCGCTACAAGGGAAACCGACCAATCCTGGGTTATGTGTGGACTCCCCCAGCCCAAGGGGGGGGATCCAGCCAAGCACCTGACCTGGGGAACTTCCCTCCTAACTTCCCACAGGAGGGCAGAAATTCTCCAAATCCTGGGCAGAACTTTTTCCCCAGGTATCCACCCAATTTCCCGCCCCAAAATCATCCATCCTTTTTTCCCCAATTCCCTGAGCCCAGACAACCTAATCCGGGAGAGGAGAGGCCACGGGTGGAGGGGTACCAAAATCTTCCCAACCAGGGGTACTACCAGAGAAGGGATAGCTACCCTTCCGGGATCAGCCCAGGGGAGAAAATAGAGCCCCGTATCAGCCTGAGCGGGTTTCCCAGTTAGACCGCCAGGTCCAAAATATGGCACGGGATCTGGGTCACATACTGAGGGCTCAACAGAACCCTCAGATGAGCATGCCACCGCAGAATGCCCCAAACTCTGGACCTGGTGCTCCAGAACAATGACGGGGGCAGCACCACGATAACCCACCGGTTCCCAGGTAGGAGGCACAAGGGGAAGGGGGGTGTAAAGCCTTGGAGGAAGCTTCCTTCCCAACTTGTAAACAGCCCCTGGAAAACCAGGAACCGGAAACAAAATCTCCTGCCCCTGAAAGCCTGCCTCCCAAGGAGCAGAGGGGGGGTAGGAGAAACAAAGGACCCAGACAGACCCACTTTGTGGAGGAGGTACAGGTCTTCCAATTTGAGGGAGAGGGATCCTCAGAAGATCCTGGGAAAAGGATCTTCTCCTTCAGAGATGGGGGAACTCCTCCCAAAGAAAAATGGGTCCCAAGGGATTCCAATTCAGGCTGGGGAGATATGGAGACTGAGCTACCGCCGCCCATCATCTCATCCCAGAACCCACGATACCAAAATCCATTGGTTCAAACCCATCCTGGTGACTGCCTCCAAAAAGGGGGGGGCGGCCCAGAATCGGAACCAGGGGAACCCACAATGGCTCTGATCTCCAGTTGCCAACTTTTTCTTTCAGATTCCCAAGACTCTCCACAGAATTCTGCCCAAATCTCTTCGCTAGCAATGTCCAAAACCAGAAAGTTAGCCCACCAGTTGTCCAAAAATGTGCATTATCTGTGCCCCCTTGAGGAGAAGGAGGGAAGATACTATGCCCCAGTACAAGTACAGGGGCAGGGTACAATTTTGGCACTGGTGGACACTGGATCCCAAGCCACCCTTCTGTCCAAAAGGGCCTTTGAGGAACTAAATGCAGGAAGGGGGGAGAATTACCGTATTCCTCTCACCTCTCTTCCTGGACAACTGCAGAACTTTGACGGGAAGGAAATTCCTGTTGAGGGGACTGCAGATTTGGACATCAAAATTGGGCGACACAAGGTGAAACACCCGGTCATAGTAGTGACTCCAGAGGGCACCCCTTGTTTACTAGGGAATGACCTCCTGCGAAGGTTGTCACCCCTAATAGATTGTGTAAACAAGGTCCTCTGGACCCAGACTAGCCGACCAATAAAATTAAAACAGAGTGTCAACCATGTTAGTTTAAACGGCACCTGCCACATGGTTGAACAAAAATCTGACCAAGTAGAATTTCACTTCCAGAACAACCAAATTCCAGACGTGACAGTAATAGCAGTAGGACAACAGACTGGTGATGGGGGGTCCTCTCTATTTCTGAAAATCAACCTTCCTTCCAGTTTAAGGTGGTATTCCACTCTGGAAGGAAACACCCTGAAATTCTTTACTAATCTACAATCAGAAACTCCCACTCCTATAGTCCAGAAAGATGTGAAATCAGCTCAGAGCCTGGCTGATAGTCAGCAAATTGGAGAGCAGTTGTTCATCCCTGTTCCGTTAAATGATGGGAAGGACTCTGTTCTCGCTCGAGTGTGTGTGAACAACGGTAAGAGCTTCATCAGCGAAGCCATGTTCCGCCAACTCCCAAAAGATCCAGCCATTCCCACCTTCAAACTGATAGACAAATGGGAAATGGACCTGGAAGCACCCAATTCCAAACATCTCCTGCCAAGCAGGTGTATGCTCAAAATCTCCATTGGCAACAAGAGCATAGTCCACAATTGTTGGGTCGTGCGAGACGTCACTGCCGCTTTTTACTTAGGCAGTGACATTCTCAATCGCTTTGCCATTAGTTTGGACCTAATAAACTTCAAAGCTTGGTCCCGATTAGCGGATAATCCCATGGGCTTTGATGATCCAGAAAAAGCATTTAGGTCAGCTCAATTGCTACCTTATGCAGTTGAAATTCAGATCAAAGAGGAAGTCACCATCCCAGAAAGGACCTGACAATTCTCCCTGGAAGTGAAAGTTAAAAGAGGACAACATTTGAAAAACCCTGATGCTTACATACATCTAAACGCTTCTCTCCAACAGCAAGGGTTGGGGGTAAACCTAACTCCATTAGTCAATATAGAACATGACACAATTCTAATAGAGGTGGATAACAGCGACTTAAAGAGTATTTCACTAGCCGCAGGCACCATTATTGGAATGGCGGTTGATGACCGACATTTCTCCATTGATTTAGGAAATGAACTATTAGGACCAATCCCCAAGGACTGTTTGGACAGTGACAGTGATGACAATACAACACCAGACAGGATTTTTACCCGGCATGGGGGGAACTTCCTGATGTACACTTCCTGCCCCTATGGTAAAGAAGGTGTGACTTGTGACTTCAGGAGGGATGAGGTGATTTTCCAGGTCCATGAGAGTTGCCTTTCCCACCTGAGGCCTCCAGTCCAAATCAGCACTCTGACCAGGGACTTCTCCACCCAGCTGGAGGAGGCCGCTGAGATAGCCAAACCAGAAGTCTTTCCAGGCTTCAGGCAGATGGTGGAAGAGAGAGTCAACCTAGCTGATGCCTGTGTGACTCTGGAACAGAAGCAAAAGTTGAAACTAGTTTTCTTGGATTTCCAAGATCTCTTTGCGGTAGACTCATATGACTGTGGTCGCACCGACATCCACACAACAACAATTCCCACGGACCCTGGAATGACTCCAGTGTTTGTGAAGCAATATCGTTTGCCTCTCACATCCATGGAGTCCCTTACTGAAATAATTACGAACCTTGAGTCCCGGGGAATAATCCGTCCAGTTCACAGCACCTTCAATAACCCGGTGCTGGGAATATTGAAGCCAAACGGCCAGTGGAGACTCTGCGCCGACCTCAGGGAGCTCAACAAACGGGTCCATACTTCCCGATGGCCTCTGCCCTACATTGACCAAGGGCTGGCCCAGATCCAGGGGTCACAGGTATTCACTGCAATAGACCTGACCAATGGATACTGGACTGTGCCTGTCAGTAGGGAGGACCAATACAAGCTGGCTTTTACCTTTGGGGGCCAGCAGTACACATGGACCCGGATACCTCAACTCCGGCAATGAATTCAACATTTTCCTACACAAGGCCATGCCCGACCTGGGTGCAAGGGGTAACCTGGCTTATGTAGATGATGTCCTCATCAAAAGTTAATCTGTGGAGGAACACATAGCGGAGATCCGTTATGTTCTGACCCAGCTGAGGGCTGCCGGAGCAAAACTTTCCTTTCAGAAATCACAGTGATGTAGAACCCGTGTTAATTTCTTGGGGCATGAGATTACTCCTCAGGGTCTCTGTCCCCAGGAAAAGAAAGTGGAAGCACTTCAGAAACTGAAAGACCCCACAACTCTGCGGGAACTAAGGAGCCTCCTTGGACTGACTAATTACAGCAGAAAGTTCATTGAGGGCTATGCAGAGATCACCAGACCCCTGATTCATCTCCTGAAGGGGGTGGTCAAGTGGGAATGGGGTCCAGAACAAGCCGAGGCAGTAAGAAAACTCAAAAGAAGCCTCTCACAATTGCCCCGCCTAGCTTACCCTGTCAGAAACAAGGAGTTCTTCCTGGAGACAGGGATCTCTAATACGTGCTTGATGGCAGTATTATACCAAAAGCATGACGAGGTCAATAAAGTAATCGCCTATGCGAGCAAAACTTTATCCTCTGTGGAGGAAAAATTCAATGATTGTGAGAAGGCACTCCTGGCAACGGTGTGGGCATTGAAGAATTACCGCCCGTTTATCCATGGGCAACACATCATAGTGGAGACTCCACACCAGCCTCTGCAATATCTCCAGAGTGACAGAATCCGGGCCGGAAACATGAGTAATTCCCGAATTACTTCCTGGATTCTGTCAATGCAAAGCTTTCCTGTGGAGGTCACATATGGCCAAAACAAGAAGAGTCTCCTCGCGCAAGGTCTGGCTGACTTGCATGATTGTGCCAGAGAAAACTGTCTCAAGGACGAAAGTCTAAAAATCAAGGACAACAAGGAGGCATACCTTAATTCCCCACACAAAGTCTTTGAAGAGGACAAGTGTGAGGGAATGCCCACTGTCTATGTGGATGGATGCTCGTACCATGTTGACAACAACGGGGAGAAAGAACTGGTGGCCGGCGTAGGGAATGCATGGGTGAAGGAGTTCCCAGAACCCTCCGCTGGATTCAAAATTGGTCCCCGAAGTAGTCGGGTGGCAGAATTGATGGCTGTGCATCAGGCCATCCTCACTGCTGTCCAGCATCAACTCCACAAACTGGTCATAATCACAGATTCGGATTATGTACGGAACAGGTTCGTGGAGCACCTGGTCAACTGGAAAACCAGAGGCATGTTATGCGCTAATAAAAAACCCCTGAATCATGGGAAGTTAATCCAAAACATTGATGATCTGGTCACATCGAATGGGATGACCATCTACTGGAAAAAGATCAAGGGTCATTCCAAAGTAGAGGGACCAGACAAAACTGGAAATGACTTAGTGGATCAGCTGGGCAAAACCGGGGCCATCCAAGGGGATCTAATAGAAATAGAGTCCCTGTTGGGGGAAATCCAGGTCACCGCTATCACTAGGTCCCAGACAAGTGCTCACAATGATCTTTCAACTGCACAATGGAGTAAGGAGACCCCTGATGCTGATTTAATTACAGCTCAAAAGGGGGATCCAATTATTGGTAAGTTTTACCAACACCTTGAGGACCGTGAGAACTTTCCCCTGACGGATACCGATTACATTGGGAAAGAGGACCAAAGAGTGTTGATGAAATGTCCAAGAATGTTCCGGATCCAAGATGGTTTGTTGGTAAGGAAATCCCAAGCTGGCCATGATCAGTGGGTGGTTCCTACCTCCTTCCGAAGCCTGATGTTAAGTCACGCCCATGATGCGGCTACCGCCGGTCATAGAGGTTTTCATACAACACTTGAGATCTTAAGAGAGGTTGCCTACTGGCCACACATGGGCCAGGACCTCAACCAATATTTGAAGGGTTGTCTTGTGTGTGCACAATTTCAGCCAACATCCCTCACACACCGGGCACCTCTCCAAAAGAGGGGAATGACACTCCCATGGTCAGATTTACAAATCGACTTTGTAGGCCCCGTGATTCGCTATGCTAGGGGGAATAAGTACATGTTGACTGTGACATGCTTGTTTACCAAGTGGGTGGAATGTCTCCCAGCCCCAAACTGCAAGGCAGAAACGGCAGCTGCCTTGATGATTAACCACATCTTTTCCCGTTTTGGTCTACCTCAAAGGATTGAGTCAGACAGAGGTAGCCACTACACCAGTGAAGTGATGACAAAGATGTGGGAGATACTGGGGGTCAAGAGAAAGCTACACATTGCTTACAGGCCAGCTTCTTCTGGACCAGTGGAACGCTACAACCGGACAATTGTGAGCATCTTAAAAAAGTGTGTGGCAGATTCTGGGCCAAGTTGGGATATCCGATTACCTCTGGTCCTAATGGCCATCAGATCTACCCCTTCATCTGCAACCAAAATGTCACCATTTCAGTTGATGACTGGACGTAAGATGGTGCTTCCCCAGCATTTGCTCTACAGAACCCAAGAGCAAACGTTGATAAATGCCTCCACAACTCATGAGTATGTGGAGAATTTAAGGAAACACCTTCAGCATGTTTTTGCCTATGCTCAGCGGAATCTAGAAAGATCAGCCGAGAGCATGAAGACCCACTCTGATTTAAAAAGTACCCGAAAGGAATATAAGGTGGGTGATCGGGCCTATCTATACAATTTCCAAAGGAACCAGGCCAAACAGCGAAAATTCTTGCCTACATGGAAGGGACCCTTTGAGATTATAGACAAGATCTCCCCTGTGGCCTACAAGATCCACATCCCCAAAGGCAGTTTGGCAGAGGAGGAACACAAGTGGGTCCACATAAACCAGTTGAAGTGTTGCCATCCCAGGCACACTTTGCAGCAACTGGAGGAGTCCTCTGTAATCCCAGAGGGTACCGCTCCAGAGTAATTCAATTCCAACCCTAAAATATCCTACATATAGCCTATCAAATTCTGTGTTTCTCAAGTTTATGTGTTCCTGTCGCTTAATTTAAAAAAATTAGCATGTTCATATCTGTTGAGTTCTAAAATATATATGCCACCCCACTATATCAATGGTGGGGGAGAAATGTCCATGAATAGGTATTGCCGCTTTTCCTTTGTCGTTTTAGGAGAAAGAAAACCTGGAGACTGGCCAGGGAGCACGATATGGAGACCGGGAGCAGAGACCCAAGGGACCCGGGGTACCGCCCAATATTCCCATCAGGACCGGCGAGGAAAACCGATCGATCAGTACCGGATGGAGGAAAAGATGCTGAACTGTGCCATTTGCAGAATTGGAAGAAGATTATGCGGACATACCAGTGCATGGGTCATAACCTTCTATGCACCCGACTCCCCATCGACTCAAATTCAAAGTGCAGTCGCGTGAGGGGGCTTTGTTGGGTGTCCTGACCCACGTTTGAGCTATCATGCTGCAACATTTGGTGCTGTGGGCTTAGAAAATCCAAGATGGCCAAAAAGCCCACATGTACGCCAGAATAGGAAAACTGTGCAGTACTGGCATGGAAAACATCATGATGGCCAGAACTTGCCAGAAAATGCACAGGGAAATGCATGAAGAATAGGCTGCCACCCATTTTTGCCTGGGTTGTGAGCACAGGAGGGCACTGCCTAAAACCACCATTGGGCTACCCACACAGTAGCCTGAAACCATTGGGAATGGCAATGCTGATTGCCAAAAGCAACCTAGAACTGTGGGGAATTCATTTTCTTAAATCCCAAAAATGGTTGCATTACCAGTACTCACCACTATCAGAAAGCCGGCGTTTTAAAACCACCAGACTTTTGTGTAAAACTGAACAAATGAAACAGAACCAGACCAAGGAAAGACTTGCTAAGAGGTGGATACAATGTAAAACTATACTCTGAGATGACTTGAAGGAAGTAATTATTTAATGTGTATGTAAAAATCGTAATAGACTTAAACTGGGGGACAAAAAGTGACATTTAGCTGAAACCTGGCTTAATGAAACTGAATTCTGCCTGAGATCTACCCCCACAGGAGTTAAAACCTGCTCAGCCACTCTTCCCCTTGCCAAAAGGAGTTGTCACCTCTCTGATTAGATTAGGGGTGGAACAGCTACAGGGAGTTGAACAAAGGCCTGTCCTGGGCCCAGGCAGATGGTTTATTGGGGGGATCGTAAAAGTGGCTTCATCTTGGCAGAAACGGGGAGGGGCAGCCCCTCTGAGGACAGGCTGAGCTTAAAGAAAGTGGATAGACTGGTTTCTACACCATGTGACCTGAAAGGACACACCCCTGTTGGCCAGAATATGATTTTAAGAAAGATGTATAACTCATGGTGCGGACTTGTCAAAATTAGCTAAATGATACCATAATTCTTGTGATTTTTCTGCCCACATTTTAAGAGGTTTTAAGTCCCGGTGGTATGATCTGGGGGGTTGCTAGCGGAAAATAGATTCACTCCAAATGTCTGCATGTTAAAAATCTGACACTTCATCAATTAATGTCCACACTCCTTGCGCACATGTGTGTACATTTGGGTAAATGTCCGATATTGCAAAACCAGTTCAAAAGTGCAAAATGTTGCCATTTCTGAATGCAAGCCCCCAGGAAGAGCAGAGTTTGAACAGAGGATACCTCATGTGATATGTGATGGGTGCATGTAATTTTAAACAACTGTGTATCTGTTCAATATGTATTTGAATCAAATATAGATTTGTGGGCAAACTGACCAGGGGAGGATCCTCTGACCCATAAAACCTACAGCATCACTCTGACTCACATTTCCTTCCCCCAATCATGGGAGAGGGGAGAATTGGGCCAATGACAAGTAGAGAGGGGCAGGCTTAGCTAGGCCTAGGCACACACCCATTTTCAAAAGACATAAAAAGAGCCACTGGAAGCTAGAGAGGGCATTCAAATCCAGCTGCTGCAACACGCTCTGCCGGACCACACAACATCCAGAAGATACCAGATCCAAAACTTAGACTTTAAAACTCCAAAGAACTTGATTCAGAACTCAAAGCAAGGGCCTAAACCCACAAACTGAGAACTCTTCTCAGCAGGCCTCAGCATCCAGCAAACCTAACAGCGGTAGCAGCATCCAGGAGCCGTGCAGATCAGCGCTGTGTCCAGAGAAAGCTGTGCAGAAAGATCCAGGAGCTGTGCACAGACGCTGTACCCAGAGATCCAGGAGCCGGGCCAGGAGCAGTGTCAGACCAGACCAGCAGAGCAGAGACAAGATGCTGTGCGCAGAGACCGTCCGGGGCGAAACCAGAACCGAAGCCATCTTGACCCGATCCGTGAGACCTTGACCTTCCAAATACATTGTGAGTACAGCTAGGACGGTGTGAAACCAAATCTCTTAGTTTCCAGTGATATAATTCAATCTATTTAATCTATATAGAACTGCCACCTAACTGTCACTTGTCAATTCTGCAACCGCATAGCTGTCACCTGTCATTTTTAAAAGCTGTCACCTGTCAATTTGAGTTTCTTTAAATTCGAAAAACGACCTTTACAAAATCGTTCATATCTCTGGAACCGTTTGGGCTAGAAACCTGGTTTAACTTTCCTCTAAAAGACTGGAATCTTACCTTTTCAACGAACATAGAACTGACTTGCTACTCTTTATACTTTTGCCGTAATAGCGATTCACGCATTCACGAATTTTGCCGCGATTCGCGATTTGGTTAAAAATCCAGCCACGTGTGAAAACAGCAGCTTCCTTGCTTTCCTTTGCCAAAAATTTGTTTAACCTGCTAGTTACTCGTGGAGCATTGTGAAAGTGATCCTGAACTCATATAAAGTAGCTATCACTCACCCTGAACCTCCTAAAGGGAATTAAAACCATTTTCAGCATATTCCTCACTTCATTGCCAGCACATATAAAAGCATTTTGGGCCTGTGTTTCAACTTCTATCCGTAGTCTAAGCTTGCTGGGGTGAACTGAATTACATTTGATTGCATGCCTGAGAACTGTGTGCTACTCTTCATTTCCTTACATTTCATAAGGGGGGGAGTGGATTGCCAGAGAAAAGTGATTACATTGTTTTGTTGAAATCATATTGATTATTTTCTGTACTGCATTTTCATTCAACATTGCATCCATCTGAACTTATATAAAGCATTCTCTCCCACCTTATTCTTCTGTTCCTATTCGCAAGTGTGCTACCTCATCCTTATACTACTCCTGGGTAACCAAATCAGTTTACTAGTAGGACATTATTCACTGTTGATCACTGCTCATGTTTTAAGTGTGATATTAATTATTAATTGATCATAAAAGTGTGATATATATATTTTGTTTAATTTTTCTCAAATAAACCTTTTAAACTTGCAAAACAGAACTACTTCTTGGCTCAGTGGGGTCAGGGGGATTCTAAGAGAGGGGTGTTATATAGGGGTAGTCATCCAGAACTCATGAACTGGACATAAAGATATATCAATAAGGGTTTCCATTCAGTATCCCAGACTAGGCATTGACTTAGCTGTAGTGTTGAATTGAATCTTCTTACAAAACTGAAACTGAGATTAGACGAGATATGCTGGAGTTGTGGTACTGACAGAGGTACTCTTATACATCTATTATGGGACTGTCCGAGAGTACAAGTCTTTTGGAAGGATGTAGTTGATAGAATTGATTTAATTTTCGGAATCAGTTTGCTAAGATCTGCGGCAAACATAATCTTGCTTTTACATAGGGATAGATGTGTGAACACTAGAAAACACAATTTCTGGATTGACAGGGCCGTGATGGTAGCGATTAAGCTAATCCTTAGGATTTGGAAGACGAGGAAGAAACCTAATATTGAAGATTGGTTGGTCGAATTACAGGTTCTATCAAAGTTTGATAAGGTCTCAATGAAGAATAAGGGTAAAGAGGAAGACTACTTAAGGTTATGGGGATCGTTTAAAACCCTTTATGATTGATATAGTAATGAGACTGTGAGAGGTGGGTAAGATAGATGTGAGAACATTTAAGTTTACTCCCATCCCCCCTTTTTTATTTATTTTGTATTTTTTTTTCTTTTCTTCTTTTTTTTCTTTCTCTTATTTGTTCATGTTGTCTTTTGTGATGTTTAGTGTGGGTTAGTGAGTACCTTTGGTAATGCTTTATTATTTTATGTTTCACATAGAGTGGTTAAGTTAATGAAGTATACGATGTGAGATGTTCGTAAACTTTGGATATTGAATGCTTATTGCAATATTTTATTGGATCTATTTGACGTTGTTATGTATTGCTGAAAATCTAAGAGATTAAAAGAAAAAAAAAGAAATTAGTACACAATGAAGGATGGAAGTATTGAACATGAACATGTATTTTGATAACATCATACAGTATGAATGTTGTATTTCATTGTGAAGCAATGTGAAGTAGTGCCTGATCACCACTACTTTGAAATTAGTTTTATGTACATTTCCATGGAGTGTACATGTTATTGGTATGAGACTAGCTGTAATGCGTGAGTTGAAGTTAGAGTGATAGGAGGGGATGTAGGGTGGTAGTGCTGAGTGATTGGTGTATGTTTAGGGTGCATCTGAGATGGTTGTGGTGTAGAGATGGTTGTTGAGTAGTGAAGGATAATCATGATGGTATAGTTGACACCAGGTAGGTGTTTGAGTAAATTGATTTAGGAGTTATCAACGCCAGAAAAGAGTAGAATCTTTGAGTCTATTGTTTTAGGAGTTACTGAAGCCATGTAAGAGTAGGTGTGTGTATATTTTGTTTCAGTAATTACTGACACCAGGTAAGAGTAGGCGTTTGTGTTTAGTTGTAGCTGTTGAGCGTTCTTACACTTATTGTGCAGTGGTTTTGACTTATGAGCTTTTAAGTGTTTTTGTAGTTGTAGATGTAGGTTGTTCTAAAACGGTTGTGCAGGAGAAGTGTAGGAGTAGTGATACAAGGAGTAGATCAGTGTCTTGGAGATTTTTGCCACTTGGAGTTGTATATTGTCAAGGTAATGGAGACAATATAGCACTTCAGTGCATGTAGTTATGTTGTATTTAGCAGTGGCATTAGCATGGTTTTTGGCAGATATAGGTTGTGTAGGAAGTAGTGCACTGAAGTATAGCCGGCTAACAGTTGTAATTATTTATTATTCTTTAAAGTATAGTAGTGTTGCCTGCACATGGAACTGACCGACCTGTGTTTGGGTGAGAGGTGAGCTTGCCCTTGAACATGTCATTGGTCTCATGTCTTTGTGTGTGTGTTGTGAAGTTGCTGCTCCCTTGCAGCAGCGTTTGCGTTTGTGTGACCTTTTTCTAGTGAGTTACTTTTCTTTGTTACCTCTTTGTATTGTCTCTCAGGGAGATGTGGTTGAGCTTTTGGTTATGATGTGTGTGGTGCCATTGTTGATTTGTGGTGTTGTGGTTGTTTCTCAGGGTGTTTGAGTGGGGTTGTGCTCAGGGGTGGCAGACCTGAGGCCCTGGTCTGGCAGTCCAGCGCATAAGGAGATTATGTTTTGTTTGAATGGATGTGAGTGTAGTTAGGCTGCTGCTCTTGTGCAGCGATTATACCCTATTGTGGGTAGTTCATGCTTTGGAGTGGCAGACCCAAGGCCCTGGTGTGGCATGCCAAGGCATAAGGGAGTATTTGTTTATTTTGGATTGTAAGATTTTCTGTTGTGCATTGTGTCAGAAAGTGTTGTTATGAGTGGTTGTTTAAGATCGAGAGTTGAATGGTTCTAGTGGTTTTTTAGGGTAGAAGATGTGTGGTATCTGATATGCTTGTGAGCTAGGTGATGCTGTGAGAATGTTGCTTGGAATGTAGACTGTGTATTGCTGGAGATTCCTGGAGTGACTATTGGTCAGGACTTTAGCATGGGACTGTGAGCTGGAAAGATGCATTCTCCCTGTGTTCCTATCTTGGCCTACAACTGTAACTGAAGAATAAAGTACTTACCTTCTGTTGTACTTAACATCTCCTGCCTGGTTCCTGAGTTGTGTCCCCATGCTGAATACTATCGTATGTGTAATGGTGAACGAAGGCCCAGCTATTTTTTACAGGTATCTGAAACCTGAAGCTGCGGATATTTGGACTACAACTCCCACAATCCATCCTCATTAGCTATGCTGACTACCGCTATTGGGAGTTGTAGTGCAACACTTCTGCAGAGCTGAAGGTTGCAGACCCCTGGTGTCGACCATTTCTCAATGCTCTAGCGTTTATTATAAAATGAAACTGACATAACCGGAGATGATAGGAGTTGGCACGAATAACACAAATAGGTCAAGCGGGTTCTAAATCGGACCCCGACTCCTGAATCCACAATCATCAATTTAGGTGGTAGACCACATAATTCCAGTACTGATAAGATAGCAACTAATCCATCCATTCATCCTTAGGAGTCTCTCAGGTTCTCCATAGAAAGAGGAATTTCACCAAGCATGTGTGTTCTTCAGCACCTTCAATGCCTCGTTCCTTCAGTGTTCAGGTCCACTGTCAGATAAAGCCAAGACTCCCAATTCAACAGTATCTTTCTTAATTCCAGACATTCCGGGAAGCGCTATTGTCCAATTAGACGTTCCCTCCTGCCAGTGGCAGACCTTCTGGGAGGCTCCAAGATGGGGAATTCACAGTCAGGTAGAGGGAGCTGCATTCACAGCTCTAATCAGGGCCCAGAAACAGGGTCACATTCTGCAACTCTCATCCCTTGCAGAAACAGCTAAGAATAAAGGCACAGCCGCCCGCTCACCTTGTGCAGCACTCCTGTAATTACTGCCTCTCCAGGTGTGAATATATATCTCTCTGAAAGTAATTCATTAAAATGGCGTAGGCTGGCTCCCTCAGCACAACTATTCTGAGAAGAGACCAACAGTGAACTCTTACCGAAGAAGCACAGAAACTCTGAACAATGTCATCAATAAATGATCCCTGTCAAAAAGATGCTTTATTGGACAGAGACAAACCCCCTTTGCATAACATGGACTCCTGCTTATCACTGAAACCACACCATTGCCATGATATGATATGATATGATATGGCATTTGTAACGCGCCTATACACAAGTGTTTCAAGGCACGACGAGGCGGGGGGGGAACATGGGGAGACAGACAACGATCCTACTAGGCCAGGTGTTATTTAGATCGGGCAAGTGCAAGGGTAGAGGGGAAGGGAAAGTGCAAGGGGGAAGTGGAGAGGTGAGAGTGCAGTACATGGTTAATAGCATACAGGATAAATAACAAGGGCCAGCTAGTGGCAAGTGCGAGATAAGTGCAGACAAGTGCTGGGAAGGGGGGCTGTAGGGATACAGACACAGTCCTGCAGTGCAGGGGGTAGCCAGGGAGGCAGTGCAGGGGAGAGTGGCTGGGCCAAGGACTGGGAACGGTGAGTGGCCCAGTTGCAGATTCAGTGCAGTTTCAGAAGTTTAGCAGGGGAGAGGGGGGAGGGGGAGAGAAAGCGGAGGCTAAGAGGAAGGTTTTGAGGTGCTTCCGGAACCGGAGATGGTTCTCCTCAAGTTTCAGGGAGGCAGGAAGGCTGTTCCAGAGGGAGGCCCCTGCAGCGGAGAGAGATCTGCCCCCAACTCATTGTTTGGAGAAGCGGCTGACCCTGAGGGAGTTTATGTTTATGTTTATGTTTAACATTTATATAGCGCACCGGGTACCCTAGGGCTTAAGGGCGCTTCAAAATGTAACATTCACAATACACAAACGGACAGGCGGGTAAAACCCAAATAGTAGAAGGGGGTTCGTATACAGAGAGAAAACACAGATGAGAATCCAACCTACGCAAAGAGAGCAGTTTTCAGCCCTTTTTTAAAGATTTCCACGGAGGTAATAGTCCTCAATGTAGCAGACAATGAGTTCCAATTGAGGGGGGCTGCTGAGATGAAGGCTGAGTCTCTGGATTTTTTGGTTTAAACACGTGGCATGACCAGAGTGTTTGTTTCATTGGAACGCAAGGAGGCGGATGTTATTTTTTACTGAGACTAGTTCTTTTAGATATAGTGGCATAACTCCATGTATGCATTTCTGGGTGATCAGAAGCAATCTAAACATAATCCTCGCTTTTACCGGTAACCAATGGAGGCGGCGCCTGGCCTCCGACACATGGTCTCTTTTTGATAAGCCTTTCACAACCCTGACTGCTCCATTCTGAATAACTTGCAACCGGTGGATGTCAGAAACCGGCAACCCTATGAGTAGGCTGCAGCAATAGTCAATCTTAGAGCCGATTATGGCCCTTGCCAAAGTTTCCGCATTGGATTCTGATATGAAGGGTCTCAAACAACAAAACAATTTGAGAAAATATGAGGCAGAGGAGACCAAATTGTTCACTTGTGCGTTCATGTTAAGGTTTATATCCAGGTAAATGCCCCAGGTTTTCACCTTGCTCATGACCTCAATGTAACAGTCATCAATAATGAATGATTTATAGCTAGGACCTAATTTGTCTAGCTTGGACTCTGAGCCAGTAATTAAAAGCTCAGTTTTTGAGCTATTTAGAGCTAAGCCATTCAATACCATCCAATCCTGGATTTTCTTGTATATTTCGTTAATCCTTGCTTCGTCTTCTGCATGGGAACCTGATAAGGGGATGACACATTGGGTGTCATCCGCATAGTTCGCAAATATGATCCCCTCGTTCTCGAGCATCTGAAAAAAGTGAATCATAAATATATTATAGAAGCAAGGCGACACGCAAGCACCTTGGGGAACCCCATACGTAAGTATGGTCGGTTCTGCTTCTGCAATGTCGCTGGCCACTCTATGTAGTCTATTCTTCAAAAAAGAAATGATCCAATCAACTGCTTCATCAGAAAAATTGGCATTCTGCCTTAGCCTGGTGGACAGAATGTTATGGTCCACCAGGTCGAAAGCAGCTGACAAATCTAAAATCATGAGAAGGGAAATATGACCACCATCCATTCTCTGTAGGAGATGAGATTTGAGTGCCAACAAAGCTGTTTCGGTGCCGTGATTCAAACGGAATCCTGATTGAAATTTATGATAGATTTGGTTTTGTTCCAAATAGCTGGCGATCTGATTATAGGCCACCCTGTCCTGGATCTTTAACAAGAACTGGGTGTTAGCGATAGGCCTATAGTTAGAGGCGGTGAGAGGGCAGAGGTTGGGTTTTTTAACAAGGGAGTGACCCATGCTTTTTTTATATTGTCAGGAACTTTATTTGCTAAACGGGAGGCATTGACGAACTTGGTTAGGGCTGGAATGAGGACCGGAGGACACTATTTAATTATGAGCGAGGAGCAATGATCCCCTTTACAACTTGTGGTTTTTAGATTAGAAATTATCTTAGACAAGTCTTGCTCTGAGATGGGTTGAAAGCTGAACGCAGCTTGATCCTCTGGATTACTAATGGGGGTCAGGGGGCTCTTTTCTAAAACCTGAGTCGAAAAGCCAAGTTTCTTCACCTCGATACCTTCTCTAATTTTAGTCAGTTTGTTGGATAGGGCGTATTGAATCTCTGTACACCATGCCTTATCTTTACTGAAAGTAGCTTGAGCAGGTCTGGGTGCATGAGCCTGTTCTTTTAAGATTTTAAACAGTTCACGGCTGTTAGACTTAGCCTCTGTAATCCTGGTGTCAAAGGATTCCTTCTTGGCAGAGTAGATTGCTGTTTAATAGACCTTTGCAGCTGTTTTTATAAGCGACAAGGTCTATGCAGTTATTATTTTTGCGCCAGGTGTGTAACAGCTTGATTTTCTTAGATTTAAGTAACTGAAGCTCCTTGCTGAACCATGAGTTGCGTACCTCTACGGGTATTGATTTAGTTTTCAGTGGTGCTAAAGTCTCTGTTATAGAGCCCAGCGCCTCAGAGAAAGTACAAGACATTTCATCTAAATTGTCCGTGCTGCTAATCTGTTCATTAAGAGAAGCGGCCCATTCCGCCATATGTGTAAGATTTAACTTCCTGCGGTTACGCGTCAAGATGGATATTTTGAGAGGAGGAGCTTTCTTTTCATAGTAATCCATCTGAATTGAAAAATAGATGCAGAAATGATCAGACCAAGGGCACGTGAGCACCCCTTGATCTGTAAGGTTGAGATTCAGAGTCGAAACCCAATCCAGGGTGTGTCCTTTGATATGAGTTGGAACTCGAATATGTTGAAACATCTCAAGAGAATCGAGGATAGTTACCATATTCTTGGCTAACACATCCGTGGCACATCCCAACCACAAATTAAAATCACCCACAAGAAGAAGTTTAGTTTTTGGTTTGAGGAAAGCCATTAATGAGCTATTAAGAGACGCTGCGAAATTGGGATCAGTTGAGGGAGCTGTATATAATATCACAACATTCACAGTAGTTTCTGCATTAATGGACACCTTAACCCTCAAAAGTTCTGCACCATGTATAGGGTCGATCTTACATTCCCAAGTTTTAAAATGAGATTTAATAATAAGTGCAACCCCCCCTCCCCTGCTCGAAATCCTATCAAATCTGACAATGTGATACCCTGCAGGGGTAGCCAGTTCCAATATGGGATCCGCTGCGGCGTGACCCCAGGTCTCAGTAAGGGCGCAGATGTCGAGGTCTGAGTCCTGGATTATTGCCGCTACCTGAGTTGCATGTTTTACAAGGGATCTCGCATTGAGCAAAATACATTTTAGAGAGCAAGTGCTCATATTAGGGAGGTCCATACAAGATTGGTCCTTGTTACTAATGGTAGAAGTAGGATTGGACGTGGTTTCATGTGTGTCTGGCTCCTGTACCGAAAAGTCCTGAGAGGTTATTGAGTGCAAAGGGACAGGGGGGATTGGAATGTAGTCAGTGCTTGAGCTGTTCATAACCACCTTTAAGGATTTAGGGGGTGGCTGACATGAAAGAGGGGTATGGGTCCCAATATTTGGTGCCTGATGCCTAGGACTGGTTGTAATCCTAGACGCCCACTCCACGCTCAGTGCGTCCATACGATCTCTGGCTTGTTGTATGGCCTCCAAAGCTTCTTTAACACCCATGATGTTAAAAGGTATGAAAAATATAACAGAGATAGGACACTCACCCAAGGGACTCAGTAACTAGGCTAGTTCTGGTTCCTGGTTTCCGAGGTGAAACGGGGTAAACCGGCTTAGACGCGCCGGCGCTGACGCACCTGACGTTTCTATAAGAGCGTGCACTGAACTACAATGTTAATGGGAGTTGTAGTTCAGAGCAACGCTGCACGCATGCAATGAAGGCAAAGCACTGAAAATACCCTTGTTCAAGCTGGGTATTCTACTTGGAACTACGGTCGTGTGAAATACAAAATTTAAGACACAATTGACAACGCGAGTAGCAAGATTAGAAACACAGTATAACAATTTAACAAAACCCTATTAGAAAGAGCGAAGCTCAATTAAAATGCAAAGTTTGCACAAACAAACTAAAATCTTAAGGTCTTCCTAAAAAATCTTATCAATGCGAGAGAAAAACCCGGCACAATTTATATACCGGGGTAAACCGGCTTAGACGCGCCGGCGCCGACGCGCCTGACGTGTCTATAAGAGCGTGCACTGAACTACAATGTTAATGGGAGTTGTAGTTCAGAGCAACGCTGCACGCATGCAATGAAGGCAAAGCACTGAAAATACCCTTGTTCAAGATGGGTATTCTACTTGGAACTACGGTCGTGTGAAATACAAAATTTAAGACACAATTGACAACGCGAGTAGCAAGATTAGAAACACAGTATAATAATTTAACAAAACCCTATTAGAAAGAGCGAAGCTCAATTAAAATGCAAAGTTTGCACAAGCGAACTAAAATCTTAAGGTCTTCCTAAAAGATCTTATCAATGCGAGTGAAGAACCCGGCACAATTTATATACCGGGGTAAACCGGCTTAGACGCGCCGGCGCTGATGCGCCTGACGTGTCTATAAGAGCGTGCACTGAACTACAATGTTAATGGGAGTTGTAGTTCAGAGCAACGCTGCACGCATACAATGAAGGCAAAGCACTGAAAATACCCTCCTACAAGCTGGGTATTCTACTTGGAACTACGGTCGTGTGAAATACAAAATTTAAGACACAATTGACAACGCGAGTAGCAAGATTAGAAACACAATATAACAATTTAACAAAACCCTATTAGAAAGAGCGAAGCTCAATTAAAATGCAAAGTTTGCACAAGCGAACCAAAATCTTAAGGTCTTCCTAAAAAAATCTTATCCTGGAGTTGGAGGCGGATGAGCGAAGAGCTCGAGAAGGAAGATATTTAGGAAGAGAGAGTTGAAGGTATTTTGGCCCAAGGCCCCAGAAGGCCTTGTGGACAATGCAGAGGGTTTTGAACTTGATCCTCGCAGTCACTGGGAGCCAGTGTAGTGATTTCAGTCCTGGAGATATACGGTCCCTGGGCTTGAGGCCAAGGACAAGTCTCGCAGTCCTGTTCTGGATGAGTTGCAAAGGGCGGAGAGTAGCGGCAGGCAGATTTAGATAGAGGCTGTTACAGTAGTCCAGCTTTGAGAGAACCACGGCTCTAGAGACAGTGAGCTTCTGGGGGAAGGAGAGGAAAGGAAGGATACCTCGGAGGAGGTGGAGCTGGTAGAGTGACTTCTTAGAGACGTCGGATATGTGAGGAGAGAAGGAGAGTGTGGAGTCGAAGATGACCCCGAGGTTTTTTGCCTTGCAGGTAGGAGCAGGAAGTGGGCCAAGAGAGGCCGGCCAGAGAGCTGCAGGGAAGGAGGGAAGGAGGGAGTGTGTGTGCCGATGTTCCTGCTATAGGCATTGTGGAAGAAGTGCCTGCCTTTTTATCCCTTGAAAAGCCCTCAAGGCACCAAACCATTAAGTAGCTCCTCCCACATTTTTTCCGCTCTTTTCTGAGCTTGCTTGGTGAAGATTTTGAAAGTATGGAGAGATGGTTTTCTGCAGTAGACTTAGATGTTGTTGCACTGTCTGCCATTTGAAAGCTCTGATTCTACCATATCTTATTTGGACATGTATATTGTATTAATTGTTTACTACGTAGCATCCTTACTGTCTTTTAGCTGTTGAATTGGAAGCTTGTGTGAATCTTGTTGTTCTATGTCAGAAACTGAGGTTTTATCATTCTTAGCAGAACATATTGGCTACCCCACAGCAGCTGCTGTTTGGGATAGTTTTAAAGCCTGTTATAGTCATCAAGTGGGCAACTAGTTAGGAAGAACAATACGAGGTTGTTAAGCCAGTTGCAGTGGCTAGAAAAGGAACACATGAACAATTGGATATGGAAGGTTTGTAGGCACAGTCAAGATCAACAAATTCATTCCAGAAGGGAAAGTGAATCACTGCACGGTCCTAATAGATTGCAGAAGGGGCCAAACTATCACAGGGGCCTGCAACTCGTGGCTCTCCAGATGTTTTGGACTACGAGTCCCATGTTACCTCTGCATTGACTATGCTGGCTAGGGCTGAGAGTAATTGTAGTTCAGAATATCACAGATCCCTAGAGCTTTGACTTATGAACAAGGAGCAATGTACGTCAAGATACTTGCTTTTCAGCCCAAAATGTCATGGAGCCAGTGTACAGTGGAGGCCATGTTTGATGAATGCTCTGATTGGGTTGAGAAGAACGAGGGACATATTATTTCTTCCAGGTTGTTTTACGCTATTCAGACTTACAATATTGGAATCCACATTTAAGCCTCAAACTATATGATGAAACTAGGAGTTGGCAAGGGCTGTGAGACTGTCGGTCACAACCAGAGAGTTAGAATCACATCAATAACCTCTGATTGAAAGCATTTAGATCTGAGAGCATGCTTTGGAACCATTAGACCCCATCACCCTGCATTTGAGTTGGCCATCATCCTTTCATCCAGAAAGTGGAAAATTTGGTGTATGATTTTCCCTCTTTCCTCCCCCCACACTCCTCATCAACCTGGATTGAAAGAGCATCTTATCTTCCAACTCTTTTGATTAGATCAAGGCATTCGTCCCCTACTGATGTCTCTCTTATTGTCATGCTTGATGTATATCACTTGAACTATTGAAATGCAATTTACATTGATCTTCCATAGAAGAGCACTATCAGGCTGCAAGGAAGCAAGAACAATGCATGAATAGGTCAGGTTGCTATGCACTGTTTGTCATTTCGTTACTACATGGGTTGTCATTGAAGGCTTATTACCATGTCAAAAGGTACAAAATGTAGCTGCTGGGATTAGTATGTGGGAAAGACCAGCGCTGTATCTTTCCTGCCAGGAGATGCAAAACATTGTTCTTGCTTGAGTTCAATTTAAGGCTGGCTGCAGACAATCATTCCTCTACCTATGCCAGGAAGGCCACCAGATTCTGAATATCTTCCATCGCTGAAACATGAAGATTGAGCTGAGTATCGTCAGCATACTAATGGTTACTCACTCCAAATGTATGAACAATGTCTACCCGGGGTTCACCATATAACATAAGCATGAGGGACAAGAGTCGGGATCACTGGGATAGGCAACAGGTCACTGACAGAATCTGGCATCTCCTACCACCAACCGGAACTTCTGGGAATCAAGATAGGAGGGGGCACAACCAATTTAAGACCTGTCTTTCCATCCCCATACATGCAGCTAGGATAAACAAAAGTGCATCATGATTCAATGTGTAAAAAGCTGCTGATAAATCGAGCATCGTCAACAGACATTCATCACCCGAGTTGGTGATTTGAAAACTATCATCCATAATTTGTGGGGTAGTAGATTCCGTACCGTGAAGTATGCGGAGCACAGGTGCTTAAGCAATGGCTTTACCACACGCTTCTCGAGAAACTTACCTAGAAAGGCAAAGGAAGCGATGGGCTGACAGTCATTCTACAATACCAGATCAAGTGAGTGTGTCTTAAGTAAAGGGGCTATTAGCCCAGTTGTAAGCTGGGATGAGAGAAAGTTCTTTGTGCTGACCTAAGGGGCATTACCCAAAGTGCTCAGAGGTGTGCGTTCAGTTGATGAATGTTTTTTCCATAGCTTTGCTGGTAGCATATCATCAGTTATAAAAAGGGTTGTATTCTTCAATGACGAAGTACGTAATGCGCAGTGGATGTGGTTCTCATTTAATTTGTCACAGCACTCAATCTAACATTAAAGTGTCTGTAAGCATGAACCATATATATATGCATTTGGACAGACTCAAGATTTGAATGTGGGACTAAATGGGCCATTTGCCCTTGCATACCTATTGTCAGCCTGGTATGCAACACAATGTTCACTACTTCTCTACCTGCCTGCAGCCTCTGAAACTATCTGAGAACACTATGCTTCTCTGTCAACTCTCCCATCTTGGCTTTCAGTATTCAGTTCTAGAATGGTTTTGTTCTTATTGGTCTTATCGCACTTCTTCTGTTTCTTCGGCTGGACAGTCCTTTCCTGGTGTCCCTCTTCACTATGGCGTCCAGCAGTGCTCCGCTCTTGGTCCTCTCCTTTTTTCTTTATACACCATCCCTCTGACTTCTATAATATCTTCTTTTGACGTTCTCCATCATTTCCACACTGGTGAATCCAAATATTCTCTCTTTCTCTGCTTTCTCTGATACTATTCAGTCGTTTATTCAATCTTGGTTGACTGAACACGTTCTACACCTCAATCCATCCAAGACAGAAGTTCTTTCATCCCTGCCTCTACCATTCCTCCTCCATTACCTCCTCCTTCTACCTCCCTCCCCTCACTCTCTCCATCTCATCTTCTGCTCATAATCTTGGAGTATTTCTAGTCTTCACATATCCCCTCTGTTGCCCGTTCCTGCAGGTACCATCTTTATAACATCGGGCATGCTTGTCTCTTTCTTGCCTTCCACAGCACCAACATTTTGGTTTCCTCTCTTATCTTCTCTAGACTTTTTTACTGTTCACCAATTCTACTCGGTCTTCACACTTATGAACTAGCTGCTCTCAGATCTACCTATAATTCATCAATTCATCTTCTATTTCAACTCTTGCCCCGTGACTTCATTATGGCTCTTCAATCCCTTTAATGTCTACCTTTTGAATCTGGTTATTGCTTCACTTTCTTTGTATTGTATTTCAAAGTCTTCACAGAATGGCTCCTGGCTATCTTTCTTCACTGATCTCAAGCTATTTACCTTCCTGCTCCCCACATTCTCAGCCCCAATTTCTCCTTACTGTCCCGCACTCCTCTTGTGCTCAATCTCGTTTTGTCTTTTTCACTCTTAGCCCCTAAATTATGGAACACACACCCTGTGTAAATTCGATCTTCTTCCTCATTTTCTCTTTTCCACACCTGCCTCAAGGCTCATTTACTTCATAAATGGTCATTCATTTTGTGAAAGAGCTTTGGTGTATTTCATTACAGAAATCTAATAAAATACAAATACAAAATATGAATTCTTGTTCCCACAAATAATGTTCTCTCTCTTAAAAACTGGGAGCTCCCAGAATTTTGGAAGAGAGGTAGTGTTCATGCCCAGTCCCCAATACACAGACCTCCTTAAGAGAATTATATTTTGTATATATGATAAAAGTTCATCCCGGCTCGATCGTATATGATAAAAGTTCATCCCGGCTCGATCGGTACACATAAAATATCATGTAAAGAAGCAGAAAAACCTACATCTAAACACAATACGAGTTGGGTGGTATTCTGGTGGTAAATCCACTGGAATACTGCCCAACAGAATTACCATTACCTCCACTTGGTCCGGCGTAATTACCGTCAGATTATAAGTGGTGGTGGCAGTGTTAGTCCCCATTAATTTGGAGTCTGTAGGACTACATCAGGGATTTCGGCAGAATTATCACCAGTGGAATTACTGCTGCAGTAATTCTGCCGATTTTGCTGATTTTTCATTGCAAAGTTGGAGGATTTACCTCCAGCATGATTCTGGAGGCAAATCACCCACTCCAGGTAGGATAGCAGAGCAGGAAAAGCAGCAGTAATTCCATTACCCCCACTTTTTTCCCCACACCACCATAATGAGCCCAAGGAATCCCCTATAACTTTGATATTACCATTATAGACTGAGATAGTTTAATAACATCAAACATATTAAATAAACAAAACATTGTTCTTTTTTTATTTTGACTATTGTTTCAGGAATCGGCACAGACCTTCTTGTAGATACCTGGCTCCACAAGTCTGTGCTCCCAGGTTTGTTTGTTTGTTTGTTTGTTTGTTTATTTATTTGTTTGGTAATGCGCACCAAGCCCTAAGGTAGACGGGCGCAACAGAAACAAGAAATCTTAAAACTTAGTTACAGTACAAAGGTAGCAATACATAGAGCAGTGATTGTGATAGGGCCAAGATACAAGGTACAAGATACATTAAGTGCAAAGCAATGGTCATGGTAAGTCGAGGAAGCATTATCAAGAAGTATAGGTGTCTGCACTCCTACGTATACACTGCGTGCACAGTTAACCAAGCTACCGTGTAGTTTGATGAAAACAAAGGGTCGTGTAGGGGCTGGAAGGGTAGAAGTGTAGTTTGTCAGTTAGGTGTCATCAGTGTGTAGCCAATTGAGTATCTTGTGTCTGAATTTAGGGTAGGGTTGTTCTAGTCTGAGGTCAACGGGTAGTTTGTTCCAGCATTGTGCAGCTTTAACAGGGAAACTGGTTCCTCCTGCTGTCGAGCGTTTGAACCTAGGAATCTCCAGCATAAATGAGTTGGCAGATCTCGTGGGGCGGGTAGCTGTTCTCCTAGTAATTTTATCCACGAGGTTATGGAGGTGCTAGGTTATTCAGGCATTTGGAGGTGAGGGATGTTGTTTTGAGGAGAATTCTGTCCGTTATTTTCAGCCAGTTAACCTCTTTCCTGAATTTGGTGATATGATCTCTGTAGGGGATGTTCGATGCTGCCCTCAGGGCGTTATTCTGTAGTCTTTGAATTTTTTCTGTGATATATATGTTAGCTCCTGAGTACAGGGCATTGCAGTAGTCTAATCTTGACATAATAAGAGCATTGGCTAGGGTGGTGCAACTCGCTCTCGAGAGGTATGGTCTGGAGGCTCTGAGGCAAGGGAGTTGACTTGCTTTTTGAGAGTGAGAGAGGAGTCCAAGTAGAATCCTAAAGTTTTAACTACAGACATCACCTTGATAGGGTTGTTATCAATGTTGAAGGATGTGTAGTTTGGGCTGAGTTTTTGGATATTGACTTCAGAGCCTAAGATTAGTAACACTGTTTTTTCGTCATTCCGCCAGAGGCCATAGGATGCCAGTTATGGATGAGGCAAGGGAGTTGACTTGCTTTTTGAGAGTGAGAGAGGAGTCCAAGTAGAATCCTAAAGTTTTAACTACAGACATCACCTTGATAGGGTTGTTATCAATGTTGAAGGATGTGTAGTTTGGGCTGAGTTTTTGGATATTGACTTCAGAGCCTAAGATTAGTAACACTGTTTTTTCGTCATTCCGCCAGAGGCCATAGGATGCCATCCATGGCTGAATGAGGGTGTATATTTTGTTCACCAGGTCTGAGTCCGCCTCAAAGTTGCCCGAAAGGGGTATGAGGATCTGAGTGTCATCTGCATAATTAGTGTAAGTGACACCCAGTCTATCCAACTTGTCAAACAGAGGCTTGGTGAAGATATTATACATAGTAGGGGATACACAGGAGCCTTGTGGAACCCCACAGGTTATTTTGATAGGGTCGGCATAGGCTGAAGTAGAGAAGACTCTCATGGTCCAGTTAGCTAAGAAGGATTGGACCCAAGCTGTAGCATCATTAGTGAAGTTGGCGGCAGATTGGAGGTGATTACCTAACACTGCATGGTCCACCAAGTCGAATGCTGCCGACAAATCCAGTAGGAGGAGCAAAGCTATTTTTCCATTGTCCTTTAGTTCTTCAATTTGTGTCTTGAGGTCTAGCAATGCTGTTTCAGTGCCATGGAGAGGGCGGAAGCCCGATTGTCGTGAGCCAAGTAGGTGGTTGGCTTCCAGATAGTCCTGGATTTGTAAGTAGGCAGTTCTATCTGAGATTTTAAGGAGAAATGGCACAGTGGTAATGGGTCTGTAATTAGTAGGTATGGTGGGTCCAGAGTTTGTTTTTTTAGTAATGGTAGAACCCAGGATTCTTTAAGGTTGGCTGGTACTGTATTAGTTTTAAATGAGGCGTTTATCAACTTAGAGATAAAAGGGGCTATGTCTCTAGCTGCATCCTTTATTATCTGTGTTGGACAAGTGTCGCCTTTACAATTCGAAGGTTTGAGGGAGAGTATTATTTTTTCTGTTTCAGTTATGGAGATAGTCTTGAATCTAAAAGGTGTGGTTGTCCTAGTCACTGCAGGTTGACTAGTTTGTTGGTCAGTGAGAGGTAATGAGGCCTTTTTTTTCGATTTTGCATTGTAGGGACAACATTTTATTTGATAGAGCATTTTGTATGTTAGTACACCATGCTATATCCTTTGGGGCATTGTCTACCGATTGGATTGGGGATTCTAGTTCACGGAGGATGGAGAACAATTCTTTAGTGTTAGATTTAGCTTTCTCAATCCTATCATTGAAGGTATTCTTTTTGGCTTTGGTTATTTCTTTTTTGGAAATTTTAGCAAATTCGGTTAAGTTATTTTTGTTATTTTCAGAGGGGGAGTGGCGCCAAATAGATTGGAGTTTCCTTTTTTGTGATCTAAGGTATTTGAGTTGGGGGGTAAACCAGGCATTTAGGTGTGCTACTTGCCTAGCTTTGCGCAGTTTGACAGGAGCATTCGTATCCAGTGCCTTCGACATAGCATTGTTGAAGGTATTTACCAATGCGTCGGGGTTGTTATTTTCCATTCCAGCTATGGCAGGAAGGAGAAGAGGGATACGTTTTTCAGCAGTAATATCCTTCTTGCTTCTGGTGGGGAGAGGTGGTGCCATGTTATTAGGCTTGGGGCTGAGGAGGTCTAATGTGGCAGAGAAGTTTATTAAGTGATGATCTGTCCAAGGTTGTGGGACAATATCGGTAATGCTAATGTTGCAGTTTAGTTCGGATACCCAGTCAACGGTCCTTCCTATGATATGCGTTGGTGAGAGGACTTTTTGCGTAAGACCGTGGTCATTTAGCAATGTTGCAATAGATTCAGCATGTTTGTTGTCAGTATCATTAAAGCCTAGATTGAAGTCTCCCAACAGTAGTGTTTGGGAGTGATCTTTAGTGTTGTCGACCATAAGGCTAGTTAGGTCGTCTTCGAAGGTGCCTAGAGGCCCAGGGGGTCTATATATCAAGTGGATCGTTAGTGTACGGTTGTTAGAGTGGGGCAATTTGGCAGTGAGTACCTCACAAGATGTAGAGGTGGCAAGTCTAATGGGGTAGGTTGTTTTGAAGATAATGGCTAGGCCACCACCTATGGCATTAGGCCGGTCTGCTCTAATGATTTGGTAGTTGTCAGGTACTGCTAACATGAGCGTTGGTCCTGCGGCTTCATGTAGCCAAGTCTCAGTTATGGCCAGTAAATCGAGGTTGTCATTGTTTAAGATGTCTGCAATTTCAGTAGCATGAGCTACCACTGATCTAGAGTTTATGAGGGACCCTGTTAGCATTAGAGTACTGTCAAGGTTGGCAGTTGGCGAAGTTTTGTGAGAGAGGGTATCTCGGGGGGTGTGATTTTTGTGGGAAGTTTGGTCAGTGGTATTGGTTGTTTGCGTTAATGTGGACGAGAAGTTCTTAGACCAGGTCATAGTTCGATTATTGGTGTTGTTAGGTAGGTTTCTATAGGGTTCATAGATAGGAGACAATCTAGACCTAAGTCTCAAATTTCTATCCTTAGGGGAATTTGTTATGATGGCAGTGGCCATAATGGTTATGAATGCACAGGTAAGTAGTGCCGTCTGGGCTAGTTTGGTTAAGTAGGCCAAGGTCATAGTTAAGTTATACTGGGGTCATATTGACATTTAAGTGATTATATCAGTGTAGATGAAGGAGGGGTGGGATTTCTGTGCTATACCTAACAGATGTTAGTTGTGGTTAGATTGCATCTAGGCTGGTCAGTGCAAATCACAAGTAGGCTAAATGCAATTGTAGGCGCAGGGCAGCTCTAGGCTAGTCAATGCAATCACAGATAGGCTAAATGCAATTGTAGGTGCAGGGCACATCTAGGCTAGTCAATGCAATCACAGATAGGCTAAATACAATTGTAGGCGCAGGGCAGCTCTAGGCTAGTCAATGCAATCACAGATAGGCTAAATGCAGTTGTAGGTGCAGGGCACCTCTGGGCTAGTCAATGCAATCACAAGTGGGCTAAATGCAATTGTAGGCGCAGGGCAGCTCTAGGCTAGTCAATGCAATCACAGATAGGCTAAATGCAATTGTAGGTGCAGGGCACATCTAGGCTAGTCAATGCAATCACAGATAGGCTAAATACAATTGTAGGCGCAGGGCAGCTCTAGACTAGTCAATGCAATCACAGATAGGCTAAATGCAGTTGTAGGTGCAGGGCACCTCTGGGCTAGTCAATGCAATCACAGATAGGCTAAATGCAATTGTAGGCACAGGGCACCTCTAGGCTAGTCAATGCAATCACAGATAGTCTAAATGCAACTCTAGGTGCAGGGCCCCTCTAGGCTATTCAATGCAATCACAGATAGGCTAAATACAATTGTAGGCGCAGGGCAGCTCTAGGCTAGTCAATGCAATCACAGATAGGCTAAATGCAGTTGTAGGTGCAGGGCACCTCTGGGCTAGTCAATGCAATCACAGATAGGCTAAATGCAATTGTAGGCGCAGGGCACCTCTAGGCTAGTCAATGCAACGCACAGACAGGCTAAATTCAATTCTGGGCGCAGGGCACCTCTAGGCTAGTCAATGCAAAGCACAGATAGGCTAAATGCAATTCTAGGCGCAGGGCACCTCTAGGCTAGTCAATGCTAAACATAGATAGGCTAATGCAGTTATGGGCACAGGGCACATCAGGGTAGCATCTAGATTAGAGATTACACAGTTTGGCTAAAAAGCAGTAGCGTAATTCCTGAATTTTGAAAGAGCACCGTTGGGTAGCGTGTAGTGAGTAGCACCTAGATTCGAAGTTATACATTTGGGTGCGATGCAGCAATTGAGTATAGTAGGACACATTATGTAAAGTACATAGTATGATAATGCTGCCGAGCAGTAGGCGTTAACTGGCGCAGTAGGGCAAGATAACCAGGTGCTTAACCACCACCAATGCACGCACATTTGGCAGTGGGAGTAGATGAGTAAGGAAGAAGGTGACAGTGCACGTAGCTCAGGCTGGGGGCATGGTCAGAGCAGTCAGGCTGCATAGGCAGGACCATCAGCTCTTGTGAAAAAAGTGGTCACACATCTGTGCACTGAGGCAGATTTAGACTACTGTGGCAGTGCAGTGGCTGAAGAGGGATGGAAGAGTACCTTGTATGAAGAGGGCCAGGGGGTCTGGCAGACGGCAGTCACGGCACCAAACAGGCACAAAACAGGTGCTGGCCTTGCCTCCCGTGGGCCTTGGAGGGAGAGGGCCGGCTTCGCCTGCCGGCGGCCAATGGGGCAAGCGGTAGGCCCGGCAGCAATCAGCCTAGTTTCGGCAAGTGTAGTTGCAGGTGGTACTTCAGGAATTACATGTGTCTAATTTTCTTTTTACAAGCCTAGTCATCAAGTAGAAGATGCACGGGCTACGTGGCCAGCAGCCAGAGAATGAGCACGTAGCTCTCAGGAGCTCCCGGGTGGCCTGATTGAATCCTATTAATATTCCTGTTTTCCTGGCAAAATTCATGACCCAGGACTGTGCCTTATCCTGGAGGAGCTTGGGGGCACACTCTGAGCGACCTGGGAAGCGAGGTAAGCCCATCTGAATCCCCGGCAGTGAACGCTGGGCCATGCTGCCAGCAGGTGACCTGAGGCTCCAAAATGGATGCCAGCACTGGAGGAGGCTGCTGGGGCTGACCCGGGGATCATGGGCTGCAGTTGGAAAGCACATTTCCAAAGCCTGCCTCGTGCAGTACATGCGAATTGTGTACCAACTTACAGACCAATTGACAGTGGGAGAGAGCACCCATCTGGGGAGCAGGCAGTGAGTGTGCTGAGCCTGGGGAGGAGTATGGGAGATGCAGCGCTTATTGGAAGGGAGAGAGGGAGAAGCAGCGACAAGCCTGGAGACGGCAACAGTGCGAGAACAACTCGTGGGATTCAGAACTTCAGAGTGGCACGACACTCAGAGGGAGGGACTGGGAGTGCATCCCTTCCCTGGGGCGGGCCAAGCAACAGGCGTTACAGCTGTGTCAGAGCGGCACTGCAACGCAAGGACGACATGCTGCTTGGAAGTGAGCCTAGAATGGTATGCAGAAATCAGGGAATCACCCACAGGCTGAGGGACAGCATTCAGAATGGTGCCATAGTATGGATCTGGCAGGGGGCCCGAAGCACAGACTCTCCGGCACAGCAGTTGTGGGGTGAGACATAGTGGAGCATTGCCTGTTCACTTTTGGCCTGATTGGACACATCTCACCAGGGGCCAGGAGGAGTGCTAGGGCGGCAGGGGAGGCAGTGTGGGGTAATTTGAAAGTTGAGAGCTCCGGGGAGAGAGTTGGGTCCCTCCCCCCTAGTGGAGGAGGGGATTTCAGTTTCAGCAGGTCGCAGGCCTGGAAGCAAGGGTAGGCAGTTCGGCAACAATGGAACAGGAGTTAAAAGTAATTCTTTAGTGGGGGGCTAACCCGTAGCTAGCCCCCCTCAATCAAAAAATTGACCAAAAGGTATGTAATTTGTTAGATCTTCGTTAGATCCGGTATGATCAACCATTTTCAACGTTAGATCCGCTACAGAACAGGAGGTATAGGCATTTATTTAGAGGGGGGGCTAACCCATAGTAAGCTAGTCGCCCCCTCTCAATCAAAAATAGTACAAAAACGGATGTTATTTGTTAGATCTTCATTAGATCCGTTAGTTGAGGGGGGCTAGCCTGTAGTGAGTTAGTTAGGCCCCCCTGAACCAACAAATGAACACAATTTTATGTCATTGGTTAGATATACGTTAGATCCGGTATGATCGAGCATTTTTTTTGCTAGATCACACACAGGTGCTGAAATATTTGGCTGCAAAGGAGGGGGGCTGGCCCCCCTCAACTAAATTTGGAGAAAAAAGTCATTCATTTCAATACATATTCGTTAGATCTGGTAAGATCAATAATTTTTAACGTTAGATCCACTACAGAACAGGAGTTATAGGCAATTATTTACAGGGGGGCTAACCCGTAGCCAGCCCCCCCTCAATCAAAAAATTGACCAAAATGTATGTAATTTGTTAGATCTTCGTTAGATCCGGTATGAGCAACCATTTTCAATGTTAGATCCGCTACAGAACCGGAGTTATAGGCAATTATTTACAGGGGGGGCTAAACCGTAGCCAGCCCCCCCTCAATCAAAAAATTGACCAAAATTTATGTAATTTGTTAGATCTTCGTTAGATCCGGTATGAGCAACCATTTTCAATGTTAGATCCGCTACAGAACCGGAGTTATAGGCAATTATTTACAAGGGGGGCTAACCCGTAGCCAGCCCCCCTCAATCAAAAAATTGACCAAAATGTATGTAATTTGTTAGATCTTCGTTAGATCCGGTATGAGCAACCATTTTCAATGTTAGACCCGCTACAGAACCGGAGTTATAAGCAATTATTTAGAGAGGGGGCTATCCCGTAGTAAGCTAGTCACCCCCTCAATGAAAAACAGTACAAAAACATATGTCATTTGTTAGATCTTCATTAGATCAGGTATGATCAACCATTTTCAATGTTAGATCTGCTACAGAACAGGAGTTATAAGCAATTACTCAGAGGGGGGCTAACCTGTAGTGAGTTAGTTAGCCCCCCTCAACCAAATAATTAACAAAATTTGATGTCATTGGTTAGACATACGTTAGATCCGGTATGATCAACCATTTTTGATGTTAGATCCACTACAGAACAGGAGTTATAGGCCTTTATTAAGGGGGGGCTAACCCGTAGTAAGCTAGTAAAACCCCCAATCAAAAATAGTACAAAAACGGTTGACATTTGTTTGATCTTCGTTAGATCCATACGATCAACCATTTTTAACGTTAGATCCACTACAGAACAGGAGTTATAAGCAATTATTAAGGGGGGCTAACCTGTAGTAAGCAAATCAAACCCCCAATCAAAAATAGCAGTAAAACATATGTAATTTGTTAGATCTTCAGTAGATCGGGTATGATCAACCATTTTCAACGTTAGATCTGCTACAGAACAGGAGTTATACGTAATTACTTAGAGGGGGGGCTAACCTGTAGTGAGTTAGTTTGGCCCCCTCAACCAAAAAATGAACAAAATTCGATGCCATTTGTTAGATGTTCGTTAGATCCGGTATGATAAACCATTTTTAATGTTAGATCCACTACAGAACAGGAGTTATAGGCATTTATGAAGGGGGGGCTAACCCGTAGCTAGTCAAACCCCCAATCAAAAATAGTTCAAAAACAGTTGACATTTGTTTGATCTTCGTTAGATCCATATGATCAACCATTTTTAACATTAGATCTGCTACAGAACAGGAGTTATAAGCAATTATTGACAGGGGAGTTCTAACCCGTAGCCAGCCCCCCCTCAATCAAAGGAAATTGAGGGAAGATCAAGGCTACTCCACCGCCAGAACAGTTGGGATGGGGCTTAGAGATGATCTGTAGCCATCAGGGGGGAGGGAGTCAAAAACAGTGACTGAGCTGGCATTGAACCATGTCTCAGTGAGAGCGAGGATGTTGAGATCAAAGTCTTCAAGGAGAAGGCAGATGTCGGAAGAATATTTGATAGCAGAGAGAGCATTAAGCGTGGCCAAGTGAAGCCGGTCACCACCTTTGAAGTTTTTCCCAGCAGGTGCAGTACAGGGGGTAGTACGCCCATCAGAGGAGCAGAAGGTGGTGTAGGGGAGAGAGAGGATGGAGGAATAGCAGGAGTGTGAAGGAAGTTGATGAGAGCCGGCAGGCACCGGCCAAAGAGAAGGAGTTGGGTGTAGGACCCTGAGCCACGATAGTGCCGATATGATATATGATATGATAAGTCATTCATAAAGTGCCTGTACACATGTGTTTCTAGGTGCAACAAGACAAGGGAGGGTAAGGAGGGGGGACAAGACAAACGATGTTACTAGGCCTTGTACCATTCAGATTGTGCAAGTGCGGTAACGCAAAGTGCAGGGGACGGGGATGTGGGAAGTGCCAGGGGAGGAGAAGGGGAGAGTGCAATCAGGGCAGCATTGCTCTAAGTAAGTGCAGCCGGGACAGCGCGGCTCTAGGTAAGTGCAAGGAGGCTGGGGGCTGTAGAAGTTACAGTTACAGACTCTAGTGTGCAACAAGCCTGGAGGAAGTGTGGGGGAGACTGGTAAAGAGGAGCCAGGTGCCTAGAGAGACTCTGAGGGTAACCAAGCAACCAGTGATGCAGCAGACAGATAGATCAGCAGGGGAGGGAGGGAGAGGAAGCAGAGGAGCAAAGGAAGATTTTTATCTGCTTCCGGAACTTCATCTGGTCTGTCTCAAGTGTGAGAGGGGCATGGAGGCCATTTCAGAGGGAGGCACCTCCAGAGGAAAGTGATCTGCCCCTTACTCTCTGCCTGGAGAAGCGTCTGTCCCTCAGAGTGTTGGTGGCAGCAAAGCCAAGGGCTCAAGAAGGAAGGTATTTAGGAAGAGCGTGTTGAATGTAGTGCAGGCCCCAGCCCCAGAAAGCCTTGTAGATGATGCAGAGGGTCTTGAACATGATCCTTGTAGACACTGGGAGTCAGTGGAGAGATTACAGGGCTGGAGAGATACAGTCCCTGGGCTTGAGGACAAGGATAAGTCTTGCAGTCCTGTTCTGTATTAGTTGCAGAGGGCAGAGAGTAGAGGAAGGCAGATTGAGAAAGAGGCTGTTACAGTAGTCCAACCTGGAGAGAACCAGAGGTCTGGAGACAATGGGCCTCATTACACGGAAGGCGGTGAGCCATGGCGCTATTAGCGCCATGGCTCATGCCGGTAAAATACCGGCACCGCCTTGGCGGAAAGGGGATTTATCGCCCCATTCCAAGGTTGGAGGGGCGGTAAATCCCCCTTCCGCCATTGCCCTTCCCCATTCCCATTTCTGCCCCATAGGGCTTGTAGGGGAGGGGCGGTCCAAAAGACCCCCCCCTGGCCTACATCTCCACCCCAGGTGAGGGCCATGGCTCATCGAGTGCCCCCTCCTTACCACCCGGGCCCAGGTGGTGGATGGCTCACCTGCTGAAGACATTGCCCACACGTATTGAATTTAGCTAGGCCTCAGAAACCATTTTGTCTAATAAAGATGGTGTGAGCGTGGCGCACTGCAGCGCGGCCCCCACCCTCGGAGAGTTTCAATTATCCCTGTTGCCGCAGCACCCTGGCAGATCCGCTGTGAGCACGTTCCCACGAACAGGACGGACATGAGCTAGCCTAAGATACTAACACTGTAACATTTCACCTTCCGCAGTGTATCACTGCTCCCAGAATGACCCGGTCAGCAAGGCCTGGGTGATGAGAAGATCTGTAGAACGGGCATCCGATGAAAGCAGAAAGGAACCCAAAAAAATGAGTGTCTCCTAACATGTACAGCCTTTCCATACAACCACGTTTACTAAAGAAACCTGTAAAATTGTGTATAACACCAGCCATGAAGGACCCACACCCCTACAGGGGTGTGCAAAGGACAAAAGTATTCCGGGGAAGTGTTCCTTAGGTGTATCACTGAAAACCGTACACCCTGCGGTCCCGCGCCATAACTGAACTAATGCTGCTAGAGTACACAAGAAAATGAATGTAACCATACAGGGGGCACATGTGAAGGGTGTGCGAGAATGCACTCGTCACGCGTGTATGTCTAAGCCCCTTGCATGCCGCCAACTTTACATACGGTGGCGGTTCATTTTCTATGTACTACACCAACCACAATGCTACCTCACTTGCTACAAGATGTATATGCATATAGCTAAATACTGTAATTGTTGAAACATAGTGTACGAATAAGGTGCTCAGGCTGGATATAACTGAAATACCTCCAGCGAAACGAAATGTATGTTTTCAAGTAATTCAAACAAATATTATAACGTGTTCTAATGATGGTGATGTTTTCGCTTCCAAAAACCGGCAACACGCGAGGAGGATACCTTTGTAAATATGTGCAAGGCCATTTCCCCTCCCACCCTCCAGAGACTGCCAAACATGAGAACAGAGGCCCGCGCCGCGCTGCCCCACCTCCCCCAACTAGACTGGAGCCGCTCAAAGATGTGTAGCCCCCTCTGCAGCACCCAAGGCCACGGGCCGCCACCTGTATTATTTACAGCACAGCAGTAAACCCCTGCCTGAACCCACACTTCCAAAGGCGCCCCCTCGTAAACCCCACAACCCACCAGATCATCTTAGACTTATGGCCCTGTGCAATCAGGACACCCAACACTGTGGCAACACACAGCAGCACATTTCTAACCACATCTAACAAGACAGGGAGGCTTGCACCGTCCGTCCCACGCCCCGAAGCTTAGCCCCTCAACCGATGGCTCCGGTCAACAGGACACTGGTAACCATGCCCTGACGAATGACCATTAGACCCCTCACAAGGTGCATTCCTCCTGTGTTGCATTAACCTGTAGAATAACCTATTGGAAGATTTACTAAAGAAGATAATATTGTAATGACTGAATGCCTGCAGTGTGCATGGCCTAGGGAAAATAAGTCAGGAAAAGACATTCATCTCTGACACTGGCCGCGATGGTACAACAACACCGCCCGGATGAACTTTGCCAACCTGCCAGGCCCAGCCCAACCCACGAGGCTGACCAGTGACGTTCTCCAGCCACGACCAACCGCATCGCAGCAGCACCTATAGTTAGTCGTCGGCACCCAATCCCATTGAACTTGTGCCCCCTATAGTGTGTAGGTTCTTATGACGTTTTTTGTAAATATATACGCCTGTCTTTGCTATTGTCAGACAGAGCGCTCTCGGAGTTTGCAGAGTTCTTTGCATGCCATATTCTGATTGATAAACTCCCATTTAAGCTCACCCGCACTCTGTCTTAGCCTTATTCCCTACTTGGGAGAGTCCTTCATTGTCTCTCATTGCGGGGAGGATCGTGCTGGCTGGGGACGCTCGCCTTCAGTGGTGACCCCGAAAGCGTGATTATTACTATTATTTTTTCCCAATCTAACATTACCAGCCCCTTTTGGCACGAGAATCTCCGGTCGAAAAGGGATACGCACGGTGAGCCGGCTCCGGGAGGCTGGCCGCCAACGGCGACCGGTACACTAAGAAGTGCGCACTCAAAAAGAGAGAGGGTACGGGATCCCAGTTGAAAAATCCCCTTTGAGTACTGCTCGCCGGAGCCGGGGCTGACTGTTGAGCTGACGGCAACACTGCCTGGACGGACCCAGTTTCGGAGACTATCGGTTCAAGACGGGCACGTGAGTATTGAGTGCGAGCGATTGTAAAGGGAGTGGGGGAAGAAGTGTAGGACAGGGAACGAAGAGGGGGTACGCAGATCCACTAAGGATCATCCTAAAATTTTCCTTGCTTTTTCTTTGCATATGGCCATTAGGATTAAGAGGTGAATAAGAGATAAAAGTGACGGGAACCTAGCTCCGAAAGGGGGTGGAAGGCGGCGCCGCATAGTGCTATCTTGACTAGTACTGGGAATATATGAAGAAGTGGAATATAAGATAAAAAGTGTCCAGCAAAAGGGGGCACTGAGAATATATTAGAGACCGCTATTACTTCTTTTCTTTTCTTTTCTTTAGGGTTAGGGGGTAAATAAAAGTGAGATTAGTACAAAACTCAGGGAGAAAGTAAGAGGGAGAGAGTCCTACTATAAGAGGGAAGAGCAGACCAATACATATATATATATGCGCATCCATATATCGGAATAAGAAGGATAGGGACAGCCGGCTAGGGAGGAAAGGGAGGGCAGCTTGAATTGTGGGAGGTGTGTGCACCTCGTATGTGTCAGACGACAAGTTGATGTTGTAAGTGTGTAAAATGGCTATAAATGTATAGAAATGGAATGGTCATGGTAAGTGTGACCGGATAGAACTTTTTTTTAAGAGAAAAACGACAAGGTGGAGTGAGTGTGTACCTATTTGATTTCCGGGTTAATGTTGTCAAAGTAACTGATGGTTTGCTCTTGTATGTGCCCCCCAAAGAGAAGAGAATAGGGACTGTGTACAACCAGTTTTGTATTAAGCAGGCAGGGGGCAGAGCACAGAGGAGCCCATTATTGAATGAGAGAAACCCATATTGGTAAGAGGTTTACATTGTAATTGTGGACACACAGATAGAAACAAGTACTAGGAAAATACACAAGATGGGGGCCGAAACACCCTTATCACATATTTGTAAGAACTTACCAGGCTACGCGGAGCGAATTAAGAAATATCATGACCAATGGATAACCGAGTTGAAGGGAGAGGGGTTACCCCAGATATGGCCCGAGGGAGGGTCATTTGATAAAAGTGTTCTGGATATGGTGGCCACATTCATCTGTTTGAAGTACAAGGGGAAGCAGTTGCAAAATAGGAGAGAAGTATTAGATCTCTGGAGGTTATTTGAAGAGATACCACCGCCTAAAGTACCAGCATTAAATCCTGACCTCCCGTCCACCACCGACAATCCACTGATGATACAGAAAGATGTTAAAGAATTGTCAAGTGTAGCGCCACCAATAGAGGTAATAAGTTTGTACCCGATATTAAACAAGCCTGTGCCCGCAGAAGGGTACAGTGACCCCACTTACGTGCCTCCCCCGACAACTACTACACCCCGCCGGCCCACGGCACCCCCGCCATATGAAAGCACAAGGGAGCAAGCCCAGGCAGGTACACAAAGGGTGGATATAGAGAAGCTCACAGATGATTTACAATCAAGACTTTCAATAGCAAAAGATGAGCTCTCGAGGATAAAAGACATATGTGAACAAACAGCACTGAATGCGGCTAGATCAGGGCGCACGTCTAGAGCGCCCGGTGAGAATAGAAAACCTGAAGACGGGTGGAAAAAGGGCGAGATACTGTTCAGAATTGAAGAAGAACAGACACGAATAATAGAAGTAGGGACACGAGAGGGAGATATTGATAATGAAGAAAGGCCTATGGGGGACAGAGAGGAATTACTATGTGATATAAGGGACGATTTAGAAGAAAGCGACAGGTTGAGCATGGCGATGGGAGGGGGAAGCGAAGGAGGGGATGGTACATGTTCAATGAGAACACTGGATGATGAATGGACGGGGCGATTAAGGAAAAGGGTGGGGAAAATGGCATCACTGGGGACGTCAGCAGCCAAAATGGGTCCGGATGCAACGACAAAAGGAAGGCTACAGCTCCCATTGATACATAGGGGAGGAGGGAGGCCGAATTATATCCCATGGGCTCAGATGGATAAAGCCAATTTATTAAAGCTATTGCCCCCACTATCAGGAGGGGCAAGTAAGTAGATATACGCCTTTGAGAAGCACACTGCCGGGGTACCCCTAGCAATAGGAGATGTGAAAAGCTTACTTGTATCAGCAGTGGGAGATCAGGCTGAGAGAGTATGGGTCAAGGCCGGCTTCCCGGGAGTAACATTAGAGTGCGACCGCCATGACGGAGCCTCCTTTAACACAGTGCGTGCAAGGGTGTGGGATGCCCTACGAGAAACATTTCCAGATACGCCAGACTTACAGTCAGTAATGCAGTGTACAATGAATGACGGGGAGGAGGCTATGGATTACATTTTTCGGGTCCAAGAGATGTGGAGAGCAGAAACGGGCACGCCCTGGTATCAATCGACATCTTTATTTTATTTTATTATAAAAAGAGGGCTCCCCAAAGAAGTGCAAAAGGCACTCGACAAGATAGCAGGTATTGAAGCGAAGGGATGGCCTGAGATTCAGAGCATAATAGTACACCATTGTAAGCGAATAAAGGAAAGGGAGAAGGAGGTGGCGCAGAAGAGATTGGCAGACGAAGCAAAACTAGTGCAGACAAAGTTGGTGAAGGTCGCAGCGGCTGTAGCCGCACTCCCCCACAGCAGGGAGGGAGACGAGGAGGAGGAGGGGCTGATAGCAATACAAGGAAGGGTGGCAACTAATTGGGTTGGAACAGGACAGCGGCGGTGGAACGAGCAGGAACAAGGTGGAGATCCGCAGTGGCAAGAGTGGACCCCTCGAGGGGGACGAGGTGGGTACAGGGGCCGAAGAGGAGGTGGACCGGGGTACGGAGGAATGGGAGGAAATGGATGGCAGGGCCCTAGAGGCGCACAAGGGAGTTGCTGGAACTGCGGAAGATGGGGGCATTACTCTAGGGAGTGCAGAGCCAGACCCAACAACGGGTTCCAAGAGGTAGAACAGTATGGCCACCCCCACCCGGGGAGCCCATATGGCCTTCCAATGGGACAACAACAACTGAGTAACCCAGGCCAAGGTAATAATGAGCAGCAACAGGGGCACCAGTATAGAACACAGAACCACCCACAAAATAGTGACAATATGCAGTACACGCCAGGCAACCCTTTAGCGACAACAGCAAACGGGGCCCCCGCACCAGCACCCTACAACGGCATGTCAGTGGTTTCAGGAAATGTCTTTAATCGGGGGGGCGATGAGACACCCCGCATAGGACAGCCCACAGAGAACACTTGCGTGTCCAGTTCTATCTACAACCTACAATGCAGCAGAGGAACCATTGGTAGGGGCGCAGATAGGAGACAAGCAGTTCATATTCATGGTTGATTCGGGAGCGGAGAAATCATGTATCCGGGAGGGCCGGTTCCCGTTATCTAACAGGAAGTTAGAGACGCAGGGGTTCTCTGGGGCTGTAATTGAAGTTCCTTACACAGAAGCTTTGGATGTAACAGTGGGGGGTAAAACTGTAAAGACACCCTTACTGTATTATGAACACTCACCAATAAATTTATTAGGGAGGGATCTCCTAAGTAAACTTAACATGACCATATCATTTACCGAGAGAGGAATAGTGTGTTCTACACCCGGGATATGCCCCTTGCGTGCAATGTTGGTAGTGCAAGCTTACACAACCACACTGGAAATACGAGGGTTGCCGGAAAATGAGGAAATGTTTATTGAAGGGCTAAAGACATTGGCCCTCATAATCACAGAGCTAAGAAAAATGGACTGGAGGATCCCAGCGGAATTCCTCTTCCGCCCCATAGTGTGCCCCGACACCGCACCAGGATCAGTGGTATCATTAGATTTGCACGCTGTACAGGTATCAGCAAAAAGGATCGCGGTGATTGGAGTAGATAGGGAAGGATGTGAGTGGCGTACAGTGCTGTGTACAAATGCCAACATCGCCCTACGAGATTTAACAGATGAGGATCTGTTCTCAGACACAGAAGGGGATGGTGAGATAGTAATGGAAATAGCGATGCCCTGTGACATTTTGATTCAAGCAAGGGAAACCCCCGTCCAACTGATGGCAGTGGTAGGAGCACCGCCGTCCTTTTTTGATGATGACATGAGGCTCGTACCAAATTATTTGTGGACGACAGGCCCCCATGATGTAGGGCTGTTGCATGGAGTACAACCTGTGGTAATAAAGCTAAAGCAAGGGGCAATCTTACCCCGAGTGAAACAATATCCATTGTCCCGTGAAGCTGAGGAAGGGATAAAAGAGACCATAAATGCACTACTAGCGCAAGGGATAATAGTGCCTTCAACCTCCCCATGTAACACATGCATTTATCCAATCAAAAAGGCAAAAGGAGGGTCTTGGAGGATGATACAGGACTTACGCCCCCTAAATGATGTAATTCAGAAAGAGTTCCCTTTGGTCCCGAACCCTGCATCCATATTATGCAGCACCCCGAAGCAGGCATCACATTTCACAGCAGTGGATTTGAAAAACGCATTCTTCTCAATACCCCTGGCGGAAGAGAGTAGATACCTTACAGCATTCACACTGGGGGGTAAAAGGTATGAACACTGCAGACTACCACAGGGATACTGTGAGAGCCCGAGCATATTCAACCGCATATTGCATGAAGACTTGGGAAACCTATCAGTTGTGAGTACAATCATTCAGTACGTAGACGATTTGTTAGTGTGTGCACAAGACGAAGAAACATGTAGAAAGGATTCAACAACGCTCCTGACACTATTGGCCAATAAGGGGTACAAGGTAGACAAGAATAAACTACAGTACTGCCTGACAGAGGTCCTATACTTGGGACAGCTGATATCAAAAGATGGAAAAAGAATAATTCCCGACAGGGTAGAAGCAATAAGGTCAGTAGCAGAACCCACAACAGTAAAAGAGATGCAGAAGTTCTTGGGAATGTGCAACTATTGCCGAGCATGGATCTTAGATTATGCAGCATACACGAGACCCCTACTACAAGCACTCAAAGAAGCACAACAGGAGAATAAAAAGATCGAATGGTCAGAAGAAATGAGCACGTCATTCAAATCATTAAAAAGGTTAATTTCAAGCGCTCCAGTGCTAGCCAACCCTGATTATGGACGCGAATTTTACCTATTCTCACACTGCAAGGGAACACTCATGACAGCTGTTTTGACCCAAAAGACGTCCCTAGGACACAAGCCTTTGGCTTACTATAGTGGTGCTTTGGATGCCGTAATGCAAGGCCATTTCGCGTGCGAGCAATCACTCGCTGCGGCCGCGTTCGCGATTGAGAAAAGTGCCACAATAGTAATGGGTTGCCCTGTAACATTGTTTGTGGAACATTCATTATTCGCAATCCTTGAGAGGTCAAAAAGCACACTGACAACACAGCGGGCAACAGCTTATGAAATCATATTGTCTAGCACCAACATCCATGTGGTGAGATGTAAAACAGTAAACCCCGCGACATTCATTAGAGAAGCATGTACACTAGAGGACATGCAGGACCACGATTGCACAACCTACACAGGAGAGAGAGGGGAGGACACAGTGGTGTGTGAGAACGCTCTGAGTGAGGGGGAAGTGTACTTCATGGATGGGTCTGCATCAATTGATGTGGACACGGGGGAAAAGCATGTTGGTATGGCGGTGGTGAGATTAGAAGACGGTGAGTATGAAACATTAGTGCAATACCGCCTCCCATCACATTACTCCGCACAAGCAGCAGAACTGATTGCACTCATAGAAGCACTACATGCAGCAAAGGGTTGCACAGTGACAATATACACAGACTCAGCTTACATGACGTCGACAGTACATGGAGGTCTAGCAAGATGGGGGCGGAGGGGATTTCGAAGGGTAGACGGAACACCAGTACAGCATGCAGAATTATTGAAAGAGTTAATTGAGGCCCTACAGGACCCCACTGCTGTAGCAATAGTTAAGTGCCAAGCACATACCTCCAACACAGACGTTGTGTCTTTGGGGAACGCGGCAGCGGACGCTGCCACCAAGGAGGCTTCCTATTTTGAGAAATATGAGGCAGGTGAGTACATGCTGCAGCACAAGACAAACGCAGAACCCCCAGAAGGGTACAACATGATGCCCATATCACAAATACTAGAATTGCAGGAAGGAGCGAGTGAAGACGAAAAATTGATGTGGACAAAACGAGGGTGCAGCAAGTCGGGAACAGACTTACTGTGGCGGCAGAATAATTCAGGAAAAGTGGTAATGCCAATACAGTTACTAGAAATTGCGTTTCAACAACTGCACTTCCCCGCACATAACACCAAACAGCACATTGCAGCAGAAATACAGGAAGAATGGTTTGTGCCCTGTCTCCAGGAGCACGTATCTCGATTAGCAATGGAATGCACAACATGTCAAATATACAATTCAGGAATGACACTACGCACGCTCCGGGGAACAATTCCAAAACCCATTGGCCCATTCAGAGAACTGCATATTGATTATGCGGACATGGGGGAAAGGTGTAATGGCGCACGGTACATGATCGTGGTTGTGTGCCCATTCTCAAGGTGGGTGGAAGCAGGACCATGTGCACGACCCGATGCCAAAAGCGCTGCAAAGTTTCTAGTAAGGGAAGTGTTCCCGCGCTGGGGAATTTGTGACGTGATTCGCTCAGACAACGGCACTCATTTTGTGAATGAACTTTTCAAGGAAGTGACTACATTATTGGGAATAAAACATAAATTGTGTTCGATTTATCATCCTCAAAGTAATGGCGTAGTAGAAAAGATGAACGGACTGTTAAAGGGCAGGTTGTCAAAACTATGCTTTTCATTGAAGAAGAATTGGATCTACTGTCTGCCCCTTGCGCTATTTGAACTGAGAAATCAGCCAAGTAAAGATCACCATTTGTCCCCGCACGAAATCGTGACTGGGAGACGAATGCACACAGCACACTCTCCACTGCGCGAACACTCAGATGCACACAGGAGCGCCGCAATATTGGGAGAAGAATTCACGGACTATTTGAAAAAATTAACAAGGGCAGCGCGCGCAATATCAAAGCAGCTCTCCCCACCCTTCACTAGAGAGGAGGGGAACATAACAGGGTCTGTCACAGAGCCTGAGCAACAGCTCCAGCTAATGCCGGGCGAATTAATTTATGTCAGGAGTTTTGTGCGTCGATGGAATGCACCACGGTTCCACGGCCCATACGAAGTAGTGTTCTGCACGCCCACAGCTGTAAAAGTGAAGGGCTTGAGGTACTGGATACACCTGACAGATGTGCGAAGAGCATATAGTAATGTGCAAGAGGAGGCAGATGAGGGGGCACAGACAACCGACCGATTCAACTGAACAGAATGTCTGAATATTACCTTGTGTATGTGCGTCAGCAATGAACGTGAATGGGAAAGTGACTGAGAAGGAATGCCGGCATTCTCTTTTTATATATATATATATATATTACGAAAAAAAAAATGTTTTTTTTTTGGACTTATATGTAATTAATGAAGTAATAAAATTATGACATGTCGACACCCTTGTCTGTGAATACCCTCCCCTGCATCCCTACCTGCTTCCATTACCCGTCAATATATATATTGGCACCAATGGTGCCAACAAAACGTTTACATGCATGCACTTAATGCACTTTTATATCTCAAACAGGAACTACCATGGCATCTAACAGGGAGCCTGCAATGGATAGAATTAGTAGAATGAGAGAATTAGTAAATGAGAGATGCATATATTCGTATGAGTGTGGATTATCTGTGTGCATTACGATGTTTTTTATGCTAATGTTTGGCCGGGTTACATATTGGTTTGTAGCGTTCATCTCTATCGAGATAAACGAGGGGGGAGGGATTAACAGCACCGGGATTAACAGCACCACTGGGACCAATGTAACTGCAAGTGTCAATATGAGGGAAGGTGATTTTCTGGTATGGGATGGAACTAAACTTGTAGGGGGTTATCGCACCACACCATCCAATGCTGTCATATCAGAAAATAAAGAGCCACAGGGTGTAATGCAAAACAACACAGTGTCTCGACCAGTGATGTATAGGTATAATGCTCGTAGTTTAAATGACCGAAACACGTCTGCTATATCGTGGTTGTATGATACCCCCACCAGTCAACCTGCCCCCGTCTTAAAAAACAACCTGCAAGATAAACTCAGAGACGAAAAAGAAACGATGCTAGCAACACACAAAATCTTATACGATGAATGGGCCAAGGGGGGTGGGAATGAGAAAGGGGGGTCTATTCTTTCCCTCGCCCAGGAGGCTGGGAAGTACATGAGGAACAAGAACAACAGACGGAAAAGGGAAACCGGGAGGAGAAAGTATGATGAGTACTATGGGTTAGGATTAGATAAAATGAAAGACCCACGACACCCCCACCAAACAAATAAGTGGTATGCAGATATGAGTGCCACCGCAAAACAAACAACAAATGAGAGCTGTTATGTTTGCTCCCTTATTCCTCATGCCTCCGGTACACCCAAAGTATTGCTACCCAAAGAGTTGCCAATTATAGATGCCCAATGTCTCCTTCATCTCACGTTATGCAGGATTAAGAACACCTTCCAGGCACGTGAAGTTACTTTTAAAATGCTGCAGAACGAGAAAACTTGCTACCCAAAAACGGCAGGGGTGGTATGTCTGGAGGAACCATTTTTTGTAATACAGGGGACACTTTTTTCAGACAACAAGTGGAAGGATGAAGAAGTAATGTGTAAAGCTGAAGCACTGAGAGGTGTGGCACCAGAGAAACTGCAGTGGATAAAAGAAACGTGCACACCAGTATGGAAGGAACACATTTCAAAACTAACTTGGGTAACCGCCATTGAAAAACCCTTCAAACTACAGAGCGAAATAGACTATGAACTATGTTTCAAAGGAGAGGGGAAAACCACCATGGGAACAAACAAGAACTGTAACAAGACCCTCACCATCCCAGATCTGAGAAAAGGGACAGCGGCCCTAATGGACACGTACTGGGTATGCAGCAATCAGGCATACCTGCACCTTCCCCCGTCCTGGAGTGGCAGCTGCTCAATGGCCACTCTGCACTCAGCCCTAATGGTAATACCAGAAAGCCACATCGATGGAAGCAAAAGGACACAGAAACACCTACAACAAAGTGCAGCCCAGCCAACTGCGGAGTCACAGATGTATGTCCTGTCTTCCGGAAACAAGGGAGAGGTGCTGGCCCGTAACAGAAGAGCATCAAATTACATATCAAAGGCATCATCAGAACTGTTGGCTCAGATCCCAGACAGATATCGATTATTCAGCTCAGCTGAAACATTCTTCGCCTCACTCATCTCGAGTGTCCAAGCAAGGGCAAATGCAAAATGGCTCCAGATAACACTTTGGGAACTGATTCAGCTGGCCAATGACACTGAAGAAGGGTTTAACATAATAAAAGTGGAACTAAGGGCTTTACGGCTGATGACAATGCAGAACAGGTATGTCTTGGACCTGTTGACGGCGATGGATGGAGGTGTTTGCCGAAAAATTGGAAGTGCCTGCTGCACTTTCGTACCTTCCGAAGATGCAGAAAACGGCTCCCTGTCCCATGTGATCGAAGCAGTACGCAACCTAGGAGAAAAAATGAAAATGGAGGGTGGAGCAGAAGACAGTGCGTGGTTCGACAACATTTTCTCCTGGGTCCCCTCATGGCTTGGAACAACTGTGAGGTTTTTGATGCCAGCTGTAGTGTTCCTCCTTTTTATTTTTTGCCTGTGCCAGGTGGGTCTTCGATGTTGTGCTAACGCAGTACCTAATGGTGCAATGATGATGGTGACAATGGGCAACACCCGTGGGACAATGCATAACATGCAGGAAGTGCAGGTACAAACAGGAACAGATAACGCACCAAGATATCAGCTGGTGTCTATCTATCACGACAAAGATATCGTAGATAAAGCATGGCACACCACCATTAGAGAGCCCCGCGTACTAGAGTGGTACCAAGAGGTGTGGGTAGATCTGGCGGGGGATGGAGGATGCATATACCTGACTTGTACCCCAGATGAGTATGCCAGAAGAGGGGAAAGCTTACGAGGGGTGTGTAGAGCATGGATGCCCATAAAAGGCACACCTGCATGGGATGAGGCAGTGTTGGACGAAGAAGAATGCAGAATGCTGGAGGAGTTAAAGTATTCGTTACTTAAGTAACGAAAGGGGGGAAATGTAGGGGAGGGGCGGTCCAAAAGACCCCCCCCTGGCCTACATCTCCACCCCAGGTGAGGGCCATGGCTCATCGAGTGCCCCCTCCTTACCACCCGGGCCCAGGTGGTGGATGGCTCACCTGCTGAAGACATTGCCCACACGTATTGAATTTAGCTAGGCCTCAGAAACCATTTTGTCTAATAAAGATGGTGTGAGCGTGGCGCACTGCAGCGCGGCCCCCACCCTCGGAGAGTTTCAATTATCCCTGTTGCCGCAGCACCCTGGCAGATCCGCTGTGAGCACGTTCCCACGAACAGGACGAACATGAGCTAGCCTAAGATACTAACACTGTAACATTTCACCTTCCGCAGTGTATCACTGCTCCCAGAATGACCCGGTCAGCAAGGCCTGGGTGATGGGAAGATCTGTAGAACGGGCATCCGATGAAAGCAGAAAGGAACCCAAAAAAATGAATGTCTCCTAACATGTACAGCCTTTCCACACAACCACGTTTACTAAAGAAACCTGTAAAATTGTGTATAACACCAGCCATGAAGGACCCACACCCCTACAGGGGTGTGCAAAGGACAAAAGTATTCCGGGGAAGTGTTCCTTAGGTGTATCACTGAAAACCGTACACCCCGCGGTCCCGCGCCATAACTGAACTAATGCTGCTAGAGTACACAAGAAAATGAATGTAACCATACAGTGGGCACATGTGAAGGGTGTGCGAGAATGCACTCGTCACGCGTGTATGTCTAAGCCCCTTGCATGCCGCCAACATTACATACGGTGGCGGTTCATTTTCTATGTACTACACCAACCACAATGCTACCTCACTTGCTACTAGATGTATATGCATATAGCTAAACACTGTAATTGTTGAAACATAGTGTACGAATAAGGTGCTCAGACTGGATATAACTGAAATACCTCCAGCGAAATGAAATGTATGTTTTCAAGTAATTCAAACAAATATTTTAACGTGTTCTAATGATGGTGATGTTTTCGCTTCCAAAAACCGGCAGCACGCGAGGAGGATACCTTTGTAAATATGTGCAAGGCCATTTCCCCTCCCACCCTCCAGAGACTGCCAAACATGAGAACAGAGGCCTGCGCCGCGCTGCCCCACCTCCCCCAACTAGACTGGAGCCGCTTCAAAGATGTGTAGCCCCCTCTGCAGCACCCAAGGCCACGGGCCGCCACCTGCATTATTTACAGCACAGCAGTAAACCCCTGCCTGAACCCACACTTCCAAAGGCGCCCCCTCGTAAACCCCACAACCCACCAGATCATCTTAGACTTATGGCCCTGTGCAATCAGGACACCCAACACTGTGGCAACACACAGCGGCACATTTATAACCACATCTAACAAGACAGGGAGGCTTGCACCGTCCGTCCCATGCCCCGAAGCTTAGCCCCTCAACCTATGGCTCCGGTCAACAGGACACTGGTAACCATGCCCTGACGAATGACCATTAGACCCCTCACAAGGTGCATTCCTCCTGTGTTGCATTAACCTGTAGAATAACCTATTGGAAGATTTACTAAAGAAGATAATATTGTAATGACTGAATGACTGCAGTGTGCATGGCCTAGGGCAAATAAGTCAGGAAAAGACATTCATCTCTGACACTGGCCGCGATGGTACAACAACACCGCCCGGATGAACTTTGCCAACCTGCCAGGCCCAGCCCAACCCACGAGGCTGACCAGTGACGTTCTCCAGCCACGGCCAACCGCATCGCAGCAGCACCTATAGTTAGTCGTCGGCACCCAATCCCATTGAACTTTTGCCCCCTATAGTGTGTAGGTTCTTATGACGTTTTTTGTAAATATATACGCCTGTCTTTGCTATTGTCAGACAGAGCGCTCTCGGAGTTTGCAGAGTTCTTTGCATGCCATATTCTAATTGATAAACTCCCATTTAAGCTCACCCGCACTCTGTCTTAGCCTTATTCCCTACTTGGGAGAGTCCTTCATTGTCTCTCATTGCGGGGAGGATCGTGCTGGCTGGGGACGCTCGCCTTCAGGCTCTATGGGAATGGGGAAGGCGCTAATTACGGCACCGCAATTTTGCGGTGCCGTAATTAGCTCCGAGGTCCCTTAGCGGGTTGGTTTTTAACGCCTGCAAAAAGCAGGCGTTAAAGCACCAACCCGCTAAGGGACCTCGTAGTAAGGCGGTAATGGTTAATGGTCACCGTTACCATTAACGGTGGCCGTTAACCATTACCGCCTTCCGTGTAATGAGGCCCAATGAGCTTTTGGGGGAAAGTTGGAAATGGAAGAGTACCTCTGAGCAGGTGCAGCTGGTAGTTGTCCTTCTTGGAAAGGTCAGTGATGTGAGGAGAGAAGGAGAGAGTCGAGTCGAAGATGACGCCAAGGGTTTTCGCCTCATAGAAAGGGCGAAGGAAGAGGGCCCATGGATGGTGGACAGAGTGAGATAGGGAAAGCAGGAGCAGGGGTCCCAATGAGAAGGATATCTGTGATACTGGAATTAAGGCAGAGATTGTTGGAGGCGCACCAATCCTGAATCACGGATTGACAGTCTGGAATGTGCGAGAGAGGAGAGGAGGCTGTAGGGAGCCAGAAAGAGAGCTGTCTGTCATCTGCATAACACTGAAAGTTAGAGCAAAAGGTGGAGATAAGGTGGGCCCGAGGGGCCACGTAGAGATTGAAGAGCCAGGCTGAGAGGTTAGTGGCCTGAGTAAGACCACATGAGGAGAGAGATGTGGTAGAGAGGAAAGACCCAAGTTGGACCTGGGAGGGTCGGTCCAGGAAGAAAGAGGTCAGCCACTCCAGGGTCTGATCTGTGATGCCCAAGTTCTCATGAAGTCGGTTGATCAGGATGGTGTGATTGACTGTGTCGAAAGCAGAGGAAAGGTCAAGGAGGATGAGTACAGAAGGAGTGCTGGTGTCGATATTGGAGAGCAGATCTTCACAGGTGTTCAGGGGAGCAGTTTCTGTGCCTCTGGCTGCTCTGAAGCCAGACTGGTGGTCATGGAGAAGGTCAATAGTTTCATTCTGGAGAGTAAGCTGGGAGATGGCCAGCTTTTCCAGAAGTTTGCCCAGGAAAGGAGTGATAGAGATCGGGCGATAGTTATCTGGACAGGTAGGATCGGCAGAAGGCTTTTTAAGGAGGCGGTGTACAAGGGAGTGCTTGAGGAGAAAGGGGAAAGCACTAGTGGTGAAAGAGTGATTACAGAAATCGGCCAAGGCCTGAGCGTGGTGTCAATGTGGTCCTTGATGGTTCTGGAGGAGCAGGTGAGTGCCTGTTTGGATGACACTTTAATAGATCGGACTTGACTATAAACATTGTCAGGTGTTATCAGAGAGAAAGAGGAGAAAGGAAGGGGAGAATGAGAGGCGGCCGGAGTCAGGCCTAGAGTGGAGGAGGGATCGGAAGAGGAGGGCTAGGACAGGATGTCCTTAGTTTTAGTAGTGAAGGCAGAAGCAGGGCTGTACAGAGGGCTTGGGAGGGAACAGGAGAGGTGGAGACTGCAGAAGGTTTAGTCCGCTCTTTGCAGATTTTAAAGAGTTTGTCCATGTTGTTAGAGGGTGCAGAGATGCGTGCTTGGATGTGGACTCTCTTGGACAGGACAGCGCATCTGTATTGCCTTTGGATCACACGGCAGGCCAGTTTGCCACAGGATGCACCTGAAACCCTCCACTCCCTCTCTGCCACCCTGCACTTCCATTTCAGGGTAGCGAGGTCGGAGTCATACGAAGAGTTGCACTCAGAGGTAGGTTTCACACGGATTCTCATGGCAGTGGCAAGGATGTCCAGAGTGTTGGAAATGGCAAGATGCAGATTAAAGAGGATTGTTTCAGGGTGTTAATCAGCCGCAGGAGTCGGAGGAGCACAGGAGGAGGAGGCAAATGCATCAACTGACACACGCTTCATGGGCTGAATGACTGAGAAGGTAGGTGACAGTACTGTGGTGGACTTTGCCAGGGAGACAGAGAGTGTCAGGTGAGATAAAAGAAGAAAGTGGTCAGTCCAAGAGAGAGGAGTAGTGAGAGGGTTAGAGAGAGGGGTGGCAGAGCAGTGTGTCGGACCAGTGGTAGGATGGAGAGAGAGAGAGCGAGTTGCAGAGATTGTGGAAGAACCCCGTGGAGAGATCAGAAGCATCCAATTGGATGTTGAGGTCTCCAAAGTGGAGAAGTTGAGAGGGAGAGGCAAGAAGAAATGTGGAGAGGTCAGCCCACTCAGAGAGGCCAGGCCAGGTGGCCTATATATGGTGGCCACAGTCATAGAGAGGCCAGGAGAGATAAAGAGCCTGCAGACCAGGCACTCAGTGGAGGTGTAGGCCTGCATAGGAATGACAGAGGCAGGGACCCACTCTGGAAAGATGAGAGCTTCTCACTCTCCGGGTGGTTGTTTCTGGGCTTTGAGAGGATCTTGTAGCCCTCAGGGTGGTGCAGAGAAGGAGCCAAGTACCCCCATCTCAAGCACAGCTCCCTTTTTGCCTACATGTTGGGAGCCAGAGTGTGAGACACTTGCAGTACCACTGAAAATACCTATACCGCAAAGAATCATGGAAGTAAGGTACCCATTGAGGAAACCATATATGCATTCAAGACAATATGATGGCCATTTGAATTAAATGTGAAAATTAGGAAGAAAAAGAGATTGGTGATGTCATGAGAAGCAGGATTGACGCACACAGAGGAGATGCAGAGACGAGAAGAACATAAACATTCTATAAGGATCTAAGTCAGAGGTGTTAAAGATGCGCAACATTTTGGGCTCGAGATGAAGATGCTCATACTACAGAAATACTGAAGAAAATGCAAAGTCATTTTACACATGTACAGATGCAGTAAACGCAAGCAGACAGAGTAATCATGAGACTAGCTACATAGTTAATAGATTGCGACGATGCGCCAATACCATATATGCATAGGAATGTATGGACTATGGATGTTCCACAACACACATTAGCAGAGCTTGGGCCCAGTGAACAGAAAGGCTTTTTCAGTGTGGCGCAGTTAGAAAATGACTTAATGATGGAGGTGGATTCAAGAAAGGCTTGGCTGTCGCTGCCTGTCCAGCGCACATACCTTTTGACTGCCGGGGGTTGTGACCTGCACTTCCGTTTCGGCCTAGCCCGACGTGAAGGCAGAGACGCACACGTGACTTTCGTAACGTGATGCTTGCAGGCTTTCGTCTGCGTCTACTTAATCTCCAACTCGCACACAGCCTCCCTTGATCTCCGGGGGAGTGAGACTGTTGTCCGAGTCGGGAAGCACATGTAAGTGAAAATCAGCACGCCTTAGCATAATGGACGGCTGCCCACTCTCATAGCGCAAGCACACGCGTGCATTTTCCTTCTACACCAGGGGTGCTCGCGCGCCCTTTTTTCATGGGTTTATGTCATGTTACCCATTTCGCCCCACGAAGCATGATTTGACAGATCCCTTTCGTTCTGGGCATTATAGGATCCACTGCAGGCTGACAGGCATTACCACTACTTCACCATTCCCTGGATACTTTATTCATTGGAGGGCAGAAGGGTTTAAAAGATACAGCGAGTGATGGTGTTTTTTCTATATCCCTTTTTTCCATCTTTTCAGCACACCATCTAAAACAGTGGCCCCGTCATGGACTACTATTGTCTCTGTCCGCTAGCACAATTAATTTGGCACCCACTGCAGCCGAAAAGGTTAGTACACAGCATGCAGTGTTGCTTATTAATCTTAAGAGGTGACCGTGTGCCGATGCTTTTTTAACTCTTTTTTGGTTTTTGGCACATAGATGTTGTGTGTGTTTTAAGACAATACTCAAATAATGCTTTAATATCAGTGATAACCAATATAGCTGGAGACCTTATTTTTGGCTCTATGCTATGTGTGTCTGAATTTGTATGTATCTTTTGATGTGCAGAATTGTTTTCCTTAGGGATTCTCCCTTGATCTATATAAGGAGACGCAGTCATTGGTGCCTGCGTTTTCCTACTCCTAGAGTGCATGGCAGTACCTGGGGAGTGACAGTGGTTTACTGTTTTGTCTCTCCACCGGTTCTCCTCTTGAACCCTCCTGCTTTGGCGCTAGAAAACGGGGTAAAGTATTAACCCTGTGGCAGAAATGTGGTGATTGAACTTGAAGTTTCACTATAGTTCTCCTCCCTCTTGTTTTAGAAGACTGTCCTGATGAAAGTGGTTACACCCAAAATACACCACTGAAACCGGTAGACAGCGGTTGTTACATGGTGGAGAGTTTTATACAAAAATATATTCTACCTGCACCATGAACAACCTTATACATGTCTTTTATTGTAGTCTCACGCCCCGTCCTACCACCTAATATCTTGTTGGAAGGGTTACGTGGTCTACATGTTTGTCTTCATTTGTCATTACTTGGAAATTGGCTCCTTCCCATTTGGGAGTATCTGCTGGATTAAAAACCTGTATCACAGCAGCACGATAATAGTGATTTGAGCCTTCCTCGTAGTTTTTAATTGTAGAGTCCCCTTGGTAAGTCCTGATTTATCTATGGGATGGTAAAATTATGATATACCCATAATAGACAGTCCAGATTTTTCAGTCCAAGGTGTCAACTTTACTTTCACTTTTACATTTTTACATTTCCTTGCCTACAGCCCTTTTGGAAGCTTAACAGTGACCAAGGACATACAGAAGTCTAACAACCTTCATGTTGTTACTGTTTTTCAAAAATGGATTCTCTTTTACCTCTTTTGCTGTCTCCCCCTTTTTGTAAGCGGCACATCAGCACTTCCTAAGGAAAGTTGTTCCTCTATCTTAGATTGAGGACAGGGTCAGATAGTGATTCACTCTCTATCCTTCTGTATTTCCAACCGACTCCGGATCTCCTTGGCCACTGCTTCATAGCGCCTTTTGCCCCATACTGAATGGGGTTATTTTACTGCCTAGCTTGAATCATATCCAGTTGCGTGTTGCCCTCCTTTGTTGTGTTACAATACTTGCTCGTTAGGGCTTCACCCTGCTCACTGTATTCTCAGTGCCCTCTGGGTTATAACTTGGCTGGCCCAGCAACAAGAAGTCAAGGCCTTGAGCCTGGATGTTCATGCAGTAGCTACAAAACGTGTGAAAACAACAAACTCCTGTTTGAAGTGAGGGACTAGAACATTTAAGACATCAAAGGTTCATGATTTAATAGTATTTTAAATATAGCAAAAGCTCTGAAACATGGTCTCCAGCCACGTTGACAGGTGAAGTTGTGACGAGCTACACCAAAACCAAGAGACTGAGTATGGCTATGCTCCCTCTTTATTCTCAGGCACAGAGTACAGAACCAAGGACATGATCAAAAGCTGTTGTAATATTCGCATGGCGGTGGTTCCTGAGATAGATGAAGAAAGACCCAGTGTGGAGCTCTTTGTGGAACACCTTATCCTTGAGACTTCACGGGTGAAGGGCCTCTAGAGGTTTTTTACAGTCGAAAGAATGCACAGGGTGCCAGGCAGACCCCGCCATCAGGGGGCAACCAAGAGTGATAGTGGCAAAGATTTAGAACTTTTGGGACACGGACGCTATCCTGCAGTCCCGGAAGGTTGGTTATTATGAAGTGGGAAACACAAAATTGGGCATCTTTTTGGACTTTATGCTCGAGGTGAAGTGACAACAAAGAACTTATGATGTAGTGATGAGGCATCTCAGAGAGCAGAACATTAAATACATGATGTTTTTTTCCAGCCAAATTGAAAGTCATTGTGCACGGCAAGTTATAGTTTTTCACATTGCCGCAGGAAGTGTGGAACTGGCTGGAGTTTGTGGCATGTCGCCCTGGCTCAAGAGGGGCAGGGGCGGAGTGTGCAATACAGGTTGTGGACTGATTTTTTTCAAGGGTGCTGAACCTGTGCCTATAATTGAGGTGGCTAATATTGGGGCTATGAGAGTCATGGGAGGTGCTAGGGTGTGGAAAGCGGAATGTGATTGTTGAGGCGGGTGGGACAGGGACCCTGGAGGAGCAGCCCCCCAGACCTACTGTCGTCCACCCATGGGAAAGTCAAACAGAATGGGGGCAATGACTGACAGGTCAAGAGTGTTGAGGGGGAGGTGGAGGGTTTAGTTATGGGGGGTTAGGAGGTAGTGAGGTGGGGAGCGAGAGGGAGTTGGTTGGGGACTGTTGCAGGGAATGTTGGGGGATGAGGAAGATGGGGAGGACAGTGGTGGGGGGTCGAGGTTTGGAAGGGAGGAGAGCCCAGATGGTGGTTTTTGACAGGATTTGTTGGTCGGGCAGTTGGGGTATGCTTGCTCAGTTGGATGCGGGTGGTAGTTTAGTTCACATTGCAGATGCAGTCTGGTGTAGTAGCGATGTGGGGCGAGAAAGGGGATGTGCAGGAGTAGGTACTTGGGTGACTATGACATGGGGCATTTATTTGAAGATTGAGACGTGAAACGTCTGAGGATTGGGTAACAAACTTAAGTTTCAGCGTGTGGGGGGGTTCCTGAGACGTCATGGGATTCAGCTAGCTATGCTTTAGGAGACCCATTTAGGGCAGAAGGATTTAGACTCTCTCAGACATAGATGGGGGTCGGTAGTGGGGACATCTTATTCATTGAATGCTAGGGTGGTATTGATTTGCGTAGCATCGGGTGTCCGCATCTGGGTGGTTAAGGTCTTGACTGATGACATTGGGAGGATGGTAGTGCTTCTTGGTACTCTGGAGGGGACAGACATTTGTGTGGTCGATTCCTTTGTACCCAACGTGGATGACAAAGACTACTTTTGGTCAGTATTTAGCTTGGCATTGTCCGGAATAGGGGAGTCAACGGTCACTGGCGGTCCAATTTTGGAAACAGCTACAGTTGTCACTGATGTGGAGGGTGGCACTATGTAAAATGGTCATAATTCCTTGGTTTCTCTACTACTTTAATAATATCCTCATTAAGAAAATGTTTGTTTAAGATGCTGGATAAGAAGGTCGGGGAGCTGCTATGGAACACAGGGAGATGGAGGGTTTCACTGGCAAACTTGTCGACGTTTGGGTCTGGAGGGGGTGTCCTAATTTGCCAGACTACGAGCAGGATTTCATGGTGGTACAACTGCAGGTGATACTAGTGTGGGCTGATGCACAGGGAAATTGTTGACGGGACTGCTGGGTGCACTCCTGGCTCATCGACGGGGCAAAGATCTGCGAGGGTGTATGGTGGGGCAAAAAGGCACCACTAATGTATTTCAGGTGATGCAGGTGACTTGCAAGAAGCTTTTGGGGAAGCTGCAGGTGAAGGGTCTATATAGCGTTGACCTTCCCTGGACTGTGGACCCGGGACTTTGGTCGGCAATGAAACGGGTGGAGTCCTTGGATGGGAGAAGGGCTGCCGCACACTGGGGCCCTACTTGAGACTGGAACATTGATGACGTTCGAACAATGGAGGGCTCGATATGGATTTTCGAGGGGGCGGTTTCACACTTATGGGACAGTGACCAGATGGCTGGCAGCCATATGAAACGATATCCCAGGTGAGCCTAGCACGAGCTTGCTGAGGCAGGTACTACTTACTGAAGGGGATGGTGGGGCCAGGCTTTCCCGAATCTATTTGGCGATACCAGCAGAATTTTCCCAGCAGGACCCAGCGGTTAAAAGCAAATGGGAAGCAGATACGGGTTCCCAGATTTCAGAGGTGGACTGGGAGAAAATATGGGAAAAAGTTTGGAAGGTCTCTAGGAATGCAAGGTTTCAACTTATACAATTAAATGTCCTCCGCAGAGTATATGTGACCCTGCCAACCTGCATGCGATGAAGGACACTCTTAGCCAGGATTGCCGTAGGTGCGGGTCTGGACCAATGGGTATCTGGCACATGTTAATGTCTACGCTAATGGGACCGTCTTGGTCCAAGGCCCTCAGGCCAACCTCCACCTCTTTGATAGATGCTTCCCACGTCTCATTAACTTCCTTTCCTCTCCTGCTGTCCCCTCTGATATCTGTCGCCTTCTTGAGGAACTGGACCTTGACATCCTCGGTCTCACTGAGACATGGTTCACGGCCAGCTCTGTCACCAGCTTTGACACACTCCTACCCGACGGTTACAAGATCCTCTCCGTGCCCAGGCCCAACCGCGCTGGGGGGTTGTGGCCCTTATCTTCCCTGAGTGGATTCCTGCCGCTGTCACTCCTACGCAGTCCTACTCCTCCTTTGAATGCCTTGTCTGCCGACTCTCTCTCTCTCCTAGCCATTCCCTTACCGTGGCTACTATCTATCGCCCGCCTGGTCAAATTTCCTCCTTCCTCTCTGAGTGGGCTGACCGCTCCTCCTCACTCCTGTCCTTAACCACTCAACTCCTCTTTCTTGGAGACTTCAACATCCACCTGGATGCCTCCTGCCCCACCTCTGAACTCTTTCACGACCTCTGCTCTGATCTCTTCTGACCTTCCCCTCTCTGTCCCTTTCTCCACTCCTCTCTCTTGGAGTGATCACTTTCTCCTATCCTCCCACCTCACCTTCCCTACTCGACAGGCAAAGCCACCCTCATCACTGCCACCCTCCTTCTCGGTTATCTGACCCATGAAGCGCGTGTCAGTTGAGGCTTTCACTGCCACATTCTCGCCCCCCCTTCGGCTGACTCACACCCTGACACAGCCCTCTCCACTCTCCACTCTGCTATATCTGATACTCTTGATATCATTGCCCCAGTCATGAGAATCCGCCTGAAGCCCAAAGCCAAATTTAACTCCTGGTTTGACTCAGATCTCGTCACCCTTAAACGCAAGTGCAGGGTGGCTGAGAGCAACTGGCGTGTTTCATGTTCATCCTCTGACAAACTGGCCTGCCGCCTGCTCCAAAAGCAATACCGGCTCTCCGTTCTCACCAAGAAGAGAGCTAAAATCCAAGCCCGCATCTCTGTGGCATCTAACAATTCAGCCGAACTCTTTAAAATCTGCAAGGAGCTGGCCAACCCTGCTGCAGTCTCTACCTCTCCTGTCCCCTCCCAGGCCCTCTTTACGGCACTGGCCTCTCACTTCATCTCAAAAACTCAGGACATCCTGTCCTCACTCTCCTCCTATCACCTCCCCCCCTCTATTCCCTGCTCTTCCTCTGGCACTTCTGCAGCCACCCCTCCTCCCTCCTTCTCTGCCTTTCCCCTTTTTTCTGCTGATGAGGTTTCGAGAGAAGTCTGATCTATGAAAGTCTTGTCAAAACAGGTCCACCTCTGTTCCTCCAAAACTATCAAGGACTACATCGACTCCTTGGCTCCTGCCCTGGCTGACTTCTGCAATCACTCCTTCACCTCTGGTGTCTTCCCATCCCTCCTCAAGCACTCCCTTGTGCACCCCCTTCTTAAGAAACCCTCTTCCGACCCCTCCTGCCCGGCTAACTACCGCCCAATCTCTATCACTCCCTTCCTGGGCAAGCTCCTTGAGAAACTGGCCATCTCCCAACTTAATCTCCATGCTGAATCTGTTGGTAGTCTTCATGACCATCAGTCTGGCTTCAGAGCTGCCAGAAGCATGGAAACTGCTCTCCTGAACATCTGTGAGGACCTGCTCTTGAACCTTGACTCTAACACCCCATGTGTTCCCATTTTGCTCGATCTCTCTTCTGCCTTTGATACTGTCAACCACATCCTGGTCAACCGTATCCGTGATAACCTGGGTATCACTGGTCAGGCTCTGGCGTGGCTGACCTCTTTCCTCTCCAATCGACCCTCCCAGGTCCAACTGGGGTCCTTCCTCTCTGACATCTTCTTTTTCTCTACCTGTGGTGTCCCCCAGGGATCTAACCTCTCTCCCTGGCTTTTCAACCAGTACCTGGCACTTCTTGCCCACCGCATCGCTGCTCTCTGTCCCAACTTTCAGTGCTATGCGGATGATACCCAGCACATTTTCAGGCTACCCTCGTCCTCTTCCCCTTTCCTCATCTCTGACTGTCTTTCTGCTATCCATGAATGGTGTGCCGCCAAGGACCTCTGCCTTAATGCCAGTAAGACTGAGATTCTACTCATCGGCACACCCACTCCCTCCTTCCCTGCAGCTCTCTGGCCGGCCTCTCTCGGCTCTCTTCCTGCTCCTACCTGCAAGGCAAAAAACCTTGGGGTCCTCTTCGACTCCAAACTCTCCTTCTCTCCTCACTTCTCTGACGTCTCTAAGAAGTCACACTACCAGCTATACCTCCTCAGAGGTATCCTTCCTTTCCTCTCCTTCCCCCAGGAGCTCACTGTCTCTAGAGCCCTGGTTCTCTCGAAGCTGGACTACTGCAAAAGCCTCTATCCAAATCTGCCTGCCTCTACTCTCAGCCTTTTGCAACTCATCCAGAACAGGACTGCGAGACTTGTCCTTGGCCTCAAGCCCAGGGACTGTATCTCTCCAGGACTGAAATCACTACACTGGCTCCCAGTGGCTGCAAGGATTAAGTTCAAAACCCTCTGCATTGTCCACAAGGCCTTCTGGGGCCTCGGGCCAAAATACCTTCAACTCTCTATTCCTAAATATCTTCTTTCTCGAGCTCTTCGCTCATCCACCTCCAACTCCCTCAGGGTCAGCTGCTTCTCCAAGCAACGAGTTGGGGGTAGATCTCTCTCCGCAGCAGGGGCCTCCCTCTGGAACAGCCTTCCTGCCTCCCTGAATCTTGAGGAGAACCATCTCCGGTTCCGAAAGCACCTCAAAACCTTCCTCTTTGCCTCCGCTTTCTCTCCCGCTCTCCCCTGCTAAAATCACTGAACCTTAACTGAATCCGCAACTGGGCTACTCACCGATCTCAGTCCTTGGCACAGCCACTCATCCCTGCACTGCCTCCCTGGCAACCCCAGCACTGCGGGACTGTTTCTATATCCCTACAGCCCCTCCTCCCTGCACTTACCTTGTACTTGCCACCAGCTGGCCCTTATTATTTATTTTGTATTCTACTAACCCTGTACTGCACTTCCCCTCTCCCTTTCCCCTTGAACTTTTTCCCTTTCCCTCTACCCTTTGCACTTGCGCGTTCTGAATGACACCTGGCCTAGTAGGATCGTTGTCCGTCTCCCCTTGTTCCCCCCCCTGCCTCGTCGCGCCTTGAAACACTTGTGTATAGGCGCGTTACAAATGCCATATCATATCATATCATGTTATGGGAATGCTCGGTGGTCATGTGCTATTGACAGGCAGTGATATCAAAGGTCAAGGGCTTGTTGCACTCCAGCTTTAAATATGTTCCGCGAGTGTGTTTATGGGGTTTGATCCCTGGGGCGAAACGATACAGAAGAAGATGCCGCTCGGGCCCAGTTCATGTTGGTACTGGAGAAAAAGTGTGTCGCCATTGCTTGGAAGAAGCCCCAGGGTCCGTCCTTGGTGCATTGGATGGAGGACAGTCTGAAGTGGGGTAATGGCAGAGATGGACATCCTGAAAAGTTCCAGGGACCCTGATTCGGAGGAAGGGGTGGTGGTGGACTGGGGCCCGATGCTGAATGAGCTACACTCCTCCAAAGATTTGAGGCCCCCCCCTGAACGCGACAGATGGGCGGACAATATCTGCTGCAGGCTGCAGGGTAGAGATGGGGGTGGAAGAGGAGGGAGGGAGGGGCAGCAGGAGACTCAATTCATGGGGAGGGGATTTTGTGGCTGGGGGCTTGTTGGATGTAACATTTCTTGTTTAATTTATGGTGAAACCGGTAACTGTCAAACTACACTGTGGCTTGTATAAATATTGAAAATCTGAATAAACAAATGTTTTAAAAAAAAATAGAAGTTGCAGCCCACCAGTGTACAGCAACACGGACCTAAAAGGGATATCTGAATAATACTGCCCGTTCCGTCCTGCTGGTAATACCGCCAATGTTATTCCCAGATGGGACCACATATCAGCTGCCAGGAAACAAGCCCATTAGCTTCCCATCAAAGAACTTGTCATCTTTTAAAACTCTGGCCCTTACTCATAAATGCATTAACCACGCCGTCCATCAATACCTAACACAAAGAATCATCAGATCATCCTGAACTAGATCAACCAGAACCCCCTAGGCCAACTTACTCACAGTGCCCAAGGGCAAGCGAGCAAGAGCTGGAGGATCCAGCTTCCCATTCATCGCTGCCACTCAGTGGAACTCCCTGCCACTGCACCTTAGAGGAGTATCATCCCACATAGCCTTCCGCAAAGAAATCAAAACCTTGTTATTTGTATGAACCTGCCCGCACCTAGCCTTCGCACAAAACATGTTATACAAAGCATTGCCTGCCTGTACCCAATGCCTAGTAACGTCTATCATGTAACATGCCCTCTGGCTGTCAGCGCACTTTATAAATGCAAAAAAGAAATAACAAAATAAATATCTCTGCCCACGCCCTTTGCCCCACAATGTTTCTCATCATCAGTATCTCACTGCCCTGCTGTGATTCCAGTGAAATACGTCATCGGAGCATGTTGTCTTTATGTCCCATTCCTGAAGATGCTTTCAGCCAAATTCATCTTGTCTCACACCAGTTCCTACCTGCGAGCTGCAGGGTATTTAGGCTTCATGCAGCTCTATGCCAACCAATTGCCAGCGCCTCTCTCTGCCACTTTACTCCACCTCTGCTAGACTCTGCACAGATTACACCCCTTCAACAAACTCTGTCCACCTTAGCCAAACTACACCCCTTCGCCCCCATGTTGTCCCCCATTTTTGCTATATAACAACAGAAGGACGTTATTTAGCCTGAGGTGATAAGAAAGTTATGCAGTGGCGGCTGGTGAATTTTTTAACTGGTCGGGCATACATATTTGACCCAGATATGCCAGAGTGGCCAAGCGTAGTGAGGGAGCCCGCACCACTGAAGTGGGGCTCAGGGAATTGGGGGGTTCTCCCTCCTTGAGAATGTTTTTTTTTAAATAAAGGCACACTTTTTGGAAAAGTCTGGTAAAAAGACAAACAGTTTGCAATTGATGCAAGTCACCAACAGTTCACAGGAGCATTTCTCAAACACATTTTCATGATGCCTTTTCCTACAATATGTGCCAGTATAAAACATTGTCACACTGGCTGTGCCCATACATTTCCATGATGACCATTATACCCTATTATTCCCATATAAGAACATACTCATGTTCGCTTTGTGCATAATATCTGTAATGATACTATAAAAAAACATGTCCATGTTTGATCGGCCAATATATTGCAGTATCCCCTTATAGGAACATACTCCAGTTGACTTTACCATTAGAAATGCATGCCAAAGTATGAACACATGTCCACACTGGCTGTAATAAAATGCCAGTCGTGCTGCATAATAACACTTATCATGCGTGCTTTATCAAAGATTCCCAATACAAAATGGTGTGTCTCAAAAAGAAATGGCTAGACTGGTTGCATAAAAAAAATGGCAGTCTTGCTTCGTAATAACACTTATCATGCTTGCTTTACCAAAGATGCTGAATACAAAATGTCATACCATAATAAGAAATGACTAGACTGGCTGCATTGGAATGCCAGTCTAGCTACTTAATAACACTTATGCTTGTTTTTACCAAAGATGCCTAATACAAAATGTCATGCCACAGTAAGAATAATACCACTGATCCTGTTTGCTTTATAAAATATGCCCAATCAAAAATGTCATACCACAATAAGAAATGGCTAGACTGGCTGCATTGAAATGCCAGTCTAGTTACATATTAACACTTATGCTTGTTTTACTAAAGATGCCTAATACAAAATGTCATGCCACAGTAAGAATAATACCACTGATCCTGTTTGCTTTATCAAATATGCCCAATCAAAAATGTCATACCACAATAAGAAATGGCTAGACTGGCTGCATTGAAATGCCAGTCTAGTTACATATTAACACTTATGCTTGTTTTACTAAAGATGCCTAATACAAAATGTCATGCCACAGTAAGAATAATACCACTGATCCTGTTTGCTTTATCAAAGATGCCTAATCCAAAATGTCATACCGCATTAAGAAATGGCTAGACTGGCTGCATTGAAATGCCAGTCTAGCTACTTATTAACACTTATCGTGCTTGCTTGGTAAAAGAAGCTCAATACAAAATGTTATGCCACATAAAGAATAATACCACTTATCATGCTTGCATTATCAAAGCTGCCCAATATAAAATATCATACCACAATAATAAATGTCAAGACTGGCTGCATTAACATGCAAGTCTAGCTACATAATAAAGACTTATCATGCATGCTTTATCAACCATGCACAGTAAAAAAATGCCATGCCTGTTCCATGGTGTGCCAACGCCTTGCAGTCAGACATAATCACATTAATGATGAATGTGATTATGTGTGATTGTGAGATGCTTGGGGGTGCAGGAGGCAGATGTGTATCAGGAGCTGGGGACCCAGGGTAAGGTCATGGCAGAAAAATCTCCCATGCATGCTCACTGAGGCCCCGGGCGCCTCACAGGCACACATTCATTTTGTGCATGCGAGGTGCTGGGGGGCCCAGTTATGGTATTTTTTTTACCTGGCATGTATCAGATGCCCATTAATAAATGGTATACCTTCCCTCATTGCCCACCAGTGCCTCAAATAAATACACAGGCTATCAATTGTGTGTACATGCAAGATGCATGTGAGGTGCTAGGAATCCCAGCGGGCTAAGATGGAATTCTTTACTTGGCATACACAGTAAAATAATGCCATGCCTGCCCCTGGGCCCCAGTGCCTCACATGCACACAATAAATGTGATTGTGTGTATGCGGTGCGCTGGGGGACACTAGGTTAAGGCATGTTTTTTTTCTACTGGACATATATCATAGATGCCCAGTAAACAAAATGACACGCCTGTCTTTTAGTTCCTGAGCTCCTCACACAGGCACACAATCAATGTGGTTATGTGTGTCTGCGTCACTTAGAGTGCAGGTGGTAGGGATGGTATTTTTTTACTGGCCATCTACCATAGATGTTCAGTAAATAAATACCATCCTTGTCCCCTGGACACACGGCACGTCTGACAGAGAGCTGATTTTGGCCGGTGGGGAAGGGGGATGTGCAACAAAGGCATTTTTAAAACATCTTTGTTATACAAACTACCACCCCCACTCGCCAAAATCATCTCGGACCAGCATAAACACAGCACTCGCTGTCTCATTCACAGTCACGAGCACCCAACATGCATTCACTCAGAGCACAAGCATACATGCTTCCATACGCATATTTAAATAATAAATACATTAACATACAAACACGCACATTTACAAAACATACACACATCAAGCACTGATGCCGCCAGACCCGTTCAAAATGACTGGCGCCAGACTTCCCGGTGCCACCAGGTTATTCCAAGTCCGTCGACCGGGAAGACAGGCGCCGGCAATGTCGTTACTCCCCAGTCACGGAAGCACTGGCACCATTGTTAACTGTGCTGCTGCTTCTGTGATGGCTTTACCTGTCGTCACAGTAGTGCCAGACAGGGTCAGACCTGTCGGGCACATTGGCTCTGGCAGGCAAACCCGTAGCTTGCCAGTCCAGAAACAACAGTGCCAGTAAGCTTACCGGCACTGTTGTTTCAGGACGGGCAACCTTAGAATGAGGTCCATTGTGTGGCATACTTTGCAGTTGGTTTTCCTAGTAGTGCTGAGCAAGGGGGGTCCTGGGAGTCTCTCTGCCAGACATTAGTCCTGATAACGAGAGCTTACCCAGAGTCTTTAGCTCACTATCTTTCATAGAGGAGAAATATCCCAAACATATCAGTCTTTGTCCTGCCCTGGGGCAGTCCAGCACTGAAATGCTAGGCAATTCTCTGAACAAGAGTACCAACAGAAACCCCAGACACGTGCATTTGAGAGCGTTACCCAGAGTCTTTAGCTCACCATCTTTCATAGAGGAGAAATATCCCAAACGTATCAGTCTTTGTCCTGCCCTGGAGCAGTCCAGCACCGAAATGATAGGCAATTTTCCTCTGAACAAGAGTACCAACAGCAACCCCAGACACGTGCATTTGAGAGCGTTACCCAGAGTCTTTAGCTCACCATCTTTCATAGAGGAGAAATATCCCAAACGTATCAGTCTTTGTCCTGCCCTGGAGCAGTCCAGCACCGAAATGATAGACAATTTTCCTCTGAACAAGAGTACCAACAGCAACCCCAGACACGTGCATTTGAGAGCGTTATCCAGAGTCTTTAGCTCACTATCTTTCACAGAGGAGAAATATCTCAAACATATCAGTCTCGGTCCTGCTTCTGAACACCATTTTAGTGCCCACCTGTGGGAACTCTGTGCTTGACTTCGTGCTTGACCTAAGCATATGCATGCACTTAATATTGAGGAAGAACAGGAAGAACTGGCTCAGGACCTGGCTTCCAACTTCTTTAAAGAGGTGCTATGAAGCTTGTTGGTCGATACAGTGGCTCAAGGGGTGAAACCCCTACAAGACAGGCTGGCAATCTGGAATCCATACTAAGCCAGCACCATAAGAGCACAGAGACTACTGATAGCACGCTCACAGGGACCGCAGAGAGAGGCCATAAGGGGAGTATTTTGACCCGCGAGAGGAAATCCTCTGCCGATCACTCTGTCGTTCTGACCGGCAAGGCAAAGAAGCCCCAGAGACAGCTGATACATTCGGCAAGCTAAGAAAAGCTTTCATGCAGAGATCAGCGGTGCCAAGCCACACGACCCCCTGCCCAGGGGAAGAAAATATCGGTATGACGACCCAGGCTCGGAAGAGGAGCCGCCAGAGACCAATCTATCCTCACAAGAGGAAGAAGAGAGGACAGAGGAAGATTGGGAGAAGCCCAAAGGGGACAAGAGAGCCCATAAGGAGAAACATCTAGAGGATGAGCAAGAGGAGATACCGGACATGTTTGAACTGGAAGACATTAGAAACCCAAAGTCCTCAGATTGGCAACGCTCCCCCAGGGTGACGAAATATATGGCCCTAAGGCTCAGAAAAGTGCTGGATAAGGAAGTAAGACAGCGCATGAGAGTGGAATGTCCCCAACCAGACCTTCCAGGCAAAGTCGCAGAGACACTGGAATTATACCCCAAGATGCTGCCGTTCGTCACTAAAACAAACTTAGATCCACGCAAAGGGTTAGACAGATCCTGGAGAAGTTGCCAGGTGAAGGTGCTAGACCTAACAGGGCCACTAGCCAATATAATGGACTTGACCAGAGACACCGGTGAGAGTTGGACCAAGACACCCTAGCAAATTGGGCACAGAGGGCACAGAGGGCAGTGTGTTTACTGGAGAATGCGAATTGCGCCATCTCCTCGAAAAGAAGAAGAGGGCTCCTATCAAAGATAGATAAAAAGCTAAGAGAATTAGCAACATACAAAGCAGGAGAAGCAGCCCAAGGTCTCCTCTTCGGTGAGACCTTCAGCAAAGAAATGAGGAGATTTGTGGGGACTTCCATGCACCTAGAGAAAACACAAGCTTTGATCCGTAAGATCTTCCCAGGCTGAGTTTTTGCTGGGACCGGCCGCTATCAAGGTTGAGCGGGCGGTTGCTTCCAAGGAGGTAGAAGACCTCACAACAACAGGGAACAGTACTGGGAAACATGCAACAAGACTCCTTCTTCCCCAGTAGAGGACGATTCCCCCGAGGCCACAGGAGCAGGGGACCAGGACTTGTTCAAGGCTCCACCACAGGTGAGAACTTTCATCTAGCCACCAGTTGGGGGAGAACTCAGCAATATTGGCAAAATTGGCGCGCACTTTCTAGCAATGCATGGGTACTTCAGATGGTAAAGGGTCTGCAGCTAGAGTTTGTGCAAGAACCAGTGCAAAGCGCCAGACCGCGTATGATACACCTAGCGCAGGTAGAGAAAAAGAGCGTACACAGCGAACTAAGGCAGCTCGAGCTGAAAGGAGCCATAGAGCGATGCGAATCACACCCGATATTCATAAGCAATATGTTTTGGGTACACCGGAAGGAGAAGGTGCACCCAGTTATAAATCTAAATGATCTAAACTGCTGGATTGTGTACCGCCATTTCAAGATGGAGGGAATACATCAGCTGAGGGATACCTTAGGGTAGGAGATTGGCTAACAAGAATAGACCTGAAAGATGCCTATCTCACAATACCCGTGCAAGCAGATTTTCTCCGATTCCTAGTTTTCAGTTGGAAGGAAGATTTCTGGCAATTCAGAACAATCCCCTTTGGGCTAGCATCAGCACCATGGGCAGTTACCAAACATATGAGACCAGCAACAGCAGCCATCAGGGTGAAAGGGATCCGGATGATCATACACTTAGAAGACCTGCTGCTCCAAGCCGAAGATCGAGAAACACTGCTATACCAGACTGCGCGGCGAACAGACCTTCTTTCCTCCCTAGGGTTCCTAGTGAACCAGGAGACATCAAGGACGTCATTCGGGGGGTCACCTGGGGCTACCCCTGTGGCCTCCTTTGCACCTTTGCAACCCTTAAAAAAAGAAAAAAAAAAGATTTTTTCTTTTACAAACCCACCGAAGCTCCTGGTTCTGTTGCCAGCACCATGTGGCTCTTTATATCTGTAGTGGTGGGCTTTCCTGTTCAAGCCTCTTAAAAAAAAAAAACAGTGACCCTAAATAAGAAAGAATAGGAATAGTAAATAATGTGTCTTTCTGGAATGCTTAACAATAATTGCTAGACACATTAAAAGTTTATTTTAGGCTCGTTTCATAGATTGAGTCACTAATTTAGTCTGCTCTTAAACACCTTAAATTCACAATGCAGACAAAACGTCCGATAAGCATTTAGAGTATAATAAGCATCCATTTCGGACTATGTATTTCGCTTTTCACAGGTTTCAGTTATAGCATGATTTTTTCTGCCACTGTGTCTCTTAAGACATTCTATCTAGGTGTCCTCGGTCACTTGACAAAATCCTAAACGCTTGTGCACAGTATAGAAATGTTTTAACACAGCACATAGTGATCCCTGATTTAATTGTGCCACAATTAATGTTTTGTTGTAATGTGCCTATCTTTCCTATCTCCCTGGCATGTTTGTTTGCATGTGTGAGGTAATGAGTGCCCAGAGTACGGGATGCCGTGTGAGTGCGCTGCTTTCCCTGTGCTACTCTAAATTCATTAATAAACAGTTATGAACCCTCCCAATGGTATTTATTTTGCCAACCTCTGAAACCTGAAAAGTAGATCCACACAAGCGTGACATTAGGCCAAATTTCCACCGGCCCTCCGATGAACTGGCCTGCTGTTCACAGTTGCCAGTTTCATTGTATCCACTACAGAGTGTAATTTGCTTTCTGGCTTTGAGGGCATTCAGGCATGTCATTGCAAATTTTACTAGAGCTGATAAGATGGCTCAGTGGGTTGAGCTCTCACTGCTGTGATGTGTGTCTGATCTTCAGGTGGCAGGTTTGAATCCTAGCAAGGCCAACTCAGCCTTCCATACTTCAGAGGTCGATACATGAGTACCAACACAGGTTGGGTGACATTGTATGTACATTTGTTCTATATAGAGCGGTTATCATTTTGCCTTGGGCATCAGCTTGCATCACATTAATTTTGTAATATGGGCCTGTACACATTAATATTAATGATTTATACGGTGATCAATTCTTCTATGAAATGTATATCATATTACAGTGCTATCGTAACCATATTTTTCCTAGTGTACTTAGGAACAATGTTATGTGATGCCAGTTCCTGTTTTGTCAAGCGGTGAAAGGTTGCGTGCCATCCCTTCCCATGATGTCACTTCGGATGGGGTCAAATGAAATCACTTCCTGTGATGTCGCCAGAGGTCAAGGGTCATGTGATGTCACTTCCGCTACCCTTGGCATTTTGGTGAAATGACGTCCCTGCGAGACGACTTATATGATGCCAGAGAGGAGATTAGACTTTCTAGGCTTTGTACTAATATTAATAGGTGGTCTACTAGCATCATCCATTCAGCCCATATTCCCAGGTACCTTGCATTACCGGGCCTTGCAGAGACTGTAGATGAGACACATGCAACAGAGTCTGCGATATCACCAGTTACCAGTTAGTACCACTAGATCAGGATTCCGACACAGAACTGTATCAGGGGCAGAGTGAAAGCAAATACTGCAACTTTTGTATTGTGTTTAGCCCAGTCATACACACAAACTCGTTACTATTTGCATCATGAGCTTAGTTAAAACAAAAAGGTTTGCAGTATTTCTATCTTGGGGTGACCGAAGTGCGACACAAGTGTACTCTGTGAACACTGCACATGTAGGAATCTACATCCATTTCTTGCTGTTAGGTGAAACGTTGCCATTCATGGCTTCCTGTCATGTGATAACGCACTTTTCCTGTCAGTCCCTCCTTTATTACCGTTCCTATAGGCTTTCTCTAGATGCTAACGCTCCTTTAAGCAAGACCTAAACCTTTGTTATATAGGAAAATAGAATCAATGGCAGAGATACATATGAGGAGAAGCTTAAAGAAATGCAAAATGAGCAGTAAAAAAGTTGCTGTAGTAGCAAAAAGAATATTGTCTCCTCGTCATATGCGGTTGACTAAATTAGCAAAATGGCTTGTAAATATTGTAACCCCCAATTAAGATCAGTGCACATTTCCCCATCTAAAACAGACTTTGACCGTAACTGGCTCTGATTGGGTACCTCGGAATACCCAGGCGTCCAGATGGTAGAGGCAGATGCTGGCTGGTGCGCAGCCGCTCTCTGGAATCCGCAGAACCCATTACTCAAAAGCACTTTTCATGTTGGCTGAGGCAGTCCAATGGAGGGGAATGCACTGGAGTGAAGCGAGAGCTGGGCTGTGCCAGGACTTCACTTTTCCTGTGATGACCGGCACGCTGCAATGCTCTACAACAGAGGGTCCGAAGCCCCTGAGGTTGTCAGATCCTCAAGCTGGGGTGTCATAAATGCGACATCCTATAAATAATTATTTAAGAAATCTGTTCTGTTCTCTGGCTCTGCCAAATGCACAAGAACATGATGGTGACACTGAACTTTTGTGCTCAATTGAGAAATGAACAATGATCCAAACTTCTAAGAAGTTACCAGTATAAGGTCAAAAAGGTTTAGTTTCCAATTTGCAAGCTCCCAAACTATAATTAGCCTCATTCTGTCTGGGATTCTAGCGGATAGTTATGTCCTTCTTGGAGCAGCATAGGCCTCTCTTTAGTCAATGTCTACAATCATGGTGCTGGTTTTTCATTCAGAGCTTTAAAAACATGGGCGCTTTAATACATTTGCATACCCACTCTGTTGGGAGCGATAGATTCATGATCTGGTGGCAGCCCTACAGATAAGGGGTGTATCGGCCACTTTTGCTCCCTAAAAATAGGCAATACTCCCAGAAAATAAAAAATAGGGAGTACAAATACTGCCAATAAAAAATAGGAATTGGACACATAGGAGTGCCCATGCTTTCACCCAAACAGTTTCATGGATGTGTTTGCACTAATAGTTCATGTAGTACCACAGGAAGAAACAACTATAATTATAGAAGCGGTCAAATATATCTTTTAACAAAATATGCATGAATAACTTGGTTCAGAGAAATATTTCTCACAAAAACATTTCTGTTTTACAATTGAACGTATGTTTACTCATTCATAAAATACTCCCATTGGGAACGGAACTCATGTTTTTACTCCCAAAAAATGAATTGTACCCCCACTTCAAAGTCCTATCTGGAGCACTGTCTGGTGGAATAGAAAAATAGTGTTTTCTCACCCTTAAAGTAACCCCTGGCCCCATACTAAGTGTTCTAGTTCCAGAAGGTTACAACCATAGGAACACAGGGGTCAGGACAGGAGTAGCAGCAATCCTTAAGGATTTAATTCTGCCGACCCTCATTACTGACCACCCCACTTCATCGCAACATTTCAAGGATGTTACACCCTTTCACCAGATCTCCTCAAATGTGCTCCTGTCAGTTTCTGTGCTATGACAAACCCTTTGCACCCTTGCCCCCTTGATGGGAGGAGATGAAAAAACTATTTGAACAGCCATCTAGTATCTCCTGATTACTGTCCCCACCCCTGTAGGTCAATCTCACATCAGAAGAGGCCCCACTCACTCCAAAGGTCAAACCCTTGACTTCATTTATTCTTAATGACGCTGCATCTTTTCTCCCCATCTTAGTCTTTCAACTACTTCCTCAAGGTCTGGAGACAAATTAAACTAATCCATCCTCAACCACATTGACAAAAACAAAATATAAGCCTGCTATCCTATCAGATAAGTTGCCCTTTGTAATAAATAAACTTGAAGACAAATACCTTCTGCTTTTGTAAAAATAAGTCAATACCACCTAGTCCGGAAGTTCACATCAGAGCTAAAGTTCTAAAAGGAAACACCAGAGAGCTAAGAACCAAATGGTTTCAACACCAGAGAACAGATGACAAACTCACCCAAAATACCCACCTCATCATTTATTAAAAAGCCACTCAGTGTGAGAAAAACAACTCATGGGACAAAACCCAAGGGAGGCTAGAAACTACCTGAAACCCTTTTCTCATTGTTTTCATCCTTTTGTGCTCCGATCCTCTAAGCCCATTATATACCCTCTACCCGGAATCCTTATGAAGACCATAACAATGTCTTTATTCATCATATTGAATGTGTAATGGCTTAGTTGGCCATGCTACTAAATGGCCTTCTCCTCCAAAAGCTCTGAAAACTAACAAATTAGAGGTGGTCCCGCCTTCCTTCTTTGTCTCACCAGCTCTTACCAAATCTCTCATATCTTTTCTTTATTGATGCCCAATGACCCCCAGCAGACCACTTACCTATGCAAGGCTGTTGCATGTCATATATATATATTCATGAAAGTGCCTATGAAACAGGATACTGATTTCTACACCAGACACGCCCTAAACTGGCTCACGGTTAAAGACTGCCTCAGGTTAAGATCAGCTGCCTGGCTTTCTAATGCCTTAGGAATTCACCCACTCCCCCGCCACCCAATTTCACGCATAGAATTTGTATCTATACCCCTCAAGAATCCTACAAAGTTACGACAAAGCTCTTCTTTCCACACCAAAGACGATATCATTTTCCAGGTGAGGCAGGCACTTTACTATTCAAGCAGAACAACCTGGAATGCCCTTCCACTGAATGTACACGCTGTCCTGCCAGCCCCCAAAGCCTATAGAGCTTTTCTTAAAATCCATCTATTTTAGCCCAATGGCATTGTCGGAGGAATGCACAAGATCATCAGTGCCAGTAGACCAAATAGTTTAATATGTGCACTATGGATGTTCATTAATTCCTTCATTCATTCACAAAATCATGCATTGAAATTATAGATTTTGTTCTGCACGCGGGAACTGGAGATTGCATGCAAATGCAAATACAAAAAAGCATTTATCCACTAGAGATATAGAGGAAACAATTAAGCTTCTACATAAACGTTTCCACCCTCTTGACAACAACTTATAACTTATAATACTTTGCTATGTTTAAGAAAATATAGCGTCAATTTATCTCCAAGATAGCCGTATGCCCTAGGGTGATCAAAACTGCCTTAGCTTCTGGTGGAACTGATGCATTCACACACACAAGCTGATCATCAGCGGACTTCCCCATAGAACGCCAGTGCGGGGCGTACTGACTGAGAACACAGCAATGTCTTACACAATCTGTAGTACGCAGAGAAGATGATAATGATAATCAACATTCTTCCCCATGCACTGCAACAGAGGGGATGCCAAACTAATGGAGATACTGGAGAAACTGCTAAGTCTACACATTGCTACAATTTGATCATCAACAACCTTCCCTAAAAATTGCAAAATGTGTTAAACTGCCAAAGCAACTGAGCCTAGAGCAATAACTTCAACGTTCTATGGAGGTCAGGATAGCCTGCCCCTAAACTTGCAGAAGGATTGTACTGTTAGGACTACTAAAGAAACAGGTGTTTGTATAGAAACAGTGGATGATGAACATCAATAAACTTCCCCTTAAGCCTCTAGTGGCATTGTACTGTCAGGGACACAGAAATGTCTTCAGAAATATACAGTCTGGAATAGAATGCAGAAACTGTCTTGAAAGCTCTGTGGAGGACAGGATCATCAATAGACTTTGCCTTCAACTTGCAGGAGGATTGCAGGTCTGGGGCTACCGGAGCAACATCCATGCCTTAAAGAGGTTTACAAAATACAAGATGAATATAAACTGACATCCCCATAAACTGCTATGGTATTGTCCTGCCATAACCACTGGGGATTACAGCAGTAATTTCAAAGGTATAGTCAAGGAAAAATGATCATTGATAGGCGTCCCTTTAATTGCAGTAGGATAGCTCAGAAGCAAGACGACATGGAGCACCAGAGGTTCGATCCCCGGGTCCGCGCTTAGAAACCTCTGGGTATTAAGCGCATTATAAATAACCAATCATATCATATCATTGTACTGCCAGCGCTACTGGAGAAACAGTGCTGTCTTTACACGCTTTACATGTTTACAAAGGTCAAGATGAACATAGCAATAATGTGTGAGCCTATTAATGAGGACTTTTGGGCCAACCATAGGAATTCACATGTCTACTCTACAGAGTGATTTGAATTCCGTGTTTCTTTCAATGTGTACCCAACAGAGGTGTCTTTGAATTGGGGAAATGAGGTGCCTGTGACATAGGCATTTTATATCCAGAATCACTGCTTTCCAGTGCATTTAGGGGGACTTATAATCAGCCTGAATCCAAAGGTTAGTCTGGACAGCAACAGTATACGTGCAATCACAGCCTGCTCTGAAGAAATTACAGAACTCTCCATAGCACCTTAAGATAGTAAAAGAGGTTTTGTGACAGAAAGTTGACTTCTGCTGTCAAGGAGAGATTATTGCCAAAAACACATTTCTAAAATCTTGAATGGCAGACATAAAGCTGACCTTGACTTACACCTAGAAGTAATGGGTGCAAACAGCTTTACTTTTCCCCACTAACAGGACCTCATTCTTTCCTGCATTCAGAAAGCACCTTAAGACCCACCTCTTTAATTAAATCTCTGCATAGACAGAACCTGCTCTAGCAACCCGGCTGTTTGTCTACTGTACCCTGTTTTATGTCTCTGTGCCCTGATGTCTGCAGGCTTTCGGCACATTATAAATGCATAAATAAATAAAGCGAGTCTGTCGGCTCCAAAAAGGTCACTTTGTTGGAAATGGAAGTGTATTTATGTTTCAATAAAATCTCCTATTTTCTGCATGGCAACATGCACAAAATGCAATCTGAGAGGGTGAACTAGTCTGAGCTATTTGATTTTTAATAATAAAATGAGGCTGGAGGTCCTATTTCTGAATTACGATCTGCTAATCAGATCCCACTTGTATAATGCATAATGCCAAAAAGCATAACACAACCAGGTACATTTTGTGGCATTCTGGTAACATCCCCAGCAGCTGTCTTGCAGTGGTTGCAGGGCAGGTTTAAAGGACACATGTGCATTGATGCACATCTACTTGTACACAAACCTCCAACTGAGGTGGCTTTTTAATAGTAAGCACATCTGGTTCAATATATAATTGTGTGCCCAAGAAGCCTGGTAGCAGATTAATATCTATATATAAACCATGTATAATTTTGACATGGTTGCTACTGAGATTACACAATTATAAAGCCACAAGAATTTGATCTCATTCATTGCCAGCTAGGTGAGCAGTGACTCATTCATGACAGAGCCTGTTGTGTGTTAAGCTGTGTGGACTAAGTGTACCTAGAACAATGTTGATGGGTGCTGCTCAGGAAGCCCACTCTTTGAAACCCCTGATAAGGGTTGTTATATTCCTCCAGGTAACAGGAACACTCTCCGAGAGGTTTCCTGGGAACAGGTGCTTCAAAGACAGTCATATCAGAATGGCCACCTCAATTCAGAGTGCTGATTACTGGAGCCTTTTTGGCACACGCAGAGAGAGGAATCTATATATATATAACATTTAGGTTGGTTCCTGTACTCAGCTGATGCAATTTATCAGTGTTAGGTTGCCCTCTGCTGTCCAAATGGCAAAGTGCACCTGTGCGTGCCCTTCCAATTCAACAGCAGCTATCATTTTAACAAACAGAATGAGCACAGATCTACGTGGTCACCTTCACCTTCCACTAACGCAAACATTCAGAAAAATGTCAAGTTAATTCTTTACACCCTCACTACGCTTCACACAGGGCTCGGCGGTTCCAGTGTCAATGACCAGTTAATTGCTGGCTCAACGTTTCAGTCTCTAAAGAGCAAAACGGTGTAGGACAAATGTCTCCTCACAAGCTAAAACTGAAAGTAGGTGCTGGAATTATGCTAGTACGCAAACCTATGCCATCACAGGGACTCTGCAATGGAACAAGGTTGACAATTACACGTCTACAAACTACACATCAGAGAGGCCCGTTTAATCGATGGAACTTAGATACTGTTCTTATACCCTGCATGCCTCTCATTCCAGCAGATACAAATATGCCTTTCAAATTCATAAGAAGACAGTTACCTAAAAGTTTTGCCTTTTCAAAGACCAATTAACGCATCACAAGGACCTACACCCCCTTCCTGGAAGCGATCACTGTTTACCATGAATTAGTCACAGGGACCCTCGCCCACTTTCTGGAAGCCATCAGTGGTAATTCCGATATTTAAGAAAGGGGACAGAAGTGACCCTATGTATTACAGACTGATATTGACCTTTAAGATGTGCTAGAATGGCCTATATTAGGCCCGGAACGGCTATTGAGGTTAGAATAGCCCAGGAGAGCGTTTTAGTCCACAAAGGTGTCTCATCAGTTTGGATTTTTCTAGAGCTCTTAAACATCCTGTCCTGCTCTCACTTCCTGCAAACAAGGCAGTCTGGGTCTGACATCATCAGGCAAAGGACATGTAACAGCAGCAGAAGTGAACCCTTAATAGCAGACATGCAATGAATGTATTCACTGTCTCATCTTGCCTATAGAAGGGAGGGGACCTCCGCATAGCAGATTCATAGCTGGGTACTGATTAAAAAAGGATTCACTGGAACCTGATTGTGAGTACATTCTACTGCAAAGTCCTCTGCCAAAGAGGTAAAGCATTGGAGCTCAATGGAAAAGGAAAGCACTTCTCCCTGGTCATTCCAAGGGTCTATTTGGGATAACAAGTCGACTGGACAAGGCACCTTAGATACTGGTACTCTCGACCTCGCTCATTGGAAGTGACATAACCCTGCAAGGGCTCTCTACAAGACTTCCTGGTTGGTAAGGGAAGAAGAAAATGATGTATCTTGGTGTGGTATGACACAGGCAGGAATACTCAGGTACTACACTTGAGCCAGTATTGTAGAAAAGGTAAGTCTTCTTTAATGTTACAGGTTACAGTGGGAAAGTAAGATAGGAGATGAGGTGATGTGCTTCTGCTTCCCTTGGCTCTCTCCCTGCAAGTCCCCAACCGTTCTCTGTGTAATCCTTACACTCGCACCATTCCAGGCCTCGCACCAACACTCAGAGCTCCACTACTCAATCACATAGTCACACAGCACAACATAGCATATATGATGCTAGGATACTACACATCCCCCTCCTTTGAAGAAAAGAAAAAGTATAAACATACATGTGTTAAAAGGAAACAACCCTCGAGGAACATTTCGCCTTATGTCCTGGTCTGCCCCCCAGGACCTCAGGGCTGCCACCCCCAAGCACAAACTGCTCTCTATGAGCAAAACACATCTAACTCACCTAACCAAACTATACAAAAACTTTATTCCTTTTGTAAGGGCCTGCCACGCCCAAACCCTGGACCTGCCACGTCCCGGCACAACCTCACCCTAATACAGGACAGTCCCGTCGCTGTAATTAAAGCATACTCACTACATCCAACATCCTATAAAATATCAAAGATAAAACACATGAGGAATAACTAAGGTCTGGATGACACTCACCTAGCTTGTAACCATCCTAGCCAGTAACAACATCAACACCCCAAGAATAACTAAGGTCTGGATGACACTCACCTAGCTTGTAACCATCCTAGCCAGTAACAACATCAACACCCCCTCTCCTCACAAATAACAGAAAGGAAAAATAAAGGATAGCCACTCACAACACAAAGATCACAAAAACACGACACAACCACAAAAGGCGTGGCGTGCGAAAGGCAAAATGCACAGACACAACCGTGTAAACACAGGAACTTCTGGGACAAGTGTTGGAAAGATGAAAGTGAAACACTTGCAGAATGTTCCCAAAAACTCCAAATTGTACACCAAAAATGAAAAATGCGGTGTATAGCAAAACTTCAATTTGCAAAAGATATAGTTTAGACGCACATAGGTGAATAGTAGATGTGCAGATCCAAACTCTCCCAAAAATGTTTAGAATAATTACAAAAACGGTTGTCAGTGTGGTTTAAACAACACAGTTTAAAACAGCAAGCTCCCCAAAAGAAAACCACCACACTAACACGACTCCAAAAATGTGCGCCACTCCAAAACAACATTTTGATAGCAAAATCAACTGGCGAGCCGCTACTCCTACTGAGGCATCGCCTAGCATAAAAGAAAACCCATTAACAGTGTAAAATTAATCAACTAGCGAGCCGCTACTCCTACTGAGGCATCGCCTGGTGTCACAGAAAACCCATTAGCACTGTAAAATTAACTCTCGAAACAGTAACCTCCACCGTGAGGAAACAAATTGTGCGAAAACCTACAACGCACCAAAATCTACTACATGGGCCCCGTGCCCTAAAACTCTAACGTAACAACTTGCGTAAAGACCTCCAACTTATTAATCGGCCCTTGCCCTGGCAACAACACCACTACCTAGAACCAAAAGGTTTTAATTCTCTGGAGCACTCAAAAGTAAAGTGTCCAACCCCTGAAGGTTTTTCAAGCAGCAACCACACTTGGCCACAGTGCGGGAGCCAAAACCCCTTCATATGCATGCAACTCCCGTACAGACGTGTCACACAAGACATGTACACTACAACTACAAATGTGTCACACTACTCACGTGTACACACTACAACAACTACAAATGCGTCACACTACCCACGTATACACACCAAAACATCCACTTCTAACTACATTATAATACAATTGCAGAACCTGCTGCAAACTGTGCGCACTTTTAGGTCACAACCCAAAACTCCCAAACACACCCAAAACTCCAAATGCATACACCACAGGAAACTACAAAATAACCCATACCGCAAATCCATGCTCCCACACATGCACTCCACTAACCCCATACCACAAAACATCCAAATTACTACAAATGCGCATAAAAATCTCTACATTTCCCAAAACAGGAATAAGTTGCACCTTCAGCCATGGTGGTGATCAGTCACCATGCTGGGGTGCAATTCACAAGTTATTATTGTGAATCCCCAATGAACTGTAAAAACCAATATTGTGGACATAAAATATGAAACTCCTTTGCATAATTGTACCCTTACAATCATTGAATTATTCAAAAAATACATCATGTGCGGCACATTAACACTCTTGCATACCCAATTGCAATTCCTCCAATTCTCCTCCATAAGCCCGTAGAATGGCATAAACTTCTGAAAAAGATTAAAACATTCATATCCCCATACATTTCATTACACTGTAGCATTAATTATAAACATTCATCTGAACGATAACCAACATGTTTCCTTCGAAGTGCCTTCATGAAAATTTTAACGTTTAACATCTCCTTATTTATTTTTTTTTCGTTGCTAGTCACCTAACCGCAATCCAATCCTGCGTAGATGAATGCCGCCATCGTAACAGTACCTTAAAGCTTCCCCTGAAAGCTGCTGCTGCGGATGTCCAAAAACAAACGTATTATCTTCTTTGCAGCACGGACGAAACTGAAAATCCGTCCGGAGCCCCAGCTCTCGCGTATCGTCACAACACACTGTCAGAATAGCATTACGACCTTACCGTATGCAAACGGCAGTCACTGGGGCCGCTGCGACAGACAACTATCCCACTAGATCAAAAACTAGATCCAAAACTCCTCCAGCTTCCCGTTCCAAAACCGCTGCAATCATACTCCTTAATTTCGACTTCTTGATCATAATATGCCGTGCTGAAAGTACTTCAAACCTCCATGTACACTCCTCACGCAGCTGGTGCAGCATCCGGAATAAAATTCTTGTCCACAACACGGTCGCTGTCGTTGCAAACGAAACACTATCCATAACTTCAAACGCCTTTTCCGTCCGCAGGATTACCCTCGGTAGACGAAACTTCTCGGACGTGCAGATGACGTTAGCAAACGTGCCAACGTGCGCACATTCACAGGGCCTTTCCTCCGATATTTTCTCCGAACAGGGAGATGAAGTACAATGGCGCCGGGCATCTCTCCCTGCATTCCAGCCCAATGGACATGCTGGAACGCAACCAGGGGAGGGCCCGCTGAGCGCGCGCATCACCTTCAGCCCTCATGGACGCTTTAACGGCCCGATTACTTCCAGAAGCGCGCATCTGTTGCCACAGTACCTTTTGTGATGCTCCTACCCAGCATGGACCGGGCACTTCAAACACCTGCCTTACTCTGCATTCTAATCTACGTTGCAACGTCGTGCTCTATGGTGTCGCTGCAGCCATCTTCCAGTCTTCATGGCAGCATACTGCTTCATATGGCTGCCTGTAAGTATGTACTGCCATATTTCTCAGTGCCCTGCAGGACTTACACCGCTAGAAGTCTTTTCAAGACTCCCAAGTAGCATGGACTCCTCTGCTTCCAATATGCTACGGCCTCCGCCTCAACTTGTATGGACTCTGCTTCCCCCATAGTCCGACATCACCTCTGAGGCCTCTCTTCTCCGTCTCACTGGATCTCCTTCTCCAGTTTTCTACAGTTTCCCCACCGTCCTTCAGGTTCTTAAAATCCTCGTCGCCAAATGATGTATCTTGGTGTGGTATGACACAGGCAGGAATACTCAGGAACCACACTTGAGCCAGTATTGTAGAAAAGGTAAGTCTTCTTTAATGTTACAGGTTACAGTGGGAAAGTAAGATAGGAGATGAGGTGATGTGCTTCTGCTTCCCTTGGCTCTCTCCCTGCCAGTCCCCAACCATCCTCTGTGGAATCCTTACACTCGCACCATTCCAGGCCTCGCACCAACACTCCGAGCTCCACTACTCAATCACATAGTCACACAGCACAACATAGCATATATGATGCTAGGATACTACAGAAAGTATTTACCTTGCTCCTAAGCAGAGGCGTAGACAGGGTAGGGCCTAAGGGGCAAGGCCCACTCAAAATCTGTAAGTCTGGGTCCAGAGAATGGGAATTACTGTGCCGGCTAAAGTCTGCATGGCCCAGTAATTCCCTATTTTGGGACCCGGACCCGGTACCCGGTTTGGGGGTAGCCATGCCGGTAAGAACGGCATGGCTACCTCCCAACTCCTAATGAGGGCCATTGACTTTAAGCAGTCTTTGTTAAAAACTCGAGGATTGTCATATGAATAAACTAAAGACAGACTTAATTTTAAAACATCAGTTTTCAAGTTGGTTAATTCAGATGTTTGCTCGGTGGTCGCAGAGCAGCATGCAAGTCGCTGAAGCAGCATTAAAGGGGTAGCGATTGCAGCCCACAGATAAGCACACCTCTCCCCAATGAAGCCAGCTTTGTTACAGTCGAATGGAAGGATTGTAGCGGCCCAGTGAACAGATTAGCAATCAAAGCCGAAAAGAGTGTGTTACAGTCATGACATTAACCCCTCTGCCTCCCAGCACTGCGGGCCGGACTCCCAAGAGCCTGCGGACCATGGCTGCTCGGTTCGGAAGGGGTTAAGAGAGTTCAATACACTTGGGAAAGTTCAGGCAGAGTGTCAGGGTAAGAGCTTGAACTCGGGGCCTTCTGATTTCATGTCAGATCCGGTTTTCTGGTGGCCTGCACTCTGTCATTAAGTGCTCGCACTTGCCTCTGCAGAGGAAGGGCTGATGAGCAAGAGAGCCACGCGACAGCAAGTGTGGGCATGGTAGCTAATAAACGAGGGGCCTGTGCAGCAATGCGAAGCCACGATTCACGCGCAGCATGCAGCGCTTCCGGCTTCATTACGGCAGCCTCCACTCACGGGCAACCGGGCGGAACAATGCACATGCAAGCATGCAAATGTTCACCGCCTTGCAACATCAAAGAACAAGTCAACTCTATGTCGGAGAAAAATCCATGAAACTAGTACATGCAATAAAATCAGAAAGGAACATAGCCTTTTCTATCCCGGAAGCAGATTAAAAACAAGCATTAGCAAAGCCAACAGTTTGGGCTTTGCTAGGCACTGATATAAAGGTACTACCTGGCCATGAGATATCAACAGCTGAAAAATGGAGTGCGAACTTGGGCATATGATTTCAGTAGCTGGCAAACGCCTATCTAATATCTCAAGCAGAGCCGACTTTAAGGCCCGGGGCTCCACATTAGCCCCCCGCCACGGCAGCTCGTCTGAGTCTTTCAAGTACTCGCCTGAGCTGGTGTGGTGAAGGCGCCCTATTGAGATGAAAAGCGCCCGCTCTGGTGCCTGTGCCGGGCGCTCCAGCACAGGCGTGGGGCACTCTCCATTTCTATAGAGCGCTGCTTCTACACCAGCAGGGGGAGTGGCAGAGGCAGCAGCGCAACCCCAAATGTGCCCCTGCCCCCGTTCCCCTGTGCCATCTTTAAGGGGGCGGGCACCATATTTAGTTTACCCCGGGCGGTGCCGAGGCTAAAGCTGCGCTGTTTTCAAGCCAAAACTGTTGGCTTTGTCACTGCTTGTTTTTAACAGGACATCAGTGCAAGGGACAGATATAAATCAAATCGCTAAAGACACATTGTTTTATTGCACCAGTAGCCATTTAGAACTGCAATTAAGCCATTCCCTCTCCACAGACTGTGACACTGGCAGGCTAAAACTTGATTTCTCTACTTGAGGGTGTGTTTTGCCAGGGAGGCGCAAGGAGTGGGTGAAAATATCCATAGTGATTAGCATGGCCATGGGCAGTCAATGGGGGCAAAGACCAAACACCACCCGTAAAATGTATGTCCTCCTCACATGTCATATCCCTCCTATCTGTACTCCAATGGAATAGTTCTGGCTTATAGGTGGTGCCGAAGACCCAACAAATGTTAAAAGTGAAGTGCATTGCAGCTCCTGCCACATTGACCCCGTTTGCATTCGTGCATTGCATGCCTGCTTTTGTAAGAGGGTCAGTGCCCTTCCCACCACGGTATCCCAAATGGTGGAGGGAACAAAGTGAGTTTAGATGCAACTATTTATCCTCAAGCAATTGATTGCAGTTGTGGGCCCTGCAATTACATGATACATTTTACATTACATTTCAGGAAAATAACTTGATAATCTGTATATTAACTTGAAGGAAACAAAAACTGTTTAGGCCGAGATGACTGGTATTGTAAAGTTATCTTTATCATTTGTCATGCTCTGGGTGAGGCGTTCTGTGCCTTTGATTATGTCAGTCAATAAGTGATTGTTAACATGACAACCGTATTTGGGTTGCGTGACTCTACCAGACATGGGGATGCTGCATGAAAAGGTGGAGTGAATAAAGTGAGTTGAGACGTGGCTATCCTAATACAACTGTTCGCGGTTGTGGGATCTGTGATTTCATGATAAATTGTACATTACATTGCAAGTATATAACACATTAAACAGTAAATTACATTGTTGGAACATAGCAATCACTTTAGAAGCGGTTATTAGTACTGTAACATAATCTTTAACAGTATATTGTATTTTTTTGTTGTCTTTATTAAACAATTGTGCTGTAGTTTCTTATACAAACAACGTACGTAGTGGCAATACGGAAAGAGGAGGCAGTTTTACAGTAGTTTGCCTTTATGATGTAGGAAGTGAATGGTTCATTGTGTGTTCATTGTGTGTAAGACAAGATGATAGGGTGATAATGAGGGGCATAAATAAGGGACAGACATAAATTGGATGTACACAAGAGGAGAAAAGGAATAGCGGTGGAAACCAAGGGGTAGGCACAAACAGTAATCTAGTTTGCTGAGCAAATTAAGCAATATTACCCGAGCACAGGGGGTATTAATGGGCAGTTAAGGGCCTGGATCAGGTAGAAGCCTGAGCGAAGTGAAGGCTTTACCATTAGCCTGGGGCATTACCTTGGCCGGTAATGGCCCCCACCCCCTGCAAGGGTTATATTGCTATTAGTATCTGGGACGATGTACCAGATAATAATAGTTTGTTTAAAAAATTAAAAAATGAAAATAAGTTGGATGCCAAGGATCCAGAGAAGGGACTGTGAAGTCTTTTCTCCATTTCCATGATGGTCATTGACGAAGCTGCAGGGGCGTGCCGGGAACATTGCAGATCCCGGAGTCAGTGGGGGACTAGGCTGTGGAAGGTAAGTGGAGCGGGGATGGGAGGGGGACAAATATGTGGAAAAGGGGGTGGGGGAAAAGTATGTGGAAAAGCGGGTGGAGGAAGGAGACGCAGGGGTGCGGGCCATGGGGCTGCATTGACCTCAGATCCAGGTGGGGAAGATGGCAGCCTCCCACTATGAGGAGACTAGGACGGCTGGATAACCATGTGGTAATGCCCCCATTTTGATCCTCCTCGGCTGGGATGCCGACATCCCTCCTCACTGGGTACGAATGGGTGAAATGAGGGTATTGAGAAGGTAAATTCTGGCAGCAGTTGCAGTAGCAATGATACATTGTTGGCATAATAGGTCTCTGTCAATCATGATCCCAAGGTTGTGTTCTGAGAGGATGGATTGGTGAGGTTAGGAAGAAAGAAGGTTAGAGAACTGTTGGAATTGGAGTCAGCAATAAAGATGACTTCCGTCTTGTAGTAATTAGGCATTAGGCAGCATAATGCCATCCGATGCCTGATGGCAATAAGACAGCAAAACTGCTTTCAGAGACATCAGGCGGGAAGGAGGGAAAGGAGAATAAGATTTGGATAACATTTGTGGAGAGGTGGTAGTAAACCGTGATTATAAATGGGTATGATAGAAGAAGAGCCAAGGACCTTATTGTGACTATGCAGACAATCCATAATGGAAGAGGGAAAGTTATGTTGGTGAGTAACGCGCCAACACATCTGAATGCCTGAACCCGCCAGAGGTGAAAGCTCTACATTCAGGCCTCAGGCAGTTTCATCCTCAATGACCCTCACTTTCATGATATCACCAATTAATTAATGAATTAATCTTTTATAACATCCCAGAAAGCCGCGGACCAGCATTCGAGCCTGTGTTGCTCTACGTTGTCTTGCTTCCAAAACAAACATGTTGCTCCCGAGCCATCACCGCATCCCCACTCAACGGGTGTTTTGGGTCTGGCAACCTCTGAGAAGCTGGTTTGTCATTGTGAATGATTGGTAAACACCACCTTGCGTGCCAAAACCAATGAAAGCACTGATTGACTAGGGCGTCAACAAGCTCAACAGAGCCATTGGCTAATTTGTGTACAACCGATAAACCAACAATAGATTTGAATTATGAGGAGTACTCAAGCAAATATTGCGGGTAGATTTAAAATTAGGTCTTCTCATTGGACGTGACAAAGGGGGCAGGGGGCTTGTTGGCAAGTTGGTTGGCTGTCATCCTCAATACGATATATTTTTTGCGATGCTCACGTGTGTGCTCTGGTCTTTCTTCTAAAGAGTCGCACATGGCACCTGTCTACTTGAAAGCAAGTTGTGACTTCAAGAGCCTGTAACAATACAATCAGGACTACCTCTTACAGACGTTCTGGTTTCCTCCACTATATATCTCAGAGATTTTATTTTTTGGGATAAGCACAGCGATTGTCTTGATAATTACAAGTAGAACATTTTACACAATCCAAACTAGTAGATTGAGTATTCTGTGCACCAGGTATGGAAACCCCAGGACAAGCCACTATCCGCCTGCTGTGGTGCTCTGTTGCCAAAGTGTACCCTGTGTCATATGTCAAACCATCATTTTTTTTGCTTTGGCTATTAGATAGCACTCTAAGCGCTGTCATAGGCCGAAACGATTGTCATGGGAAGTGAAGATGAGAGAGAGATGGTGAATGAGGAGGGACATATAGCCACTGGGTGTTTGGCAATGAGCGCCCATGGCCATGCTAGTCCCTATGACCAATTCCACCCACACCCTACCCTGACCCTCCCAAAACACAGACCCTGTATCTCTTTGAGCTAGCTCTGTGCTTTCTGAGCAGTCTTGAGAAAATGGTTTAACTGCAGCTATAAGCCAGCGCCTGGTGTAATAAAAATGCCTAAACGAAGTATGCCTTCAGCTACTACATTTGCAAGCAATATGTGCCTCCTTGCACTGAATTCCTGTTAAAAACAAAGCTTGGTTGTACCTTCATGGCATCATATGGAAAATGCCTATCCCGTATAAGCACAATCTGTTGGCTTTGCCAGTGCTTGTTTCATTTCTTCTGAAGATGTTGTTGTATTTCAGATTGCATTGACTTTCGTTGCGATTTTCTGAAAAGTGTATTGCAGTGGTGAGCAGTAAACATGTACTCCAAAGAGCACTGCTTAAGGTTCGACAGCCTCACTAATGAGTCCTAAAAATGATGATTCATGGGAGCCACTCATCTATAAGGTTTTAGAAAGGGCATAAAAATGGTAGTGAGGGAAAGATGTGAGTATCATTGGCAAGGAGATGATAGGTGATGCTGAAAGTGAGATCCTGGGTGCTGCTGGACAGAAGCAAAATGAGTGGTCTAAGTAAAGAGGCTTGAGGTATGCCCAAAGGGAACTGGAAGGGACTTTAGAATAGTCATGCACATTAGAAGTGAGTCAGGAGAAGGGAGATAATGTATATTGTCCCACCAAGTTGTTGCTGTTAAGCAAATGCACTATTTTGTTTTTAATAAATACTAGCAGAAGTACCCGTTCTCCGAACGGGTTCTGTAGACAGACATGATAACACTGATCCTGTAGGTCGCTGTTCCGGTTAGCTTATCGCTTGATGCGCTTTGCACCCTGAAGTAAACTGCACTGAGAATGGGCGAGGGTGGCTGGCTGGCATACCGTGCAGCAGACATTGGGGAGAGGCGAGAGTGCTGCATACTGGGCCCTCCTGTGCTCTCTCCCCAACTGTCGCCTCACCCTGGCGTGGTGCGATTCATTGGAGTGCAAATACCTTGGTAACCGTGCATCCTAGGCCTGGACCTTCGAGTTTGTTCCTCGTTGGGACGGGTCCTTCTACGACCACATTGATGTTTCGTTGATTTCAATAAATCGCCTCATGTGTGAAGGTGCTGAATTCAAGGGAAAGGGGTGTGGTGTCTAAATGTCACGTAGCCAGTAATGTCTGGATTTTAACTATGCTAAATCTGGTGCAGATTGGTCAAACCACAAACCCACAAACAAATGTTGACGTGTGCTGAAGAACAGGTAACTATGCAAAATGTAGTGCAGATTGGTGGAACCATGTGGAATTGTATAAGGAACAATGCTTTGCCAAACCACGAACCCACAAACAAATGTTGACGTGCTGAAGTCGGGGGAACGGGGTGGATCATCCAAATGTCATGTAGCCAGTAATGTCTGAAGGGTCCTAACAGGTAACTATGCAAAATGTAGTGCAGATTGGTGGAACGGTGCGGAATTGTATGAGGAAGAAAGCTGCGCCATGACGCAAACTTGCAAACCCACAAACACATTTTGACTTGTGCTGAAATTCGGGGAACGGCGTTGGGTGTCCAAATGTCATGTAGCCAGTAACGTACGGATAGTGCTAACATATAACGATGCAACACTTCGTGCAGATTGGTGAAACGGTGTGGAATTGTATAAGAATGAACGCTTGACCACAAATCCTGCCACAAACACATTTGGACTTTTATATACATAGATATACTCCTATGATGTGTATGATAACATGTTAGCAGTCAGTTGGGATGCAGATATACTCCTATGATGTGTATGATAACATGTTAGCAGTCAGTTGGGATGCAGATATACTCCTATGATGTGTATGATAACATGTTAGCAGTCAGTTGGGATGCAGATATACTCCTATGATGTGTATGATAACATGTTAGCAGTCAGTTGGGATGCAGATATACTCCTATGATGTGTATGATAACATGTTAGCAGTCAGTTGGGATGCATGCCTTTCTGTGTTACGAAATTCAATACAAATATTAAAAGGGAACAAAAGTTACCACGAGTTTCATGCACACATGACCGGTCAGGGCCTGAAGGTACTGGATATTTGTTAAAGCTAAAGCAAAAAAAACCTGGTGTCTCTGGCGATTATGTGCTGGTTTCACTTCTTAGGCAAAATCTTGCCGGTTTTTGCCTTTATACTTTCTTCCTCGATGCTTTTTTGAAATATTGCAATTTATTGCAGGGGGAGACCACTCATTGCTCATTAACTCAGCCATTGATGAGGTGCTGTCCAGGGGTTGGTCTGAAATTAAATCTATGAAATGTTGGCGACATCGACTGCTTTGCTTCAATGATTTTTGTTAAACCTTGAACTTTGGTGCCCGGTGGCTGAGCCGGATGGTCATTCTAACACCAACAAACATGATAGAGCCTCCGGCCATTACAGGCTGGTTAAATACCAGATGAAAAAAAGCCCCCGAAGGCAGCTGCTCTGAATGTCACTGCGATGCGGCCTGATTGCTTGCTGAGTGTTGTGAGTGAAGCATGGCAGCCCCCCCCCCCCTTCCCCGACACACTCTCCGTTAAGGTCAACCCACGTTTCCAAGGGTTCATCGACCGGGTTTAGCCTAGGCAGCCATGAGAAGCTTGCAGGTGCTGGCGAAGAGCGAAGTGGGGGTGGGGCGCCAGGGGCAGAGCATATTATAACAATATCGGACACAAAGCACCATTCTCGCGCTAGGAAGAATATTTTGCTGTACGTGCCTAGGATTTTGACTGCAGCACCTGGGCTTCAATCCCGACTTTCCCTCTCAGCCACATGGTGTGATCCTGGACAAATGGCTTCACACACTAAAATTGGATGTGCTTAGAATATGACAAACACTGGTATCAAGTGATCCCTAATGAAAAATCCAGGTGAACAGTTGGGATCTTCTCCCGTGCTAAGGGGAGCAGACCCCACTCTCCCCTCTGCTAACCTCACAGTGGCTTCTTTAGTGTCCAGGGCCCTTATGCATCATCGGGGGCCCTGACCTCCCACACCAAATCGCTGCCAGCTTCTGTCGATCCTCAGCCCTTGCCACCACGCCCTCCACCCTGAAGGCTCGCTCTTACCATGCATTGCACTTCTGCTTATGCTCACCCATGAGCACCCCAGCACCTCTGTCATTCCACCTCCCTTCTGCACTTGCACATTCTGAACACTCACAAGGCATAGTAGGTCTGCCCCCCCACTGTATTTAATATTTTTATGTGTATTAATGTCTCTCATCTACTTGTCCCCTCCCTGTTGCCTCTTTGAAACAGAATGCATTTGCTGTGTAATAAAAATAATTTCGCATTTCCGCTACGAACCCTCAGGTATCTGAGCGCTGCTTATTATTACTCACCTTGGAAGAGTGAAAGGCTGAGTTTGGCCCTACCGGGATTCAAACCTCAGCACAGATCTCAAAGCGAACGCTCAACTCACTGTGCCACTTGTAAGCACCTAAAAAGTGAACAATAAATAAATAAATAAATAAATAAAATGATTCCAGTTGGCTCCAGTCAAATTTTATCTTTGGTATTTCTAGTTAGCTATTGACACACAATGCCCGCTTTGATACCTTTTATTGGACTAACTGGAAATATTATCCAGAGATGGAACAATGCATTAGATTTCGAATCCCATAGACTTCTTCATCTGACGGTGCAAAGTCAGATGATTGGAAAATACACACCCAATATTCAGTTCATTCTCAAAGCAAAACAACTAGCTTTTTCAGTTTAAACTCCTTCGGGTGAAAGAATAGAATGCATAGCATGTGGGTGTGGAAAAGCTGCATATCTGTTTCCTACTCCACAGCAATTATAATGTATTTTTTCCGTTTCTGTAAGCAAGTGTAATTACAAGTAACAGCGCCACGATGCCCAAGGGCTGCCTTGTGCGCTATACAAATGCAATACATAAATAAATAAACAAAATAAAGGACTCCACATTCCTAGCTGATAGTTGCATTTTGAGAAAATAAAATGTTCCCAGGTGATAGGTTCCCACAGTTGCACACCAATAGTCCTAATGTGAGCCCAGTAATGTTCTAATATTACTGCTGTCCTTCTAGAAACATTGTGAAGTGAATGATTTAAAAGGACACAATTGGAAAGCAGGGCATGTTTTGCATTTTCCTCACACAGAACCTAAAAGTATGTTTTGCAGCCTCTATGTATTTTCAGAACCTTGCAGTGATTTCATTGAAGCAGCTAACGTTTACTGGCTGCTATACAACATGACACTGCAAAATATGTTATCAAGTTTAAACTGGCAACGTTTCCCATATTAACTCAGTTCGCCTCAAGCTTACACAATGACTTCATGGGGTGAATACAATGCGTTAAATACAAATTATGTTGCCCACTTTTTAAATGGTGCAATGTCCCTGTCATCTCACTAGGAATCATGATTGATAATGCATGCCTATTGTTTCAGCTTGGATTGGACACCCAAGGTTTCTGTTGTTGATATCCTGTGTCTTCACCCACTATGGGTCCTGAACAGTAGTGTTGCAACGGCCGTTGGGAGTTGTTACTGATGAGTTGTCTTCTGGCTTTGTTGATGTGATTGCCTTGCTTGTTCTAGACCTAAAGTTGGCTTTTCTATGACATAAAACCTATGTCTATGTTTAGACCTTTTGTTTGTAGGTTAAGCATCTTCAGATAGTTGATGTCACATTCCTTTGTGTGTGTGGTATTCACCTTTTAAAACCATCAATGATAGATCCTGCAATGTATGTCCATCATGTGTGAAGTGTTGACCCAGCAGTGTGTCTGTTTCATGGTTTGAGATAGTGTTTCTATGTAGGTTCATCCTTTCGGGAAGCTCCTGCCAGGTCTCATCTACATACTTTCCTTGTGGGCATTTCCTGCATTGGATGATGTATACAACGTTGCACGGTCTGCAGTTGCATGTCCCTTGTATTTGTATGGGTCGGTCTATGGGGTTGTTATGGCCAATCTGGTGCAGATGTTTTGGCACATTTTGCATCTCCTGCCGTTACATGTGTGGGTTCAGGTGTTATTTCTCCTTGATCTACTGGAAAATGCGATCGTCAAATTACTGTGCAGCATATTTGATCGAAGGAGAATTTGTCGCAGTTATTTTGATGGATTTTGCTGTGTATCTATGTAGGGATGGGATTAGGGAAATAATTAAAGTAGTGGGGGTTTAGGGTCTATGGCGGTCTACCCCAGCATATATATGCAGCAAAATGAACCTGTGAAGAAAATAAAATCGACAAATTCTTCTTTGACCAAATGCATTCGATCAAATCACCCTAAACCCTGGAAAATTACTCCTGGTCAGCAATCATGCTAGGTTTCCTGGTTGCTTGTATCCAATAAGGGTAACTTCTTTTCAAATGTATTACAGCTCTTCATCCCTGCTTGGTTGTAAATCCTTAACATGCCTATTTAGAAAATGAAATGTTTTTCCTTTGCACACTGGACATGTGTTGCCCAGTTGTGAAACCGAAATCCCACCCTCCCACTCTGGCACAATGCCCTCTATTTTTCATGATTGGTTTTGTAAAACCTTCTCCTTGATGAGCCCACTTCTGAGGTTGTAAGAGGATTCAATCCAGCACTACAGCTAAGTCAATGCCTAGTCTGGGATACTGAATGGAAACCCTTATTGATATATCTTTATGTCCGGTTCATGAGTTCTGGATGACTACCCCTATATAACACCCTTCTCTTTGAACCCCCCTGACCCCACTGAGCCAAGAAGTAGTTCTGTTTTGCAAGTTTAAATGGTTTATTTGAGAATGTAAACAATATATATATATCACACTTTATAATAAATTAATAATTAATATCACACTTCAGAACATGAGCAGTTAACAATAATGGGTAATGTTCTACTAATAAACTGATTTGATTACCCAGGAGTAGTATAAAAGATGAGGTAGCACGCTTGGGAAAAGGAACAGAAGAATAAGGTGGTAGAGAATGCTTTATATAAGTTCAGATGGATGCAATGTTGAATGAAAATGCAATACAGAAAATACTCAATATGATTTCAACAAAACAATGTAATCACTTTTCTCTGGCAATCCACTCTCCCCCCCTTATGCAATGTAAGGAAATGAAGAGGAGAGCACACAGTTCTTAGAAATGCAATCAAATGCAATTCAGTTCACCCCAGCAAGCTTATAAAACAATAGGAGTTTTGAAACAAAGGCAAAATGCTTTGAATATGGTGACAATGCAGCGAGAAATATCACTAGCCAGCCCCTCTCTCAACTGCCCATTGGTCAAGCTTTCCGCACTGCTTTGATTGGGGGAAGGAAATGTGTGTCATGGTGATGCTGTTTTATGGTCTGCAGAAAGGATACTCCCCTGTCAAATTGCACACAAATTTATATTTGACCCAAATACATATTTGCACAGGTACACATTTGTTAAAATTACATGCATCCATCACATATCACATGAGGTATACTCTGTTCAAACTCTGCTCTTCCTGGGGGCTTGCATTCAGAAATGGCAACATTTTGTGCTTTTTAGGGGGTTTTGCAACATCGGATTTTTCTCCATATTTTAACACATGTACACCCCCCTCCCACACATATCTCAGTAACTTTCCAGGTCGCTAGCTTAAACACAGAGTATGTGGTGTCAATAAATAGCGGGGTTTTGCCCCAGAACATCACACAAATTCCCAACGCGTCTTAAAACGTGCACAGAAAAATCACAAGAATTATGGTATCATTTAAATAATTTTGACAAGTCTGCACTGTGAGTTATACATCTTTCTTAGAATCATATTCTGGCCAACAGGGGTGTGTCTTTTCAGGTCACATGGTGTAGAAACCAGTTTATCCAGTTTCTGCCAAGCTCAGAGACCCTGCCCCTCCCAGCTTCTGCCAAGAGGAAGCTATTTTACGGTCCCCCCAATAAACCATCTGCCTGGGCCCTGGAAGGCCCATTGTTCAAGAGGAAGCCATTTATGACCTCCCCCCAATAAACGATGACATTTCAACAGTGACAAACTATGTGACACTCAAAAGTAGGTCACTCAGTTAATTTAAACATTTTCGATTTTTGGTAGTTTTAAATCCAGTTTCAGTTAGGCTGCTGCAGACCTGCAGAGCTCAGCCAGTCTTGTTATGAACATTGTTTTGGGGCTCTTCAACTTCCCAGATTTAGTATGCACACATACTTCATTCTGCCAGATGTCCGCTGGTGTTCAGTGAGATTTTTGGATGTGTTGCAATGTTTGAAAATAGGCATTTTGAGCTGGCATTCAGAGAAACCAAAGGTAATTTTAAAGTGCGGTTTTTCCTTTGGCACACATTTCACTCATGGCACCCCGGCCCATCCTGCTCGCACTGGTGGGTGGCAAGTTAGGCAACCATTTTAGTGGGCACAAACTGTGTGGTTTTCCTGGATTTTGGCGCACATGTGGGCTTTTTGGCCATCTTGGATTTTCTAAGCCCACAGCACCAAATGTTGCAGCATGATAGCTCAAACGTGGGTCAGGACACCCAACAAGGTCTAGTCAGAGATGTGAATACTGCACATGTCCGAAAAGGATCTGTAAGACCCTCATTCATGGTCAGGGTGCAGAATACACCCCATTTTCTCTGTGCAAGTGGCCTTGCATGGCTTGCTGTGTGAGCTGTGAGACAGACATGGTATCAAGAGAGATGACACAGACAATGGAAAATGCCATTTCAATAACTTTATTAATATCAGGATGGTGTAACCCCTAACTAACCCCATGCTATGGAGGGGTTTCCCCTCCTAAAGAAATCTAAAGGAAGTCTATGTCAGCAGGTTCAAAAGCAAAAATCTGTCTGTGGCAAAACCTATGCTGTCCTCACAACTACAACACAACTAGTGGGGGAATCCTCTCAACCAAAGGCAGTCTTCGAAAGCAACTGTTCAACAAATGTTACTTCAAGTTTCCATAACGTTCTCTGGTTCAAGTCCAACACAATTCTAACATAATATCTCTTCCTAGCAAGGATTGCACAAGTTCTGAAGTTACCTTCTGTGGATTGGCAAATATCACAGTTAATATCAAAATGAAGATTTAGTTCAGCTATTAGTTCTGTATTCTTGGGTCTCCCTTCCCTAAGACAAAGGTTCTCCAATTTTAACTCATATGGACCTCTTCTCCTTATGGTCTCCGTCACAAACAATGGAAAACTGCCAACTTCACAGGCTCATTGATTGACAAGTTCATAAAGGAATCCAGGGTCCACCTGACCCTCCTGTGATTAGTTTCACCAATAGTTTAATTAGTTTTCACCTTTAGTCATTTGTCAAACCTTTTTAGTGACCTCTGGTCTGGGGCAGTTGTCAGACCACATAGTCCATTGATTACAGATCACGCAACCAGAGACCAACTGTTGTGCTTGTAACTTGAGTCTTGATATTAATAAAGTTGACCCAAGGAAACCCACTGGTCTAAGCACAATTGTCAGGCCATACAGTCCACCCATTACAGGTCACGCAACCATGAGTTCCGCCCAGCTGATGTTCAATTGTTCAACACTTCAAAGCACTCTTGAGGTGTCTCATTAGATAAAATAGCTAACTGCAGTACTGTTGGTCTGGGCCCTAACATCCCCTCTTGCCCAATGTCAATAAAGGATGTATTGGTTTCATGTTGTGGGTTCAACAGCCTGTTTTATGATCCCCTGGCTCTTTTCGTTACATTCAATGTTCAATTATCCCTTTGTGTTTCATTCAATACAATGTTTCTATTCAGTTTGGCATTCAATACATGTTAAATTGTGCATTATATATAACTAGGAGCTCGTCAGCAGCGTCCCAACATTGGAGCTTCTCTCCAACACTCACCACTTGTATTGGTTGCTCCTGTGATTCCCGCGACTTTGCCTCTCTCTGTAAGCAGGTGCACCCACCGGTGCAAGCTCCGCTCGCTTGCCACACAGCTTCTCCCTCTCTCCACACACTTTCTCCTTCTTAAGCCTGCACCTCCAGCACCGGTCCTCACACGCAGACCATGGCTTCATGGTTCTGCATCTCTTAGCAGCTCCTACTGCTGCTTCAATACTTTTAAGGCTCCCGGGCTCGAGAGAATAACTCTGCCTCTCTACTTCTGATCCCACTAGTTCTCTGGGTCTCCCCATAGACCACCACAGATGCCTCCATAAATGGGCTTCCTGCTGCACCTTGGCTCTCAGGTCTCCCTGTTGTTCATACCTGTCTTTCCACCTCCACCTTTTTTACTCTGTCTGAATGTCAAAGGCGGCAGGTGTTTCGAGTCACTCCTAATTGCCTGACCCTGCATACACCTATCAGAGTAACCTGCCTGATCTTGATAGCTGCAGGCCTCTAACCCTTGCTTCTTCATCGCAGTACCAAAGTGTTTTTTGCATTCGGTAATATGCATTGCTCCTAGTTGCCTCTTCCTCTTCACAGTACTCGCAGGGGAGGTACAGGGGTTAAGGGAATAGGACTATTAATAGCCCATAAAGGCTAAGGGAGGGGAGGGTAGGTTACTATCAGGATAGGGGGGATACCATGTCTCGCCCTCAGGTACCCTCTCTCCAAACACCAAGAACCCTCCACTCAGGTGATTATCCCTTGTTTGTCCACCCCCATGGTCCGGTCAGGATCCAACAATAATGGCCCTTCCTGGGTCATCTGAACCGAAGATCCCTGGGAAGTAATTTTGAGAGCACCTTCAGGTTTCTCACATAGCCACACTAGTTTCTAACAGTTTTGTGTGATTCTTGAGGTTATAGCCTGATGTACCCTGGGAATGTTCTAACTGGTAGTCCCAATGTAACACCCAGTACCAGGTCCAACAGCCAGACATTCTTCATACCATTGAGGAAATGGGACACAGAAGTGCCATAGATGTTAATTACTTCTACCTGTCACAAAGTACACTGATTGAAGTTTACAGGACCAGCTATGGTCAACTTGTGAGTGGGTCCTTGAATTCAACCCTTGAAACCTAGGAAGATGACTGTGAACATTGAATGTGGTGGCCCTGGGGATTAGGTGGCTACAGGAATGTTTGAATTGATGCAACCCTGTGATTGAGGCTTGCCCCGTCCCCCCACCAAAGCCATTTGCCCAATAATGTAAAAGGTCTGCCCCATTGACTTTTAGATCCTCAGGGTGAATCCAAAGCTGGGAAGAAGCACACCTGTGCACCAGATTTCTGTGCATGAAAAGTTTCAAGATGCTCCTGACAATGTAACTCTACCACGGTAACAGCTGTTCCAGCCCTCTCTCTACTACATCAGGACCCAGACTGGTGATGACTTTACTTGACTTGGCAGAACCCGCCAAGTTGCACGTCCATGAGACATCTGTCCTACGAAAGCGGTGCTGCCTCTTTCCTGAGTTGACACAGCCATGAAGATGCAAGAGCAGAAGACATCAAGCACACAGGCAACCAACAATATCCAAACTATTACATTACATTATTACATTACAGCATTTGTAGTGTGCACTATGGACCCTCAGGCATAAAGGCGAGGACAGGGTGGAACTTACAAACATAGAACAGAAAGGAAGGCAAGGCTTCTAAGTATGCCTACCAAAACGGAGGCTAATGGCTAAAGACCTTGGGCAGGATATCATATCCCCTCTCAAGTAAATAGTAACATCTTCAGATCTTTAAGCGGTATCAGGAAGAAAGCACCCGTCTCAGCTTTTGAGGTTCTGCATCAGACAGTTCTGAGTGCAGGACCTCAATGCTCTGTTACTGACATTATCATTGATATATATCTGCAGGTATGGTGGCATCTGCCGAAGTCTACATTTAAAGGTGACGGCGAGAACCCTGAATTTGACCCTAGCCTCAATTGGTAACCAATGAAGGACACGCCGGGCCTCTGATACGTGGTCACACCGGGCGAGGCCTAGAATAACTCTAACTGCCCAGTTCTGCACTATCTGGAGCTTGTGTATGTCTTGCTTGCTAATGCCCAAGAGAAGGCTGCAGCAATAGTCTATCTTGGCCCCTAGTATAGCTAGAGCGATGATGGCCAAGAACTGTAATAGTATTGCACAGAAGAAACACAAGTGAAAGTAGGTACTCTAGTTGCCATTGGCGATTGCATAGCATCAGAACCAGTATCCCGCTCAGCAAGTTATAAGCCCTCCATCTCACTATGACTTTCGCAGATACAGGTCTTGTAGTACACATAGAGCATCCTTTAATAGACTTTGTATTCTGATACCCCGGTTGACCTTGGGTCTTGCGATTTACCATACCCGACAAGGTAAAAAATAAACCCCCAGCCCCCATTGGAAATGTGGCACTTTCTAAACCTGAATTACTCCCTGGTTACTGTCCAGACATTTGTACATATGTTTAACGAGATATAAAGTATATTTACTATATTCATCTAAGGATGATATATCGTTGCGTGATGTGGTGGCCCAACATATGGCATGTGATAACATAATATACCATAGCATAGCATGATATAACAACACAACAAATCATTACATAACATGACATTACATCACATAAAAGATTCTTAAAAGTGCAATTTTTAATGTATTCAGATTGTCTGGTTTTGTACGTGGCAAAGAATGTATCTGAGACAAAATGCACGCTGTGGCCTGCTTGACATTTTGGGAAAACCCTAGCGGAAGCAGTTACCGTTGACCCTGGCAAGGCGTGTGTTCCTGGCCTGGGGATCACAGCAGGAGTTCCAGGAGAGGCTCCTGGGGCACTGTCTAGGCTGCCTCATCCATTCCACATCATTACCCGAATCACTCTCAGCATGTCAAGGGCAGCTGTTCTCTATTCGCGAGGCGCCGATGGACGCCATTTCCAAAGGAAATGTCAGCCGAGATGGCATGTCACCTAGCCCTTTTCATGAGTCACCCCCTCTCTCAGGCACCCACCCTCTTCCCCAAATCCAGTGTGCTCCCCACATCCTGGTCCCTCTTAAATCTGTTTTGATATCCTGAAATCTGTTTCAGTTAAGCGATTTTAAAAGCAAAATAAGTTCCAAAACACAGGAAACATAAAGTCACAGACTCCATTAAACTGCAGCAGGTTTAAAATATGACTTCCGGATTTTGGAGCATAGGAAGTACTTTGAAACATGTTGCTGCTATTTTTGCTTTCTCTACTCCCTGTGGAAAGATTGGGATATATTTGTTGTGTGGTCTCTTTAAGAGAGACACGGCCTATGTACGTCACTGCGCCTTTACAATAATAGCAGGTCAGGCAAGCCACACCGGGCAGTGTACAAGCAGAGCCCTAAATCATGAAACCAGTCTCTGTGTGTCATTTGGATGTCTGAGGCTTGGTGTGCACGTGAGGACCCACAGCCACCAACAAAGGCAACAAGGTGGTCGCGGGTGCTATGAAAAGAGTAGACAGTGCGCCCAAACCCAGATCGGCGCATCCGATCTCTGTGCTGCACTCGCACTGCCTGCTGGTGGTGTGCACGTATGTCCCAGGCATTGTGGAGAGCATTGCAACACGCGGCCGAGCTAGTGCAACACGGCTGCCGATGTAAATTGATGCCGGCATTGTGAGCAGTCATACTCAAGAAGTGGCGGTAAGTCTGGGGGCACGCCTGCTCTTGGGGGCTTTGCAAGGATTAGGCACACCTAGAGTGCCAGTAGAGGTTACAGCTTCTCCTGGAGTGCTTGTGCACCTCGAGGAAACATTTCTTCACTGGGACAAAGCCCATTACCCTCTTCCTAGAGCAGTCAAAGGGTTTGAGAATTTGTTTACATCTTAACACTCATCAGCTGTTGTTTTGTGCTGGCAAGGACAGTGAGAGTAGACTGCCACCATGGCTGAAGAAGCGGACAAAGCACCAGTTGCTGGCAGATTTCCCACAGCAAGGTTCACTCACCCCATTGGTCGAACTTGACATTTCAGGGTCCCCCTCCAGCCTGTGTCCACATTGGAATCTGTGGATTCAGAAGCTGGACATTTATTTTGATGCCAAGGGAGGAGCTGAACCCCCATGCCAAGAAATTGACGCTGCTTTATTCCGCATGGTCCAGTTGTACAGAAGGTATTTTAAACACTTCGCCCTACTGAGAGAATATTTCACCCCTATGGTCAATACTGACTATCAGTGGTCCCTGTGGATATCTGACATACAGAGAGATGATGAGACGATCGATGCCTTCCATGGTAGGCTATGTGAGCTGGCTTTCTCGTGCGCTCTGGCTAATGAACAGGAGGAGGTCCGGCAACAGTTGATTAAGGGCTGCTTCTCGGTAAAGATGAGAAGACAGATCTTACGGGAACCTAGGATTACATTGGCAAGGATACTGCAACTTGGACCCTCCAATGAATTAGTTGACGTCAAGGCATCCAAAATGGAAGCCTTGATGAAGGCCTTAAACTGGAAGAAGTGTCCGCAGGTAGCCAACGAATAGGATGCACGTGGTTCAAGAAGGATAACCGCGCATAGCAATCAGCGATATTACCAAAGTGTGGATATGACCTATCACAATCAGGAGACTGCTGAGCCAAGGGTCACATGGGTCGAGATGTGGCATCCACAATCTTTTTGCACGTGGGTGTCATGGCCAGGTGCCTGCCACGCTATCGAGGGGCAAAACAAAGCCAAATCAGCCGGTTGAAAGATGTAAACAGAAGGTTGCACAGGTGGAGCCAACTGAGAAGGAAGATGAGCAGCTAGTCACGAAAGAGAATGAGAAGACTTGTTTTTGATTTTCAGTGTGCTACAAATAGAAAAAAAGAAACATCAACCAAAACACGTGGTTCGCATCCACACGATAGACACCCCTGTCCTAATTGACACAGGTGCATTGGTGAACGTGATGGCCGACTCCCATTGCAGAGCCCTACATGAACCCCCATCACTGAGCAGCACCCACTTGTGAATATTCACATTTAGACGAAAAACACCTTTGCCGCTAGAGGGTATGTTTGTTACCTCTGTAAAACATGAGAATAAAGGCTAGCTCTTTGTAACGCACGTGAGTGAAGGCACGCTGCTTGACTGCGCCACTGCTGAAACTCTCAAAATTGTGAATTTTGCATTTGAAGTGTACATTGAGTATGTGTAGTAGCTTATTGAGCAATTCAATGACATATTCTCCAGCATTGGGATGATTAAAGGAGAACCAATTTGTCTTCACATAGATGAGACAGTTCAGTGAGTAGTTCTTAAAAAAAGATGCATACTATTTCACATGACAGAAGTAGAGCAAGAACTCGAAAAACTGGTCTTTAGGCTGAAATCTAAATAAAGAAAATGGTGATTGTCTACAACGAAGGCTAGAGTTCATCGTTTTGTATTTCAGGAAGATGGGATTTCAGCTGTCCTGCTAAAGTTAAGGGCATTGAGACCTCCAAGTCTCCAGAGAATGTTTCAGAGGTGTGAAGCTTTCGGGGCATTGTTACTTACTGTGGGAGGTCCATAAAGGATCTTGCTACTATATATGAGCCTCTTCGGAATTTGACAAAGAAAGAGAGTGCGTGGCAACAGACACGGTTGGAGCCGTCAGTGTTCTACGACATCAAAAGTGGGCTGACTGCAGAGAGCGCAATGGTTTTTTTTTTACGCCGGACAAAAGTCGGAGACGGCCATGAATGCAAGTTCCTTGGCCTGGGTGCTGTGTTAGCACAGTCCAACCAGGGAGGTGAGGTGATGCCGGTAGCCTATGCAAGCATGACACTCTCAGCGACCGAGTAACATACTCGGAAATTTGATGCAAGGTCCTGGCAGTGCTGTGGGGATGCAGGCATTTCCACTTGTGTGTATATATGGAAAACCGGTGACAGAAATAATAGCTGACCATAAGCCTCTCATTCTCATCTTTGCAGGGTCGTCTTCAAGGCCACCATCATGAATTAAAAAAGTGGATGCTAGCCCTCCAAGAATATGATGTGAGTTTGGTGTATCGCCAATGTAGCTATAATGCGTCAGACTACTTGTCCAGACAACCTGCTCCTCTCAACTCCAGGTTGATTGACGAAGAATGTCGTACGGAACAGTTTGTTTGGCTGATCACAAAAGCCACCATTCCAAACCTAATGTCGGTCAAAGAAATTAAAGTTGTGGATGAGGACGATGAGAGTTTTCTAATTATGCAAGATGCATTCACAAGGATCAGATGGAGCGGTGTGCTGCTGAATTTAGGAAAACGAACATGAACAGCGCCAGGGTGACGCTGGAACAAATGTGGCACATCATGCATGACATTCACTGCTGATGGATTATTACTGAGGGGATCACGGATGTTGGTGCTTTCCAAGCTCATACCACGGGGGATTGCTTTGGCACACCATGGAGACCAGGGGACGGCCAAGATGAAGGTTCGCCCTGAAGATGTGGTTCCGCGGTATTGTCAAAGCCTGTGTCTGGTGTGAGGCTGCAGCTCCTGTGCAGAGGGAACCCAGAATTGAATCCATGGTGAGAGGTTGTAAGCCATGAAAAGTAATGGCTTCACTGGCAGTGACACCCATTTTCTGGTTATGAGTGACCAGTTGTCAAGGTACCCTGAGGTCGATTTTGTGGCCTCCACTGCCCTATCTGATGAGGTTCTTGTGATGAAAAAGGTCTTTGCGACTCTTGGCCTGCCTGTGGAGGTGTGTTAACACAATGGGCCCCGACTTCAGGGAGAAGAATTTTCATCCTTCATGCAAGCATGCAGTGTCCAACACATAAAAGTAACACATGTGTGACCGAGAGCTAATGGTAAAGTAGAACGATTCATGCAGACGCATAACAATGTTTTTAGGATCGTACATGTACAAGGAACATGCATAAAAAGGGCCTGTACCATTTTCTGTTTGAATATCGGACCATGCCTCATTGCTCCACAGGGGTGCCCCTGGTAGAGGCACTGTTCTGGAGATGCCACTGGTTTCATCCCACACCTTAGCATTAGATACCAGAGAAGATTGATGATCAGGCAGTTTGGAAGAGGAAGAGAACATAAGGAGAACATTAAGCAGCCACCAGCTAACTATAGGGGACACTGTGTAAGTGCGATCATGCCGTCTGCCTGGAAAACCTTAATTGACGTATGAACACAATACGTTTCAAGGGTTTGATGTGCAGGGATCGATGATCACAGCGTCAAATGGACATTACAGTGTAACTAGGAATTCCTGTTTCTTTCAAAAATGTATGACCTCTTCGTGCTAATGCGGTTGGTTCCACTGGAAAAAGGGTGGATGCCCCAAAGGTCGAGGGAGATGGATGTGGCGCCTACTGTACCGTGTGTACATGTGCGTTATTAATGCCATATCATGATGAACATGAGAGTGAGGGTGAACAATCAACTGAAGAGGACAGTGTCCCTGATATCCATGGCGGAGGAGCAATTTAGGTGCAAAGGGCACAGGGACGCGAGGAGGAATGAAGAACTCCTCTACGAGAATCCAGAGGCTGTCCAGCATACTTACGGGAATGTGGTAGATGGCTAAGTACTGGTGGTGAACTGTGATTGATCTGCTAGGTTATCGGTATTATGAGGTTTTCAGTTTGTGTTGTTCAATGTTATGAAAACGGAGGAGTGTTGTGTGGTCTTTTTAAGAGAGATACAGTCTGTGAACGTCACTGCACATTTCCAATAAAAGGAGCTCATGCAAGGCATGTAGGGCATTGCACAAGTAGAGCCCTAAAGCATAATACCAGTCTCTGTGTGTCATTTGGATGTATGAGGCGTGGTGTGCATGTGAGACGACCCGCAGCCCCCAACAATATTCATCATCAGTTGTTTCTATGTCTTCTGTTTCTACCTCTGACATCCAAACATTGAAGGTTTGAGAATTCTCCCTGTCCTCTCACCTCACCATCGACTTCCATTATTCCTGTCACTGAAATCATTTACTCCATCTTAAGCTTGGAAGTAGTTACAGACTCCAAACATTGACTGGTTTCCAACATTCCTCTCCCAAAAAGTGAACTGAGGCTCAGAACTAAACACTTGTGCAAATATCCATTTTAAGACCTGAGAGTGAATAAATGGGCCCCTGGAGTGCCATGGAATCCAGAATTGTCGTCTGTTGCATGGCTGTTGTGGGTGTACTTCCACCAGAATATGAATATGATATGGTACGCGATTCCACAAATGGGCTCACGTCTGTGGGATTGGCCTGCATCAATGGCAATCGTATCACATCAAGGGGTCTTGAGGGAACAACAAATCAACACTTGAGTTAATCATCTAGCGCTAAACTAGTGCTGACCCTGAATCGGAAGCACTAAATGTCCCTACAAACAGAACAATGTCCGTGGGCAACGGTGGTGCAATGCCTATCTAAAAGAAAAGGAGAAGAAATCTCCCGCCACTAAGATATCACTAAAAACGTAATGACTCCAATGAATGTACACAGTCATAGAGTAGTTACAAAACAACCCTAAACCAATGAGGTACTGTTAAAAATACCTCGTTACTCCAGGACTGAGTCCTAAACCTATCCTGGGGTGCAACATGCAAGGATTCCAATGGGGATTTCTTTTATATTTATTCACCCACATTGCAAAATGCTCCAAAGAATGAGTGCCAGGTGTGCATTTAATTATAGGCGAGGGACTTGTTAACCTCCCTTACTATCAGCAAGAGGAACTGGGCGGAGGTAATCCCCTGCTCTTAAGAACAGAGAAGGCCAAACATTTAACAAAGTTTAACTGCTTCATTAGCGAGCTCTCATGCAGGAGTTCAGTGATGGACAATACCACAATTCTTCATGACTTCTTCCAACGATCTATAGCTTGTCATTCCTTTTTGTTACTGTATGACGTCACAAAATAAAGATACATCATGAAAACCTAGCATGGATCGGGATTGGTTAGTAAGGTCAAATATGTATATGATATATAGGGTATTAAGTTCAGGGATTGGATAAGCATGACGGGTTGCTCCTCCTGCGGCCACCCTCTAAATGTTACGACTATGATATCTCAGGTTAGTGTACTGAAATTGGGCTGTGCAACAAAGTGTGAGCTTAACGTGAAAGGTGAGAAAGGATTGGTCAGAGAGTGTCTCCTCAGCCTTTTGCGCTTTGGAATGTCACCAGCTAAGTGCAACTTTTCAAGGTAGTGCAAATGACCCTGAAGGTGCTGCATGTTCCCGATAAGTTACTGTTAGGAGAGATTTTCCTTAGGTGCCATTTTCCCTCCATTTGTGAACCCCCCAAATGTTTTGCTTTTGTTTGCAGTGCCTAACCTGACTTTTTCCAATGGAGCACAACCTTCGGCTGCACTCCTCTGGGATTTTGCTAATTTTTTAGGGGGAAACTGACACTTCCTTCATGCTGTCAGCACTGGGAAACTATTTTTCCCTTAGTTTTCAACTTGGTTGACATTTCTTGGTAACTTTTTATCTATGTGCCAAGTACCTAACAGCACCGCGAATAGGGGTCCTTTTGTTTTATGGCCCTAGCCACCCTCTAAGGATGTTTTGGTGTTTGTACGAGTGTGCCTAGGATGAACTTGTGGCAGAAGTTTACTTTCAAAGTATTTTTACTTCATTTTTATGGACCATACCACGCTTAACGCGATTGGCCCAAGACTAGTGCTGAAAATGGCTGTGGGGAGCCCCTTTGCAGTAGTGGGAATAACTACTTTCTGCTTCTCCTACTTACCCTCGCAAAGAGCCTCTTCGGATGTGTTCCTGGGCCATCCAGTGAACTGACAAGCTCAAACCCAGGGTATCGCACATGAACGCTGCCATCCCGAGTTGAGACTGAAGAACTGGGGAATCGCTATCTTGTGGTCCTGTGTCATGTCCCGCCAAAACTTGTTGTCCGAGCTCTTCTGGGTCATACTTTACGAGAGTACACCACTCCGTGGGCATTTGCAGTCCCTGCTTCGCCCAACTGTGGTGACCATCGCTGAAAGTGCCTACAGTTCTTGCCTCCCATGTCCTGAGACGATCTGCACCAGAACAAACCTTCTTCCTTCAAGGGCTGTGAAAAAACAAACATCCCATCACTGAGGATCGTGCCGTACTGCAGCCACTGAGAGCCGGAGAGTCCCGAGACTGCAGGGTTAACACCAACAGGCGAAGTCGGTTAGGCTGCCAAAGATTGGTCCAGACTGTAAGCTTTGAATCTGGTATTCTTTTTGTATCACCCGCTTTCAGTTGGATGGGAACAACTGCCATCTAGCTCAAATTAATAGGCTATGTTGCTCATGTCTCGATCACGTGTGCAGGGACCACATATTTGACTTTCTGCTGCCTGTATTTATGAGGATTTCTTTTACTTTTGCTCATTCAGGTGTCCTATCCTCTCTGCTAATATGACATTTTTCCCTTCCAGTGTCCTTGGCATGGTTGTGCACAGTAACAGCACTGAAAATATGGTCTGTGCATCTCTGCAAAATCAGCATGTCCGCCTCTCTCTGTATTCTCAAATAATTTCAGCATCCCTCATTCACTTCAATGTGCTTGTGGCCTCCATTTTCATTTGCATGGCTGCCCATGTTAGTTGTGTTTAGCGTCAGCAAGCAGGTCATGTGTATGTGTATGTGACTTGCGGGTTCTACACACCAAAAGGTGTGTGGCTGACTCCAAGTGAGTCATAACCATGTTCTACATGTCTACAAGCAATTTAATCTAAATGTTTGTGTAGCTTTGTGTAGGGATGCATATGTGCTTCATGGCTAACGTATCGACATCATAGTTCAGTCGTGAGCTCATTAGATTCTGCGTGGTCTCGATCAGTCAACCTGCTCCATTGACTGCAAGCCTATGTCCTCAGTGGCTTCATTAGGGTATGGTCTGAATGGTTGTCTGAGTGGATAGCACTTCTCACACCTGCGGTACATCAACTATGAAAGGGATGGGGCCATAAATGATGTGCACTGCTAATTTCTCTGCCTCTGTGGTGAGAGTGAGGTGGGTTTAACAATGGCTACGTTTAGGTCGCCCTCTTCAATCCCCCCTCTGGTCAATAATTCTACCACACTACTATGTCCATTCTCTCCATACTTTTCCCAAACCACCCAAGTGACCGTGGAACTTCACTTGTTTGTCTAAGCTCCAAGTCATATGGCAAAGGAGCAAGGTATCTTCAACAGAAATATTTTTGATATGCCCCTGCCCGGACATATGCAGTACGGGCAGGGGCTGACCTCATCCCAGCTGAGCTTAGTTGTTGTTCTTCGGGCTCAGTATATTTGGATTGGGGGCTGGGCTTTCTCTATTGCAGTCGCCAGAATGTGGAATTCCCTCCCTCCTTCTCTTCGAGTTATTGAGGACCATCTCCTTTTAAGAAGAGCTGTTTAAAAAAATGTTCTGATATTCAGCTTACCTGTTGGTTACCAGTGTTGTCCTAAGCGCCAAGATGCGTTTGGCCGTACGTTACTCTCCACCAATTCCATATCAAATCAAATCATATAGCTGCAATCTACATTGGGATTACACCACACCGATTTACCCACATAATTGCTTGGATCTGAAGAAAACATGAACTTGGTGCCTGGCATGAAGAGAGGACATTGCTTCATGTGTTACTATAATACTTCAAATGTCTGTCTTATCAGTGGTCTTCTTACACTATGCTATAGCTAAGATAACACAAGATGCCAGTTGTACCAGTACTAGGGTGGCTAGGAGTACTTTCAGTCCACTTGCCATCCATCTCAATAACCAGGAAAAGATAGACAGCAGCCAATCTTCATCTTCTCCTGCTGGGTTGGTTATCTCCTCCATCTTGGCATGCAGTTCCGATAACTGCATTATTGCTTCTGTGAGTGTCCCATTCTCTCCATCGTGGGAGTGATTGTAGGTGCAGCGAGAAGGCCCAAACTTAGTGCACACGCCACCCTCCATGGCTGGGAGCAGACCCAGGATGTATCTGTTCTGTAGGGTCATTGCTCTGATGGCTCGCAGTTCTTCCTTAATGGCGGTAAACCCTTTTACCGTTGAATTTATTGATTGCAATAGTTCGCACCTTGTAATCTGGAGCCATTTAGCATTCACATTGGCTTGAACTCCTACAACTACTGATGTGAAGAACATTTCAGTTCTGGTGAAAAGTCTGTGCTCTGGTAGTATCACATCCAGTGCGTCTTCCATCCCGGATGACACATAGTTCCCTCTCTTTACTCTTGTCAGCTTCATAAATCTCTTCTTCCTCTGGTGTGCATCCATTTTCAGAACCCTTCTGCTTGTATGTATTTTTGCGGCACTACTAAAGCTGGTGTGTTCAGCTATACTAAGGAACATATCCCACCCCCAGTCGGATGGTAGTTGCATGTAAGCTTTGGACCCGCAGGCCCAGTAGCGGTCCATTACTAGTGCTGTGCTGACCTTCATTCCCAATATCTTTGATATCCGCTTGCAACACTTATTTTCCCCAAACTTTACAGGACCATCATTCTGGAGACAAAGGGAAGCGCCTTTGAGTGGTATAATTGTCCTAGTACCCGCTTCATTCTCTACCCCTGTGAGCAGCTTTGCACTTGACACCCATTCCTTGAGACAGTCATCATTTTCCTTCTGTACCACTTCTACGGGGACTGTCAGAAGTGCAGGTGCTTTGCTCCCCATCATCCTCTCCATTTTAGAAGAGCAGCTGTATACCTCTGCAGGAGACCCTGCCCCCTTCCTCCTCTATATTGGAGACATGAGACCATGCCGTGTTTGATACCAGCTGTTGTGCCAATCCCATAGCGAGTGTTTGGAAGAAGAGACCCATTAAGGGAACCATAATGAATATACCCCCGAAGTGAAGATAACCTGCAGGAGGAATTCCCCGAAGGAATTTGAAAAATGAGCAAAGAAGAGTTAGGGCCTCATTACACGGATGGCGGTAGGTATTTAACGTTACCGGTAATGGAATACCGGTAACGTTAAATGCCCATGCGGATTACGACCCGGCTCGCCGCCATTAGCGGCACTGCTAATTACGGTGCCACTAATAGCGGTCAGGCCGCGTGCGTGCGACCCGCCAACCCGTAAATAACGACATGATGCTAATAGCACACAATCACAAGGCTAGTGCGCACGGCAATAGCGCCATGGTAAATACCCCAAAACCCCTTACCGGCACGGCGGCAATACCGCCATCGTGAACCATCCGTTAAAAGAACTAGGCAGTGTCAACACCTGCCACAGGTGGCCAAAATCAGCACAGGTGGACGCAATGGAGACTGTGGCTGCTCAAAAGAAGCACACCACACCCCTTCCCATACCCCTTCCCACAACAAGATGGTTCCAATTCTGGCAGCATTCAATGGCCTGGAGGACCTGATTGCAGCGCTGCTGCTACAACAACAGGCTGCACAGAGGAGAGGCAAGGGGAGGAGGAGGGCCAGACAGGCACAGCAAGCACCACCACGCCACCTAATCATACCACAGAGGCACCCACCAATTCCCCGGATCAGAGCCAGTCCATTTAACCTAACACCTGAGCAGATACACACCCTGTACCGTCTGGACCGGGACACCATCACCAGCATCGTGGACATGATACACAACGACATTGTGAGCCTCATAGATATCCGAACTGCCATCCCCCCTCTACTCAAGGTGGTGACAGTGCTCCACTTCCTGGCCACAGGAACCTACCAGCATACAGTAGGGCAGATGCATGGCATCTCCCAACCAGTATTCTCACGCATACTGAACCAGGTACTCGATGCCCTCCTGAAGCATGCACCCGAACACATATCCATGCCACGGACTGCCCAGGAGATTGCAAACACCAAAGTTGGCTTCTATTCACTGGCAGGCATCCCAAGTTGCATTGGGGCCATCGACTGTACACATGTGGAATTGGTCGTCCCACATCACAATGAAGTAGTCTACCGAAACAGGAAGCAATTCCACTCCATCAATGTGCAAATGGTATGACACGCAAACAAGATAATCACACATTGCTGTGCCCGATTTCCAGGATCTACCCATGATTCCATGGTCCTGCGGAACTCAACTATCCCCCGCTACATGGAGTGACAAATGGGACACCGTTCGTGGTTGCTTGGTGAGTTCCATGCCAAGCACATGGCAGTGTGATTGGGGGGGGGATAGATAGATACTCCAACTGGGTGTGCATTGGGGGGGTAGATAGATACTCCAACTGGGTGTGCATTGGGGGGGTAGATAGATACTCCAACTGGGTGTGCATTGGGGGGGTAGATAGATACTCCAACTTGGTGTGCATTGGGGCGGTAGATAGATACTCCAATCGGGTGTGCATTGGGGGGTAGATAGATACTCCAACTGGGTGTGCATTGGGGGGGTAGATAAATACTCCAACTGGGTGTGCATTGGGGGGGTAGATAGATACTCCAACTGGGTGTAGCCTGTAGTCCGTCGCCCAAATGCACATACAGATGTACGCTAATGGGCATCTGTGAGGGCAGCAACGTACTTGGGATGAACGGACATGTAAGTATATGCCACACGACATAGCTGACAACCCAAATCTGGTGACATCAAACATCAATCCTCATCCACATTGCACGACACTCCACGCCACGAAATACACAAATGTCATCCATGCCGCCAACATAGTCATGCAGCATTCCTACAGCACAACATCAACAATGCATTGTGCCCTTGGATGCATGCAAAGGTATACCCCCTAGCTATGGCAATGCACCACAAACCCATGGCACCACTGAAGCGTTGCCTCTCAGCATGGCAACAGCAATGTCGGAAGGACAGTACACCACCATTGTGGTACCAAATGTGCCTGCCCACAGGAACACCAATGACCTGGCCTCACCCAGGACATGGCAGTCACTGTTGGAGGCATCCATGGGGCATGTCTACTTGCATGCTTGTGCTCACCTTTGCACAAAGCAGTCACACAGACCATATTCATTGATGCAGTTGAATGTGTACATGAATCAAAATGATAGGCCAAAGTATGTGACATGAACAGGCCACACATGTGTCAAAAAGTAACAGGAACCCATTCCTCCCCCCATGTAGGTGATGCCGGCTATCCCCTGAAGAGGTGGCTCCTCACACCTGTACGGAACCCACAGAACAGGCACGAAGGAGAATACAATCATGCACATACCCGTACCCGCCTCGTCATCGAGCAGACTTTTGGACTTCTGAAGTCACGGTTTAGGTGCATTAGCAGGTCTGGTGGCGCCCTTCTGTATGGCCATGAGAAGGCTGCAAAGATCACCACGGCATGTGTCATGCTGCACAATATGTGTATGAGACGGAATGTGCCACTGCCCCCTGACGTTGAAATGGAGGCACCTGATGAGGATGATGACGGGGATGAGGATGGAGGTGAAGGGGATGCAGGTCATGCAAGAGGGGATGGCCAGGAGGGACGTGCTGTGAGACAGCATTTGATCAACCAAATATTCTGAGTAACATGTAGTTATACTGTCACCTGTATATGACTGGTGATGCGCTGGTGTCTGTTTGTTAGCTCACAATGGACCTTGGCGTCAATAAATTGATCATACACAATGAAGGAGTCTAGGCCTGTGTTTTGCTCAAACAACAGTGTAATAATGAACAGAAACAGAAAAATGTGCTAGTCCCCAACCATCCCGCCACCCTTCCCCCCACCCCCCACAACTGTCCCATCACACCCTTCCCTCCACCCCCCACAACTGTCCCATCACACCCTTCCCCCCCACAACTGTCCCATCACACCCTCCCCCCCACAACTGTCCCATCACACCCTTCCTCCCCGCCCCCCACAACTGTCCCTCATGAGTCTCCAACAATGTATGTGTCCAGGCACGCACAGAGGTCAATGGACATTCACACCCTATTGTTCATTGCCAGGGCCAGCATTTGGGGGCTGGCTGGAGGTGCGCCTGGTGGTGCGTGTAGAGCGTCTGATTGGGCTTGTCTGCCGCAAACTGGTGGTCGAAGAGGTGGCAGACTGTCCTGGTGGAAATTGGTGCTCCATAGCATCTGCGATGCGTGTTAGCACCTCCCGGACGTGTATCAGCTCCCCACACAGCCTGTCTGTGCACGACTCCATTCCCTCCCTGGAGTGCCTGGATGTCTCCCCGAGGTCAGCCCTGAGACGGGCAACCTCCTCCACATGTTGACCTACGAGGTCTGTGAGAGCCTGCTGGCGCTGGATGACGCTGGCCAGGTCAGGGGCAGTGGCGGCCTGTGGTGGTGTGTCTGCTGCGCATCCTGATGCTGGCTGGTGTGCAGATGCCGCTTCTGGGGGGCTACTGAAGGCCTCCATGGACTCGTGAACAGTGACGTGCGAGCAAGGTGTGTGTAGGGGTGATTGCTCGGGGGTTACAGCAGGGCTTGGCGTGTGCATAGACAGATCGAGTTCTGTGGGCTCATCCACGTCGGACAATGGGGCAATGGCTGCCGCCTCCCCTGTCGACTGGCAGCAGCTGAGGGTGGACCCTCGGTGGCGGTGATTTGGGGGGGGAGTGGACCTCCAGAGGCGGGGCAGTAGGGTTTTGCGTGGCACTGGCAGTGGCACGCAGGAGTTGTTTTGGACGCTGCAATAGGAGCCTTGGCCTTTTTCCACCTGATGATGTTGGTGCGTCCTCGCTGGGCTGTGGCCTTTTCTTCTTTTGCACAGGGGGTGCCTGGGATGCTCCCTCACTGTCTGTATGCGACCCTGTTGGGGACAAGAAGGGGGATGTCATTGGTTATGGTTGCATGTACTCAATGCAGGCTACATCATGAATTCATTTGGGGCCGTTTGAACTTCATTGTGGAGGAAGCAGGTGAGGTGTCATTTCAGTGCCTCATCCATGCAGTCTTGTGTGTGGCACTTGGCTCAGTTGATGTATGCATGTGTGTGTGTTGGGGTCTGGCGCTGACATGCGCAGGGTGGGATGCATGTGTGGATGCCGGGCCATCCATGCAGTGATCCAGGGCTGCCATTTGTGGGGACTTGTACATTCACATTGCATACTTGCATCAGTGCACTTACCTCCATCAGAAGTGTCTGGCATGCCGTGCTCCATCCTCCCGACTCCCTCAATACATTCTACCCCGATGAGGTTTGCACATGTCTCCTCCCACTCCTTCAGCTTGATTGGTGACCCTGATCCTCCAGCGGTGGCAGTCTTGTGGTTCTCGGCCAGGATCATCCTGACCCGGAGTCTCAGGTCGTCCCATCGTTTTCTGCACTCGCGTACAGTGCGCATGCTGGTGCCTACAGCACTCACTTTTGTTGCCACTTCGGCCCAGATTGCTTTCTTCTTTAGGAGGGTCTCCCGCCGCATGTCATTTGCAAAGACCACTTCTGCATTGTCCGCTAAGGTTTGAGTCAGCATCACTAACTCCTCAGTGGAGAACTTCTCCTTTCGCTGGCGGTCTGTTGTTTTTTCCAGTGCCTTGGGCATGGTAACAGTGTAGCAATGGGTCTCAGGCAGCAAGGTAACACGAACAGGTCCAGGGGGCAGAGGATGGCAATGGATTGTGTTTTTAAAGATGGCCGCCGTGCTCTTTACCGTTCCTGTGCGATGATGCTATTTCCGGTTCCGGTATTTAACGGTCACCGCTATTAGCGGTGGCCGCTATTTGCACGATGCGTCAAGGCGGAGTTGCTATCTGCACTGTCGTGGAAGGCGGTAAGTGACTTTTGGGGGAGATTAGCGGCAAGGCTGGAGGGGCATTACCGGCATGGCGCAAAGCTCATGTCCGCGTACTCGTAATGGTACGCTATTAGCCCACTCCTACGAGGGCCGACACGTTAAGGGCGCCATGCCAGTAATTTGCGGATTTTACCGCAAATGAGGCCCTTAGTGACATCATAAGAAGATGTGGAAAAAACGCCTCAAAACACTGGCTGAAGAATAATGTATGGATCCTAGAAGGCCAATAGTGAACCAAGGATCAATTGAACTCTCAAATATAAAAGAATAAGATTACATGCACATGAAGAGCAGCAGAAAACAACTGTTCAATAAATGTACAGGCGCTGAAACGCATGGTACATTAAGTCATCATAGAAGCTAGCTATAAGTACTGAATAGAATACAGGCAAAGCCGCCATTGCACAAAACCTGGACATTGGTAGCTTGAATTAAGGGTGTCAGAACCCATAAAGCGAGAATGGGAAAGCTGTGTTGCAGCAAGAGTAATAGGCTCATGGAGCTGCGTGGTGAGGATGCATTCTCAAAAACCAGAATACTTTGCAAGGCCAAGTATAAAGACAATTTCATGGCAGAAGGCTTGGGTGATGAGAGATGCTGGGCTAATTTGGTGGTGGGATAGTTTCATGCCCTATCTCCTTGCACCTAGGTCTGGGCTTAGGTGCTGCTAAATAAACTGAATGTTCCAGGCATGGCACAAGCATTCCAACCAATTGTATTAGTCCATATGATGAAGGACCTTATAGTTTGAAGACCAATGAGAAATTGTGTATCTAATGTTTCAGAAATGACATGTTTTTAGAGAAAGGCATACTTTTTTCACCTGATAACGAACAACCAAAAACAATCCTAGCTCCAATAGAAAAGTATATTTGGATGTCTCCCTTAACCAATCCCGACCCCCGGAAGGTTTTTTCACTATTGTCACAAAGTATGATGTCATTCTGACATATTTTTCATATAAAAACCATATTCTGTGTGAAGATCATTAAGAGACTGAGCGTACGCTCATTGATGTTTCTTTTAACCTCCCTGTTTTAGATCATTGTTAATAAAACAGTACTTTGCCATCTTCCTGAGTTGGTTATGTTATTTGGACTCAGAATTAATCTGGTGTGATCCCATCCATTACATTTGCACATTCCTTCCTTCTCCTGTGTACACTTGTCTGTAAACTAGCAACTGAGGTCCCTCCCAACATCCTGGAAGTCTGCCTATCTCGTTTTTCCCTGTCCCTGTCTTTGGACATTGCAGCTCATTTTAGATCACTATCCTACCTTCTCCTTTGGTGTTTGGACCATCTGGAACATATTCGATTCTCTTGTCTGAGCTCCAGTAGTCATCTATCATTGCCTGAGTCTTTATGTACCTGTCTTCATACGTGAAGGTTTTCTGTGACATCCATGGCAGTGTGGCCTATTTCCCTTGGAATCGGCCTGTTGTGGTGTGGAGCGCTAAGTGCATGAGGCACTGCGCTCTGGCTGCTAGAACCTCTGTGGCTATAAATGTTCTGCAAGCAATCATGATATAGGGGATGAGATAACACACGTAACAGCTTTCCTTCATTGCCTCCCTTCCCCCACCTTGACCATGTGCTAATACCATACATTATTGGACACGTGGGCTGAAACGGCTAAATAAAAAATGTACATGTTCAAATTCTACATCTGCGCTTCGCCTGAGTCTTATCACTTCTCAGGCAGCACTGGTGACTTATTCAGGTATGACTCCAGTAATAGCAGGAATCAGGGTTGTGTTAACATGGGCTTCAATGTGTGCGTGTGACAATACAACCTTTTGTAATGTAAAGAGGGTAAAGAGGTAGAGACAGCAGAATGCAGAAAATGAAAACACAATCATTTTGGCTGTAACGTCCATATCTTGTAGAGCAGTAGACCCCTTGTTTTGTACCTGGATTCCACACAACCGTTTACCAACATTCTAAAAGTTCATAGTTATCACTTATCAAGGTAATCAAGCTCTCCTGCGGTAGTACTGAGCTAATGCAGCAAGAAACAATCACTCCCAAACAGAGCAAACGTGTGGGCTGTTCACCTATTCAACGACCGCCGTCCGCTAACTCGAACTGTCGGAGCGTCACTCGCCATCACCACCCACCGGCTAAAGCCAGTCTCGGCCTGGCCAACTGTGAAGCTTACAACAGTGAGTTTATTATGACCAACTACCCCTTTCTATATGTTTTGTCAAATTTATCTGTTGTTCTACATAAGTGAAATGAGAGTGAGTTGTTATTTTCTCTCATATATTTAGGATATCTGTTACTATCTATTGGATTGTCTACATATGTTTCGGCATTGAAGAGAGCATTAGACACTATCACTAGTGTCTCTACCTTCTTGTTTTGGTCGTCTTGAGGACAAATTTTGATAACAGCTGACTCCCATTTCACGTAGAACAACAGTTTAATTTGACAAAATAAATAGAATTTAGTCAAAATATAAAAAATGGTCAAAATTATGTACACATATTGTTATGTCACGTACTAAACCCCACGATCTGGTAAAAATATCGTTTTGCAAAAAGTAATCGACTAATTTGTTTTATGTTGCTGTGCCTTGTGGAAAGCGCACACAAGTTCTTAAACTGGTTTTTATTTTTGAAATATGTTTCTTTTAAATCAGATTTGTTTAAAATGTAGTAGTCTCCCTGCATTGACATGATAAATGTACTGTGACTAAAATGAACAAACAGTATGATTGTGAAAGTTTGCCACACATACAAGCAGATTGAGAAAGGGGTAGTTGGTCTTAAACTCACTGTTGTTTGCTCTCTCTCCCTCAGAAGACCGACCCCTCTAAAACAAAATATTCGGACACACCCATATGATTGCAGTACAACTGTGAAGCATTCCTGGGACCGCCCTGAGCTGCATCATTGAACTGCCGCTGTTAGACCGCAGAGAGCACCCACATTCGACCCTACTCTACTCCCGCTTGCTGCCAAGGCCACCATAATCCTACATGCCCCACTGAGTCTGATCAGCTTGTATCAACGTTCAAGTCTGTGTAGGATGCGTCAGCCCACCAAGAACTGAATCCAGATACTGTGACACTGAACTGCCTTCACTGTCCACTTGGGCCCTAGAGACTGGTTAGTTCACAATAGCTTCTGTGTTCAATCCAATATCCTGTTTATGGTAGTACCTTACCTGCCACACCTGGAGCTATGCTCAGAGTGCTACTTTCTGCAGTCTGTCGAATCTTCTCTGTTTTTTCCTTTGGGGTGGGTGTTTGTATAGTAATCTCTTTTCGTTCTACTTGCAGATGGGTTGTTTGATTAAAGTGTTTATATTTTTATAGAAACCTTGATTGGATATTCCCTTTATTTAGGACTGTGATAATGTGTTGTTTCGGTCCCTACTAGTTCACCGTCACACTGCCATGAAGAGTATAGGTTTCCCTTGGCCCACGTTACTACAAAAGGCCGAAGGGGGCATATCTCTTCATAGTCCTTGTTTTACGTTCATGATTGCATTGTGTTTTGGTTTGTAGATGTGTGAGGGGCCATTTTACTCCTACTCATCCCTGCACTCCTGCGAGGCAGAATCCTATTTGTCACACTGACCCTTAAGGGGCTCACAGTTTGTTACACAGACCTTAGAAGGGTAAGCAGCGGATCTTCATTGCGGTCCGCAATGTTGGGGTGGTCTGGCCGCGGGCTGCTGTTGCTTTACGGTCACTCCTGTCATACTGGTGCAGTGGCTGGGGTGTTTTGGACATGATGTTGCAGTGCCCAGTACTGGTTCACGCTGCGCGACATGGCATCTTTATTGCCAGCTTGAGCCTGATCTCTGATGCACGATGGCAGGTTTGGTTACCATTATAAAGAGGATTAAAGCCAGAAGCTGATACATGTTGAAGTACCTCAAACATCCTAAAAGAAGAGGAGCTCTGGGACTGAGAAACTAATTTAAAGCAAGACAAGCATGCGAGCCCTGGTCAAGATACTCGCAATGGATGAAACAAGTTAAATAACAACTGTGCATGAGAATGCAGGTCCTGGCGATTATAAAAACAAATTACTGAAGAATAAATGTAGCTTTGATGGAACTGGTTTTCAGTTGTCCAAGTTTAATTAATAGCATTCCGCCCCTCTTGACTCGAATGAGCCACTTTGCATTTCACAAGCGTAGAGAAAGTGCAATGCCTCAACCAGTGTGTCAGTGATACCATTTGCCGATGGCCATAAAAGCCATCATTACCTTTAATAAAAGGATCCAAGAAGTCAAAGGTCGCAGTGCTTTTTAAATGCAACTTTCCTTGTAAGTGTTCTTAAGCTGGATTTTGGGGATATGCTTGCCTTCCTGATTTCAGTTAGACATCTTACTGCTGTCATCCTTCATTCCTAAAGGGGAGAATGATTTTTTTTTTAAAGTTATCAGACTAAGAACCACTGCCGATGCTCTCATTTTCTGAAAAGCAAAACATTTTTGCAATTTCAATTTTTTTTAGCAAAGCATGCAATTTGAGATCCAAGGCATGTAGATAAGATGTCCCCAGGCTTGAACTGGTTTATTCGGCATTAAGGAAATGCCTGAACATCGGGCCACTTTTCTCACGTAATTTGGACCTCTTTTCTGGTACTACGTGGGTCACTTTTATGAGTGTGCAAGGCAGTTTGTAGTTTTGACCAATCTTATGAACACAATGTCCATTAAAGGCACTATTTGCTATAAAACTCATGGGGGCTGATTCATGGAATTATTTGCGCCGAAAAACAGGGATTTGTGTGCCATTGTGACAGCTAATCCCCATTTGTTAAACAGGGATTTGCAGGCAGAATGGCGCACAAATCGTTTTTCAGCGCAAATCATTCCATGAATTAGCCCCATGATTGTGGGCTACTTTTTTATTTTTGCCTGTGTCGATATTCCCTGGGTGCACCAAAACCATCTGTACTGGTAAGCAATACGATGTTTTGATTGTATTAATGATGACAGTCTGGTGTGTCGGCAAGTCACCGGTCAAGGATGTACATTGGAATTTTGAATTGTGAAAATGATACATTTTCTTTCAGTGCCGCCATACTGAAGACCCTCTCTGCACTTACTGTGTGTAGAGGGAGGATCCTGCAAATGAGATTGGTTAGTCTGTTTTCTATTTTGTTCTCAGGCTTGAACAACTGTTGGAATAGCATGATGTGGAACTGAAAACAATTACAGAATCTTCTTGTGAAGGGGAAATGAAATGGCAAATGTATTAAGAACAGTATGAAAATAACTACTGGCTAAAATAAGGTAATCACTGCATCATGCATAGCAGAGTACCTTGCTTGTAGGTTCTTGAGTATGAATATGTAAGTATTTTGGCATATCAGTATCAGCGTGGTTAAGGGTCAAGTGAAGGATAATTTGGGGTTGAATATCTTTTAAGAAATTGACATGTTTTTACAATAAGATTGCTATTATGCACGTACAGCATCCCAGACAGGCAAACAGGTTCAGATTGAGAAAAATGTATTAGCACGAAATATTGTGGGCTGCAGCATAAGGTGCGTGTATTGCGTTTAGAAGGAGAGAACAACAAATGTACTACTGTTGTGGTTGCAGAGGTTATAGGTAGGGCAGTGTTTAGTTGATGCATTCGAAGTTATGAACGGCAGTGAGGTGCGGAAGGGGTTGAAGCAGGTGAAAGATGGAGTCAGAAAGATACTGTGGTCGAAGCGAGGTCAGCGCGTTAACATGACCGAAGTGGCACCATATTGGAAGGTAAGGCTTTGCACACTACGAACAGAATAGAATGCAGGCCATGATGTGGAGCTTCAGCCATGTGTAGCTTAGCTCCAAAAATGAATCCCCTTTTCGGTTCCCCAGTAGAGAAGCAGAGATCATAGGCACCCGCAGTGGGCAGATAAACCCTAATTGTATCCAGCAGCAGAGCCTGAATGGGGTGGAAACGAAATGTGAGCTGCGGGGAGACCAGACAGGGATGTGCCCTTTGAAGGCAACATTCATGAGAACAGTGCTTAAGGTTTTGTGATGCCAATGGGCAAGGTGAAAATTTAGAGCACTACTGCCCTCCCCAATGAGCCGTCATCTCATATAGTAGACACAAAACAAAAAGCAAATAAATCCCTGAAATGCAGACTCAAGCACGTGCCCCAGTCATATCATGACTGGGCACCTGGGGTTCAAAGGTGATAAAAGGGAAGCTGTGTCTGGAGTGTTCCTTGATTTGGGATAGGAGGAGCAGAGGTGATGCCATAAGTACCAGCTCAAGGCAACTTGTGTGAGCCATGGCATCTGGTTTAATGAGAAGGCCTATTGTATTAGCAAAGCAGAGTTCACCCCATCAGTTTACGTTGATCGCATCTGGAATGGAGGGGTGCACATCACGTTACGGTCTCAATGTATGAATGAATCAATAAGGGTAAACTACCAATCATGTACCTGGATTGAATTCACAATGTAGGGGACCACGTGTCTAGGGGAATGAATTTATCTTATATGTGGTCCAGGGTCTGTACAGGGACATTAGCATGTTATATAGGTTGCAGCCAATGAGAGACCAGGGATTATGTTGTACTCATTATGCATAGTATTGTTCACTTGCAGTTTCTCCGCTATATAACCTGTAACTTCTTGAGATACGAGAGCTCTGTGTCAGTTCAGTTCTACAGAACTGTCTAAGACCATTTTTTCATGCAATACACCTTGTTTTCCCTTGCAAAGAGATGCAGTGCTTATTTTACTCCTGGATTATTTTTTCCATGCAGTTTTTATTTTTTATTTTTTTTTAATAGTTTTTTATATTGTTCAATATACAAATATGATTACATGTGTTAGCACATTACAGATTTTGTGTAGATCTGGTAACCATACAGAATGAACAGAGATATCAATTTATAGCATGAGAGGATATCAGCTGTAACCAAGATAAATAACCATTGAATTTGTATGATAAGTAAAGGTTAACATGAATGAAATATAAATTGGAGATAGTGCTAATTAGACCTGGATTGGCATAATACAAATCTGCAATGAGTAATTAGTATGGAGAAATGCGTAGAGAGATGGGGAGACAAAACAGGGCAACAGACAGTGAACATACTGGAAACAGAAGGGAGCAAGGTAAAGGGAGGAAGATGGATATAACAGGTTATTTCATAGAACTGATAGTTCTATTGCTGTGATAATTAGAAAACAGGCATTTGTGTATACATAGAGTCATTCAGTTGGTAACGTAAGAATAGGTTTGCATAATCAAGAGCCATGAGCAGTTGCATTGAAACTGTTAAGATAACATGTGAAATAGTACCATTTAGCGTTATATTTAGCAATTGTATTAAGATTTTTTGCCATGCACATTTCCAATTTATGAGTTTGACATATAGCGTTCCACCATGCTCTGGGAGAGAGCGAACTAAAGTCTTTCCAGTTTGCAGTAATACATTTTAAAGCTATGCAGATAAGTAGGTCATATAATCTGGCAGAGTCCGGTGGAATATATGTTGTAATGGCCACACTTCCCAAAAATATGCTCGTAGGAGAAAACGGTACATCTGTAGAGAAGATGCGCTGAATGCATTTCCAAACATCATACCAAAATTTGACAATATATGAGCATTCGAAGAACATGTGCATATAAGTGGCAGGAGATAGGCCACATGACCAACATTTAACATCATTGTTTTTGTTGGCCTTTGCTATTTTAGTCGGAGTAAGGAATGCTCTGTGAATAAATAAGTAGTAGTGTTGTGTAATATTGGCAGAGACAGATACTTGTTTGATTCTAGAAAACAGGCGGAACCATATGTGGTCATCAAACTTATATCCTAAATCCAGTTCCCATTTTGTACGAATTGGGCACATTTTAAATGTTGAGGTTAACATATTATATATTTTTGAAGCTCTGATCTCCTCTGTCATGGTCAACTGAAGTAGTCTAAAAGCGTCAGGAGAAAGAATCTTATAGGAGCTATGATCTAGTGCGTCAAGACAGGAGTTGATTAATTTATTGTAGAACTGATAGTCCGTTTTGGGTATGGTGAACATGGTAGAGAGTTGTTGGAAGGAGAGAATAGAAGGACCATCTATGATGTGTTGAATGAATCTGATTCCTCTTCCAATCCATGTTTTGCGATTAAGGGTCTTTTTATTAATAACTATATTCTTATTATGCCATAGTAAAGGGGATAGGTATTTATTAGGGTTTTTGGTATCATGGAAGAGAAAGGATTGTAGAGCTAAAGCGGATGCTTTGATAGGTTCCGAGATGCTCTTAGAGGTGTATTTAAAGATGTATATATGGTCAGTGATATTATGTGGGTAAACTATATGTTTCTCTATCTTACACCATATAGGAATATCAGCGAATTCGGGATCTGTGAACCATTGGCGAGATTGTTTTATGAGAAATGCAGAGTGGTATTGCTTAAAGTCCGGGAATTTGACACCACCCATTTCATACGGTGCTTTGAGTTTGGTTAGCGCAATTCTTCTGCTTTTTCCTATTCCCCATAGAAAATTTAGAAATATGAAATATATAGATTTAAAAAAGGAAAGGGAAAGAGGGACGGAGAGAAGTTGAAGATAGTATAGTACAATAGGGGATAGCATCATTTTAATTGTATCCAAACGTCCCCACCAAGAGAGGTATAGAGGGGACCATTTAGCTGTATGATCTTTCAGGGTATCCAATAATGTTTTAGTGTTAAGCTTAATGGTTTCCTGAATTGTAGGGGCAAAACGAAGTCCTAAGTATTTTATGGATCCACTACACCATTTGAGGCCAAATGATTCGATGTCATGCTTGAAGCAATAGGGATTTAATGGCATAATTTCTGATTTTTGTCTGTTGAGTTTATATCCTGATACATGTCCAAACTGAGATAGAATTTCCAAGAGATTTGGTATGTGGAGCTTAGGGTTTTTTATAAGGATAAGTATGTCGTCGGCGTAAGCAGCAATTTTGGTTGTTGAGGTACCTGCTTGAATTCCTGGGATATTTTTGTTTAATCTTATTGATTCTAGCAGCGGTTCAAGTGAGAGAATATATAATAGCAGTGAGAAGGGACAGCCCTGAGTAAAGTAAAGAATGAGGATGTCTGTCCATCTAAATAAATAGCAGATTTGGGGCTGAATATAGAAGTTTTACAAGTGAGATACATTTTTCACCAAAACCATGCCAGCGTAGGGATTGGAACATAAAATTCCAGTCTACACGGTCACAAGCTTTTTCCGCGTCCAAAGCAATGGCAGCGTATCCTTGTCTGTCTTTTTTGTCCTTGGCTACTAGACTAATGGCATTAAGTAGGAGTCTTGCATTTGAGGAAATATTGCGTCCTTTTACATAGCCTGTTTGGTCCGCTTTTATCAAATTTGGGAGGGAAGATTCAATTCTATTAGCAAGTATTTTAGCAAAAATTTTGCTTTCTATATTAATAAGAGAAATGGGTCGATAGTTGCTGGGGAGGGAAGGGTCTTTGTCAGGTTTAGGGAAAATGATAAGTAGAGCTTCTGAAAATGATCCAGAGGAAGATTTTTGTGATATAAAGTATGAAAATAGTGTTTTGAGTTTAGGTGTCAATATTTGGGATAAGTTGATGTAGAATTCGGTTGATAGTCCATCTGGCCCAGGTGCTTTGCCGAGGCTATGAATAGCTTTCGTGATCTCTGAAGTGGTAATATCATTTTCCAGGTGAGAAAGGTCGACTGGGGTATGAAGTGCGGCTAATATTTGTAAAAAAGGAATCAATATCCTTTTTTGGAATAGATCTTTCTGGAGTGTATAAATCAGTATAAAAATTTCTGAAGCAATCAAGTATTTTATCAGGGCGGTGATGAGATATACCTTGAGTATCTTTGATATGTGAGATTTGGACTCTTTCTTTTTTGGTTTTTAAATAAGAAGCAAGCATTTTGCCCTCTTTATTTATTTGAAGGTTGATATATTTTTGTTTTATATTTAATTATGGTTCCTGCCGCAAGTTCAGTAATTTCTTTATTAATTTCAAAGCGTAGTTTAATAACTTGTCGTAGGTTAGTTGAATTAGTGTTCGTATAATAGCATTGTTCTGCAAGGGTAAGTTTGGAGTAAAGGTCATCTAGATGTTTTTTTCAAATGTTCTTTTTCCTGCCTGAGAGGGCTATTATGTGACCTCTCAAGGCGCCTTTGAATGCATCCCAGTTATTGACAACCGAGGTATCACTGTCAAGAATATTAGCAAAGTATTGTTGGATGAAAGTTTGAACTGATTGATTGAACTGTGGATCATTAAGAAGGAAGTTGTTGAGTCTCCATCTAGTAGCAGTTTTATTCGTCTCTGCAAGGCAGAAGGAGGTGATAACCGGTGCATGATCTGATATAATAATATTAGCAATTTTAGAGTCTATAATAGATCCAGATAGGGTTTTAATTGCAAAAATATAGTCGAGTCGTGATAGAGTATTATGTGGGGGTGAGTGGAAGGTATAGTCAAGTTGTGTGGGATGGGAAAGTCTCCAGGTGTCTATTAGTCCTGTCTCCGCTAGACAATTAGTAAAAGATTTATGAGTTTTATTTGACATGAACATGCAGCTGGATTTTCGGTCTAAAAAGGGATCAAGGGCCTGATTGACATCCCCGCATATTATCAAATTAATGAAGTTATTTTTAAGTATCATTTGTTTGATTGCGGTCCAGAAGGAAGGATCTGGTAGCGTGGGGCCATAAACGTTAAGGGTAGATACTTGTGTAGAATCAATTAATAATTTTACCCAGACCCATCTGCCATTTGTATCAACATCTTGATCTATGATTTTGCAGGGTTGTTTTTTACTAATTAGTAAAGCCACTCCATTTTTCTTGGAGATAGCAGGACTGGAAATAACCTCCTTAACCCAGAGAGATTTAAGTTTCATAGATTCCTTGTTAGATAAGTGTGTTTCTTGTAGGCAAGCTACCATTGGCTTGAATTTGTTTAAATGAGATATTACTTTGCACCTTTTGATAGGATTTTTACATCCTTTAATATTCCAGGTTATGCACTTGAAGGTCATCTGGTCGGATATGTAATGATAAACAAGCAACCTATGACTGCAGTATGATAATAGCATCAGATTCTTAGTAGTGTAAATAAAAACGTGTATACCCAAACAGTGAAACATAAGGATAGAACATTGAGGGTCAGGAAGGGGAGAAAGGGGTTTGATCATATTTGGGAAGAATACAGATACAGTAATACAAAAGGTTATAGAGATCAAACAGGAGATGGGAGAAGGATTCAGGATAAAAGAGATATCGGGGATAGGTAACGCCAACTCGGTCACCCAAAGGAAAGGACTCCATGCAGTTTTTGAGCTACTTACCTTTCAAGATTATTTTCTTTGCCATGTTGCCGTTCATGCGTATTCTTTTTTGGAAATAAAGCCCAATGAAAGATGGCTTCCATGGAAAATAGGAAAGGAGCTAAAAAAGGAGATCCTTTTCTATTTCCATGACTGCTGACACGAAGCAGCATGGGAGCAAAGCCAGACAGGGATGGAGAAAAACAAAAGTGTGGTATTGTAGGGCATAGGGTGAACTAGTGGAGGGTGGAGGCTGAGAGCAGAGGTAAGGCACCGCGAAACAGATTGGAGGGGTGACTGCGACTGTCCCAGTAGAGCCAACTCAGACCTTCATCCTTCCAAGATTGATACATTGAATACCACTAAATTCAGCAATAGCAACAGCTGCCATTACACAGGGAATTCTAAACCTCCTACCGTGTACGTGTGACACATGGTAGGCTTATTTATTTTATGATGGTTTATTGATGTTTTGCATAGTGCCACCGTATAACAGAGATTGTTCTATGGCACAGGGAAACTAAAGAAAAGAACCATAATGTCCAATATGCTTTCACCACAAAGCCTATTGGACATTAACCAACAGTGTAATTCCATCATCGCTGCATAGATTGGGTGTCAGGGGGTCCCCGGAGGATGGAATCTTAGTGTATTATTGCATCATAGCTTGGGGGGCGGGGGTCATGGAGGTGAGATTCTCACACTGATGTAGGGCAAGTGTAAGCAACACAATGAGGATCTTAGACTGGTCTGGGAAGCCTGCCTTAATCAATGTGGATTTTAGGGATCCACTGAACCTCTATCAGTTTAAGCATGCCACCATTATAGAGCTGTTGAACGCAAGCAAATGCGCTAAAGAATTTGGTTTGCAAAGATCCACTTCTTTGCTAAACGTGATTTCTTTTAAAATACATGACTGGCAGATTCATAGGTGAAATAATACGTGAATCACCATCACATTGGTTTGCACACTACTGGCTGCCTGTAGCGGCCAGAGTCCAATTCAAAATAAACACCTTGATGCATAAGTGCGCTTTCGCTCCAGTAACACTCACAGCCTGGTGTGTCTGCATATTAAGCGGTGAGAGGCAAGATCCGTCCCTTCTCTGCTCAGGCAGCACAAGGAAAAATAATGTACAATGAAAAGATTTACACATTTAGATACAAAGCATCCAGACCAAAAAAAAACAATTGGACAATTGGAACTCACTTTCTTTGGATCTGCGGCAGGAAAGACATCTCCCCACTTTTAAGAGGCGATTGAAGACTCACTTTTTCGAGCAATCTCTTATCCCTCTGACCGCCCGATCCCTCTTGTCTCCTTCTTGTTGTCTTGTGTATTTGTGCGCCCTGATTCCTGCGGGCTTTGGCGCATTACAAATAAATAAATAAATGAATAACAAAACTCAGTGATGTCCTACCCAAGGTCTTCCATGTTAAAAACATCAAATGATGGAGATTACAGTATTACTTTTGTGCAGAAAAGAAATTTCAAATATTCTTGTGGTGCTGGAACAGGAAATGGGGACGGTGGGAAGCAGTCTAAGAGTTAAGGGGGGGCATATGGTGCCTGTGCAGGGGGAGTGCAGGTTTGAACTCCCAAATGTGACCCGCAGAAAATGGGCGTGTCACCAAACGTTAGGCTCTGTGGCGTTACTTTTTCGTAAGTTCATCCAGATCTAGATAACCGATACTACAGAGTAAGTGGTCATGTGACACAGCAACAATAGGTTTTATTATGACCCAACGTGGCAGTGCTCATTTAACCTTTTAGCTGCTGGTGTCACAGGGATCCAAGTTGTTGGTGGTTAAGCCAAACGTTACAGATCGAATTATCACATGCCCCCGCCCCTGAAATTGGATTTGCCCAAAATGATCGAAATCATATTTACCTACCCCACCAAAAGACCGAATATACATATTACAAAATGTTCGAACTACCAAAAGTTCAAAAATGTTGTGATATGTATATTAGGTCTTTTGGTGTGATCGTTAAAAAAAAAAGAAAAACAAAGGCTTTGGGGCTGTCCCCAGCAACACCCCGGTCACTATAGTATGCATATATTATGGAAGTGAAAGGGAACGAGCATCGCAGGTACACAGCGTGTCGTGATGAAAGGTAAGTAAGGGTGTGTTAGGGGTGTGGGCGGGTGTGGGGGTGTGGGCAGGGGTTAGTGTTGGTATGTATTTGGGGTGGTTTTACCACGGATGTCTGCATGAGAAATGTACAAACATTTATGTATAACGTACATTTCTCATGCAGTCATTTCCATTGCGGACATTTCAGCCACGGTAAAACAACCCTAAAACCTGCAATTAGGACTAATGCAACGACCTAAGAGCAAAATCCGCTAGGGCGCTGACAGAGTCTCAGAGGGATCCCAGGAGGTTGAGCGGCTGACTCGGGCCTTCTGAGATGCATACATTTAGCCTGTGGATAACCCACATATTTTACCCTTGGGTGGATAACTACACAAGAAAACCTCCTGGGTGCTATGGTGTGATATTTCACACAGCAGCAAAATGGATCTTAAAAAGGTGACTTGGCGGCCATCAATCATAAGTAGTGATAACTTAATTCCACAGTCACGTGTCAACATTCAAACCTGTGCATTGCGGCTTGTGTGCACCTTTCTGCAGCAGATGCATTAACCCACAGAGCGATTCATCCATAAATTCACCCATCCATCCACCCATCTAGCCAAACATCGATCCATCTACCTAACCACCTAATTTCCGCTCCACCCAACCAAAGTAATCAATCTTTCCACTCAACTCACACATCAATCCTCCCATCCCACTCCCCTATCAATCCATACCTTCGCTATGCAGCGTGTGTACTTCATATTCACCCATCCCTCAACCATTCACCCTCTATCTACTCATATTTATTTATTTTATTTATTTATTTTTACATTTTTATAGTGCACAAACAGCTCTTAGGCATCGAGGCGCTGTTACTTGTGGGGTACTTAGTTACAGGGTACGTACAGCTGGGAAATGCATTTACATGTTGTTCATTGATACCTTAATATAGTGCTGAAAATCCCTGAGTAGCATCCAAGCACAGTACATCCATGATACGGTTAAATGTTACTGTTGCAATACCGAATGACCAGAGGAGCTTTGGGAAGTTCAGTTTACACATGTATCCCTGTAATCCCCCTGTATGTGGCTGCCAGTCCTCAGACACTTGTCACCGAGAGCCTGCAGTGGGTGATGGCTCCCATGTCAATGCAGCCTAGGGCGCCGATGGCCTTGGCCAGTGCTTCGGAAGAAGCGATGAGCCTAAATCAGCGAGCGATGAAGCTCTTCTCTTAATTGTGTTAATTACACATCGCAGTGTCAACAGCAATGTGTCCAGTGTGGCCCATTACCCCCGAAATGTTGCACCCCGCCGATGATGGCTGATCGCGTTCCTGTGCCGCGCAGCAGCCTGAAAGGCAGCCCCATTTCCCAACATATAACGAAATACGCTGCATACAAAGGGACAATATTATGCATGACACAGAAAATTATGATATTTTGCATAACACAGACAATGATCTAGATCTGATCCAGAAATATCCTCAACAAAGGAAATATTAATTGAAAAGAGATGAGACCCTGGTAAATGTGTATACATTCTTATGCTTAAATGGCTTTTATCATGCTAGCTCTGATGTCAGGGATAGCTCGTTATCACTTTCATTATTACTTTAAAGAAGCATTGGAGACTGCATCAGAGGGCTCTATTGTGTGGTAGGGGAATGCCACTCAGGTTAGATGGGATGGACCTCTAACGAGGGCGAAGGTCACTGCACAAAATAGAGCCTGGTGGGAAGGACTTTAATGCTGTTAGAGCTTGTGCGAGGAGAAACATGGCTAAGCCTCATCTCGAGCCTCCTGTGGCTGAGTTTGACTAGTGCCCAGTGTGTACATATCACAATGGAAAGCTTGGAATATAGGGCTAATCCCCCATTCCAAGTTCCTTCGCTTGGTCCTATAGCAAGGGCACCGGGCCGTCACCTCCCCATTCCAGCCCTTGGAACGGGTGTTAATGCTATTACAATCACAGTTGTTGACCAACTGCGTCCGTAAGGTTACAAAAGTGAGGGGTGGGCGAGCAGCCATTACTTCTCTCTACCAAACTTCCTGGCCTTTGCGCATACTTCCACCTACCGTCTGACTTAACGAATGCTGTTCCCTGTGCAATCTTTGTGTTTATTGTCTTCCATGTCTTTTTCCAGGGCACATCTCTTTGGTTACTATTTTCTGTAGAACAGTGTCCTTCTGGTCCCTGCCCACTCCCTAGGTCCCCCTCCCTAAATTGTGTACTGTTTTGCTTGATCTGTTTCCCTTAATCCCGCTTGTTTGTCTAGCCCCCCATCCCTCGGAACTGTGTAACTGTGTAACTGTTTGCTGTGATCTGTGTCCTTTGGCTCTCTCCCACTTCTCTAGGACTTCACTAGGACCCCCTCCTTCTGTTGGGGGTACGCGTTACTGGTTCGGTACCTGCCCCCCTTCCCTGCTTGTTCCCTTGTATGTCTCCCCAGCCCCTGCCCATCCTGCACCAGCCTGATTGCGCTCCCTCCTTCTAAAATGGTCTCTATGGTGCTCTCCGTCTCTCGGATCTTCTCTAACTGATACTCCTACCCTATCCCTCTCACTAAATCTGGAAGGAAGACGTTCAAGATGGATATCTTGGTCACCAACCCAGGCCTCCCTATCACTGATATCTACACCAGTACTTCCTCCAGACAGACTTTTACTGACATCCTCTTTGTCGTTCCCTCTCCAGACATATGGACCCCTCATATGGTCTCTGTTCTCTCTCCTTTTTCCTTCTTTCCCATTAGTGGTGGCACTAGATGGGAGGTCTTCTTGGCCCCCGTCCATTTCTCCAAGAACATCATTAATGTATATCTCAATTTCACCGTCTAGGTCCAGGGCCCTCAGCCCAATCTCCTCCTTTTTTATAGATGCTGACAGTGTCTTATCAACTTGCTCTCTTCTTCTGCTACTCCTTCCGCCACCTCTCTGGTACCCTCCTCTTCCTCTTATTCTCCCCCCTCTGCCCACCCTCGGGAGCCTCTAAAACCTCCACAGTGCATAACTCAAGCCTGTACCCCTCCATGGAAGTCTTTTAAATGTGGCAACTTGGTGCACATCGCTACTCTCAACTCTTGTTTGGCAGGCAAACACTCCTGTCACCTCCTTGAAGAATTTGACCTGGATGTCCTCACTCTCACCGAGACATGGGTTAGTGGGCAGTCACAAGTTTTGACACTCTCTCCCCCAAGGGCTAGTAGATCCTCTCCGAACCCAGAACCAACCGCCCTGTAAGTAGAGTAGCCCTGATGTTTTCTGAGTGGGTCCTTGCTTCTATCATCCCTACACAGGCCTATTCAACCTTTGAATGCCTGGTCTGCAGGCTCTCTGTTTCTCCTGGCATCTCTCTAACTGTGGCTACCATTCACAGGCCACCCGGCCAGGTCGTCCTCTTCCTCTCTGAATGGACTGACCTCTCCTCTTCTCTCCTTGTCTCTACCTCTCAATCTCTCAACCTCCCCTACTCAAAGACCTTAAAGACCTCAACATCCATCTGGATGCTTCCAATCCCCTCCTCTTCCGCAATCTCTGCAACACTCTCTCTCTCCATTCTAGCCCTACGGCCAGACACACTCAGTCGGGCACACCTTGGATGATCTCATTCTCTTCTGACATCCCCCTCTCTAACCTTCTCACCACTCCTCTCTCTTGGACCAACCACTTTCTGCTCTCCTGAAGCACTCTGTCCCTCAGGGGAAGTCTATCCCAGCACTGCCACCAACTTTGTCGGTCATCCGGCCTATGAAGTGTGAGGCATTTGACGCTACTTTCTCTCCTCCTCCTACTCTTGCGGCTGAGTCACACTCTGACACGGCCCTCTCTAGCCTGCATCTTTCTATCACTAACCCTCTTGATGTCCTTGCTCCTGTCATGAGAATCTGCCAGAAGCCTACCTCCAAGTGCAACTCTTGGTATGACTCCAACCTTGCCACTCTAAAACGCAAGTGGAAGGTGGCTGAGAGGAAGGGTAGGGCATCTGGAATATACTCTGACACATTAGCCTGTCACCTGCTCCCAAGGCAATACAGACTCTCTGTCCTGTCTATGAAGACACATCCAAGCTTGTGTCTCTGTGGCCTCTAACAACACAGCCAAATTCTTCAAAATCTGCAAGGAGCTGGCCAAAACTGTTGCCGTCTCCACCTCTCCTGTTCACTCCCAGGCCCTTTGCATGGCCCTGGCTTACAACTTCACCTCTAAAACTCAGGACATTCTGTCCTCTCTCTCCTCCCCTCTTTCCTCTTCCTCTCCCTCTACCTCTACCGCTTCTGGCCCCCTTCTGGCTGTGTCTCTCTCTCCTCCTGCTTTCGCCTCTTTTTCTGTGATCACTCCTGATGACGTTTCTAGTCCGATCTGTGAAAGTGTCATTGAAGTAGGTGCTCCCCTGCTCCTCCAGAACCTGCAAGGATGGCATCGACACTGTCGCTCTAACCTTGGCCGATTTTTGCAATCACTCTTTTGCCACTGGAACTTTCCCCTCTCTCCTTAAGCACTCCCCTGTGCACCCCCTCCTGAAGATACCTTCCGCCGATCCTTCCTAGCCAGCAAACTACCACCCAATCTCTATCACTCCTTTCCTGGACAAACTCTTGGAAAAGCTGTCCATCACCCAGCCTACTCTCCACACTGAATCTGTTGGTTGCCTCCATGACCATCAGTCTGGCTTCAGAGCACCCAGAGGCACAGAAACTGCTCTCTTGAACACCTGTGAAGATCTGCTCACTAATCTCGACTCTAGCCTTCCTTCTGTCCTCATTCTCCTTCATCTTTCCACTGCTTTAGACATGGTCAATAATGCCATCCTGATCAATCCTCTCCATGAGAACCTGGGCTTCATGGATCAGGCCCTAGCATGGTTGACCTCCTTCATCCTGGACCGTCCTTCTCAGGTACAAATGGGGTCCTTTCTCTCCACCACCTTTCTCTCCACATGTGGTGTTCCCCATGGCTCCAACCTCTCACCCTGCCTTTTCAGCGTCTACGTGGGCCTTTGGCACACCTCATTTCCACCTTCTCCTCTAACTTTCAGTGTTATGTGGATGACACTCAGCTCTCCTTTAGGCTCCCCTCTGCCTCCTCCCCTCTCTTGCTAATTCCTGACTGCCTATCTGCGATTCAGTTATGGTGCGCCTTCAATGATCTCTACCTCAATGCCAGCAAGACTGAGATCCTTCTTATTGGGACCCCTACTCCCCCTTTCCATATTTCACTCTGGATGCCTCCTTGGTCCCTCTCCCTACGCCTTCCTGTGAGGCAAAAAACTTTGAGGTCATCTTTGACTTCACTCTCTCCTTCTCTCCTCACATCACGAACATCTCTAAGAAGTCCCACTACCAGCTGCACCTCCTCAGAGGTATCCTTCCTTTTCTCACTTCCCCCAGAAGCTCAAAGTCCCAAGAGCCCTGGTTCTCTCTTGGCTGGACTACTACAATAGCCTCTATCTCAACCGGCCTTCCTCTACTCTCCACCCTCTGTAAATAAGCCAGAACAGAACTGCGAGACTTGTTGTTGGCCTTAATCCGAGGGATCGTCTCTCTCCAGCCCTGAAATCTCTCCACTGGCTCTCGGTGGCTGCAAGGATCAAGCTCAAGACCCTCTGCACTGTTCACAAGACTTTCTGGGGCCGGGGCCCGCACAACATCCAACTCTCTCTTCCTAAACATCTTCCTTCTCGTACCCTTCGCACAGCTACCTCCAACTCTCTGATGGTCATATGCTCTCCAGGCAGAGAGTGGGAGGTAGATCTCTTTCCTCTGCAGGGGCCTCCCTCTGGAATGACCTCCGTGCCCCTCTCAAACTTGAGCAAGACCACCTTAGGTTCCGGAAGCAGCTCAGGACCTTCATTTTCGCTTCTGCTTTCTCTCTTTCTCTCCCTTGCCGTCAGCTACGCTGACTAGTCGTCTGGCTACCTTCAGAATCCAATGGGCACCAGGGTCCTCGACAACCTGTAAGCACCTGCACTGCCTCCGGGCCTCGTGCACTTAGGGGTTGTATCTGTAACCCTGCAATCCCCTGCCTCCTTGCACTGCCCAGAGACCACTCTCCTGGCTGCACTTACTCAGAACAAGTTTGAGCATGGATGGAGTTTTTGAAAAGCGGAACTCCCTCTCTCCTGCGCACTCCTTGTTCGTTGGATTACTATGTCAGCCTGCAGCCTAAGTCCTGGTGTGTCAAGGAACCAATTCCAGGGTTCCTAATTGTGAAGACGGATTGTGAGGTTTGACAAACTGTGGACCTATAAGCGCTGGTTGGATTAGATAGTCCGGTGTTCGCTAGTTAAGCCACTTTGTCAGGTAATGGATGAGTCAGATTTGTTTGGTGTTGAACAAGTGATTTGTTTTATTTCCTTAGTTAAACAGCACTAATGAAATACAATCTTAAACGTAGAGGTGCCAGTTTTAACATATTGACACATTACACAGCCGACGCGCGTTTCAACCTTAATCTTTTTCAAGGCCAATTGAGTTATTTCCTGAGCTTCAAAAATGTGGGCTGGTCCTGCCCAATTAAGGGTGCCAGGTGGCTGGATAGCCGTTCTGGTCCGGTTAGGAAGAAAGGTGCACAGAGTAGCGAAGGCGATTGTATTTCATTAGTGCTGTTTAACTAAGGAAATAAAACAAATCACTTGTTCAACACCAAACAAATCTGACTCATCCATTACCTGACAAAGTGGCTTAACTAGCGAACACCGGACTATCTAATCCAACCAGCATCTATAGGTCCACAGTTTGTTAAACCCCACAATCCTACTCAGAACAATGCTGCCCTGATCGCACTTCCCCCTTTTCCTCCCCCTGGCACTTCTCCCCTCCTTCTTCCCCCTGCACTTGTACAATCTGAATGACACAAGGCATAGCAAGATTGTTTGTTTCATACTCCCTATGTTTCCCTACCTTGTCTTGTCGCACATAGAAATACTTGCGTAGAGGCGCATTCTAAATGACTCATCATATCATATATCATATTAGCACCATGGTTATAGAAGGCAGGGCTCTGTACGGAGTCCCTCTACCATGACCATGCAGACGTAAAAGAGAGACTGCTGCAGCAGCGAACAGCACTGCCACCACTGCCACAATCAGGTAAGTGTGGGTGGGAAGTGGGTATGGGTTGTTTTTTTTTTTAAAGATAGATAAGGGAGGGCACAGGGAAGATGGCGAGCTGCAGCGGGGGAGGCAGCCTCCAGGTTCTGTGGAACGTGGGCTGAGATTACAGGTTTCACACCGTGATCCGCTGAACCTGATTGGCTGCACCCCCCACTACAGGTGCTAATGGTGGTTAATGCCTCCATTCCAAGCTTGGGGATTGACTAGTAAGCTGAAAACGGTGGGAAAAACAAAGGGGAAGCATGGTTGATGGCTTCTATTGGTGGCAATAGCCTGCATTCTATAATTTCCGATTGTTTCAAGGGAAGAAAGCATGCTCTATTGTGAATTTCCTCTGAATGTTCACAGTCCCTTCCTGATAAGAAGCCCTTTCTTGTCCCTCTTCTTTGTCTTCCATGTGCACCTCTTCTAGACTTCAGGGCATAAGTGCAGGGCAAGAGTACTTATGTTTCTCTGGTGCCAGCAATTTCAGTATGGGATGCAGGCACTTCTGCACTGAAATGGGCACAGAATAACTGATGCTGCCAGTCAGTGCAAAATGTCACCTTTGCACTAGTTGGTTGGTTCAAATTGTGTTGCAAAACCTCCCTGTACGACTGGATTTTTGTAATCCTACACAAGGACAGCAGGTATGGATTTCAAAAACTGCCCTGAAAATTCATATTTAAAGATTGTGGCTTTAAATTGATTTCTGTGTTATTTCTTTACAATGGTGTTAATTGCATGGTGGGCTATGGCTCTATCTCACTATAACACTGGCAAACACATTTGTCCTACCCCTCATCAACACTAAATGCTGTTTCCCCTCCTGGTGTATTTTCCCTTCTTTTCTCCGACAATTTGCTGAATCACCCTTCTGGGAGAGGGCTCCTGGAAGGGTCGTGAATTGCATATGTTCTTTCCCTTTTCTGTGGTGGGTTGTCAGGCCGAAGAACAACGGTATGGAGGGTTTGTACAGAGCTAAACCAGAGTTTAAGATTCATTCTAAACCTTCCAGCTATCACCTCTTTCCTCTTGAAGCGTCTCTTGTGCTAGATGGAATTAGCAATAACAAATCTCAGAACAAATAACCGGACAGAATCCAATAATATGCAAAGTACTACTTTATTCTTATTTTAATAAAGCAGGGTAAACTGACACACATCAGACAGATGCTTGCACACTCACACATAAACTTGATTAGACAGGGGTCTTACACCCCAATATGCATGCACTTTAAAATACATATAGGTTAATACTTCATTGACGGTCTATTTTCTGTAAGGGCAACTCTCGAACTACCTCTAAATACATATAATATTGATTATAGCAGACACAATGGCAGTGGGCTGGTCTATGTAACATTTAATGGCAGATTGCCCCAAAGACCCACTGATTGGTTGGCATTCTCACCCAACCTTGGAGCTTCGACTCGGCTAGCAGCACGTAAGCAAAATGAATCCCAGGTGCTTGGATCACGTCAGATTACTCCCCACTCTCCCAATTAGTCCATCATCTCTCATCAGACCGTCCATGAGACAAAGTTTCCTGTCTGTAGTTGACCTTGAAGTCTGTTCTCATTTCTAGGACATTTATGGGAGTGAAAGCGCATCCCTATCTTCATTGAGGCTTAATAAATAGCCCATGTTTTCGACTTCTGAGTCACATGTGAAGAGACCACGAATTTGTCCATTTCAGCCTCTTATTTACTGTTATTTGATTCAATTATACTGGGTCTTGTTGCTCCTCTTGGCCTCTAGAGAGTTGCTCACTCTACCTTACATAGACTTTATACACTTTTAATTGCCCAATACTTGGCTCTTGCAGATGCTTTCTTCTCTTTTAATCTTAGAAAAATATGTAGCATGTGCATGACTCATCAGGCTGCATCCCTTTGTGCTTTGCAGCTATTCATTAAAAATAGCCTTGTTGATTCCAAGCCAACATAGGCCCCTGTTGTTTTACACACAAAGCCGTTCTTCCAGCATCTGCTAACTCTCCATCCCTGATTGGCTCCTGAGGTGGTTGAATTGAATATTTACACAAGCCGGAGTCCATTTTCCAATAATGGCCGTCCTTGCTACATTATATATTCCTCTATAGCTAGCTTCTATTTATCTTTTCTACCTTGTGTTACTGCATATTTACACATATTGTCAAATAAGATACATTGGGACTCATTACGAGCTTGCCGGTTCGGATACAATGGTCCCGGTAAGCTTGCCGGTACCATTGTATCCGGACCGGCAAACTCAGAGTTGTGCTCGCGGGTGCCTTTCATTCTGCCAGGTCTGACCTGGCGGAATGAAAGCCACCCGCGAGCACAGCATTTTGAATGCACAGCCACCGTTGATAACAGTGCCTGTGCATCCGGCTTCCCCATTGAGCCCTGTGGGGCTCAAATGGGAATGGGAAAGAATTTTTTCGGGCGCCCTGGAATGGGCCGTAATGACCCGGTAATTGCCCATTCTTCAGCGCCAGAAAAATGCAACTCCTGTTTTACAGGCACAGCTACCGCCAGGGTTGTAATGAGGCCCATTGTCTTCTTTTGCATTCATGATCACTTTATCGTTTGATATCTGTTTCTCTTGTCACTTCAGTTACATCGTCACTCTTAAGTATTTTCGTATTGTTTCAGCATGCCTTCATATATCTTTATGACATAAATTTACCCACGTCAGATTTCACTCAACTCTCCATGATATCCAATGGTGCGTGTTGACATCTTTCCATACGACACTCTTCCACACTTTCAGTGCAAGGGTACATTCGGTACGGCTGTCTAAGTGCATATCTTCTCTCATACACTCGATGTGGTATAGGCATAATGCATGGGGTCCACATATAGCCCTTCTCCTGCTGCTCCAGTATGGTGGCCGTGAGGGGCAGAAGCCAGGGAAAATGCATCCATATGCTCCTATACACCTCTTTGTTTTGTCTAGTCAACCCAACTGGTATGGGTATGCCCAGATGTGGGTCAAGAGTCTGCTGGGCCTAGAGACACAATCAATATCTCACTAATGAGGCCCATAGCGGGGTTGCTTGTCATCTAGTTCAGGCAGCTTGGGCTGGATTGCCCCTTTCAGGGTAGGATCAAGCCTGATTTGCATATGTTATTTCCCCTTCCTGTAATGGCTTGGCAGTCTGAAGAACGATGCTCTGGAGGGTTGCCCAGAGCAATGCCAGAAGTTAGGATTCATTCCAATCCGTTCAGCCACCACTCTCTTCGGAGAGGTTGTGTCCAGGAATTGCTCCACTGCTGGCATGGCGTATGGACTCAAGATGGACCTGATGAGTCCCAAAAAGGCCGAACCATGCCTGGAGTTGCATATGTTGCCAAACAGAGGACAGCACCAACAGTTCAGGCTGCACTGTTTCCTTTTGGGCAGTGGAACGACTGACTTGCATATGTTGGTTCCTCCTTTGTAATAGCAAAGATGAGCTAAAAACAAGGTGAAGGAAAGCGACACATTAATTACGAAGGGTTTGCTCAAACATTTACACCCTTCACTCTTTGTTGGTTTTTTCAGGGAATATTCATCTCAGGGACATATGTTATTCTCACAAGGAACCCAAAACATTGATTATACATGAATGGCGTGTGCCCACTTTTACAATTTGAAGCGAGAATGGAATCGGGCACATTTGGTTAAGGAGGCAAGCCTAAGGATGACAGCGAAAAAGAACAGGGGAGCATAGGAGAACAAGGCAACAAATAGGCAAGGTGTGTTGCTGTACCCCGGCGGCATGGTGACAAAATACCATCAATTCACTATATTATTGCAAGATGCATCTCTGATGTTGGGAAGATGTGGTCCTGCAGCAGATAGCTTAGATTAAAAACACCATTGTACAAGTAACTGCACACGTAAGCCATGATCCAGCCATATTTTTACACAATCCTAACTCACAAAGGAATGCCCTGCAATTGTGTACCCCACAACATGCAGTCACTTAAACTAGCCACTGGCTAATGTAAGTGATTTGTGAATTACGTAAAAGGGATACGCCTCTGATCCCTGTGATCCCTGATTTGTTGTCCCACCCACTGAAACCATAGGACAGGGTTTGAAATTGCTTGGAGCTATTTAGCTCATTTTCGTTGCCTGGAAGAGCCTGGTAACCTGACACCAATAACTAGCAGGAGCTATTATTGACTCCCAAGGCCAACTGGTGCCGTATAAATGTATTATTATTATTATTATTATTATTATTATTATTATTATTATTATTATTATTATTATCGTATTTATTGAGTGTGAACCTAGTATCTGGAAGCAATTAAGTGCTTTACAATCATAGAGGGAAGAACAAGGTTAGGGAGCAGAGAAACAAGAGAGTGGGGATCTAACAACAGGGGAGGCAGAGAAAATGTCAGCAATGGATTTACAAGGAACCAGGGTAGAAACAGCGGGGATCAGATCACCCAGTCAACCTATGTAGGTGCCATTATTTCTGTGTGCATGGTCTTGTGTATAAAGGAGCATTAGGGCACACCTATGAAGCAAAATGTTTTTTATATAATGTAAACATGTTGTAGTTCCGGTCTCAGGTGGAAGTCAGATGTGTGGCATGTTAGGGTCTTGCTCCGAACTGTGTTTATCTCCTGAACAGCAAACTTTTATTTCAATCCATGTGAGGTGATGAAAAATATATGTGCGGAAGCTACTCTACTGTAGTGTGCCTCGCTGTGCAGCGAGAGGTGCCTGAAGTCACCTGCAAGTGTCTGTTATTTCCCACAGCTGTGCCCTCTTAGCCAATGAATATAAAGGAGCAAGTCAATGGCCCTAATTACAAGTTTGCCAGTACTCCGCCGGTATTACCAGCAGGATACTGGCATACTGCTATTACCATCTCCGCAGCCTGATATCCCAGTATTACCGGGATATTGCGGGCGGAGGAGACGCTGGTAAGTTCCTATTACCATGAGGACCCACAGGACTCCATGGGATGGAATTTCCGGAATCACCAGCACCGGTAGTAATGGTGCCGGTGATTGCCAGTAGGGGCCTGCCGGGAGATCCGTGGCCCCCACCGGCAAAATTGAAGTGTGTCGGTCCAGAAAAAAAGGTGGCACCTGAATCACCAGCATTTTTTACAGACCGGCACACTCGTAATGAGGCCAAATACCTATCATCTTTATGGGTCCGGCTGCACATCAATGCACGAGTATGCTTGGTGCTTAAATTGGTGTTCAGTAGGAACCTACAAAATTTTTGCAGCACTCCCAAACTTTCACACTTTTAACGAGTTCCGAATTTGGGCTAAAATGATGGTCTTGAACATAGAAATTCTGACTAGAGACCACTGTTTTTCTGGGGCTTAACAAGGTCCTCCAGGAGACCCCGGTTCCAGCAGTGAACATGGCAGCCCCCCTCCCGCTGGTGCTGTCCAAGCATCTCTATAGTGCAAGTTGAGAAATGCCAAAGGACATCAAATATAGCATTCATTCTGTAGAGTATCAGACAGCAAATATAGTATTCATTCTGTACAGTATCCGAGAAACCAAAGCTCATGTTTCTCTAGGCAAATAACATATGTGTGTACATGACCAAATCAACACGAGCTGCCATTCCTGTCATTACACAGACGCCTAGTATCTTGAACAAAAACAAAATGCACACATTGCTATGGCCTGCATTGGTCTTGGGCAATGAATGAAGGAATATCTGAGTCCATGAATTCATTAACTCGTTAGGTATAAAGGATTTTATTGCAAGGACTTAAAAAATCGCCAATACAATATAACAAATGCAAAAATTAAATTTCTCAATAATTGAAAATACTTTATTTAGCCACATTTTAAAACATGCATTCCACTGTATATCAGAGTAAAACTAAGTTTTTTTTAACACACATTATAAATATACCAGAGCAAATAGTTTGACTCTTGCTGACAGTGAAAAAAGACATAACCTTTTTCCCAGAATTAGGGTTAAGATAATGGCAACGAAGCATAATTTGGATCAATTAAATTACTTTATAATTTAAAGCCTCTAGCATATGGAGGAGGGTGAGTCAGCCACATATTTGTGACAATTAAAGTATAAAGAAATTAAAAAAGACCTAAAACAGTGCATTCTTTAGTGGGATAGTTAGTTCATCTGAAAGGTGTGCATGACTGTAAAGTAAGTATTCATTTTAAAACTGGAAAGGAAGGGATTGCTGAAAATGTGTACAAAAAAGTAGCAGCATGGAAATGGCAGAATTGAAGAACGAGAAATCAGTGCCATATGCTGCTGGTTCTTTGTACAAATTAAACCGGTGCCTGCTGACAAGAAACAGCTCACAGCTCGAGCGGGCAGTAGCAACTAGAAAATGTGAACTTACACAATGAAGCGCGTGTTTGTGAAATAAAATCTAAAATATACTACTTGCAAGAAATTATTCTAGTATTCAGTCCACCGGTAGTGGTCCTCCGAGCCCTGGCTTGCTGTCTATGGAGCTAAGCTCAGCAGCTGGGCCACGAGGACCTGCTACTATGCTACTGTGACTGTGTGATCGAATTTGTCAGGAATTGGAGGCTGTGGAAGCGCTGGAAGCTTTGATCACGCTCCAGTCCTCACCCAAGATGGCCGCCGATCGATCACTCTCCAGTCCTCACCCAAGATGGCCGCCGATCTCACCCAAGATGGCCGCTGATCGATCACGCTCCAGTCCTCACCCAAGATGGCCGCCGACCCTTTATAGGCTGACTCCTCCCACAAACCGACGCGTTGTATCTGTTTACCAGCGCTCGGTTCGTGTGGAGATTCTCTCGTGAAATTCATCCGTTCCGGCTTCCTATTTTCGCCTACTGAGTGATTCCCTTCTGTATTCCTCAGCCCAAAGTCTACTGCACTATACGCGGTATCGGCTTGCTTTGGGCCGTGCCGTGCTTACTTACTCTTGCCTTTATTCTTTGAGCACTTTTGGTCTTTTCATTTCTTGTAGGTACCGGGGGTATATTGCTACCGGTGCCGTCACTCTGTTTTTGCGAGCTAGCCTTGCTCACTGGGACCTTAAGGAGCATTTCTAAACTGGTGAGTGGGTTTCTTTCTATACTTCTTCCTTCTTCCTAATGGTTCGTCTTCGCGGTCTGCTTTGTATGGGTTCTTTCATTCTTTACCTACTTATCCTTTCTAATACTTTTCTCTGTCATTCTGTTTAGTCTTAACCACTGGTTCTAGTAGCTTCTTATATCTCCTGTTCTATTATTCCACTTCTCCTGGATACACTGAGCATTCATCAGCGGGGGAGTTTGTTCTCAAGTCTAACGGACTTCCTTGCCTGCTGCAAATGGAACTTTCATAATTGGAAGAGAGGAGTTCTAATTGCCACCCAGCAGAACCCAATTGGGAACAGGGTTTTTTCTGCCTTAGTGCTTTTTCCCTGAATCTAGGACTGGCCCCCTGGGGATCCCCGCGGTCAGGGATTATCTCTGCCAAGGTGGCCTCCGGAGGGGACAGACCCTATCTGTACGATAAAAAGGCCCGAGCACCAAAGGACAAGACTCCCACAAGGAAGAGGGATCAGAAGAGATCAGAGGCTACTCTTACAGAACCCATTCCGGAAGAAACAGGTGAGGAGTTGGGGGAGGAAGCCTCGGTATCTGACAGAATTGACCTGATCTGATGATCTCTTCTCTAGGAGCAAATCTGCAGCACCACTCAGGCTCCTAATTAAAAACAAACATGGCAATATCAATAAAGTAACACTTTTGCTAGAGGCACCAGGTGCGGTGTATCTGCGGTTTGCTTTCCTGTGCATGTGAGGCTGCACACCCGGGATGCTGCAAAGAAATATTGCCGTATGGCCTTGCTATGCCTTGCTATACCATGAGCATGTGCTGGGCGACCAGGACTGGGCCCGCCTCCCCGGAAGCAGTGCAGCTGAATTAGTTGCACACAAATTAATGGATGACTTTTGAAATTCTGACATCACCTTTTGGCATGCGTCTAGCTCAAGCTGACACATAACATGTAGAAATTTGGTGATAGAGTTAATCTTTGCCATTAACTATTAACTCTGCTTACAACATTTTTTTCTGTAATTTAGAATCCAAACTAGGTTATTTTGTGAGACGCATTTAATCAGCAAAGTAAAAATGCATACGTTTAGTCCTGGAGGATTTGAATTAAAAGGTAAAACCTTAATTTGAAAAGGGAGAGCACAGGGAAGTCAGAGCCACCATCCACTTAGGCCTCTGAGGACAATACTTTTCAAGATGATGGGTTTCATTATGAGAATGCTGGTGTGGTAATAACGGTGGCAGTAATCTACCGGCACCGTTATTACCGGACTGGTACATTTCATGTTCTGCGGGCGGGTGCCGTCCCGCCCACCAGGTCTGACCTGGCGGGCGGAACGGCACCCGCCCGCAGACTTTCATGGAAAACTGGCACCGGTGTTTCCATCATCCCCATTCCCATCAATGGGAATGGGGAGTGACATTTTACAGCGCCTGGCTTCACGGACCGCTGGGGCTGTAATGTACAACTCCAGTGGCAGCCTGCCGTCTTTACCGGCACGGCTACCACCAGGTTTGTAATGAGGACCACTGTAGCTTACAAGGCCGCAGTCTGAATGGAATAATAATTATCACACTAGAAAAGCTTTCTTTTCTCTCCACTGAGGAAGAAAATGTGACCTTGGAGCATTACATTTCACAAGCCCCTTTGCTGGACACAAGAAAGCTTTTGTGCTGGACAGAAAATCTTACATTTCCTACAAGTACTGTATTGCATTGGATTGTAGTAGTCATTTATATAGCGCCTTTTCCTATTTGTATGGCCTCAAAGTGCTTTGTGCTAACAACGCCATCGGGGACCGAAGTCCAGGTATGGGAATGTTCTAAGAGCTGGCTTAAGATGCGTGTGCGCATTTGGCCAAGATTAGGACTGGCTAGGATGAGGATCCAGTAAGCAACACGAGAGGTCAGGCATGTGGGCAGGTGCTGTGGGAGGTCACGACAGAGTGCTATTGCAGGAGACTCGATATGTACCCAGCTAGTCTGAATTTGTCGTAGGTTGTCGCTGTATAGTAATGGAAGAGGTGTTGAAGCAGGTCTAGTTTTTCAGTGCCAAGTGGTTAAGTGACCAGCTAGACTGAATTTGTCAAAGTTGTAGCTGCATTCTAGAGTGCGTGGATGGATAGATGTGCAGGTGGGAGATGTCCACTGAAGCGGTGTGTTTATACATACTGGTGTTGCTGTGTCATCCGATCTTCTTTGGGGAAGCCAGCTACCTTCATAGAATTTTCTAGGCATTATGGGCAGGCTACCAAGTGAAATAGACTGGTTGTCCTAGAATATCTAGGTGGGACAGACAGAACACCATAGAATCTAAGCTAAGAGCATCCCCTCTCCTACCCCCAAAATCAACCTCCGAGCATCACATTTCCTATCCCCAAAATCAAGTCTCATTTCCTACTCAAACCCCCTACCTGCGTCATTTTTTCTACCCCCAAAACCATCACCATTCTCACCCACAAAAATCCATCAAAGTGCATCACATTTCCAACCCCCACATTCCAACTAGGCGCACAGCATTTCCTTCCACCAGCAAACCCTCTAATCAAGCCTTTTGAGAGCTTTGGTAAGCCCCTTCGGTGTTTGATATGAGAGGGATACCAATACTGTTCCTCTGGTGTATTTATTTATTTATTTGGATTTGTAAAGCGTCCAGCGGCCCAGAGGCATCGTGGTGCTGTTACAGGATATGCAATTGGTGCATGTTATGCAGATTATACAGGATATACATTCGGTGCAGGTTATAACATTGTTGCAGGAGTGGATGTATAGAGAAGTATATGACATTGTAGAGAAGGTGTTATGGGTTACAGAGGGAAAGCGTTAGAGATAATGCATGACATGAGGTGGTCTAGTTGAACAGCTTTGCTTTTAGAGCATTCCTAAAGGTTGTCAGGAATTCTTCTTTTCTTAGACTGAGTGGGAGTGAGTTCCAAGCTTTAGGGGCTAGAACCTCGAAGCTAGAGCCGCCTGCTTTAGCTCTGTTGAATGCAGGGACTGAGAGTTGGTGTGAATATTGGTCACATTTCAGTCTGTGGGCTGGTGATTGGTGTATTATTTCCACTAGGTAAGCTGGGGCAGACTGGGCGATGTGCTCTCTCTTGGGTATACTGAGTGCGGCTCTGAGGGCACTGTTTTGTGCGATTTGTAATCTGTTGATGTTATTATTGGAGTTGCCTAGAAGTAGAATGTTGCAGTAGTCAGGTTTTGCACAAGATGTGGCCCTTGCGATGTTGAGGCAATTTTTATGAGATAGGTATGGTCTCACAGCGTTTATGATTTTTGATGTGAGCGCAGCCGCTGATGAGATGGCATTGACTTGCCTGTCCATTGATAGGGTGGAGTCCAGATAGACTCCGAGTGTTTTGACTGAGTCTGAGGTTTTAATGATGGTGTCCTCGTTGCTGAAAGAACTATAGTTGTCGTCGTTTTTTTAAGGCTTCTTTGGGGCCTACTAGCAGTATTTTGTTTTTTTCCCCATTTAGGCATAGACCATTTGCCGCCATCCAAGCCTGGCTACGTGCATATGTGTCTTGGAGTGTCTTGAGGTCTTGCTCATAGTTACCTGTTAGAGTTAGGAGAATTTGGGTGTCATCGGCATAGTTTGTAAAGGCTATGCCGAAGTTTTCTAGGTCACTGAATAATGGGAGGGTGAAGAGGTTGTAGAGGGTGGGGGAGGTGCATGAGCCTTGTGGGACTCCGCAGCTGATAGGTGATGGCTGGGCGGATGCCTGGTCTGAGAAGACTCTCATGTATAGCTGAGGTGAGTGTAAAGACGGGACCCTGTGCATATTTCATGACCTGACTGGCTGTCCAGTGACTTATTTTTAGTGGGAAGGTACAAGCTACCATCAGACTGTCAAGTGTTGTATACCAGTATCTTGAGCGTAGCAGTCAGAGTGAAGGAGGCCCGCGGGGTGGTGTGTGATTGTGTGCAAGGAGTGGTTGAGTATAGCAATGATTGCGGGCCACTGCGACAATGGCCGGCACCCGCCTGTGGATTGTATATGAGAGGTTTTTCGGTGATTGATGTGTGAAGGGCCGGCCACAACATCAGTGTATGAGAAAGTACAGTGCAAATAAATATTGTTTTGCTCTTCCTGACCTCTGTTAGGTTAGTAAATGTTAATTCCCAGTAGACTAGAACTATCAATCAACAACACCCGCCCTTTACATACATCCTTACCAGACCTCTAAAATTGACATCATTAAAACCACCTGGCTCCAGGACATCCAAAAACAGGAGATTTGGTGTTGTAAAATTCAACAAACAAGCCTCTACCCTTTGGAATACAGTGATACTCCACTTCAGGCTTGAAGAAGACTTTCTCTGCTTCATCAAACGCATAAATACACATCTCTTTCAGAAGGCTGTTACCCTGCAGACAATGAAGCTTGTCCTTCCACTCATCACCACCAAATTCCACAAGAACATCTGACCACAGTGTAATGCAATAGCACACCAGAGATCAACAACGGAGGCATAGACAAATGGAAACAGGAAGAGACTTGCTCATCCCGGTGGGACCACCATTACCTATTCAACATTTGGTCCCTTCTGATATCCCCCTTTGCACTCAGAAGTGGCTAAATTGTGGTGTGAGTGTGACAGACAATCCCTAAATTTGTCAATGGGTTGGATACAAATCGAACACTCTTGGAGTGGCAGCCTCCTTTGCCAAGCAGAGGATTTTGCAAATAGTTCTTGTGGCTACTTAAAGGACACTCAAGGCAAGTCTTGCCCCCCCCAGCTTTTTGACTGGGATATTAGCCTATGTGATGCGTCCCTGTGTCCTGCATCCATTTTGTTTATTGAAAGTGCCAGGTACCATCACTCAGGAAAGGATTGGCTCTTATCGCCTTGGATCGAACGTCCCTCAATTGACTTGCATCACTTTGGATCCATAGCCCTTCTGGTTGGGAGAATGTGAAAATGTCAAGAGTCAAAGTCATGGGCTATTGTTCAATGATTCTTCTTCTCAAGAAGATTGGCATCTTGAGGTCAGCGGTTTGAAGAATTGACCAGGAAAAGAGAGGGGAACAAGCTTATGCGCCACCATCTTGGTACATAAGGCAAATCCAGTTAGGGAGAGTAATTTTGAGCAACAGAACCTGATCTGTGGTGGCCAGGTGAGTGCTGATCTGATAATTAGATTTATGAGTTTTCAAGCAGAAATGTGTCATGCCCCAGTTTCTTTTTTTTAACATTTGTTTATTAATTTTGTTTCCCAATGTATCAACACATACAATCAACAACCCGTAACCCACCTCCATCCTCCCATTCCACTGCAGACATACATGGTCATACAGTACAGTAACAATCATGAATCAAATTACAAAATTACACATCTGTCTATGTGAAATGTCCGATGTATCTCATTCCTTATGTAAGGGGTTTAGGGTTCATTGTTTCTGTTGTTGTCGGCTCCCTGCACAGGAGCAGCCTGCTCGTCCTCCATAGAAGCCATGTAACTACAAAAGGGGTGCCAATAGTCCAATAGTCTACTCCATGCAGGTAAGGTGGAGGCATATAGAGTTTCCCTCTGTTCGCACATGGACATATAGGCCAGCCATTCCCGAAACACTGGAGACCTAGATTTCACCCAGGAGTTTGCTATTAACGACCTGGCAACAAATGATGCCATGCCTGCTAGTCTTTTCTCAACCTTAGCCATCATGGCTAACATCCAATGCTCCGGGGAGTATTGGCAGGAGGAAATAACCATGGTGGACATAGCTGTTTCAATCGGTGTCCACAACAGTTGCAGCTTGGGACAGGACTATGAGACATGCAGAAAGTCAACACTTTCCAGAGTACATTTGGATCAGATGGATGACCTGTCCGGATAAAATTTGTGTAGTTTCATAGGAGAGTAGTATACCAGGTGAAGGAATTTAAAGTGAATTAAGCATAGCTAGTTATTCAGGGAAAGCTATTTCGTTTGTGAGCAGACTTGTTTCCATTGATTATCAGTTACGGTTCTTCCGAGTGCAGATTCCCATCTGAGGCGGGGTGTGGTGTTATGAGCGATCCGCTGTGCTCTAAGGCCCTTATATATGACAGAAACCAGTAATTTCGTAGGTACTGCAGAGGTGAGATATTGTAACACCAGGGATGTCACTGGGGCCTGTGGGTATTCTGGACACATGGTCCTAATCACATTCCGTAAACTGAAGTACAAGAACATTGTTACCGTTTTCTATTTCAAGTTAGGGTGTTTCAAATATAGCAACATGTTGTCTGCGTATAGCAACACAATAGAGACGCGAGAGTGCACTCTGACACCTCGATGGATGTGATATTCCCTTAGGCAGCAAGCAAGGGGTGAGGGGCAATCAGGTCAATGTATTCTTTATATAGTTCTGCTGTAAGCCCGTCCACACCCGGTGCATTACCATTAGGGAGAGAGATAACAGTAGTGTACATTTCTTCTACTGAGGGGGGAACATGCAGTTGTTCCCCCGCAATCGGGTCTAACTATTCCAGGGCCACCTGATCCAGATGCTGTGATATAGTGTCATGTCCAACCTGTAGTTGTGATGTGTACAATTGCTCATATTATTGTTTGAATATTTTGTTAATCCCCAGTGTATCTTTACTGATGACCCCGTCAGGGTTTTCAATCTCCACTATGTCTGCGTGTAGGACTTCCTGCCTGATCGCCCATGGCAGAGTGCGGCTGGTGCGGTCCCCTTTCCTATATGCCATTGCTCTAATGGGTTCTCCCAGAAATCCCTCCTCCCAGTCGATAAGATGTCATAACTTTACACGTTGTACCCTAAAAGATTCTCGAATCAAGGGGGAGTCCTGGGTCCCCTGTTGTACCTCCAGCTACTTGATTTGCTGTTCAGATCCTGAAATAGATCCCAGAATAGCTTTACTGCCCTCGCTAGGCATACAGCATCCCCTGATAAACACCTTGAAGGCTTCCCACAGCACCCTGTCATCTGGGACAGACCCCACATTGGTCTCAAAGTAGGTTGGTATGTCCTGCCTAATGTCCTCGCGGAAAAGAGTATCCTCCAATGTGTGCACCTTGAACAGCCACCGTTGGAACCTCGGCGGTTGTGGGGGACATGAAAAAAGGATCTTTATTGGGGAGTGGTCCCACAGAGACTGTGCGAGGATCTGTGCATCTGTTACAACATGAAGTAAGGCGGGAGTAACTATTACATAATCGATCCTGGAAGAACTACCATTGACCCCAGGATAAAAGGAGTATTCCCTGGTGGAGGGATGCAGGACTCAACACACATCATGTAGTGGCTTTAGGTAGCGTGGTTTGCTGTGTCCCGGATCTGTAAAGGGTCAAAGATAAGGCTATATTGAAGTAACCTTCCCACATAATCTTGTAGTCTGGGAACCTATGTAAGTGGCTACCACATTCTTGAAACAACCCAGGGAATCAGTATTCATGGCATAAATATTTATAATAAGAACCCGAAGGCCCAGCATTTCTGCAGCTAAAAGCAAGAAACGGTCCTCCACATCCCCAATCTGTTTGTGGAATTTGAATGATAGTGAGCAGTGTATATAAGTAGAAACACCCCGCGAGTGTGATGAGAATGCAGAGCCATATCTATGCACACCACAACCCGGCATGTTTGGGAGGGTTGTAGGTCAAAGGATCAAAAACAAAAGGCTTGAAACAAAGGACCAAAAAAAAGGGTCGATTTTTTTTTTTTATGTGGGTGTTCCCCCACCACCCATTTTCTTTTTATAAAAAACTTTTTATGCATACTAAACTTAAAAAATATATAAATAAATAAATTAAAAAAACCATTCAACCCTTTTTTCCGGTCCTTTTGTATTCGAACAAAAGGGCTTCGATCCTTTATTTTCGATCCTTTGACTGGACACCGTTTGGGAGTCTATTGTCCGGGGCTAAATACGTTTTCTGTAAACACATGATATTCACACCATGATCATTGGCATAATTCGCTAGAAGTCGAGTTCTTTTGTGATTGGTAAAACCCTGTAAGTTTCAAGAGAGCAGTGATATTCTATCCCCCTCCTGCACCATTAGATCCGGTAACAGAACGTACCCGCCAACTCATGTGTCCATGCATTGTGCCCTTGGATAGTCCACTGCCCCACCATAGCACAATATGTTCACTTGGCTTTAGAAGTGAGATATAGTAGAGCCAAGTATTACCACTGCAATCCAGCCCCCCTCACCATTCGAACAATACAACTCCCCCCTCTAACACCAGAAACCACAACATACTGGCATCACCCCCCATAACCATACAGTTCAAACAGCAACGGAAGTACACAACGCTCGCAGTGTCTGGGAACAGGGTGCCAGAGGCAGCCAACAGGCTCCAGGGGTAGTGGGCTTTACCCGTCATGTATTTAGCTTTGCAGCAGAAAAGCCATGATGAGGGCGCAGAACGTAAAGTCTAGTTGGTGTGCCTCAGGGTCAGAGGGGTAGTCCCTTTGTGATTTGCTTGTGAATATTGTACGGGCAATCTAGACCTGAGGAGATTGATCCGGGGATCCAGTGGAGTGGCGGCACTTCAAGAGCAAACCGTTCAGCTGCCTCAGGGGTCGTGTAGAAGAGAGCTTTCCCCATGTATCACATGAACCATGGCACGGAACAATATCGCAGAGCAGATGCCCTTCTGTCGCAGCGTGTTTTTTGCAGCTTTAAAGGTCTTTTTCTGGTCTTGGATACGTGGACTAAAGTCTGGAAACAGCCAAACCACCGCTGTGCCCCATCGTAGCTCGCCCCTCTCCCTGGCTACCCTGAGGATGACTTCTTTGTCTCAATAGGTGAAGATATGTGAAATTATGGGTCTCTCTGGTGCGGAATCAGCAGTGTGGGCCCTCAGTGTTCCTGAATGATATTAGTCACTAGCACTCTGCACTGCGGTGCACAGCCGGCGGGAGAGCGATATGCCCGCCCCCACTCCAGCAGCAGTTGCAGCGGCAAGTTCAGTCCATATATCACTGGGGCCAGCCACCCCCAGCGGGCACACGACACTACCCACCGGGTGATGTTACATTCAGAACGGTGCCGTCTGTCCCCTAGTCGCAGGCTCCATCCTAGGAAAGACGCCTGCCCCCAGATTACTCCTTCAGAGGGCAAGATATGCTCGGTCCAGATGCCAATGAATGCCGACAATGGTCGGCATCTTCTGTGCCAGTATCCATTTCATGGAACTCTTGGGTCTGTCATCCTCCTCCTATCAAAGGACTATCTATGAGCACCGACCCCAGTCGGTTTCCTCGGTGATGGTAGCTGGATCAAGGAACTCCTAGGTCCGTCAGCCTCCCCCTGTCAGAGGACTGTCACCATCTTCCCACCAAATGCCACAGGTCACACCAACGTCCCTCACTGGGACCCGCGGTCACAGATGTTGTCAGGCTTGAGTTTTCTGTGGATAGGACGCTGAGGGCATATATCCCACAAAGTCGTCCAATAATTATTTCATCAACCACTAGGAAGCCAGGATTTCAGGGAAGATATTCAAGCCCACACCGAGCACTCTCAGGTTGCGGCCATTTCTGTTGTCGCTCAACAGCAACCCCCGTCATGCCCCAGTTTCATTAGGATGTTGAGCCAAAAGATCTTCATTGACAATTGATGAATAGAACATCTACACATATAAGTAATTCTCACGAAAAGCACATTTCCAGTTTGTTAACCTATCACCACATGATTCAGGAATTAGACTGTAGAGCAAGAGAAATCCATCACTGTGTATACATTTGAGAATAATAATTGACTCAGAGAATCTTTAGGAGTCAAGCAGAGGAGGTCAAGCCTTTCTTGAACACTTTCCGAAGGTCTTCGGCATTCTCAAAGTAAACTGACCGTAAGTGATCGCAGAACCATTCAAAAGACCTCATGCACCCTCCATGAGCTGCATTCCAGAGTGTTTGGAACACACTTATGCATCATTACTGGGAGTGCCCAGTGAGCTGATTCAAAGATGTCAAGACTTCTTCAGGTACGTATTTGTATTTTATTGAATTTATATAGCCCTTTCACGAAAGAACTGCACAACAAAAGTATACAACGGTACAAAATTCAAGTGATGTAGAGGAAATTGAAGTAACCATGAACAACAGGAAAGAAATTGAGAGGAAAGAAATTGAGTTTTAAGAGGAGAGCGAAAGACAGAAAAAAAAGGAGACGCAGAGAGTTCCAGTGTTTGGAAACAAAGAGAGAAAATAAGTAAAAGCGACTATGGGCACATCGAGGCTTAGAAATAGCGAGATGAAACTAAGATTGAGAGAAGCGGGAAGGTGTATAAAGAGAGATGAGAGAAGAAAGATAATATGGAGCCAGAGCATGAAAACTTTCAAAGACAATGCACAGAAAATGAATGGAAGAAAATAAAGGGTGGAGAGAGAAGAGGAAATGGAATCGCGAGGGGAAAAGCATAAAAGGAGCCATACAGTCAAATTGTAGATAGAAATTACAGGGGGAGTTGATAAGACGGAGGTCCAACTAGAGGAGTGAAGCAATAGTCTAGACGAGAAAAACAGGAAAGTAATAACTAGTTATGCCATGCGAAAGGAGAACAAGATCCAGCTTTATACATATTATGAAGGTGAAAACAACAGGGGCTAGCGGTATTAGAGATATGAGGAGTAGAAGAAAGAATAGGGTCGAAGATGATTGCGAACAAACAAGGTGAAGGGACAAGAATAGGATGAAAAAGAATGAGCAGGAGGGGGCTAAGGAAGGGGAAGTAGAAGAACCAGGAACAAATAGAAAGAACATACTTTTGCTATCAAGAAACTTCACAGATGGGGGCACGTTTCTCTGAATTTCAAGTACATGAACGTCATGCATATACATGTGAACAATGATTTTCTGCCACAACTAGAATTGGGGAGGAATTCGATCCTAAAATAAACATTGTGGGCAAAAAACCTTTTTTGTTGACGTAGTTGGAAAGAAACAGGATACTTTGTAACTTTGTGTGCTTCCATAGTGCATCCTCACAAGTTGGGCAGAGGGGTAAAATGTACCAGTAACAATATTACTGCTGCATTTACCGCTCCACCCCATTCACGGGTATGGCCCTAAATGGACACATTCAACTCCAGCTCTGAGCTGGAGGTAAATGTGTCGGTGGTATGGGCATTTTTGGTGCTATTACCACCAGCGGTAATTATGCTAAAAGGGAAATGGGGATTTACCCCCTTACCACTACCAATGATCCAGTGCAAATTGTTCCGGACCGAGTAGCAGTAACGTTAATTGCACTGGGCAGTATCCCGGTGCAATAACTGCCAGGATACCGCCCAATGTGGGATTAGGCCCATAGTCTTGAACCTCACCCAATCACACAAGTGGGAAACAATTTGCCCATCCCTAAATAGCAATGCTAATTCAGTTGAACAGAAGTAGAGGTTCCACCACCAGTAACTGTGGAATTCCACCGGTTTATGCATTGTTGTTAGTCCTGATTCTGAAGTCCCATAGAACGCCAGGGGGGAATGGAGAACTGACCTCCTGTGTTAATTCAACTGGAGGTGATTACTCCATGCTCATGGACATAATACCTCCATACATGTCTACTTCCTTGTGTGTTTCCTCCTCATAATCTGGGGTACTGAAAAAAGAGATAATCCTGTTTTTTCTAATTCAAAACGTATGTTTACCTCCACGGTTGTTAATAGGCCCCTAGAATGCATTATTACGTTGAGGCCTGAACCATATTTTCCTGTTTTCCAATCAACCCCATAGTGTCATAGAGAGGGCGGTAGGCTTAATGGGGATGCTAAATGGTTTCTATGGATACGTTTTCGTTATTTTTGGATGTTTCTTTTTTACATTACTTCTGCTGTGATTATTTGCATCGTCTTATACCCTATTGCCACCTCCATCCTCACCTGCAGGATTTAAGCAACTGTAATTTACTGGCACTTTGGCTCACCTATTTTTATAAATAGCTTTACTTACATTACCCATAGGTGTGATGGCGCGGACAAAAACAAACAAACATAAATACATAGACGGTACATGTTATGGAGAAAACAAAGATTCCACATGGAGAGCAAACAGAATCAATGTGACAGTGACAGCCATCTCTCCAGCACAAAACCTATCAGACATTCATCAGTAACACAGTAGTTATATTGGGGGAGAGCACAAATGAACATTTCTAATGAAGGACTATAACATTTAAAGAATCAAATTGTAATTCGAGGCCCATTTGGGCAAATATTTACAGCATCTGAGAAAGGAAGGTAGGGTGCTAGTCTCCTGCTGCTGAAGGAGTTTGGTTTAAGGCCATTAAGCCACTGGTGTCTTTCCCACATGTGCCAGGTCAGTGATAGCCTCACACATGTTCATCTTTTTAGATTTGGGCAGAATGAGGATGCATACTTTTGTGAAATTGATCCTATAAAGAAACAAGCTTTCCACATGATGCACTAGTACAGCAACAGAGCAACACAGAGCAATTGACTGGCATCATGGTCCTGCTCATATTTATCTTCAGGAGCTGTGGCAGAGAGCTAAGGCTGCACCTAGGAAGATCTAAAAAGCAAGGACTGAAAGTGTTGGCTATGAAAGCACAGTGATATATGATATGATATGATATGGCATTTATAACGCGCCTATATACAAGTGTTTCAAGGCGCGACGAGGCAAGGGAAAGGGGGAACAGAGGTAAGACAGAGACAACGATCTTACTAGGCCAGGTGATATTGAGATCGTGCAAGTGCAGGGGAGGGAGGAAGGGGAAAAGTGCAGTACATAGGATAGACAGTAAATAAAAAATAAAACAATGAATAAGAGGTGCAGCCAGCTGGTGGCAGGTGCAAGGTAAGTGCAGACATCAGCTGTCGAGTGCTGGCAGGGGGCTGTAGGGATACAGAAACAGCCCCAGAGTGCAAGGGCTGTCAAAGGGCAGTGCATGTGTGCGACTGGCGGGAGGGACCTGGGCCCGAGAACAGAGGGTAGCCAGGTGACCAGTACAGTTTCAGTTTCTGCCAGGGGATCATCAGGGGAGAGGAGAAGAGAAAGCAGAAGCAAAGAGGAAGGTCTTGAGGTGCCACACTAACAATGAAATGCTTCTGTTGTCTTGGTACCCGGGCCACCTAGACTGTTTCTGCAAACAGCGCTCTGTTTTTTGCTCATGCATGTTCAGTAATATAAACTGAGTACCATTTAATCTGTCAGACTGGGTAATTGAGGCACACGAGGAAGACATGCATTGATTTTCCCAGGATCATGTATTGTAGTTGTGTGAGAAGCTAGTATTAGAACAGAAATATATGGCTTTTGCCATCAAACAGATTCTTTGCCACTGATGTATATCTTCTCCCCCTGCGGCTACGGTTCATATGTCGATTATGGACGCTTATGTCTTGTGGCACATGCGTGACCTGCCATTTGTGGGGATATATCATAACAGGCTTTGATTCAGACGTCTGTGTGTAGGTGCAGTGGGGCAGGGGAGCATCCATTCACAGGTCTCAGTACCTTTAGGGCATGCAGGCTGTGGGGACGAAGGACGTGCCAGCCACCTGACCCTCTTCCGATGTGTAAGTCTGAATTAGAGAGCTCTAACATCTACTGTCAGCTGTGTTGAAGGCCCTGGGGAAATTCTCGTGGGACCCAGGACCTCCGTAAATAAGAAGAAATTGAGACATTGAGACATCTCGGGCTCAGCTCATGCTCTGCTTGCGTGCCTCACGTGATGCCCTTTTACTGACGTCTCTTCCCCACCTTTCTCACTAGATACCATTTCCGCATGGTTTATGTGAGGTCCCTCACTCTCACTTCCATCATCAAACCCAGCTGGCCCTGGGGACAGTGTCTCATCCCTCTCTCTGATGCTCTCTCCTGACTCACGTTTCTGGCTTGCAAACTTCCGAAAGAAACAAGAGTTGCTAGTAACAGTGTCTTGTCTAATTGGAGGCTGTGACCATGGATCCTTTCACATTTACAACTTGGAACAGGTGAGGTTCAAACATCAATGATAGTTCCTCCGTGGGATGGCGAGTGTCTAGTAAGTCTGCGTCACCTAGTATCAGCAGGTGCTCACGCAATTTCCGCCACATGTTCTCATCCTCATTCACTCTCCTTCTCTCCTTCAGGACCACCTGATCATTAATTCTCCCTGGAATTCACGACTCATGGTTAGGAATGAGGTCTCGTGGACACGTTTGAAACAAAGCCTCCGCCGGGCACACGCATGTGGATCAGTGGAGTGTGCTTTGATAATCAAACAGGAATTGGTAATGCGCCCTCTTCAGGCACATGCCCTGACCATTTGCAATGTGAAATACTGTGTTCAGGGTCCTCATAAATCGTTCCACCTCTCCATTAGCTCTTGGTCATACTGGGGTGATATGCCTATGAAGGATGTCACATTATCAGTCCCTCAGTGATATACCAGAGTTATGTCATATTCTTGGAGAGCCAGGATCCATTTCTCTATCCTCGTAGGCAGGCTTTGATGATGACCCTAACAAGACTGGAAGGAGAGGCTTGTGGTCGGTGATCACTGTCACCGGCTTCCCGTACACAAACAGATGGAAATGTCTGCAGCCCCACAGTACTGCCAGTGCCTCTCATCAGTCTGAGTACCGCTGTTCAGTGGCAGACCATGCCCTGCTGGAATGCACTACTGGTTTGATCTCACCTCTCACATTCGTCTGTGTCAGCACAGCCCCTGGGCCAAACAGGATTGTATCCAATACCAGCTCCGACCTCTGGCCAGCATAAAAAATGCCATTGTGCTTTCCGCTGTTAGCACACTCTTTATCACCTCAAATGCATCTTGTTCCAATGGAGTCCACTGCCATGGACGTTCTTTTTTTTGTCAAATTTCAAAAGGGCTCAAATAGTGTAGCTAGGTTCTTAATAAACTTCCCGCAGTAGGTGACCATGCCCAGAAAACTCTATACCTCTGACAAGTTCTCCGGTGGCTTGGCACACTGGATGTCTTGTACCTACACTGAATCTGCTAAAATTCCGCCTTCTTGAAATACAAAACTGAAAAATTCTAGCCATCTTTGCAGGAACACAAAATTTCCTTTGATCAGGGTCAGGCCCAACGTCCTTATCCTCTCCAGCACTTTCTCTAGGCGTTCAAGATGTTCGGCCTCAGACTTAGCAAACACCAGAATATCGTCACTTAAGTTTATGGCCCCTTGTTTGCCAGCCAGCACCTCTCTTACCACGATCTGAAATACATTAGCGGTCTAGGATATCTCAAAACACAGACGTGTGTAGCATTAGAGACCCTTAGGGGTAGTGAATGTAGTAATATATCTGGTGGCACGGTGAAGAACCAGCTGATGATATCCTGCACGCACCTTGTAGGTCAGCTACTATCTCATAAATCGTTGATGTGATGTGTCTCTCCCTTTTTAATTCTTACAGGGTTCGGTTGTATGGGCTTGCGCACCACCCCAATCGGGGATACCCATGGGGTTGGACCTTCCACAGGCTCAATAATGTCCATTTGCACTCATTTCTCAAGCTCTTGTTCCACCTCAGGTGAAATGGGAAGAGCCTATGCATCAGAGCCACAGGCTGAACCTTCTCATCTATATGCAGATGAATGGGGTCTCCTTTCGTCATCCTGATGCCTGTCAAAACTGCGCTGAACTACTCATTTAGCGACTGGATATCCTCAATGTAGACACCAAGTGCAAAGTTTAGCAAAATGCAGCCGCCGCACAGCCCAGAACTTGGCCTTGATCTTCTCCCCCTCATGTTGGACTGTGGTAATGAACATGCCCTCTGACGGCAATGGTTTTTACCTGCAAATGTGAAAATTCACACCATTGTGGTTTGTGTAGTGCTCTATAATGGGATGCGACCATCACACTGACCAATGGTCCCATATCGATGAGGAAAGGGTGTCCATGCTTTGGATGCGCACTATGCATCTCGGGTGTGGCTTATTTTTCCTACCAAACTCTAGTTCACTGGAAATGAAGAATACCTCTTATTTATCATCATCTCTGCCCGAATGTTCTTCTTCATGCTCTGTCGGCTCTACCTGTGCAATCTTTTGCCTCCTTTTCTGAAACTTTTGTTGCGATTTTGCTTTGCCCTTCAGTTGTATTGCTGGCACTTGGGCACGACACACTCTCGCAAAATGTTTCAGGGTGCCACATTTCCCACACATGTGACCCTTTGCTGGGCAATCTCCTGAGTGTGGCAGGTCATACCCACATTGTGTGCATATGGACACAGTGTCAGCGCGACTGTGCTTTTTGAAAGGTGCCTTTTTCCTAAACGATCTGTTCATCTGTGCTTACCACACACACATTGTCAAACTGTATGGCCTTCACGGTGGCATCCATTTTGAATACCCTCAAATCCGCCAGTTTGTGAGATCACCTAGCTCTAGTATCCTTGCCAAAAGTACGCGAGGTTCTAGAAGGATCTGCCTCCTCATCTTCACTGAGAAACATCCTTGAATCAGTTGTCTGACCTCTTCCTCTTCATTCAGTAAAGCGTATGAGAATGCCAGTTGATGGAGTCTAGCATGAAAAGCATCAAGCGTCTCCTCCTCTCTCTGTTTTGCAGATCTCATAATGGAGGATAGCTCAGGGGCAACGTGCTCGCCTTGAAAGCAAGACGACACGCAGCAAGACAGGTTTGATCCCCTGGGTATTAAGCGCGTTATAAATAACCAATCATATCATATCATAGTCAATATTCACCATGGGGGTGAAATACTCCCTCAGCTCTTGCTGTGGCATAGGGCATACCAGTAGGATATAATGTCTCAGATATTTTGTGCACTGCCATACCTGCAGAGTGCAGTTGGGTTGATTTATTTGCCCTGTCATTCAACTTGCCAGTGGCATCAAAATACATCTCTAACCTTTCAATCCCCAGATTCCACCTGGGACCCAGACTTGATGGGGTGCCTAATGTCAAATTCCACCTAGGGAGCTGAAGATCCTTGCTAACTTGGTAGCCTTCCAGCCTCATGGGCAACTTCCTCCACATCAGCTATTTTCTATTTTCAAACAGTAATTGTGGAATTGTATGTTGGCCGCGTGTAGGTCGCGCTCAAGCACCACACGGAGCCGACTCACAGTGCAACCTTTCTTTATTAATACAAGGGGCAACTGCCGGCTAACTCCCCTGGCCCCTCCCTAACCCAACGTCACGTCCCTTTAACTTCCGCACACGTGAGCCTACGTTAGGCCCTGCCCACATTACGATGTGGACTCGTGGACAGTAATTGCAGAGAAAAGCATCCCCAAAACAGAATGACAGGGCCCAGACAGGCAGTCCACCCACCTGAAAGGTGTTTGTTCACCTACTACTTAGTGGAAGTGCCCATAGCTCTCAACCATTTGTCTCGCAAAGGCGGGTGAAATCACCCGATTTTGTTTCTGGCGGGTGAGACACCCATTGGAATGAATGGGCGTGCAGGAGACTTGGCGGGTGAGTCAGCCCTTTGCAAGGCGGGTGACACCCGCCAAAAGCGGGTGAGTTGAGAGCTATGAAGTGCCGCTGTCCAATGATCGTTCTGCTGGCCTCCTTGTATATCACCATCCCAGAGGCGCAGAAGCACTCCTTGTGGAGCCGCAGCCCCTCTGGGCGAGCATAAGCTTGGCCATTCCATTTCCAGACACATGGCAGCATAGGACTGTGTGCCCCTTCGATCCCGACCCACGGACGTGAAGTAGGGACAATGCACGGAAGGTACTTGTGTTACCTGTGAGCAGCTATGCCCCATCAGCAGCTGATTCGCTGCTCGTGCGAACTTCGTGCTTGTGATGGCGCCCATACGCTGCCTAACTGGAGTCTTCCTCCTTCGGGTTCCGGGGGGCGGGCAACACACATCACAAATGTGAACCCGACCTCCTCGACACCATTGTTGAAGACCCTGGAAGCATACTTGCAGGTCCCAAGCCCTTTGTAACTATGGAGACACAGAGACAATAGTGGCTGTCTCAGGCTCCGCTCCTGCACTGTTTGCGTGCCTCACGTGATACTACCCACTGTTGTAACAGCGCTGCCATCCTTAAAGAGACCACAACAAGCTGCAGCACACCTCTTAATTGAAACGCTCACTCATGGAACATCGGCCCTCTGGAACACCCATGCCTGCGTGCATCCATCAAGACGTTCGGGTGCTCCCGGGACTCAGTTCCTTCCCTGGGCTGCGGCCTGCAAAACTTTGCATGCCGTGGGGGATTGTGGGATGTGTCACTGTTTGCGAGATCTACCTGTGATAGGAAGCGATGTCACCCGGAAAGCTTGCAAACTATGCTGAAATAATAATGGTGACTTCTTTCCGGAACTATTTACTTTTCACACGCTTTTTTTAAAGAAACAAAATCCACTTTCTTAATAGTGGAAAGTTATATTTAGCTTGCTACCACGTAAAATGCATTGGCGTATCACAAAGAACACCTGTCAATATCACCTGACTGTTGCTTATGCAACCAATCATACACATACATGGATGAGTCAATCCTTCCCAGATTTGAACCTGCCCTGCGACTTACAGAATATACACAAAAGTCTAAAAGAGGTGCATTAGCCCACAGAGACTGCTTGCCATCTTTGGATCAACATGTGCTCCTGTTTAGTGACAGAATGCCAGACTGGACATAGGGAAGTGGGAAGGGAAAAGAAAGCACATTATGACAGAAAATGCTTCATAATACCGTTGCAAGCATTGGCCGGGGACTCATTCTTAACACGAGCTCTGCCTGTGCTTTGAAAGGTATACGCTCCTCTCTGCTTGTCACTTGAAGGAGATGTAGCCTAGCGGTTATGGGTTATCAGTGAGCTACTTGGCTTTGCTGTTTCACCAAGTCGTGTGATCCTTGCCCTCAGTTCACTTACCTTGCGAACGTAGGACCGTTTACAAGAATTATTTGGGCCCCTATTAATTGCTCCTTCGCTGCAGATGTTGCCTTTGCCGTGGTCGCCCCCCAAAGCCTCACATGGGCACCTTTAGTTAAACTTTAAAAAGATGACAACCTGGGAAGTGCATTTGCTGCTGTGGTGGACTGGCCTCTTGAAGTCTGGCTATACCCTTTCAGGTTGGTGATATACCCTCACCTGACATGTGGTGATCCTGACCTGATTCTAGGATGTGTTCATACGGAAACTTTGAAACAGAAAATTATGGATGTCATTTAACAATGAGCGGAGTGCAAAATGAAAAGCGTAAAAGCAAGGTGTAATGCGTTTACCCCTTCATTTTGCACTCCAGCTCCTTTGTGCGCCATGCGAAGGCGCAGCAGAGGTATACAGCAGAGTTTGTACCTCTGCTGTGCTTTCCTCTACGTCTAGCAAGAGAACCACCTTTTATGCCTGCATGAGATTTTCATGCAGCTAGCACCTGCTAATGAGTGCATTAATAAATAGGTCTGCAAAGAGTCATTTGTGGTCACGTTCACTTCTTTTACGAAGCAGAGGGCAAAACTGAAGAATAAAGTTTATTTCGCCTGGTTTTAATCTTCAGTTTTGCACTACTCTTTGTGAATGTTTAAACTTGCATGCAAGACACTCAGCAGTGCATAGTTGTATATTAAAAGTGTATTAGTGTTGAGAGAGTTATGTGAATTTGTTTTGTTCATATATAGGTTTCTTGAAGTTCTTTTGAACTATAAACAAATAAAGATATTATATTATAATTGCTAACATTGGTGGTCCCCTGCTTGCAATTAGCATTTTATCTAAAATGACCCCTAGTCTGAATCAAAAAGAAAAAACGGATTAGTGCACCTTAGCTGCAGTTAAATTTAAATTTACCAGACAATGTAGTATTGAACTTGGAAGGACCTTGACATGTTGGCACTGGTTTGGGCAAGGTCAAGAAGAAGAAGGGCAGGAATGGAATGAGGCCTAGACAGTTCCATGAGGCAACTCCATTATGGCATGTTAGGACCATTTGTTTAATTGCATACTCACATGTATTTCCAGTTTTAGCCATGTCTAGCCATGTTTAGAGCTTGATATCTGACCATATTTCCCAGCCGAATAGTCATAGTTCTAAAATGCGAGCATTGTTTGAAATGCGTTTGAATTACATTCAGGTGATGCGATGCGAGAGAGATCACAATGCACAATGAAGAACAGGGGGCTATGTTTAGTTTTGCTTTCTGGGATGCACGCCAATGCCATGGAACACTGCGAACATAACATAAACAACATCCCTGGGATCCACAACAGACTTTCTGGGAAGCGCGCCAAGTGTCTTGGTAATTGTTGACAAAATTAAAATAGCAAGTATTGAAAGAACTAGAAAGAACTAGAAAGATCTACAGCACTTCCTGTGATGCCATAGGCTGTAGCAACTCATAACTTGGTGAAAGGTTGAAATAATTCACTGATGGACTTTCTTAATGCTGACAGTAAGGGATGACCTCAGCAACATTATTCCCCTTATGCTAATTGGTAGAAGGGGACCCTGACGTCAGCAGAATTATACCACTTATGCCAATTGGTAAAAGGGGCAGTGACCTCAGCAGCATTTCAACCCTTATGCTAATTGGTAGAAAGTGACTTTGGCCTCTACAACATTTTGCCCCGTACACTGATAGGGTAAAAATGAACTAAGCAGTCTCCTGCTCCATACTCTGATAGGTAGAATGTGAGCTAAGCAGTGGGCTGTGACTATAAAAGGAGATGGATCTGGGAGAGAGAGTGGCTGTTCAGACCTGAGGCTGGAAGAAGACAAGAGGCGGACCTGAGGCTGGAAGACACCCAGAAGCAGACTACATGCTCTCTCAATGCAAACTAATGCATAGGAGAGGAGGGAATGTTCCTCCTTTTTGTTGGCTGGATTTTGAAGCCCCTTAAATTGCATTATTGGTGTTTTTCAGTCTCTGAAAGACTTTGCTATTTGCTTTTTGAACAAGACTTATTATATTTTGGGAAGAACTAATATTTTGACTGAGCTGTATGGGAAAGAACCCTACTCCAGGCTCACATTGGGAAAGAGAATAGGTATTGAGAGGTCAGATGTTTCTATGAGGTTGCCTAGCGAAAGCTGAGGAGATAGACAATACTTTTGAAGTGGTTATTATGCTTCTGAAATGAATAATTAATCTTGAGGCTGTGACAATGATAGCGGTTTACTCATAAATAATGTTTTGCATATTAAGTGTATTATATTTAGTGACAATAATAGTAACAATGTTTCTACAATATGTATTTCTCATAATTAAAAGAGTTACATGATACAGGAGAGTATAAGAGCATTCATTGGGTGTTTCATTACTGAGAATCGTAACAGAAGCGTGTGTACATATGCATCATGTGTGGGATGCCTATTTAAATGTACTGTGTGTTGCTATGTTATATGTAGTGCATGTCTTTAATACACACACTAAAGGATACGGGAAGGTATGAACAGTAGACCATCAATCAGATATAATATGACATTAGTAAGCCTCTCCTGTGCTGATGAATGAGATTAGCCGCCCACTGCAGGAGGTTGTTGTGCACTCTCTGTACTGATGCACAGTCTCATCTACATGCTCTTCCCTACCTCTATTCCTGCCACAGCCCCTGCTGGGGGTTGGGGTCTTGGGCACTCCCCTGAGGGTGGAGGGAAGGCTCTGGAGGCGCGGGGGGAGGGGGCGATAAGAATCATGTTAACAGTATTGTGGACAGAGAGAGTGAGAGAGAAAAAACCTATATTGTCCAGGGCTCCTATAGGAACCAGTCAGCAACTATTTCCACAACTGCACTAATGATCCCTACGAGGGGTGAATCCAGGTATGTAGTTGTCTGCCGTCTTGTGAAATGTCTGTCTTGGGTTGATTAAGCTATGTATAAAGTAGCACAGCCTTGCAAGACATAGGTAACTTTCTGGAGCAAAAGGATTGCATTTGGGCTAATTAGAATCACCCCATAATTTTGCAGCAATGCCTTGCTGATGTGGCTCTGAACTGGGTGTGAACATTTAGTGATGGTTATAAGGTAGCGTTGTGGCATGGTTGACTTTCCTCAAATGGATTATTCTACTTTCACATTTCAGCAGGGGGAAGGTTTTTATTTGTAATTGTTTATTGGTTAAAGTTCTTTTCAACCTTAACAATATAAACAAGAATAACCACACCAGTTTATAAAACCACACATAGTAAGACCATAACTCCTACACATACAAAAAAGAAAAAAGAAAAAGGAAAGGAAAAATGAACAAAATAGGTAAATATGAACATAGTAAATAAAAATAACACACTGAGGTATGCTATAATGTGTAGAAGTCTCCCATAAATAACATAGACAAATGTAATAGCATAGTTAAAATGTCCATGGGGTAACAATAATTCTTTAAGAATTCACATCTAATTGTAGACTATTTAAAAAACCAACCACAGATAAAGCAAATAAGGTCACAAACCCTCTCAAGCAAGATTTCCAGAAAGTGTTGAAGTTCCAGAACTCTCCCGCCCTTATATAGTTTTTAAAGTATAATACACGTCTTACTGACAAAGGGTTTATGTAAGCTCCTTTGTACCCTTTCTCTCTCGCTCCCTCTGTCTTTACTATAAATAAGTTAAACTAAATAGCCAGCAACTAAACTGTTTAGATGAAAACACATATTAGTCAATTTTCTTTATTAAAAAGTCCATGTGCACACAGGACCAACTCAGAGACTTAATTCATAAGTACATTTCCCACCAAATGGACCCATCTTCACTGGAGTGTTTATCTGACTCTATGAATCCTCGTAAGGCTCCTAGATCTTCAGGTATAATGTCTCTTGCGGTCACTCTTTACAGGTTTAGAGTTTAGTTTATGGGCGCCTATTTTTTTAAGTGCAAAGTTACTAATTTGACATCCTGGAGACGTATCAATCAGAAGTTTTAAATGATGAAGGCCACGTCATGGTTTGTCATGGTTTTCATATGCTTCTATTCATGCTCAGCTTGCTGTGCCAAGTTATATGTGTCTTATAATTTGTTTGGACGGACTGACAGTGACAACCATTTTTTTCAAAATGTCTAGTTTGGGTGCAAATTCTTCAAAAAACTGAGATCTTTGCCCCTTCAGCTTCACACCCCAAATTGCCATCGTTTAGCAGATATGTCACTCTCCAAAAATGTGGTATCGGAGAGGACCAGGAAACACTGACGTGTTGGAACTGGTAAGTAGTTACAGTCATTATTATTTTCAATGATTGACCATTAGAGATGATATTTTTAAAACCCTTTTCTAGGACATGGCATTCTATAGTATTTGTATTTGTATTTTATTGATTTATAAAGCGCCCTACGCCAAAGCGCTGTACAAAGAACAACATGATACATAAAACATGAACGATAAACTGTTGAAGCATAACTCTATGAATCAATCAAACAACAAAACAATGGAAAGAGCAATTAACTGAAAGGGGAGCGGGGAAAGGGAGATGGGACAGGTTGGGGGTGGAGTGAAGGAGGAGGAGGGCAAGAGGGGGAAAGGGAGGGAGCAAGAGGGGGGTAGAGGAGGGGAGGGGAGAGAGTGAGGGAAAGAGAGAAGAAGGGAGAAGTAGAAGGGGTAGGGGATTCAAGGAGGAGGATGGAGAAGGAGAGATTTCAGGGAAGTGCGGAATGAAGGGAAGGTGGGGGAAGTACGGATGGCAAGAGGAAGGGAGTTCCAGTGTAAAGGAGCTAAGAACTGGAAGGAGCGAAAACGGGAGGAGGCACAGGGAGGAGGAGGTGAAGTGAGAAGGAAATGGTCAGCAGATCGGAGGGAACGGGAGGGAGAGTAGAAGGAGAGAAGGGAGGAGAGATAAGGGGGGGGCAAGACCATGAAGAGATTTGAAGACAAGACAGAGAAATTGAAATTTCAGTTGGGAGTGAAAAGGAAGCCAGCCAAGGTAGGAGAGAGAGGAAGAGATGGAATCACGGGAGGTAAGGAGACAAAGGGTGCGTACAGCAGAGCGGTAGATAGATTAAGAGGGGCAAGGTGAGAATTAGGGAGTCCAAAGAGTAAGGAAGAGCAGTAGAAGAGGCGGGAGAAGAAAAGGGAGGAGATTAAGAGTTTAGTAGCGTGGAAAGTGAGAGAGGGGCGGATTTTGCTAATATTGAAGAGGTGGAAGTGGCAGGAGCGAGAAGTGAGGGAGATGTGTTGAGAGAAGGAGAGAGAAGAGTCGAAGAGAACGCCTAGGTTGCGAGCCTGAGAAGAGATAGGGAGATTGGAGGGAGGGAAGTGAATGAAAGGGGGAGGATAGGGAGGGGAAAGAGAGTTAGAGGGAAAAAATAAGACTTCTGTTTTGTCGGTGTTAAGAGAGAGAAATCGGGAAGACATCCAGTGACGCATAATAGTATCCTCTTGAAATGTCTTTAACATATGATACACATTCCTACCACCAATTAACTGCCACTTCAATGGGAACCAAATTCACTCCGATTGTTTTGAATATTTTATGAAGTGGTTTGAAATTTTCTATACGTGTTCTCAACCTGAATGGAGTGAAGAAGGCCTACATGTTCAGGATATATAGATAATGGTTTTATTGGTTGTGAAGCACCAGTACAAGATGTGGTTGATTTTCATTAACTGTATTAATTCACTTCATTCGCAATTAAGTCCACAACTACCTTGTGCAAAGATAATATTGCTTTAATTGTACTGCAATTATTCTTGAAGGAAAATGGCAAATGAAGCTAAAATTGCAGAATATGACATTTGTCTTAACATCCTATTAATGTGATTGTAATAACTGTCAATTTTTAAGACTCTGAAAAATAGCATCATCAGATGACTAATTCTTAAAAGAAGCAGATATGATGACTAAAAATGTTCTAGACCAGGAGCAGCAGCGATCGATCACCTTTACAAGAAAATCTATTAGAGCCTAAATCATGATCGCAAAGAGTTGTTAAGTCACAAACCGAGCAATGAACAACCGCCAAGACACGTTTTTCTTACTGACACTTGGTCCAGTAATCAATTCTGTGAAAAACACCACTAAAAAATATTGCAGCATTTAGAATTTAGAGTAATGACAAAGAATTCTCAATGATTTGTTGAAAGGCAGTTTTGTTTTCTATAAATAAAACTACACCTGTGATGTTATTATCAGAGCGAAAGATTTGAAAACAGAAGATTCTGAAAAATCTTGGTACCCTGTACTTTTGGCATGTTTCAGTCCTTTGCTTACAGTTCTTGCAAAGTGTTAAAAAATCACATGGTGGCAAAGGCAAAAACTGGAGCACCGGTATCACGTACATTACACTACGTTGCCTGTATTTCAAAATGTGATGGATATGTGATTAAATGCTTGCATGGCATAAAATACGTTGGAGAACCTACTAGAATGGTATGAGAGAAAATCAAGGAGTGTAACCGTGATATAAGGACTTGCAAAATAACACCTTCCCTTGTGAGATACTTTAATCCATTCAACCATACCTTTGCTCAACTCCCATTTTACGTTCTTGAACTTGTTTTGCGACATTCCAGAGGTAGGATAGAAAGAAAAAGACTCTGACATGCAAAAAACCTTTTGTGTTCATTAAGTATGCAGTCTGCCACTGGATGAAATTAATTAGACTTTTTCGTTTTTAGTGTCGTTATCTCAGGGGAATAGCTCAGTGGCAACGACCACACGGAGGAGTAGCAGTTCGATCCCTCGGACCAACGCTTAGATAGAAACCCCTGGTTATTAAGCGCGTTATAAATAACCTATCACATCATACAACTGGCTGTTTACAGGAACTGGAAGAAAAGCCAGTTTCGGTCGACATATATTTGTTCTTTGGCCATTGTTGTTTTTGTTTCAATACTTAAGTGTTAGAAGCCATACAGAAGCGGTCCACTGTTATCACTTCCGGGTGATTGGTTCCAGTTATTACCGTTTCGTTAAGCAATCCTGACTGTAAACTCTGCACATTTGCATGTAAACAGTAGGCATGTAGGTATTATGTCTTCAGCATAAGTCCACGCATGTGAGTCCATATTTGGGAATGGATGTAGCTGAGCTACCCAAGGAAAACGATTTGCTCGAAACATTGAAGGTACTTCAAAATTGATTTAAATACCGACTTGAAAAAAATACAAAATACTGGGTAACAAAAGTCACCAGTTGCAAGAGGAAATGAGACTCTGCAATGCAGGGGCAGTATGCATCTGCAGAATATGGGAAAAGACGATGACTCATTGAACTAACATGATGTGAGGGAGAAGCATTGGGTGCCTTCTTGGATTCTGTTAACAAGTACCTGAATGACTGGTGAAGATGGCAAATTTCCATCACTGCCCTGGATGGACTGCCTACTTCTCCTGCACACGCTTGTGTGGCCTCTCACGGAACTCAGTCAGTCAGCCAGTACTATGGGGTAGTTGAGAGCTTGCTGTTTAGGGAACTACAAGCGAGAGGAGAGAGTATGCGGTGGCTTCAAAGGACTAAATGGCAGTCTGATCCGGTGAAGATCTGTGTGAGGAGGGCAGAGGAGTAGGTGGGAGTGCCCCCCTGGATGCTGCAGTTTGGATTGTGGCATTGTGAGGGACATGCCAGTCTTCTTCGTTGATGCATCTGCACGTGGGATGCTGCAGCTTAACTAGGGCACTGCACTTTTCTGTCTTGGCATTTGGGGTTGGGAGCACCCTGGGGCAGGTGTGGAGGTGACAGTGGCAGCAGTGCCATCCAGGTGTTGTACTGAGAGTTCACATCCTTTCAATGTCAATGGCGTGGAAGCCACCCAAAAGAGACGAAGGAGACCTCCTCCACAGAAACTGAAAGGGACAGTGAATGATGGGTATAGAAAGTGTTCAATGGAACATGAGGGACTAGATAGACTCAATAGAGTCTCTTCATATAAACGTGGACAAAGTACATTTCTGAGTGACTGCCCTGGAGACTAGACAGGAGGCTAGTAAGTACTGCAGGCTGCGAGCGAGTGGATCAGTGAATGGGAAACCAAATGGGGGCACATGAGAGTGAACATTGAGGAGATGTAGGAGTTTAAAGAGAACTTGGGAGTGCCATGATCATGCATGGTTCCAAAATGAATGAAACTTAAAACATCTAGTGGACCGCCAACATCACGTTCCTAGGGGGGCTGCAATAGATCAAATAGTTGAATCTGGTGACTCAAACCTTTTTAATGAGTTACTGCAAGACATGTTTGGCAGCTAGAAGTCAGTCTCCTTCAAAAAGGCATTGTGGCTGCTGTCAAGGTCTGCTGGGATCTGAGGAGCCGGACAGCATCCGTGTGGTCAAAGGAGACCCAGATGACAGTCAAGAGATTGTGAAGAGGGTGTTCCAAAGTAAAGATCTAACAATCAGAGACAAGAAGATTCTTCTTTGTCCTGACCTCACCCTACAGTCAATGAGGAGACAGTCTGATGTGAAGAAAGTCTGGAAGGACCTGTAAACACTGCGGTTGAAAGCATCAGCTTGGAAACAGTCTAGGATCAAAGTACTCTAGCAGAACACGCCATTTGCATCTGTGGATGTTAACGCAGAGCTAGGTTTTGTCCACAGGGTACATTCAGACCCTGACATCCCAGAAAGGCCTGAAGCCAATACACAAAGTACACCGTTAACAACTGATGTGCCTTCTGCAGGCCTGATCCTGCTTACCATGTGCTTACTAGCACTGTTAGGAATAGGGAGCATGGGGATATGGGATTAATTATATTTAGTTACAGCATGCTATTTATTATGTGATTCTTTGTTCACCGTTATCAATATTTCCTCTCCTGATTCACCTTTTTGTCCCTTCCCAATTGAAAGGGATGAATTCATGTGGGTAGTATATCCGAAGTCAGATGCAAAAAGTCTAAACAATTAGCAACTTGGTCTGATACATAGAGATCACATTTAGCTTCCGGTTCTGTTGCTATTGCGACCCTTTAAAGATCTCGAGGGTGCTTTAAATAGGGTTTCTCTACTGTTTATTATACCTTCTTGAGAAACAGCTCATTGAAAAAAAACCTTTGGCTAAGGGTTGAAGAAGTGGGGCCTGTACAGACTACAGACACATACCCCCCAATGCTTAACTGCTGCTGGTGTCTAGAGCACGCCCTGGTAGCCATCTTGAATGTGCATTTTATAGTATGAATATAATCTGTGGTGAAGAGAACTGCCTGTTTTAGATGTCCACCGGGCTAATCAAGAATCAAAGATTGCCACACAACTCTGTCATTAAGACCATTCTTCACTGTACTAATGGGAAACATCCAGTCTTGATAGCATAACTAAAGTGCTTTGCCTGGGGTACCTTCTCTCTGGCTCCTGATAAAGATTTAAAAACACACCATTTAAGGTCATTGCATTCAGGACTCCCTTCTGTGATATTAAATGATGGTATTGCAATGTCGTTCCTGCAAATAGTTCATCATTGCTTGCCTGTTAAGAGGGGATAACTTTTCTGTCTTTCATGCTGAGATTTAGTAAGAGGGAAATCTATGTAGTTTCCACACTGATTATCACACATCAGCACCTTTGCTTGCCCAATATTTCTTTGAGGAGTTGGCCAACCTTGTTACTAAGATTGTCCTCTCACTGGTGATATCAGGTTATGTTGGAATGAGAAAGTGTCACCTGCAAGCCTTATTATTCCACCTCTTTGGGAAACCATGGTAAGCATTCGCACACTCTAGGTTTAGAGTGTGTGAATGCAAACTGATATGGGCCTTATTCTGAGCATAGAGGAGCACCAAAGAAGTGACGGTAAGGAAATAACCACCACTTTCACGCTCCACCCAATTCTGAGTTGGCCATGGAGTGGAGGATTCACGTTCACCCTTCTTCTGGAGGTAAATTCTCCACGTTAATGCAGAAAAATCATCAACATTAGCGGAAGTGCCGTTGGCGGAACTACAGCAGGCGGTAGTTCTGCCCAAAACCCTATAGAGACCTATGGACTCATAAAATGGGGATTTACACCGCCTACCACCACTTGTAATCCTGTGTTAAACCCTCGGTTCCTAGTGGCAGTAATGGTATTGCAGTTTGGCAGTAATTTGTCGGTAGATCTGCCAAACTACTTTCAAACCTGGAATGAGGGCTCATCGCCAGGTGTATTGCCGTCTAGTTCTTAAAAGTTGTCCGAAGGTTGGCTCTAAATTAATGAGGGAAATTTCTTTCATAATTTTACACTTTGTTATGGTCTGTAGGATTTTTAAAGAGGTCAATTTAAATGATTATGATGCCTTAACTTTAAATCAATAAAGTTAATGTGGGAATCGATGAAATGCATTAGGAAACTGAAATGCTGATCAATTACTTCAGACATATTTTTAAATTTAGGAGATCATTTCCATGGTACAATTTTCTTTAAAAAAGGCTTAGTCATGGAAGTCACAAATGTTGAAGATAGTGTTCATGAGGCAACCTCTGTAAGATGAATGAACAATGCGCTAAGGAAGCGATGGGGCATTGCCTAGATTCTAGGTCATGACGGCACTTTCAAAGAAAAATGTTAAGTAATATTCCTGTATACTGCTCCAGCATCCATGGCTACAAGTATGTGGGATTTTTGGTTTAATGTCAAACAAAGCTGCAAAATGAATCATTGTAATCGAATTGTGTTGTGTACCAAATGTGTTTGTGATACATCCTCCTCGTATCACACCTTCATATTTCATTTAGGATTAACAAGGGTTCAGCAAAGAATATGTGGCTGTTATGCGAAGGTGAACAGGTGGGCTGTCAGTGTTTTTGTGGATTGTTGGCAATAGGTACATGAGCAGAACTGTGGAATGTCTTCTCAGAAGAAACTCGTTGTCCCAAAGACTGAAATCCAGCTGTCATTGGAGGCTTGCTCTAGGATGGGGAAACATTGGCAGGATTGTCTGTGGGATTAGTATTATACTTAGTACTATGGATGGAAATAACTTCATTTCTCATGTGCTGTGCCCCAGATTTGTTAATATCCATTAACACTGTACCCTCTTTATCAATGTGTTTTATAATTATTGATCTGCCACCATTTTATGGTCATTTTTTCACATTTAGTAAAACGAATTTGGAAGACATTCCTGTTACGTTCAAGTTTCTCTGTACCAAATAGTGTGACAACTTTACTCCTAGTCCACAGGTCTCTTTCCTCACTCCATATTCATGGGATGTTGGCCAGTGGACGGGGCCAAGCAGTTTTGAAAATATTCCCTTACTTTGAAAATCAAATCAAAGCCAGGATTCAGATTTTATTCTAGCCACACCCACTGACACGGCTCTCTGGCTTCATTGGCCAGTCCCCTGTCCTCTACCCAGGTAATACCTGACCAATAACTAGGTTTAGCAGCGATAGTGGGAGTGGCATTTAATGGCGGAAAGGGGTATTTGGTACAGTAGTCACTACAGTGATTAAAATGTCCATACATTCCTCTGTATTCATGGGGCATTAAACAACGGGAAGAAGGTTGAGATGATGGTCCTACACTTCCTTTAGCCAAAAGGTTTGCGAAGAACGGATTGTTCAAGCTGCGCATCAGCTCTGTAGAGACAATCTAAAAAAAAAAGGGCTTACAGAAGACCAGGCAAGTGGCCCACATGGCTGCCTGTCCAATGGAGCGTGCCTTTGCAAAGCCGCAGAGACTACTTTCCCTCTGACCTCATACTCATGGTTTCCCTTGGAAGGGGACATGCCCTGCAAGGAACAGCATGCCAGTATGCATGACACATCCAAACTCATAAAAGTATATTTCACGGTTTGCCTTCCGGGACCTCCACATGCAACGACAGGTCTGTCCAAGAGAAATGTTCATGTGGTCCTTTACAATCTTAGGGGGTCTACAAACATTCAAATATTGCAGAGCTGTTTCTTCCTCTGACTTGAGTTCAGAAAGAACACAGGCAGGACAATCTCTTGGTTCATAAGCAAGTCAGAAATGAACATAGGAATGAAAGTAGGCTGTGTCATTAGCACAACTTTGTCTTCATGAAAAACAGTCAAGGGCTTCTCCGCTGACAGTACTTCAATTTCACTAATCTTGCAGCCAAAGTGAATGCCTCTACAAAGCACCTTTCTGTTAAACATCTTAAGATCAAATGATGGTATGGGTTGAAAGGAAATGACTGCCAATGCAAGGTTCATATCACAGTGCAGAGCCCTAAAGGACGGAAATTGATTCAACAGCCGGGCATACTGCCTTTTCACCGCTGATTTGTTGCAACTCTCCACCATTTTACATATTAGTTTAGTTTAGTTTATTATTTGTATAGCGCCCCCTGGCCCTAGGGCATCCAGGCGCTTGCGATGAATACAACAAGAATAATGAATACAACAAGAATAATGCAGCAGAAATGTACAAATCGATTACATATTTACAAATTTACAGTCTTGGTGCATGCTAGTGAGGTAGGGCTAGGCAGTTTCTTTGGATAGAAGCCAAGTTTTGGTGTTGTGTCTAAGTCTGTGAAAGGACGGTTCTGATCTCAGCTCGAGTGGAAGTGAATTCCAAAGTTTGGAGGCAAGCACGGGGAAGCTGGAGCCACCTGCTTTTTGGAGCTTAAATCTTGGGATATTTAAGCAGTGTGTTTGAGCTGATCTGGTAGGGCGCGCTGGGGTGTGGTGCTTGAGGTTGTCGGATAGGTATCTGGGTGCTTGGTTAGCTAGGCATTTGTGTGTGAGTGAGATGGTTTTATATTCAATTCTTTGTGGTATGGATAGCCAATGGCAGGTGCGTCTGGCGTCCGAGATGAGTTCATGTTTGGGTATGTTCAGGGCTGCTCGCAGGGCGTTGTTTTGTATGACTTGTAGTTTGTTGATGTTTTTCTGACTGGTTCCCAAGTATAGCGCATTGCAGTAGTCAACTTTGGAAAGGACTAGCGCTCTGGCTAAGGTGATGCAGTTGGATGGTGAGAGGTAAGGTCTGCTGGCATTGATGAGTTTACAAGTGTAAGCAGTGGCTGATGAGATGGAATTGATATGTCTTGTCAGTGTGACGGAGGAGTCGAGGTAGATTCCTAGGGTTTTGACGCTGTTAGAGACGATGATGTTATTGCCGTCTATAGTGAATGCTTGATAGAGTTTGTCGAGTTTATTAAGTCTGGGTTGGGAACCTAGGAGAAGAAGCTCGGTCTTGTCGTCATTAAGGCATAGGCCATGCTTGGCCATCCATTCTTGGATAATGGAATAAATGTTGTTGAGAGCAGTGAGGTCGGTGCAGTAGTCGCCTGTTAAAGGGATCAGTATTTGGGTGTCATCTGCGTAGTTGGTGTAGATGACACCCAAGCGGTCCAGTATGTCAAAGAGGGGTTTCGTGAATACATTGTATAGAGTGGGGGAGACGCAGGAGCCCTGGGGGACACCGCAAGTGACTGGGGCTGGGATGGCAGAGGCTGTGGGTGCGAAGACTCTCATGGATCTGTTGTTAAGGAAGGAATGGATCCATGCGTTGGCGTTATCTGAAAATTTGGCTGCTGAGGATAGATGTTTGCAGAGGATGTCGTGGTTGACCAGGTCGAAGGCGGCCGATAAGTCAAGGAGGAGAAGGAGGGCTAGTTTACCATTGTCTTTAATGTTGTCCATCTGTGTCTTAAGGTCAATCAGGGCGGTCTCAGTGCCGTGTTTGGGGCGGAATCCTGATTGTCTGAGTCCTAGTAAGTTATTTTTCTCAAGGTGGTTCTGTATCTGGAGATAGGCAGCTCTGTCGAGGATTTTTAGTAGGAAGGGTACAGTCGTTATGGGTCTGTAGTTGGTGGGGACATTAGGGTCAAGGGTGGGCTTCTTAAGTAAAGGAAGAACCCAGGAGTCCTTGAGGTTGTTGGGCACTATGTTGGAGGTGAAAGATGCGTTGATGAGGGAGGTGATGAAGGGAGCAAGTTGTTTGGCTGCATCTTTAATGATAGGGGGTGGGCAAGTGTCGCCTTGGCATTTGGACGGTTTAAGAGAGTAGATTATTTCTTCAACCTCTTTAATGGTTATGGTGGAAAACTCAAAGAGGTTATTGTCATCATTTTGGGGGGTGGTGTGGGTGTGTGTAGAGGGGGTGGTGTTATCGGAGAGGGTGAGGCTTTCTTTCTTTGTCAGGATTTTGGCTTGTAGCGTGGCAATTTTGCCTAGGAGTGCTTCCTGGATGTTCGTGCACCAGTGGATGTCTTTGTTGCAAGTGTCTGGAATGGGGGAGGGTGATTCGAGTTCTCTCAGGATATTGAAGAGCTATTTGGTATTAGATTTGGCGTTGCTGATTCTTTCATTGTACATGTTTTTTTTAGACTGGATGATGGCTGATTTATAGATGTTCGATGCCAGTGCGTAGGATGTCTTATTAATAGTGGATGGTGACTGTTTCCATGCTAATTCAGCTTGTCTTTTGGCTTTGCGGAGTGTTTTTAGTTTGGGGGTGAACCAGGAATTGAGGTGTGCTCGTGGTTTGGCTTTCCGAAGCTTGAGTGGTGCTATGGTGTTTATGGCCTTAAGGATAGTTGTGTTGTATAAATCTACTAATTCAGTAGGGTTGGTCATGGTGGGTGAGTAGTCGATGATGGGTTGGAGTAACGGGAGGAGTTTCTCTAGTGTGATATTTTTGTTGTTTCTTGTGAGTGTGGGTGGGGCATTGGAGGAGGGCACTGGTGTTTGAGTGCCTTTGTTGATGGTGAAGGTAATAAGGTGGTGATCGGTCCAGGCGCATGGAGTGTTGGAGAGGATGGTAGTGTTGCAATTGAGGTCAGCTATCCAGTCAAGGATGCGGCCTTTGTTGTGTGTGGGTTGTGCGATATGGTGGGTGAGTCCTAATTCTGAGATAGTGTTGGCGATAGTGTGAGCTTTGTCATCTTTCTCATCATTGAGACCTAGATTAAAGTCTCCTAGGATGAGTAGTCGAGAGTTAGGTTTGATATTGTTAGAGAGTAGAAGGGCTATGTCGTCATTAAAGGATAGTAAGGGGCCTGGCGGTCTGTAAATGAGGTGGATGGTGATAGTGCTTGTGTGCGTTGTGGATAGTTTGAGGGTGAGTAATTCCGCTGATGTCAGTGATTGGTTTTGTGTGTGTCTAATGTTGATGGAACTTTTTGCAATAACGGCTACTCCACCTCCTTTAGCTGTTTGTCTGTCTGCACGGTAGATGGTATAGTCATTGGGTATAGCAAGTGATAGAGAGGGGCCAGATGCTGGGTGGAGCCAGGTCTCTGTAATAGCTATGAAGTCGAGATCATTGACGGTAATAATGTCGGCAATGTCTAAGGCATGGGCGACTACAGATCTCGCATTGATGAGTGCACCTTTAATGGTTTCGGTGGTGATGCATGATTTTTTGGTGTGGGTGCGGGGGGAGGGTGCGATCAGGCCGTGTGATATCTGGTCTGTCGGAAGTGTAGGGCGTGTGCAGTGAAGGGCAGATTTGGTTAAGGTTATGTTTTGTTTGTTGCCTAGATTGAGGAAGGATGCGGGAGTGTGTGTTCTGGATCTGAGTCGGGTGAATCTCGATAATCCTGAGCAGGGATAGGATCTGCTGGTAGTGAGGTTCGTGATAGTGGGTTGGCCGATGGGAGTAGTTTGTGATGCTTCTTGGGGGCTGGGGGTGTCTGCTATGCGATGAGAGTCAATGGAGGAGGTAGGCTGGAAGGGATTGATGTTGGGTAGGAAGGGGGTGGGGCAGGGTATGGGATAATGTCTGGGGCAGGCTAGTCTGCTGAGGCCGTTGGGGTGTAAGCGAAAGTGTGGCCCTGTACAAAGGGTGTCATGGGGGACCAGGCAGAATGGGAACATAATGAGGAAGGTCCAGGTTATCATGTCTGAGTTTAGAGGGAACTGACGCACAAAATCGTCAGAGAGAAGCTAGTGCGCAATGTTAGTACACAATGGTGCTGCAGTGAGGGTACTAGCGCAGAGAATCGGAGAAATGCTAGTGCACAGTGCTGATACCCAGTACTAATACACAGTGTACTCTAAGCGACCATAAGGCACTACACAATGTCACAGTAGTCTCTAAGCGACCATAAGGCACTATACAATGTCACAGTAGTCTCTAAGTGACCATAAGGCACAACACAATGTTACAGTGGTCTCTAAGCGACCATAAGGCACTTACACAATGTCACAGTAGTCTCTAAGCGACCATAAGGCACTACACAATGTCACAGTAGTCTCTAAGCGACCATAAGGCACAACACAAGTGGTCACAGTGGTCTCTACGCGACCATAAGGCACTACACAATGTTACAGTGGTCTCTAAGCGACCATAAGGCACTACACAATGTCACAGTAGTCTCTGAGCGACCATAAGGCACTTACACAATGTCACAGTAGTCTCTAAGCGACCATAAGGCACTACACAATGTCACAGTAGTCTCTAAGCGACCATAAGGCACAACACAAGTGGTCACAGTGGTCTCTAAGCGACCATAAGGCACTACACAATGTTACAGTGGTCTCTAAGCGACCATAAGGCACTACACAATGTCACAGTAGTCTCTGAGCGACCATAAGGCACAACACAAGTGGTCACAGTGGTCTCTAAGCGACCATAAGGCACTACACAATGTGAGCAGTAGTCTGTGTTATACCGTACTGCGAGAACAGGGTTCAGTGAAGGCTTGAAACAGTTCAGGTTGCTGGCTGGAACAGTTGAAAAAAGGTTGCTGTAAGGGGCGGTATGTTTACCCCAGAGGAGATGGGCAGGGGATCTAGCCCTATGCTCGGTGGCATATACAGGCTAGAGATAGGCACAGTGCACAATGCCTTCGAGGTGGGCCGGTTCGGAACCTGCTGGCTTGTGGTTGGCTCCCAATAGAGGAGAGGGGCCAATCACGATGTTTGCAGGGTTGCGGGGCCGGATGGAGGGCTAAAGATGCGGCGGACAGCCATCTTTAAATGGTGTGGACCTCGGGGCTTCGATTGGTGGCTGGATGCACTTTGAGTGCATTAATGGGGCAGATCCTGGCAGGAAAGGCCGCACTGGGCGACGCTGGAGCAGTGCGGATATTACTAAATAATTTGCCGCGTGTTGCCTTCAAGACGCACGCTCATGCTGTAGCTAGGGACTCATGACATACCTGGTGTCAGCAGCTCCAGCAGTAGATGGAAGGAGCTCCTGCTCATGGTGGCTCTGGATTGGTAAGGGCAGAGACTGCCCTTTTAAGACTGAGATTGCCTATTAAGACTGAGGCACAGGGCACTGGGTTGGTCTGTCTCCTACCCGAAGTACCTCCCTGAGGGTGAAAGGAGTGGGATTCTCTGGGCTTGCCCTCTGATCATAGACGCAGAGTTACCTCATTTTTACCTCATTTTCAAAAAGAGTTCTGAATAAAGTTTATCCAGACCTACAAAATCCATCTTGCCTCAGAAGAGTTAAACTTTGGTAATGAGAAACGTAGCCCTTATAAGGACTTGTTAAATCACCCTAACAAATGTGTATGAAGCTCATAAAATGGACATAACTGTTGTCATGTAGGCACTCTCTCTGGTTCAACTTGAACCAGATTAGCAAACAATGGAGTTGGGCAATGCAAGAGTTTGACGATTGGTGAAAACAGAGGAAGCTAAATTAAGAAAAACACATCCAATACTTTACCCTCTGCATGAAAGACAGGAAACCCATGGTTGGATACACAGAGAACACAGAGCACTGCCAATCGAGTAATTTAGTCCACGCCTGAGAGCCCGGAAACCTGCGGTCTGCTAAAACCAGGTGCTTTGCTCACTCCTGAAATGTTGAGGACCACAAAACACTGTGATGGTGCATCTGATCACACTGGTTACCCCTGGGTTTGGTGCGCATTATAAATAAATAAATACAAATACAAATACAAATACAAATACAAGAAATGTCACAGAGGGCTCGCTCCCACTTTAAAGACTTGTCGTGGACCTTTATCTAATTGAAACCATCAATCAAGACCAACCACTGTCCAAAGGGAAGTAATACAAAGTTTAAAAGCCAAAGGAAACCTTACGAGTAAGCCAACTAATCAGGGCACATAAAACACAGCTTACACTGGAAAAGACAATCCTGAGATGGGTTAGAAAACCAATCACCAGCCCAGCTTTAAAAAAGTAGAAGGATCAACTAAGTATGGGAGGAAACTGGAGGAAACAGGCAGGTATTCATCTGCTTCCTGGATACCTAGGGTTGGCACTTCCTGTGGCAAGAGGAAGTGCATGTGCAAGCATCTGTGCTAACAGTTAATCTGCCATGGATATGCCACAGGCCAAGCAGAAGAGCAGATACTGAATGTAAGACAGGACCCAGTATGAGATCTCACTCAAAACCCTTGCCATTAGAGTGCAGGCCAGAGGATGAGGATCTTCCTTGAAGATGCTTACAAATAAGAACTGCTGGCAGAAAGATAAGAATATCGTTTTTCTGGAAAGGACCCCGAATGGGGGCGCACCCACTATTTCCAAGAATCCTGCCCTAAATAAAGAGAGAAGGGAAGATTGTAGATAGAACCTGAGAGTATCTTCAGAGAAATTAAGGTCGTAGAGAGAGCTGAGAGAAACTAGACAGAATTATATGTTGTAGAGAGACAGGAGAGAAAGCCGAGGACATCATTGGGGTAATCCATTCTTAGGTCATGAAGAGACCTGAGAGAAACCTGAGAAAATGACAGCAATAGAGAGACCTGAGAGAAAGCAGAGAGGTTCCAAGTTTGTGGAGAGAGTGAAGACACCTCTGAGAGAATCAAGAGACCTGAGAGACTTCTGAAAGTATCAATGAGAGATTCCCAGGTGATGAAGTGCACTGAGGGAAGCCTGGGAGAATCCAAGGTTGTGGCGTGACCTAAAAAGTTTGATGTATTAAAGGAACTAGAGGCCTTGGGGAGGTCTTCCCAGATTGTGAAGAGACCTGCAAATGTCTCAAAGAGCCAGAAGTAATGGTGACACCTCAGAAGGCTGGTGCATCAATGGAAACAGAGGCTTTAGGAAATGGGCTTGGTTCAGAATTCCTGGAAAAGGGCAGAACAGTCCCCAGGAGAGGGCTACAAGGAAAGGCATTTGATATATAGTTGGTTTTTAGATTATGGATGGACTTTGGAAGGATAGGTTTACAAATCCATTTTGTTGACCAAATTTGAAGAGGTAATTTCTTTTCTTTTTACATATTGGGGTTGGCCTGGAGGCTACAGGGCATATAAATACTAGTTTTGAACTTTCGATTGGTCAAGTCTTCGTACTTGTATTAGTCTAATAGGATATCCCTGAATGGATGGAGACTTATAAAAACAGATTCATGAGCTTTATGTTAAACCATTAAATCCACATGTGGTGGAGGAAGCTTTTAGAAAACCCCACTTTTGATTATCCCATTATAGATACTTGTTTCCTAAGTAATTCCATGTCATTTCTAAAATCATCTGCTAGCACCTGTAGGCATTTGTCCAACCCAAAGCCTGATATTGTAAACTCCTAATAAATGCTAATTAGAAATCTTCTCAGATCTGAAGGGTTGTAAATCCATGCCAAGAAATGACAACCATTGAGATCTGAGTGGTTCTTTTGAGATCTGTGACAAGTGGTGTTAGCAGTGGGATCATATGACTGTCATGATGCCTATCCCCGGGCATCCGGATCGAGCCCATCAGCCCTGGGAGCAGACATCCAGATACTCATTAAAAGCCCAACAGCCCCGGCTGGGGGCTGTTTGGATTCAGTCCTGACGCCTTAGGCGCCAGGCTCATCATGCTGCAAATGAGTCCAAGCCAACGTGAGGCCTGGATGGGACTATTTTATTACAGGGACTATTTTTTACTCAGGTGTGGTTCTGGGGAACTTCTTACCTGGGACTACTTTGCAGGCTATTTAAACTACGCCCGAACAGCAGCTCATGCTTCGTGTTATTCTGCATCCAGCAGCGTAACGCTCACCGTGTCTGCAAGTCAGCATCCAGTCTTCTGCCACGCCCGCCTCGAATCCGGAGCTCCTAGACAAAAGGAAAAGAAATGAGAAGAGGTTAGATCACGGACATTATTTGATTCCTTACCTGATTCTGGACCCAGCACATCTCCGAGTCTGGAAAGGACATTATTTCAGCACGCGTTGCTTCGCCAGCAGCAGCGCCGCGTTATACTCACCAGTCCACCGCATCTTTCAACTCGGCGCTGCCTCCATCTTTTTCTTCATCGAAACCCAGCACCTGGGGGGAAAACAAAAGGAATAACAAGGTGAGCCGAGAAAACCGACAAAGACAATCTATTTGCCACCATAGGCTTACCTGCTTTACCACCAGAGGTATTATCCTTTAATTCGCCGCATCTTTCTATGCCGCACCTATAAAGGGAGAGAGAATAGCAAGTTAAATTCATGCAACTTTTACCGGACAGTGTTTGGTAATACAGCCTCTTACCTGAATGCCATCAGCTGCCTCCAGGCAATATTATTTTGGACCCAGCTGCAACCTAACGAGGGAAGGGAACAAGAGTGAACATCGGACATATTGAACTCTTTGAACTTTATAGACACTGGAGTCAATATTCCTCCGGAACTCCTCCAGTACCTTCAAACCAGTGAAGTAACTGGTATCTACGCGCCCCTGCATGCCATGCAGGATGGAGAGCTCCTCATTTAAAAACATAAGGTGAGGTTACCAAGAAGGGATACCGGAGGTGATTAGTGGGGAGAACGAGAACAGTTGGGGGGGCCATCACTAAAGTCCACGGGTGGCTAAATCCCTTTCTCCACTTGCAGGAGAATACTTCTACGAGTCCAGCAGACAAGATTAGGTGGGCCAGTCCAGACTGTCATCCCTTCACTACGCATCATGTTGGTGGAGACCGCAGCTGTCTGGGTCCGATCGACGCCCCTGTGGGAACCAGGTGAGCGTAACAGAACACGAAGCCTATCTACAAATCCCCACCCAGGCGTAATGGATACCTCAGAAACCGGCCAACTAGCCCAGTTGTTAGGAGAACTTAGGGCAGAAGTGCACTCCGCGCACCAAGAAACTAATGCCCTCAGGAGAAAACTGATTTTGTCAAAGGAGCGCACTGATGATCTTGCCAGACAACTGCTGCAAAACCAAGCCGGGCAAACACCACTACCTGGACTTAGGGGGAATTCAACCCCCGTTTCATCGAGCAGCCCTGTGCAATTGGTTCTACCAGGGAGCATTCGTTTAGCTCCACCCGAACACTTTGCTGGGGACCCGAAAAGGTTCGCCGTGTTCATGAACCAATGCCACTTGCACTTTTTATGCAGACCAGGAGCTTTTCCAAACGACCAAGCCAAAGTAGCCTTTGTACTGTCATACCTTAGTGGCAGCGCAGCGGATTGGTCAATTTCATTAGTCAACCAGGATGACCCTCTTCTTCGGGATTTTCAGGGTTTTCAATTGAGCATGGAAAGACTATTCGCCAGACATTCACAGGGACAGGCCCTGGATAACGAACTTCTATCCCTACGACAAGGAAACCAGGACCTGCTAACTTATATCGCAACCTTCAATAGATTGGTGGTGGAAACCGGAGGGCCAGAGGTAAAGCGAATTACATTATTTCATCGTGGACTTCGGGGTGAATTCAAAGATGTTTTGGCCCAAGTTGTGAACTCACCTCAGGATTGCGCAGAATATATAGACTTAGTGGTCCAGCTAGACCACCGACTTCAGAATAGAAAAGCTGATCGAGCTAAGTTTGAGAATCGGGTATTGGTTAAACCCAATGTTACTCCCAAAGGAACAGATGCATCAAAACCAATGCAGATCAGGGGGGTTAAGGGACCCTTAACTCAAAAAGAAAGAGAAAGGAGACGACAGATGCAGTAGTGTCTGTACTGTGGGGCCTCAGGACATTTTCTACGGGGTTGCCCTATAAAACCATCCAAGAAAGTAGTCGGAGTTGCTGATAGAAATCAAACAGAGCCTGATTCGGGAAATGACCACGCCCGACAAGCGTAGAGGTCCGCTAGCCGAGCTTAAAGAAGGACACTCAGACCTCGCACCTAATCATACCAATGGTCCTTATTGATCCAAGGCAGCCATCACGTATGCACGCAGTTAGGGCATACATTGATAGCAGGGCCGTAGGAAACTATGTGGACCACGAATTGGCTTCTAGGATGAATCTACCTCTCTGCAAAAAGACCACTTTGGATGTTATCACCACAGTCAATGGAACTGAAATTGCCTCTGGGCCTGTAACTCATTCCACCACAGAGATGACACTGTTGGGTCAAGATGGGCATCGAGAGACTATTGTGTTTGACTTAATCAAAGCCCCCAGTTCCAAATAATACTGGGGACACCTTGGTTGGAATCACATAATCCTTGTATTGATTGGCGAGAGAAGAGAGCAACCTTCCTGGAGTGTGCACACACCTGTTACCCGGAAAAAACCTTGAACAAAAGCCTGGCCACAGTCGCTAATCCAGTCATGCAGTTACCTCAGGAATACCAAGAATTCCAGGATGTTTTCCAAAAAGAACAGGCAAACACCTTACCACCTCATAGATCATACGATTGTCAAATCGACCTCATACCCGGTGCACAACTTCCATGCAGTAGGATCTACGCCCTTACGGAACCCGAAAACCGTCACCTACGACAATACTTGGGCCAATACCTTGCTAATGGCTTCATTCGTCCATCTAAGTCCCCCGCATCTTAAGCTTTATTCTTCATGCCCAAAAAGGAAGGTGACCTCAGAACGTGCATAGACTACCGCACATTAAACCAGATCACAGTGAAGAACCGATATCCATTGCCTCTGATCCCCGAACTACTAGACCAAGTAAAGGATGCTTGCATCTACACTAAATTATATCTCCGAGGGGCATATCATCTGGTACGTGTAAAGAAGGGCGACAAATGGAAGACCGCTTTTCGCACCAAGTACGGATTATTCGAATATCAGGTGATGCCCTTCGGGTTGTGCAATGCACCAGCAGCCTTCCAGTATTTTATGAATGATGTCCTTCGTGAACTCATTGACGTCTGTGTTGTCGTATACATAGACGATATTCTAGTGTACTCCTCCTCAGAATCAGACCATGTTAAGCACGTTCGTGCAGTCCTTGAGAAACTACGCAAGCACAAGTTATATGCAAAATTGGAAAAATGTGTTTTTCATGCTACAGAAGTTGAATTCCTTGGATTTATCCTGACTCCAAAAGGAGTCCGAATGGACTCTTGAAAGGTGGACGCAATTCTCAAGTGGCCATCACCCAGTTCAGTTAAAGGGGTGCAAAGCATGCTTGGATTTGCTAATTTCTACCGCAGATTTATTCCTGACTTCTCATATGTTGTACACCCCATCACAGCACTTTTGCGAAAAAACAAACGCTTCTTGTGGACCGAAGAGGCTGAAAAAGCCTTCCAAGAACTGAAATTGAAATCCATGTCGGCACCTGTCTTAAAGCATCCATGCCCCGAGCTCCCATACATAGTTGAAACCGATGCATCCAGTTTAGCCATGGCGGCTGTCCTGTCCCAGAAGGATCCGGAAACCGGTCAACTTCATCCAGTAGCATTTTGGTCCAGAAAATTCTCAGCCTCCGAATTAAACTATGCGGTTACTGATAAAGAGTTGTTAGCCATCAAAACCGCCTTCAAGGCTTGGCGGCATTATCTTCTCGGTGCCAGGCATACCATTGCTGTAATCACCAATCTTGCAGTATTTAAAAACAACCAAGGCCCAATCATTGCATCAACTTCGATGGGCCTTATTCCTTGCCGAATTCAATTTCGTGATCACTTATCGACCAGGTTGTAAGAATGGTAAGGCAGACGCTTTATCCCGAATTGGGATGGGAGAAGCATATTCGAACCCGGAACCGGTGCCTATAATTCCTGAACAAAGAATTCTTGGGATAACTACTCTACAGACCTTAGAAGATATTCATTTAAAGATCCAACAACTTTTCGATTCAGCAGCTCTGCAGGACTGGGTTAAAAAGGGCCCAAATTATTCAGTTGTCAATGACCTACCTTACTATCAAGGGCGTCTATTTCTACCACACAAGGAACTACAAGAACAAGTAATGTCCAATTACCATGAAGCTCTGAATGAAGGGCACCCAGGTATTGCAAAACCTGAAGCTAAAATTAAAAGACAATTCTGGTGGCCCACCTGGCGAAAAGATGTAAAGTCATTTGTACTGTCTTGTGGCATCTGCGCCCAGAACAAAAGTCAAAAGAAGAAACCAGCTGGTCTTTTACAACCTTTAGATATTCCACCCACACCATGGCACACTTTGTCTTTAGACTTTATTACAGATCTACCGCCATGTAATGGATTCAACACCATTCTAGTTATTGTGGATCTTTTTTCCAAGATGGCCCACCTTATTCCTTTAAAAGGATTACCTTCTGCTTCAATCTTGGCCAATGAATTTCTCGAAAATATTGTTTGAATACATGGATTTCCTTCCGTATTGATCTCTGACTGAGGTAGTCAGTTCATTTCGCAATTTTGGCAGAAGTTTTGTCAATTGGCACAAATCGACGTAAGGTTATCAACCAGTCACCATCCCCAAACCAATGGTCAGACGGAGAGAACCAACCAGACTCTTGAACAATACCTACGTTGTATGCTCCACCAAACCGAAAGTAATTGGAAGGACATTTTATGGATTTCTGAATACGCATACAATAACTTGGTACATTCAGGAACCGGACAAAACCCCTTTTATACCATATATGGACATAATCCTCGAACCTCAGAATTCGATTCGCCCCAGCATTTAGAAATGCTGGCAGTAACTCATCTGCATTCTACTATTACACAAGCTTTTAAAGAGGCAACAAAACATTTGAAACAAGCAAAAGAGAAATACAAGAAAAATGCTGATCAACATAGAAGTGAGACCCCACCATATCGAATCGGAGACCAAGTTTGGCTGGCTACAAGACATATACCTCTGAAATGAACTCAGACTTTTAATCCTAGATTTTTGGGACCTTACACCATTAAGGCCATTATCAACCCGGTGGCCGTCAAATTAGAATTACCCTCTAATATGCGGATTCATCCTGTCTTTCATGTTTCACTTCTAAAACCAGTTCTACCCGGGACAAGATTAACCAAACCACCTAACCCCATCCTAATAGATGGAGAACCTGAATTCGAGGTAAAAACATCCTGGACTCTAAAATGGTTAAATCAAGACTTTTTTATTTAATCGACTGGAAGGGTTACGGACCACAAGAAAAGTCATGGGAACCTAGTGACCACGTTCATGCTTCTCGATTGGTGAAAAAATTCCATCGGGACTTCCCAGACAAGCCAGGGCCAAGGGGAAGAACAACTTTAGGAGGGGCCTTGGGGGGGGGGGAGTGCTGTCATGATGCCTATCCCTGGGCATCCGGATCGAGTCCATCAGCCCCGGGAGCAGGCATCCAGATACTCATTAAAACTCCAACAGCCCCGGCGGGGGCTGTTTGGATTCAGTCCTGGCGCCTTAGGCGCCAGGCTCATAGACTTTACTTACCTTATGCAGACCATGCTGCAAATGAGTCCAAGCCAACGTGAGGCCTGGATGGGACTATTTTATTACAGGGACTATTTTTTACTCGGGTGTGGTTCTGAGGAACTTCTTACCTGGGACTATTTTGCAGGCTATTTAAACCACGCCCGAACAGCAGCTCATGCTTCGTGTTATTCTGCATCCAGCAGCGTAACGCTCACTGTGTCTGCAAGTCAGCATCCAGTCTTCTGCCACACCCGCCGCGAATCCGGAGCTCCTAGACAAAAGGAAAAGAAAGGAGAAGAGGTTAGATCACGGACATTATTTGATTCCTTACCTGATTCTGGACCCAGCACATCTCCGAGTCTGGAAAGGACATTATTTCAGCACGCGTCGCTTCGCCAGCAGCAGCGCCGCGTTATATTCACCAGTCCACCGCATCTTTCAACTCGGCGCTGCCTCAATCATTTTCTTCGTCGAAACCCAGCACCTGGGGGGAAAACAAAAGGAATAACAAGGTAAACCGAGAAAACTGACAAAGACAATCTCTTTGCCACCATAGGCTTACCTGCTGTACCACCGGAGGTATTATCCTTTAATTCGCCGCATCTTTCTATGCCGCACCTATAAAGGGAGAGAAAACAGCAAGTTAAACTCATGCAACTTTTACCGGACAGTGTTTGGTAATACAGACTCTTACCTGAATGCCATCAGCTGCCTCCAGGCAATATTCTTTTGGACCCAGCTGCAACCGAACGAGGGAATGGAACAAGAGTGAACATCGGACATATTGAACTCTTTGAACTTTATAGACACTGGAGTCAATATTCCTCCGGAACTCCTCCAGTACCTTTAAACCAGTGAAGTAACTGGTATCTCAATGCTAAACGGCTACACGCAAGGCGATATACCGGCAAAGTCGACGTGGCAGCGAGAAGGCCAAAGTTCCATTCTTGACTATGGGCTTCATTACACGGAAGGCGGTGAGCCATGGCGCTATTAGCGCCATGGCTCATGCCGGTAAAATACCGGCACCGCCTTGGCGGAAAGGGGATTTACCGCCCCATTCCAAGGTTGGAGGGGCGGTAAATCCCCCTTCCGCCATTGCCCTTCCCCATTCCCATTTCTGCCCCATAGGGCTCTATGGGAATGGGGAAGGCGCTAATTACTGCACCGCAATTTTGCGGTGCCGTAATTAGCTCCGAGGTCCCTTAGCGGGTTGGATTTTAACGCCTGCAAAAAGCAGGCGTTAAATCCCCCAACCCGCAAAGGGACCTCGTAGTAAGGCGGTAGGGATTTACCGGTACCGGTATTTTACCAGTACCGGTAAATCCCTAACGCCATCCGTGTAATGAGGCCCATCTTCGTTCTGACACCATGCATGGGAAAATTAACTCAATGAAAATTCAGACAATGAACAACAGTGACCACGAAATGCTGTAACTAAAATTTCAAGATTTAAGAGGCCCGCAGAGTAAAAAATGGAACACTAAAATTTTAGTGGAACCAAATCGCTTTCGTTTAAAGCTGGAAGAAAAGGAGGTAATCACAATCTGTAACCAATTCAAGTCAACGTCGAAGGAGATTGATTATGTGCCAATCTTGACGCAATTCAAAAAAATAAATATTGGTCTGAAAAACTGGTCTTTTCAGAAAAAACATAGTTTTGATCTTATGATAAAACAACGAAAAAGAACGATGAGAGCGGAAATTCGAAAAAATAATCAAGGCCCAAAGGGAGAAATAGCAGCGAAAAACAAAGCAGTTAGACAATCCTACAAAAATTAGATTAAAAGCCATCGAGCAATATTACACCAGAATGATGCCGAAGCAATGATGAAGATTCTAATGAATAAAAACAGTGGTGAGTTCTGGCGAACAATCAATTGCATGGAAACCCCGCAAGTGCCCCTGCAAGCTTGCCCGGTTCCAGAAATAGAGTGGGTGAACCACTTCACAGCCCTATATCATAAAGATCTCATTCCAAATAAGTTAACTTCTAACATAATATCATGGAATCTACAGTTCTCAAAAGACGACATCCGTGAGATAATCGTGAGAGCAAAAAACTCTTGGGCACCTGGCCCGGATGGGTTGTCGAACTGTATGATTAAACAGTCTCCTGACTTATGGGCTGACCTGTGTTGTGATTTATTTGTAAGAATCAACTCGCAAAAACAAATACCAGCCTCATGGAAGACAGGGATAATAGTGCCTATATTCAAGAAAGGTACTAGATCATCACCGAAAAACTACCGACTGGTGGCCTTGCTTGATGCTCTGGGCAAGATTTTCGCATCTCTGTTGCAAATAAAACTGACTGCTTGGCCGAAAACAGCGAATAGAGTGGACGAAAGACAGGCGGGTTTTGTGAAATCTGTTGGGTGCTCTCTGAACCTGCTTGTATTAAATCTGCTGAAAATGGACGCCCTAAGAACAAACACGAGAGTGTATCTTGCCTTTGTTGACTTTTCCATGGCATTTGACATGATCGACCGTGAAGTGTTGTGGCAAAAATTGGAATTGTGGGGCTGTCCAGTCGGATTACTTGCAGCAATTAAAGAACTTCACACTGATACCTCAATTGCATTTCGGCTCGACCAATCTGGGACCTTATCTGCTCAAATCAAGACGCATAAAGTGTCAAGCAGGGCTGCCCGTTAGCAGCAGCAATTTTCAGCCTTTTTATCTCTGATATCGGTGCAACGATTCAATCTGTGAGATCTTTTCCACCAAAACTCAATTCATCGAAGGTAAACTGGCTGTTGTATGCTGACGACTTGGTAATCCTTGACTTGACACCAATTGGGCTTCAACGCAAACTGGAAGCAGTTCAAAAATATGTGTGCCAGAACAACTTAAAGATCAATACTACCAAGACTGAAATACTGGTTTTTGATAACTTAAAAACAAGCCGGAAATCAAGGGGCTTAAGACATGTGTGGTCTTTAAATCAAGAGAAATTGCAAATCTCAAAAAGTGTAAAATATCTCGGCATGATTATAAACTCCAGTATCTGCGACGAGCCTTGGGTAGCAGACTCAAAGCGAAAGTGCGGCCAGCTGGCTTGTCAGGGCCTAGTCATACACAGAAAATACGGGTGCTTCTCAATGCAACCGCTGCGCAATTTTTATGAACAAAAAGTTGTCCCGATCTTGACCTATGGTGCGGAAAATGCTTTTGGATGCCCGTCGACTCACTGGGCCTCACTGGAACATATGTTCTGGACTAAGTCCTTAAGCTTACCGCCTGGAATTCCATCAGCTTGTATGAGATATGAATTAGCTCTAATCTCACTGCACGCTAGGATATGCTGGAACCAGCTAGCACTGTTTCGAAAAACCAGAGCAGAGGAAGGAATATTCCAATTTCAGATATTTCATCATGCTCCATCTGAAGGTCCAGATATCCTCTCGCAATGGGTTAAACGATGTGAAGATCTTTTAGTAATGAATAACATCAACTTGAAAACTCTTCACACAAATCCAACGGCAGCTAAAGTGACAGTGTGGCGCGCCGACTGGATAAATACATGTACTGAACGTCTAGCTGCAAACGCAATGTAAGATTCACCTGCCGAAGCAAGAGGGTACAACATCCTTCAAAAATATCTGACTCGCTTTCCGAATCCGAAAGCTAGAAGATCATTTATGCTATTCCGGATAAATCCTCGAAAACCAGGGATCGAATTTGTCACTGGGCGTGCAATGTGGGTCTAAATCCCATCTGTCGGTTGTGTAAAAAGGAGCCGGAGTCCCTTAGACATTTAGTCCTTTCTTGTTCAGCGTTGAAAGATGTAAGATCAATTCATCTGGGCCGGTGGCACGACGATCATCAGTCGGCGTGCGCTGATGTGTGGTGGCAGAGCATGTGGAATGGTTTGGACATGAAACTAATCATACCCTTGACCTCCTTCCTGGCCGACATAGAAGAGAGCTTAAAGGACAACAATGAGTAATTAGGAGATGGCTAGACCAAGCGTTTTACGTACTTTAAGAACGATCGAGCAATGTCAAGATTTGGGGATAAAAGGGAGGAGGTTAATTGGGAGAAATGATAAAGGTTAATGTGTTATTTTTAATTTTTAATTCTTAATTTTGCTTTGTGAAATATTTTAAAGGTTTGAATTTAAACCAATAAAAAATAAAAAATAAAAAATAAAAATAAAAAAAAAGAAGTAACTGGTATCTACGCACCCCTGCATGCCATGCAGGATGGAGAGCTCATCATTTAAAAACATAAGGTGAGGTTATCAAGAGGGGATATCGGAGGTGATTAGTGGGGAGAACGAGAACAGTTGGGGGGACCATCACTAAAGTCCACTGGTGGCTAAATCCCTTTCTCCACTTGCAGGAGAATACTTCTACAAGTCCAGCAGACAAGATTAGGCGGGCTAGTCCAGACTGTCATCTCTTCACTACGCATCACGTTGGTGGTGACCGCAGCTGTCTGGGTCCGATCGACGCCCCTGTGGGAACCAGGTGAGTGTAACAATGACTCTGAAACAAGAGTAGGTGCACAGCTATCCCCATGAAACCATCACACCCATTCTAGAAATACATTCAATGTTTAGGGGAACCATATTGAGTTCACCTACTTTTAAAGGTCCTACAGCCTACTATAGGGATCCATGTTGTAGCTCCTGAGATTGAAGCCCAGATCTTTGCCAGACTTCAGGAAACAAAGATGATATTCTGAAGGACTCTGGTTATCAAGAATACAAGATATTAGCAGCACCATCCAGTTGGGGAAACCCTAGCTAACTCAGAGCTGAAGAGAACAATCTCTCCCGGTTAGAGCAAGAACACATGCTGGTAACACTGATGCCAGAGTGACAAGGGAACTCTAGAATTTGACTATTGCAAGTGTTAGGGATCCTCGTACTCCACGGATAATTCTTAGTCAGATCATGGCAAGTCAAGTCACTGCATATAGGAAGCATGCAGAATCTGTACACATGTTATAAAGGGTGTTTACTGGGAACATCAGATTCAAAATACCACAGTCCTATTGTGAGAGTGAAGATTTTTCTGGCAGTCTTGACCAATTTTAAATGACTCTTTGGGACTGTGGGGTGGGCTGCTGGACAGAAGCCACGTTATTTGGAGTTTGTGTTTCCTAGAGTTTTCCAGGTAGCCTGCCTTCCGGTGGTTCAAGCCTCCAATTCTGTAATATGAAAGACCCTGCTAGAAAGAACAGAGCATGACGACAAATATTTCCATAAGAATCAAAAGGAGCTTTGATCATAATCGCATGAATCAACCCATCAGCTAACCTGTAAGATATAAGACTCAGTTAGAAGGTTGTTGGGGGACTAAGAATTAACAGCAAACAGTTACATGACTGGCTCTACTTGACACATTGCCTACCACCCTATCTAGAGGGGCCCTTACAGTGACTCTATTCAGTATCTCTTGAGCCGACCATTAGACTCTTGGCTTTATGCTAGATGCCGATTCATAATCTGCTGTCTTAGAAGAATCACCTCGGCCAAACAATCATTACCTTACAGCAAGAACATAGAGCTTAGTAGAAAGGAAACACTGCCAATACCGGTTAGATAACAGCTTGTGCCCTCCCAGCCAAAATATGTTAAACGCCACCTAAGAACTCTGAAAAACTTGGTCCAGAATTCCTACTCTCGCTCTCTCCACTCAATCGACAAAACCAAGTACAGACCTTAATCCTCCTCTTTCTAGGTAATGTTCTAGGAACAGACAGGAAGAGCCGGTGGAAATAAGATAGTTACAACCTTCTGAGACTGATTATGGAGCCCTACTAGAAGAACTACCAGAGGAAGAAAATGAGGCTATAAGAAAATAAAAGTTAAGCTATCCCAAATGCCACATACCAGTTATTATGAACAAGGGAATATATACTCTAGCTCTGTTACATTCCAGTAGTAGTCAAACGTCTAGTCACACATATTTAGTGTGGCCCTGAGATCTTTCCCATGGAAAATCCATAATCATCACTTGTGCCCATGGTGATTCAGACATCTATCCTAAAACTAGAATATGACTAAAGGTAAAAGGTGCACATTGCATTGTATCAGCTACCATGGTGAAACATTCTCCCAGAAGAAATAGTACTAGACACATGTCTAACCCAGTTTCGCTGTTCGTTAAAGAAAATAGGATCCTTAATTTCCCCAACATACTACAAATTATCCATTAGAACAGGAGAGAATGAAAGAAGACCTGGAAAGAAAGTAAGAACCTCAGAAGACTAGGCCCAATGATTTCATACATCAGGACAACAATCAAATCAGAAAGGGAAGCTGGGAACAAAGGAAAAAGGTATGTGGTGAGTTGAAGATAAATCCCATCCTTTTACCTGATGTGCCTGAAAGAGGATGAAAGGAGTGGTATTTCCTGGGCTCACCGTCCCTTCACAGACAAAGCATTTCCTCATTTCAAAAAGAGTCCTCTTTATCTACAAAGATGATCTAGTAGCAGAATATCCAACTAGAATATCCTATTTATTCTTTATAAAGGAAAACATTGCCCTTTAAATTACTCTTTAAATCCTGAAAACAAATTTGGATTAATGTCCCAGAATGGAGATAATGGCTGTCAATTTTCTTTTACGATCCCCGTTTTGACTTTAACCAGCATATCAAATGAAGAAGGAGAGAACTGCAAGAGTTTGTGAAATGGTGAACACAGAGGAAAACCAAATTAAAGGAAACCCCAATGCGAAAGCCAGGAATCTTGCAGTTTCTACACATGACCATTGAGCATCATTTATCATACACTTTACCCTCAGTCTGAGAGCCACAAAGCTCCCAGTCGGTTGAATCCACCAGCTCTGCTCGCTGCAAGCAGACTGAGCAATGCGGAATAACACGGCAGGGTATCTGCTCATACTGGTAAATTCAAAATGGAGCAGAGGGCTTGCTTTAAAGATTTGGAGCTGACTATTATCCAACTTAAACCTGGCCGAGGTACTGAGAGTGTCTTGGTGTCAGTCATGGATGATTTATGTTGACTGATGGCCTTAGAGGGGTGGGTGCCCTGATTCTGTTATATTTATCAGAGGCTTTCGATACTGTCAACCTTTGCCTCCTATTGCATTGCCTGTCTCTGACAGGAATATCTGTCTTAGTCCTGGCCAAGTTTGCCTCTTTGCTTACTGACAGGTCTCAATCACTTTCTCTCCCCCATTTTGGTTCGGCATCCCATTCTCTTTCCTGTGGAGTTCCTTATGAATCTGCCTTGTCCCCCACACTTTTCAATGTGTATATACAACTTCTTGGTCATCTTGTACGCTCCGAAGATCTTCACTGTTACTCGTATGCCGACGACACACAGATTATTGTTTCGACTTCATCTGAATGTGGCTGCAGTGTTTGGTCGCTTCCGGGACTGCTTGGCGGCCATGGGGCTAAAACTCAATGGAGTTAAGACGGAGATATTGATAGTTGTTCCTGCCTCCTCTCTGTGGAGCTCTTACTTTTGGCCACCGGCGCTGAGGACTCCTCGTGTTGCAGTTACAGACATTAGAATCTGGGAGTTAAGATCTCTGCCTCTCTCTCTATGGAGGCGCAGAGCAGGCACATATGTCAGACTGGAAACTACCACCTAGGAATCCTCTGAACAATCATTGGCTATCTTCCGATTCTACTACAACCTCGGATTTTGGCCGCGTTAGTGTTGAGTCAGATTGACTACTGTAATGCTCTCTTCCTGGCCCAACCTCTTTTTCCTATACATTGGCTGCAACAGCTCCAAAATTTGGCAGCCCGTGCAGTGGCTGGTTCCCCTTATGATGCCCACATCTCTCCTGTAAAGCGGCCCTATATTGGCATCCTGTCAGTAAGAGGATGATTTTTAAGTCTGCTTGTATTATGCATCAGGCTTTCTATGGACAAGGCCCGTATATCTACAAGAGACGTTTACTCCCCATGTTCCTTGCCATGTGCTTCGTTGCATGGATGCCTGTCTTGTTGAAGTTCCCAGGTTGTGTGTATCATGGGTTGGTGGACGTGTCTTCTCGGTCGCGGCTGCTAAATAAACTGATAGTGGTCCTCAGGAGCATTGAGGATCACTATCAGTTCCGCTGCCTACTATAAACTACCCTGTTCTAGATTGCTCTCTTCTTAGCCCCTGCTCTAGTCTAGCACCAGATGCCCTTGAGCGATTGTGCACTCTATAAATAATTGTAATGTAACATAACAATCAAGACCGACCAAAGATCAAAGGGAAGGGATATAGTTAGAATTCAAATGAAGACTTACTAGGCTGCCAACAAATCAGGCAATGTAAAACATACCCTTCACTGGAAAAACAATCCTTGACCGGCTTAGAAAACCATTCAGTGCCACAGCCTTATAAATGATGGAGGAACAAGTCGGTAGGGGAGGGATACTGAGAGGAAGCAGAAAGGCATTCATCTATCCCCTGGATACATGAGAGACAACTACCAGGGAAGAGGTAGGGTATGTTATAGCGCCTCTGCAAAAGCTGATCTTGCAAGGTTATATCAGAATTCTGACCTGAAGAAGTGGTGCTGGACGAAAGAAAGGACCTAGCAAGTTGCCCCACCCATGAAACCTAATATCCGTGGGAAGGTCTGAGGGTGAGGCATTTGCTTCAAGATGATGGAGAAGAACTGCTAGCAGGAGGATGATTATTGCCTGTCCCGGGAGGGGTGGATACCCACAACTCCAAGAATATTGCACTTCACAAAGAACAGCGAGAGACCTCAGAGAATTGAAGGTCATCAAGAGACCCGTGACAAAGCTAAGAGAATTTAAGGCCACAGAAAGAGACAAAGTCAATCTGAAGAGATATTGGAGAGAATCCAAGATTGTGGAGAGACATAGGTTAACCAAGAGACCTATAAGACATCTGATAGGACCATTTAGAGAATTCCAAGTCATGGAGTACCCAAGGTCGTGTAGAGACCCAAGTAGGAAGGTTGATGGGTTAAAATATTAAATTTAAAAAAAGAAAAATCTATTGGCCATGGAGAGGCCTTCCCAGATTGTGAAACGAACAAAGTACATTTTAAGAGAATGAGAGGTGAATGAGAAACCTAAGAAGGCTTATGTATTAAACGAAACAGAGGCTGTTCAAAAGCTTAACCATTGTGCTCTTTTCAGAATTCCTGGGAAAGGGCAGAACCATGAGTAAACCCCTGGAAGGGACTGCCCGGGAAAAGCATTTGGTATATATTTAGTTTATGAAATAGCGGTGGACTTCAGAAGAAAAGGTTTATCAACACTTTCAGTTGACCGAACTTGGAGAACTATTTTGTTGTAGATTAAAGTTGGACAGAAAGCAAAAGGGATTATAAAGACTAGCTTTAAACATTCTGTTGGTCATTCTTTGAAATTGTGTTACTAGAATTGGATGCCCCTGCAGGGAAAGAGACTTAAAGAAAAGGTCCAAGTGCTTTATGTTAAACATTTCTGAGGGGATAGAATCTAACCCCGTAAGCCTACTTGACAATGTTTATCCGCCTAATGAAGGGTTCTCTTTCTTATATGCAACATAAGTGTAATGAGTCAATATTCATTTTAAATCACATCATTTTTTAGGAATAGAAATGGACAAACTAAACTCACTTTTATCCCACTATGAAATGCTCAGGAGTTCTCTCTGTATATTATTAAGAATTTCACAGGTCCAATGTGTAATAATGCTCAGTAAACTGTGAAGCGTTGAACACTAGTTGGCAATCCCAATTTCAAAATATACTAATAAAAGCACAGGGTTTTAATTATTTGCCCACTATCAAAAGACAATGCACAATTACTTAATTGATTTATCCAGGATCTTATTATTTTGCGGGTTGTTACAAGACTGAACCTCTAACACACAAAATATCAAAATCGATTACATAATATCGACATAGTCAAATTGGCATTAACTATGCATAAATATTTGTTCTTCTGAAATGCGCCTCAGAAGTAAAAAAGAGCCAAAATATGTGCATATGGTTTTCTTTCCAGAGTATGCAATCATTGCCATGATCTGGACCACTGTGCAGATATCGTTTTCAGAAATGGTACCTCACATGCCACTAAAGAAATAAAAGGTTAGTGACACATCCATCTCGCACAAGATAGGGAGATGTTAATTTTTTTTAGTGATTTAGTAACCAATATTTTATTTTGGTTTTTTGTAATTTGTCACACTAATAAGGACAGATGTTATGCAATATATCTCGTCTTGAATAAGTTGTACAAACAAGAAACGTCCTGAAGACGTGTCCATGGAACCACGTTATTGAGATTAATTCAGACACGTTCTTTTGTTGGACATAGAAACACGACTAAGTGTTGACACATAGAGAAACAAGTCCTTAATTTGGGAAGAATTGTTTAAAGGATTGATTATTACAACTTCCCTGCACCTTCCTATACTAACCTCACTTTTATTCTAAATAATATGAGATGTTTTGATAAATTATGTGTTTTTTTAAGTTTTTCTTTGCTGATACACATCAATTTGTGTGTTTTTTATGTCTTTCAGAAGGATTTTGTGTTTTGTATAAGATAATGATTAAAATATGTATTTTTATAATTTCATGTTTATCAGTCTTAATTAACTAAGACTATTCTCCCTTTTTCTGTGTTGCGTGTGGCCTGTCACACCCTTTGGATGTGAAGGATGGAAGCTGTTTTGTGGAATCTGTGTATATATGATTTCTACTTGTAAATGTAGCATTAGTTCATAAGCTAATGTTAAATATAATACACAACATTAACGCAAAGCAAGTGGTTAATTATCCCTTATATAACTCACCACCCTGACCTATTACTTCCATCAGTAAGACTCCTCCCTGCCCGTAGACCATCCCTGACACCTTCTCCATGTTTTAACATATTTACCGGAATGTTAAGCATTTGGGAGGGGCGGAGGTCTGGACATGCATCCCAACAGTGGAAACAACAGCAGAAAATCGACAAACTGTTTTCATAATCTTTGAAAATACCCAGATAAGATAGTGAATGTGTTTCCTAGCGTACATACAGAGATTTCCTCTCCCATTCTCCTTGTCATAATCACACCCATGTCTGAGATGTCAGGATACTGTACTCTAAGCGTTCTCAATATGTCTGCCATGCAATTATTAAATGACACTCCATCATGTGTCATGTTCTGTGCTGTTACACTCACATATCCTGCTCCTTTCCAAATGTCATCAGCTCTCTCCCTTAGAAAAGCTGCCAGTAGGCCTTTTATGACATCCACTGCTAGCATCATTCTCACTGTCATCCTTTCCAACTCATTTATCCATTTTCCCACACACGCTGTCAAACTAGGTACTTTACATTTCAGGTTTTCTTTGTCTTTTGTGGCCACAGAATACATTGTGGTCATCCTCCCCCTTTCTCTAATAATGGGAATTGTGTAAATCCTGGTCCAAAATCATATCCCGCTACACTTCAGGTCTTCCATGTGGGGTTAGTTTTGCTGGTTCGTCTTCTTCCTCGCAGTGACCTTAACCTGCTTGCATAAGTCGGAGACATATCCCCTCCAGTACGCGACCATGCTGGTGGTCATTCATAATATGGTATAGCTTGTGGTGTTTTTTCTTTCAGATTTTCTAAATCTGATCATTTTACCCCTCTCTCTATGTTTGGATGTATTGAAAAACTGCATGCCCCTTCTCTTCACGCTTTCTTATTCTCCTTCCTCTCTTCATCTGCCATCAAAATACCCCAACTGGTATGGCTATTATACCTTTCCTCATCATCAAGTTCTAGTCTACTTAGGGACAGCGTTCTCTGCTCACCCAGCAATGCGTTATCCACTCTATCTCCTATTTCCTTCACTGGAGATCCTGTGACACTCCCCATAGCCTCATAATCACCCTTCTCCTTCCTCTGTCTATATAGATCCCCAATCGTTTTCCCTATACCTTCTGCCTCATGGTCATCGGCTAATGTCTGTATTCTTGTTTCTTTTCCTTCTTTTCTCTTTCCTCTCTTTCTTCTCTCTCTTTAACATCGTCAATGCCCTTCCCTAATTTAAGTAGTATCTGTCCTCCCATCCACTTGCTTTGTACTATTGTCAGTCCACTTGCTTTGTCTTTCTTTCTTTCTTGTCTCCTGACTTCCTCTTCTATTCCTATCTGTCTGTCCCTTCTCTCATCGCGCTCTTTATGTTCGTCACGTGTGGACATATATTTACATTCTTTATTCATACTTTCTTCCATGCTGTTTTAACTATTATAAGCAGGTGGTGTGTTTGTTGGATTAACATACCCCACCGCTGCTTTTAATTCCATTAGATGACAGATTCCCTGTGTGTCTTCTGTTGTGCTATCATTTTTAGGAGGGGGAAGAGGAGCTGAGGGCATTACTTCCTCCTCTTTATGCTGATTTAGCATCCACTCCTTCTCAGGCGGGTCTTCTCTCTCACTCTGATACATCTTCCACAGTTCTAAAACAGCTAAACTTTTCTGTAGCTTCTTCTCTGTATTTGTAGCATGCAAGTATGTTGTCATGTGTCACAGTACTGTTTTCGATAATGAGTCTTCTTGATGCCACGGCATAACCAGGTATCATTGCAAGTGCAAGGTAAGGGGGAAAGAAAGTGCGGGGGGGTGGGAAGAGGGATCTAAAATGCGGGGGGTGGGAAGGGGGAAAGTGCAGTACATGGGATAATCAAATAATGACATAAAATAAATAAGAACGGCCAGCTGGTGGCAAGTGCAGGGTGAGTGCAGACATAAGTGCTGGTTTGGGGACTGTAGGGATACAGAAAACAGTCCCCAGGTGCAGGGGTTGCCAGGGAGGCAGCGTAAGCATGCAGCTGGCAGGGCTTGGGTCCGAGATCAGAAGGGAGAGGGGGAGAGAAAGCAGAAGCAAAGGGGAAGGTTTTTAGGCGCTTCCAGAACCAAAGGTGGTTCTCCTCAAGTTTCAGGGAGGTGAGGAGGCTGTTCCAGAGGGAGGCCCCTGCCGAAGAGAGAGATCTACCACCAAATCGTTGCTTGGAGAAGCGACTGACCCTGAGGGAGTTGGAGGCGGATGAGCGAAGAGCTGGAGAGGGAAGATATTTAGGAAGAAAGAGTTGAAGGTAATGAGGCCCCAGGCCCCAGAAGGCCTTGTGGAAGATGCAGAGGGTTTTGAACTTAATCCTCGCAGCCACTGGGAGCCAGTGCAGAGATTTCACTCCTGGACAGATACGATCCCTGGGCTTGAGGCCAAGGACAAGTCTTTCAGTCCTGTTCTGGATGAGTTGCAGAGGGCTTAGAGTAGAAGCAGGAAGATTTAGAAAGAGGCTGTTACAATAGTCCAGCCTGGAGAAAACCATGGCTCTGGAGACAATGAGCTTCTGGGGGAAGGAGAGGAAAGGAAAAATACCCCTGAGTAGGTTCAGCTGGTAGTGTGACTTCTTAGAGACTTCAGAGATGTGAGGTGAGAAAGAGAGTGTGGAGTCGAAGATGACCCCCAGGTTTTTAGCCTTGCGGGTGGGAGCAGGAAGAGGGCCAAGAGAGGCCGGCCAGAGAGCTACAGGAAAGGAGGGAGTGGGTGTGCAGATGAGGAGAATCTCAGTCTTTCTGGCATTAAGGCAGAGGTCATTGGCGGCACACCACTCCTGGATAGCAGACAGACAGTCAGAGATGAGGGGCAGGGAAGAGGTGGCCAAAGGAAGCCTGAAAATGAGCTGAGTGTCATCCGCATAGCACTGAATGTTGTGGCAGAGAGTGGCAATGCGGTGGGCAAGGAGTGCCAGGTATTGGTTGAACAGCCAGGGAGAGAGGTTAGACCCCTGGGGGACACCACAGGTAGAGAAAAAGATGGCAGAGAGGAAGGACCCAAGTTGGACCTGGGAGGGTCGGTCAGAGAGGAAGGAAGTCAGCCATGCCAGGGCCTGACCAGTGATACCTAGATTATCGCAGAGACACTTTAGCAGGATGGCATTTTTGACAGTGTCAAAGGCAGAAGAGAGATCAAGCAAGATGCGGACACAGGGGGTGTTAGAGTCAAGGTTTGAGAGCGGGTCTTCACAGATGTTCAGGAGAGCAGTTTCCGTGCTTCTGGCAGCTCTGAAGCCAGACTGGTGGTCATGGAGACAACCAAAATATTCAGTGAGGAGATTAAGCTGGGAGATGGCCAGTTTCTCCAGGAGCTTGCACAGAAAGGGGGTGATGGAGATTGGGTGATAGTTAGCCGGGCAGGAGGGGTCGGCAGAGGGGTTCTTGAGAAGAGGGTGCACAAGTGGGTGCTTCAGGGGGGATGGAAAGACTCCAGTGGTGAAGGAGTGGTTGAAGAAGTCAGCCAGGGCAGGAGCCAGGGAGTCAATGTGGTCCTTGATGGTTTTGGAGGAACAGGGGGGAACCTGTTTTGACGAGCCTTTCATAGATCGGACTTGTCTAGAAACTTTGTCTGCGGAGAACAGGGGAAAGGCAGAGAAGGAGGGAGGAGAGGTGGCTGCAGAAGGGCCAGAGGGAGAGCAGGGTGTGGAGGGAGGGAAGGGAGAGGAGGAGAGTGAGAACAGGATGTCCTGAGTTTTAGGGATGAAGTGAGAAGCCAGGGCCGTGCAAAGGGTCTGGGAGGGGACAGGAGAGGTAGAAACTGTGGCAGGATTGGCCGATTCCTTGCAGATTTTAAAGTGATCAGCCCAGTTGTTAGATGCCGCAGAGATGCAGTCTTGGATATGAGCTCTCTTCTTGGTGAGGACAGAGAGCCGGTATTGCCTTTGGAGCAGGCGGCAGGCCAGTATGTCAGAGGATGTGCATGAATCAAGCCATTTCCTCTCGGCCACCCTACACTTGCGTTTAAGGGTGGCAAGGTCGGAGTCGTACCAGGAGTTGCACTTGGCTTTGGGCTTCAGGCAGATTCTCATGACAGGGGCAAGGATATCAAGAGCATCAGATATAGCAGAGTCGAGCGTGGAGACGGCTGTGTCAGCATGAGCGTCAGCCAAAGGGGGACGAAGGGTTGAGAAAGTGGCCGCAAAAGCCTCAACTGATACGCGCTTCATGGGTCGGATCACCGAGAAGGTGGGTGGCAGTGATGGAGTTGGCTTGGCCTGTTGGGAGGAGAGGAGAAAGTGATCACTTCCGGAGAGAGGAGTGGTGAGAGGGACAGAAATGGGAAGGTCTGAGGAGATCAGAACATCCAGAGCGTGCCATGCCAAGTGTGTCGGGCCAGAGGGGAGAATAGTGAGTGAAAGAGAGTCGCAGAGGTCGTGAAAGAGTCCAGAGGGAGGACAGTGGTCATCCAGGTGGATGTTGAAGTCTCCAAGAAGGAGGAGTTGAGTGGTCAAGGCCAAGAGTGAAGAGGAGAGGTCCACCCACTCAGACAGGAAGGAGGAGATCTGACCAGGTGGCCGATAGATGGTAGCCACAATAGGGTAGTGGCTTGGGAGAGAGAAAGCCTGCAGACGAGGCATTCAAAAGAGGAGTAGACCTGCGTAGGGATGACAGAGGGAGGAATCCACTCAAGGAAGATCAGGGCTACACCCCCTCTGGAGTGATTGAACCTGTGTGCAGAGAGGATTTTGTAGCCGTCAGGGAGGAGCGTATCAAAGCTTGTGACAGAGATGGTCGTGAACCAAGTCTCGGTGAGATCGAGGACATCGAGGTCAAGTTCTTCGAGAAGGCCGGCAGATGTCAGAGGAATGTTTGACAGCTGAGCGAGAATTAAGAGTGGCAATGTGGCGAAGGTTGCATTTCTTGAATGACTTCCAGGGTGGGGTGCAGATCAGAGGTACGCCCTGCAGAGGTGTAGAGGATGCCCGAGGGGGGTCAGAGAGGGAAGGAAAGGGCAAGGTAGCCATAGAGGAGGTTGCAGGGGGAGGCCAGGAAGCCAGCAGGAGAAGAAAGGAAATTGATGAGGCGTGGGAAGTTTCTATCAAAGAGGTGAAGGTTGGCGTGAGAGGCTTGGACCAGGACAGTCCCATTTGAGTAAACATTAATGATGACCTTGGAGGAATGAAAGGAGGCCAGGAGGGCATCCCACCGGGTGCCACCAAAAATGGGAGAAGAGGAGAAAGGAGGGAGCACAGAGACCATATGTAGGGTCCATAGGTCTAGTGAAGGAATGACAAAGAGGATGTCGGTGAGAGTTCCTTTGGAGGAGGCACTGGTATAGGCGTCAGCAATAGGAAGGCCTGGGTTGGAGACCAGGATGTCCTTTTTAAACTTCTTCCTACCAGATTTAGTGAGGAGGGCAGGATAGTCAATAGAGAAGCAGTTAGAAAAGATAGGAGAGACAGAGAGCACCATAGAGTGGGCGGGGAGAGGAGAGAGGTGGAAGGGAGAGGGAAGGGGGGAGCAATAGGGAAGGGTGCAGGCAGACGAGACAGTGGGAGGCAGGGCAGTTGAGCAATAGGACAAGATGACGACACACTGGATTAAAGAATGATCACCTAAGTAAGAGAATCCTGAATATAGGGAGAAAGGCCTAGGTTTCACAATACAATTTTAAATACTGATACAGTGCAGAATGTAGGCAACGGGGTGGCAACGCATCTGAGTATGAGAGTCTGCAAGGTAGGAAAAGGGGGGTGTGCAGAGAGGCCAGTGCGACACCTGCAGACACAACCAAGATCCGCCAATAGGGGGCTGCCCTTTGCCAAGGGGCCCTTAGCCGTGGGGCTGTCGGGCATGGGTTGCCCAGGGAGGGCCAGTGAAAAGGAGGAAGGAGCAAATCAGGGGGGAGGGCGGGCCGGGAGGTGGGAAGGTAGGAAGGCGGAAGAGGAGCGGGGGAGAACAACAGGGAAAAACAGTGGCCGAAAAGGCCCACAAAGAAACAAACACACACAGCAAGATCAGTGTTAAAATTCCCAAGGGGGCTCTCACCAGAGGATTTCAGTCACCCGCTCAACCTGGATGGGGAATGGCGAGCAGGCGACCAGCTGCCCAGAGTGTAGCACAAACACAGAGGAAGGAGCCTATCAGGGGGGGAGGGCGGGCCAGTAGGCGGGAAGGTAGGAAGGCGGAAGGGAGGCGGGGGAGAACAACAAGGAAAAACAGTGGCCGAAAAGGCCCACAAAGAAACAAACACACGCAGCAAGATCAGTGTTAAAATGCCCAAGGGGACTCTCACCAGAGGATTTCAGTCACCCGCTCAGCCTGGATGGGGCTATGTAATTCATCTACCTTGTGTTTCTATGTATATACATTTACTACTCATCTCGTTACTTATCTTCCTTGTATGTATGGTTTCTTCTCACTCGTATATATGTTTACTTTGTTTCTTCAGTTACATATTCATTCATTATGCATTTGCAAATTGTGTCTGTTCATCATTGTGTCTTCTCCTTTTGACATCACTTTGCACCTGTCAGATTTCCTTTACAGCTCTTCGATGTTCAGTGGGGTCTGCAAATCTCCTGCAACCACTTCAGTTCAAGGGTACATTCGGTACGGTTGTCTGAGTGCATGCCGTCTCTCACACATCAATGCGGTATTGGAATGATACCTGTCATGCATAGTGTCTTCATGTTCTTCATCCAGTATGTCGGAGGTGAGGGGGCGGGTTCTATCAATGACGTACATGTCCGCATCGGTATCCAGTGATATTATCGAATTGAAAATAAAGAAATACATGTAAAACAACCACTTTAGTAAAACATATGTATACAGGTGTTGGGTAAAGGATTAAAACAGGTGAGGAGGGGGTTGGGGCGGGTTTTTAAATCGTCAGAAACGGGAGGCTTAGGGGTGGGAGAGCTGCCAAAATTAAGTATTTAGGGATCGTTAAAAATGTTTTAACAACATTTTTCGTTAAAATCACAGTGATCCGGTATTGGATGATACCTGGTGTCCTGCACAGTGTCTTCTTGTTCTTCATCCAGTATGTCGGAGTTGAGGGGGTGGGTTATATCAATGACGTACTTGTCTGCATCTCTACACTGTACCTCTGTGTACTGGTTTGAAACTAGGCACAGAAGCTTATCAGGAATGAGCCCTAGTCCCCTCCATGATTTCCTATATACCATTTGCTGCAGGGCCTTGACTGATTCAGGCATGACAGTGGTTTTTGAATGAGCCGATGCAACCCCTACTTGAACTTGACCCAGCTGCGCTGTTAATTGTATATAGTGCTCAGGAATTGGTGTTGGCTGGCACAAACCTCTCACTGCCCAAACACTCACTCAGGTGAGAAGGTGGTGTGTCAGTAAGGTCAGAGGGATGGACCAGTCTGGGCAGGACAGGAGTGTGTTCTTTTCTCAAGCTTGTGACATAGGGGTAGTTAGGTTTGGGATGGATTGTTGCACAATGGAAGGCCAGTGGGGACAGGAAGAGAGAGGACTAATCAGGATCCAGACTTGCCCAGACCCCTTGCAACTTCCCAGGTGTTCAGGCTTTCTCGCAGACCCCCCACATTCACCAAGGTGGATTGACTGGTGTGTGGGCCAAACTGACAGAATGTACATGACTGGTGGCAATGGTGAATAACGTTGTAAGGTGAAGGGCATGGTTATGGAGTCAGCATTTGAAGACGCCAGTTTAAACAAGTGGTCGGCGGCTTCTGGTGACAGCCGGGCTAGTGTGGAGAAGCCTCAGAGAATGTTAACGCTTGCAGTGCTTCTAGTGAGCCCGGCGGCACGTGGAGTCAGTTATCTGTGCAAATCTAGGCTTGGCTAAAATCCCACCCTCCATGCAATCTCAGTGCATGCCCCTGGTAGTGCGTACTAATGAACTTAAACCGTGTTTTATTGTGCATATGGTTAAAGTAGGAACTTTTTACACAAACTGATATAGAAACAATGTATCAATACATACATCTATTTGTTTAACAGACAAAACAATAAAATCAATATCGAATAGATCAGTAATCATCACTAGCACAAATTAATATACATATATTCCCTGAGTTAATACATATCTAAATTTGCCTTTAAAATTCCTTCCATATGTAACATGCCACACTGGTGATCCCTAAAGAGTCTCCCGAACAAATGTTACTCCAGAAGTGATCCATGGTAATGAACATCAAATTATTAACAAACAGGGAATAGCCTTTAGTGAATTTATCAAGAAACCTGGGACAACCAGTTAGTACATGTCTAATTGTCTTAACTTCCATGGCACATTTATTTATTTATTTTGTTTTATTTATTGTATTTGTTGGTAGCGCCCAGACCTGGAGGTACAACGGCGCTAAAGTACAGAGTTAGGAAACATAACCTACATTTCCATTGCACATATGGATATGTGGTCCAAGAACCCAGGATTTCATTGGTACGAAGCAAATTCAACTTTAAGTGCATTATAAACGACCTTGAGAAGGGAAAAGGAAAGGGAAATCCTTGTTTAACAAGTTCACAATCTTTTTATTTCATGGCCTTTCTACCAGATATCCACGGTCCCACAGCTGCGCTTTACTTTTCATTTCAATTAAGCTAGCACTGCGATTAAAAGGCATCAGGTAATAATGTCCCCATGCATAATGTCCCCATGCATAATGTCCCCATACATAATGTCCCCATGCATAATGTCCCCATGCATAATGTCCCCATACATAATGTCGCAGAGAAAAGAAAAGCCATTGGTGACATAATATATGGGCATATTATGTATGGGGAGGGGTTGCAGGGATGTCCCCAACACCCCTTGTAAAAAAAAAAAAAAAAGATTGCGGACTCCGGGGGTGTCCCCTGCATGTTCAATGTAATAATGTCTCTGCAAAAAAAGGCAACATTTTTGTCAAGAGACATTCTTGCGAGGACATTATTACATGGAACCGATTAAAAGGCATTTCAATTTTAAAATCTATCAAAGCATGAACATTTTGCAATTCTTCCATACAGTTCTTACAAATCACACTTGGCTTCACTTCACCTTGAAGCACTGCAGAAAAAACATTAAGCATAGATGTTGAGTCAGCCTGCTCCATCATTTCCAAATAAAAGGCACTACGCGCAAACCTCCATTGCGTTATAAGAGAGGTTAGCCGTAGTTCACTGCATAAAACATGCACAGGGACGCATTTAGGCCATCCAAGGTTACTTCTTCAATTTCTTCCCTCCAGCTGTTGGAGCCATTTCACCTTTTTTCACAAAGAACTTCCAAGCCATACAATATACAGGGTATGATACTAGTCTTGTATATTTTTAGGAGACCTTTCATTGAGTCCCCCCCTGGCAGTAATGAAGGACTTTTCTTCTTCATAGTTTTAAAGCCCTACACACTAGTCGAGAACCAATAAGAACCCCCAGATAAACATATTTGTTAACTATTTCCACAGCGAATCCATCATTTTCCATATAAATGTTTTCGGCTTCCTATTGCATTCCCAATTATTATTATTATTATTATTATTTTTTATTGATTTATTAAGCGCCTTACTCCAAGGCGCTGTACATGGAACAACATGATACATAAAACATAAACTATAAAACTGATGAAGCAGTTACAATATGAATCAATCAAACAATAAAACAGTGAGAAGAGCAATTAACTGAAGGGGAAAGGGAGGAAAGGGAGGTGGGACAGGTTAGAGGGGTTGGAGGAGGAGGGCAGGAAGAAGAAGGGAGGGTAGAAGAGGGGAGGTAGGAGATGGGAGGGGAGAAAGAGGGGGAAAAGAGTGGGGAAGCGGGAAGTCGAAGGAGTAGGAGATTCAACCTTTGGTTTTGATACATTGAAGGATAGTCCATTTTCCACGAGGATAGTGTCATCGGCATACGAGAGCCAGGGGAGCCAGGGGAGCGGGCACGCACCCGAGCGAGGAGGAAAATTACTACAGGCAGGTAGACTTTCGCCCATGTCTGCAACATACAGATTATAAAGCAGGGGTCCTAGCCCGCAGCCCTGATTTACTTCATGATTAGTTCATATGTCAGCCGACGACCGACCCTCCATATCAAGCCTGATCGAAACAGACGTATCCTGATGCAGCTGCTCCATAAAACTTCAAAGAGCGGAATCACAGCCCTAAGATTTTAATTTCTTCCAAAGCCGCAAGCAGGATACAAAGTCGCAGAGATGGCAGGTTGAGGGGGTGAGAAGAGACGGATGAGAGGGCTAGTCCTTCTTTTATGTTGCTGCCCATCCCGTTTTTGTAGCTTGGAAATCTGGCCACGCTACACACAGCCCTTCCTAAAGCCAGTTTGCTGACATGACAAAAGGCCCTTTGTCAGTTACCCACTCATTTAGCTTTTGCAAAATACATACAGAAAATATTTTAGAAATAGTATCATTCAATGCAAGCAAATGATACATTTTAGGGTTTCCTCTATTTCCTTTCTTAAAAACTGGGACTAAGTTAGCTTTGTTCCAACTCTGAGGAACAATACCAGTTTTAACAATTCTACTGCATAAGGTCTGAAGGAAGCATGCCCAGTAGTAGGGACATGCCTTAAGTACCACATTAGCTATACCATCTGGTCCCGGAGCTCTGGAACATTTTACATTTTAAATACTTTCCAACAAGTCATCAGCCTTAAAGGTGTACTACCTCCCATCAATAGCAGAGACATGGCTCCTAGTTACCTCAATTCATTCACAACATTGGTCAACAGTATGCATTTTATAGCATGGGGCCTTCGTATGAGCAACCTATGCTGATTCAGATACAGGGTTAATTTCGAGATTGCTCATTCCCTTCATATGTTTATTGACAAAATGCCAACATGTCTGGCAGTCCTTGGCTATGAGGGCAGTGGACACTATTTGCCAGTTTGCATAATTCACTGACATTTTATGTGAATTAATCCAATTCTTTTACTTAGTACGGGCACAATTGATCACATATATTTGTATATATATGATATCAGTTCCTAATGCCATTTTCTTAGCAGCAATAGCAGCATCATATACTTCTCCAGGTTTAATCTTAGAATACACAGATCTAATCTGAGTATTATCAAAGCGCAAAGTCAGGCCATTCATAACATCAAAGAGCTCACTTACTTCCCAATCATCAGATAGATTCAATGATTCCCATTCCGTTCCAACCGTTAAGATGGCATCTTCCAAAGCCCAATTAAAGTCAACAATGTTTCTGTCTGTCCAACGCAGCCTATTGCTCTGTATATTGCTCTCCACATACCTTAATCGCTCCAGCTTTGGAGAACCCTGTCTGGCCCTGTGCCACTTCCACCAAGGCACAGCAGCATTGCCATGGCTGCAATCACGACACCATACTCCTACAAGAAGCGAGTGTGCATCATCTTGACATCTGTAGGGAGATAAGCCTCGTTGGTCCAAAAGCATCTAAATTGCCTAAATGCAAATATTTGACTGAATTTGAAATGACTAACTCTGAAAACAACACAGCAGATAGCATGAGCTGCCGTTTCCTAAATGGCTGTTGCAATTCTCACCTCACCGGCACCTGAAGTGCCTACCTTTTTGCGCCCGCCTGTGGCTCCATTTGATTGGTTGCCTCCTAATGTTGTTCCCCTAGGGCCAGGGAGTCAGCTGGCGATGCCGGCCCCCTGCAAATGCCCACAGCTAAGGCCAGCATTGGAAACCCCTGTCAGACCCTGATGGCCGTGGGTCCTGTCATTCTACCCCTCAAGCCTCCAACCTCTGACCGGATAGCCGGTAACCCTCAGCACTCTCCAGGACATTTGCCTCCATCCTCACTAGATAGGAGAAGCTCAAGCCAGGTACACCTCTCTTGTATTGGTAATGTAGCCATACTAACATCCCGGCTCCCACCAGATTCCTGCCTGCTCTTATCATGCCACTGAGGGCCTTCTGCCAACATTGCTCCACACCCCTCACCTTTGTGATACTCGTTGATACCCCTCCTCATTCACCCCAGTGCCATTCCAACTCTCCACCTGGCCAACCAACCTATCTCACAACTTATGCCCCTATGCTGCACATCGCTGCCAAGGTTAAACCCCCAATGCAGCCGCTCAAAATATCGCACCACTGCAACTCCCCCAGACTGCCCACTCCAACCACACCCCATTCCCACTCTCTGAAACATGCACTACACCACCCATTTTGAAACCCCTGTACCTAATCAATCGCGCATTGGCCCTACCTCCCTACACAACTCTCTGCAGGAAGCAAAGGCACTGCACAGCCGACAGTGATCTTACCTAATTACATCATGAACACACCTACGCCCACCCATCACCAACCTACTCTTTAGACACTACCTGCTCCTCGCATGGCACCCTCTTGCCCAATATCACCTTTAACAGTGATACTCGCGAAAAACTTTCTTATGAACCACCTAACCACTATAACACCGAGCACACATGCAGATCCCAGACTCCACGCAAAAAAGATGAAAACCCTCCAGGTTCTGCTAATTGCTCAACACAAACCACCCAATGCCCAGACTACCCTGTAAAAACCAAAGTCTGCCTGGGAACCACTTGCTGCTCTCGTCTTAGAGCAAGAAAATTTGCCGGCCCACAGACACTACACACCTCATTCACCTCCTTAGAATATCACAGACTGGCCAAACTTACCACTCGCACCCTCCTACTTCCATTGCGATTCCCTCCACTCAAACCTCTGAAGCACCTTCAACACTCCTTTAATCCCATGAAGCACCTCCATTTCCTCTTCCACTCCAATCTGACTCCCTCTCTCTACCTGATGAGCAAAAGAGCCTTAAATACACCCTGATCAACACTCGCTGCCTACGAGAACATGCAATCGATGCCCACGACCCAATAGTAGAACACAAACTAGACCTATTAGCTACTCACAGAATCCTGGTTACACACAGCTTCAAGCCCTACCCTCACACTCGCCGTCGCTCCTGATAATACCATCCTTATGGTGGACCGCCTTGACGCCACAGGCGGAGGAGTTGCACTCATAGCAAAAGCCTCATTGCAAATCAGATCCTGTCCCACACCCCCCATTCCAGGATATGAAATCCTACACATGAATCTGACTACTAACCCCACCAAAATTACTAACAGCATCCTGTTAATATATTGACAACCTAAAAACGTAACAACACTAATCAACCAGACCTCGACATTCCACTACTAATCACACCACTCATTAAGCCTCTAACTAAATGGATTATCTTGGGCGACATCTACCTTGGCTTCAACTACACAGCCGACTCAAAAACCACTGCATTAGCATCAGCCCTTTAAGACATGCATTCCTCTCATCAATACCCCCACCCACAACAAAGGCAGAATTCTTGACTGGAGGCTTACATCTAACTCTACCATTAACCTGGAGTCCATCTCTGAAGTACCTTGGACTGATCACTTTCTGATTGTTTTTGAACTTGTTATTAACAATTTACAGGTTACCCCGACATACACACCCAAACCCATAATGGCTAAAAATACCCACAAACTCACACTCGACAGCCTCAATCCTTCTCTCACAGCGTCACTCCTGAACCACAATCCCACCAATACCAACCCCAACGGCATTGCCAATCTCTACCACTCCTGCCTGCAAATCACTCTAGACACACATGCTCATCTTGTCTCAACAATCCCGAAAATGCACAAACCTGCCAACCCATGGTTTGCTGAGGAACTCACCAACCCACGTTGCAAGAAAGAGGACCTAGAACACTTGCACAACAAGAATTCTTCTGCAACTAATAGCAGTGCACTAGCCATAGCTACCAAAACCTACAAATCGTCAGTAGTGGCACACAAGTCCAACTTTTACAATACCTGCATCTCCAATGCAGGGTCTAACACCAAAGTGCTATTCTCCATACTTCAAGAATTGGAATCACCCATTCCTATCGCCTCTCCTTTGAAAGTAGATAAAATACGGTGCACAAACATTCAAAATGCCTTGACACACAAAATGAATTCCCTCCAGGATAAAATCAAGGCCAAAAGAGATGCCCTTGCTACCAAACTTCTTATGTCGAACACCGCAGACCCTGCCAAATTTAACTCTTCACACAGCTTCCCCCAGTTCACATTTAACAAAGTTACCCAAGAGAAGGTACTGTTCACCATCCTTCCCCTAAAGCATTCCAATTGCAAGAGAGACATTTGCCCTGCCCGACTTGTTAAACTCTGCCCACCCATGCTAGCCCCCATAATCACTAACTTTATCAACGCTTCCTTCTCCTCCAATTCATTTGCTACCAACATCAAAGCTGCATGGATAACCCCTTTGCTAAAAAAGAAACACCCTTGACGCTACCATTTCTACGAACTGCCGTCCCATCACTACCATTCCCTTTCTGCTTAAGATAATAGATTGTGTAGCCTACTCCCTAATCCAACTCTTTCCGGAGAGCAACCACCTTCTTGGTTCCATAGAATCAGCGTTTCAACCAAAGCATAGCATGGAAACTGCTGTACCGGATCTAAAATTCCAAATGAACAGCATCCCTGATGCTGGAAGATAAGCATGCTCATCCTCCTTGACCTATCAGCTGCCTTTGATTTAGTGTACCATGAACAACATTGCCAATTCCTTAGCCAAAACGTTCCTTTCTCCCCAGAAGCCCCCATCTGGATCAAATCATTTTGATCTGAACGTACCATCAGAGCCTTCATTGGAGAAGAACCCGCGGATCCCATCTCTGCACCTCTTGGGGTCCCTGAAGGATCTTGCCTCTCTCTGACACTCTCTAATACCTAATCAAAACCTCTCTTTGCGTCCCTGGACTCCTTGGGATTCACATATACAAATTTTCTGATGACACCCAAATTCTTATCCCTATCTCTGGTGACTACAAGTATGACACCACCACAATCAACAAAGTGTATATCACCATCCAAAATTGGATGGCCAGGCACAGCCTGTGCCTTAATGATGATAAAACGGAGCTCCTCATTGTGGGCTCTCCTTCTCGGCTGAAATCTCTTGATAACAACTACTCATCTATTCTCATTGATGGCACACCATCCCTGTATTGAAACACGGGGTTTACCTAGAAGCTGATCTCTCAATGGCTAGGCACATTAATGTGTTCTCCTCCTCCACAGCATACACCTCCAAACTCAACTCACTAAGCAGATAATTCTTGTCACCATACAACTGCCTGACCTTAGCACGAGAACTGACCCTGTGCAAACTGGACTATTGCAATGTGCTCCTTCTGTGTACCTCAGCGACAAGATTTTCTAAACTACAACTATTAGAGAACAAATCCTTATGAGCCGCTCTAAGCTTAAATCACAGTCATGACATCTCAACCAGACGAGAAGCTCATTGGCTGCCCATAAAAGCAATAATTCACTTTAAGATGCTCACCCTGGCTCACAAGTGCATTTACAATGATGCACTCACATACCTCAATGACAGTATCACCCTAAAAACATCAAACGCTCTTTAAGATCTAGTGCCATCATCTCGCTGGACATACCACGGTATAAGAGCAAAAGGCGGGTGGCCCCAGTTTCCCAGTTGCAGCCCCCACTCTCTGGAACACTTTACCTGTATCTACTAGAAATAAACAATCTTACTCTACATCAAAAAACGGGTCAACACCTGGCTTTTTGACAAATACAATTGTTACTACCTCTTTATGCTCACATGATTGCTATACTTGAAACTGAATAATATGCTGTAACACACACTGTGATATCCCTGGGTTTGGGTGTACAACAAATGCCATCAATAAAATATGTTGAATACCTTTATCATATGCATTTAATTGACATTTCAAAACCACATGGCCACTAACCTCTATCAGCAGAGGATCATAGTTGGAAACATGTTTCCTCAATTCCTTTGTAACAAAGATGTCGTCAATCCTGGAGTTAAATTTTGCATTATTTCCATTCAGCACAACACAAGCTTGATTTAGGATACACAGCTAAAAACTGTCCAGAAAAGACACATACCCTTATTAATGCTGAAGGGAATAACTAATTCATTATATTCCACCCCAGGACACGAGCTATTAAAGTCCACAGCTACCATAAACTAAAGACCAGGGTAGTAATGTAGCCAAGTTGATAAGCTACGCTGAAAATACTCAAGAATGGATCCAGAGGTAACCCTCTAGGAGGAATATATACCTTGGTCATAAGAAATTAAGTTAGAATCTTTGAAAAAGGAATAGAGACAATGAACGCCATTGCATTAAGGTTAGCAATATGGAGGAGAAATTCAGCAATCAGCATATTAGTTCTTGCACCGATTACCAAACCACCCATAGGTCTTCTCAACTGCTTCGGTATCGCACAACTGTGAATGATGATAAAAAGCCATCGATGCATACTGTATTAGTCAACCACATCACTTGAAGAACAAAATGATCCGCCTTTGCAATAAAAGCCATCCCTTCATGTTTAATAAGGAACGAATGGAAGCCTTGCGTATTCCAGGAGATTAATTCAATTTCCGCGCCCCATCAATAGTTATGTTATTTTATGTTAAGTTGATTTATAGCACGCACCGATACCACTTAAGGACAGTCTCCAGGTGCTCACGTGACTCTGCAAGAAAGAGGATGGATTGGTTAGTGAGGGAAGAAATATAGGATAGGTACAGAACCTGGAGAAACTGTCGTCTGTCTGTGTTGGCTTGCAGGTGGTAGGTTGCGTGCACTGGCGTGTTGTTGCCGTACGGGTAAGCTACAATGCCTTGGATGTTTTCTGTGTGGCTGTTTGTTGTGTTGGGGTGTGTCTGTGTTTATTATGTGTGGATTGCTGGTGTTTAGGGTTGTGCGCACTGGCTTGTTGTATCCGTACGAGTAAAGTCCAGTTCCTGGTATGTGTCTATGTGACTGTTATGTTGGGGCGTGTATGTGTTTTATATGTATATTGGCAGGTGTTAAAGGTTGTGTGCACTGGCCTGTTGTGTCCGTATGGGTAAGGTCCAGTGCCCAGGTTTATTTGTTCTAAGTGTGTGTTGCTTGTGTTGGGTGTGTTTGGGTATAGGTTGGCTAGCCCAGTGGGCATATATAGTATATGGGTCGTGTGTTTGAGGAAGTATAAATGGGGTGTTAGTGCTTTGCCTACTAGCTAAATTCTTCTATGTGGCTAATCTACACTGTCCTATCTGTTGTGAAAAATTACTAATCTCCATAATTTTAAGTGTGACGCATGGTTAATCTTCTCAATTCTGTCTAAGTTTGATGCCTGGATGATCTTCACATTTCACTCTAAGTGTGACACTTGGGGCAACTTCACAGCTCTATCCAAGTGTGATGCATGGCTAAGCTTCACAATCCTATCTAAGTGTGACGCATGGCTAATCTTCACAATTCACACTAAGTGTAACGTATGGCTAAACTTCACAATTCTATCTAAGTGTGGTGTACGGTTAAACTTTACCTGGCTAGAGGGTGAACTCCTAAATTGGAGGCACTACAGTAAATGCTTAATACTTAGATTTCAGATATCAGGATAGAGGGAGAACACCGACGTCTGGGACCCAACAGTAAAATAAAACCACCTAAAGATTGGTACACAGCAGTGATAGAAATAATATTTACTAGCTGGCTAATTTTGGTATACTATGTTATCTATGTAAGAAGAGTGGCAGGGCTTTTGAAATACAGTGATTGCTGTACTCCCCACCCAGACCACACTTGCCTTGCCAGTCGCTGCTGGTTGACGGCTGGCTACTGGCTTCCCAACTGAACATAGGCAAACACAGATTGGAGCTGCCCTTTGCAGAGGGCTGCCTGGGCAAGTGTCTGCCCTGGGGGACACTGTTGGGAAGCACCACCCTCTGAGGGGGACCTAATCAGGGGAAAAGGGGGAAAGCATCGGGATGGAAAAAGAGGGCAGGGCAGACGTCACCTGAGAGAGCCCACCTTGATGTAAAGGTCAATTAGTGTACGTACTTAATGCTGCAGGGAGACATGCCCCATTGAAGTTGGTTTCTGATAGCCTAAAGGGATCAAGATTTGATGATAGCTGCTAAATAGACCTGCCAGCAGTATTTTTTGTAATGTTCAGGTTATTCATCACTTTCAGACTCCATAAAGGATCACCCTCATATCCCCTATCAACATCTAAATCCAGCGAGTTCTCAGATCCCATTTTTAAAAAGTCCTATGTATAGGCTAAGAGAAACCTGTTAACAGTACTGTCAGCTGAGAGCAACTCAGTGAGATATCTTCAGTGGAGATGTGGAGATGACCTGTGGAATACAGTGTTATAGGATAATAGATCTATTCAGATATTCACTGTCGTTCGTGGCCAACAATTTGATGAATCTCACTTTGTTGGTTTCATATCTGTTCAATGTTACCACCTCTTTCACCCCATCCCCATTCGCCTCACCAGGTCCATCACGCAGCCTAGTATTTGTGTTTCCTTCTTGAATTCTATTAGCATTTTGCCCATCTTCGATCACAAAAGAGCAAAACGAAGAAATTGAGGAAGTGACAACAAATTCTTTTTTCCATCACGGACACTTGGCTGTCTTTTTTTGGCTTGTGGATCCACTTGTCAATAGGACGAAAACTACGAGGGCCCTTAGGAACGCTGCTTGAATCAACTATCGGAACTAGCTCAAAGCTCTCTTTCAATTGAACATAAACAACCTTAGATGATGACGTTTCAGCCAGAGATCCAGCATTAACCTTAGATTGGCCCACATTTCCATATGAACTTTGGTCCCTGACCGGGGTACCCTTTATAAACAGCTTTCTCCATCATCTCCTTTTGCCCTTTATCCTTTTAGTATAAGCCACCTCGACATGGTCAACGTCCTCTTCTAACAAAATAAGAACAGGTTGTTCAGAGAGGTTAGATACAGGGCCACTGCTGAGTGCAGTTTCATCTGTTGCAACAACACCGCTACTATGGCACGTTATCAGTTTGTGCAAAATTAGATAGTGCTGTCATTAGATGCATGCATGCACGTGGAACTATTCGCTAAAATAACATCATCAATTCTATTCACGACTTGTACATGTTGGAAAGAAACCACGATGAGCACTTTTACAGTTGTCGTCAATTCTGCCGTTCCTGAACAGGGGGATGCTGAGCTGAAGGATGAATACTCTGCATCAGTGGCCTCAGAGACACCTTCACAATCTCTGCGAGGTCAGGAGATTTAGAGAGATTAAAGCCTTTGACATTGCTGTATTCAACTGGAGTACCCGAAGGGGCAATCAAATCTTGAGGGCCTAATGAATTTTGCTGCAATGAAGAACATACATTTAATAATGAGTTGTTATTGTCAATTCCGGAGAAGAAAACGCAGGAGAGCCGGGTACCGTGACCAGTCTCGGGGAAGAGGAGCAAGATGCTAGTAAGGCTGAAGGGCTAGAAGCCAGTCAGCCACCATCCGTTCACCATGGAAGAAAGATATCATCTTCCCTGTCAAACCTTTCTTGTCCGAAGTTCCAGGATTAACAGTCAGAGAGTCACTCCCAGGATGTATATTGTTAGAACCTGGTCCTGCTTTACTGCAAGCTGACATACTCGCTTTAGGCTGTTTGGCACGCAGCTGATAATTGTGGGATCCAGCTGGCATGTTAAACAAACTGTCTTAACAAAAATGAGGCAGATCAGAACAGTATGAATTTACCTAGTTCCACAAAACCTCAGACAGCCAAGGCAGCAGACATGCCGGTACAGGAACCGCAGCCAAAAAAAAAGACAAATCCATAAAGCAGGGCAGTACGCACAAAGCACCCGCCTAATGCACCAACCTAACATGCAGCTCAAAAGGTAATTGCCCAGCAGTCACTGCACCCTCACCCTCTCACTAACAGAGAGATTAGTGTAAGCAGAAACTGGAGGCATTTTAAAGCACTGTTGTTGAGTTGCATTGCTATTACACATCAATGCCTCCTGCCTTCTATGGTCTGACCAGCCACACCTGAAAAACCTACCGCTAGATCAGGCCAAGCCGGCAGATGGCTGGCGGCTGAGCCGGCCACTGTACACAGCCTTTCAGGTACCAGTACGATGCTGTTGTCGATCTCCAAATCTAGTTGACTGGCGAACTGTGAACAGGGCCATTAGCTACGCGGCTCGCCTCTACTGTCTTCCTCTGACTGCACAACACACTACCAGCAGAGTCTGTGGATAGATCCGCAAGGAAAGGACCTAGCAGCGTTTGCAGGGGGTCGTCAAGCCACACCAACAGCAAGAAGCGTGTGGCCGGTTTCCGACAACCTTCCCACTTAAAACATGATACATGAAACAATTCAAAACTATACTTTGTTTCAAGTGACGGCATGGCATCTTCTCAAAAATGGTAAAGCCAATTCCATCACAATTGTCCCTGCACCTTACTTGCTAGCAATGGTTGTGCCAGTGTGTTTGATTTCAATTTAAAGACTGTTTTATTGACACACAGTAGTCTGAAAGAAAATCATTGCAAGATCTCTTTTTATTTCAAATGCTTGTAAAATCCTCAGGAAAATTGTGATTTAACAATTTAGTTTTGTACAGTTAAAATGAATGTACATTTATAGGTTCAATGTTTTAACAAGACTGTGCAGCTTCCCTGTCATTGAGGGTCTTGAGGTGGTCCCTTACTCCATTTTCTGGTTCTCACTTATCTTCCTCACATGGAGATGTTCCTTTTCAATGTTTTATGTCATGTAACTGTATATAGACCTGAGAAGGTCGGACAGTGCTACCACGACTGAAACATCGCTGACAGTCCAGGGGCATCCAAGGTTTTCCAGATGAGGTTACCTGGAACTCAAGCGTGAGGACATCCTATGTTCAGTTTGTTGCTATGTCCTTATGTGACATTGCAAGTTATGTGTTCATTAGTATCTTGTTGAGTCAATTATCATTTATTAACTGGTGTAATATGTCTTATTTTTGTGAAATGTTTGCTCATTTGGATTGTTGTGAGTGTACCTGCACTGGAAGCATAGTGACATTGATGGCCTTTTTATAATCAGTCAGGATTTGACTCAAATACCATAAAATATTATATTCTAGTGGTCTACAGAATTTCAACATTCTTTTCCCTAATGTTGCGGCCTGTCGCTAATAAAAATAATTCAGAAATTTTATTTCACATAATAGTAACATATATAAACATTTATTGGAAGCAAAGTCCGATGAAGTCCTAAATGCATAATTTGAGCCCTGTTACGAGTTGGGAGAAACTCCAGGCGTAAGTCCATCAAATTACTGCAAAACCTGAATACTGTTGCCCCCCACTTTGTGCCATGGATTTATGATAAAATTGCAAGTGGTGGCATAACACTGTAATTTCCCATTTTTGTAGTCCATAAGTCTCGATCAGGTTTTTTTTTTAAATTACCACTATCGACAATTCTGCTGCAATAATTCTGATGATTTTTAGCAGTAAAGTGGAGGATAAACATCCAGCTTTTGCTGCAGGTACATCACCCACTTTTCCGCCAAAACTCGTAATACGTCAATGCAGTAATGCAGCGGGAAAGTTGACGTAACAGAATTACTATCAATTTGCTGCTGTTTTTACCACACCGCCATACTCTTACGGAGGCCCCACATATCTACCAGAACAGCTTTGAGGGTCGTCTGCTTTGTTCGCTATCAGAAATATGCGTGCTGGGAATGTTTCAAGCCTATTCCTCATATCAATAATCGAAAAAAGTCAAAACTAGGTCCAAGGGCAGACATTGCTAGTGGATAAAATGCTAGGGCTGCCCTGGTAACATCGGGACATATGGCAGCTACGTTTCAGCGAATCAAGGAGAAAAGGGGGAGCCGGTAAAGGGCCAACAAAATTTAACAATAGCCACAAATGTGAGATGCCCGCCACAAAAATCAAACAAAGATAAATAACCTGTTTTATGAGATGGTGCCCACTCAGGAGGGTATGCAACCACGTTTTAGAGCTCTCTGCAATACCAAAGGAGAAATATCCATTTGCATACCGGTCTGGTCCACACACATGGACAGCCCACCATTCCAATGCCATGCAATTCTCTTTGTACAAGACCAGCAGCACCCACGACACGTATTGTGTCCTGTGCTTCACCAGTGAGTTCTGGAGTCTCTGTGTGCAAAGTGAGCAAGGGGTCCAACTACAAGCATTTAAACATTTTCCACACATTGGAAGCCCTCTGCTGACAACAAATGTAAGCTTAATGTGTGACATTGCCTTCAACCCTGGGGTCGAATGGGAGTTATTTGGCCAAATCCACAGAAACACGCGTAATTCTGCATAGTAAGGCAGCCAGAACTGCCCATGGAGGGGAGGCCTTGTCATTAAGCATATTCGAGTGAGCAATTAGTGGCATGTATATAGCACGGACTATGCTGTAAACAGCCTCGAGGCGCTGAATTAACACATTGGAAATGTGTTAATTCACTCTGCATGTGAACCAGAAAACCTAACTGTTTTATTCATTACTCATTTCAACCCACCACAAAAAAAAATAACAGGCAACTGTTGTACTGCACACAGGAGACTGAAAAGATGACGTATTTTCATTACAACAGCAGAGTTATCTTAATGTTATAAGAAAGGGATTTTTTCAATACAGTTAATATTCTTAACGATCCACTGAATAGTAAAATATCTAGTCAGGTGTTCAGAATAACCCAAACATTAGTCATATAATCTCTATTAAAGCTCAGTATGTGTAGCTCTGAAACCTATGAACTGTGTATATCCTAAACATCTGACGGGATTTTAGATGCTGCAGGGATGGCTCCCCAATAGGTTCAGGTAGCGCCTGTTTCTTTTCTTGGCCTCGGTGAGCACTTTATTTTAAATACTCAGGTCCAGGAATGGACCCACTGACACCAGTCCACCATCCCAGACCAGCCTCTGGTGGGGCGCTGAGCAACCTACAAATAAAGGATGTTAAACGGGAGATGGGCCGCAATACTGAGTCACAGGTCTTAAATAAGGCACAGTACACACCGAAGGGGACTTTTAATGCCCTATTGGGCTATTATACATAAGGATTAACTTGCTAAACCTCTTCAAAACCATCAAATACACTCATGCCCCATTCTATATCTCCATTCCATGTTTAATACTTCCATCTTCTGGGTAGAGGATACCCACTGCATAAACCTCTCTGCATAGTAACCTGTAGAAGGTTTCACATTACCCCCACTGAGCATTGCTTTCTGAACCGCCCAACCTTCCACATAACACCAGTTACATTACATAGACAGCTGCAGTCTGCACCTATTAATAACATTTCCCTTATCAGTTCCTAACAGTCATTAAATAGCAATATCTCACTTATCAATCCATAGCAGTCTAAAACCTAGTATTAGTCAAAGCACAGTACCTGGCTTCTCTTCTGGCATACTTGCCCTGTTTGGAAAGACCCTGCTCTGCCATGAGTGGCTGCTGTGAGAAAGGTGTGTGAACTCCATAGGGCTTTGGTAGCCCCAATTCTCACTTCTTCCCTCTGTGGCGGTGGTGGTTACAATAATTGAGCTTTGGGAACCCTTGCTGTGGTGCAGTTTATATTTGTAAATACTAAAGTCTTTCTTTTTCCTCCGTGGTGGTGGTTTTATCTTGTTGGGGCTCTGGCAGCCATAAATGTTCATTACGGCTTATAAACCTGTGCTTCCTGCTGGCAGCGCAGAGCCTAATGTTCCCTCTGTGGTGGTGTTTTTTTTAGGTAAGAAAATACATATTGGGCCCCACCCAGGTCCTGCCCACCCAGGCAAGGCCTCCTTCCATTACCGGCAGCCCATGCTGAGCCCCCTGGCCACACCGGCTGCGATGCGGCCAATTCCACAGGTAAGTGTTTTCTCTGCTCTCCTCGTCTGACCCTGGGGAGAGCAGGTAGTGCACAGGAGGCCCTGATGGCCTCGCACGAGCCATCAGGGCTTCCTCTCGGCTGCCTCTCCTACTGTCTTCACCACACGCCCCGGGGCGGGTGGACTTCTATGCAAGCCAGTGTCCTTTCTTCAATCGTGCTGCCGCATGGTACACAGCCCGGGACTTCCACCTTCTTTGGTTCACCCATGATGGTCACCGGGCGGACCGTCCCCCTCAGGCCACACTCCGGTTCGGGTCAAGGGTCCCCAGGCCGGGGCGTTATCTTTGCCCTAGCTGCACTGCACATGTTTCCTGGGACTTTGATGTCTTCCGACCTGCCCGGACCAGCCCTCGGGTGGATTGCTCCTGTGCCTCAGGCCATGCTCGTGTCCCGGGTGACGACCACCCCGCACACACGGCCCTAGGCACAGGCATTAGTCTTCCCCTGGGGCTTAACTTCTCACTGGGCTGCAGCTGGCAGACACATCCCGGCTCATTAAAAGTCGGGTTATGACCCACCAGGGACCGCAGCTTCTCTTTTCTTTTTTTTTCTTTCTCAGGGGATCTTCTTATTGTCTTTCCTTTTGCTTCCCCTTCTTCCAACTGTCACTTGCACACTGTCACTTTTTTTAGTCCAGTCCATCACTCTGTCTCTCAGCAGGGGAGGACTGCCCATTGTCCTTCAGCCTCCTCAAGATTCCATGTGTCTCACATGGTGTGGAACATGGTACAGTCAGGTAAGTCCAAATGTCACTTGCACACTGTCACTTTTTTCAGTCCAGTCCATCACTCTGTCTCTCAGCAGGGGAGGACTGCCCATTGTCCTTCAGCCTCCTCAAGGTTCCATGTGTCTCACATGGTGTGGAACATGGTACAGTCAGGTAAGTCCATTGGTAAACACAAGCAAAAATACATTTTCATTTTACCATCAAACATGCTTTAAAACGTTTAAAAACAGGAAAGAGGTACTTACGAGACGGGTATAACCACGCTTACGTGATATAGAGAACCAGAATGTGTTTTCCTTACGTGCGGGTATGACTAAGCGCAATTAAGTGTTTGTGCCAAAATGATTGACCAATCGCCTAAATCAACGAGAAACCGTGCCTGTGCATGGTCGTAGCCGCATCGAAGGAAGGCCCTATCACTTTGAAAGTGATTCAACTACTGCAACTCCTGGTTCACAGAGGAATTCCAGACTCTGCGCAAAGACAAACGCATGGCGCTCATAAAATGGCAGTCTAACCCCTGCGACACCACAAAAATGAACTTCAAATCCATAGCAAAAAAATACAAAGACGCAATCTTCCTTGCCAAATCTAAAGCCTACAATGACCGCATCTCCTCTGCCGCCTCCCACTCTAAAGAACTTTTTTAATATATTCAAAGAACTAACCCTACCACCCACATGCCCTGACGAGATCGTTAAAGATGAGGCATGGTGTACAGGCATTCAATCAGCCATGCTTGCAAAAATAAACCTCCTCCAAAGCGAAATATCCCACCACTTCAATACTTTACCCAAGCAAAGCGCGCATTTACAGACAAAACCTTATGCTAAAAAAGGAAACGCTCCCAAATTTGCATTCACCAAAATCACCGAAGCAGAAGTCATTGACATCCTCAGGCACCTCAAACCATCACAATGCAAGGGTGATATATGCCCCCCTCAAATCATCAAAGACTGTGCAATACCACTCGCCCCTCTCCTTACAGCATTCATCAATGCATCATTCACATCGGGCATAGTCCCAGACAGTCTTAAAGAGGCTTGGGTACGCCCTCTCTTAAAAAAACATCGCTAGACCCTGCCAACCCCAAAAACTATCGACCCATAACTACAGTCCCATTCCTCCTGAAACTACTGGCCAAAGCCGCCCACAAACAAATTCAACACTACCTCGAATCGAACGCTATCCTAGGAAAAAGACAATCTGGGTTTCCCAAGGGACACGGAACTGAAACTGCCCTTCTAGATTTAAAAAACGAAATCACCAACATTCTAGACAAAGGAAAGCCTGCTCTCCTCCTTCTCCTTGACCTCTCAGCTGCCTTTGACTTGGTAGACCACACTGCACTTACCAATTACCTGACGCAAGCTGCACATTTCTCAAATGACGCTGCATCCTGGGTAACATCATTCCTAGAGGGTACGGCTATGAAAGTGTTCTCTAACACAGCACATGCAGCACCATCCATCATCCACTGTGGGGTCCCACAAGGATCCTGTACTGCCCCCACGCTCTATAATCTTTTTACCAAGCCCCTCTTTGATAAACTAGATGGGCTAGGCATCACCTACACAAACTACGCTGATGACACACAGGTTCTACTCCCCCTGACAGGGAATTACCACCAAGACGCCACTACCTTACAGCAAATCTACTGTACCATACAAGCATGGATGGCTACCAACGGCCTATGTTTGAATAGGGACAAGACCGAAATACTCATACTAGGACAGAAATCCACCCTCTCCAACCTCAATCCTCTATACATCAATTTCAACATTGACAATTGTATCATTCCAGTCTTATCCTCAGTCTTATTAACGCAATAAAACCATTTCTAACCAAGGAGAACTGCCTCTCCATCGCCAGAGCAACAATAGGAGCTAAACTAGACTATTGTAATGCGCTCCTAGCCGGCACCTCCAAAAAAAACCTATCTAGGCTCCAAACAACCCAAAACAACACTCTCAGAGCAGCTCTTAGCATACCAAAGAGAGAGCACATCACTCAAGCCAGCCAGAAAGACAGATCACTGGCTTCCTGTTAAAGACCGTATCTCCTTAAAAATTCTCACAACCACCCATAAATGCATCAACCTCTCAGCTCCTTCTTACCTATCCAACTCAATAGATAGATCACAATCCACCAGACCAAGAAGATCATAATGCACCAATCAATAAGCTATACCTCGCATCAACAGAACTAAGGCAGGAGGCATAGGCTTCCCCTTCCTCGCATCCAAACTTTGGAACTCTCTGCCTTCGGACCTCAGAGCTGACACATCCCTTTTTTCTTTCCGTAAAAAACTCAAAACTGTACTATTCAATTAACTCCATCTGTATGTTCTCCTATTGTTCCACATATATCTGAAAAGTATACGTTGTCCAATGTAACCTTACGGACATGAACTGCATGCAACTAAGTATAAGCAACCCTGTAACAACGGCCACAAAGTCTTCGGCCTGCTGTGCGCTCAACAAATGTGAATAAATAAATAAATAAATAAATAAAGCGGTGTTCACACAGCTACGCAGCATCGCGCCTGTTTTACGCAGTCAATCTGATCACGGGTTGTGCTCCCCAATTCGCCACATCAACAAACAGCTCAATCACACACTGTGGTATATTAACATGGCCATGGCCATGCAGTATGATGAAATCTGTGCATGTGACATAACCCAATGGGACGTTGAGCTTTATCAATGCAGCTATCTCTCGTTGCGCCTGTAGCGCCAGCCAATCACATCAAGCTCTGCGGGTGCGCCTCTACACATGACTCCTGGCTGCATCAACAAATGGACTAATCACGTGTTGTGATGTATTGACGCAGCTACGCCGATGCTGTGTGACAAAATCCGTGCGTGTGAACTCACCCAATGGGACAGCAAGCTTCTTCAACGCAGCTGTGCATCTTTGTGCCTGCAGCACCAGCCAAAAAAGTCACATGCTGCGGCTGCACGTCTACACATGATTCCTATCCGCGTCAACAAATGGTCCAATCATACCTTGCAGTGTATGATGAAATCCGTGTGTGTGAAAGTGACCAATCAGTAGTGACTATCCTTAGATTGCAGCATTTTGAAAACTAGTTGATCTTTCACAGGAGTTAATTGTAAAAAGTCTCCAAAAACAAGTACTTGTTTACCTCCAAACAAAACATTGTAGTCAGTCTTCAAAACGTCTTACACTCGCAAGTGAATGAAAGCTAGCATCATGTTAGACACTATGCTTACTTCATCTACAATCAAGGTATTTCATTTTCTAAGAACTTGTACTTCTTGTGCTGCACTTGATACAAGTTATCGATACTCTAGTTTGTTGTCATGCTCCACTGATAGCATCAACTGTCAATGTAAAGTAACACCTAGTACATTGAATACTGCTAAATCTGCTGGAGCAGTTACAATACATGACACACAGCAACCAGTTACATTTTGAATCATAGCTCTTACTGCATGAATTAAAAAAGATGTACCTGTTCTTGCTTGGACACAGCTAACATACAAAAATACAGGTTTGTATTGGACACAAGAACATTTATGCTTGTCATGGTGTAAACCATGTAAGAACCTATCCTCAATTTTATAATAAACTTTGTTTTGCTCTATATTAGGTTCACTAACAATATTATCATAATTTACATCTGTAAATTTAGTTTGTTGCATTTCACTTGCTACTTCATCCGTGGAAAGCCCAAGATCAGTTTGCATAATTGTCTCACCAAGCACATTTTGACTTCCTGCTGCAGAATCTTGACTTCCTTCAGGAGTCCATGTTGCCAATTCAGCAACCAAAGGTTCTTCTTGACGTAGTTCTTTCTCCAGTAACTCCAAGTCCTGCTCAAATTGTGGATATATAATTAAGCTTTTTTTAACAAAACATGATTCTTCAAAAGTTTCAAAACTTCCAAGCAAATCACTCTCTGCACGCCATGGGAAGAAAAACTGCAAAAGACAAAAAATAAATAATTCCCTTTTCTCTGCAGTTTGGCAAAAACAGATTCATGTGGTTGATGAGATTTGCCTTCTCATGTTTCACTAGACAACTAGTACATCGTTTTACTTTAAGCCATCACTGTTTGCTTCAATATTTTGATATGAGTAACATTCTGCTACTTCATATTAACAAAGATCCTCCAACTCTACAGAACCATTTGGATGATATGTATCAATCAAGGTGGTTTTCAGAATCTTTGTTCTGTCAGGTACTGTTTTAGCTAACTTCTGAATTTGACTCAAAGGCTTCAGTACTCGATTTCTAGTACTAGTTGAGCCAAGACTTAACTAAAGTACATTAATGCTGTGTTAGCCAATCTGCAGCTTCGTAGCTACCATACTCTCTATATGAGAGCATCTTCAGATCAAACCTTAGAAGTTTCTGACTAAAACATTTATCGGCTGATAAATCTGCCCATACCTCAGCTGCATTACTCTTTTCAGCTTCTGTCATGTATGCTGTAACATAAAGAGCACTGCTGTTGTATCATCAGCAATATACTGCACATCAGTATTTGCATTCCAAAGCTGAGCAATGACAGGATTGTAATCATTAATCAATTGGCATTCCTTATTTCTTTTTAAATAATAAGTATTTATTGATGACTTACCAGTAACATGGTGTTTAACAGATGATATCAAACTATTGTCACGACCTCTACCTTAATTGCCCCTGCTCCCACCAAGCCAGTAAACTATTCACACACACTTGCCTCAAGTTTCCCTCTTTGGGCTTCACAACATCTCCTCACAGGATATGGGAAAAAAACGAGTTGGAACAGGGCATGGCGCTCCTGGAACCAGCTGTGTCAATTAACACTGAACTATCATCCAACATGGAGGGGGAAGCAGCCTAATGAGGCATCAGGAACAACAGACTAGTCTCTGCCAAAGCTCTGGGTGTGGCTGCCTGTATAAGCCACACCCAGGCAGGATTCCACGCTTCGCATTACACTGCCTATGGAAGCAGAATGCTCACCGGGACTCAGGAGCATCTACTTCTGCAAGCAACTTTATTTCAGCATCCGACTCCCGTACTGCCAACTCTGCAGGGCGATCAAGTCAACGGATCCACTTCATCAACCGCACTTACCTGTCTTCGGTTCTGCAGCAGCTCCGGCCCCTCCTCATCCGATCCGTGGCTCCAGCTGCTCTGATCTTCAGGTCTTCGGCTTCATCAGCTTCCAGTTACCACGGCCTGTCCCTCCACAGCATGGAGGCACGCAAAGAAACGCCACTATAAGGACTAAATCAAGCAAGCAATGAAAGCAGGCAAGAGGCCAGAAAAGGCACACAGAACATAATAAGGCAAAGGCAGCAAAGCTTAAGGACAGAAACCTGCAAAAGGATAGAAGTGAGCAAGTAAGAAGGAAAGACTTAACAAGCAAGACAATAGGAAGAGACATTCCAACAAAGGCTAACACTCCAAAGTATAGCGGCATTATCCAAGCCACAGCAGGACTGGGATAGAAGAAACATCAGTGAAGTAACTGATGATACAGGACAAACACGCCCCTGCTGAAACTGCAAAGCAGGACGGAGAGCCTACCTTCAAAACATAGGAGGTGAGCACACACACGCACACACAAGGGGTGGGAAAGGCAATAGATGAAGTGTGTAGAAGCTTGTTTACAAGTACCTAGTCCCTGGAACTCACTGTCACTTTCACTCTTGGTCTCATAGATCAGCCATTCTAGAGAAGGCAACCCGGGGAAGACAACCAGGGAAAGAGTGCCGCACGGAGGTTCCGGATACTCCCGCAGAGCTAAGGTGAGCATAACAACTATTCACTTGAACAAGGCCTTAGAAAGCCAAATCTACACTGAGTGTAGTACTTGTCTTTCCTTTTGTATTTTCTCTGACAGTACTTTCCAAATGAGTGCCTTTGAAATCTGTTCACCTTTTCCCATAGATCAGCATTCACATGCTGAGCAGGAATGGAACACGTGACATATTTTTCTCTGAACTCCATCACACAACTATCACTTTCTTTCACAAACTGAGGAGCATCTTTAATCCACAACAGCATATGTATATGTGGAGCCCCACATTCCTCCCAAAAGAAATGTTCCTCAGTGCCTAGTAGATCATTTTCTTTATTAGATATAAAGTGTAACGTGACTAAAAAATCTGTGATGAAAGAACCAGAATACTCTTACAGAGTCCATGGAACACAATTCTCCTGGTGTCATATGTTATATGTCTTCTTTCTGTGGATTACTTTGATAAATCCACTGGAAAAGATCATCCCAAACATACTCAGCACAACTTAAAGTCACAAACCAAGTTGGAGAGCCCAAGGGGCAGATTCATGGAAGAAACGTGCTCAGCGCACCCCTGAAATACACGTACCCTGCTGAAATCGCATGTAAAACTTCCCGCGCACCCCTGAAATACACGTGCCCTGCTGAAATCGCATGTAAAACTTCCCGCGCAGCCCTGAAATACACGTACCCAGGCCAATCGCGTGTAAAACTTCCCGCGCACCCCTGAAATACACATACCCAGGTAAATCGCGTGTAAAACTTCCTGCGCACTCCTGAAATACACGTACCCTGCTGAAATCACGTGTAAAACTTCCTGTACACCCCTGAAATACACGTACCCTGCTGAAATTGCGTGTGAAACTTCCCGCGCACCCCTGAAATACACGTACCCTGCTGAAATCGCCTGTGAATCTTCACGCGAACCCCAGTAATACACGTACCCCGCTCGCACAGGGCCAATCGCGTGTGAAACTTCCCGCAAACCCCAGTAATACACGTACCCTGCTTGCCGTGCTGGTACAGGGTTAGCGCAGCCCTTTGCGCTGGATTGGGGATTTTGATGGCTTTTCCCTGCGCGAGGGGCATTCTTGGGGGCGTAACTGGCGCTGCTGCAGGGTCGCTGCACCACTGTTGGCTGGTTTTGGTAGCTAAAATCCATGAATACGCTGTGCGCAGAAATGGATTTTAGCGCACGCGGCTGGCGCAGAGATTCGCACGCGCACACTGTGCGCCAGCCGCATGCGCCACTTGTGCACTAAATTTTATAAATTACCCCCCAAGTTTCTGATCATTCATCTAACCTCAGAGTGTCTACTATACAAATATTCCTTGGTTCCTCTCATTATAACGAGAATATTGATACGTTTACCCTATAAAACCTAATTTTCTTCTTTCAGCTATTGCAGCATCCCACAGGCAGAAAGACGTTAAAAACGAGTTCCAGTCTGAGGTGTATGACATAATATTAAAATTCACTTTCACACAATAAGTGAAAAACATATTCAACAATGGTGCGAAATCAAGATTCTTCAGAATACATTCTTGTATAACGATTTTCTGTAGAAGAAATTGGAACCTTCCAATCATCCAATCTACCTCCTGCACCAGTCGGAAAAGCAAAGGGAAACAACAAGCTTCTAATGTCTTTTCCCAGACACTGGTTGGTGCACCTTTTGTTGCTTTCATTTGATACAATTCTAAACTGTCGCCCATGACTTCACGTGAGTGGAGAGGATGAATAGTGAAATGTCCATACAAACTGTTCCCTTCAGCAACAAATAAACGTTGGCCATTCACTACTTTTGTTTGTTAACTCAACATCAAGAATAGACAAGTCTAGTACAGGCACACTACCTTTGTATAAATCATTGTGCTCCAATCGACACAACAATGGGTCTCATTACACGGATGGCGGTAAGGGATTACCGGTACCGGTACCGTAATCCCTTACCGCCTTACTACAAGGTCCCTTCACTGGTCCCTACCTTAACGGCTAGTTTTACCAGCCGTTAAGTACGGGACCCGCAAAGGGACCTTGGAGGTAATTACGGTACCTATGGGGGCAAAAATGGGAATGGGGAAGTGCCATGGTGAATGGGGAATTACCGCCCCGGCACACCTTGGAATGGGGCGGTAATTCCACCATTCACCATGGCGGACTCGGTAAAATACTGGCGGCAACCATGGCGCTAATAGCGCCATGGTTACCGCCTTCCGTGTAATGAGGCCCAATGTGTTTTTCACCTTTCCAATATCTATATGCTATTGCCAAATGTTTTTATCTTTTATAGCAACACTGTTTACTAAAACAAACAAAGAATCTGCACTCTCACACTTCACTCCTAGAGTGTTGACATTTTCTTCCAAATTGAGAGGTACATTCACAATTTTCACTCTAACACCTTGCGCTAATGATTCCTTTGTCAAGTTTGACATCTTTGTTTGCAATATAACAATAACTTGAAAATGATGAACATTTTGCAATGCAATCACTTCAATTTTTGAAGCCCAACAGGAATATCAGGCACTATCATGTTGTTCAAAACACTTCTTGCAGGAATATTTGTTTGATCATAAAACCCAACACAGGGCCCGATTCATTGAATATTTGCCTAGTTCAAAGTGAATTTGCACTGCTGAAAAGTGACTTTGCTATGCCGACACATACCCTGATTCATGGAACAGTACAAAGAAAGATAGTGAGCTAAAGACTCTGGGTAAGCCTCTCGTAATATTGAAAATTGGAGCTATTTTTAGATCAGGGGCATGATGAGGAATAGCATTTGGAACCAGTTTTTGACGTGGCAGAAAAATCGGAGCCCAGTTAAGTAATTTCCCAGTTACAACAGATCTTAAACCCTCTTGTTGGTGCAAAGGGTCGCAACTTATTTCCTTGTTCCACCCAGCGTCAGTCTGGATACCTATGGTAACTTTAAGTGCAGAACAATCCTCAGGCGTCGGGAGTGCTTTTTTCTTTCCATTTTCTTTAAGCTTGGCTGCAACCAGGGCTTTGGAATCCAGGGGTTGTTGATCCTCTGTCTGATCATCGACAGTTCCCTCAGTTAGTTTTCTCTGACCACTGAGCCCCTAAATTAAATTGTTTACTTTAGATTTTTTTGCATTTTTTTCCTTCATATTTTTCGACTTCTTTTCCTGTAAGGCCACCGGCTTAGATGCAGGCATAGAGAACCTTTGTTTTCCTCGTCTTACCCTTCTTCGTCTCTTATATGTCTGTTGCGAGCTTTCTTTCCATGGTAATAAATTGTCAGTGGCTTCCTGTGCGGATGACTTAATTATTCCCTCTGTTGATACTATGGGCATTTCAATTATGCAGTCCGCAGCATGGGCGAAGCGACATAACTCTTCCATAACTGACTCCGAATTATATACACTAACCATGGTCTTCAACACAATGCTAGCCAGTGGCTATGGCCTTTGGCTGTGCCGACTGTATATTCTAACATATTAATGGTTACTGAATGCATTGTCAAGAAGTCCCACGTTCAACTCTTCCTTCTCAAAGGGACTTTATCCTTCCTCACCTTCCCCCAGAGACTCAATGTTACCCGTGCTCTGGTTCCCTCCAGGCTAAATTACTGTAATAGCCTCCTCCTTAATCTTCCTTCCTCCGCCCTGCGACCCCTCCAGCTAAACCAAAATGGGGCAGCAAGACTTATCCTTGGACTCAGGCCCAGAGTCCAGATATATTACTACATATATTCTAATATATAAATGGGCCTCACTAGCCATGGCCTTTGACCATGAGCAGTCTGTTAATCTTTTGTCCATGTCCACTGTATATTTTAAAATACTAACATGCATAAGCGATAGACTTCGGATGTGCCTACTGTGTATTATAAAACACTAACAAGCCCCTATCTAGGGCCTTCGGCCGTGCCCAGTGTATGTTATATACACTAACCAGCCACTAGCCATGGTCTTCAACACAATACTAGCCAGTGGCTAAGACATTTGGCTGTGCCGACTGTATATTCTAACATATTAATGGTTACGGAATGTATTGTCAAGAAGTCCCACTTTCAACTCTTCCTTCTCAAAGGGACTCTACCCTTCCTCACCTTTCCCCAGAGATTCAATGTTACCCGTGCTCTGGTTCTCTCCAGGCTAGACAACTGCAATAACCTCCTCCTTAATCTTCTTTCCTCCACCCTGCGACCCCTCCCGCTAACCCAAAATAGGGCAGCAAGACTTATCCTTGGTCTCAAGCCCAGAGACCTCATCTCTCATGCCCTACAAAGCCTTCACTGGCTCCCGCTCTCAGCACGGATTAAATTCAAATCCCTCTGTATCATACATAAAGCAATCTGGGGCCGGGGACCACTCTATCGTCAACACTTCCTGACCAAATACTCTCCTTCTAGACTCCTCTGCTCCTTGTGCACCAACTCCCTGCGGGTTAAGCACTTTGCTAAACAGAGAGCTGGTGGGTGATCACTTTCCTCAGCTGGCTCCCTCCTGTGGAGCAGCCTCCCTCTCCCTCTGCGTCTTGAGAAAGACCTCCTTTTGTTCTGAAAAAACCTCAAGACCTATCTCTTTACCCCTTTCTTCTCCTCTCTTCCATGCTAATATCACGGCAGCGTGACTGATGTGCAGGGCCCTTATGCATCCTTGGGGCCATGACCCCCCACATCGCTCATCCCAGCCGCCGTCTTCTGCTGCACTTACTAGACTCACCCTACCCATGGGTGGATGCACTTACTTTATGCACTTACGTTCTTCTCCTCTAGCACTTACCCTGAGAACATGGGCTTCAATCCACCTTATCCCACCCCCCTCCCTCCGTTGCACATGTACGTTCTGAACACTCACAAGGCATAGTAGGTTTGTCTCTCCCTCCATTTATTCTCAATTTGTTGTACTATTAATGCAATTATTTATTCTTGCTGTATTACCTTCCATTGTTCCCAACCTGTTTTCCCTGTGGGCGCTTTGAAACAGTTTTGCTAATTGTATTAGCATCTAATAAGTGAACAATAAATAAATAAATACAATTTCTAGCTATGGCCTTTAGGTATGGCCAGTGAGTACAGCTTTCAATGTTGCACACAGTATATTTTAAAACAGTGACGGGTAACCAGGCATGGATTTTAACCATGCACATTAGTATTTAGCAACACTAACTTACCACTAGCTAGTGTGTTCGGTGATGGCCAGTGACCACAGCCTTCTTCATGGCCAGGTTTTCACGAGCTAACTTGTAAATGATGTTATGTCTAATTCCATTATTGATGTAATCAGTAATCAGTTATATACAATGGTATTAGTGCTGTCACCAGTGATGGCAGCAGTGATGTGATTTGAAGTGTTTTCATACTGTTGTAATTAGTGATGTCATCAGTGAGGTGATCTGTGATGTCATCATTGTGGTCATAGACTGTGCAACAGGGGGCGCAAAGTTATGGTGACGTTAGCTGAATTTCAAGGGTTCTGTTGTGTTAAGTTCTCACCTTAATGTCCCTGGAACTAATGTTTTTTTCCTTGAATTTCAAAGGTTTTGTTACAATGTATTGCTCACTTTAACGTCCCTGCAACTAAAGGTTTTTCCTTGAATGTTTTACATACATTGCCACTGGCCATGGCCTATGGCCGTGCCGGATGTATATTTTAGAACACACCAGACCACTAACCATGGCCTTCAGCCAAGTCGTGTGCACAGCCCTGTCCATTTTACAACTCTACCAAACCTCAAGCCATAGCCTTCATCCTTCTCCGGTGGGCATGGCCACTCAATATTTGAATCACTTGAAACCCATCACTCAAACATGTTCACCAAAAACAAACTAATTTTGCCCTATTTTGAAAATGGTATTGCTATATATGAAATATTGTATACTTTGAGAACTCACAATGGTTTAGGCAATGTGCTGTGAGATTAAGTTATTTCCTGAGGATCTCTCACTTTGGTTAAACATTGTGCTACAAGCCCCTTGTTTTATGGCCATCTCTTGGTGACTGTTGTACTACACTGTACGACCCCAACTAATTACATGTAAGCAGCACTGAAAAAGAAAAAAAAATGACCAACTGCAAGAATAACATATGCCCAGGTACTTTTTCCCCCATAGCAGAAATCAAAAGCTGGCACCTATGAATATACGCACAGATAAGGAAAAAAAAGATAGGAAATGGGAAGGAAAAAACACTAGAATTCATGAATATAACAAAAGGTTAAAAATAAGATCATTTATTTGTTTTCACGTTTTATATTTTGTATTTTATTTCTCAAGAATGGGGTAAAAAATGGACACTTAGAAATATTCCTGGTGTTTGCAATTGACCGTATGTTCTAAAAGATACTTGCCCAAAGCTTCTAGGATGCCACCTCCGACCTCAATCAAGCTGTGACATATTTTGTACATCACCATAAAGTTTAAAAGATCAGGTGCAAACAGAATGGACTGAGGCTTGCTGTTAGTTAGTGGAAAATAACTAGTAATTGCATTGGAACTCTATGGCACAAATGATGAATACTGCTGTACTAATCTTGCTGCATGGGCTTTCACCTTATGTTTCACATGATCCTTCCTGTACGATTCATCCATTTCATCCCAATGTACGCAGACAATATGCTGAATTAATGTTGAGGTTCCCAAACTTTGCGACGGCTTGTTTGAAGGTCCCCTCCACAAAACATTACCACAAAAATTGCAGATAACGTCTTCCTTTTTTAAATGGCGGCCATCGAAAGGGTGCACGGACTTTGTATACCATTCCATGGCAGACATCTTTTTCAGTTTCAAAATGCTGGTGTGTCTTGCAAGCGAATAAAGACACTGTTAGTAACCCTGTCTAATGGGCCAGAGTCCTAACAGCAATAAGCCCAGAGCCAGGGGGCATTACTGCATCCGGTAATGCCCATGGGTCTTTTTTAAGGTCCTCGCTTTGGTCGGACCTGTAACTATGGGTGCCCGGGCATTACCTGACACAGTAATGCTCCCCCAGCTCAGGGCTTATTGTTAAATAATAATTTTCTGCAACACAGATTTGCAATATGTTACACACTTAAACTGAAAAGACACTAATTCCCCAAACCCATGCGTACATTGATTTCTTTAAATGTTTATCTTTTTTATTGAAAAGTAATATATGTTGAAAGAAAACGAGTTACAAATATAGACCTTCTGGAATCTGCAAGTAGAAATCTGTAAGACAGTACACAATAGTACACAATTATTTATCATAAAGCAAGCTCTAAATAACACAACAAATGCACTCTCAGAGTTTCCACTGAAAATAAAGCTATTCACATTTACTGACACTTACTATCTGCTTATCCAAAAGATCCACATATGTTTACATCAGCAACATAGTCAGCATGTGCTCAGTGTGACCTTTGCAATCATAGCCTACATTGTTATTTAGAAATTCTAAGTTTTTATAAGCGAATTTATAAATAACATTATGTCTCATGCCATAAGTGTTTCATCTACGTAAAAACTGAGGATGACAATTAATCTGGTTCTCAGCTATTAACTTGCCCCAATCCTTAGTTGCAGCATCTCCCACAGCTACCCATTGGTGGCATAGATCACAGATGCCTCTCATAATGTAGCTATTTAGAGCCAGTACAATTGGAACATGTGGAGTTAACACTGTTGCTGAAGTCGAGGGTTCATTCAGTGTCGGTGGCATCACACATGTGGAATCAGGTGCTGGACCTGGTGCCAATTTCCATGCATGTAATGCATGAGCCCCATGCATTTTTATTTTGTGGTGCTCGTGCGATTTCCGATATGCATTATTCACATCATCCCAGAGGACTCGCACCAGATGATTTATCATGATTGATGTTCCCGGGCTTTGTGATGGAACATTAGAAGGGCCATGTCTTAGTGTTTTCTTGCACAAAGTGCACTGAAAATCCTCTGCTTCCCATTTAGAGTACTGTTCTTTCACCTTGAAATATCACCAACTATCTACAGGGGTTTTTATTCCTGTGGCTTTCTTCCCGAGTAGTGATGGATTGGTGACCAAGATAGCATCATCATCACTGTTGCTGTTGATCTCATGAATAGACATGTTAAAATGTCCAACTGGTAAGGAAAATTTAAAATAACAAAAATGACAACTCTAAAAAGACAATGCCACAAAAAATGAAGCCTCCTCTCCGAACTTCGCTAGCATTTCTGATGACTCTTCGAATAGAGTGCTCCAGTGCTTCAGGTGTTTCAAGACTCTGGCTGCTGCTGTCAGCACCTTTAATGGGTGGAGATTGATTCAGCACAACCACCACTCACAGCTACAATGAACAGGTAAGACCACATTTAGGCCAAAAAAGGCTGTACCGCAGTATGGGGTAGACCATCCAGAAGGCGTTAGGTACTAGTCTGAGACACTGTTCACAGCATCTATCCCTGAGGGAGAATTGGTTAAAATACTCCCAAGGCATGGACAAGATAAGAAGTACAGGCGAGTATGGAAGAGAAAAAGAGGGTAGAAAGAAAGCCCAGATGCCTCACACCTATCAGTACGCCACAGAAGAAGAAAAGTGGTCAAAGAAAAGCACTGAGATTGAGGATAAAAGAAAGCACATGGCTGAAAATATCCTCACCCAGCTCAGTCGAGGAAAATTACAGCTGACAGGAGCAATCCAGTGAATGAAGGCAGAAACGCTGTCAACTTCCAGTGAAGATAAAGAGAAAAAAGCTCTAAAGAAAAGAAAGACAGCACAAAATCAGAAAGAGAATGGAGAAGACTTTTACCCAGACACTCTCATTTATCCCTGGTCATCAGAATGGAAGTCAAGAAACAAACTACAGAATGAATGTCCCAGACCAGATATGGCAAAAGGAATTGCTGAAACACCTAAAAAAGACAAAATAATGCTCACTTGCATGGGCAAGTATACTAAAAACATCCAAAAACAGCTTGATGCAACTTGGGAATCATACCAACATAAATTACTGAATGTGTCGGGACCAATTTGGCTGATAAAGTAAAAGAGAAAAGGGGGAGCATAGACCGTACGGTTCTGACAAAATGGTACCCCGAAAGCCATATGCCTACTGTATAATACCAACAGTACAATTGCAACAGAAAGGAAAAGGACCATCATAGTTTACATTGATCCTATTTTGAGCAAGCTAGAAACATCAGAGGCAGCAGCATCAAAGGGCAAATTATTTGGCAAATTGTTCAACAAAGAAAACCATAACAAAAAATCAAAATTTGTATTAATTCTTTAAGACTTTGTCTGTCCCCTATTTAAGAAACACCAGTTTGGTAAAAATTAAACCTTTGTTACTTGTTCTGTTTTATTCGACTTTTATACAAATCACTAGCTTAAAGATTTTCGACTACATATCCTGCTGACATATTTCAACATATTAGTAAAATGAACACCAGGGATATGACTAAATTCTATTAACATTGTCACTTTCTTGGGGAATTTGTGAATCACTTGCTCAAACCTTACAGGAAACCTGCTCAGCACAGAGAGGGAAAAGCAATGAAAGTTATGAAGATGTGCATGGCATGCTAAATATTCACCTCCATGGAAGAATCAGTATGCCCAGAAAGCTGTCACTGGCAGCTTGCAGTATTTATGTGTCAAGAAGTATCAGAGGAAGAAGGACATAAAAAAAGTTTAGTGTGTTTCCTTGTGTAAGCTATTGCAGATGGAAGCTTCCAATAAACCATCCCAAACGTTTGCAACCTCTAATTTGATTAAGCACCTCATCCAGTCCCATTACGACAATATAGAGGAACCGTATACAAAGGCTAATTTACATCGAAATGTACAAACCCATGACCTACAATCTGCGCACAGGTATCTGCTGCAGAAAAGCACGTCTGCGTCACTCTCTTCAACTTCTATCGCTTCCTCCGTTCCAGCCACCTCCACCCAACCTCTTGCTATCCTACCTATACCCAATCTGCACGCCTGAAATGAAACAAAGTTAGGAAGATGTGCATGGGTATGCTAAATATTCACCTCAATTCCATGGAAGAACCAGCGTGCCCAGAAAACTGTCATTGACAGCTGGCAGTATTTCTGTGTCAAGTAGCAGTAGAGTAACAAGAACATTGTCTCGGGAGGATAGCTCAGCGGCAACATGCTCGCCTTGGAAGCAAGGCGACATGGAGCAACATGGGTTCGATCCCCGGGTCCACGCTTAGAAACTTCTGGGTTAAAGAAATGCAGTGTGTTTCCTGCTTTAAACTGTTGCAGATGGAAGCTTCCAATAAGCCATCCCAAACCTTTGCAACCTCTAATTTGATTAAGCACCTCACCCAATTCCATTACAAAAATATTGAGAAACCCTATAGGAAGGCTATTCTCCATCAACATGTATAAACGCATGGCCTATACTCTGCACACAGGTATCTGCTGTAGAAAAGCATGTCTCTGTCACTCTCTTCCACTTTGGTTGCTTCCTCTGTTCCAGCCACCTCCACCCAACCTCCTCCTCCAAACCTGCTCAGCACAGACTAGACAAACGCAATAAAACAAAGTTATATATATATATTTTTTTAATTATTTATTTGTTTATGGCTTTCCGAAGAGAACCTTTACAAAATTGCGTTCTAAAAAGAAAAGGGGAGCATTAAAAGCTTGAAAGCAACAAAGTTATATACATGTGCATGTGTATGCTAAATATTCACCTTAACTCCCTGGAAGAACCAGTGTGCCCAGAAAACTGTCACTGACAGCTGGCCTCATTTCTGTGTCAAGTGGCAATCGAGTAAAAGGGACATTAAAGAAGTTAAGTGTGTTTCTATTGTACGCTGTTGCAGATGGAAGCCCCCAATGAAGCATCCCAAACTCCTGCAACCTCTATTTTGATTAGGCTCTGCAGCACCCCATCCAGTTCCATTACAACAATGTGGAGGAACCCTATAGGAAGGCTCATTTCCATCAACATGTACGCACCCTTGGCCTATAATCTGTAGAAAAGCTCAACTGTGTCAACTTCCTCCACCTCTATTGCTTCCTCCATTCTAGCCACCTCCACCCAACCACCTCCCATTCTACCTATACTCAATCAGCACAACTGCTGCAAAGTAATGTGTTTGAAATATGACAACTGCATCATGGTGTAAAATTGCACCCTACATAGTTACAGAAGACCTATTTTATAACACCAAAGCCATTGCTGCCACTACAAATATATATAAAAAAAATCTGTGGCAATTTTTTTTATACCCTTAGATTAGAAAAATAAAAACAGAAAAAAACTCATGAAATGAGTAGGCACAACAAAGCCATACTTCAAATATAAAATGTGGTCTGAAATTGCATTGCTGAACCCATAGTGCGCCTGCATTTATTCGGGCAATTTGCACAGGAAAAACCATTCTATTTCTTTTTTGCAAAACTAATACCATTCCTACATTTTTTACGTGTGTATATTTCAAAATAAAACCAAGCAAACCTATTTTTCATGCAATTAAACACTAGGTTTCACAAAACAACAAACAAATGAAGACAATGGGCCTGATTCACAGAATGCCTTTCTTTGGGATTGCGCCATTATAAAACGCTTCTCTGAATGATTCCCAATGTCACACACTCCAGCAAAAAAATCTTTTTAAAGCACCCACATTTTCAGAATACCCCAAAAAGCACTTTAATACTGATTATAGTGATTATAAAAGCATTATAATTTAAATCACATTTCTACTGCTCTTTGATCATTCTTTTATTTTGAGTGCAGGAAGTATATTTAGTGATTCTATATCATGCACCTCACTGAAATATATTTTCTTTCCTAATAAATAACTACCAACAAGTGTTCACACCCATTTTAAACATATACAGCAGGACCACTTCATTGTTAACAAATACAGTAAGATACCAACAAAAATCGCAAAGCCCCATTATAAACATATTATCAAATAAAGCCTTCAACAAAACAGTAATAAAACAAATGATGAATGGCAATAATATTGTATCAGAAGTAACAAGAACTGCACCATGAGCACAGTGTGAGTTCTGCAGTCAAAATGAGAAAAGTAGACAAAATGGTGGGTGTTATTCTTTCCAAAATCAAAAGCAGAAAAAGAGGACTATATTGTAAGAAACCAAATAAAATGTCCGACAAATATTCACTGCAACCTATCACAAAGAAGTACACATTTGCAACATTAACACCAGCCAATGAGAAACACTGAAACACATACAAAACCCAGCCTCTAGTAGCGCAGCTATTCAACATTACTACAAATCTTACCTGTTGCCGTGGCTAAACATACATTTTCTACAAATTGAAAACCAAATAAAGTCAACATTCAAAACTTCAAATAAGACAAGGGAACTCCTAAGCACACACAATAAAACACACACACACATATAATTCTGACCTGTATCATACACATAAAAATATGATTATTGTTCAAACGATTTATGGTCCAATAGACGCGGCTATAACAGTAGCTACGTCTATCAAAACAACCAATGAAAAGGCAAAAAAGCATTGATGCGCCCATGCACATGCTTGTTATAGCCACGCTTATAGAGAAGCCTAACTGGTTTGGCTGTTATTACCCGCGGCTTAGACACGTCCACAAACACTCAACGTGCCATTTACTGCTATTTAGCTGCAGCTGCACAGGGTACCACTTTTAACCACAGGCAGCAATGTCACGCACTGGGTGTGTGCAGGATAGTCACGGTTAAACACACCAGCCCATTGCCGTGGCTTGGTGCAATCCTCACAAGACCAATCACTCCCTTTTTTGTATAGTCGCGGTTCTCTCATATTAAAACCCTCTCATAGCCGCGGATATCACACATCCACGAACACTTAACGAGCCATTTGCTGGTATATAGCTGTGGCTGCACAGGGTATTACTTTTAACCATGGGTAGCAACACCGTTGAATGGGTGGGTGCTGAGTAACCACAGTTATTAGATAACAACAAAATAAAATCTGAGTATGGAATATGAATGACAAAAGAAACAGTAGTAATACAATGGTAGTTAAAATTAGTTATGCAAGATACATGATAATAAAGAGAGCACGTTAAATGTGCTAAAATACTACACTCAGTGTTCTCCAAAACAGTCCTTTTAAAGACTACTTATCAGATATGAATTTACAAATACAATGAAATAACATCCATCACATATAAATACACAATTACAATGAAATTACATCAAACTTGTTCTAAAATGCCTCATCACTTATAGCTGCAGCTAGACTTCATTGGCATTTTTAGTAGACAGGGTTACAATATGAAACTTTGGGGTGGTAGGTCACATAGATTTTCATACATATATACATAATAGATCATTCTTAGAAAGGACTCTTGCAGGTACAATCACCATAACTCTTTGCACATTGAGTCCTATAGCAGTGGGTATAGTCCAACAAACCCACGGCTAAGACCTTTCCCAGTCATCGCTGCAGTTAACCATGCCTTCAAAATTTAACACCCCATAGTGCAGTACCGTAGCCACGGCTATCTATCTATGTTTAAAAAAATATATATCCTTCTATCTGTAAAAAAAGAAAATATAATTAGTTAAAGAACACACACACTTTAAAACTCACAATCTAAGACACAAGTTTTTATGACCCTCACATCTTGTATGCAGTGCATCACATGCCCTATATATGATACGACATTTGTGCATACAACACTGTTGTTCTCTTTGCACATACTAATCATTGGGTCACTGGAAAAAAAATCCAACTTGGATTAAAAAACATACAAAAATATCTAAGAATATAAAAACTAGCACTTCATTAACATACAGAGATATATAAACTGGGTGAAAATAAACAAAGGACATTTTACTGGGTGGTTGCAGGACAAAGGATGGGGAAGATTAAGTAAACTTGGAGAACAAGAAAGAATAGGGTGGGATATGTAAACTTGGAGAACAAGGGATCGAAAACAATCACACAGGTAGAAACACTAGTACTATGATTTATTTGCAGTTTTTTTTCAATGCACAAAAGAAAAACCTCCAAATAGACCACTGAAGATAGTTTGAAATATTTCAAGAAAATAGACACTATTTTAAAAAAAAAAGGAGAAATCCTATGCACCTTTTACAAAAAAACACTAAGACGTGGACATTCAAATGTTCCATTTCAAAGCTTAGAAACATCCAGTTTCAGTGGAACACCACCATCAGTGAATAAACCCTCCACTTCTACAACATTGTCAATTCCACCTGTTTCAATTTTACTGCTCCCAATTTTGCAGTTATTAGACTAATGTTTGCCTACGCCACAATTGGCTTCTCCCGAAAGATGCCGCACTAGCCCATTGAGAAATCACTCTCTCCAAACATAATCATTGCCATCGCTAATTCACTAGCACAACAGAGGTACAATAAAAGTATAGACACTGTTACTATAATCAATGAACATACGTGCATAAACTGGGTGAGAACAAACAAGGGACATTATGCTAAGGAATTACAATAGAGTAAATTAGGTAAGTTAAGAAAACATGGAAACAGGAGATAATGGGGTAAAGTAAACATGCAAAACAAGAAAGGATGGAGTAGGTTAAGTAAACTTGGAGAACACGGGAAACACTTTGAATATAGGTTGAACTTTCACTAGAGTTAACTGAACAACTTCTTCAGTAGCCAGAGCACCTCGATTACTTGAATCCTATCAGCACCTGCCCACCATAAAAACAATAAAGACCCAAACTGAAAATAAATTCAGAGAATCCAACGTTCTTTCAACAGATACTAAAATAAGCAGCCACAAGAAAATAAAAAAATAAAAAATTAACAAAATTAACTTGCAAAACACCATCAATTGTACTACCTCACAGAAACGTCAAAACTACATAGCTGAAAGTGCATTACAATTACAACAAAAGCAATTAAATAAACATTCAACCACACTAACATGAATACAAAAACGAAATGCCTGCATATAAATGCCATTGATTGACATATATAATTTTTTAGGTCCATATTAGTTAAAAATACATTAAGGAATACTTGCCAGACAATCAGAGCAGATGAAAACAATGATAATTAACACCATTTGATAGCAATGGTTAATATAACTAGCACACACATCACTGCACATAAACCTTCAAATATGTAAATATGTATTAACACTTACTTTCAAGTCAGTTATGGAATCAAAAGGATAAAATTGCTGAAAATGGTGGCTTTTCTACTATGAAAAATGTATACCACAAAAAGAGGACTATATACTAAAAAAAACGACTGAAATGCATGACCTATTTTCACGACAACCTATCACAAACAGCTACACAAATAATAACAACCACTCACAAACAATCTAACTAACTCCATTTGATCCCCTTGCAGAATCTCTCTTAGCCGCGGCTACCACACATCCACAAACACCCAACGTGACATTTGCTGGAATATAGCCACGGCCGCACAGGGGGTCTCTTTTACTTGCGGGTAGAAGCGCTGCACACTGATTGGGTACTGGATAGCCGCAGGTAAATACCCCAGTCGTTGTTGTTACTGGGCGTAATCCTCAATGCACCAATCACTCCCCTTTTTGTAGAGCCGCAGCAATCAGAATTCTTCCTTTTGTTTTTATCAGAGCATGGAATATAAATAACAAAAGAGACAGTAGTGATACAATGGTACTTAAAAGGTATCAATACAATAAATGACTATCCTGGAGTTATTTAAAGTGGATGATGATAAAGTATACATAGTAGTTAGGTAATATACAAGATTGGGGTTAGGTAGGGTGGATAAAGTTTAAAAACAGGTATAATATGGATTGGACACAAAAAAGGAGAGTATAGTGCATAGAGAGTTCTACAATCAGAAGGACAAAACTAAATAAAGTAGTAGCTGTGATACTTTTCAAAGTCAAAATCACAAAAAGAGGACTATATTTACTAACCAAAATACCAAAATGGCTGACACATTTTGAGTGTAACCTATCACAGACAAACACAGAATTACAGTGTAACATCAACCGATTACAAACACCAAACGAACCTATGATACATATCCTACTCATAGAAATTACTAGAAATTCAAAATAGGAATAATTTTGCTGGAAACAGAGAAAGACTGCAGATATCATGGCTGATTTGAAAACTGTGTGGCTGATTGGAGACAGTTGGCTGGTTTGGTTACTGGCTTTTTGTGAGAAACTAACTATTAACATGGACTTTGGTTTGAGAGATTTTACAATTAAATGGTTTGGATTGTGGGGAATGCATTGGTTCAGTCTGAAAAGTACAGGGCACCCAGACATCATACTAATTCATTGAGGAGGCAACGATTTGGAGAATGTACATGGTGTGTCCCTTACTTTAATGATGACACAAGACTTGGAAAAACTAATGGAACTTTTTCCTCACACCCTCTTTATATTTTTATATTTTCCAATCTGACTCAGAGGCAAAAATAGAGATGGACCACCACATTTAATGGTAAAATTGAAAAATCACAGAGGAATGTTAATAAAGTAGTTTCAGCATTCATGAGAGACTACAACTAACTATGGATTTCAAACAACAATTTACAGTTCTAAATGGCCAATTTCAATAGACATGATTTAGTAGACCTAACAGTGTTCCTTCATAACCTGATACCAGTACTCCAAATGTGCTAAAAAACTACACTCAGTGTACCCCAAAACAGTCCATTTAATGACTACTTATCACATTTAAATGCACAATAAAATAATGCTTAAAACTTTTTTTTGAATATAACCATGGTAGGAGTTCATTGACTCTTCTTTTTTATAACCACTGTTACAAATTGTTAGTTAAAGGGGGCGGCTCACTTCAGGTTTTAATAATACAATAGAAGTTAAAAGATCAATACAGTAAAAGACTGCTCATGTAGTTATCTTAGGTATATGAAGATAAAGAAAGTAGAGTATAATACATGACAGTAAACTAGGTGGGGATACATTTAATAGGTACAATTACACAAGATGTAATAGCGTGGGTGAGAATACACAGGCTAAAATACAGTGTATGGGGCATCTTAAACTAGAGTAGGGTGGGCCCTTTTTGTTTTTAAACATTTTCTTCTGTTTTTCTCCACAGTCTAACATGTAAAAAAGTCTGAAAACACACAGCCAAAATAGATAAGGCTCCCAAATAGCTACCGTGTCACTGACCATAGTCTTTGGCCATGGCCAGTAAATTTTCTCCCCAACGTAACAATATCTATAAAAATATCTTTTAAAAAGAAATAAAACACAGACACCCCAAAATATACAGAGCAGGCAATGAACTACTCTTACCCACGGTATCTGTAGTCCTATCTAGTCTCGGATATAGCCGTGTATATCTGATAAATGTCCGGGAAAAGAAATGCATTCCTGCACCCCCAGGTTCTCACCAAATGCCCCGCTCATCTGTGCCAGCTCCCCCCCAGATGGCATACTCACCTCCCCTGCACGCTCCCTTTCCCCCCACAACACATGCTGTTTCTGTGACGCAGTTTGCTTTGACAAGTCGGCTATTCAAGCCTGTAGCTGCGACTACAGAAAGCTTTGTGTCAGTCCCTGGACCTACTATAACTCCGAAATATCACTTGGTGTCCTCCAGCAAACTCCTCACCTCTAGACTAAAGTAATTTGCAATTATTTTAACCTGCAAATAGCTTTTTAACTACTTTCAACTACTTATCCTCAGCTATAACAGTGGTTATCTCTCCCATTGGGAGAAAAACAAGAAAAACACCTAGTTTTGGGTAAATCCCCGAGCTATAGCTATCTATTTTTAAGAAGGAGGCACCCCCTTCTCCATTAAATATTTAAATAACTACTGCACGGAATAACCCCAAACCATGCATGGATCGCGAGTCAAGGCTTCGTGCCCAAGCTGTTTCGGACCTGGTCCAAATCCGTCCAGCGGTTTGGCCTGTGCTTTGCCAAATATTTACCTTGTTTTCTATGGGGAAATGAATGGGAAGTAGGCTGCACTTTTGTAAAAAGAAAAATGTGTCTTCTTAATAACTTTTTTATTTTTCAACAAATCTTTATTAGACTTTTCAGTCCGGAGGGGGTCAATGAGTCCCTAATCACTTCTGATATTTCGGTCAAATCTGTTTATTTTGAGGGGTACCTATGGGAGTCCGACTCACCTTAACTATATGGTGGGAACCCCCACCATAATATATATATATTATATATATCAAAGTAACTTATTAATTGGCTTTCAGTTTGCAGTTTTTCGGCAGAGACTGACTTTGTATAACCCCTGGATAAACCATATCTTTTAGAGGACCGTGCTTCTCTTATCTGCCAAACTGGGAGCAATGGAAAAATACCAGTATATGAGAATAGAAAATATATAACCTAGAATGAATAGAAACAAAGCTGCTCCATAGTAACACCAGAACGATGTCATCTGTTCCATTGTGATGCACATCACTGAAGCCCATGCATTTTATGTTGCGTCCATCTGCATAGTTCTGATGGTTAGAGCCATATTAGAAATGAAAGGTTTGTGCTCAGGTTGCTGCCCCACCTTTCCCACTTGATGGTAATGTGTGATCATGGCTTCAACATTTTACCACCTTTGCCCTATCACCCTTGCTATGTGTCATCATTTTGAACACTTATATTATATCCAAATGACAATGAACGACCATCAAAATATAAGACATAAATGTTTAGCTTCACTTTGCACTTCAATGCACTTGAGTGTTCAGTGCTTACCTCAGACAAATGAAGAAGTGATTTTTGTTGGGCAATACCTTGATATAAAATGCTCAGATTTTCGGGTATTGATGCACATGCAGTGAAAAGCGGAACTGTTCAAAACAAACTTAAATAAATTTATCAATGTTTTAAGTGCATGATTTGTGCACTAAAGCACCCCATTTTGTTTTGAAGTTCCCACATTATGCCTTTGACAGTATGTATGGTATTGGGTTTTAAGGAATGATATGGAAACAGAGGTATGGACTTTCAAGAATACAGTTAGAAGAAAGATGGGTTACTGAGGACCTCAGACAGGAGACACATGTTAGGCATCGAAGGGTGGACCCAGTCTGACTCGGGGAAATTCTACAGATTATCAGTCAGAGAAATGTTCTTCGAAGAGATGTGCCCATCTGGTTTGCAACCTGATGATGCCCAGGCTTCCGGTGTTGTGGTGGCCTACAGAGATGCGCACTGGTGGGTAGTGCTTTGTAAATGATACATGGGGCCTCATTACGAGGTTGGAGGTAGCCTTGCTGGTTTTACTGCCAAGGCTACCTCCATACCAGCAAGAAAATCCGGCACCCGTGAATGGGATATCACCGGGGTATTCCGGCTCCACCAGACCCGGTAATTGCCCTTTCGCGGGTGCCGGTGCCGGTATATACCCATTCCCAGGGCTCAATGGGAATGGGGATGCCTGTAGCACCGGCACCGTTCATAACGGTGCCGGTGCTACAGGCTTGCTGTGCTCCCAGGGGCCTTTCATTCCACCAGGGAAGTTTTCCCGGTCCGGATACAACAGTGCCGGTAAGCTTACTGGTACCGTTGTATCCGGGCCAGCAATATTGCAATGAAGCCCATGGTGTCTTGTAGGTGCAGGGGCAGCTAGTAAAGGTCCCACAAGGTGTTGGGGAGATGGTCATACTTCTTCATTCCTGATGAGACAGGTTGCTGTGTGCAGGATGGTCATGAGTGTTGGGTACAGTATCAAGGAGGGTGTTGCCATCAACCATGTGGGACGTCACTAGTCTTTGGATGACAGTCCTAAATTCCACTCCAGGAAGGTAGTTCTTTATTTACCAAAGAAAATAGTGGGTACTATGAGATTTTACTCTCCATGTTGATGAGAGTCTTCAAAGAGATGCTCCCATTGATGAAGAATATCATGGTTAGGCATTGTTAGTGAGGTAGAGCATGAAGCCGTCCAATTCTATGGCATCAAGCCAGGTCTGCAGGTGCACTGAATGAATGATGTCCTGGTGTGTTAAGTTTAAGGTATACTGCAGACATTCAGATCTGGATATGGGTGAGGCAGTGTATGAGTCAGTGTGTATTGGTATTGGTGGTTGATGTGATTGGTAGATACAGTTGGCTATACTCAGCAAATTAATTGATCTTGATATCTCGGTTGGTGAGGAATTTAATGACTGGCTCCAGGTAGAAATTGAAGAGGATGGGTGACAGGAGAGACCGTTGTAGGATTCCACATGTCACTTCTCAGAAGGGAGATCTGGCAGTGCCCATCCGAATGAGCAGGTTTGCAATTGGCTAGGGATTATTCAAAGCAGTCATGGATGGAATGGTTCAAGTTCATGCGAGAATGCAGACATTTGATCATCATCCTGTGATAGTGGTGAGCAGGACTAGCAGTCAAGGGTCTCCTTGTCCAGGATGGTGTCATCGGTTAGTTAGATGGTTGCTGTCTTGGTTGCATCATGGATGTCTTTCCCATTCTAGCTTTTGTTTTATTGCATTTCTGTCATTCTGTGCTGATTTGTTTGTTTTTCTTCCTGCAATCAGCTGTCAAATTTGATTTTTATTAGGGCTACTTTCATTAGTAAAGATTTAATAATGAGATTACCTTCAGGCAAACTCCAAATGGGTTGTTTTTAGTGAAGAGACCAATACTTTGTGGAGCATACCACTGTATGATCTATAATTTGGCAGGCAAAGGGACACAAGCAAAGCGAAGGAAAGCATAAAATTCTCTTTCTGCTGTTTGTTACTCAGCCAAGACTTGTGCGGGAGCCTCCCATACAAATGCAATAGCTTGCCATGCAAAAGGCAGCACTGGAAACAACATCTGAAAAGAAGAAGACCTGCTAAAACATATCCATTTGTTTCTGGAGGACAAGATACAGGCCATTATTTGGGGGCTCCCCTGTAGTATATAAAGGGAAGAACACATTAAATGTGATGAAATATGCAAAGAAGAAATGCCATTTTGGGGTAGTGAGAGGCTATTCTGCCCTCCTGCAGATTTGCAGGGTAAAACGGACACAGAACTCTACTCTTGATAAGAGGTGGCCATCTCCACCACCTAGCAAAAGTGTAGTGCAGCCTATTTGTGTCATCATGCCATGTTAGGGGGATCAGCGAAAAACTCGTCATTCCTCATTGTTGGAAGAACCTCGAGAAGGGCAAGTGGAGCCCTTTGGGATTCTTCACCTCCCCATCGCACAGCGGATAATTTCCATCTTCTGGTGAGGTAGTTCTCGCTTACTGGCAATGCTCCCACTTGAGGGGTTCCAAGGCAAAGTGGGCCTTAGTACATCTGAGGGAACAAGTATCAAGCTGGTACTGCTGGAGAAAAGATATTTTTTCGCCGTCCTATAATATGTTCTGGCAAAACAAAAACAAAAACATATGCTCCCGGTGATATATATATATAAATGGTTTATATATATGGTTTATATATATATATCAGTGAAAAAAACCTTGGCTAAGAGACAGTTAAGGTGAGCAGATTTAATGCAACAAAACCCTTGAAATTTGAAATTCAGCATGAGCAAGTCCACCTTAACTATGCTCCCCGTGTTGCTCATCGTATGACCACAATGATGACATCACAGATTATTCTGATCACTTTAGCTTTCTCCTAAGTACTGTTTTTCACTTAATTTGAAGGGTTTTGCTATACTATAGTTTCTTCATGGCACACTAGACCTGGCCTTAAGCACTGGCACCTGTACCTATTCCACCAATAGGTTTCTTTGGGGCCCACTAGCCATGGCATTCAGCTGTTGCCACTGCACATGTTGCACCACTAGGTTTCATAAAAGGACACACTAGCCATGGCCTTTTGCCATGGCTAGTGGCCTCTTGTTTCTGCCATGCCCACTGTACATCTTGCACCAACAGTTTTTACTTAGGGCCCACTAGCCATGACCTTCGTCCATGGCCTTGGGCTCGACTTTCTGCCTTGGCCACTGTACATGTTTCACCAATCGGTTTATTTGTGGCCCACAAGCCATGGCTTTTAGCCATGGCCACGGTCCATTGCCTTCGGCCTTGGCCACTGTCCATGTCGCACCAATACTTTTCTTTACAGCCCCCAAGCCATGGCCTTCGGCGGTGGCCACTGTACATGATGCACCAATTGCTTTCTTTGTGGCCTACTTGCCATGGACTATGGTCGTGGCCACCATACATGTTTCACCACTACTTTATTTGGGGCCCACTAGCCATGTCCTTCAGTTGTGCCCACAGCACATGTTGCAGCAATAGGTTTCTTTCTAATTTCACCAAAATGCCAGGGGGGAGCGGAATTGACATCCGAAGACCTGTGTCCTCTGATGACATCACAGGGAGTGATGTCATTTTACCCCACCCCAAGTGTCATCACGGGAAGTGATGGCACACAACCTCTCACCCCTTGACAAAACATCACATAGCATTGTTCCTCAGTACAGTAAGAAAAATATGGTTACGATATCACTGTAATATGATATACATTTCACATAAGAATGGATCACCATATATAGCTTTAATATCAGTGTATATTGGCCCATATTAGCAAATGACTGTGAATGTAAGCAGATGTCCAACACAACAACATGGACTATTGTACATCACTCTGGCTAAATTGTGAACAGACAGAGCATTTCGAAGAGGCCTAAACTCCAAAGTGCAGACATCCGCTCAGGCTACAAACAGACAGGAAAGAACAAGACAAGTCCAGCCAAAAAAAAGATGGTCTGGTGGGTTTTCCAGAGCTGTGGGAGTGGTTATGAATTATTTGAACCTGTCCAGCCATCACCTTTCCGTTTTGCTTATTTGGTAAACAACCCACATTTCTTTTTATTAGATGGGATACAGAGAGGGTGTGTTGGAGGATGTGTTGCCGATCACATTAATTGCAGGGTTTCTTCTTTTAAAATGTAAGTAGCAGCTCCATGATATAACCTCTAGAAAAGCCTGCTGGGCCTAGAGACCTAGGCTTGACATGAATTGTCTACGTTAGTCCATATTACCCAAGCATCTGAGCTGCAACAGGCATTTATGCTAAAGAGCACAGAGTGATGAAAACACTTTCATATTTACTAAAATGCACAGTGCAAAGTAAACACATACATTTTTGGTTTAGCATGCGCCCTTGCTATAATGCACAGCACAATATAAACATGTTTATCTGTAGTAAAATGCAAGCCGCAACATTTGATTTTCCATGTTGCAATGATGTACATTAGAGTATTCTTTCTAATTGTCCGGGCTGCTGGCTCGTGACCTTGAACCTGGAACAGCACCTTCTGATTGTATAAACAATGTCTGTTAATCGCTATGGAGGCCAATTCCTGGAAAGCATCCAATGTGCAAGCACAACAAAAAAACATAGATAGCAAACTCTGTGAACTACAAAATGCAGGCCTTGTGTAGTTCTATTATAAAGGACAGCGCCATGTCCTGGGTCATGCTGTGCACAGGAAGAGTGTAAACAGCTAAAATACAATTTTTGGCAAAAACCCTAAATGACAGGACAGAGAATTATCCTTGACTGGTCAAGGGCACTGGGACAGACAGCAAAAAAATAGAAACCATGGCAAAATTCCTAGCTGCCACTGAAGGGCGGAAGACATGTCTTTTGCCATGCTGCACACATGGAGAATGTAGTCAGCTAAAATCCAATTTTTGGTGAAATTGATAGTTACCGCTGAGGCATATTTAATTATTTTTAAAGCATTCTGTCGTCCAATGCATTTTTGATTGAAAAAGCCCATGGTGCATTAATAGGTATCTTTTGGAATGTTTCCAAAGGTTCCTATTTTCCATTTTTCATTTTAATTTTTAATTGTGGATTCTTTCCCGGGCATCCAGTTTTTCGATGCCTCTTCAACTCCCTGCCTTCTACATTAGTGAGTATAAGGCACCTCTCTTACCCTGTATTAATGTATTGGTTGGGGCATAGGCCTCTATGAGTTTGCCTAATATGATTTGGTTAGGCAGGTGCTAGATTGCCTAGCATATTCTGTGAGGTTGCCCATCACAACCTGGTGAGGCATGTAGTTGGTTTCTAAGGTGACTTTGATGTCTTGGAGAAGGTTTGGTCAGTCTTAGTCTTGATTTGAGGTAGAGGCAAATGACAATGGTTCAACGTTTCCATTAATAGTTTATTGCATTTTAAGTGTGTTGTGTATAGTGATGATAATAATGATGAGCTTTCTTTATAACAAGTTTCTCATAATTAAAAGATGTATTTTTTATATGAGAGTGTAAGACACATTCATTGAGTGTTCATTGAGTGATATCAGATGACTTTGAACATGATAATTCAGTGTGGGGCATCTATTTAAACTACGGTGTATTGATGTATTATGCAAGGGACACGTCTTTTTAATACACACCAAGGGTTAATGGCTGGCGTGAGCAATGGACTATCAATATAAATATATGTGACATTGGTAACCTTTCATGTGTTGCCAATTGTGAGCAGCTGTGAACTGGAGGCTTCCAGCCCTTTAAGATGAGTGGCAATACCCTGGAGATGGGTGGGGATACAGATTCCACTCCTACATGAATAATCAAGACGACACAAATAGTTTGGCAAGGTTTGTCTGTTTTAATGCAAGTCTTAAAACATAGAGTACAACGAACATCAGCAATCGCTCGATACTCTGACTCTAACTAATTCATAAAAAAGTTGGGTTCTTATACCCACAATTGGTCATAGCTGACGTGTTGACCTGCGTCATTACTAACGTCATGCTACGATGCAAACTACAGAAACTTATTCGGGAAGCGGGATTGGGTCTAAGTGAATAACTAAGCATAGGTACTATATCTGTATGGAGTAACGGAGCCACTATGAACATCACTAAATGAAAACGTCTCATTGGCTACACAAACTATAGGACCCCTAACTGCGTGGCCCCCTTACAATTGGTTGGCTTCTAACCCCGTCAGTAATTTCCAGCAGCACGCAGACTGAACAACCAGGTGCGGATAAGCTCGGCTTGATACTAGCTCCCCTCCAATTAAAATATGATCCAACATCACCTCAATGGTCCAGTGTCAATTAGTACCTTTGAAGTTGGCCTTGAGTCTATACTGTTCTCTGAGAATTTTTAAGGAGTATGGGTACTATCCGGCTTCCGTGCATAGGTGTGACCACCTTGTTCGTCCAACTTTCTTCCATTACGTGACTGGACACCATGAATTGAGCCTTTTTTTGTATTCGATTTTATTCTTCAATAGTCCTCTGACGGCTTTTGTTCTTGATTGACCTTCTTGAACAGGAGCTTCTGTTCTTTCACGTTAATTGTATCCAATGTCAGCCAACTCATAGTTTGATAGACCTCGGCTTTCTTGGCTTAGCGAACTCCTTAGCTGAAATGGATTCTGTTTAATTCAATAACTTTTTGTAACTGTGACACATTTCTATACTCCAGTCTGTCTTTTTGTGAAGCGCTCTGATGCCTGCGGGCTGCAGCGCTATACAAATATATAAATAAATAATAAATAAATGAAATGAGACCTTCTCGCATTGTTCAGAACTGATTTATACGTAGGGGAAACATTCATTCTTTACTTAATCCATATGTATCTATGAGGTATATGGGTATATGTTGGCCCTTGCCGCGGTCTATTCTATTTAAGCATGTGGCTAGTTTCATTATTGCTTTGCTGCTTGTGCTTCATTGCCTCTGTACACATTTAAACTAACTAAATATCTTCATCACATTTGTGGCATATGTTTCTTCATCTTGATCCCAAGATGTCACTTATCCTTGGTACTTCTTTGTTCTTTATAATCGTCTGCCTCTCTGGTCTAATTATCTTTCTATCTGGGTGTCGATTCAACTTTGTATGATGTCACCATTCATCCTGGTCATTCAGTTTCCTTGTTTCATCAGTAATTTAGTTCAAATGGCCATCATATTGTTTTTGATGCAAGTATGGTTTCTTCAATGGGTACTTTACTTCCCATATTCTCTTAGGTATAGGTATTCTTATATGCACTGCACAGAGCCCTCGCTAGTCGCTTTTTTGGTGTATCTTTTCAGTATATGTCACATATTTTGGTTCATATGTTTTAGGTAATGTAGGCGGGGCAGTTGGAGTGGGGGTACTTGACTCCTTCTCTACACTCCCCCCTCTGGGCGATTTATCGACCACTCTCACACTTTCTTCTGTATCTAGACATCCTGGTCCGAAGAAATGCTTCTTAGGGATCCATATCTTTATGGCCCCCTCTGAGCATCCAGCTGCTTTCACATGCTCATGCTTGTTCCATGTCATGAGCATGCACTGTCCTCTTGGACTGCAGTAGATCAATCTCCCCACATACTTCTTATGATCCTTTGGATACAGGAACTTTGTTCCCTCAGGTGCATGGATACTGGCCTTCACAAAGTCTCTGATTTCTTCATCAGTTAGATCTTTAGGCTTCCATCCTGGTTCAACATCAATCATAATCTTCAGCCCTATGGCTTTCTTTGCTGTCTTCTTGCATTGCGAGATTGTTATTTTGATCACACAGAATCATCCAAGCATTACTATTAGTAATAAAGCTCCTAAAAAATGTGAACATATCTGCCATCCATTGTGGAACCCATGAGAAGAGTGATCCAAACCATTTGTCATCAGCAATGTCTTCGACCTCTTCTATCATCTAGCCATGTAGCTTTGTTAGCATATCTATGGCCTCTGTCAATGTTCCATTCTCGTCATCATGAGAAGGTATATATGTGCATCATTATTCTCCAATTTTGGCACAAACACCTCCATCCATAGCTGTGATCATATCTAGGACATATCTGTTCTCAAAGGTCATCAATCTATCTTACAGCTCTTCTCTGATTGCATTGAATCCCTTTATGGTAGTATTACATTTCTGTAGCAGTCCCCATCTGGTGATTGGAGTGACTTGGTATTTGCTCCAACTTGGATCCTTGCCATGAAGATCAACGTGAAAACTGAAGAAGTCTGGCTGAACAGTCAATGTTCATATGAATAGCATCAAAGGCTTCTATTGGTTTAGCTTAAAAGTAGTTCTCCCTCTTCATTCGAGTTATTAGTTCCACAGATCTCGTCTTTCTTAGATGACCATCTGCTTTAGGGAAACTATCAATGTTCAGGACACCTTCAGGAATCACTAATGCAGGAGCATGGACATTCACTAATGTGCAGATTCCTCCCGAGTCTTTAGGCAGTCTGATATAGACCTTGGATCCACATGCCCAATAATGATCCATGATTACTGCTGTTCCAATAGTTATTCCTGGTGCATCGAAGATTCAACCACAGATCTGATTTTCTCCCAGTTTTCTTGTACCATTGTTCCTGAAGCATAAATTGGAACTATTCAATGGTACTATCTGCAGGGGTCCTCCTCTGTCTTTGACCCATCTCAGTAGTTTAGTAAGTTTTGGCCATAATGGTTTACACAACATTTGTGCATTTTCGATTGTTGGTTGATGGTAACCTATTATTACCCAGACTCTGCAGATTACTACTCCTTCTTCCCATTCATCTGGTGATAGGACAGTTCCCCAAATCTGCACCTGGCCTCTGTTCTTCCATCTGCGGATATCTTCTGTAGAGTGTCCTGGAAATTTCCTTTTTTTTATTTAGTTCTCTTCTTACTCCAGTTCCTTTTACTCCAGGTTTCTCATATCTGATCACAATATTCTTTGTTTTGGTATTGTTTCTTGTCTTTATGTCTTGAATATAGTCATCTTCATTTGGGTCTGTTACTTCAGTTGCCCATTTGAGAGAGGCTATTCGACCCATGAATTGGCCTCTGGTACTACAGAAAGCTAGGTGTGCTATGCAGTGTGCAGTTAGGACATCTATTTCAATAGCTATGAAGATCTTTGATTTCCCCATGCTGAATGGCAGGAGTGCACATACAAAGCATTCTTCATCTGACGTTCTTCTTCCAACTTCTTTCACGTGTTGGTACCATATGTTATTTCCCAAGTGTGCTGTGCTGTCCAGATAATAATTCAGTTCATAATTATCTTCTTGAATGCTTGTTTTGATCCTTAAAGTCTTCATGTAGTTATTCATAACTACATTTTTGAATGCATCAGTATAGCTTCTTCTGACTGGTCGATTTGCAGGATCATCCATCCTGGTTCCCTGCGTAAAAGAAAGTTCAGCAAGTCTTTCTTTATCCATCTGTCTTTTTCTGGCAATAGCTAAAAAGGCCATATAAATTCTGCTATAAACTCTGCTCATGATCTTTCTGTGGGACTTGGGCTTGCGTGTTTCATTGCTGGACCACGTGTGTCTGTATGCTTTATTTGTGTAAGCCCAACCTTTGCCAACCCCTTATTTTGCCTAGTCCGCTGACCCTGTCTCGGGCGTTTAAAGGCGGTGTTTGAAACAAGTGCTGTGTGTGATTTATTACTGACAACATCCATCTCAAGCTCAGATATCTTCCCATTTTTTCTTGGGACAGGAATAACTATGTAGGGTATAAGGTGCTTTGTAGTCTTTGTAGTTGCTATGCTCACTGTTTCCTTCTGCTCAGAAACATGTAGAGGAATCTTTGCATCATGTGCTCCTATATAGAAAGCAGTTCTTACTGTCAGTGAAAGCAATATAAGTATGAATATAATGCATGTGTAAATAATACAGTGGTAGGTGATGCAACAGCATCTACTTCTTGGACAATTTGTACGTCTGTCCTAACGGGGCAACACAACATTGCTGTTGAAATTCCCCAGCTCGATCATTTAATGCTAAGGAAGGAAAAACATTTTTTTAATGGCTCTGCAGCTTTAGATTGTTTCTAGAAGCTGTTGTCTTCATTCAGCATTCGACCTTCATCAAGTGTCTGCATTCTGGATGCCTTTAAGAAGTCACTTTATCTTTCCCTCTTGAAACCAGTCTTTTCCCAATCATGATGCAAATGTTCCTTTATCATGAAGAAAAATGTCCTTGGTGAGCCTCTAAGAAATCTGCTTCATTTATTGGTTCCCAATCAATGCCTCTTATCTGCTTCAGTCCAGATGACATGTTGCTTCCCTATCAGCATGATCAAAGAGTGTTGTCCTTCATTCAATTTCTCGATCTGTCCCTTGGAGAAAAGTTCTACACAGCTCTCTGATTTCTTTCAGAATAGATTGCCACCGGGATGATAATTTCTTCCAGGATCACATCCAAGTTCACAGTATTTCTGGGATCTCCTAAGAAAGTTACTACGTCCGTGTGTCTTCCAACGAGATGCAGGTATTCTTCAATTAGACGAAAGAACACCACTCTGACCAGTCTATGTGCTACGTCGGTTGATAGGGGCATTTGTGGTTTCCTAACTGAACTCAGGCAACTTCAAAAACTCTCAGTGATGATTATGAGTAATCTTCTAATAAGTTTCTCTTTGTCAGGATCCTGGATATATGATGGAATACAACAAGTCCACCCCACCAACGTAGGATAAGAACGTAACACCCACTCAAGATACGTGAGTACGAACCTAGAAAGGTCATCACTGGGTAACGCCATGAGTAGAGCCAAACAAGAACTCTGTATAAAATGAATCAAGGTATTGTACCCTCTTCCAAATGCTGTCCACAATCAAAATTTGGCATATCCTTATTCTTATCAAGGCTTAAGTATGCCTTAGTCCAAAGTCAATAAGCTACTGTGGCTTTCAAGAATGCAGATCTTCCCTTAACGCTTGTGGGATGTTTTAACCCACTAGTCTATGCCCTGCAACATTACTGTGCACTGTGTGCATCAGGAACATCAGAATGGCCGCCGGAAAGCATTATGCGCGCTAAAAATCACCCAGAGGTGCGCAAGGAAAACACAAAAATAGGACGCCAATCCACTTTTGCCTGTGTCCGTGGTAACACAGGAGACCACTGCCAAAACCCATCATTTGGCTGCCCACAGAGGAAAATGAAACTATTTGAAAAAGCAGTCCTGCATTGCACGAGAAACACAGAGCAGTTTAAAAATCTGTTTTTCCTTGGCTGTGGAAAGTGCAAAAATCCTGAAACCAGATGCCAAAGTCAGAGAGGCCTGGGACTGCTCTCTAGCTCAGCCAAGACCTTGGAGGCGGAGACAAACAATTTGTGTATTCAGAAATCACAGAAAATATATGTTTGGGAAAAAGACTTATAGAAAAATTGTGCCGAACTGGTTAAAATATGGAATTTAGAGGTTATTAAAATGAAAATGTTGCTCACAAGTAGAAACTACTCTGGAACTTGTGCGATATTCAGAGACAGACTGATAGAAATGTGGACTTTGTAGCAGTTGTGATAATGTTAAAAATATGAAACTTTACAGGAATATGCCCAGATGGTATGTGCATGTATGTGAAAAGATTGGTACAGAACTGACACTGAGTAACCGAGCAAAAGCGCGAAAAACTGTCATTTGTGAACCGAAGCTCTCCAGAAGATGGGACTTCGACGGATGCGTGCCTTATTTAATTTGGGATGTAAATATGTAGTATTAGTAAATTGGTGACATTTTAAATATGCTTTTTGTGAAAAATAAGATATACTGTACAGAAACAAGAGGGAGGGTTTTCTCCCTGGACCATAAACATGACACATTATGACACAGCATGACACACTGTTGCTTCTCAAATCAGGGGAGAGGAAATTCTCTGAAGTATCAGCTTCTTAGAGGGTTGGGCATAGTATAAACAGCCTACCCACCCCCTTGAGAAATACATAAATAGGGACTGTTGAGGGCACTGAGGGACACACACACACATTCACCCTTGACTGATCTACTGGCGAAGCGCTCTGAAGGAGAATCCAGATCCAGAACTATTAGACTCCAGAACTATCCAGACTCCAGAACACTGAAGCAAAAGGCTCAATCCAAAAAGCTGAACCCTTCTCAGCTGGCCTTTAAAATCTTGCAACCTGATTTTAGCCCCAAACTTCCAAGGGGCATCACAAAGCCAACAGCCTGGCTGTGCTGTTTGGCTGCTTCTGGCCAAAAACCCTTGCTAGAACCCAGAACCAACCCGTCAGATCCAGTCCAGGAGGCCGTGCAGACCAGAGTGCCTTGCTGAGAGCAGAACCAAGCGCCTGAATCCTGTCCGGTGACTAGCAGATTCCAGTCCAAAAACCTTGACCAGATCCTGACGGGCTTATTCCATTCCAAAGCCATAGTTTTGAGTATTTAGCATAGAACTGTCCATAGCCATCTCTTAGTTTTAAATAATCCTATCCAACCCATTCCAACATATCCAGAACTGCATTGTAGAATCTCTTTTGTCTATTCTGAATCCTTCTCTCATCCACATAGTCCTGTGATAATTGTAGTGATAAATCATCTTTGCGCTAAATATATTTGCTGAAGAAGGACAAGTGTCTTGGCGGACAAAAGTCAGAGCAGAGGCGCCGCTGTTCTGGTGGCTGACCGTTGGTTATCCTGCATCTTCATAGCCCCTTAGTGCTAAGAAATCCTTGTTTGTAATCTTCAACAGCGCATCTCTCATTTGAAATCTTGACTCTTTTCTGAAAAAATCGACCTTTACTAAAACCTCTGTAACTTCTGAACAGTACGTGCTAGGAACGAAATTTAAATGTCAAATTGAAGCTAACATCCTCAGCTTCCGAAATAAGAACCGCACTCAAACTCCTTATAGTTTTTCTGTAATCGCATTTCTCGCGCGCTGAAAAGTTTGCCGCGATTCTGCATTTGGCTCAATTTCATTCCATATAAACTTGCTATTTCTTGCATGCAATCTCTGAATTCAGCTTCCTATCTATTAGTCATTCCAATATCATTGCTAGTGTCTACCCGAACCAATCCAATGCGACTCCCACTAGTTTTGAATCCCTTTAAGTGAATTAAAATCCATTTTTAGCATTTTTCCCATTCATTTCAAATCACATTCAAAAGCATTTGACCTGTTTTAAAATCATTCCTGTTCTCTCTAAGCTTGCTGGGAATTGGCATTGAACTGCATTGTTGATTGTATATTCCTGAAACCTGTGTGCCCTCATTCCAGCTCTTCATGTTGCATATTAGGGGGGATTGAGTAGTAACAGGGGGAAAGAGTGATTACATTGTCTTTGATTGAATTCATATCAAGTTTTATTTCTGTGCTGCATTAATTTCATATCATTGCATTTCATTGACCCCACACAAAGTTATTCTCTACTACATTATTCTTCTCACCCATACTCCTATTGATTAAAGAGATTGTTGATTGTTGTGATATCACCCATTTCTGATCAGTGTATAAATATTAATAAGTGTGATATCTAGATATTTTTCATATTCATAAAAGTGTGATATACATATATCGTTCAATTCATCAAATAAATCTTTTAACTTTGCAAAACAACCTACTTCTTGGTTCAGTGAGATTGGGGGAGGGGGATTCAAAGAGAGGGGCGTTATATAAGGGTACATCGTTTAGAAATAAAAGAACTATTGACATAAACATATATAAATAAGGGTTCCAGCTGGGCATCTCACGCTAGGCATTGACTTAGGTGGAGTGCTGGGTTGAAACCACTTACACCCTGCAACTAAGATGCACAGAGGGTTCGAATGGGTCCTTTTATCCTTTCATTTGTAGCTGAAAAGGGAGTGTCCATATTAAGCCACAGTCCATTTGTAGGTTCCTTTCTTTCCACATGTCAGGTTATGTGTCCTTCTTCTTCGTCATAGTTCTCGTCTGCACATGCTGTGGATCTTCCCCGATGTTTGTAGCTTCTTCACGGTGGGGTGCAGGCAGAGGATTCGCTCTACAGTAGATCTTTGTATCCCCCAGGAAAATCCAAGCTT